>NC_081250.1:152401497-153727494 GCF_030490865.1 Poecile atricapillus | reverse complement strand
TGCACCGCCGGGGGCTCTTCCTGCTGTGAAGTGAACTGGGATATACTGGGATATACTGGGATATACTGGGATATACTGGGATGGGCCAGCGGGAGCTGCGGGGGCACCGCCGGGGGCTCTTCCTGCTGTGAGTGAACTGGGATATACTGGGATATACTGGGATATACTGGGATATACTGGGATATACTGGGATATACTGGGATGGGCACCGGGAGCTGCGCGGGCACCGCCGGGGGCTCTTCCTGCTGTGAGTGAACTGGGATATACTGGGATATACTGGGATATACTGGGATTGAGGCAGCGGGAGCTGCGGGGGCACCGCCGGGGGCTCTTCCTGCTGTGAGTGAACTGGGATATACTGGGATATACTGGGATATACTGGGATATACTGGGATGGGCAGCGGGAGCTGCGGGGGCACCGCCGGGGGCTCTTCCTGCTGTGAGTGAACTGGGATATACTGGGATATACTGGGATATACTGGGATGGGCAGCGGGAGCTGCGGGGGCACCGCCGGGGGCTCTTCCTGCTGTGAGTGAACTGGGATATACTGGGATATACTGGGATATACTGGGATGGGCAGCGGGAGCTGCGGGGGCACCGCCGGGGGCTCTTCCTGCTGTGAGTGAACTGGGATATACTGGGATATACTGGGATATACTGGGATGGGCACCGGGAGCTGCGCGGGCACCGCCGGGGGCTCTTCCTGCTGTGAGTGAACTGGGATATACTGGGATATACTGGGATATACTGGGATGGGCACCGGGAGCTGCGCGGGCACCGCCGGGGGCTCTTCCTGCTGTGAGTGAACTGGGATATACTGGGATATACTGGGATATACTGGGATATACTGGGATGGGCAGCGGGAGCTGCGGGGGCACCGCCGGGGGCTCTTCCTGCTGTGAGACCCCCGGGGGAGAACTGGGGATACTGGGATTAACTGGGAGATACTGGGGGATACTGGGATGGGCGGATCGGGCAGGAACAGCCTGGTGTGGTGCTCAGACCACCTGGCTCTGTCCCAGTGTCACCTGTGTCATCTGTGTCACCCTTCCCGGTGTCACCTGTCCCAGTGTGACCTGTGTCACCTGTCCCAATGTCACCTGTCCCAGTGTCACCTGTCCCACCTGTCTCACCTGTGTCACCTGTCCCAATGTCACCTGTCCCACAGGAACGGCCCGGAGTGGCGCTCAGACCGGCTGGCTCTGAACCGGGCCGTGCTGTGTCCATCCGGCGCGCGCCGTTTGTCACCTGTCCAGTGTCACCTGTGTCACCTGTGTCACCTGTGTCACCTGTGTCACCTGTGTCACCTGTCCCATTTTTGGATGATTTTGGCAGGAATGGTCCGGAGTGGCGCTCAGACCGTCTGGCTCTGAACCGGGCCGTGCTGTGTCCGTCCGGCGCGCGCCGTTTGTCACCTGTCCAGTGTCACCTGTGTCACCTGTGTCACCTGTGTCACCTGTGTCACCTGTGTCACCTGTGTCACCTGTCCCAATGTCACCTGTGTCACCTGTCCCATTTTTGGATGATTTTGGCAGGAATGGTCCGGAGTGGCGCTCAGACCGTCTGGCTCTGAACCGGGCCGTGCTGTGTCCGGCCGGCGCGCGCCGTTTGTCACCTGTGTCACCTGTGTCACCAGTGTCACCTGTCCAGTGTCACCTGTGTCACCTGTGTCACCTGTGTCACCTGTCCTGTGTCACCTGTGTCACCTGTGTCACCTGTCCCAATGTCACCTGTCCCACAGGAATGGTCCGGAGTGGCGCTCAGACCGTCTGGCTCTGAACCGGGCCGTGCTGTGTCCGTCCGGCGCGCGCCGTTTGTCACCTGTCCAGTGTCACCTGTGTCACCTGTCCAGTGTCACCTGTGTCACCTGTGTCACCTGTCCTGTGTCACCTGTGTCACCTGTCCCAATGTCACCTGTCCCACAGGAATGGTCCGGAGTGGCGCTCAGACCGGCTGGCTCTGAACCGGGCCGTGCTGTGTCCGTCCGGCGCGCGCCGTTTGTCACCTGTCCAGTGTCACCTGTGTCACCTGTCCAGTGTCACCTGTGTCACCTGTGTCACCTGTGTCACCTGTGTCACCTGTCCTGTGTCACCTGTGTCACCTGTCCCATTTTTGGATGATTTTGGCAGGAATGGTCCGGAGTGGCGCTCAGACCGGCTGGCTCTGAACCGGGCCGTGCTGTGTCCATCCGGCGCGCGCCGTTTCGTGCCGCTGCTGGACGCGGTGGCGCGGGATTTCGCCCGGAGCCTGCGGGGCCGAGTGAGCGCCGCCCCCGGGGGGGCTCTGACCATCGACCCCCACCCGCTGCTCTTCCGCTTCACCCTGGAGGGTGAGAGACCCCCGGGACCCCCGGGTGGGGACAGAGAGACCCCCGCGACCCCCGGGTGGGGATGGGGGGACCCTTGGGACACCTGGGTGGGGACAGGAGAGACCCCCAGGTGGGCACAGGGACCCCTGGGACCCCCGGGTGGGCACAAGGACCCCTGGGACCCCCGGGTGGGGAGGGGGGAACCCCCGGGTGGGCACAGGGACCCCCGGGACCCCCGGGTGGGCACAGAGACCCTCGGGTGGGGACAGAGAGACCCCCGAGACCCCCGGGTGGGGATGGGGGAACCCCCGGGACCCCCGGGTGGGGATGGGGGAACCACGGGTGGGCACAGAGACCCCCGGGTGGGCACAGGGACCCCTGGGACCCTCGGGTGGGGATGGGGGGAACCCCGGGTGGGGACAGTGAGACCCCCGGGACCCCCGGGTGGGGATGGGGGGACCCTTGGGACAGCCGGGGTGGGGATGGGGGAACCACGGGTGGGCACAGAGACCCTCGGGTGGGGACAGAGAGACCCCCGGGACCCCCGGCTGGGCACAGGGACCCCCGGGACACCCGGGTGGGGATGGGGAAACCCCCGGTGGGCACAGAGACCCTCGGGTGGGGCACAGAGACCCTCGGGTGGGCACAGAGACCCTCGGGTGGGCACAGAGACCCTCGGGTGGGCACAGAGACCCTCGGGTGGGGACAGAGAGACCCCCGGGACCCCCGGGTGGGGATGGGGGGACCCCCGGGTGGGCACAGGGACCCTCGGGTGGGCACAGAGACCCTCGGGTGGGGACAGTGAGACCCCCGCCACCCCCGGGTGGGCACAGGGACCCCTGGGTGGGCACAGAGACCCTCGGGTGGGGACAGAGAGACCCCCGGGACCCCCGGGTGGGGATGGGGGGACCCTTGGGACCCCCGGGTGGGGACAGAGACCCCCGGGACCCCCGGGTGGGGATGGGGGGGGACTCCCTGGACCCCCAGGGAATGTGGGGTGACACCTGGGACCCCCGGCTTGGGGGGGGTTGGGACCCCCAGGGGATGTTGGGGGGTGGGACTGGGACCCCCAGGACATGGCGAGGGTCCATCACAGGAGCCCCCCACCCCAAATTCGGGGGTTCTGAGGGAGGGGCTGGGACCCCCCATGGATGGGAGGGGGGGCTGGGACCCCCAGGACCCCCGTGGATGTTGGGGGGTGACAATGGGAGGGAAATGGGGGTGTCAGACCCCTCCCCACCGCAAATTCGGGGGTCTCTGATGTCCCCCCCCACCCCAATTCGGGGGTCTCTGATGTCCCCACCCCAAATTCGGGGGTCTCTGATGTCCCCCCTCCCCAATTCGGGGGTCTCTGATGTCCCCCCTCCCCAATTCGGGGGTCTCTGATGTCCCCCCTCCCCAATTGGGGGGTCTCTGATGTCCCCTCCCCAATTCGGGGGGGTCCTGATGTCCCCCCCCCCAATTCGGGGGTCTCTGATGTCCCCTCCCCCTCCCCAATTCGGGGGTCTCTGATGTCCCCTCCCCAATTGGGGGGGTCTCTGATGTCCCCTCCCCCTCCCCAATTCGGGGGTCTCTGATGTCCCCTCCCCCTCCCCAATTCGGGGGTCTCTGATGTCCCCCCCCCCAATTGGGGGGTCTCTGACGGCCCCTCCCCAATTCGGGGGTCTCTGATGTCCCCCTCCCCAATTGGGGGGTCTCTATGAATGTCCCCCTCCCCCCCCCAGCCAGCAGTTTCGCTCTGTACGGGGAGCGCCTGGGGCTGCTGGGGGGGGTCTCGGGGGTCTCGGGGGGCGCCCAGCGGTTTTTGGGGGCTCTGGAGGAGATGCTGGACACGACCCTGCCCCTGCTCTTCCTGCCCCGCCCCCTCCTGCGCCTGCACCCCCCCGCTCTGGCAGCGCCACCTCCGCGCCTGGGACCTCATCTTCCAGCACGGTGAGACCCCCGCCCATGGGACCCCCACCCCCGAGACCCCCTCATCTTCCAGCACGGTGAGACCCCCGCCCGTGAGACCCCCACCCATGGGAACCCCACCCATGGGAACCCCACCCCCGAGACCCCGCCGACACCCCCTCATCTTCCAGCACGGTGAGACCCCCGCCCGTGGGACCCCCACCCATGGGAACCCCACCCCTGAGACCCCCTGAGACCCCCCTGAGACCCCCACCCATGGGAACCCCCACCCATGGGAACCCCCACCCATGGGAACCCCCTCCAATGGGAACCCCACCCCCGA
This sequence comes from Poecile atricapillus, assembly GCF_030490865.1. Taxonomy (NCBI): domain Eukaryota; kingdom Metazoa; phylum Chordata; class Aves; order Passeriformes; family Paridae; genus Poecile; species Poecile atricapillus. Next base: position 153,722,952 of record NC_081250.1, on the reverse strand, counting down.
GACCCCCTCATCTTCCAGCACGGTGAGACCCCCGTGAGACCCCCACCCATGGGAACCCCACCCCCGAGACCCCCCCCCATGGGAACCCCTCATCTTCCAGCACGGTGAGACCCCCGCCCGTGGGACCCCCCACCCATGGGACCCCCACCCATGGGACCCCCCACCCATGGGAACCCCTGAGACCCCCCTGAGACCCCCTCATCTTCCAGCACGGTGAGACCCCCGCCCGTGAGACCCCCACCCATGGGACCCCCACCCATGGGAACCCCCCATGGGACCCCCCTGTGGGACCCCCCCAAATGAGACCCCCACCCACCCTGTAGGCCCCCCACACATGGGACCCCTCCCCAGTGGGACCCCAACCCGAGGGGACCCCCCCCAGTGGGACCCCCCCATGAGACACCCCCAAATGAGACCCCCCCCACACCTTTTAGACCCCCCCAAAACCATGGCACCCCCCCACCCTAAAAGCCCCCCCCCAAATCATTTGGGACCCCCTCCCCAGCATTTAGAACCCCCTCCCCCACTTTTGGGACCCCTCCCCACCCATGGGACCCCCCGAGGTTTGGGGGGGGGGTCACAATGGGGGGTGCCCCCCCCTCCCCAGAATTCGGAGCCCCCCCAGGGTGGGGAGGGTCCGGATGCCCCCCTAAAATGGGGGGAGGGGCTTAAAACGGGGGTCTCGGTGCCCCTCCCCCCCAATTATTGGGGTGTCCCCCCCCTCCTCCCACCCGGGGGTCTCGGTGCCCCTCCCCCCCTCATTATTGGGGTGTCCCCCCCCCCCCCCTTGGGGGTCTCGGTGCCCCTCCCCCCCTCATTATTGGGGTGTCCCCCCCCTCACCCACCAGGGGGTCTCAGTGCCCCTCCCCCCCCTCATTATTGGGGTGCCCCTCCCCCCCCCATTATCGGGGTGTCCCCCCCCCCCTTTGGGGGGTCTCGGTGCCCCTCCCCCCCCTCACTGCCGCCCCTCCCCCCCCAGGGTCTCGGTGCCCCTCCCCCCCCCCTCATTATTGGGGTGTCCCCTCCCCCCCGGGGTCTCGGTGCCCCTCCCCCCCCTCATTATTGGGGTGCCCCTCCCCCCCCCCTCATTATTGGGGTGCCCCTCCCCCCCCCCTCATTATTGGGGTGTCCCCCCCCTCTCCCACCCCGGGGGTCTCGGTGCCCCTCCCCCCTCACTGCCGCCCCCTCCCCCCCGGGGTCTCGGTGCCCCTCCCCCCCCTCATTATTGGGGTGCCCCCCCCCACCCGGGGGTCTCAGTGCCCCTCCCCCCTCCCATTATTGGGGTGCCCCCCCCTCACCCGGGGGTCTCGGTGCCCCTCCCCCTCATTATTGGGGTGTCCCCCCCCCCTCCCCCCCCCGGGGGTCTCGCTGCCCCTCCCCCCCCTGACTGCCGCCCCTCCCCCCCAGCTGACGAGAACATCCAGCGGATTTACCGGGAGTTCTGCCGGGGGGGGGCCCGGGGGGAGCCCCGGGGGGGTCCCCGGGGGGGTCCCCGGAATGGGGGTCCCCGGGGGGGGGGTCCTGGCGGAGCTGCTGCTGCAGGGGCTCCTCCCCCCTCCCCTCCATCAAAGCCAACGTCACCGAGTTCACGGCGGGAGGAGTGGACACCGTGAGGGGGGGGGCTGGGGGTGGGGGGCACCGGGGGGGATCTGAGGGTCTGGGGGGCACCCAGAGGGGGTCTGGGGGGTGTTGGGGGGCACCCGGGGGGGGGGCTGGGGGGGTCTGGGGGGCACCCAGGGGGGGCTGGGGGTGTTGGGGGGCACCCAGGGAGGGTCTGGGGGGATTTGGGGGGTGGGGTGGGCACCCAGAGGGAGTCTGGGGGTTTTGGGGGGCACCCAGAGGGGTCTGGGGGGTGTTGGGGGGCACCCAGAGGGGGTCTGGTTGTTTTGGGGGGCACCCAGGGGGGGCTGGGGGGTGTTGGGGGGCACCCATGGGGGTCTGGGGGGGATTTGGGGTGTGGGGGGGGGGGGGGGGACCCAGAGGGGATTTGGGGAGGATTTTAGGGGGATTTGGGGGGGGGTTGGAGTGTGGGGGGCACCCAGAAGGGATTTGGGGGGGGGATTTTGGGTGGGGGGGCACCCAGAGGGGATTTGGGGGGGTCCCGGGTGATTTTGGGGAGGGGGTCTCAGCCCCGCGCCCCCTCCCCAGACGGCGATCCCGCTGCTGTTCACACTGGGGGTGTTTGGGGAGGTTTTTTGGGGGGTTTTGGGTGGGTTTTGGTGGGATTTTTGGGGTTTTTTCCGGGGTTTCAGAGCGGGGGGGTCTCAGATGATTTTGGGGGGTCCCGGGTGATTTTGGGGGGTCCCGGGTGACTTTGGGGAGGGGTCTCAGCCCCGCGCCCCCTCCCCAGACGGCGATCCCGCTGCTGTTCACGCTGTTCGAGCTGGGGGTGTTTGGGGAGGTTTTGGTGGGATTTTGGGGTTTTTTTCCAGGGGTTTCAGAGCGGGGGGGTCTCAGATGATTTTGGGGGGTCCCGGGTGATTCTGGGGGTCCCGGTTGATTTTGGGGAGGGGTCTCAGCCCCGCGCCCCCTCCCCAGACGGCGATCCTGCTGCTGTTCACACTGGGGGTGTTTGGGGAGGGTTTTTGGGGGGTTTTGGGTGGGTTTTGGGGGTTTTTGGGTGGATTTTGGGGTTTTTTTCCAGGGGTTTCAGAGCGGGGGGGTTTTGGGGGGTCCCGGGTGATTTTGGGGAGGGGTCTCAGCCCCGCGCCCCCTCCCCAGACGGCGATCCCGCTGCTGTTCACACTGGGGGTGTTTGGGGAGGTTTTGGGGGGGATTTTGGGGGGATTTTTTCGGGGATTTTTTGGGGTTTTCAGAGCGGGGGGGTCTCGGATGATTTTGGGGGGTCCCGGTTGATTTTGGGGAGGGGTCTCATCCCCGCGCCCCCTCCCCAGACGGCGATCCCGCTGCTGTTCACACTGGGGGTGTTTGGGGAGGTTTTTTGGGGGGTTTTGGGGGGTTTTGGGTGGGTTTTGGTGGGATTTTTGGGGTTTTTTCCGGGGTTTCAGAGCGGGGTGATTTTGGGGGGTCCCGGGTGATTTTGGGGGGTCCCGGTTGATTTTGGGGAGGGGTCTCAGCCCCGCGCCCCCTCCCCAGACGGCGATCCCGCTGCTGTTCACGCTGTTCGAGCTGGGTCGGAACCCGGGGGTGCAGCGGGCGCTGCGGGAGGAGCTGCGGGCGGCCGGGGGGGTCCCGGGCTCGGGGGTCCCGGGTTCGGGGGTCCCCGGTTTGGGGGTCCCCGGTTTGGGGGTCCCCGGTTTGGGGGTCCCCGGCTCGGGGGTCCCCAGCTCGGGGGTCCCCGGCTCGGGGCTCGGGGGCTCGGGGGGGTCGCGCCCCCTGCCCGAGCTCCTGGCGGCGCTGCCGCTGCTGAAAGCGGCCATCAAAGAGACCCTGAGGTGGGTGAGAGGATACTGGGGATACTGGGGATACTGGGGATACTGGGGATACTGGGAATACTGGAGATACTGGGAATACTGGGACTACTGGGGATACTGGGGGTGGGGGGAACTGGGGAGGCTGGGGGGACTGGGGATACTGGGGATACTGGGGATACTGGGGATACTGGGGATACTGGGAATGCTGAGGGTGGGGGGAACTGGGGGGGTGGGGGGAATTGGGGGGACTGGGGGGATTGAGGGGACTGGGGGGGATTGAGGGGACTGGGGGACTGGCGATACTGGGGATACTGGGAGCACTGGGGGGGGCGGGGGGGGCTGGAGGGACTGGGGGTGATTGGGGGGGACTGGGGCGCTGAGGAGACTGGGGGGACTGGGAGAATTGGGGGGACTGGGGGGCACAGGGCGGACTGGGGGACTGGGGATACTGGGGGCACTGGGGGGTCTGGGGGCGCTGGGGGACTGGGGATACTGGGGATACTGGGCGGAATTGGGGGGACTGGGGAGGCACTGGGATAACTGGGAGAACTGGGGGGTCATTGAGAGAACTGGGGGCACTGGGGGTCACTGGGAGGGAACTGGGAGGGGTCACTGGGGTCACTGGGAGGGAACTGGGAAAACTGGGGAGTCACTGGGGGTCACTGGGGGGTCACTGGGGAGGTCACTGGGAGAACTGGGGGGGACACTGGGATAACTGGGGGGGGTCACTGGGGGGTCACTGGGGGTCACTGGGATAACTGGGGGGGTCACTGGGAGGGCACTGGATAACTGGGGGGTCACTGGGGGTCACTGGGGTGTCACTGGGATAACTGGGGGGGTCACTGGGATAACTGGGGGGTCACTGGGAGGGAACTGGGATAACTGGGGGGTCACTGGGGTGTCACTGGGTGCGCTGTGAGCACCGGGGGGGGTCCCAGCACGGTTGGGGGTGGTCACTGGGGGGTCACTGGGGGGTCACTGGGGTCACTGGGATAACTGGGGGGTCACTGGGGTGTCACTGGGATAACTGGGGGGTCACTGGGGGGTCACTGGGGGGTCACTGGGAGGGAACTGGGATAACTGGGATAACTGGGAGGTCACTGGGAGGGCACTGGGATAACTGGGGGGTCACTGGGAGGGAACTGGGGGGTCACTGGGGGGTCACTGGGGGACACTGGGAGGGCACTGGGGGTCACTGGGAGTCACTGGGCATACTGGGGGGGTCACTGGGATAACTGGGGGGTCACTGGGGGGTCACTGGGAGGGAACTGGGATAACTGGGGGGGTCACTGGGAGTCACTGGGGGGTCACTGGGAGGGTCACTGGGATAACTGGGGGGTCACTGGGAGTCACTGGGCATACTGGGGGGGTCACTGGGATAACTGGGGGGTCACTGGGGGGTCACTGGGAGGGAACTGGGATAACTGGGGGGGTCACTGGAAGGGAACTGGGATAACTGGGATAACTGGGAGGTCACTGGGAGGGCACTGGGATAACTGGGGGGTCACTGGGGGTCACTGGGGGGTCACTGGGCATACTGGGGGGGTCACTGGGAGGGCACTGGGATAACTGGGGGGTCACTGGGGGGTCACTGGGATAACTGGGGGGGTCACTGGGAGGGCACTGGGATAACTGGGATAACTGGGGGGGACACTGGGAGGGCACTGGGATAACTGGGGGGGGACACTGGGTGCGCTGTGAGCACTGGGGGGGTCCCAGCATGGTTTGGGGGTGTCGGGGTGCAGCCCCAGCCCTTACTGGTGGGCACTGGGCCGTACTGGGAGGGGCTGAGGCTCGGGGCCCCCCAGGCTGTACCCGGTGGGCATCACCGTGCAGAGGTACCCGGCCACCGACGTGGTGCTGCACAACTACCGCGTGCCCGCGGGGGTGAGACACACCGGGACACCGGGGGGACACCGGGACACCGGGGGGACACCAGGACACCGGGGGGGACAGGGGGACACCGGGGACACGGGGGGGACACCGGGGGGGGACACCGGGGACACCGGGGGGGACACTGGGACACCAGGGGGGACATGGGGACACCGGGACACCGGGGGAGACATGGGGGGGACACCGGGGGGACACGGGGGGGACATGGGGACACCGGGGGGGACATGGGGACACCAGGGGGGACACGGGGACACCGGGGACACGGGGGGACACGGGGACACGGGGGGGACACAGGGGGGACACGGGGGGGACACGGGGACACTGGGGACACCGGGACACCGGGACACCACTCACGGGTGGTCCCGGGGTGTCTCAGGGTGTCCCAGGGGTGTCTCGGGGTGGTCTCACGGGTGGTCCCGGGGTGTCTCAGGGTGTCCCGGGGGTGTCTCAGGGTGGTCTCACGGGTGGTCCTGGGGGGTTCCTGGGGGTGTCCCAGGGTGGTCTCGTGGGTGGTCCCGGGGGGTTTCGTGGGGGTCTCAGGGGTGTCCCGGGGTGTCTCAGGGGGTCTCAGGGGTGTCTCAAGGTGTCCCAGGGGTGTCCCAGGGTGGTCTCACGGGTGGTCCCGGGGGTGTCTCAGGGTGTCCCAGGGGTGTCTCAGGGTGTCCCGGGGTGTCTCAGGGAGTCTCAGGGGTGTCTCAAGGTGGTCTCACGGGTGGTCCCGGGGGGTTCCAGGGTGTCCCAGGGGTGTCCCGGGGTGGTCTCACGGGTGGTCCTGGGGGGTTCCTGGGGGTGTCCCAGGGTGGTCTCATGGGTGGTCCCGGGGGGTTTCCCAAAGGGGGTCTCATGGGAGGGGTCCTGGGGGTGTCTCGGAGTGGTCTCACGGGTGGTCCCGGGGGGTCCCAGGGGTGTCCCAGGGTGGTCTCACGGGTGGTCCCGGGGTTTCTCAGGGTGTTCCAGGGGTGTCTCAGGGTGGTCTCACGGGTGGTCCTGGGGAGGATCCCGGGTGTCTCGGGGTGGTCTCACGGGTGGTCTCAGGGTGTCCCAGGGGTGTCTCAGGGTGGTCTCACGGGTGGTCCCGGGGTGTCCCAGGGGTGTCCCAGGGTGGTCTCAGGGGTGGTCTCACGGGTGGTCCCAGGGGGTTCCAGGGGTGTCTCGGGGTGGTCTCAGGGGTGGTCCCGGGCTGTTTCCCATCACTGTCCCCCCCCAGACGCTGTGCCAGGTGGCTCTGTACGCCATGGGCCGCTGTCCCGACGTCTTCCCGCACCCCGAGTGCTACGACCCCTGGCGCTGGCTCGGCAAGGACGACACCACCTTCAAGGCCTTGGCCTTCGGCTTCGGCGCGCGCCAGTGCATCGGGCGGCGCCTGGCCGAGGCCGAGATGATGCTGTTCCTCATGCACGTGAGTGGGGGGACACCAAAAACGCCCCCCGGGGCTTGGGGGGTCAGAACTTCACGGGTTGGGGTCGCCCGATGAGGTCTTGGTTTGACTCAAGGGTTTGGGGGGATTCAAGGAGGGATCGGTTTGACCCAAGCGGGTCTTGGGTGGAATGAAGGTCTTGGTTTGACCCAAAGTTCTTGGTTTGACACAAAAGTTCTTGGTTTGACCCAAAAGTTCTTGGTTTGACCCAAAGAGGTCTTGGCTTGACCCAACGAGGTCTTGGTGTGACCCAAGCAGGTCTTGGATGAAATGAAGGTCTTGGTTTGACCCGAAGTTCTTGGCTTGACCCAACGAGGTCTTGGTTTGACCCAAAGTCTTTGTTTGACCCAAAACCTCTTGGTTCAACCCAGTGAGGTCTTGGCTTGACCCAAAGCTTTTGGTTTGACCCAAAGAGGTCTTGGCTTGACCCAAGAAAGTCTTGGCTTGACCCAAAGTCTTGACTTGACCCAAAACCTCTTGGTTCAACCCGGTGAGGTCTTGGCTTGACCCAACCATGCCTTGGCTTGGTCTAATGAGGTCTTGCCTTGACCCAAGGTTTTTGTTTGACCCAAAACCTTTTGGTTCAACCCACTGAGGTCTTGGCTTGACCCAAAGGTCTTGGTTTGACCCAACAAGATCTTGCCTTGACCCAACCATGCCTTGGTGTGACCCAAGCAGGTCTTGGATGGAATAAAGGTCTTGGCTTGACCCAAAGAGGTTTTGGCTTAACCCAAAGGTCTTGGCTTGACTCAAAGTCTTGGTTTGACCCAAAGGTCTTGGCTTGACCTAATGAAGTCTTGGCTTGACCCAATGAGGTCTTGGCTTGACCCAACCATGCCTTGGTGTGACCCAATGAGGTCTTGGATGAAATGAAGGTCTTGGTTTGACCCAACCATGCCTTGGCTTGACCCAAAGTCTTGACTTGACCCAACAAGGTCTTGGTTTGACCAAAAGGTCTTGGCTTGACCCAAAGAGGTTTTGACTTGACCCAACAAGGTCTTGCTTTGATCCAACCATGCCTTGGTTTAACCCAACGAGGTCTTCGATGAAATGAAGGTCTTGGTTTGACCCAAAGTCTTGACTTGACCCAAAACCTCTTGGTTCAACCCAGTGAGGTCCTGCCTTGACCCAAAACCATCTTGACTTCACCCAACCGTGTCTTGATTTGGCCCAATGACAGCTTGGCTTGGCCCAGTGATGGGTGGCCTTGACCTGATGACTTGGCTCGACCCAAAACCTCCTTGGCTTGACCCAAAACCATCTCAGCCTGACCCAAAACCTCCTTGGCTTGACCCAAAACCATCTCAGTTTGACCCAAAACCATCTCAGCCTGACCCCAAACCATCCTGGCCTGACCCCAAACCATCTCAGCCTGACCCCAAACCATCCTGGCCTGACCCCAAACCATCTCAGCTTGACCCCAAACCATCTCAGCCTGACCCCAAACCATCTCAGCCTGACCCCAAACCATCCTGGCCTGACCCCAAACCATCTCACCCTGACCCCAAACCATCTCAGCCTGACCCCAAACCATCTCAGCTTGTCCCAAACCATCCTGGCCTGACCCCAAACCATCCTGGCCTGACCCCAAACCATCTCAGCCTGACCCCAAACCATCTCAGCCTGACCCCAAACCATCTCAGCTTGACCCCAAACCATCCTGGCCTGACCCCAAACCATCTCAGCCTGACCCCAAACCATCTCAGCCTGACCCCAAACCATCTCAGCCTGACCCCAAACCATCTCAGCCTGACCCCAAACCATCCTGGCCTGACCCCAAACCATCTCAGCTTGACCCCAAACCATCTCAGCCTGACCCCAAACCATCTCAGTCTGACCCCAAACCATCCTGGTCTGACCCCAAACCATCTCAGCTTGACCCCAAACCATCTCAGCCTGACCCCAAACCATCTCAGTCTGACCCCAAACCATCCTGGTCTGACCCCAAACCATCCTGGCCTGACCCCAAACCATCTCAGCCTGACCCCAAACCATCTCAGCCTGACCCCAAACCATCTCAGCCTGACCCCAAACCATCTCAGCCTGACCCCAAACCATCCTGGCCTGACCCCAAACCATCTCAGCCTGACCCCAAACCATCTCAGCTTGTCCCAAACCATCTCAGCCTGACCCCAAACCATCTCAGCCTGACCCCAAACCATCTCAGCCTGACCCCAAACCATCTCAGCTTGTCCCAAACCATCTCAGCCTGACCCCAAACCATCTCAGCTTGACCCCAAACCATCTCAGTCTGACCCCAAACCATCTCAGCCTGACCCCAAACCATCTCAGCCTGACCCCAAACCATCTCAGCCTGACCCCAAACCATCTCAGCTTGACCCCAAACCATCTCAGCTTGACCCCAAACCATCTCAGCCTGACCCCAAACCATCTCAGCCTGACCCCAAACCATCTCAGCCTGACCCCAAACCATCTCAGCTTGACCCCAAACCATCTCAGCCTGACCCCAAACCATCTCAGCTTGACCCCAAACCATCCTGGCCTGACCCCAAACCATCTCAGCCTGACCCCAAACCATCTCAGCCTGACCCCAAACCATCTCAGCTTGACCCCAAACCATCTCAGGCTGACCCCAAACCATCTCAGCTTGACCCCAAACCATCTCAGCCTGACCCCAAACCATCTCAGCTTGACCCCAAACCATCTCAGCCTGACCCCAAACCATCCTGGCCTGACCCCAAACCATCCTGGCCTGACCCCAAACCATCTCAGCCTGACCCCAAACCATCTCAGCCTGACCCCAAACCATCTCAGCCTGACCCCAAACCATCTCAGCCTGACCCCAAACCATCTCAGCTTGTCCCAAACCATCTCAGCTTGTCCCAAACCATCTCAGCCTGACCCCAAACCATCTCAGCCTGACCCCAAACCATCTCAGCCTGACCCCAAACCATCCTGGCCTGACCCCAAACCATCTCAGCCTGACCCCAAACCATCTCAGCTTGACCCCAAACCATCCTGGCCTGACCCCAAACCATCTCAGCCTGACCCCAAACCATCTCAGCTTGACCCCAAACCATCCTGGACTGACCCCAAACCATCTCAGCTTGTCCCAAACCATCCTGGCCTGACCCCAAACCATCTCAGCCTGACCCCAAACCATCTCAGCCTGACCCCAAACCATCCTGGCCTGACCCCAAACCATCTCAGCCTGACCCCAAACCATCTCAGCTTGACCCCAAACCATCTCAGCCTGACCCCAAACCATCTCAGCCTGACCCCAAACCATCTCAGCCTGACCCCAAACCATCTCAGCCTGACCCCAAACCATCTCAGCCTGACCCCAAACCATCCTGGCCTGACCCCAAACCATCTCAGCTTGACCCCAAACCATCCTGGCCTGACCCCAAACCATCTCAGCCTGACCCCAAACCATCCTGGCCTGACCCCAAACCATCTCAGCCTGACCCCAAACCATCTCAGCTTGTCCCAAACCATCTCAGCCTGACCCCAAACCATCTCAGCCTGACCCCAAACCATCCTGGCCTGACCCCAAACCATCTCAGCCTGACCCCAAACCATCTCAGCCTGACCCCAAACCATCTCAGCCTGACCCCAAACCATCTCAGCCTGACCCCAAACCATCTCAGCCTGACCCCAAACCATCCTGGCCTGACCCCAAACCATCTCAGCCTGACCCCAAACCATCTCAGCCTGACCCCAAACCATCTCAGCCTGACCCCAAACCATCTCAGCCTGACCCCAAACCATCTCAGCTTGACCCCAAACCATCCTGGCCTGACCCCAAACCATCTCAGCCTGACCCCAAACCATCCTGGCCTGACCCCAAACCATCCTGGCCTGACCCCAAACCATCTCAGCTTGTCCCAAACCATCTCAGCCTGACCCCAAACCATCTCAGCCTGACCCCAAACCATCTCAGCCTGACCCCAAACCATCTCAGCTTCACCCAAACCATCTCAGTCTGACCCCAAACCATCTCAGCCTGACCCCAAACCATCTCAGCCTGACCCCAAACCATCTCAGCCTGACCCCAAACCATCTCAGCCTGACCCCAAACCATCTCAGCCTGACCCCAAACCATCTCAGCCTGACCCCAAACCATCCTGGCCTGACCCCAAACCATCCTGGCCTGACCCCAAACCATCTCAGCCTGACCCCAAACCATCCTGGCCTGACCCCAAACCATCTCAGCCTGACCCCAAACCATCTCAGCTTGTCCCAAACCATCTCAGCTTGTCCCAAACCATCTCAGCCTGACCCCAAACCATCCTGGCCTGACCCCAAACCATCTCAGCCTGACCCCAAACCATCTCAGCTTGTCCCAAACCATCCTGGCCTGACCCCAAACCATCTCAGCCTGACCCCAAACCATCTCAGCTTGTCCCAAACCATCCTGGCCTGACCCCAAACCATCTCAGCCTGACCCCAAACCATCTCAGCCTGACCCCAAACCATCCTGGCCTGACCCCAAACCATCTCAGATTGACCCCAAACCATCTCAGCCTGACCCCAAACCATCTCAGCCCGACCCCAAACCATCTCAGCCGGACCCCAAACCATCTCAGCCTGACCCCAAACCATCTCAGCTTGACCCCAAACCATCTCAGCCTGACCCCAAACCATCTCAGCCTGACCCCAAACCATCCTGGCCTGACCCCAAACCATCCTGGCCTGACCCCAAACCATCTCAGCCTGACCCCAAACCATCTCAGCTTGTCCCAAACCATCTCAGCCAGACCCCAAACCATCTCAGCCAGACCCCAAACCATCTCAGCCTGACCCCAAACCATCCTGGCCTGACCCCAAACCATCTCAGCTTGTCCCAAACCATCTCAGCCTGACCCCAAACCATCTCAGCTTGACCCCAAACCATCCTGGCCTGACCCCAAACCATCCTGGCCTGACCCCAAACCATCTCAGCTTCACCCAAACCATCTCAGCTTGACCCCAAACCATCCTGGCCCGACCCCTCGCAGGTCCTGAGCAATTTCAGCATCGAGGCCGTGTCCACCGAGGACGTCCCCACCGTTTTCCGCTTCATCCTCATGCCCGAGAAGTCGCCGCTGCTGACCTTCCGCACCCTGGACTGAGCCGGCGCGGTCCTGGGGGTCCCTGGGGGTCAGTGGGGGTCACTGAGGGTCCCTGGGGGTCAGTGGGGGTCCCTGGGGGTCAGTGGGGGTCCTGGGGGGTCACTGAGGGGTCACTGAGGGGTCACTGAGGGTCCCTGGGGGTCAGTGGGGGTCCCTGGGGGTCCCTGGGGGTCAGTGGGGGGTCTCTGGGGGTCCCTGGGGGTCAGTGAGGGTCCCTGGGGGTCCCTGGGGGTCCTTGGGGGTCAGTGAGGGTCTCTGGGGGTCACTGAGGGGTCCCTGGGGGGTCTCTGGGGGTCACTGAGGGGTCCCTGGGGGTCACTGAGGGGTCTCTGGGGGTCACTGAGGGGTCCCTGGGGGTCTCTGGGTGTCTCTGGGGGTCTCTGGGGGTCCCTGGGGGTCACTGAGGGTCACTGGGGGTCCCTGGGGGTCCCTGGGGGTCCCTGGGGGGTCTCTGGGGGTCAGTGAGGGTCCCTGGGGGTCTCTGGGGGTCCCTGGGGGTCTCTGGGGGTCCCTGGGGGTCTCTGGGGGTCTCTGGTGGTCTCTGGGGGTCTCTGGGGGTCACTGAGGGGTCCCTGGGGGTCTCTGGGTGTCTCTGGGGGTCCCTGGGGGTCACTGAGGGTCACTGGGGGTCCCTGGGGGTCCCTGGGGGTCCCTGGGGGGTCTCTGGGGGTCAGTGAGGGTCCCTGGGGGTCTCTGGGGGTCCCTGGGGGTCTCTGGGGGTCACTGAGGGGTCCCTGGGTGTCCCTGGGGGTCTCTGGGGGTCACTGAGGGGTCCCTGGGGGTCTCTGGGGGTCAGTGGGGGTCCCTGGGGGTCCCTGGGGGTCAGTGGGGGTCCTGGGGGGTCACTGAGGGGTCCTTGGGGGTCTCTGGGGGTCTCTGGGGGTCCCTGGGGGTCAGTGGGGGTCTCTGGGGGGTCTCTGGGGGAGTCCCTGGGGGTCCTTGGGGGTCCTTGGGGGTCCCTGGGGGTCCCTGGGTGTCAGTGGGGGTCACTGAGGGGTCAGTGGGGGTCAGTGGGGGTCACTGAGGGGTCCCTGGGTGTCCCTGCAGGTCCCTGGGGGTCCTGGGGGTCCCTGGGTGTCCCTGGGGGTCTCTGGTGGTCTCTGGGGGTCTCTGGGGGTCCCTGAGGGGTCCCTGGGGGTCTCTGGGGGTCTCTGGGGGTCCCTGGGGGTCTCTGGGGGTCCCTGGGGGTCCCTGGGGGTCCCTGAGGGTCCCTGGGTGTCTCTGGGGGTCCCTGGGGGTCACTGAGGGGTCCCTGGGGGTCCCTGGGGGTCAGTGGGGGTCCCTGGGTGTCACTGGGGGTCTCTGGGTGTCTCTGGGGGTCACTGAGGGGTCTCTGGGGGTCACTGAGGGGTCCCTGGGGGTCAGTGGGGGTCACTGAGGGGTCTCTGGGGGTCCCTGGGGGTCCTGGGGGTCTCTGGGGGTCCCTGGGGGTCCCGGGGGGTCACTGAGGGGTCCTTGGGCATCACTGAGGGGTCCCTGGGGGTCAGTGGGGGTCTCTGGTGGTCTCTGGGGGTCACTGAGGGGTCCCTGGGGGTCTCTGGGGGTCCCTGAGGGGTCACTGAGGGGTCCCTGGGGGTCCCTGGGGGTCAGTGGGGGTCCCTGAGGGTCCCTGGGGGTCCCTGGGGGTCACTGGGGGTCCCTGGGGGTCCTTGGGGGTTTCTGGGGGTCCCTGGGGGTCTCTGGGGGTCTCTGGGGGTCCTTGGAGGTCTCTGGGGGTCTCTGGGGGTCACTGGGGGTCCCTGGGGGTCCCTGGGGGTCTCTGGGGGTCAGTGAGGGGTCACTGAGGGGTCCCTGGGGGTCAGTGGGGGTCAGTGGGGGTCAGTGGGGGTCAGTGGGGGTCCTGGGGGGTCCCTGGGTGTCACTGGGGGTCTCTGGTGGTCTCTGGGGGTCACTGAGGGGTCCCTGGGGGTCTCTGGGGGTCCCTGGGGGTCCTTGGGGGTCCTTGGGGGTCTCTGGGGGTCAGTGGGGGTCCCTGGGGGTCCCTGGGGGTCACTGAGGGGTCACTGAGGGGTCACTGAGGGGTCACCACCCCTCCCCCACCCCCCAGGACCCCCCCGGTGCCGTGGGAAAAGCCGCTGGGATGGGGGTGGGGCAGGACCCCACCCCGAGCTGGGAGGAGTTATGCAAATCACACACAAATCACATGCAAATCATATGTAAATCGCATGCAAATCATATGTAAATCGCATGCAAATCATATGCAAATGAGCAGCCCAATAAAGTCGTCTGGCAGGCAAAGCCTCGGCTCAGTTACGCCCCTCACTGTCCCCCCCCCGACCACCCAAAACCACCCCAAAAACCCCAAAAAGACCCCCCAAAACCCCCCAATCCCACATCCCCCTTTCCCCTCAAATTTCCACCCCAAATTCTCTCAAATCTCCCCAAAATCTCCCCAAAATTTCCCCCAAAATTCGCTCAAATTTCCTTCAAACCCCTCCCAAGTCTCCCCCAAACTCCCCCCAAACTCCCCAAAAAACTCCTGAAATTTTCCCCAAATTTCCCCCAGATCTCCCCTAAACCGGCTCCAAATCCCCCCAAATTTCCCCCAAATTCCCTCCAAAGTTCCCCCAAATTCCTTCCAAAGTCCCTCCAAATTTCCCCCAAATTCTCCCTAAATCTCCCCAAATTCCCTCCAAATTTCCCCCAAATTTTCCCATGATTTCCCCCAAATTTCCCCCAAATTCCCCCCAAATTCTCTCTAAATTCCTTCCGAATTTCCTTCGAATTTTCCCAAAATTTCCCCCCGAATTTCCCCCAAATTCCCTCTAAAGTCCCCACAAATCTCCCCAAAATTTCCCCCAAATCTCCCCCAAAATCCGCTCAAATTTCCTCCAAACCCCTTCCAAGTCTCCCCCAAACTCCCCCCAAATTTCCCCAAAATCTCCCCAAACTCCCCCCAAAACTCCCGAAATTTTCCACAAATTTTCCCCAAATTCCCTCAGAAGTTCCCCCAAATCTCCCCAAAATTTCCCCAAAATTCCCTCCAAAGTCCCCCCAAATCTGCCCCAAATTTCCCCCAAATTCCCCCAAATCTCCCTAAAATTTCCCCCCCAAATTCCCTCCAAATTTCCCCCAAATTCCCTCAAAATTTCCCCCAAATTTTCCCAAAATTTTCCCCCAATCCCTCCAAATTTCCCCCAAATCTGCCCCAAATTCCCCCAAATTTCCCCCCAATCCCTCCAAATTTCCCCCAAAGCTGCCCCAAATTCCCTCCGAATTTCCCCCAATTATTCACATGATTTCCCCCAAATTCCCTCTTAATTTCCCCCAAATTTCCCCAAAATCCCCCCAAATTTTCCCAAAATTTCCCCCCATGTTTCCCCAAATTTTCCCAAAATTCCCTCCAAATTTCCCCCAAATCTGCCCAAAATTTCCCCCAAATCTCCCCAAATTCCCTCCAAATTTCCCCAAATTTTCCCGCCAGATTTCCCCAATATTCTCCCAAATTCCCCCCAAATCCCCCCCAAATCCTCCCAAATCTCCTCAAAATTTCCCCCAAATGTCTCCCAAATTTCCCCCAAATTTCCCCCAAATTCCCTCCAAATTCCCTCCACAGTCCCCCCAAATCTGTCCCCAGTTTGCCCCCAAATCCCTCCAAATTTCCCCCAAATTTCCCCCAAATTTCCCCCAAATTTCCCCCGAATTTTCCCTAAATTTCCCCCGAATTTCCCCCAAATTCCCCCCAAATTTCCCCCAAATTCCCTCCAAATCCCTCCAAATTTCCCCCAAATTTTCCCAGGATTCCCCCCATTTTTCCCCCAAATTACCTCCAAATTTCCCCCAAATTTTCCCCAAATTCCCCCTAAATCTCCCCAAATTCCCTCCAAATTTCCCCCAATTTTTCCCATGATTTCCCTGAAATTTTCCCCAAATTTCCCCCAAATTCCCTCCAAATTTTCCCCCAAATTCCCTCCAAATTTTCCCCAAATTTTCCCATAATTTTCCCCAAATTCCCTCTTAATTTCCCCCAAATTTCCCCGAAATCCCCCCAAATTTTCCCCAAATTACCCCCAAATTCCCTCCAAATTTCCCCCAAGTTCCCTCCAAATTCCCTCGAAATTTCCCCCAAATTTCCCCCAAATTCCCTCTAAATTTTCCCCAAATTTTCCCAACATTTTCCCAAATTTCCCCAAATTTCCCCCAAATCCCCCCAACCTCCCCCTTCCTATTCAACCCTTCCTCTTTGCCTTTCCCGCCCTCCCATTGGCCGCCCCTCGCCCCGCCTCCCCTCCTCATTGGCTCCCCTTTCCCCGCACTCTCTTCCTATTGGGCACTCCCCCCGCCCATCACCGCTCTCCCCGCTCTGCCATTGGCGGAGCCGCGCGGGGGCGGGGCGTTGCCAGGTTACAAAGGGCGGGCGCGGCCGGTCCGGGCCCAGATGGGCGAGCGCGGGGGCAGCGCGGGGGCCGCGGCCCCGGGGGGCGACAGCGGGGGAACCCCGAGCCCCGCCGGGGGGAACGGGGGGACCCGCAGGCGCCGGGGGGGACCCCCGAAACCCGAACCCGCCTCGGCACACGGCGACAGCTCCGATGACCCCGCCGGGGACTTCAGGTAACGGGCCCAGCGCGGGAAACGCGACCCTCCCCTCACGGCGGGAGCGGGACCCCTCAGGGACCTCCCCCGCCTCAGGTGGGGAGCGGACACTCGGGACCCCCCCTCGCTGTGGGGACCCTCGGGAACCCCTCCCCAGCTGGGCCAGGGACCCTCAGGGACCTCCCCTCATGTTGGGATTGGTTTTCGGGACCCCCACTCGCTGTGGGGACACTCGGGGACCCCTCCTCAGCTGGGACCGGGACCCTCAGGGACCCCGCACCCCTCACTGTGGGGACCCTCGGGGACCCCTCCCCAGCTGGGCCAGGGACCCTCAGGGACCTTCCCTCATGTTGGGATTGGTTTTCGGGACCCCCACTCGCCGTGGGGACACTCGGGACCCTCAGGGACCCTCCCTCATGTTGGGACCGGTTATTCGGGACCCCTCCCCTCACTGTGGGGACCGTCGGGGACCCTCCCTCAGCTGCGACCAGGACCCTCAGGACCCCCTCCCTCAGCCGGGACCGGTTATTCCGGACCCCCCCTCACTGTGGGGACCGTCGGGGACCCCTCCTCAGCTGGGACCGGGACCCTCAGGGATCTTCAGGGACCCTCCCTCAGCTGGGACCGGTTATTCCGGACCCCCCCTCACTGTGGGGACCGTCGGGACCCTCAGGGACCCCTCCCCAGCTGGACCAGGGACCCTCAGGGACCTCCCCTCATGTTGGGACCGGTTATTCGGGACCCCTCCCCTCACTGTGGGGACATTCGGGACCCTCCCTCAGCTGGGATCGGGAACCTCAGGGACCCCCCACCCCTCACTATGGGGACTCTCAGGGACCCCTCCCTCAGCTGGGATTGGTTATTCGGGACCCCCCCTCACTATGGGGACCCTTGGGACCCTTTCCCAGCTGGGCCGGGGACCCTCAGGGACCCCCCCTCACTGTGAGGACCCTCGGGGACCCCTCCTCAGCTGGGCCAGGGACCCTCAGGGACCTCCCCTCGTGTTGGGATTGGTTATTCGGGACCCCCACTCACTATGGGGACCCTCAGGGACCCTCCCAGCTGGGCCAGGGACCCTCAGGGACCCCCCCTCACTGTGGGGACCCTCAGGGACCCCTCCTCAGCTGGGCCCGGGACCCCTCAGGACCCCCCCCAGGGACACTCAGGGACCCCTCCCCTTGTGTTGGGACCCCCCCCCACCCACAGGACAGGGACACCCGGGACCCCCACCCCGTGTCCCCCTGTCCCCGGTGGGACCCCCCCCCATCCCCATTCCCACGGGGGTTTCTGTGTCCCCCCGGTGCCACCCTGGGGTGCCCGTGCTCCCTGTCCCGGTGCCCCCTGTCCCCGTGTCCCTCCCCCCGGTGCCTCCTGTCCCCGTGCCCGCTCCGTGTCCCCGGGGCGATGTCCCAACCCTGCTCCCGTCACTCGCGGTTGCGACACCGCCGGGACCGGTGCGGGGCGGCTCCGTGTCCCGCCCGTGATCCCCGTGTCACCCCCGGTGTCCCTTCCGTGTCCCCTCGAGTCCCTCCCGTGTCCCCTCGTGTCACCCCAGTGTCCCCCTGTGATCCCCGTGTCACCCCCACTGTCCCCCTAGTGTACCCCCGTGATCCCTGTGTCACCCCCGGTGTCCCCCCATGATCCCCGTGTCACCCCTGGTGTCACCCCCAGTGTCCCCCTGTGATCCCCGTGTCACCCCCGGTGATCCCAGTGTCCCACCTGTGATCCCTGTGTCACCCCCAGTGTCCCCCAGTGTCCCCCCGTGATCCCCGTGTCACCCCCAGTGTCCCTCCCGTGTCCCCTCCGTGATCCCCGTGTCACCCCCGGTGATCCCAGTGTCCCACCTGTGATCCCTGTGTCACCCCCGGTGTCCCCCTGTGATCCCCGTGTCATCCCCAGTGTCCCCCCGTGTCCCCCGTGATCCCCGTGTCACCCCCAGTGTCCCCCTGTGCCATCCCAGTGTCCCCTGTCCCTGATTTGGGGTCCCCAAGGGGGTCCCTCTGTCCCCTGTCCCTGGTTTGGGGTCCCCAAGGGGGTCCCTCTGTCCCCTGATCCTGGTTTGGGGTCCCCAAGGGGGTCCCTCTGTCCCCTGTCCCTGGTTTGGGGTCCCCAAGGGGGTCCCTCTGTCCCCTGATCCTGGTTTGGGGTCCCCAAGGGGGTCCCACTGTCCCCTGTCCCTGGTTTGGGGTCCCCAAGGGAGTCCCCTGTCCCCTGTCCTTGGTTTGGGGTCCCCAAAGGAGTCCCCTGTCCCTGGTTTGGGGTCCCCAAGGGGGTCCCACTGTCCCCTGATCCTGATTTGGGGTCCCCAAGGGGGTCCCTCTGTCCCCTGATCCTGGTTTGGGGTCCCCAAGGGGGTCCCTCTGTCCCCTGTCCCTGATTTGGGGTCCCCAAGGGGGTCCCACTGTCCCCTGTCCCTGATTTGGGGTCCCCAAGGGGGTCCCACTGTCCCCTGATCCTGGTTTGGGGTCCCCAAGGGGGTCCCACTGTCCCCTGTCCCTGGTTTGGGGTCCCCAAGGGAGTTCCCTGTCCCTGATTTGGGGTCCCCAAGGGGGTCCCACTGTCCCCTGATCCTGGTTTGGGGTCCCCAAGGGGGTCCCTTTGTCCCCTGTCCCTGATTTGGGGTCCCCAGGGGGGTCCCACTGTCCCTGATTTGGGGGGTCCCACTGTCCCCTGCTGGGGGTCTCCCTGTCCCTGTTTTTGGGGTCTCCGTGCCCCTCTTTGGGGTCCCCCTGTCCCTGTTTTTGGGGTCTCTGTCCCTTTTGATTTTGGGGTGTTCTGCTGTTCCTGCTTTGGGGTCCCCTCTCCCCGGTTTTGGGGTACCCTTGTCCCCTGTCCCTTGTTGGAGGGGGTCCCCAAAGGGGTGACCCCCAACTGGCCCAACCCACCCAAGCCCCCCCAGGAGCCCCAAAGACCCCCCAGGGTCACCCCAAACTCCCCCAGGGTCACCCCAAACCTGCTCAGGGTCACCCCAAACCTCACCTGGGCCACCCCAAACCCACTCAGGGCCACCCCAAACCTGCTCAGGGTCACCCCAAAACCCACTCAGGGCCACCCCAAACCCACTCAGGGCCACCCCAAACCTGCTCAGGGTCACCCCAAACCTGCTCAGGGTCACCCCAAACCCGCTCAGGGTCACCCCAAACCCACTCAGGGTCACCCCAAACTTCCCCAGGGCCACCCCAAACCTGCTCAGGGCCACCCCAAACCCACTCAGGGTCACCCCAACCCTGCTCAGGGCCACCCCAAATCCACTCAGGGCCACCCCAAACCCCCCTGGGCCACCCCAAGCCCCCCCCAGGGCCACCCCAGACCCACTCAGGGCACCCCAAACTCCCCCAGGGCCACCCCAGACCCACTCAGGGTAACCCCAAACCCACTCAGGGCACCCCAAATCTGCTCAGTAACCCCAAACCCCCCTAGGGCCACCCCAAAGCCGCTCAGGGCCACCCCAAAGCCGCTCAGGGCCACACCAAATCCGCTCAGGAACATCCCAAACCCGATTAGGGTAACCTGAAACTCTTGCAGGGCCACCCGAAAAACCTCCCCAGAGCCACCCCAAACACCCCAGGGCCACCCGAAACCTACTCAGGGTAACCCCAAACCTCGCCTGGGCCACCCCAAACCTGCTCAGGGCCATCCCAAACCTGCTCAGGGCCACCCCAAACCCCTCAGGGTCACCCCAGACCTCTTCAGGGCCACCCTAAACCTGCTCAGGGCCACCCCAAACCCCTCCTGGGCCACCCCAAACCTGCTCAGGGCCACCCCAAACCTCCCAGGGCCACCCCAAACCCACTCAGGGCCGCACCAAACCCACTCAGGGCTACCCCAAACTTCACCAGGGCCACCCCAAACCCCTCCTGGGCCACCCCAAACCCACTCAGGGCCACCCCAAACCTGCTCAGGGTAACCCCAAACCCACTCAGGGCCACCCCAAACCTGCTCAGGGCCACCCCAAACTTCACCAGGGCCACCCCAAACCCCTCCTGGGCCACCCCAAACCTGCTCAGGGCCACCCCAAACCCACTCAGGGCCACCCTAAAACTGCTCAGGGCCCCCCCAAACCCACTGAGTGCCACCCCAAAGCCCCCAAGGGCCACCCCAAACCCCTCAGGGCCACCCCAAATCCACTCAGGGCCACCCCAAATCCACTCAGGGCCACCCCAAACCCCTCCTGGGCCACCCCAAAGCCACTCAGGGCCACCCCAAAGCCACTCAGGGCCACCCCAAACCTCCCCAGGGCCACCCCAAAGCCACTCAGGGCCACCCCAAACCCACTCAGGGCCACCCCAAACCCACTTAGGCCACCCCAAACCTGCTCAGGGCCACCCCAAACCCCTCCTGGGCCACCCCAAACCCACTCTGGGCACCCCAAACCTGCTCAGGGTAACCCCAAACCTGCTCAGGGCCACCCCAAACTTCACCAGGGCCACCCCAAACCCCTCCTGGGCCACCCCAAACCTGCTCCGGGCCACCCCAAGCCCACTCAGGGCCACCCCAAACCCACTCAGGGCCACCCTAAACCTGTTCAGGGCCACCCCAAACCCCTCCTGGGCCACCCCAAACCCCTCCTGGGCCACCCCAAACCCACTCAGGGCCACCCCAAACCCACTCAGGGCCACCCTAAACCTGCTCAGGGCCACCCTGAACCTGCTCAGGGCCACCCCAAACCTGCTCAGGGCCACCCTAAACCTCGCCTGGGCCACCCCAAACCTGCTCAGAGCCACCCCAAACCCACTGAGGGCCACCCCAAAGCCCCCAAGGGCCACCCCAAACCCACTCAGGGCCACCCCAAAGCCACTCAGGTCCACCCCAAACCCCTCCTGGGCCACCCCAAAGCCACTCAGGGCCACCCCAAAGCCACTCAGGGCCACCCCAAACCTGTTCAGGGCCACCCCAAACCTGTTCAGGGCCACCCCAAACCCGCTCAGGGCCACCCCAAACCTGTTCAGGGCCACCCCAGAGCCCCCAAGGGCCACCCCAAACTTCACCAGGGCCACCCCAAAGCCACTCAGGGCCACCCCAAACCCCTCCTGGGCCATTCCAAACCTCCCGGGGCCACCGCAAACCCACTCAGGGCCACCCCAAACCTACTCAGGGCCACCCCAAACCTGCTCAGGGCCACCCCAAACCCGCTCAGGGCCACCCCAAACCCACTCAGGGCCACCCCAAACCCCTCCTGGGCCACCCCAAATCCCCCCAGGGCCACCCCAGGGGGGTTCAGGGGTGACCTTGCCCTGCCCTGGTGTCACCTCCACCCCCCTCGGGCCCGTCCCTGACCCCCTGCCCCCCCTAATTAGCGCTAATTACCCCTAATCACCCCCGTATCTTATCGGGGGAAGGGGACTCTGGACCCGGATGTGGCACTGCCACCGCCCTGTCCCCTCCTGTGTCACCTCTGTCACCTCCCGGGGGTGTCCCCAAGCTTTGGGGACCCCTCTGTGTGTCCCCCTCCCCCCCCCCACCTGCAGCCCCCCAAACCTCCCCGGGGGGGTCACTTTTGGGGGTCCTGTGTCACCTGTGTCCCCTCCTGTGTCACTCCTGTGTCACCTGTGTCCCCTCCTGAGTCACTCCCGTGTCACTCCTGTGTCACCTGTGTCCCCTCCTGTGTCACTCCTGTGTCACCTGTGTCCCCTCCTGTGTCACTCCCGTGTCACCTGTGTCCCCTCCCGTGTCACTCGTGTGTCACCTGTGTCACCTGTGTCCCCTCCTGTGTCACTTCTGTGTCACCTGTGTCCCCTCCTGTGTCACTCCTGTGTCACTCCTGTGTCACTCCTGTGTCACCTGTGTCCCCTCCTGTGTCACTCCTGTGTCACCTGTGTCCCCTCCCGTGTCACCTGTCACCTGTGTCACTCCTGTGTCACCTGTGTCCCCTCCTGTGTCACTCCTGTGTCACCTGTGTCCCCTCCTGTGTCACCTCTGTCACCTCCCGGGGGTGTCCCCAAGCTTTGGGGACCCCTCTGTGTGTCCCCTCCCCCCCCCCCACCTGCAGCCCCCCAAACCTCCCCGGGGGGGTCACTTTTGGGGGTCCTGTGTCACCTGTGTCCCCTCCTGTGTCACTCCTGTGTCACCTGTGTCCCCTCCTGAGTCACCTGTGTCACCTGTGTCCCCTCCTGTGTCACCTGTGTCCCCTCCTGTGTCACTCGTGTGTCACCTGTGTCACCTGTGTCCCCTCCTGTGTCACTCCTGTGTCACTCCTGTGTCACCTGTGTCCCCTCCTGTGTCACTCCTGTGTCACCTGTGTCACCTGTGTCCCCTCCTGTGTCACCTGTGTCCCCTCCTGTGTCACTCCTGTGTCACCAGTGTCCCCTCCTGTGTCACTCCTGTGTCACCTGTGTCCCCTCCTGTGTCACCTGTGTCCCCTGCTGTGTCACTCCTGTGTCACTCCCGTGTCACCTGTGTCCCCTCCTGTGTCACCTGTGTCCCCTCCTGTGTCCCCTCCTGTGTCACTCCTGTGTCACCTGTGTCACTCCTGTGTCACCTGTGTCCCCTCCTGTGTCACCTGTGTCCCCTCCTGTGTCACCAGTGTCCCCTCCTGTGTCACCTGTGTCCCCTCCTGTGTCACCTGTGTCACCTGTGTCCCCTCCTGTGTCACTCCTGTGTCACTCCTGTGTCACCTGTGTCCCCTCCCGTGTCACCTGTGTCCCCTGCTGTGTCACTCCTGTGTCCCCTCCTGTGTCACTCCTGTGTCACCTGTGTCCCCTCCTGTGTCACCTGTGTCACCTGTGTCCCCTCCTGTGTCACTCCTGTGTCACCTGTGTCCCCTCCTGTGTCCCCTCCTGTGTCACCTGTGTCCCCTCCTCTGTCACTTCTGTCACTCCCGTGTCACCTGTGTCCCCTCCTGTGTCACTCCTGTGTCACTTCTGTGTCACCTGTGTCACTCCCGTGTCACTTCTGTGTCACCTGTGTCCCCTCCTGTGTCACTCCCGTGTCACTTCTGTGTCACCTGTGTCCCCTCCTGTGTCACCTGTGTCACTCCTGTGTCACCTGTGTCCCCTCCTGTGTCACTCCCGTGTCACCTGTGTCCCCTCCTGTGTCACTCCCGTGTCACCTGTGTCACCTCTGTCACCCTCCAGGGATGTCCCCTCCCCCCCACCCCTGGGTGGGTTTGGGGTGTCCCAGAGGGGGCGGGGTTGTCCCCGTGTGTGTCCCCTCCCCCCCACCGAGTTGTCCCCAAAAGTGTCCCCAAAACTGTCCTGAGATTGTCCCCAAAGTGTCCCCAAAGTGTCCCCAAAGTGTCCCCAAGCTGTCCCCAAAGTGTCCCCAGAAGTGTCCCCAACCTGTCCCCTGAAGTGTCCCCAAAGCTGTCCCCGAACTGTCCCCAAACCTGTCCCCAAGCTGTCCCCAAGCTGTCCCCAAGTGTCCCCAAAGCTGTCCCCGAACTGTCCCCAGTGTCCCCGAACTGTCCCCAAACCTGTCCCCAAGCTGTCCCCAGAAGTGTCCCCAAGCTGTCCCCAAGCTGTCCCCAGAGTGTCCCCAGAACTGTCCCCAAGCTGTCCCCTGAAGTGTCCCCAAAGTGTCCCTGAACTGTCCCCAAACCTGTCCCCAGAAGTGTCCCCAGAAGTGTCCCCAGGCTGTCCCCAAAGGTGTCCCCAAGTGTCCCCAGGCTGTCCCCAAGCTGTCCCCAGAAGTGTCCCCGAAGTGTCCCCAAGTGTCCCCGCACTGTCCCCAGGTGTCACAAGGTGCAGGAGTCTCTGCTGAGCTCGGCCAGCGGTTACAGCAACTACCGGGGGGTGCTCAACTGGTGCGTCGTGATGCTGGTGAGTCGCGACAGTGACCCCGTGTCGCGATTGTCCCCCGGTGTCGCGATTGTCCCCCCGTGTCGCGATTGTCCCCCCCCCCCGGTGTCGCGATTGTTCCCCCCGTGTCGCGATTGTCGTCCCCCCACCCCGTGTCGCGATGGTCCCGCCCAGATCGCGGCGCCTTCCGGGTTAATGGGCGTGGCCATCGTGACGTCACTCGGGAGGGGGCGGGGCAGAGCCCGCTCATGTCGCGATAGTCGGGGGGGGAGGGGTCCATTAAAAGGTGACGGGGCGTGGCTGAGGTGACACCAGGGGGACACTGGGGGGACATTGGGGTCACCAAAATGGGTCTGGTGACATCGGGGTGACACTGAGGTGACACTGAGGTGACACCGGGGGGACACTGGGGGGACATTGGGGTCACCAAAGGGGTCCGGTGACACCGGGGTGACACCAGGGTGACACTGGGGGGACATTGGGGGGACATTGGGGTCCCCAAAGGGGTCTGGTGACACCGGGGTGACACCAGGGGGACACCAGGGTGACATCGGGGGGGCACTGGGGGGACATTGGGGTCACCAAAGGGTTCGGGTAACACTGAGGTGACACTGAGGTGGCACTGGGGGGACATTGGGGGGACATTGGGGTCCCCAAAGGGGTCTGGTGACACTGAGGTGACACTGAGGTGGCACTGGGGGGACATTGGGGTCACCAAAGGGTTCGGGTAACACTGAGGTGACACTGGGGTGGCACTGGGGGGACATTGGGGGGACATTGGGGTCCCCAAAGGGGTCCGGTGACACTGAGGTGACACTGAGGTGGCACTGGGGGGACATTGGGGGGACATTGGGGTCCCCAAAGGGGTCCGGTGACACTGAGGTGACACTGGGCTGACACCGAGGTGACACTGAAGTGGCACTGAGGGGACATTGGGGTCCCCAAAGGGGTCCGGTGACACTGGGGTCACACCAGGGTGGCACTGGGGGGACATCGGGGTCCCCAAAGGGGTCGGGTGACACTGGGGTGACACTGAGGTGACACTGAGGTAACACCGAGGGGACACTGAGGTGGCACTGGGGGAACATTGGGGTCCCCAAAAGGGGTCTGGTGACACTGGGGTGACACTGGGGTGACACTGAGGTGACACTGAGGTGACACCAGGGGGACACTGGGGGGACATTGGGGTCACCAAAATGGGTCTGGTGACATCGGGGTGACCCTGAGGTGACACTGAGGTGACACTGAGGGGACACTGAGGGGACACTGAGGTGACACTGAGGTGGCACTGGGGGGACATTGGGGTCACCAAAGGGGTCGGGTGACACTGAGGTGACACTGAGGTGACACTGAGATGACCCTGAGGTGACACTGGGGTGACACTGAAGTGACACTGAGGTGGCACTGGGGGGACATTGGGGTCACCAAAGGGGTCGGGTGACACTGAGGTGACACTGAGGTGACACTGAGGTGGCACTGGGGTGGCACTGAGGGGATATTGGGGTCACCAAAGGGGTCGGGTGACACTGAGGTGACACTGAGGTGACACTGAGGTGACACCAGGGGGACACGGAGGTGGCACTGGGGGAACATTGGGGTCCCCAAAGGGGTCGGGTGACACTGAGGGGACACTGAGGGGACACTGAGGTGGCACTGGGGGAACATTGGGGTCCCCAAAGGGGTCCAGTGACACCGGGGTGACACCAGGGTGACACTGGGGGGACATTGGGGGGACATTGGGGTCACCAAAGGGGTCTGGTGGCACTGGGGTGACACCAGGGGGACACCAGGGTGACATCGGGGGGACACTGGGGGGACATTGGGGTCACCAAAGGGTTCGGGTAACACTGAGGTGACACTGAGGTGACACTGAGATGACACTGAGGTGACACTGTGGGGACATTGGGGGGACATTGGGGTCCCCAAAGGAGTCCGGTGACACTGGGGTCACACCAGGGTGGCACTGGGGGGACATCGGGGTCCCCAAAGGGGTCGGGTGACACTGGGGTGACACTGAGGGGACACTGAGGTGGCACTGAGATGGCACTGAGGTGGCACTGGGGGGACATTGGGGTCACCAAAGGGGTCGGGTGGCACAAGGGTGACACCGAGGTGACACTGAGGTGACATCAGGGTGACATTGGGGTCCCCAAAAGGGGTCTGGTGCCACCAGGGTGACACTGGGGTGGCACCATGGGGACACTGGGGTGGCGCCGGGGTGACATTGGTGTCCCCATTTGTGTCCCCAAGGGGGGTCCAGAGCCCTCCTGGTCCCCTTGGTGACACCAGGGTGACACTGGGGTGGCACTGAGGGGACACTGGGGACCTCATCCCTGTCCCCAGGGGGGGTCCAGAGCTCCCCAGTCCCCTTGGTGGCACTGAGGTGACACTGGGGTGGCACTGAGGGGACACTGGGGACCTCATCCCTGTCCCCAAGGGGGGTCCAGAGCTCCCCAGTCCCCTTGGTGGCACTGAGGTGACACTGGGGTGGCACCAGGGTGACATTGGTGTCCCCATTTGTGTCCCCAGGGGGGGGTCCAGAGCTCCCCAGTCCCCTTGGTGGCACTGAGGTGACACTGGGGTGGCACCAGGGTGACACTGAGGTCCCTATCATTGTCCCCAAGAGCCCCCTTGGTGACACCAAGGTGACACTGAGGTGGCACCAGGTTCCCTGTCCCCACAGTGTCCCCGCGGTGACCCTTGCCCTGGTGTCCCTGTCACCAGGTGCCACCACCCCATGGTGTCACCATCCCTCGGTGTCACCATCCCTCGGTGTCACCATCCCTTGGTGTCACCATCCCTCGGTGTCACCATCCCTCGGTGTCACCACCCCACGGTGTCACCATCCCTCGGTGTCACCATCCCTCGGTGTCACCATCCCTTGGTGCCATCACCCCTCGGTGTCACCACTCCTCAGTGTCACCACCCCTCGGTGTCACCATCCCTCGGTGTCACCATCCCTCGGTGTCACCACCCCTCGGTGTCACCATCCTTTGGTGTCACCATCCCTCGGTGTCACCACTCCTCGGTGTCACCATCCCTCGGTGTCACCACCCTGGTGACACAACGGCCCCGGGGGTGGTGGCACCGAGCTGGGGTGACACCAGGGGGGTCCCCAAAGGGGACAGCCCTGTCCCCAAGGTGTCACCTCAGTGTCACTTCAGTGTCACCTGTGTGTCACCTGTGTCATCTCAGTGTCCCCTGGGTGTCCCCTGGGTGTCACCTTGGTGTTACCTGTGTCCCATCAGTGTCTGCTGTGTGTCACTTCAGTGTCACCTGTGTCCCCTGGGTGTCACCTGGGTGTCACCTGTGTCACCTCAGTGTCACCTGTGTCCCCTCAGTGTCCCCTCAGTGTCCCCTGGGTGTCACCTTGGTGTCACCTCGGTGTTACCTGTGTGTCACTTCAGTGTCACCTGAGATCACCTGTGTGTCACCTGTGTGTCACCTCTGTGTCCCCTGGGTGTCACCTCGGTGTCACCTGTGTCCCATCAGTGTCTGCTGTGTGTCACTTCAGTGTCACCTGTGTCCCCTGGGTGTCACCTGGGTGTCACCTCTGTGTCCCCTCAGTGTCACCTCGGTGTCACCTGTGTCCCATCAGCGTCTGCCGTGTGTCACCTCAGTGTCACCTGAGATCACCTGTGTGTCACCTGGGTGTCACCTGTGTGTCACCTGTCTCACCTGTGTCCCCTGGGTGTCACCTGTGTGTCACCTGTGTCACTTCAGTGTCACCTGAGATCACCTGTGTGTCACCTGGGTGTCACCTGTGTGTCACCAGTGTCACTTCAGTGTCCCCTCAGTGTCTGCCGTGTGTCACCTGTGTCCCCTCAGTGTCCCCTCAGTGTCTGCCGTGTGTCACCTGTGTCCCCTCAGTGTCCCCTCAGTGTCCCCTGTGTGTCACCTGTGTCACCTTGGTGTCACCTGTGTATCACCTTGGTGTCCGCCGTGTGTCCCCCGTGTCACCTGTGTGTCACCTGTGTCCCCTCAGTGTCCCCTGAGTGTCCCCTCTGTGTCACCAGTGTCACCTCAGTGTCACCTGGGTGTCACCTGTGTCCCCTCAGTGTCCCCTGTGTGTTGCTCATGTGTCCCCTGTGTGTCCCCTGTGTGTCCCCTGTGTCCCCTGTGTCCTCTGTGTCACCTGGGTGTCACCTGTGTCACCTGGGTGTCACCTGTGTGTCACCTGGGTGTCACCTGTGTGTCACCTGGGTGTCACCTGGGTGTCACCTGGGTGTCACCTGTGTGTCACCAGTGTCACCTGAGTGTCACCTCAGTGTCTGCTGTGTGTCACCTTGGTGTCCCCTGTATCACTTTGGTGTCCCCTGTATCACTTTGGTGTCCCCTGGGTGTCCCCTCAGTGTCACCTGTGTCCCCTCAGTGTCCCCTGGGTGTCCCCTGTGTCACTTTGGTGTCCCCTGTGTCACTTTGGTGTCCCCTGGGTGTCCCCTGGGTGTCCCCTGGGTGTCCCCTGTGTCACTTTGGTGTCCCCTGTGTGTCACCTGTGTCCCCTGGGTGTCCCCTGGGTGTCCCCTGGGTGTCCCCTGGGTGTCCCCTGGGTGTCCCCTGTGTCACTTTGGTGTCCCCTGTGTGTCACCTGTGTCCCCTGGGTGTCCCCTGGGTGTCCCCTGTGTCACTTTGGTGTCCCCTGTGTCCCCTGCAGGTGCTGAGCAACGCGCGGCTCTTCCTGGAGAACCTCATCAAGTGAGGGGACAGGGACAGGGGGTGGCACTGTCCCCAAGGGGGTGGCACTGTCCCCAGGGGGGTGGCACTGTCCCCAAGGGGGGTGGCACTGTCCCCAACACAGGGACAGGGGGTGGCACTGTCCCCAAGGGGTGGCACTGTCCCCAACACAGGGACAGGGGGTGGCACTGTCCCCAGGGGGGTGGCACTGTCCCCAACACAGGGACAGAGGTGTCCCTGGGGCTGTTTTGGGTTATTTTTGGGACATTTTGGGTTTATTTTGGGTTATTTTGGGGTTATTTTGGGTTAATTTGGGTTAATTTGGGTTAATTTTGGGATGTTTTGGGTCCATCCAGGGGTTATTTTTGGGTTATTTTTGGGTTATTTTTGGCACATTTTGGGTCCATCCAGGGGTTATTTTGGGATATTTTTGGGTTAATTTTGGGTTATTTTTGGGTTAATTTTGGGTTATTTTGGGATATTTTTGGGATGTTTTGGGTCCATCCAGGGATTATTTTTTGGGATATTTTTGGGGTTGTTTTTGGGTTGTTTTTGGGTTAATTTGGGTTAATTTTGGGGTCCCTCTCCCTCCCCCAGGTACGGTATCCTGGTGGACCCAATCCAGGGGTTATTTTGGGTTAATTTGGGTTATTTTGGTTATTTTGGGGTTATTTTGGTTATTTTGGGGTTATTTTGGGTTATTTTTGGGATGTTTTGGGTCCATCCAGGGGTTATTTTTTTGGGATATTTTTGGGATATTTTGGGGTTGTTTTTGGGTTAATTTTGGGTTAATTTGGGTTAATTTTGGGGTCCCTCTCCCCCCAGGTACGGTATCCTGGTGGACCCAATCCAGGGGTTATTTGGGGTTATTTTTGGGATATTTTGGGGTTGGTTTTTGGTTAATTTGGGTTAATTTGGGTTAATTTTGGGTTAATTTGGGTTAATTTTGGGGTCCCTCTCCCCCCAGGTACGGTATCCTGGTGGACCCAATCCAGGGGTTATTTTGGGTTAATTTGGGTTAATTTGGGTTAATTTGGGTTATTTTGGGTTATTTTTGGGTTAATTTTGGGTTATTTTTGGGATGTTTTGGGTCCATCCAGGGGTTATTTTTTGGGATATTTTTGGATATTTTTGGGGTTGTTTTTGGGTTGATTTTGGGTTAATTTGGGTTAATTTGGGTTAATTTGGGGGTCCATCTCCCCCCAGGTACGGTATCCTGGTGGACCCAATCCAGGGGTTATTTTGGGTTAATTTGGGTTAATTTTGGGATGTTTTGGGTCCATCCAGGGGTTATTTTTGGGATATTTTTGGGTTATTTTTGGCACATTTTTGGCACATTTTGGGGCCATCCTGGGGTTATTTTTTGGGTTAATTTCGGATTATTTTTGGGTTATTTTTGGGTTAATGTTGGGTTATTTTGGGTTAATTTTGGGGTCCCTCTCCCCCCAGGTACGGTATCCTGGTGGACCCAATCCAGGGGTTATTTTGGGTTAATTTTAGTTAATTTTGGTTATTTTTTGGGATATTTTTGGGATATTTTTGGGGTTGTTTTTGGGTTATTTTTGGGTTAATTTGGGTTAATTTGGGTTAATTTTGGGGTCCCTCTGCCCCCAGGTACGGTATCCTGGTGAACCCAATCCAGGGGTTATTTTGGGTTAATTTTGGGTTATTTTTGGGTTAATTTTGGGTTATTTTGGGTTAATTTTGGGGTCCCTCTCCCCCCAGGTACGGTATCCTGGTGGACCCAATCCAGGGGTTATTTTGGGATATTTTTGGGATATTTTGGGTTATTTTGGGTTTATTTTGGGTTAATTTTGGTTAATTTTGGTTATTTTTGGGTTATTTTTTGGTTATTTTTGGGATGTTTTGGGTCCATCCAGGGGTTATTTTTTGGGATATTTTTGGGGATATTTTGGGGTTGTTTTGGGGTTATTTTGGGATATTTTTGGGTTAATTTTGGGTTAATTTTGGGTTAATTTGGGTTAATTTTGGGGTCCCTCTCCCCCCAGGTACGGTATCCTGGTGGACCCAATCCAGGGGTTATTTTGGGATATTTTTGGGATATTTTGGGGTTATTTTTGGGTTAATTTTGGGTTAATTTGGGTTAATTTTGGGGTCTCTCCCCCCAGGTACGGTATCCTGGTGGACCCAATCCAGGGGTTATTTTGGGTTAATATTGGTTAATTTTGGGTTATTTTGGGTTATTTTTGGGTTAATTTTGGGATGTTTTGGGTCCATCCAGGGGTTATTTTTTGGGATATTTTTGGGATATTTTGGGGTTGTTTTTGGGTTAATTTTGGGTTAATTTGGGTTAATTTTGGGGTCCCTCTCCCCCCAGGTACGGTATCCTGGTGGACCCAATCCAGGGGTTATTTGGGGTTATTTTTGGGTTAATTTTGGGATGTTTTGGGTCCATCCAGGGGTTATTTTTTGGGTTAATTTTGGATTATTTTTGGGTTATTTTTGGGTTAATTTTGGGTTAATTTGGGTTAATTTTGGGGTCCCTCTCCCCCCAGGTACGGTATCCTGGTGGACCCAATCCAGGGGTTATTTTGGGTTAATTTGGGTTAATTTGGGTTAATTTGGGTTATTTTGGGTTATTTTTGGGTTAATTTTGGGTTATTTTTGGGATGTTTTGGGTCCATCCAGGGGTTATTTTTTGGGATATTTTTGGATATTTTTGGGGTTGTTTTTGGGTTGATTTTGGGTTAATTTGGGTTAATTTGGGTTAATTTGGGGGTCCCTCTCCCCCCAGGTACGGTATCCTGGTGGACCCAATCCAGGGGTTATTTTGGGTTAATTTGGGTTATTTTGGGTTATTTTGGGTTATTTTGGGGTCCCTCTCCCCCCAGGTACGGTATCCTGGTGGACCCAATCCAGGGGTTATTTTGGGATATTTTTGGGATATTTTTGGGGTTGTTTTTGGGTTATTTTGGGTTAATTTTGGGGTCCCTCTCCCTCCTCCAAGTACGGTATCCTGGTGGACCCAATCCAGGGGTTAATTTTGGGTTAATGTTGGGTTATTTTGGGTTAATTTGGGTTAATTTTGGGGTCCATCTCCCCCCAGGTACGGTATCCTGGTGGACCCAATCCAGGGGTTATTTTGGGTTATTTTTGGGTTATTTTGGGTTATTTTTGGGTTATTTTTGGGTTAATTTTGGGTTATTTTGTGGGTTGTCCCAGGGTTATTTTGGGTTATTTTTGGGTTATTTTTGGGTTAATTTTGGGTTATTTTGGGTTAATTTTGGGTTATTTTGGGTTATTTTTGGGTTATTTTTGGGTTATTCTTGGGTTATTTTGGGGTTATTTTGGGTTATTTTTGGGTTAATTTGGGTTATTTTTGGGATGTTTTGGGTCCATCCAGGGGTTATTTTTTGGGATATTTTTGGGATATTTTGGGGTTGTTTTGGGTTAATTTTGGGTTAATTTGGGTTAATTTGGGGGTCCCTCTCCCCCCAGGTACGGTATCCTGGTGGACCCAATCCAGGGGTTATTTTGGGTTAATTTGGGTTAATTTTGGGTTAATTTGGGTTAATTTGGGGGTCCCTCTCCCCCCAGGTACGGTATCCTGGTGGACCCAATCCAGGGGTTATTTGGGGTTAATTTTGGGTTAATTTGGGTTATTTTTGGGTTATTTTTGGGATGTTTTGGGTCCATCCAGGGGTTATTTTTTGGGATATTTTTGGGATATTTTGGGTTTGTTTTTGGGTTATTTTTGGGTTAATTTG
Organism: Poecile atricapillus; assembly: GCF_030490865.1. Taxonomy (NCBI): domain Eukaryota; kingdom Metazoa; phylum Chordata; class Aves; order Passeriformes; family Paridae; genus Poecile; species Poecile atricapillus. The sequence goes on along the minus strand of NC_081250.1, from coordinate 153,690,522 downwards.
GGTTAATTTTGGGGTCTCTCCCCCCAGGTACGGTATCCTGGTGGACCCAATCCAGGGGTTATTTTGGGTTAATTTTGGGTTATTTTTTGGGTTAATTTTGGGTTAATTTTGGGTTAATTTGGGTTATTTTGGGGTCCATCTCTCCCCCCAGGTACGGTATCCTGGTGGACCCAATCCAGGGGTTATTTTGGGATATTTTGGGGATATATTTGGGTTAATTTGGGTTAATTTGGGTTAATTTGGGTTAATTTTGGGGTCCATCTCTCCCCCCAGGTACGGTATCCTGGTGGACCCAATCCAGGGGTTATTTTGGGTTAATTTTGGGTTATTTTGGGGGTTGTTTTTGGGTTATTTTTTGGGATATTTTGGGGTTGGTTTTGGGTTATTTTTGGGTTATTTTGGGTTAATTTTGGGGTCTCTCCCCCCAGGTACGGTATCCTGGTGGACCCAATCCAGGGGTTATTTTGGGTTATTTTGGGTTATTTTTGGGTTAATTTTGGGTTAATTTGGGTTAATTTTGGGGGTCTCTCCCCCCAGGTACGGTATCCTGGTGGACCCAATCCAGGGGTTATTTTGGGATGTTTTTGGGTTATTTTGGGTTAATTTGGGTTAATTTTGGGTTATTTTGGGTTAATTTGGGGGTCCCTCTCCCCCCCAGGTACGGTATCCTGGTGGACCCAATCCAGGTGGTCTCGCTGTTCCTCAAGGACCCCTACAGCTGGCCCGCCCCCTGCCTCATCATCGGTGAGTCCTGGACCCCCAAAACCCCCCAGGGCACCCCAAAACTGGGATCACAAATTACCCAAAATATCACAATTTCTGCCCAAAAAATCCCCCCAAAAATCACAATTTCTGCCAAAAAAATCCCCCCAAAAATCCCTAAAAAATCACAAATTCTGCTCAAAATAATCCCAAATTTTCCCCAAAAATCCCCCCAGGGCACCCCAAAACTGGGATCACAAATTTACCCAAAACCCCACAAATTCTGCCCAAAAAATCCCCTAAAAAATCCCTAAAAAAAACACAATTTCTGCCCAAAATGTCACAATTATACCCAAAAAAATCCCCTCAAAAATCACAATTTTACCCCAAAAAATATCCCAATTTCTGCCCAAAAAATCCCCCAAAAATCACAATTTCTGCCAAAAAAATCCCCCCAAAAATCCCTAAAAAATCACAAATTCTGCCCAAAAAAAATCCCAAATTTTCCCCAAAAATCCCCCCAGGGCACCCCAAAACTGGGATCACAAATTTACCCAAAACCCCACAAATTCTGCCCAAAAAATCCCCCCAAAAATCACAATTTTACCCCAAAAAATCACTATTTTTGCCCCAAAAAACCCCCAATTTCTGCCCAAAAATCTCACAATTTCTGCCCAAAAAAAATCAAAATTTCTGTCCAAAAAATCCCAAATGTTACCCAAAAAATATCACAACTTCTCCCAAAAAATCCCAATTTCTCCCCAGAAAACCCCAATTTCTCCCCAAAATCCCCCCCAAATTCCCAATTTCTCCCCAAACATTCCCAGTTTCCCCCAAAAATCCCTAAAAAATCCCAATTTCCCCCTAAAAATCCTGATTTCCCCCCCCAAAAAATCCCGATTTTTCCCTAAAAAATCCCAATTTTTTCCCAAAATCCCCAAAACTCCCAATTTTTCCCCAAAATCCCCAAATCTGGGTTATTTTTCCCGTCTGTGGCAGCCGCCAACGCCTTCGCCGTGGTGAGCCTGGCCCTGGAGCGACGGCTGGCACAGGTGAGCTGGGAGGGGAGAAATTGGGGAGAAATTGGGGGATTTCGGGAAAAATTGGGATTTTTGGGGAAAAATTGGGATTTTTGGGGTGAAATTGGGATTTTTTGGGGAGAAATTGGGATGTCTTGGGCAGAAATTGGGATTTTTTGGAGAAAAATTGGGATTTTTGGGGAGAAATTGGGATTTTTTGGGATTTTTGGGGCAGAAATTGGGATTTTTTTGAGAAAATTTGGGATTTTTGGGGGAGAAATTGGGGAGAAATTGGGATATTTTGGGAAAAATTGGGATTTTTGGGGAGAAATTGGGATATTTTGGGAAAAATTGGGATTTTTGGGGAGAAATTGGGGAGAAATTGGGAGTTTTTGGAGAAAAATAGGGATTTTTTGGGCAGAAATTGGGCAGAAATTGGGATTTTTGGGCAGAAATTGGGATTTTTTGGAGAGAAATTGGGGAGAAATTGGGATTTTTGGGGCAGAAATTGGGATTTTTGGGGCAGAAATTGGGATTTTTTGGGGAAAAATAGGGATGTCTTGGGCAGAAATTGGGATTTTTTTGGGATTTCTTGGGCAGAAATTGGGATTTTTTTGGGGATTTTTTGAGCAGAAATTGGGATTTTTTTGGGGAGAAATTGGGAATTTTGGGAAAAATTGGGATTTTCGGGAATTTTTAGGGAAAAATTGGGATTTTTTGGAGAAAAATTGGGATTTTTGGGGGATTTTTTTGGCAGAAATTGGGATTTTTTTGGGAAAAATCGGAATTTTTTGGGGCAGAAATTGGGATTTTTGGGTAATTTTTGGGGAAAATTTGGGATTTTTTTGGGAGAAATTGGGGAGAAATTGGGATTTTTTGGGAAAAATTGGGATATTTTGGGAAAAATTGAGATTTTTGGGTAAAAATTGGGATTTTTGGGGAGAAATTGGGATTTCTTGGGGAGAAATTGGGATTTTTTGGGGAAAAATAGGGATTTCTTGGGCAGAAATTGGGATTTTTTGGGGATTTTTTGGGCAGAAATTGGGATTTTTTGGGAAAAATTGGGATTTTTGGGGATTTTTTGGGCAGAAATTGGGATTTTTTGGAGGGATTTTAGGCAGAAATTGGGATTTTTTGGGGAAAATTTGTAGACTTTTGGGAAAAATTGGGATTTTTTTGGGAGAAATTGGGGAAAAATTGGGATTTTTGGGAAGAAATTGAGATTTTGGGAGGAAAAATTGTGATTTTTGGGGGGAAATTGGGATTTTTGGGGAGAAATTGGGGAGGAATTGGGGTTTTTGGGGGAAAAATAGGGAAATTTTGGGCAGAAATTGGGATTTTTGGGGGATTTTTTTTTGAAAAATTGGGATTTTTGGGGCAGAAATTGGGAATTTTAGGAATTTTTAGGGAAAAATTGGGATTTTTGGAGAAAAAATGAGATTTTTGGGGATTTTTTTGGCAGAAATCGTGGTTTTTGGGGAAAAATTGGGATTTTTTTTTGGGAGAAATTGGGGAGAAATTGGGATTTTTGGGGGAAAATTGGGATTTTGGGCTGATTTTGGTTATTTTTGGGTTGATTTTGACTGATTTTGGGCTGATTTTGGCCAATTTGGGTGATTTTGGCTGATTTTGGTTATTTTTGGGTTTTTTAAGCTGATTTCAGGCTGATTTTGGTGATTTTTGGGTTGATTTTGGCTGATTTGGTGATTTCAGGCTGATTTCAGTGATTTTTGGGTGGATTTTGGCTGATTTGGGGTATTTTGCGGTGTTTTTAGCTGATTTCAGGCTGATTTGGGTGATTTTTGGGTGGATTTTGGCAGATTTGGGGTATTTTGGGGTGTTTTTAGCTGATTTCAGGCTGATTCCAGGGTGATTTCATGCTGATTTCAGTGATTTTTGGGTTGATTTTGGCTGATTTGGGGCTGATTTCTGGGTGATTTCAGGGTGATTTTGGTGATTCCTGGGTGATTTCGGTGATTTCACCGAAATATCGGATGATATTTTTGGCTGATTTCAGTGATTTTTGGGTCGATTTTGGCAGATTTGGGGTATTTTGGGGGGTTTTTAGCTGATTTCATGCTGATTTGGGTGTTTTTTGGGTCGATTTTGGCAGATTCGGGGTATTTTGGGGTGTTTTTAGCTGATTTCATGCTGATTTCAGTGATTTTTGGGTTGATTTTGGCTGATTTGGGGCTGATTCCTGGGTGATTTCAGGCTGATTTTGGTGATTCCTGGGTGATTTTGGTGATTTTTGGGGTATTTTTGGCGGATTTCAGTGATTTTTGGGTCGATTTTGGCTGATTTGGGGTATTTTGGGGTATTTTTAGCTGATTTCAGGCTGATTTCTGGGTGATTTCAGGGTGATTTTGGTGATTTTTGGGTTGATTTTGGCTGATTTGGGGCTGATTTCATGCTGATTTCTGGGTGATTTTGGTGATTTCCTGTGTGATTTTGGTGATTTTTGGGGTATTTTTGGCTGATTTCAGTGATTTTGGGGTCGATTTTGGCAGATTTGGGTATTTTGGGGTATTTTTAGCTGATTTCAGTGATTTTTGGGTCGATTTTGGCTGATTTTGGGCTGATTTCTGGGTGATTTCAGGGTGATTTTGGTGATTTCCTGTGTGATTTCGGTGATTTTTGGGGTATTTTTGGCTGATTTCGGTGATTTTTGGGTTGATTTGGGGTATTTTGGGGTATTTTGGGGTGTTTTTAGCTGATTTCATGCTGATTTGGGTGATTTTTGGGTGGATTTTGGCAGATTTGGGGTATTTTGGGGTCTTTTTAGCTGATTTCAGGCTGATTTCGGTGATTTTTGGGTGGATTTTGGCAGATTTGGAGTATTTTGGGGTGTTTTTAGCTGATTTCATGCTGATTTCGGTGATTTTTGGGTCGATTTTGGCAGATTTGGGGTATTTTGGGGTGTTTTTAGCTGATTTCATGCTGATTTTGGTGATTTTTGGGTGGATTCTGGCTGATTTGGTGTCTCTTTCCCCCTCCATCCCTCAGGGTTCGCTGTCGGAGGCGGCGGGGGCGGCGCTGCACTCGCTCAACCTGCTCAGCATCCTCTGCTTCCCCGCGGCCGTGGTGCTGCTGCTGCCCTCTGTCACCCCGGGTGAGCCCCAAAACCCCCCAAAATCCCCTCAGAACCCCCAAAAACCCCTCTGAACCCCCAAAAACCCCTCAGAACCCCCAAAAACCCCCAAAAATCCCCTCTGAACCCCCAAAAACACCCTCTGAACCCCCAAAAACACCCTCAGAACCCCCAAAAACCCCCAAAAATCCCCTCTGAACCCCCAAAAACACCCTCAGAACCCCCAAAAACCCCTCAGAACCCCCAAAAACCCCCAAAATCCCCTCTGAACCCCCAAAAACACCCTCAGAACCCCCAAAAACCCCCAAAAACCCCTCAGAACCCCCAAAAACCCCCAAAATCCCCTCTGAACCCCCAAAAACCCCTCTGAACCCCCAAAAACACCCTCAGAACCCCCAAAAACCCCCAAAAACCCCTCTGAACCCCCCAAAATCCCCTCTGAACCAACAAGAACCTCCTCAAAACCCCCAAAAATCGGCTCTGAACCCCCAAAAACACCCTCAGAACCCCCAAAAACCTGCTCTGATCGCCCAAAAACCCACTCTGGAGCACCAAAAACCCCTCTGAACCCCCAAAAATCCCCAAAATCCCCCTGTGACCCCCCAAAAACCCCCTGTGACCCCCCAAAATCCCCCTGTGACCCCCCAAAATTCCCTGTGACCCCCCAAAATCCCTTTCTGACCCCCCAAAACCCCCTGTGACCCCCCAAAATCCCCCTGTGACCCCCCAAAAACCCCCAAAATCCCCCTGTGACCCCCCAAAATCCTCTCTGACCCCCCAAAATCCCCTTGTGACCCCCCAAAATCCCTTTCTGACCCCCCAAATCCCTTTCTGACCCCCAAAATCCCCCTGTGACCCCCCAAAATCCCCCTGTGACCCCCCAAAAACCCCCAAAATCCCCCTGTGACCCCCCAAAATCCTCTCTGACCCCCCAAAATCCCTTTCTGACCCCCCAAAAACCCCCTGTGACCCCCCAAAATCCCCTCTGAATCCCCAAAAACCCCCAAAATCCCCCTGTGACCCCCCAAAATCCCTTTCTGACCCCCCAAAATCTCCTCTGAACCCCCAAAAATCTCCAAAATCCCCGTGACCCCCCCAAGAACCCCCAAAGTCCCCCTATGACCCCCCTGTGACCCCCCAAAAACCCCCTGTGACCCCCCAAAAACCCCCTGTGACCCCCTGTGACCCCCCAAAATCCTCTCTGACCCCCCAAAATCCCCCTGTGACCCCCCCAAATCCCCCTGTGACCCCCCAAAAACCCCCAAAACCCTCTCTGACCCCCCAAAATCCCCCTGTGAACCCCCAAATTCGGGTTCAGACCCCCAAAATCCCTCTGTGACCTCCCTGTGACCCCCCAAAATCCCCCTCTGACCCCCAAAATCCCCCTCTGACCCCCCAAAAACCCCCAAAACACCCTCTGACCCCCCAAAATCCCCCTGTGACCCCCCAAAATCCCCCTGTGACCCCCCAAAATCCCTTTCTGACCCCCCAAAATCCCCCTGTGACCCCCAAAACCCCCTCTGGACCCCTGTGACCCTCCCAAAAACCCCCCAAAATTCCCTGTGACCCCCCAAAAACCCCCTGTGACCCCCTGTGACCCCCCAAAATCCTCTCTGACCCCCCAAAATCCCTTTCTGACCCCCCAAAATCCCCCTGTGACCCCCCAAAACCCCCTGTGACCCCCCAAAAACCCCCTGTGAACCCCCAAATTCGGGTTCAGACCCCCAAAATCCCCCTGTGACCTCCCTGTGACCCTCCAAAATCCCCCTCTGACCCCCAAAATCCCCCTCTGACCCCCCAAAAACCCCCAAAACACCCTCTGACCCCCCAAAATCCCCCTGTGACCCCCCAAAATCCCCTTGTGATCCACCAAAATCCCTTTCTGACCCCCCAAAATCCTCTCTGACCCCCCAAATCCCCTTGTGACCCCCCAAAATCCCCCTGTGACCCCCCAAAAACCCCCAAAATCCCCCTGTGACCCCCCAAAATCCTCTCTGACCCCCCAAAATCCCCTTGTGACCCCCCAAAATCGCCTGTGACCCCCCAAAATCCTCTCTGACCCCCCAAAATCCTTTGTGACCCCCCAAAATCCCCCTGTGACCCCCCAAAATCCCCTCTGAATCCCCAAAAATCCCCAAAATCCCCCTGTGACTCCCCAAAAACCCCCAAAATCCCCCTGTGACCCCCCAAAATCCCTTTCTGACCCCCCAAAATCCCCCTGTGACCCCCCAAAATCCCTTTCTGACCCCCCAAAATCCTCTCTGACCCCCCAAAATCTCCCTCTGACCCCCCCAAAAACCCCCAAAGTCCCCCTGTGACCCCACAAAAACCCCCAAAATCCCCCTGTGACCCCCCAAAATCCCTTTCTGACCCCCCAAAATCCCCCTGTGACCCCCAAAATCCCCCTCTGACCCCCCAAAAACCCCCAAAATCCCCCTGTGACCCCCCAAATCCCTTTCTGACCCCCCAAAATCCTCTCTGACCCCCCAAATCCCGCAGTGGGCGCCGTCTTCGCTCTGGCCATCTACACCATCCTCTTCCTCAAGCTCTTCTCCTTCCACGACGTCAACAAATGGTGCCGGGAGCGCCCCAGATCCCCCCCAAAACCTCCCCAGGGGGGGGCTGAAGGTATTGGGGGGCTCTGGGAGGGATTTGGGGGGACCCCCGACTCAATTTGGGGGTTCACGGGGGTGTCCCCAGCCCGCAGGGCCAACGGGGACGTGGCCAGGGGAGAGATCAGCTACCCTGAGAACCTGAGCTACCGCAGTGAGTGGGGTTTTTGGGGGGATTTTTGGGGGGTTTGGGGGGGTTTTGGGGGGTTTGGGGGGGTTTTGGGGGGTTTGGGGGGTCTTGGAACCCCCCCTGAGTTTCCTCCCCTCTGCCAAAATCTGCTGAATCCCCCCCTAAATCTCAAAATCCCACCAAAATCTGCCCAAAATCAGCCCCAAAAACCAGAATTCCCCTTAAATCCTCCCTCAATCCCCCCAAAATCCCAAATTTCCCCTGAATCTCCCCAAATTCCCCCCAAAATCAGCCCCAAAAGCCCAAATTCCCCCTAAATCCTGCCCCAATCCCCCCAAAATCCTGAATTTTCCCCAAAATCTCCCCAAAATCCCCCCAAAATCAACCCTGAGAACCTGAGCTACCGCAGTGAGTGGGGTCTGGGGGAGTTTGGGGGATTTTGGGGGATTTTGGGGGGTTTTGGGGGATTTTGGGGGATTTTGGGGGATTTTGGGGGGTTTTGGGGGGTTTGGGGGGTCTTGGAACCCCCCCTGAGTTTCCTCCCCTCTGCCAAAAATGGTCAATTCCCCCCCAAATCCTGAATTTCCCCTAAATCCTCCCCCCAAAATCCCCCCAAATCCCCCCAAATTCCCCCCCCAAATCCCCCCAAATCCTCCCAAATTCCCCCAAGCCCCCTTAAGACCCTTCAAAATCCCCCCAAATCCCCCCAAAACTCCCCCAAATGCCCCAAAACTCCCCCAAATGCCCCAAAACCGCCCCAAAACCCCCCAAAACTCCCCCAAGACCCCAAATTCCTGCCTTAATTCCCCCCCAAATCCCCCTCAAATCCCCCCAAATTCCCCCAAGACCCCCCAAAATCTGCCCAAAATCTCCCCAAAACCCCAAATTTCCCCCAAATTACCCCAAATCTGCCTGAATTTCCCCAAAATCCCCCCAAAATCTGCCCCAAAAACCTGAATTCCCCCTAAATCCTCCCTCAATCCCCCCAAAATCCTGAATTTCCCCCAAAATCTCCCCAAAATCAACCCTGAGAACCTGAGCTACCGCAGTGAGTGGGGGTTGGGGGGGTTTGGGGGGATTTTGGGGGATTTTGGGGGGTTTTGGGGGGGATTTTGGGGGGGTTTGGGGGTCTTGGAACCCCCCCTGAGTTTGCTCCTCTCTGGCAAAATCTGCTAAATCCCCCCCTAAATCTCAAAATCCCCCCAAAATCTGCCCAAAATCAGCCCCAAAAACCTGAATTTCCCCCAAAATCTGCTCCAAAATCCCAAATTTCCCCTAAATCCCCCCAAAATCCCCCCAAAATCAGCCCCAAAATCCTGAATTCCCCCTAAATCCTCCCTCAATCCCCCCAAAATCCTGAATTTCCCCAAAATCCCCCCAAAATCCCCCCAAAATCAGCCCCAAAAACCTGAATTTCCCCTAAATCCTCCCTCAATCCCCCCAAAATCCCAAGTTTCCCCAAAATCCCCCCAAATTCCCCCAAAATCAGCCCCAAAATCCCGAATTTCCCCTGAATCTCCCAAAAATCCACCCAAAATCAGCCCCAAAAACCTGAATTCCCCCTAAATCCTCCCTCAATCCCCCCAAAATCCTGAATTTCCCCAAAATCTCCCCAAATTCCCCCCAAAATCAGCCCCAAAATCCCAAATTTCCCCCTAAATCCTCCCTCAATCCCCCCAAAATACTGAATTTCCCCCAAATTTCCCCCAAAATCTCCCCAAAATCAACCCTGAGAACCTGAGCTACCGCAGTGAGTGGGGTCTGGGGTGGTTGGGGGGGTTTGGGGGGGTCTGGGGGATTTTGGGGTCTTGGAACCCCCCCTGAGTGTCCTCCCCTCTGGTAAAATCTGCTAAATCCCTCCCTAAATTTAAAAATCCCCCCAAAATCTGCCCAAAATCAGCCCCAAAAACCTGAATTTCCCCCAAAATCAGCCCCAAAATCCCAAATTCCCCCTAAATCCCCCAAAATCCCCCCAAAATCTGCCCCAAAATCCTGAATTCCCCCTAAATCCTCCCTCAATCCCCCCAAAATCCCAAATTTCCCCTGAATTTCCCCAAAATCCCCCCAAAATCAGCCCCAAAATCCCAAATTTCCCCAAAATCCCCCCAAAATGCCCCCAAAATCAGCCCCAAAATCCTGAATTCCCCCTAAATCCTCCCTCAATCCCCCCAAAATCCCAAATTTCCCCTGAATCTCCCAAAAATCCTCCCAAAATCAGCCCCAAAATCCCAAATTTCCCCCTAAATCCTCCCTCAATCCCCCCAAAAACCTGAATTTCTCCCAAAATCTCCCCAAAATCCCCCCAAAATCAACCCTGAGAACCTGAGCTACCGCAGTGAGTGGGGTTTGGGGGGGTTTGGGGGGGATTTTTGGGGGGTTCTGGGGGGTTTGGGGGTCTTGGAACCCCCCCTGAGTTTCCTCCCCTCTGCCAAAAATGGTCAATTCCCCCCCAAATCCTGAATTTCCCACAAATTCTCCCCCCAAAATCCCCCCAAATCCCCCCAAATTCCCCTCAAATCCCCTCAAATCCTCCCAAATTCCCCCCAAACCCCCTTAAGACCCTTCAAAATCCCCCCAAATCCCCCCAAAACTCGCCCAAATCCCCCAAAACTCCCCCAAATGCCCCAAAACCGCCCCAAAACCCCCCAAAACTCCCCCAAGACCCCAAATTCCTGCCTTAATTCCCCCCCAAATCCCCCTCAAATCCCCCCAAATTCCCCCAAGACCCCCTAAAATCTGCCCAAAATCTCCCCAAAACCCCAAATTTCCCCCAAATTACCCCAAATCTGCCTGAATTTCCCCTAAATCCCCCCAAAATCTGCCCCAAAAACCTGAATTCCCCCTAAATCCTCCCTCAATCCCCCCAAAATCCCAAATTTCCCCCAAAATCTCCCCAAAATCAACCCTGAGAACCTGAGCTACCGCAGTGAGTGGGGTTGGGGGGGTTTGGGGGGATTTTGGGGGGTTTGGGGGGTTTTGGGGGATTTTGGGGGGGTTTGGGGGGTTTGGGGGGTCTTGGAACCCCCCCTGAGTTTCCTCCCCTCTGGTAAAATCTGCTGAATCCCCCCCTAAATCTCAAAATCCCCCCAAAATCTGCCCAAAATCAGCCCCAAAAACCTGAATTTCCCCCAAAATCTGCCCCAAAATCCCAAATTTCCCCTAAATCCCCCAAAATCAGCCCCAAAAACCTGAATTTCCCCTAAATCCCCCCAAAATCCCCCCAAAATCAGCCCCAAAATCCTGAATTCCCCCTAAATCCTCCCTCAATCCCCCCAAAATCCTGAATTTCCCCTGAATCTCCCCAAAATCCCCCCAAAATCAGCCCCAAAATCCTGAATTCCCCCAAAATCCTGCCCCAATCCCCCCAAAATCCTGAATTTTCCCCAAAATCTCCCCAAAATCCCCCCAAAATCAACCCTGAGAACCTGAGCTACCGCAGTGAGTGGGGTTTGGGGGGATTTGGGGGGATTTTGGGGGGTCTGGGGGGGTTTGGGGGTCTTGGAACCCCCCCTGAGTTTCCTCCCCTCTGGCAAAATCTGCTAAATCCCCCCCTAAATCTCAAAATCCCCCCAAAATCTGCCCAAAATCAGCCCCAAAAACCTGAATTTCCCCCAAACTCTGCCCCAAAATCCCAAATTTCCCCTAAATCCCCCAAAATCAGCCCCAAAATCCCAAATTTCCCTAAAATCCCCCCAAAATCCCCCCAAAATCAGCCCCAAAATCCTGAATTCCCCCTAAATCCTCCCTCAATCCCCCCAAAATCCCAAATTTCCCCTGAATCTCCCCAAAATCCACCCAAAATCAGCCCCAAAATCCTGAATTCCCCCTAAATCCTCCCTCAATCCCCCCAAAATCCTGAATTTCCCCAAAATCTCCCCAAATTCCCCCCAAAATCAGCCCCAAAATCCCAAATTTCCCCCTAAATCCTCCCTCAATCCCCCCAAAATCCTGAATTTCCCCCAAATTTCCCCCAAAATCTCCCCAAAATCAACCCTGAGAACCTGAGCTACCGCAGTGAGTGGGATCTGGGGGGGTCTGGGGGGGTTTTGGGGGGATTTAGGGGGATTTTGGGGTGTCTGGGGGGGTTTGGGGGTCTTGGAACCCCCCCTGAGTTTCCTCCCCTCTGGCAAAATCTGCTGAATCCCCCCCTAAATCTCAAAATCCCCCCAAAATCTGCCCAAAATCAGCCCCAAAAACCTGAATTTCCCCCAAAATCAGCCCCAAAATCCCAAATTCCCCCTAAATCCCCCAAAATCCCCCCAAAATCAGCCCCAAAATCCCAAATTTCCCCAAAATTCCCCCAAAACTCCCCCAAAATCAGCCCCAAAATCCTGAATTCCCCCTAAATCCTCCCTCAATTCCCCCAAAATCCCAAATTTCCCCCAAAATCTCCCCAAAATCAAACCTGAGAACCTGAGCTACCGCAGTGAGTGGGGTTTGGGGGGATTTTGGGGATTTTGGGGGGTTTTGGGGGATTTTGGGGGGATTTTGGGGGTTTGGGGGGTCTTGGAACCCCCCCTGAGTTTCCTCTCCTCTGCCAAAAATGGTCAATTTCCCCCCAAATCCTGAATTTCCCACAAAATCCCCCTAAAATCCCCCCAAAATCAGCCCCCAAAATCCCAAATTTCCCCTAAATTTTCCCCCAAAATCTACCCCAAAACCCCGAATTTCTCCTAAATCCCCCCAAAATCTGCCCCAAAATCCTGAATTTTCCCTAAATCCTCCCTCAATCCCCCCAAAATCAGCCCCAAAATCCTGAATTCCCCCAAAATCCCCCCAAAATCTGCCCCAAAATCCTGAATTCCCCCTAAATCCTCCCTCAATCCCCCCCAAAATCCTGAATTTCCCCCAAAATCTCCCCAAAATCAACCCTGAGAACCTGAGCTACCGCAGTGAGTGGGGTCTGGGGGGTCTGGGGGGATTTTGGGGGGGATTTTGGGGGATTTTGGGGGGGTTTGGGGGGTCTGGGGGGGTTTGGGGGGTCTTGGAACCCCCCCTGAGTTTCCTCCCCTCTGGCAAAAATGGTCAATTCCCCCCCTAAATCTCAAAATCCCCCCAAAATCTGCCCCAAAATCCCAAATTTCTCCTAAATCCCCCCAAAATCTGCCCCAAAAACCTGAATTTCTCCTAAAATCTGCCCCAAAATCCGCCCCAAAATCCCAAATTTCCCCTAAATCCCCCAAAATCAGCCCCAAAATCAGCCCCAAAAACCTGAATTCCCCCTAAATCCTCCCTCAATCCCCCCAAAATCCTAAATTCCCCCAAAATCTCCCCAAAATCAACCCTGAGAACCTGAGCTACTGCAGTGAGTGGGGTCTGGGGGGGTTTGGGGGGATTTTGGGGGGGTTTTGGGGGGTTTGGGGGGGTTTTGGGGTCTTGGAACCCCCCCTGAGTTTCCTCCCCTCTGGCAAAATCTGCTGAATCCCCCCCTAAATCTGAAAATCCCCCCAAAATCTGCCCAAAATCAGCCCCAAAATCCTGAATTTCCCGTAAATCCCCCCAAAATCCCCCCAAAATCAGCCCCAAAATCCTGAATTCCCCCTAAATCCTCCCTCAATCCCCCCAAAATCCTGAATTTCCCCAAAGTCTCCCCAAAATCAACCCTGAGAACCTGAGCTACTGCAGTGAGTGGGGTCTGGGGGGATTTTGGGGGATTTTGGGGGGATTTTGGGGGATTTTGGGGGTTTGGGGGGTCTTGGAACCCCCCCTGAGTTTCCTCCCCTCTGGTAAAATCTGCTGAATCCCCCCCTAAATCTCAAAATCCCCCCAAAATCTGCCCAAAATCAGCCCCAAAAACCTGAATTCCCCTTAAATCCTCTCTCAATCCCCCCAAAATCCCAAATTTCCCCCAAAATCTCCCCAAAATCCTGAATTCCCCCTAAATCCTCCCTCAATCCCCCCAAAATCCTGAATTTCCCCCAAAATCTCCCCAAAATCAACCCTGAGAACCTGAGCTACTGCAGTGAGTGGGGTCTGGGGGGTTTGGGGGATTTTGGGGGATTTTGGGGGGTTTTGGGGGGGTTTGGGAGGGATTTTGGGGGTTTGGGGGGTCTTGGAACCCCCCCTGAGTTTCCTCCCCTCTGGTAAAAATGGTCAATTCCCCCCCAAATCCTGAATTTCCCACAAATTCTCCCCCCAAAATCCCCCCAAATCCCCCCAAATTCCCCTCAAATCCCCTCAAAATCCCCCAAGACCCCCCAAAACTCCCCAAAACTTCCCCATAATCCCGAATTCCTGTCTTAATTTCCCCCCCAAATTCCCCTCAAATCCCCCAAAATCCCCCCAAAACCCCCCTCAAATCCCCCCAAAATCCCCCAAAATCCCCCCAAAAGCCCCCCAGGACCCCCCAAAATCCCCCCAAGACTCCCCAAAATCCCCCCAAAATCCCCCCAAGACCCCCCAAAATCCCCCCAAATCCCCCCAGAACTCCCCCAAGACTCCAAATTCCTGCCTTAATTTCCCCCCAAATCTCCCCCAAAATCCCCCCAAAATCCCCCAAATTTCCCCCAAAATCCCCCAAAATCCCCCCAAAATCCCCCTCAAATCCCCCCAAAATCCCCCCAAAATCCCCCTCAAAATCCCCCAAAATCCCCCCAAGACCCCCCAAATCCCCCCAAATCCCCCCAAAATCCCCCAAATTTCCCCAAAATCCCCCAAAATGTCCCCAAAACTCCCCCAAGACCCCAAATTCCTGCCTTAATTTCCCCCCAAATCCCCCCCAAAATCCCCCCAAAATCCCCCCAAACTCCCCAAAATCCCCCAAAATCCCCCCATAATCCCCCCAAAATCCCCCTCAAATCCCCCCAAATCCCCCCAAATTTCCCCCTCAAATGCCCCAAAATCCCCCAAATTTCCCCCAAATCCCCCAAAATCCCCCCAAAATCCCCCCAAGACCCGCCAGGACCCCCCAGGACCCCCCAAAATCCCCCCAGAACTCCCCCAAACCCCAAATTCCTGCCTTAATTTCCCCCCAAAATCCCCGAAAATCCCCTCAAACCCCCCCCAAATCCCCCCAAATTTCCCCCAAATCCCCCCAAGATCCCCCAAAATCCCCAAATCCCCCCAAAATCCCCCCATTCCCCAGACCTGTACTATTTCCTGCTGGCCCCCACCCTTTGCTATGAGCTGCTTTTGGGTCAATGACCCCCCAAAATCACCCCAAAACCCCCCCAAATCCCCCCAAATCCCCCCAAAACTCCCCAGAAGTCCCCCAAACCCCAAATTCCTGCCTTAATTTCCCCCCAAAATCCCCCCAAATCCCCCTCAAATCCCCCCAAAATCCCCCCAAATCCCCCCAAGACGCCCCAAGACCCCCCAAAATCCCCAAATCCCCCCAAAACTACCCCCAAACCCCCCAGGACCCCCCAAGACCCCCCAAAATCTCCCCATAATCCCCCCAAGACTCCCCAAAATCCCCCCAGAACTTCCCCAAGACTCCAAATTCCTGCCTTCATTTCCCCCCAAAATCTCCCCCAAATCTCCCCCAAAATCCCCCAAATTTCCCCAAAATCCCCCAAATTTTCCCCAAATCCCCCCAAAATCCCCAAATCCCCCCAAATCCCCAAAATCCCCATTCCCCAGACCTGTACTATTTCCTGCTGGCCCCCACCCTTTGCTATGAGCTGCTTTTGGGTCAACGACCCCCCAAAATCCCCCCAAAATCCCCCAAATCCCCCCAAAATCCCCCCCAAAATCCCCCCAAAACTCCCCCAAATTTCCCCAAAATCCCCCAAAATCCCCAAATCCCCCCAAATCCCCCCAAAATCCCCCAAAATCCCCCCAAATCCCCCAAATCCCCCATTCCCCAGACCTGTACTATTTCCTGCTGGCCCCCACCCTTTGCTATGAGCTGAACTTCCCGCGCTCCCCCCGCCTGCGGAAGCGATTCCTGCTGCGGCGCCTCTGCGAGATGGTACCGGGAAAATGGGGTTTTGGGGGGAAAAATGGGATTTTGGGGGGAAAAAATGGGATTTTGGGGAGTTTGGGGGAAAAAATGGGATTTTTGGTGAAAAATGGGGATTTTTTGGGGGGGGGTTTGGGGCAAAAATTGGGATTTTTTGGTGAAAAATTGGGATTTTTTTGGCAGAAATTGGGATTTTTTGGGAAGAAATTGGGATTTTTGGGGGTGATTTTGGGAGGAAATTGGGATTTTTTTGGAAAAAATGGGATTTTTTTGGCAGAAATTGGGATTTTTGGGGGGATTTGGGGGAAAAATTGGGATTTTTGGGGGAAAAATCGGGATTTTTGGGGTGATTTTGGGAGGAAATTGGGATTTTTGGGGGGATTTGGGGGAAAAACTGGGATTTTGGGGGAAAAATTGGGATTTTTTGGAGGGGGTTTGGGGCAAAAATTGGTTTTTTTTGGAGAAAAATTGGAATTTTTTGGGGAGAAATTGGGAATTTTTCAGGGAATTTTACAGGGGAAATTGGGATTTTTTGGGAAAAAAATGGGATTTTGGGGGGAAATTGGGATTTTTGGGGGATTTTGGGGTTTTTTGGAGGGTAATGGGGAGAAGCGATTCCTGCTGCGGCGCCTCTGCGAGATGGTACCGGGGAAAAAATGGGGAAAAATGGGGTTTTGGGGGGAAAAAATGGGATTTTGGGGTTTCTGGTAAAAAATTGGGATTTTTTTAGGGGGGGTTTGGGGCAAAAATTGGGATTTTTTGGTAAAAAAATGGGATTTTTTGGAAAAAAAAATGGGATTTTTGGGGGGAAATTGGGACTTTTTTGGCAGAAATTGGGATTTTTTTGGGGAAAAATGGGATTTTTTGGGAAAAAATGGGATTTTTTTGGAAAGAAATTGGGATTTTTGGGGTGATTTTGGGGGGAAATTGGTATTTTTGGGGGATTTTGGGAGGAAATTGAGAGAAGCGATTCCTGCTGCGGCGCCTCTGCGAGATGGTACCGGGAAAATGGGGGAAAATGGGGAAAATTGGGATTTTGGGGGGAAAAAAATGGGGTTTTGGGGGGAAAAAATGGGATTTTGGGGTTTCTGGTAAAAAATTGGGATTTTTTTAGGGGGGGTTTTGGGGCAAAAATTGGGATTTTTTGGAGAAAAATTGGGATTTTTTTGGGCAGAAATTGGGATTTTTTGGGCGGAAATTGGGATTTTTGGGGAGAAATTGGGATTTTTTGGAAAAAAAATGGGATTTTTGGAGAAAAATTGGGATTTTTTTTGGCAGAAATTGGGATTTTTGGAGGGAAATTGGGATTTTTTTGGCAGAAATTGGGATTTTTTGGGGGGAAATTGGGATTTTTTTGGCAGAAATTGGGATTTTTTGGGGGGAAATTGGGATTTTTGGGGGGATTTTGGGGGAAATTGGGATTTTTAGGGAGATTTTGGGGGGAAATTGGGATTTTTTGGACAGAAATTGGGAATTTTTGGGGTGATTTTGGAAGAAAATTGGGATTTTTGGAGGGAAATTGGGATTTTTTTGGCAGAAATTGGGATTTTTTGGGGGGAAATTGGGATTTTTTTGGCAGAAATTGGGATTTTTGGGGGAGAAATTGGGATTTTTGGGGGGATTTTGGGGAGAAATTGGGATTTTTGGTAAAAAATTGGGATTTTTTGGGGGAGATTTTGGGCAAAAATTGGGATTTTTTGGAGAAAAATTGGGATTTTTTTGGCAGAAATTAGGATTTTTTGGGAAGAAATTGGGATTTTTGGGGGTGAGTTTGGCAGAAATTGGGATTTTTTGGGAAAAAATGGGATTTTTTGGGCAGAAATTGGGATTGTTTGGGAAGAAACTGGGATTTTTTGGGGGGTTTTGGGCAGAAATTGGGATTTTTTGGAAAAAAATTGGGTTTTTTTGGGGGAAAATTGGGATTTTGGGGGGGATTTTTGGGAAATAATGGGATTTTGGGGGAGAAATTGGGCATTTTGGGGTTTTTGGTAAAAATTGGGATTTTTTTGGGGGGGGTTTGGGGCAAAATTGGGATTTTTTGGGGGGGGATTTGGGGAAAATTGGGATTTTTGGAGGAAAAATTGGGATTTTTTTGGGGGAAAATGGGATTTTTTGGGAAAAAATGGGGCTTTTTAGGCAGAAATTGGGATTTTTTGGAAAGAAATTGGGATTTTTGGGGTGATTTTGGGGGGGAAATTGGGGTTTTTGGAAAAAAAATGGGATTTTTTTTTGGAGGGGTTTTGGGGAGAAATGGGATTTTTTGGTAAAAAAGGGGATTTTTGGGGGAGAAATTGGGATTTTTGGGGGGGGGGTTTTGGACAGAATTGGGGATTTTTGGGGGGATTTTGGGGGGAATTGGGATTTTTTGGGGAAAAAAATGGGATTTTTGGGGAAAAAATGGGATTTTTTGGGGAGAATTGGGATTTTTGGAGAGAAATTGGGATTTTTGGAGAGAATTGGGATTTTTGTAAAAAATGGGATTTTTTTGGGGGGAATTGGGATTTTTTGGGCGGGGTTTGGGGGGAGAATTGGAATTTTTGGGGGGGATTTGGGGCAGAATTTGGGATTTTTGAGGAGAAATTTGGATGTTTGGGGAGAATTGGGATTTTGGGGGGAGAATTGGGATTTTAGGGGGGTTTTGGGGTGAAATTGGGTTTTTGGGGAGGGGTGTTGGGAGGAAAATTGGGATTTTTTGGGCAGAATTGGGATTTTTGGGGGAGAATTGGGATTTTGGGGGGATTTTGGGGAAAAACTGGGGGTTTTTTAGAGGAAAATTGGGATTTTTGGGGAGAAATTGGGATTTTTGGGTGGGGATTTTAGTCAGAAATTGGGATTTTTAGGGGAAAATTGGGATTTTTTTGGGGTGGAAAATTGAGATTTTTTGGGGGGGGAAATTGGGATTTTTGGGGAGGGGATTTTGGGGAAAAATTGGGATTTTTTGGGGAAAAAAATGGGATTTTTTTGGGGAAAAATTGGGACCAACCCCAAAATTCCCCAAATTTCCCAAAATTCCCAAAATTCCCTAAAAATTCCCCAATTCTCTTGCAGCTTTTCTTCACCCAGCTGTTGGTGGGGCTGATCCAGCAGGTGAAAAATGTGGGGAGGGGGCTCTGGGACCCCCCAACTTCATCATCCTCACCTCGGGGGGTTGGGGGGATTTTTGGGAATTTTTGGGGAGAATTTTTTGGGGTTTTTTGGGAATTTTTGGGGGTTTTTTGGGAATTTTTGGGGGTTTTTTGGGAATTTTTTTGGGTTTTTTTGGGGGATTTTGGGGGGGATTTTTGCAGATTTTTTGGGGGGATTTTGGGGGGATTTTGGGGGGATTTTTGGGAATTTTTTTTTGATTTTTGGGGTTTTTTTTGGGAATTTTTGGGGGATTTTTGGGGGGATTTTTGGGGGGATTTTTGGGAATTTTTTTGGGATTTTTTTGGGAGATTTTTGGGGGGATTTTTTTGGGTTTTTTGGGAATTTTGGGGGATTTTTGGGAATTTTTTTTGGGAATTTTGGGGGATTTTGGGGGTTTTTTGGGAATTTTTGGGGGTTTTTTTGGGAGACTATTGGGGTTTTTTTTGGGAATTTTTTGGGGGGATTTTTTTGGTTTTTTTGGGAATCTTGGGGGATTTTTGGGGGATTTTTGGGAATTTTTTTGGGAGATTTTTGGGGTTTTTTTGGGAATTTTTTGGGGGGATTTTTGGGGGATTTTTGGGGGGATTTTTGGGAATTTTTTGGGGATTTTTTGGGGGATTTTTGGGGGGAATTTTTTTAGTTTTTTTGGGATTTTTGGGGGATTTTTGGGAATTTTTTGGGGATTTTTTTGGGAGATTTTTGGGGTTTTTTTGGAAATTCTTGGGGATTTTTTGGGGGGATTTGGGGATTTTTGGGGGATTTTTGGGAATTTTTTTGGGATTTTTTGGGAGATTTTTGGGAGTTTTTTTTGGGAATTTTTGGGGGGATTTTTTTGGTTTTTTTTGGGAATTTTGGGGTTTTTTGGGGGATTTTTGGGAATTTTTGGGGGGATTTTGGGGAATTTTTTGGGATTTTTGGGAGATTTTTAGGGTTTTTTTGGGAATTTTTTGGGGATTTTTGGGGGGGATTTTTTGGGGATTTTTGGGCAATTTTGGGGTTTTTTTGGGGGGAATTTTGGGGTTTTTTGGGGGGGATTTTGGGGGGATTTTTGGGAGTTTTTTTGGGGATTTTTGGGGGGATTTTTTGGGTTTTTTTGGGATTTTTGGGGGTTTTTTTGGGGGGATTTTTGGGAATTTTTGGGGGGATTTTTGGGAATTTTTAGGGGATTTTTGGGGAGATTTTTGGGGTTTTTTGGGGGGATTTTTTGGGGGGGTTTTTTGGGGGATTTTTTGCGGATTTTTTGGGGGGATTTTTTTGGTTTTTTTGGGAATTTTGGGGGATTTTGGGGGGGATTTTTTGGGGGATTTTTTGGGGATTTTTGGGGGGATTTTTTTCGGGGATTTTTGGGTTTTTTGGGGGGATTTTTTTGGTTTTTTTGGGAATTTTGGGGGGATTTTTTGGGGGATTTTTTGGGGATTTTTGGGGGATTTTTTTCGGGGATTTTTGGGTTTTTTGGGGGGATTTTTGGGGGGATTTTTTTGGTTTTTTGGGGGGGGTTTTGGGGGGGATTTTTGGGGTTTTTTTGGGGGTTTTTGGGGGATTTTTGGGGGCTTTTGGGGGATTTTTTGGGGGATTTTGGGGGGGTTTTGGGGGTTTTTTGGGGGGTTTTGGGGGAATTTTTGGGGTTTTTTTGGGGTGTTTTGAGGGGGATTTTGGGGGGATTTTTTTTGGGGTTTTTGGAGGATTTTTGGGGTTTTTTGGGGCGATTTTTGGGATTTTTTTGGGGGATTATTGGGGGATTTTTGGGGATTTTTGTGGGATTTTTTTGGGGATTTTTAGGTGGTTTTGGGGGATTTTTTGGGGGGTTTTGGGGGATTTTTGGGGGTTTTGGGGGATTTTTGGGTTTTTTTGGGGGGTTTTGGGGGAATTTTTGGGGTTTTTTTGGGGTGTTTTGAGGGGGATTTTGGGGGGATTTTTGCGGGATTTTTGGGGGTTTTGGGGGATTTTTTTGGGGTTTTTTTGGCGATTTTTTTAGGATTTTTGGGGTGTTTTGAGGGGATTTTTTTGGGGATTTTTTGGGGGATTTTTGGGGGGATTTTGTGGTTTTTTTAGGGGTTTTTGGGGGGATTTTTGGGGATTTTGGGGGGGATTTTTTTTGGGATTTTGTGGTTTTTTAGGGGTTTTTGGGGGGGATTTTTGGGGGGATTTTTGGGTTTTTTTGGGGGGAGTTTTGGGGGGATTTTTGGGGTTTTTTGGGGGGATTTTTGGGTTTTTTTGGGGGGAGATTTGGGTTTTCTTGGGGGAGTTTTGGGGGGATTTTTGGGTTTTTTTTTGGGGTCTCCTCCCCCCTCAAATCACTGTTCCCCCCCATTTTTGCAGTGGATGGTTCCAACGATCCAGAATTCCATGAAACCTTTCCGGGTGAGTCTGGACCCCAAATATCCCAAATTACCCCAAAATTACCCCAAAATCCCTCCCAAAACACCCCCAAAATTCTGAACTCCTCACAAATCCCCCCTTTATCCACCCAAAACCCCAAATTTACCCCAATTTCTCCCTCAATCTGCCCCAAAACCCCAAATTTTCCACAAAATTCCCCCAAAATCTCCCTAAAAACCCCAGATCCCCCCCAAACCCCCCAAAGTCCCCCCAATTTCTCCCTCAAAGCCCCCAAAATTCCCCCAAAATTCTCCTCAAACCCCCCAAAATCCCCACAAATCCTCTTCAATCCCCCCCCAAATCCTTCCTTCATCCCCCAAAATCCCCCCAAATTCTCTTCAATCCCCCTCAAACCCCTCAAATCCCCCCTCAAACCCCCCAAAATCCCCCAAATCCCCCCAATTCCTCTTCAACCCCCTCAAACCCCCCAAAATCCCTCCTCAAACCCCCCAAAATTCCCACAAATGCCCCCAAAACCCCAAATCCTCCCTCAAAGCCCCCAAAATCCCCCCAAATCCTTCCTTAATCCCCCCAAAATTCCCCCAAATCCCCCCAAATTCTCTTTAATCCCCCTCAAACCCCCCAAAATCCCCCCAAACCCCCCCAAATCCTCTTCAATCCCCCCAAATCCCCCCTCAAACCCCCCAAAATTCCCACAAATGCCCCCAAAACCCCAAATCCCCCCTCAAAGGCCCCAAAATCCCCCCAAAATCCCCCCAAATCTTCCTCTTCCTCCTCAGGACATGGATTATTCCCGGATCATTGAGCGCCTCCTGAAGCTGGCAGTGAGTCAAAGACCCCAAAACCCCCCAAAATCACCCCAAAATCACCCAAAAAAACACCCCAAAATTACCCCAAAACCCCCCAAAATCACCCCAAAAAAACCCCAAAAAACCCAAAAAACAAAAGAAAAACCAAAAAAACAAAAAAAACCCAAAAATATCCCCAAAGAAACCTCAAAAGACCCCAAAATCCCCAAAACCTCCCAAAAAACCCCCAAAAAACTCAAAACACCCCAAAAAATCCCCAAAAAACCAAAAAAACCCCAAAAATCCTCCCAAAAAACCCCAAAAAATCTCCCCAAAAAACCAAAAAATCCCCAAAAAACCAAAAAAACCCCAAAAATCCTCCCAAAAAACCCCAAAAATCCTCCCAAAAAACCCCAAAAAATCTCCCCAAAAAACCAAAAAATCCCCAAAAAACCCAAAAAAACCCCCAAAAAATCCCCAAAAAAGCTGGAAAAAACCCCCAAAAACCCCCAAAAAAACCCCAAAATCTCCAAAAAACCTCAAAAAAACCCCAAAAATCCCCCCCAAAAACCTCAAAAAAACCCCAAAATGCCCCCCCAAAAAAACCTCAAAAAAACCCCAAAAAACCCCAAAACCACCCCAGAAAAACTCCATAAAAACCAAAAAAAATCCCAAAAAAACCTCAAAAAAACCCCCCCAAAAAATCCCCAAAAATATCCCCCAGAAACCCCAAAAAATCCCCCCAAAAAATCCCCAAAAAAACCCAAAAAACCCCAAAAAATCCCAAACCGCCCCCCCCAAAAAAAACCCCAAAAAACCCCAAAATCCCCAAAAAATCCCCCCCCCAAAACCCAAAAAATCCCCCCTAAAATCCTCAAAAAATCTCAAAAAATCCCAAAAAACCCTCCAAAAAAACCCCAAAAAATCCCCCAAAAAACTCAAAAATACCCCAAAAATCCCCCCAAAAAATCCCCCCAAAAAATCCCCAAAAAATCCCCAAAAAATCCAAAAAAACCCTCAAAAAAACCCCAAAAATCTCCCCAAAAAATCCCCAAAAAAACCCCCAAAAAAACCCCCCAAAAAATCCAAAAAAGCCAAAAAAACCCCAAAAATCCCCCCAAAAACCCAAAAAAACCCCAAAAAACCCAAAAATCCCAAAATATCCCAAAAAATCCCAAAAAATTCCCAAAAAAACCCCCCAAAAACTCCCCAAAAAACCCCCAACAAATCCCCAAAAAACCCCCAAAAAATCCCAACAAAAACCCCCAAAAAACCCCCAAAAATTCCTAAAAATTCCCAAAAAAACCCCAAAAAATCCCCAAAACCCCCCAAAACCCCAAAATTCTCATTTTTCCCCCCAAAAAGGTCCCGAACCCCCCCCAAAATCCAAAAAAAACCCCAAAAAAACCCCAAGAAAATCCAAAAACCCCCTAAAAAACCAAAAAAATTCCCAAAAAATCCCCCAAAAAATTCCCCAAAAAAATCCAAAAAAATTCTCAAAAAATCCCAAAAAAATCCCCAAAAACCCCAAAATGCCCCTAAAAAACAAACAAACCCCCCCCCAAAAAAGAGCCCCAAAAATTTCCAAAAAAACCCAAAAAAAACCCCAAAAAAACCCCAAAGATTCCCCAAAAAATCCAATAAAAATCCCCAAAAAAATCCTAAAAAATCCCCAAAAAACCCCAAAAAAAACCCCAAAAAAGACCCCCAAAAAAGACCCCCCAAAAAATCCCAAAAAAACCCCAAAAAACCCCAAAAAAAATCCCCAAAAATTCCCAAAAAAATCCCCAAAAATTTTCCAAAAAATTCCCAAAACAAAAATTCCCAAAACCCCCCCAAAACCCCCAAAATTCTCATTTTCCCCCCAAAAAGGTCCCGAACCCCCCCAAAATCCAAAAAAAAAACCAAAAAAAACCCCAAGAAAATCCAAAAACCCCCTAAAAAAACCAAAAAAATTCCCAAAAAATCCCCAAAAAATTCCCAAAAAAATCCCAAAAAATTCCCAAAAAACCGCAAAAATCCCCAAAAATCCCCAAAAAATAAAAAAAAAACCCACAAAAAAAACCCCCAAAAAAACCCTCCAGAAAATAAAAAAAAAAACCAAAAAAGACCCCAAAAAATAAAAAAATAATCCAAAAAATTCCCAAAAAATTCCCCAAAAAATCCCAAAAAATTCCCAAAAAAATCCCAAAAAATCAAAAAAAAATCCCCAAAAATCCCCAAAACCCCAAAAACCCCAAAATTCTCATTTTTCCCCCCAAAAAGGTCCCGAACCCCCCCAAAATCCAAAAAAAAACCCCAAAAAAACCCCAAGAAAATCCAAAAACCCCCTAAAAAAACCAAAAAAATTCCCAAAAAATCCCCAAAAAATTCCCAAAAAAAATCCCAAAAAATTCCCAAAAAACCCCCAAAAAACCCAAAATGCCCCTAAAAAACAAACAAAAAACCCCCCCAAAAAAAACCCCCAAAAAATTTCCAAAAAAAAACCAAAAAAACCCCAAAAAAACCCCAAAAATTCCTGAAAAAAATCCCAAAAAATCCCAAAAAATCCCAAAAAAACCCCCAAAAAAACTCCAAAAAAGACCCCAAAAATCCCAAAAAAACCCCAAAAAATCCCAAAAAAACCCCAAAAAACCCCAGAAAACCAAAATCCCCCTAAAAAACAACAACAAAAAAAAAAAAAAAACAAAAAAACCCCAAAAAAACCCCAAAAAATTCCCAAAAAATTTCCAAAAAAATCCCCAAAAAACCCAAAAAAATTCCCAAAAAAATTCCAAAAAATCCCAAATAAATCCCCAAAAAATCCCAAAAAATCCCCCAAAAAATCCCAAGAAATCCCCAAAAATCCCCAAAATCCCCAAAATCCCCCAAAATCCCCAAAAACCCCAAAAATTCCAAAATAAACCGCAAAAATTTCCCAAAAAAAACCCCCCAAAAAACCCCAAAAAATTCCCCAAAAAATCCCAAAAAATCCCCAAAAAAATCCGCAAAAAATCCCCAAAAATCCCCAAAAAAACCCCAAAAAACCCCCAAAAAATTCCCAAAAAATTTCCAAAAAAATCCCCAAAAAACCCCCCAAAAACCCCAAAAAATTCCCCAAAAAATCCCAAAAAATTCCCAAAAAAATCCCAAAAAATTCCCAAAAAATTCCCAAAACCCCAAAACCCCAAAATTCTCATTTTTCCCCCCAAAAAGGTCCCGAACCCCCCCCCAAATCCAAAAAATTACCCAAAAAAGCCCCAAGAAAATCCAAAAACCCCCTAAAAAACCAAAAAAATTCCCAAAAAATCCCCAAAAAATTCCCAAAAAAATCCCAAAAAATCCCAAAAAAATCCCAAAAATCCCCAAAAATCCCCAAAAAATCAAAAAAAAAACCCCACAAAAAAAACCCCAAAAAAAACCTCCAAAAAATCAAAAAAAAAAACCAAAAAAGACCCCAAAAAATAAAAAAATAATCCAAAAAATTCCCAAAAAATTCCCAAAAAAATCCCAAAAAATTCCCAAAAAATCAAAAAAAAATCCCAAAAAATCCCCAAAAATTCCCAAAAACCCCAAAAACCCCAAAAAACCCAAAATCCTCATTTTTCCCCCCAAAAAGGTCCCGAACCACCTGATCTGGCTGATTTTCTTCTACTGGTTCTTCCACTCGTGCCTGAACGCCGTGGCCGAGCTGCTGCAGTTCGGGGACCGGGAATTCTACCGGGACTGGTGGTGAGAAAAACGGGAGAAATCCTGGAATTCCGGGAGAAATCCGGGAATTCAGAGAGAAATCCGGGAATTTGGGGGGGATTTGGGGAATTTTGGGGGAATTTGGGGGATTTTGGGGAGTTTGAGGGGGAATTTTGGGGTGAATTTGGGGGGAAATTTGGGAATTTTGGGGAGGATTGAGGAGGAATTTGGGGGAATTTGGGGGGAATTCTGGGAGAAATCCCGGAATTCCGGGTGAAATCCGGGAATTCCGGGGGAAATCCCGGAATTCGGTAAAAAATCCGGGAGAAATCTGGGAGAAATCCCGGAATTCAGGGAGAAATCCGGGAATTTGGGGGGGAATCCGTGAATTCCAGAATTTGGGGGAAATCTGGGAGAAATCCCGGAATTCAGAGAGAAATCCGGGAATTCGGGGAGAAATCCGGGAGAAATCCGGGAATTTGGGGAGAAATCCGGGAATTCGGGGAGAAATCCGGGAGAAATCCGGGAATTTGGGGAGAAATCTGGGAGAAATCCGGGAATCTGGGGAGAAATCCAGGAGAAATCCCAGAATTCTGGGGGAAGTCTGTGAGAAATCCCGGGAATTCAGGGAAAAATCCAGGAGAAATCCCGGAATTCAGAGAGAAATCTGGGAATTCTGGGAGAAATCCAGGAGAAATCCCAGAATTCAGAGAGAAATCCAGGAGAAATCCAGGAATTCCGGGAGAAATCTGAGAATTCTGGGAGAAATCCGGGAATTTGGGGAGAAATCCCGGAATTCAGAGAGAAATCCGGGAGAAATCCGGGAATTTGGGGGGAATTCTGGGGGATTTGGGGAATTTTGGGGGAATTTGGGGGATTTTGGGGGGTTTGAGAGGGAATTTGGGGGGAAATTTGGGAATTTTGGGGGATTTGAGGGGGAATTTTGGGGGGAAATTTGGGGAGAAATCCCGGGAATTCTGGGAGAAATCCGGGAGAAATCCGGGAATTCAGAGAGAAATCCGGGAGAAATCCCAGAAATCTAGGAAAAATCCGGGAATTCAGAAAGAAATCCAGGAGAAATCCGGGAATTCGGGGAGAAATCCGGGAATTCGGGGAGAAATCCCGGGAATTCCGGAATTTGGGGGATTTGGGGGGAAATTTGGGGGTGAATTTGGGGGATTTCGGGGACTTTGAGAGGGAATTTTGGGGGAATTTTGGGAATTTTGGCGGAATTTGGGGGGAATTTTTGGGGAATTTTTTGGGAAATTTGGGGGATTTTGGGGTGAATTTGGCAGAATTTGGGGGAATTTGGGGGGAATTTGGGGAGAAATCCGGGAATTCTGGAATTTGGGGGGATTGAGGGGGAATTTGGGGGAATTTTTTGGGAATTTTGGGGTGAATTTTTGGGGAATTTGGGGGGATTTTGGGGGGAATTTGGGGGATTTTGGGGAGTTTGAGGGGAATTTTGGGGGAATTTTGGGGGAATTTGGGGAATTTTGGGGGGATTTGGGGGAAATTTGGGGAGAAATCGGGGATTTGGGGGGATTTTGGGGGAATTTTGGGGGAATTTTGGGGAATTTGGGGGATTTGGGGAGAAATTTGGGGGGATTTGGGGGAATTTGGGGGGAATTTGGGGGATTTGGGGGGAATTTGGGGAATTTTGGGGGAATTTTGGGGATTTTGGGGAGTTTGAGAGGGAATTTGGGGGGAATTTTGGGGAATTCGGGGGGAATTTTGGGGGAATTTGGGCAGAAATCCGGGAATTCCGGAATTTGGGGGGAATTTTGGGGGAATTTGGTGGAATTTGGGGGATTTTGGGGTGAATTTTGGGAGGATTGAGGGGGTTTGAGGGGGAATTTTGGGGGAATTTGGGGAATTTTGGGGGAATTTGGGGAATTTTGGGGAATTTGGGGAATTTTGGGGGAATTTGGGGGGATTTTGGGGAGGATTGAGGGGGGATTTGGGGGAATTTGGGGGAATTTTGGGAGAATTTGGGGTGTTCAGGGGGAATTCAGGAAATTGGGGGATTTTGGGGGGAATTTGGGGGGAATTTTTGGGGTTTTGAGGAGGAATTTGGGGATTTTGGGGGGATTTGAGGGGATTTCGAGTGGCTCAAGGGGAGTTTTGGGAGAATTTTGGGGGGAATTTGGGATTTTTGGGGTGTTTGTGGGGGATTTGGGGACGGATTTGGGGGAAATTCAGAATTTGGGGGGGATTTGGGGGAGAAATTTGGGGTTTTGGGGGGATTTCGAAGGGTTTGAGCGGGGATTTGGGGGAAATTGAGGATTTGGGGGAGGATTTTGGGGTGATTTGAGAGGATTTTGGGATGAATTCGTGTCCCTGAGCCTCGTTTTTGCCCAGGAATTCGGAATCCGTCACCTATTTCTGGCAGAACTGGAACATCCCCGTGCACAAATGGTGCCTCAGGTGAGGATTTGGGGGAAATTCGGGGAAATTTGGGGTTTGGGGGAGATTTTGGGGCAGATTTGGGGGGGATTTGAGGGGGAATTTGGGGAAAATTTGGGGTTTTGAGGAGATTTTGGGGCGGATTTTGGGGGGATTTGGGGGAAATTTGGGGGATTTGAGGGGGAAATTTGGGGTTTGGGATGGATTTTGGGGCAGATTTTGGGGGGATTTGGGGGAAATTTGGGATTTAGGGGAGATTTTGGGGTGGTTGAGAAGGGATTTGGGATATTTGAAGGGGAATTTGGAGGGAATTTGGGGTTTGGGGGAGATTTTGGGGTGATTGAGAGAAGATTTAGGGGGATTTTGGGGGGATTTGGGGGATTTGAGGGGGAATTTGGGGAAAATTTGGGGTTTTGGAGGGATTTGAGGGCAGATTTGGGGGAAATTTGGTGTTTGGGATGGATTTTGGGGTGATTAAGAGGAGATTTAGGAGGATTTGGGGGAAATTCAGGGAAATTTGGGGTTTTGGGCAGGTTTTGGGGTGATTGAGTGAGGATCTGGGGGGAATTTGGGATTTTGGGGGGATTTGAGGTGGGATTTGGGGGAAATTTGAGTTTTTGAGGGAATTTTGGGGCAGATTTTGGTGTTTGGGGTGGATTTGGGGTGAATCCAGACTTTTGGGAGGGGATTTTGGGGCGATTTCAGCGCTTTCGAGGCGGATTTGGGGCTTTTTGAGGGGGGATTTCGATGGGATTTTTTTAGGGGGGGGGAGGGCAATTGTTGTTTTTGGGGACCCCCCGGGTTTTGGGGGTCCCCGAGTTGATTTTGGGGGTCCCCAGGCACTTTTACAAGCCCATGCTGAGGAGGGGAGTCAGCAAGTGGACGGCCCAGGCCGCCGTGTTCTTGGCCTCCGCCTTCTTCCACGAGGTCAGGGACCCCAAATTCTGACAGGAACCCCAAAATTCACATTGGGAACCCCAAAATTCACCCCGGGAACCCCAAAATTCCCACTGGGAACCCCAAAATTCCCCCTGGGAACCCCAAAATTTACATCAGGAACCCCAAAATTCACCCCGGGAACCCCAAAATTCACATTGGGAACCCCAAAATTCACATCGGGAACCCCAAAATTCCCCCTGGGAACCCCAAAATTCCTCCTGGGAACCCCAAAATTCCCACAGGAAACCCCAAAATTACCACTGGGAACCCCAAAATTCACCCTGGGAACCCCAAAATTCACCCTGGGAACCCCAAAATTCACCCCAGGAACCCCAAAATTCGCATCAGGAACCCCAAAATTCACCCCGGGAACCCCAAAATTCCTCCTGGGAACCCCAAAATTCACCCTGGGAACCCCAAAATTCACCCCGGGAACCCCAAAATTCCCACTGGGAACCCCAAAATTCACATTGGGAACCCCAAAATTCACCCCGGGAACCCCAAAATTCCCACTGGGAACCCCAAAATTCACCCCAGGAACCCCAAAATTCCACCTGGGAACCCCAAAATTCACCCCGGGAACCCCAAAATTCACCCCGGGAACCCCAAAATTCACCCTGGGAACCCCAAAATTCCCACCGGGAACCCCAAAATTCACCCTGGGAACCCCAAAATTCCCATTGGGAACCCCAAAATTCACATCAGGAACCCCAAAATTCACCCTGGGAACCCCAAAATTCCCATCGGGAACCCCAAAATTCACCCTGGGAACCCCAAAATTCACTCAAGGAACCCCAAAATTCACCCCAGAAACCCCAAAATTCCTCCTGGGAACCCCAAAATTCACACCGGGAACCCCAAAATTCCCACTGGGAACCCCAAAATTCACCCCAGGAACCCCAAAATTCACCCCGGGAACCCCAAAATTCACTCAAGGAACCCCAAAATTCACCCCGGGAACCCCAAAATTCACCCCTGGAACCCCAAAATTCACCCTGGGAACCCCAAAATTCCCACTGGGAACCCCAAAATTCACCCCAGGAAGCCCAAAATTCACCCTGGGAACCCCAAAATTCACCCCGGGAACCCCAAATTCACCCCGGGAACCCCAAAATTCACATCAGGAACCCCAAAATTCCCATCGGGAACCCCAAAATTCACCCCGGGAACCCCAAAATTCCCATCAGGAACCCCAAAATTCACCCCAGGAACCCCAAAATTCACCCTGGGAACCCCAAAATTCACCCTGGGAACCCCAAAATCTCTCTGGGAACCCCAAAATTCACCCTGGGAACCCCAAAATCTCTCTGGGAACCCCAAAATTCACCCCAGGAACCCCAAAATTCACCCCGGGAACCCCAAAATTCACCCCAGGAACCCCAAAATTCACCCCGGGAACCCCAAAATTCACCCCGGGAACCCCAAAATTCCCATTGGGAACCCCAAAATTCACCCCGGGAACCCCAAAATTCACCCCAGGAACCCCAAAATTCACATCAGGAACCCCAAAATTCACCCCGGGAACCCCAAAATTCCCACTGGGAACCCCAAAATTCCCATCGGGAACCCCAAATTCACCCTGGGAACCCCAAAATTCACATCGGGAACCCCAAATTCACCCCGGGAACCCCAAAATTCATCCCGGGAACCCCAAAATTCACCCCGGGAACCCCAAAATTCACCCTGGGAACCCCAAAATTCACCCCGGGAACCCCAAAATTCCCCCTGGGAACCCCAAAATTCCACTGGGAACCCCAAAATTCACCCTGGGAACCCCAAAATTCCCACTGGGAACCCCAAAATTCACCCTGGGAACCCCAAAATTCACTCAAGGAACCCCAAATTCTGACAGGAACCCCAAAATTCACCCCGGGAACCCCAAAATTCACATCAGAAACCCCAAAATTCACCCCGGGAACCCCAAAATTCCCACTGGGAACCCCAAAATTCACATTGGGAACCCCAAAATTCACCCCGGGAACCCCAAAATTCACCCCAGGAACCCCAAAATTCACCCCGGGAACCCCAAAATTCACCCCGGGAACCCCAAAATTCACCCTGGGAACCCCAAAATTCACCCTGGAACCCCCAAATTCACCCCGGGAACCCCAAAATTCACCCTGGGAACCCCAAAATTCCCACTGGGAACCCCAAAATTCACCCCGGGAACCCCAAAATTCACCCCGGGAACCCCAAAATTCACCCCAGGAACCCCAAAATTCACCCTGGGAACCCCCAAATTCACCCCTGGAACCCCAAAATTCACCCCGGGAACCCCAAAATTCCCTCTGGGAACCCCAAAATTCACCCTGGAAACCCCAAAATTCCCACTGGGAACCCCAAAATTCACCCCGGGAACCCCAAAATTCCCTCTGGGAACCCCAAAATTCACCCTGGAAACCCCAAAATTCACCCCAGGAACCCCAAAATTCACACTGGGAACCCCAAAATTCACACCAGAAACCCCAAAATTCACCCCGGGAACCCCAAAATTCACCCCGGGAACCCCAAAATTCCTCCTGGGAACCCCAAAATTCCTCCTGGGAACCCCAAAATTCACATCGGGAATCCCAAAATTCACCCCGGGAACCCCAAAATTCCCATCGGGAACCCCAAAATTCACCCCGGGAACCCCAAATTCACCCTGGGAACCCCAAAATTCCACCTGGGAACCCCAAAATTCACATCAGGAACCCCCAAATTCACCCCGGGAACCCCAAAATTCCCACTGGGAACCCCAAAATTCACCCCGGGAACCCCAAAATTCCTCCTGGGAACCCCAAAATTCCTCCTGGGAACCCCAAAATTCACATCGGGAATCCCAAAATTCACCCCGGGAACCCCAAAATTCACCCCGGGAACCCCAAAATTCACCCTGGGAACCCCAAAATTCCCATTGGGAACCCCAAAATTCACCCTGGGAACCCCAAAATTCACCCTGGGAACCCCAAAATTCCACCTGGGAACCCCAAAATTCTCATCAGGAACCCCAAAATTCACCCTGGGAACCCCAAAATTCCCACTGGGAACCCCAAAATTCACATCAGGAACCCCAAAATTCCTCCTGGGAACCCCAAAATTCACCCTGGGAACCCCAAAATTCACATCAGGAACCCCCAAATTCACCCCGGGAACCCCAAAATTCACCCCGGGAACCCCAAAATTCCCACTGGGAACCCCAAAATTCCCCCTGGGAACCCCAAAATTCACATCAGGAACCCCCAAATTCACCCCGGGAACCCCAAAATTCACCCTGGGAACCCCAAAATTCACCCCGGGAACCCCAAAATTCCCCCCGGGAACCCCAAAATTCACATCAGGAACCCCAAAATTCACCCCAGGAACCCCAAAATTCACCCTGGGAACCCCAAAATTCACCCCGGGAACCCCAAAATTCACCCCGGGAACCCCAAAATTCCCATCAGGAACCCCAAAATTCACCCCGGGAACCCCAAAATTCACATCGGGAACCCCAAAATTCACCCCGGGAACCCCAAAATTCACCCCGGGAACCCCAAAATTCCCATCAGGAACCCCAAAATTCACCCCAGGAACCCCAAAATTCACCCCGGGAACCCCCAAATTCACCCCGGGAACCCCAAAATTCACCCCGGGAACCCCAAAATTCCACCTGGGAACCCCAAAATTCACCCTGGGAACCCCAAAATTCACCCTGGGAACCCCAAAATTCACCCCGGGAACCCCAAAATTCACCCCGGGAACCCCAAAATTCCCATCAGGAACCCCAAAATTCACCCCGGGAACCCCAAAATTCACATCGGGAACCCCAAAATTCACCCCGGGAACCCCAAAATTCCCACCAGGAACCCCAAAATTCCCACTGGGAACCCCAAAATTCCCACTGGGAACCCCAAAATTCACCCCGGGAACCCCAAAATTCACCCTGGGAACCCCAAAATTCACCTCAGGAACCCCAAAATTCACCCTGGGAACCCCAAAATTCACCCTGGGAACCCCAAAATTCACATCAGGAACCCCAAAATTCACCCTGGGAACCCCAAAATTCCCACTGGGAACCCCAAAATTCACCCCGGGAACCCCAAAATTCCCACTGGGAACCCCAAAATTCAGCCCGGGAACCCCAAAATTCACCCCGGGAACCCCAAAATTCCCACAGGAACCCCAAAATTCACCCCGGGAACCCCAAAATTCACCCTGGGAACCCCAAAATTCACCCCAGGAACCCCAAAATTCACATCAGGAACCCCAAAATTCACCCCGGGAACCCCAAAATTCACCCTGGGAACCCCAAAATTCAGCCCAGGAACCCCAAAATTCACCCTGGAACCCCCAAATTCACCCCGGGAACCCCAAAATTCACCCCGGGAACCCCAAAATTCCCCCTGGGAACCCCAAAATTCACATCAGGAACCCCAAAATTCACCCCGGGAACCCCAAAATTCACCCCGGGAACCCCAAAATTCACCCCGGGAACCCCAAAATTCCCATCGGGAACCCCAAATTCACCCCGGGAACCCCAAAATTCACCCTGGGAACCCCAAAATTCACCCCAGGAACCCCAAAATTCCCATTGGGAACCCCAAAATTCACACTGGGAACCCCAAAATTCATTCTGGGAACCCCAAATTCTGACAGGAACCCCAAAATTCATCCTGGGAACCCCAAAATTCCCACTGGGAACCCCAAAATTCACCCCGAAAACCCCAAAATTCCCATTGGGAACCCCAAATTCTCCCTGAGACCCCCCAGATTCCCTCGGGGACCCCCCAGAATCACTCTGGGACCCCCAAAATTCCACCCAGGGACCCCCAAAATCCAACTGAGAAGCCCCAAAATTCCACCTGGGACACCCAAATTCCACTGGGACCCCCCAAAATTCCCCCTGGGACCCCCCAAATTCCACTGGGACCCCCCAAAACCCCCCTGGGCCCCCCAAATTCCCCCTGGGCCCCCCCAAATCCCCCCAAATGTTGCTCTGTGTCCCCCCAGTACCTGGTGAGCGTCCCCCTGAGAATGTTCCGGCTCTGGGCCTTCATGGGCATGGCAGCACAGGTGAGGGGACCCCAAAATGGGTCTGGGGACCCCAAAAATGGGTCTCGGGACCCTAAAATGGGTCTGGGGGTGCCCAAAATGGGTCTGGGGGGGTCAGAAATGGGTCTGGGGACCCCAAAAATGGGTCTGGGGACCCCAAAAATGGGTCTGGGGGTGCCCAAAATGGGTCTGGGGGCTCCAAAAATGGGTCTGGGGGTGCCCAAAATGGGTCTGGGGGCTCCAAAAATGGGTCTGGGGGTGCCCAAAATGGGTCTGGGGACCCCAAAAATGGGTCTGGGGGTGCCCAAAATGGGTCTGGGGGTGCCCAAAATGGGTCTGGGGGAGCCCAAAATGGGTCTGGGGGTGCCCAAAATGGGTCTGGGGGCTCCAAAATGGGTCTGGGGGCTCCAAAATGGGTCTGGGGGTGCCCAAAATGGGTGTGGGGGTGCCCAAAATGGGTCTGGGGGTGCCCAAAATGGGTCTGGGGGTGCCCAAAATGGGTCTGGGGGCTCCAAAATGGGTCTGGGGGTGCCCAAAATGGGTCTGGGGACCCCAAAAATGGGTCTGGGGGTGCCCAAAATGGGTCTGGGGGCTCCAAAATGGGTCTGGGGGTGCCCAAAATGGGTCTGGGGGAGCCCAAAATGGATCTGGGGGTGCCCAAAATGGGTCTGGGGGCTCCAAAATGGGTCTGGGGGTGCCCAAAATGGGTCTGGGGGCTCCAAAATGGGTCTGGGGGCTCCAAAATGGGTCTGGGGGTGCCCAAAATGGGTCTGGGGGCTCCAAAATGGGTCTGGGGGTGCCCAAAATGGGTCTGGGGGTGCCCAAAATGGGTCTGGGGGTGCCCAAAATGGGTCTGGGGGCTCCAAAATGGGTCTGGGGGTGCCCAAAATGGGTCTGGGGGTGCCCAAAATGGGTCTGGGGGCTCCAAAATGGGTCTGGGGGTGCCCAAAATGGGTCTGGGGGCTCCAAAATGGGTCTGGGGGCTCCAAAATGGGTCTGGGGGCTCCAAAATGGGTCTGGGGGTGCCCAAAATGGGTCTGGGGACCCCAAAAATGGGTCTGGGGGTGCCCAAAATGGGTCTGGGGGTGCCCAAAATGGGTCTGGGGGAGCCCAAAATGGATCTGGGGGTGCCCAAAATGGGTCTGGGGGCTCCAAAATGGGTCTGGGGGTGCCCAAAATGGGTCTGGGGGCTCCAAAATGGGTCTGGGGGCTCCAAAATGGGTCTGGGGGTGCCCAAAATGGGTCTGGGGGTGCCCAAAATGGGTCTGGGGGCTCCAAAATGGGTCTGGGGATGCCCAAAATGGGTCTGGGGGAGCCCAAAATGGATCTGGGGGTGCCCAAAAATGGGTCTGGGGGCTCCAAAAATGGGTCTGGGGGCTCCAAAATGGGTCTGGGGGTGCCCAAAATGGGTCTGGGGGTGCCCAAAATGGGTCTGGGGGAGCCCAAAATGGGTCTGGGGGAGCCCAAAATGGGTCTGGGGGAGCCCAAAAATGGGTCTGGGGGTGCCCAAAAATGGGTCTGGGGGCTCCAAAAATGGGTCTGGGGGCTCCAAAATGGGTCTGGGGGTGCCCAAAATGGGTCTGGGGGTGCCCAAAATGGGTCTGGGGGAGCCCAAAATGGGTCTGGGGACCCTAAAAATGGGTCTGGGGGCTCCAAAATGGGTCTGGGGGTGCCCAAAATGGGTCTGGGGGAGCCCAAAATGGGTCTGGGGACCCCAAAAATGGGTCTGGGGGTGCCCAAAATGGGTCTGGGGGTGCCCAAAATGGGTCTGGGGGATCCAAAATGGGTCTGGGGGTGCCCAAATGGGTCTGGGGGAGCCCAAAATGGGTCTGGGGGTGCCCAAAATGGGTCTGGGGGATCCAAAATGGGTCTGGGGGTGCCCAAAATGGGTCTGGGGGTGCCCAAAATGGGTCTGGGGGACAGAGGGGACACTGGGGGTGACACTGCGTGACATCAGGGGTGTCCCTGTGTCCCCAAATTCCCCCGGCCTGAGGGTGGCACTGGGTGACATCAGAGGTGACTCAGGAGGTGACAGGAGGTGACACAGGGGTCACACAGGGGATGGCACAGGTGACTCAGGAGGTGACAGGAGGTGACACAGGTGTCACTGTCCCCAGATCCCGCTGGCCTGGTTGGTGTCGCGGTTCAGGGGGTGACACAGGAGGTGACACAGGGGTGACACAGGTGACACAGGTGTCCCTGTCACTGTCCCCAGATCCCGCTGGCCTGGTTGGTGTCGCGGTTCAGGGGGTGACACAGGGGTGACACAGGAGGTGACACAGGAGGTGACACAGGTGTCACTGTCCCCAGATCCCGCTGGCCTGGTTGGTGTCGCGGTTCAGGGGGTGACAGGAGGTGACACAGGGGTGACACAGGGGTGACACAGGTGACACAGGGGTGACACAGGTGACACAGGGGTGACACACAGGTGACACAGGGGTGTCATTGTCCCCAGATCCCGCTGGCCTGGTTGGTGTCGCGGTTCCTGCGGGGTCCCTACGGGAACGCGGCCGTGTGGATGTCGCTGATCCTGGGCCAGCCCATCGCCGTCCTCATGTACGTGCACGACTACTACGTGCTCAACTGCGAGCCCTGACACCCCAAAACACCCAAAACACCCCAAAAACACCCAAAACCACCCCAAAAACACCCAAAAACACCCAAAAACACCCCAAAACACCCAAAAAACCTCTCTGGGACCCCCAAAAACACCCTGAAAACCCCCAAAAACACCCCAAAAACACCCAAAACCACCCCAAAAACACCCAAAAACACCCAAAAACACCCAAAAACACCCAAAAACACCCAAAAACACCCAAAAAACCTCTCTGGGACCCCCAAAAACACCCCGAAAACCCCCAAAAACAGCCCAAAAACACCCAAAAACACCCCAAAAACACCCCAAAACCATCTCTGGGACCCCCAAAAACACCCCCAGGACCCCCAAAAACACCCCAAAAACAACTCTGGGACCCCCCAAACACCCCAAAAACAACCCAAAAACAACTCCAGGAACCCCAAAAACATCTCTGGGACCCCCAAAACATCCCCAGGACCCCCAAAAACAACTCTGGGACCCCAAAACCAGCCCAAAATCACCCCAAAACCACCCCAAAAACACCCCAAAAACACCCCAAAAACACCCAAAACACCCCAAAAACAACTCTGGGACCCCCAAAACCACCCAAAACCAACTCGGGGACCCCCAAAACCCCCCAGGGGGTCCCCAAATCCCCCCGGGACCCCCCCAAATTCTCTCGGGGGTCCCCGAATTTTCTCAAGGTTGGCTCCAAAGCCCCCCGGGGGTCCCCAAAACCCCCCTGAGACCCCCCCAAACCCCCCCAGGACCCCCCCAAATCCCCCCGGGGGGTCCCCAAATTTTCTCAAGGTTGGCTCCAAACCCCCCCAGGACCCCAAAACCCCCCCGGGGGTCCCCAAATTCTCACGAGACCCCCCCCCAAATTCTCTCAGGGGTCCCCAAACACCCCCCAGGACCCCCCCAAATTCTCTCAGGGGTCCTCAAATCCCACCC
The DNA here is from genome assembly GCF_030490865.1 of Poecile atricapillus. NCBI lineage: Eukaryota > Metazoa > Chordata > Aves > Passeriformes > Paridae > Poecile > Poecile atricapillus. The sequence goes on along the minus strand of NC_081250.1, from coordinate 153,653,252 downwards.
GGGGGTCCCCGAATTTTCTCAAGGTTGGCTCCAAATCCCCCCAGGGGGTCCCCAAACCCACCCAAGACCCCCCAAATTCTCTCGGGGGTCCCCAAAACCCCCCTGAGACCCCCCAGACCTCCCCGGGACCCCTCAAATCCCCTCGGGACCCCCCCAGATTCTCAAGGGACCCCCCCAAATTCTCTCGGGGGTCCCCCGAATCCCCCCGAGACCCCCCAAACCCCCCCAGGGGGTCCCCAAATCCCCCCGGGGGTCCCCAAATTCTCTCGGGGGTCCCCAAATCCCCCCCGAGACCCCCCCAAACCCCCCCAGGACCCCCCCAAATTCCCCCTGGACCCCCCCAAATTCTCAAGGGACCCCCCCAAATTCTCTCGGGGGTCCCCCGAATCCCCCCGAGACCCCCCCAAACCCCCCCAGGACCCCCCCAAATCCCCCCGGGGGTCCCCAAATTTTCTCGGGACCCCCCAAATCCCCTCAGGGGTCCCCAGATCCCCCCGGGACCCCCCAAATTCTCAAGGGACCCCCCCAAATTCTCTCGGGGGTCCTTGCAGGGAGGAGTCGCTCGGATCAATGCAATACCCGGGGGTTTTGGGGACCCCCCGGGGGGTTTTGGGGACCCCCCCGGGCCCGGCCGAGCCCCCGCGGCCTCTTCGGCACTTTATGGATTGTCCCTGTCCCTGCCAGGACCTGCGGGGGCTGCTCATGGCCCTGCCAGGACCTGGCTCTGTCCCTGTCTCTGCCAGGACCTGCCAGGACCTGGCTCTGTCCTTGTCCCTGCCAGGACCTGCGGGGTCTGCACATGACCCTGCCAGGACCTGGCTCTGCCCCTGCCCCTGTCCCTGTCCCTGCCAGGACCTGCCAGGACCTGCGGGGGCTGCACATGACCCTGCCAGGACCTGGCTCTGCCCCTGTCCCTGTCCCTGTCCCTGTCCCTGCCAGGACCTGCCAGGACCTGCGGGGGCTGCACATGACCCTGCCAGGACCTGGCTCTGCCCCTGTCCCTGCCAGGACCTGCGGGGGCTGCTCATGACCCTGCCAGGACCTGGCTCTGTCCCTGTCCCTGTCCCTGCCAGGACCTGGCTCTGTCCCTGTCCCTGTCCCTGCCAGGACCTGGCTCTGTCCCTGTCCCTGTCCCTGCCAGGACCTGGCTCTGTCCCTGTCCCTGTCCCTGCCAGGACCTGCGGGGGCTGCACATGACCCTGCCAGGACCTGGCTCTGTCCCTGTCCCTGCCAGGACCTGCCAGGACCTTTCCATGGCCCTGCCAGGACCTGGCTCTGTCCCTGTCCCTGCCAGGACCTGCCAGGACCTTTCCATGGCCCTGCCAGGACCTGGCTCTGTCCCCGTCCCCATCCCTGTCCTCAGTCCTGTTTGGCCCTGCCAGGACCTGGCTCTGTCCCTGTCCCTGCCAGGACCTTTCCATGGCCCTGCCAGGACCTGGGGGTGCTGCTCATGGTCCTGTCAGGAGCTGGCTCTGTCCGTGACCCTGCCAGGACCTGGGGGTGTTGCCCATGGCCCTGGCCCCGCTTGTGAACCTGCCAGGACCTGGGGGGCCCTGCCCATGAACCTGCCAGGACCTGTCCCAGCTCACTGAGGCCCTGCCAGGACCTGGGGGTGCTGCTCATGGCCTTGGCCCTGCTCATGGCCCTGCCAGGACCTGTTTCTGCTCCCCGTGACCCTGCCAGGACCTGCCAGGACCTTTCCATGGCCCTGCCAGGACCTGGGGGCGCTGCTCATGGCCCTGCCAGGACCTGGGGGCGCTGCTCGTGGCCCTGCCAGGACCCAGAGGTGCTGCTCATGGCCTTGGCCCTGCTCATGACCCTGCCAGGACCTGCCGGAACCTTCCCATGGCCCTGCCAGGACCTGGGGGTGCTGCTCATGACCCTGCCAGGACTTGCTGGGACTTTTCCATGGCCCTGCCAGGACCTGAGGTCGCTGCTCATGGCCCTGACCCTGCTCATGGCCCTGCCAGGACCTTCCAGGACTTTTCCACGGCCCTGCCAGGACCTGGGGGTGCTGCTCACTGCCCTGCCAGGACCTGCCGGGACTTTTCCATGGCCCTGCCAGGACCTGGGGGCGCTGCTCATGGCCCTGCCAGGACCTTCCAGAACCTTCCCATGGCTCTGCCAGGACCTGGGGGCTCTGCCCATGACCCTGCCAGGACCTTCCGGAACCTTCCCATGGCCCTGCCAGGACCTGGGGGTGCTGCCCGTGACCCTGCCAGGACCTTCCAGGACCTTCCCATGGCCCTGCCAGGACCTTCCAGGACCTTCCCACAGCCCTGCCAGGACCTGCCCCCTTTCCCCTCCCCCCCCGTGATTAAAATTCTCTTTTTTTCCATTTTCGGCCCCGTTTGTGTCGGGGGAACTGGGAGGGACTGGGATAAACTGGGAGGGAACTGGGATGGACTGGGAGGGACTGGGATAAACTGGGATAAACTGGGATGGACTGGGGGGGGGACTGGGAGGAACTGGGATAAACTGGGATGGACTGGGATAAACTGGGATAAACTGGGGGGGACTGGGATGGACTGGGACAAACTGGGACAAACTGGGATGGACTGGGAGGGACTGGGAGGGACTGGGATGGACTGGGATGGACTGGGCCAAACTGGGAGGGACTGGGGAGAACTGGGACAAACTGGGATGGAACTGGGATGGACTGGGATGGAACTGGGATAGACTGGGATAAACTGGGGGGAACTGGGACAAACTGGGATGGACTGGGATGGACTGGGATGGACTGGGATGGACTGGGATGGACTGGGATGAACTGAGCCAAACTGGGCCAAACTGGGCCAAACTGGGCCAAACTGGGCCAAACTGGGCCAAACTGGGCCAAACTGGGCCAAACTGGGCCAAACTGGGCCAAACTGGGCCAATTCCCAGCCTGGGATTTCCCAGGGATCCCAAAATTCCCTCTGGAACCTTCCACGGATCCCAAATTCCAACGGGAACGGGGAAAATTCCAATGGAAATTCCCTGGGAATGGGGAAAATTCCAATGGAAATTTGGGAAAAATCCACAGGAATGGGGAAAATTCCAATGGGAATGGAGAAAATTAATGGAAATTTGGGAAAAATCCACGGGAATTTGGGAAAATTCCAATGGGAATTGGGGAAATTCCACGGGAATGGGGAAAATCCATGGAAATTTGGGAAAAATCCAATGGGAAATGGGGAAAATTCCAATGAAAATTCCACAGGAATGGAGAAAATTCCAACGGGAATTTGGGAAAATCCAATGGGAATGGGGAAAATCCAGGGGAATTTGGGAAAAATCCACGGGAATTTGGGAAAATGCCAATGGGAATTGGGAAAAATCCAATGGGAATTTGGGAAAATTCCAATGGAATGGGGAAAATTCCAAGAAAAATTCCAAGGGAATTTGGGAAAAATCCGTGGGAATTTGGGAAAAATCCAATGGGAATGGGGAAAATCTGTGGGAATTTGGGAAAATTCCAATGGGAATGCGGAAAATCCACGGGAATGGGGAAAATTCCATGGAAAATTCCATGGGAATGGGAAAAATTCCAATGGAATGGGGAAAATCCATGGGAATTTGGGAAAAATCCACGGGAATGGGGAAAATTCCAAGGAAAATTCCACGGGAATGGGGAAAATTTGAAGGAATTTCCCTGGGAATTGGGAAATTTGGGATCCCCAAATCCTGGAATTTTCCCAAGTTGGAAAACCGGGAATTTCCAGCCCCAATCCCTGGAATTTTCCAGTCCCTGGGAGGGCTGAGGGAGCCTCTGGAAATCGGGAATTTGGGATCAGGGTCGGAATTTGGGATTCAAACCCTTCCCAGAGCGGGAATTTGGGAATAAAACCCCTGGAAAAGGGAAAATTTGGGAATAAATCCCCCCTAAAATGGAAAATTTGGGAATAAATCCCCTCAAAAAGGGAAAATTTGGGATTCAAATCCATCCAAAAATGGGAATTTGGGAATAAATTCACTCAAAAAGGGAAAATTTGGGAATAAATCCCCTTTGAATGGGAAAATTTGGGATTCAAATCCATCCTAAAACGGGAATTTGGGAATAAATCCCCTCTAAAAGGGAAAAATTGGGAATAAATCCCCTTTGAATGGGAAAATTTGGGATCAAACCCTTCCCAAAGTGGAAATTTGGGAATAAAACCTCTGGAAAAGGGAAAATTTGGGAATAAATCCCCCCTAAAATGGAAAATTTAGGATTCAAATCCATCCAAAAATGGGAATTTGGGAATAAATTCCCTCAAAAAGAGAAAATTTGGGAATAAATCCTCCCTAAAATGGAAAATTTGGGAATAAATCCCATCAAAAAGGGAAAATTTGGGAATAAATCCCCTCCAAATCTGGGAATTTGGGAATAAATCTCCTCAAAAATGGAAAATTTGGGATCAAACCCTTCCCAGAGTGGGAATTTGGGAATAAAACCCCTGGAAAAGGGAAAATTTGGGAATAAATTCCCTTGAAAATGGAAAATTTGGGAATAAAACCTCTCCAAAAGGGAAAACTTAGGAATAAATCCCATCAAAAAGGGAAAATTTGGGATTCAAATCCATCCAAAAATGGGAATTTGGGAATAAATTCACTCAAAAAGGGAAAATTTGGGAATAAAACCCCTGGAAAAGGGAAAATTTGGGAATAAATTCCCTTGAAAATGGAAAATTTGGGAATAAAACCTCTCCAAAAGGGAAAACTTGGGAATAAATCCCCCCTAAAATGGAAAATTTGGGATTCAAATCCATCCAAAAATGGGAATTTGGGGATAAATCCCATCAAAAAGAGAAAATTTGGGAATAAATCCCCTTAAAAAGGGAAAATTTGGGATCAAACCCTTCCCAGAGCAGAAATTTGGGAATAAATCCCAACCCAAAGGGAAAAATTTGGGAATAAATTCCCCTTAAAATGGAAAATTTGGGAATAAATCCCCTTTGAATGGGAAAATTTCGGATTCAAACCCTTCCCAAAGTGGAAATTTGGGATTCAAACCCCTGGAAAAGGGAAAATTTGGGAATAAATTCCCTTGAAAATGAAAAATTTGGGAATAAATCCCATCCCAAAGGGAAAATTTGGGATTCAAATCCATCCAAAAATGGGAATTTGGGAATAAATCTCCTCAAAAAGGGAAAATTTGGGATTCAAACCCTTCCCAAAGTGGAAATTTGGGAATAAAACCTCTCCAAAAGGGAAAATTTGGGAATAAATTCCCTTGAAAATGGAAAATTTGGGAATAAATCCCCCCTAAAATGGAAAATTTAGGATTCAAATCCATCCAAAACTGGGAATTTGGGAATAAATCCCCCCTGTTGGAGTCTGAGATACAGACTGTGTGCCCTTGCTTTTAATATTTAGTTCCAGGATTCAAAGAAACACTGAATTTCATATAATATGAAATTCATGTGCATGTTTTCATGGTGATACATGAAAACAAATGTTAAAGTTAAATAGGAAATGTGTAAATGTGTAGATTAGAAAGTTTCTTAAATCACTGGGTGAAAAAGTAGTTTAGAGAACAGGAGACAAGATGGAGGATTTAGGGTGTTGTCTCTTGTCCTTCTTCTTTCTCCTTCATGTTCCTCTCCTAGGGGTTTTTGGGTAGTAGTAGGTGATTGGGTAGAGGATGCCGCAGTGCAGCACACAGGTGTTGGGTCATTGGGTCACTAAGAAAAATAATTTAGTTGGCATCTGTTAATTGGGTAAATGAACATACAAAAGACCTTGAAGAAGATCTTTGTTAGCCATTTTACCCCTTTTCTATCATAGTGCACGTAGCTCCTTGTACCTTGTAATGCTGATAAGAAAAAATAAACAACTGAGACCGAACGAGAGAAAAAAAAACCGCCTCCCTCTCATCAATCTTCAGTTCAAAGGGAAAAAGAACCCAAATCTAAAAGTCCATAAACGGACAAATGGCTCCCAAACTTGGGGCTCTTTGAACTGAAGGCTCCAGTAAAAAAAGAAAAAAAAAGAGAGAAGAAGAGAAGACAGCGAAAAGCTGGAAAAAAGGAGAAGACAGCGGAAAGCTGGAAAACTCCCTGGAAAGGGGAAAAAGAAGATCTCGGTAATCCCGGTGCTGGTGAGAGCGGACAAGCCAAGCCAGACGTCTGTGAGCTGTGGAACGGATCACGGATAGAGGAGCTGAGACAAAGCTGACCCTGAGGTCAGGTAAGCCGTCAAAAGGGAGCAAAAATATGAAAAACATGTCCCAACCTGAGGGGGAGGTTTTGGCTACCTTGGAAGCTATGGTAAAAGAGCACCCACTCTCTGTATCCACGGATGAGTTTAAAAGCCTTATATCCTGGGTACGAGTAGAATTCCCTAATGTGAATTCAGAGAATATTTTTACCCCAAGCCTGTGGGAGAAGATAAACGTAACAGTATATGAAAAAACCACTCTTAGAGACGAGGTAGCAGCTGAACTTCTAACAGCTTCTGCAGTGACTTATGAAGTCATCGCCTGTAAATGGGAGTTTGAAACTCAGGCAAAGGACACTATGGGTCCAGAAAAACAGAAGGGTTTGTTTCAGCCAGATCCGGAATGCTTATTACTGCACGCTGAAAAGTCTGTATTAGACTTCCTGAAATCTACCTCAGGAATGTCTAAGCCTGTTGAAAGCCCAGAGAAACAACTATACAGAGACGAGGAGGAGATTCAAAAATGCGGGCAGAATTTGCAAAAAGGGGTCTTAGAGCTTTCGCAAGAGTGTCTCAGTTCTCTTGGAACTGTTCCAGCAGCCGGTATGCTGGTGCCGGCAGAAGAGGGAGGGGAAACTTCCTTGGCCGCCTGTGTGCCAGCAGCCGAGTCCCTTTCCGGCCCTAGGGGGGTGGAGGGGACAGCCCTGTCCCCCCTGGGAGGGTACGGGGGGGTTCGGCCCGACCCAGAGCGGTCCGGGACCTCCACGGGCACGGCGGTCCCTGCGCCCCGCCTTCCAGGGGTGGGCTTGGAGCCACAGCTGTCAGTCAGCGTGACGTCAGCAGTGACGCAACCACAGCAGCAGCTCCAGACCCCGCCTGCGGCATCGCCCCCAGGCCAGCCCTCATCAGGGCCGCCCATGACGTCACAGGGAGGCGTGGTCCCGTCCCTCCATGCCCAGCCCGGAGCCAGGGGACAGGCGGGGGGAGAAACCGAGCCTTGGCCTGCACCGAGCGCTGCGGCGGCACTTTTAAAATTGAATCCGCTTTACAATAAAGCTGCAGCAGAGCAACAACAGCTGGAAAAAACAACAGCTTCACCACCGCAGATAGATTTACTGGACACCACACAAAGCCAAGAGTCTTTTGAGCATAGCCGTGGTAATGCACAGTTCTGTCAATCTACAAATCCTCCCACAGACATGGACTCAGGGTTACAGGACATGTCAATACAAAGTCCAGCATCTCTGGAATGGTTTCAGAAAAATAGCCGAAAGGCAAAAATCAAAAGCATTGTAAGATGCATTGCTGGCTGATCTGCAAATTAGAGCAGTCACAAGCTTCAGAAAGAAGCCCTTATTAAAGTGCCTTCAAAAATGGATCAAAAAGTTTAAAAATGTTGCATAATAGAATGCATATGGATGTTGTATTTCTAATGATATCTGTTGATTTTGTTTTTACAGAATAACGTAAAAAAACATGATATTTATGCATCCCAAGAAATTTAAAAGATTTTTCTTCAGATTCAGTATTCTCAATACATGAAGGTTTTGAAAATGTTATCTTCTCTATATATCTACTGATAATGTAGTATTGTATGATATAGAGTGATCAAGCAGTATTACTGAAATTACAGTTAATTTCTGCAAGATGCATTTCTTTAAAATTAAGTTGAAAAATCATATGATTAATCCTACAGAAAAAGGATTTAATGACAGGTTTCTTTCATTTTTAACCTTTCATTTGAATAAGTGTATTGTAGATTTAGTTCAATACAGTTTTCAGTAATCTGAAAGTCATATTAACCATATATTACCCATTTGCTTGGTATTTTTTTTTTACAGTTTTAATAAAGAAATTTTAATGTGAGTCTTTTTGTTATAATAAAAAACCTGTATAACAGCATATATACCAATTTAGATTTTAGTTAAAAAAGTTAATGTTTCTGAAAAATACTGCAAAAGCTAAATTGCAAATTATCAAATCTGTAGTGTTGTATTTTTTCTCTAGTAAAACTGCATTCTAAAAATCCTAACAAATTTAAGCATATACCAAGCAAATTCTTGTTACAAATGGTATTTTTAATAACATCTACAGTTATTATAAGTTATTCTCAAAACCAGATAGCATAGAATGGTGATAAATTTGTTACATCCCTATAATCTCTATAGTGAATCAATATTCCTGTTATATTGTGTTCAAAGAAGTGTATACCAAACTTTTAATTGCCTTTTTTTATAATAACAGAGTAAGATTAAGTTGTGTTTTCATCTAATATAGATTGTGTTAATAAGATTAATCAAAGTTAAATTTCACTATGTTTAAGTTTGAGTGTTTTTAAGTTAAGTTATAACTTTGGTATTTTTTAATTTTAGGTTTTATTACTTCCTTTTATCATAATTAATTTCTAACAAGTTTAAATTTAAATTGCTTCATGTCTTATTGAAGACATTTGTTTAAACTACATAGTTATTTTCCTATAAAGATGAAGATAATTACAAATATTTTTAATTTATTATCCTGATTTCCTCAGACATTCACTGATGACATATTCATTCTATAATGTAAATTTATAGATTTCTATGATGAGCATTATCTATGGAGTGTCATTGTGTTTGCAGCCGGCGTTGTGCATATTTTGATGTGTCTTTGTGTAATTACCTTTTAAACACGTGTCATTTGAGATTTTTTTGTTTTCTCACTACAGATGCATCTTGGTAAATAAGTTATGCAGCTGCTCTATACAGAGTTTTTTTGTCTTGGTTTTTACTCTTTTCCTTGTTTAAGAAGATTTGCATTTGTCTAATCCAATGTATCTTTATTATTTTAGTTTCCAAAATTCTAAGAAGATGTGTCATGGTTGAAAGTCAAGGGTTATGAAAAAAACTTCAGATTGAATTGACTACTGAATGGTTTGATTGGTCGATTGCCTAAGACATCTGATCATTGTTTTATACAAATGCCTTTTAAAGGTTTGCTGTGTTTTAAGCATCTTATAGCTGCTATTTTTAAACCCCTTGCTTTGAAAATGAGTTAGGAGACATCTTTCCAGATGAAGCCTAAGGCTCTGGCCAAGCCTTGACTTTACCTGGATGGAGAATTTAACAATAAACCCAGAAGTTTTCTGCATCAAAACAATATTCAGGTCAATTTGACTTGGCAATTAGTGACTTAATATAGCAGCTGGATTTTACAGTGAGCTTGGAAAATTGTTATCCAGACATGATTTTCCAATCTTCCATTGATTTATCAGCTGTGGCAGACTCTGGGATGAGAGTATATATTTAGTACATTTATCAATTCATATTACAGATTATTCAGATAAGTTTAATATCGCATAATATTAATTATGCATCTTCTTAATAAGTTTTTGATTTCTGTAAAAGTGTTATTTCCTATGTGTATACATGTGCAAGTGTTTTAATTTGATGGTTTTTCATTTTCATAACAAAAAAACAAATACCTTACTTAATTATATAAAGAAAAAGGGGGGAACCAAGGCTATGCCTCGGAAGTATAAAAACCTTATATATCTTAAAATTTTGGAAAAAGCATAAAGATCTTATATCTATTGCAAATAATTCTTGAACAGTCCTTTTTAGACAAGTCTTTTACAAAGCCAATTCTATCAATTATTAGGTATTGTTCTAACAAGTACTCAAGCAAAGTTAAGAGAGAATTCTTTGCGTCTAGTCAAAGGTTCAGAAACAAGATTAAAAAATTCATTTCAATTAATAATTTGGAGGAAAGTCTATGTTTGTATATTCACAGGTTCAAAGCAGAAGTAACTTCCTAGAGAAGAACGTGGAAACTCATCAGCTGCAGAGACAAGCAGACAGCCCAGAGAGCAGAAGAGCGAGCATGCTGATGTGAACTGTATCAAGACCACAGTTGACAGCAGAACAGCTTGGATCCCACATGCAAGAACAATAGACTTTGGGTTTCAAGTGAAAAAGTGGGAAAATTAATATTGTAAAGCCTCATTTGTTAAAACAAGAGTGAAAGAAAAATAACCTTTCTTAAAAAGTAATCCAAGAAAAGATTTAAGTTGATTTTTTTTTAATTTTTTTTTAAAAAGAGAGGGGCAGATGTTGGAGTCTGAGATACAGACTGTGTGCCCTTGCTTTTAATATTTAGTTCCAGGATTCAAAGAAACACTGAATTTCATATAATATGAAATTCATGTGCATGTTTTCATGGTGATACATGAAAACAAATGTTAAAGTTAAATAGGAAATGTGTAAATGTGTAGATTAGAAAGTTTCTTAAATCACTGGGTGAAAAAGTAGTTTAGAGAACAGGAGACAAGATGGAGGATTTAGGGTGTTGTCTCTTGTCCTTCTTCTTTCTTCTTCATGTTCCTCTCCTAGGGGTTTTTGGGTAGTAGTAGGTGATTGGGTAGAGGATGCCGCAGTGCAGCACACAGGTGTTGGGTCATTGGGTCACTAAGAAAAATAATTTAGTTGGCATCTGTTAATTGGGTAAATGGACATACAAAAGACCTTGAAGAAGATCTTTGTTAGCCATTTTACCCCTTTTCTATCATAGTGCACGTAGCTCCTTGTACCTTGTAATGCTGATAAGAAAAAATAAACAACCCCCTAAAATGGAAAATTTGGGATTCAAATCCATCCAAAAATGGGAATTTGGGAATAAATTCCCTCAAAAAGGGAAAATTTGGGAATAAATTCCCTTGAAAAGGGAAAATTTGGGGATAAATCCTCCCTAAAAGGGAAAATTTGGGGATAAATCCTCCCTAAAAGGGAAAATTTGGGGATAAATCATCCCTAAAAGGGAAAATTTGGGGATAAATCCTCCCTAAAAGGGAAAATTTGGGATTCAAACCCTTCCCAGAGCTGGAATTTGGGAATAAAACCCCTGGAAAAGGGAAAATTTGGGAATAAATTCCCCCTAAAATGGAAAATTTGGGAATAAAACCTCTCCAAAAGGGAAAATTTGGGAATAAATCCCCCCTAAAAGGGAAAATTTGGGATTCAAACCCTTCCCAAAGTGGAAATTTGGGAATAAAACCCCTGGAAAAGGGAAAATTTGGGAATAAATCCTCCCTAAAATGGAAAATTTGGGATTCAAATCCATCCAAAAACGGGAATTTGGGAATAAATTCCCCTTAAAAAGGGAAATTTGGGAATAAATCCCGTCCCAAAGTGGGAATTTGGGAATAAATTGGGAGGGAAATTCCAGAGGGCTCCAAACTGGGGTGAACTGGGACAAACTGGGATCGGGATTGGAGTGGGAACAGGGAAAAATGGGATTGGGATTGGGACTGGGATGGAACTGGGATGGACTGGGATGAACTGGGATGGACTGGGATGGAACTGGGATGGACTGGGATGGAACTGGGATGGACTGGGAGGGAACTGGGATGGACTGGGATGGACTGGGAGGGAACTGGGATGGACTGGGATGGACTGGGATGAACTGGGATGGACTGGGATGGAACTGGGATGGACTGGGATGGAACTGGGATGGACTGGGAGGGAACTGGGAGGGAACTGGGATGGACTGGGATGGAACTGGGATGGACTGGGAGGGAACTGGGAGGAACTGGGATGGACTGGGATGGAACTGGGATGGACTGGGAGGAACTGGGATGGACTGGGATGGAACTGGGATGGACTGGGAGGGAACTGGGAGGGAACTGGGATGGACTGGGATGGAACTGGGATGAACTGGGAGGGAACTGGGATGGACTGGGATGGACTGGGATGGACTGGGATGGAACTGGGAGGGAACTGGGATGGACTGGGAGGGAACTGGGATGAACTGGGATGAACTGGGAGGGAACTGGGAGGGAACTGGGAGGGAACTGGGATGAACTGGGAGGAACTGGGATGGACTGGGATGGAACTGGGATGGACTGGGAGGGAACTGGGAGGGAACTGGGATGAACTGGGATGGAACTGGGAGGGACTGGGATGGACTGGGATGGACTGGGATGGACTGGGATGAACTGGGAGGGAACTGGGATGGACTGGGATGGACTGGGATGGACTGGGAGGGACTGGGAGGGAACTGGGAGGGACTGGGATGGACTGGGATGGACTGGGATGGACTGGGAGGGACTGGGAGGGAACTGGGAGGGAACTGGGATGGACTGGGATGGACTGGGATGGACTGGGAGGGACTGGGAGGGACTGGTAGGGACTGGGATGGACTGGGAGGGACTGGGAGGGAACTGGGAGGGACTGGGATGGAACTGGGAGGGAACTGGGATGAACTGGGACGAACCCGTGGGACCGGTGAGGGACCAGTGACACCAGTGACACCAGTAAGGGACACCAGTGACACCAGTAAGGGACACCAGTGACACCAGTAAGGGACACCAGTGACACCAGTGGGACCAGTAAGGAACTGCAGTGAGAGGGACCAGCGCTCCCAGTTCATCCCAGTGCTCCCAGTTCCCTCCCAGTTCCCTCCCAGCTTCCCCCCCAGTTCATCCCAGTGCTCCCAGTTCATCCCAGTTCGCTCCCAGTCCCCCCCAGTCCCTCCCAGTCCCCCTCAATCCCCTCGTCCACCCCAGTCTCTCCCAGTTTCCCCCAGTCCATCCCAGTCCCTCCCAGTTTCTCCCCCAGTTCCCTCCCAGTGCTCCCAGTTCATCCCAGTTCCCTCCCACTTCCCCCCAGTGCCGGTGCCGTCCCTCCCAGTTCCCCCCAGTCCCTCCCAGTTCCCCCCCAGTCCCTCCCAGTCCCTCCCAGTCCCTCCCAGTCCCTCCCAGTCTCCCCCAGTCCCTCCCAGTCCCCCCCAGTCACTCCCAGTCCCTCCCAGTCCCCCCCAGTCTCCCCCAGTCCCCCCCAGTCTCCCCCAGTCCCTCCCAGTTCCCCCCCAGTCCCTCCCAGTCCCTCCCAGTCCCTCCCAGTCCCTCCCAGTCTCCCCCAGTCCCTCCCAGTCCCCCCCAGTCACTCCCAGTCCCTCCCAGTCCCCCCCAGTCCCCTCCCAGTCCCCCCCAGTCCCCCCCAGTCCCTCCCAGTGCCAGGCCGGGCTCTCCCCGCTGTCCCCGCAGAGGAACAAAGGGACAAAAGCGCCTTTGTACTGGGAGGGACTGGGAGGGACTGGGATGGACTGGGGGGGCACCAGGAGGACACTGGGAGGGACTGGGAAGGACTGGGAGGGACTGGGAGGGACTGGGAGGGACTGGGAGGAACTGGGAGGGACTGGGAGGAACTGGGAGCACTGGAGACCCCAAATCCCAGTTTGGTGTCACTCATCCCCCCCATTCCCAGTTTGGCGTCCCCAGTCCTCCCCAGTCCACCCCCAGTTCCTCCCAGTTCCTCCCAGTCCTCCCCAGTTCCCCCCAGTCCTCCCCAGTCACCCCCCCCAGTTCCTCCCAGTTCCCCCCAGTTCCCTCCAGTGCCCCCCCAGTCCATCCCAGTGCCCCCCCAGTTCCCCCCAGTTCCCCCTAGTCGCTCCCAGTTCCTCCCCAGTTCCTCCCAGTTCCTCCCAGTTCCTCCCCAGTTCCCCCCAGTCCATCCCAGTTCCCCCCAGTCCATCCCAGTCCCCCCCAGTTTCCCCCAGTTTCCCCCAGTTCCCCCTCGTCGCTCCCAGTTCCTCCCAGTTCCTCCCCAGTCCCCCCCCAGTTCCTCCCAGTTCCCCCCAGTTCCCTCCAGTGCCCCCCCAGTCCATCCCAGTTCCCCCCCAGTTTCCCCCAGTTCCCCCTAGTCGCTCCCAGTTCCTCCCCAGTTCCTCCCAGTTCCCCCCAGTTCCTCCCAGTTCCCCCCAGTCCTCCCCAGTCCCCCTCCAGTTCCCCCCAGTCCATCCCAGTTCCCCCCCAGTTCCCCCCCAGTTCCCCCCAGTTCCCTCCAGTGCCCCCCCAGTCCATCCCAGTTCCCCCCCAGTTCCCCCCCAGTTCCCCCCAGTTCCCTCCAGTGCCCCCCCAGTCCATCCCAGTCCCCCCCAGTGCCCCCCCAGTTCCCCCTAGTCGCTCCCAGTTCCTCCCAGTTCCTCCCCAGTCCCCCCCCAGTTCCTCCCAGTTCCCCCCAGTTCCCTCCAGTGCCCCCCCAGTCCATCCCAGTTCCCCCCAGTCCATCCCAGTTCCCCCCCAGTTCCCCCCAGTCCCTCCCAGTGCCCCCCCAGTGCCCCCCCAGTTCCTCCCAGTTCCTCCCAATTCCCCCCAGTTCCCCCCCAGTTCCCCCCCAGTTTCCCCCAGTCCCTCCAGTGCCCCCCCAGTCCCTCCCAGTCCCTCCCAGTTCTCCCAGTTCCGCCTCACTGGGGCACAAAGGAGCCTTTGATGGCATCAAAGGGACCCTCAGAGGGACCGGAACCGCCCCTGGGGGTCCCTTGGGGGTCTCGGGGGGTCCCTTGGGGGTCTCTGGGGGTCACTTTGGGCTTTTGGGGGTCCCTGGGGGTCCCTGGGGGTCCTTTGGGGTCACTGGGGGGTCCCTGGGAGTCACTTTGGGTTTTTGGGGGTCTCTGGGGGTCACTTTGGGATTTTGGGGGTCCTTTGGGGTCCCTGAGGGGTCCCTGGGGGGTTTCGGGGGGTCCCTTGGGGGTCCCTGGGGGTCACTCTGGGTTTTTGGGGGTCCCTTGGGGGTCCCTGGGGGTCACTCTGGGTTTCTGGGGGTCCCTGGGGGTCCTTTGGGGTCACTTTGGGGTCACCTGGGGGGTCCCTTGGGGGTCTCTGGGGGTCACTTTGGGTTTTTGGGGGTCCCTGGGGCTCTCTGGGGGTCCCTTGGGGGTCCCTTGGGGGTCCTTTGGGGTCTCCGGGGGTCTCTGGGGGTCACTCTGGGTTTTTGGGGGTCCCTGGGGGTCCCTGAGGGGTCCCTGGGGGCCCCTTGGGGGTCTCTGGGGGGTCGCTGGGGGTCTCTGGGGGTCCTTTGGGGTCACTTTGGGGTCCCTGGGGGTCCCTTGGGGGTCTCGGGGGGTCCCTTGGGGGTCCCTGGGGGTCACTTTGGGTCTCTGGGGGTCACTTTGGGTTTTTGGGGGTCCCTGGGGGTCCCTGGGGGTCCCTGGGGGTCTCTGGGGGTCCTTTGGAGTCACTTTAGGGTCACCTGAGGGGTCCCTGGGGGTCCCTTGGGGGTCCCTGGGGGTCACTTTGAGTTTTTGGGGGTCCCTGGGGGTCTCTGGGGGTCCCTGGGGGGTCTCGGGGGGTCCCTGGGGGTCCTTTGGGGTCACTTTGGGGTCACCTGGGGGGTCCCTTGGGGGTCCCTGGGGGTCACTTTGGGTTTTTGGGGGTCCCTGGGGGTCCCTGAGGGGTCCCTGGGGGTCCCTGGGGGGTCTCGGGGGGTCCCTGGGGGTCATTTGGGGTCACTTTGGGGTCCCTGGGGGTCACTCTGGGTTTTTGGGGGTCTCTGGGGGTCCTTTGGAGTCACTTTGGGGTCACCTGGGGGGTCCCTTGGGGGTCCCTGGGGGTCACTCTGGGTTTTTGGGGGTCCCTGGGGGTCCTTGAGGGTCCCTGGGGGTCCCTGGGGGTCTCTGGGGGTCACTTTGGGTTTTTGGGGGTCCCTGGGGGTCCCTGGGGGTCCTTTGGGGTCACTTTGGGGTCACCTGGGGGGTCCCTTGGGGTCACTGGGGGGTCTCTGGGGGTCACTTTGGGTTTTTGGGGGTCTCTGGGGGTCTCTGGGGGTCCCGAGGGGTCCCTGGGGGTCCCTTGGGGGTCCCTGGGGGTCACTTTGGGTTTTTGGGGTCATTTTGGGGTCACTTTGGTGTCACTGAGGGTTTTTGGGGGTCCCTGGAGGTCCTTGAGGGTCCCTGGGGGTCCTTTGGGGTCACTTCGGGGTCTCTTTGGGTTTTTGGGGGTCCCTGGGGCTCTCTGGGGGTCCCGAGGGGTCCCTGGGGGGTCTCGGGGGGTCCCTGGGAGTCACTTTGGGCTTTTGGGGGTCCCTGGGGGGTCCCTGGGGGTCACTTTGGGTTTTTGGGGGTCCCTTGGGGGTCCCTGAGGGGTCACTTGGGGCTCTCTGGGGGTCCTTTGGATTTTTGGGGGTCCCTGGGGGTCTCTGGGGGTCCCTGGGGGTCCTTTGGGGTCACTGGGGGGTCTCTGGGGGTCCTTTGGGTTTTTGGGGGTCTCTGGGGGTCCCTGGGGGTCCTTTGGGGTCACTTTGGGGTCCCTGGGGGTCACTCTGGGTTTTTGGGGGTCCTTTGGGGTCACTTTGGGGTCTCTGGGGGTCCCTGGGGGTCCTTTGGGGTCACTTTGGGTTTTTGGGGGTCCCTGGGGGTCCCTGGAACCCCCAAATCCCCGCCCAGAGACCCCGAAATGGGTCTGGGGGTTTGGGGTGACCCCAAAATGGGTCTGGGGGGTCCCGGTTGTGTCTCTGGGTTTGGGGGTCCTGGTTCGGGGCTGAACCGGGACAGAACCGGCTCCGCCACTTGGGGGTCCCGGTTCGGGGGTCCCGGTTCGGGGGGTCCCGGTTTTGGGGTCCCTGTTCGGGGGGTCCCGATTCGGGGGGTCCCGGTTTTGGGGTCCCGGTTTGGGGGGTCCCGGTTCGGGGGGTCCCGGTTTTGGGGTCCCGGATTTGGGGTCCCGGTTCGGGGGGTCCCGGTTCGGGGGTCCCGGTTTGGGGGTCCCGGTTCGGGGGTCCCGGTTTTGGGGTCCCGGATTTGGGGTCCCGGTTCGGGGGTCCCGGTTTGGGAGGTCCCGGTTCGGGGGGTCCAGGGCCGGTCCGGGCTCCCCGAGAGGTTCGGGCGGAGCGGGGCCGGTCCCGGTCCCGGTTCCGATTCCCGGTTCGGGTTCCCGGTGCCGTTCTCAGGTCCCGGTGCCGCTGCTGCCCGGGAGGTTCTCGGTGCAGTCCCGGTCCCGGTTCTGTCCCGGTTCTGTCCCGGTCCCGGCACGGTGCCAGTTCCAATCCCGCAGTCCCGGTGCGGTTCCGGTGCGGTTCCGGAGCGGTTCCGGTCCCGGTTCCGGAGCGGTGCCAATGCCCGCAGTGCCGGTTCTGTCCCGGTCCCACCCCGGTTCCGTCCCGGTCCCACCCCTGTTCCACCCGCTCCCGTCCCGGTTCTATCCCGGTTCCGGTGCGGTTTTAATGCAGTCCCGGTTCTGTCCCGGTCCCGGCACGGTGCCAGTTCCGACACCGCAGTCCCGGTGCGGTTCCGGTGCGGTTCCAGTCCCGGTTCCGGTTCCGGTGCGGTCCCGGAGCGGTGCCAATGCCCGCAGTGCCGGTTCTGTCCCGGTTCCACCCCGGTCCCATCCCGGTTCTGTCCCGGTTCCGTCCCGGTCCCATCCCTGTTCCACCCGGTCCCGTCCCGGTCGGATCCCGGTTCCGGTGCGGTTCCGGTGCGGTTTTAATGCGGTCCCGGTTCTGCCCCGGTCCCGGCACGGTGCCAGTTCCAATCCCGCAGCCCCGGTGCGGTCCCGGTGCGGTTCCGGTGCGGTCCCGGTTCCGGTGCGGTCCCGGAGCGGTGCCAATGCCCGCAGTGCCGGTTCTGTCCCGGTCCCACCCCGGTTCCGTCCCGGTCCCACCCCTGTTCCACCCGCTCCCGTCCCGGTTCCATCCCGGTTCCGGTGCGGTTTTAATGCGGTCCCGGTTCTGTCCCGGTCCCGGCACGGTGCCAGCTCCGATCCCGCAGTCCCGGTGCGGTTCCGGTGCGGTTCCAGTCCCGGTTCCGGTTCCGGTGCGGTGCCAATGCCCGCAGTGCCGGTTCTGTCCCGGTCCCACCCCGGTCCCATCCCGGTTCTGTCCCGGTTCCGTCCCGGTCCCATCCCTGTTCCACCCGGTCCCGTCCCGGTCGGATCCCGGTTCCGGTGCGGTTCCGGTGCGGTTTTAATGCGGTCCCGGTTCCATCCCGGTTCCGGTGCGGTTTTAATGCGGTCCCGGTTCTGTCCCGGTCCCGGCACGGTGCCAGTTCCGATCCCGCAGCCCCGGTGCGGTCCCGGTGCGGTTCCGGTCCCGGTTCCGGTTCCGGTGCGGTTTTAATGCAGTCCCGGTTCCATCCCGGCCCGGTGCAGTCCCATCCCGGTTCCGGTTCGGTTCGGTTCCGCTTGCGCTCCCGGTCCAGGATTGGTTGGCCGGTTCCGGTCCGGTTCCGGTTCGGGTTCGGTTCCGTCCCGCTCCAGGATTGGTTGGCCGGTTCCGGTTCCGGTCCGGGATTGGTTGGCCGGTTCCGGTCCGGTTCCGGTTCCGGTTCGGGTCCGGTTCGGGGGCGGTCCCGGTCCGGGATTGGTTGGCCGGTTCCGGTCCGGTTCCGGTTCCGGTTCGGGTCCGGTTCGGGGGCGGTCCCGGTCCGGGATTGGTTGGCCGGTTCCGGTCCGGGATTGGTTGGCCGGTCCCGGTCCGGTTCCGGTTCCGGTTCGGGTCCGGTTCGGGGGCGGTCCCGGTCCGGGATTGGTTGGCCCCGCGCCACCGGCCCCTCCCCGGGAGCCGCCGCTAAAAGCGAGCGGGACCCGCAGAGCCCCGGAGAGAGCGAGATGGGACACGGAGAGGGACACAGGTGACAATGGGGACACGGGGGACAGGGACAGGGATGGGACACGGAGAGGGACACAGGTGACAATGGGGACACGGGGGACAGGGACAGGGATGGGACACGGAGAGGGACACAGGTGACAATGGGGACACGGGGGACAGGGGACACGGGACAGGGACACGGGAGCAGGTGACAATGGGGACACGGGGACAGGGATGGGACACGGAGAGGGACACAGGTGACAATGGGGACAGGGACAGGGACAGGGACACAGGTGACAATGGGGACAGGGACAGGGATGGGACACGGACAGGGACACAGGTGACAATGGGGACACGGGGGACAGGGACAGGGATGGGACACGGAGAGGGACACGGGAGCAGGTGACAATGGGGACAGGGGGACAGGGACAGGGATGGGACACGGGAGCAGGTGACAATGGGGACAGGGGACAGGGATGGGGACAGGGGACAGGGATGGGACACGGAGAGGGACACGGCAGATGACAGAGGGGACACGGGGGACACGGGATGGGGACACGGGGGGGACACGGGGGGGACACAGGGATGGGGACAGGGATGGGGACACGGCAGGTGACAATGGGGACAGGGGACAGGGACAGGGATGGGGACAGGGATGGGGACACGGCGGGGGACAATGGGGACAGGGGACAGGGACAGGGATGGGGACAGGGATGGGACACGGCAGGGGACACAGGGGGGACACAGGGGACAGGGATGGGGACACGGGGGGACACAGGGACAGGGACAGAGATGGGACACGGCAGGGGACACAGGGATGGGACACGGTGGGGACAGAGGGGGGACACGGCGGGGACAGAGCAGGTGACAGAGGGGACACGGGGGACACGGGATGGTGACGGGGGGGACACGGGGGACAGGGACAGGGATGGGACACGGCGGGGGACAGAGCAGGTGACAGCGACACACGGGACAGGGATGGGGACACAGAGACGGGGAGGTGACAGAGGGGACAGGGATGGGGACAATGGGGGATGACACAGGAGGTGACACGGGATGGGGGGACACGGGACAGGGATGGGGACACAGAGACGGGGGGGTGACAGAGGGGACAGGGATGGGGACAATGGGGAGGGACAGGGATGGGACACGGAGAGAGGTGACAGCGATGGGGGGACACGGAGGGGACACGGAGGGATGGAGGGGACAGCGGGGACACGGGAGGGGACAGAGGGGGGACACGGAGGGGACACGGAGGGATGGAGGGGACAGGGGAGGGGACAGAGGGGGGGACACGGAGGGGACAATGGGGATGGAGGGGACAGAGGGGGGGACACGGGGGGGGACACAGAGGGGACCCCCAGGACAGAGCGGGGGGACAGAGGTGACACGGAGGGGGGAGGACAGAAGGGACCCGGAGGGGACAGGGGGGGGACACAGAGGGGACCCGGAGGGGACAGAGGTGACAGAGGGGGGGGAGGGGACACAGAGGGGACCCGGAGGGGACAGAGGTGACAGAGGGGGGGGGAGGGGACACAGAGGGGACCCGGAGGGGACAGAGGTGACAGAGGGGGGGGAGGGGACACAGAGGGGACCCGGAGGGGACAGAGGTGACAGAGGGGGGGGAGGGGACACAGAGGGGACCCGGAGGGGACAGAGGTGACAGAGGGGGGGGAGGGGACACAGAGGGGACCCGGAGGGGACAGAGGTGACAGAGGGGGGGGAGGGGACACAGAGGGGACCCGGGGGTCCCAACCCGGGGGTCTCGGGGTGTCCCGCGGGAGGTTTTGGGGGAGGGGAAGGGAGGTGACAATGCCCGATGTGGGGAGGTGACAATTCCCGATGAGGGGAGGTGACAATTCCCGATGTGGGGAGGTGACAATTCCCGATGTGGGGAGGTGACAATTCCCGATGAGGGGGGAGGTGACAATTCCCGATGGGGGGAGGTGACAATTCCCGATGTGGGGAGGTGACAATTCCCGATGAGGGGAGGTGACAATTCCCGATGAGGGGGGAGGTGACAATTCCCGATGGGGGGAGGTGACAATTCCCGATGTGGGGAGGTGACAATTCCCGGCGGGGGGAGGTGACAATTCCCGGCGGGGGGAGGTGACAATGCCCGGCGGGGGGAGGTGACAATTCCCGGCGGGGGGAGGTGACAATGCCCGATGAGGGGAGGTGACAATTCCCGATGAGGGGAGGTGACAATTCCCGATGAGGGGAGGTGACAATTCCCGGTGGGGGGAGGTGACAATTCCCGATGTGGGGAGGTGACAATGCCCGATGAGGGGAGGTGACAATTCCCGGCGGGGGGAGGTGACAATGCCCGATGAGGGGAGGTGACAATGCCCGATGTGGGGAGGTGACAATGCCCGGCGGGGGGAGGTGACAATTCCCGATGAGGGGAGGTGACAATTCCCGATGAGGGGGGAGGTGACAATTCCCGATGAGGGGAGGTGACAATTCCCGATGAGGGGAGGTGACAATTCCCGATGAGGGGAGGTGACAATGCCCGGCGAGGGGAGGTGACAATGCCCGATGAGGGGAGGTGACAATGCCCGGAGGGGAGGTGACAATTCCCGATGTGGGGAGGTGACAATTCCCGATGTGGGGAGGTGACAATGCCCGATGAGGGGAGGTGACAATTCCCGATGAGGGGAGGTGACAATTCCCGATGGGGGGAGGTGACAATTCCCGGCGGGGGGAGGTGACAATTCCCGATGGGGGGAGGTGACAATTCCCGGCGAGGGGAGGTGACAATTCCCGATGAGGGGAGGTGACAATTCCCGATGGGGGGAGGTGACAATTCCCGGCGGGGGGAGGTGACAATTCCCGATGAGGGGAGGTGACAATTCCCGATGTGGGGAGGTGACAATTCCCGGCGGGGGGAGGTGACAATTCCCGATGAGGGGAGGTGACAATTCCCGGCGGGGGGAGGTGACAATGCCCGTCGGGGGGAGGTGACAATTCCCGGTTGTCCCCGCAGGGTCCCGGCTCTGGCCGCTGTCGCGCTCCTGCTCGCGACCACCGTGAGGGCTCAAGGTGAGGAGTGGGGGGGTCTGGGGTGTCCCTCGGTGTCCCCTGGGTGTCCCTGGGTGTCCCTGGATGTCCCTGGGTGTCCCCTGAGTGTCCCTCGGTGTCCCCTGGGTGTCCCCTCAGTGTCCCCTGGGTGTCCCTGGGTGTCCCCTCGGTGTCCCCTCGGTGTCCCCTCGGTGTCCCTGGGTGTCCCTGGGTGTCCCTCGGTGTCCCCTCGGTGTCCCCTGGGTGTCCCTGGCTGTCCCCTCGGTGTCCCTGGGTGTCCCCTGGGTGCCCCTGGGTGCCCCTGGGTGTCCCCTGGGTGTCCCTCGGTGTCCCCTGGATGTCCCTCGGTGTCCCCTGGGTGTCCCCTGGGTGTCCCCTGGATGTCCCTCGGTGTCCCCTGGGTGTCCCTCGGTGTCCCCTGGGTGTCCCTCAGTGTCCCTGAGTGTCCCCTGGGTGTCCCTGGGTGTCCCTGAGTATCCCTGGGTATCCCCTCGGTGTCCCCTGGGTGTCCCCTGGGTGTCCCTGGGTGTCCCCTCGGTGTCCCCTGGGTGTCCCCTGGGTGTCCCCTGGGTGTCCCTGGGTGTCCCTCGGTGTCCCCTGGGTGTCCCCTGGGTGTCCCTGAGTATCCCTGGGTGTCCCCTGGGTGTCCCTCGGTGTCCCCTGGGTGTCACCTCGGTGTCCCTGGGTGTCCCCTGGGTGTCCCCTGGGTGTCCCCTGGGTGTCCCTCGGTGTCCCCTGGGTGTCACCTCGGTGTCCCTGGGTGTCCCCTGGGTGTCCCCTGGGTGTCCCTGGGTGTCCCTGGGTGTCCCCTGGGTGTCCCCTGGGTGTCCCCTGGGTGTCCCCTCGGTGTCCCCTGGGTGTCCCCTGGGTGTCCCTGGGTGTCCCCTGGGTGTCCCCTGGGTGTCCCCTGGGTGTCCCCTGGGTGTCCCCTCGGTGTCCCCTGGGTGTCCCTGGATGTCCCTGGGTGTCCCTGAGTGTCCCCTGGGTGTCCCCTCGGTGTCCCCTCGGTGTCCCCTCGGTGTCCCCTGGGTGTCCCTGGGTGTCCCCTGAGGTGTCCCCTGGGTGTCCCCTGGGTGTCCCTGGGTGTCCCCTGGGTGTCCCCCTGGGTGTCCCTCGGTGTCCCCTCGGTGTCCCTGGGTGTCCCTGGGTGTCCCCTGGGTGTCCCCTGGGTGTCCCCTCGGTGTCCCTGGGTGTCCCTGGATGTCCCTCGGTGTCCCTGGGTGTCCCTGGGTGTCCCTGGGTGTCCCCTGGGTGTCCCCTGGATATCCCTGGGTGTCCCTGGGTGTCCCCTCGGTGTCCCTGGGTGTCCCTGGGTGTCCCCTCGGTGTCCCCTGGGTGTCCCTGGGTGTCCCCTCGGTGTCCCTGGGTGTCCCCTGGGTGTCCCCTCGGTGTCCCCTGGGTGTCCCCTGGGTGTCCCTGGGTGTCCCTGGGTGTCCCCTCGGTGTCCCTGGGTGTCCCTGGGTGTCCCTGGGTGTCCCCTGGGTGTCCCCTGGGTGTCCCCTCGGTGTCCCCTGGGTGTCCCTGGGTGTCCCTGGATGTCCCTGGGTGTCCCCTGGGTGTCCCCTCGGTGTCCCCTGGGTGTCCCCTGGGTGTCCCCTCGGTGTCCCCTGGGTGTCCCTGGGTGTCCCTGGATGTCCCTGGGTGTCCCCTCTGTGTCCCCTGGGTGTCCCTGGGTGTCCCCTCTGTGTCCCCTGGGTGTCCCTGGGTGTCCCTGGGTGTCCCTCGGTGTCCCTGGGTGTCCCTGGGTGTCCCTGGGTGTCCCTCGGTGTCCCCTCGGTGTCACCTCGGTGTCCCTGGGTGTCCCTGGGTGTCCCTCGGTGTCCCTGGGTGTCCCTGGATGTCCCTGGGTGTCCCCTCGGTGTCCCCTCGGTGTCCCTGGATGTCCCCTCGGTGTCCCTGGGTGTCCCCTGGGTGTCCCTGGGTGTCCCTGGGTGTCCCCTCGGTGTCACCTCGGTGTCCCTGGGTGTCCCTGGGTGTCCCCTGGGTGTCCCTGGATGTCCCTGGGTGTCCCCTCGGTGTCCCTGGATGTCCCTGGATGTCCCTGGGTGTCCCCTGGGTGTCCCCTCGGTGTCCCTGGGTGTCCCTGGGTGTCCCTGGGTGTCCCCTGGGTGTCCCCTCGGTGTCACCTCGGTGTCCCTGGGTGTCCCTGGGTGTCCCTGGGTGTCCCCTGGGTGTCCCCTGGGTGTCCCCTCGGTGTCCCTGGGTGTCCCTGGGTGTCCCTGGGTGTCCCCTGGGTGTCCCCTGGTTGTCCCCTCGGTGTCCCCTGGGTGTCCCTGAGTGTCCCCTGGGTGTCCCTCGGTGTCCCCTCGGTGTCACCTCGGTGTCCCCGCAGAGCCCCCGGATGTGGCGGTGTCGGGACAGAGCCCAGGTAAAAGGGGGAGGGGTCTGGGGGAATTTGGGGAGGGGTCCCGGGGGGGGTTTTGGGGACCTTTGGGGACATTTTGGTGACCCCCCCTCCCCATTGTCCCCTCCCCCACACAGAGCCCGCCAGGCTGGAGGCGTCGGGAGAGAGTGAGTGGGGGAGGGGAGGGGCGTGGGGACCCCCCCAAAATATCAAAACCTTCACGAGAACCCCCAAAAATCCTCCAGGAATCCCCAAATCCTCCCCGGGGACCCCAAAACACCAAAACCTTCACGGGAACCCCCAAAAATCCTCCAGGAACCCCCAAAAATCCCCCCGGGACCCCCAAATCCCCCCGGGGACCCCAAAACACCAAAACCTTCACGGGAACCCCCAAAAATCCTCCAGGAATCCCCAAATCCCCCCCGGGGACCCCAAAAACACCCCCAAAACCTTCCCAGGAACCCCCAAATCCTCCCCGGGACCCCAAAAACACCCCCGGGACCCCAAAACACCAAAATCTTCATGGGAACCCCCAAAAACCCACAGGAACCCCCAAAACCTTCCTGGGAACCCCCAAATCCCCCCGGGACCCCAAAATCTCCCCGGGACCCCCCAAATTCCCCCCAGGATCCCAAAACACCTCAAAATAAACACCTCAAAATCTTCCTGGGAACCCCCAAATCCCACCTGGGACCCCAAAATCTTCCCGGGAACCCCAAATTCCCCCCCAGGGACCCCCAAATCCCCCCGGGAACCCCAAATCCCCCTGGGACCCCAAAATGCCCCGGGACCCAAAAAACACCCCCAAATCCCCCCCAGGGACCCCAAAATCCTCCCCGGGGACCCCAAAACACCCCAAAATCTTCCCGGGAACCCCCAAATCTTCTCCGGGAACCCCCAAAACGCCCTCGGGACCCCAAAACACCCCGGGACCCCAAAAACACCCCCAAATCCCCCCCAGGGACCCCCAAATCCCCCCAGAACCCCAAAAACACCCCAAAATCTTCCGGGAACCCCCAAATCCCCCCGGGACCCCAAAAACACCCCAAAACCTTCCTGCGAACCCCCAAAACCCCCAAAATCTTCCCAGGAACCCCCAAATCTCTCCAGGGACCCCCAAAATCTTCCTAGGAACCCCCAAAACCCCAAAATCTTCCCGGGGACCCCCAAATCCCCCTGGGACCCCCAAAACCACCCCCAAATCCCCCCCGGGACCCCAAAATCCCCCCGGGAACCCCAAATCCCCCCCGGGGACCCCCAAATCCCCCCAGGACCCCAAAACCACCAAAACCCCCTTGGGAAACCCCCAAATCCACCTGGGACCCCCAAAACCCCCCAGTGACCCCCAAAATTGTGCCGGGGACCCCCCAAAACCCCAAAATCTTCCCGGGGACCCCCAAATTCCCCCCCGGGGACCCCCAAAATCCCCCTGACCCCTCCCCCCTGCCCCTCCCCCAGGTGATCTCAGCACCTCGGCGCACCTGGGCAAAGGTAGGGGGGCTCGGGGACCCCAAAAATGGGGACAGGGACCCCAAAAATGGGGACAGGGACCCCAAAAATGGGCTCGGGACCCCAAAATTGGGGACAGGGACCCCAAAAATGGAATCGGGGGCCCCAAAATTTGAATCGGGGGCCCCAAAATTTGGCTCGGGGACCCCAAAAATGGGCTCGGGGACCCCAAAATGTGGGAGGGGGACCCCAAAAATGGGCTCGGGACCCCAAAAATGGAATCGGGGACCCCAAAAATGGGGACAGGGACCCCAAAAATGGAATCGGGGACCCCAAAATTTGGCTCAGGGACCCCAAAAATGGGGACAGGGACCCCAAAATTGGGCTCGGGGACCCCAAAATGTGGGAGGGGGACCCCAAAAATGGGGACAGGGACCCCAAAAATGGGATCGGGGACCCCAAAAATGGGGACAGGGACCCCAAAAATGGGCTCGGGGACCCCAAAAATGGGGACAGGGACCCCAAAAATGGAATCGGGGACCCCAAAATGGGCTCGGGGACCCCAAAAATGGGGACAGGGACCCCAAAAATGGATCGGGGACCCCAAAAATGGAATCGGGGTCCCCAAAAATGGGCTCGGGACCCCAAAATTGGGCTCAGGGACCCCAAAAATGGGGACAGGGACCCCAAAAATGGGCTCGGGGACCCCAAAATGTGGGAGGGGGACCCCAAAATGGGCTCACGGACCCCAAAAATGGAATCGGGGACCCCAAAATGGGGACAGGGACCCCAAAAATGGAATCGGGGACCCCAAAATGGGGAGGGGACCCCAAAATGTGGGAGGGGGACCCCAAAAATGGGGACAGGGACCCCAAAAATGGAATCGGGGACCCCAAAAATGGAATCGGGGACCCCAAAAATGGGCTCGGGACCCCAAAATTGGGCTCGGGGACCCCAAAAATGGAATCGGGGACCCCAAAATGTGGGAGGGGGACCCCAAAAATGGGCTCGGGACCCCAAAAATGGAATCGGGGACCCCAAAAATGGGGACAGGGACCCCAAAAATGGGCTCGGGGACCCCAAAAATGGGGACAGGGACCCCAAAAATGGAATCGGGGACCCCAAAAATGGGTTCGGGGACCCCAAAATGTGGGAGGGGGACCCCAAAAATGGGCTCGGGACCCCAAAAATGGGCTCGGGGACCCCAAAATGTGGGAGGGGGACCCCAAAAATGGGGACAGGGACCCCAAAAATGGAATCGGGGACCCCAAAATTGGGCTCGGGGACCCCAAAAATGGAATCGGGACCCCAAAATGTGGGAGGGGGACCCCAAAAATGGGGACAGGGACCCCAAAAATGGGCTCGGGGACCCCAAAAATGGGGACAGGGACCCCCAAAATGGGCTCGGGGACCCCCAAAATGGGGAGGGGACCCCAAAATGGGGACAGGGACCCCAAAAATGGAATCGGGGACCCCAAAATTTGGCTCGGGGACCCCAAAAATGGAATCGGGGACCCCAAAAATGGGCTCGGGACCCCAAAATGGGCTCGGGGACCCCAAAAATGGAATCGGGGACCCCCAAAATGGGCTCAGGGACCCCAAAATGTGGAACGGGGACCCCAAAAATGGAATCGGGGACCCCAAAAATGGAATCGGGGACCCCAAAAATGGGGACAGGGACCCCAAAATGGGCTCGGGGGCCCCAAAATGGGCTCGGGGACCCAGAAATTGCCCCCCCATGACCCCCCCCGCTGTCCCCAGCTGTGACGTCAGTGGCCTTCCCGGGGTCCCCGGTGGCCACGGAGCCTCGGGACCCCCCCAGGACCCCCAGGAACCCCCCCAGGACCCCCGGGACCCCCGGGACCCCCCCCCGGGGGGAGACTCCGGCCCCGAGAGCGGCTCCGAGAGCAGCGACCCCCGGGGGGGGCAGCGCCGAGGTGAGGAATGGAGGGGAGGGGTCCGGGGGGGGCTGGGGGTGGGGAGGGGGCTGGGAATTGTGGGGAGGGGTCCTGGGGGGGCTGGGGAGGGGTCTGGGGTGGGGAGGGGTCCCTGGGGGTCCCTGGGGGTGGGGAGGGGGCTGGGAATAGTGGGGAGGGGTCCGGGGGGGCTGGGGGTGGGGAGGGGGCTGGGAATGGAGGGGAGGGATCCTGGGGGTGGGGAGGGGGCTGGGAATGGTGGGGAGGGGTCCTGGGGGTGGGGAGGAGGCTGGGAATGGAGGGGAGGGGTCCTGGGGGTGGGGAGGGGGCTGGGAATGGTGGGGAGGGGTCCTGGGGGGTCCTGGGGAGGGGTCTGGGGGTGGGGAGGGGTCCTGGGGGTCCCTGGGGGTGGGGAGGGGGCTGGGAATGGTGGGGAGGGGGCGCTGGGGGTGGGGAGGGGGCGCTGGGGAGGGGTCTGGGGGTGGGGAGGGGGCGCTGGGGGGTGGGGCTGGGAATGGTGGGGAGTGTTTGGGGGTGGGGAGGGGTCCTGGGGGTCCCTGGGGGTGGGGAGGGGGCTGGGAATGGTGGGGAGGGGTCTGGGGTTCTCTGGGAGTGGGGAGGGGGCGCTGGGGGGGGGGCTGGGGGTCTCGGGGTGGGGAGGGGTCCTGGGGGTGGGGAGGGGGCTGGGAATGGTGGGGAGGGGGCGCTGGGGAGGGGTCCTGGGGGTCCCTGGGGGTGGGGAGGGGTCCTGGGGAGGGGTCTGGGGGTGGGGAGGGGGCGCTGGGGGGTGGGGCTGGGAATGGTGGGGAGTGTTTGGGGGTGGGGAGGGGTCCTGGGGGTCCCTGGGGGTGGGGAGGGGTCTGGGGGTGGGGAGGGGTCCGGGGGGGGCTGGGGGGGCTGGGGGTGGGGAGGGGGCGCTGGGAGGGTGGGAAGGGGTCCGGGAATGGAGGGGAGGGGTCCTGGGGGGGGGGCTGGGGGTCCCGGGGGTGGTGGGGAGGGGTCCTGGGGGTGGGGAGGGGCGCTGGTGGGGGGCTGGGGGGTCTCGGGGGGTGGGGAGGGGTCCTGGGGAGGGGGGAGGGGTCTCCAATGTTTTGGGGAGGGGTCCCTGGGGGTGGGGAGGGGTCTCTGGAGGTGTTGGGGAGGGGTCTCTGGGGGTCCCTGGGGGTGGGGAGGGGTCTCCAATGTTTTGGGGAGGGGTCTCTGGAGGTGTTGGGGAGGGGTCCCTGGGGGTGGGGAGGGGTCTCCAATGTTTTGGGGAGGGGTCTCAGGGGTCCCCTCAATGTCCCTTCCCCCCCCCCAGGTCCCTTCCCCGATGGCCCCTCCCAGTCCAGCGAGTCTGAGGAGGGGTGAGACCCCAGACCCAAATCCCCAAATCCTGGGGGGTCCCCAAATCCCCCAGACCCAAATCCCCACCCTGGGGGTCCCAAATCCCCCAGACCCAAATCCCGGGGGTCCCCAAATCCCCCAGACCCAAATCCCGGGGGGTCCCCCAAATCCCCCAGACCCAAATCCCCACCCTGGGGGTCCCAAATCCCCCAGACCCAAATCCCAGGAGTCCCCCAAATCCCCCAGACCCAAATCCGGGGGGGTTCCCCAAATCCCCCAGACCCAAATCCCCAAATCCCGGGGGGTCCCAGAGCCCCCAGACCCAAATCCCGGGGAGTCCCAAATCCCCCAGACCCAAATCCCAGGGTTGGTTTTTGGGGGTCCCGCTTTCATTTTGGGTTCGGGTTTTTGGGGTCCCATTTTTGGGGTCTCATTTTGGGGTGGGTTTTGGGGGTCCCATTTTTGGGGTTGGTTTTGGGGTCCCGGTCGGTTTTTGGGGTCCCATTTTTGGGGTCCCATTTTTGGGGTCCCATTTTTGGGGTGGGTTTTGGGGGGTCCCGGTTGGTTTTTGGGGTCTCATTTTGGGGTGAGTTTTGGGGGTCCCGGTTGGTTTTGGTCCCATTTTTGGGGTTGGTTTTAGGGGTCCCGGTCGGTTTTTGGGGTGAGTTTTGGGGTCCCGGTTGGATTTTGGCGTCCCATTTTTGGGGGTCCCAGTTGGTTTTTGGGGTCCCATTTTGGGGTCGGTTTTTGGGGGTCCCAGTTGGGTTTTGGGGTCCTGGTTGGTTTTTGGGGTCTCATTTTTGGGGTCCCATTTTTGGGGTTGGTTTTAGGGGTCCCGGTCGGTTTTGGGGTCCCGGTTGGTTTTGGGGTCGGTTTTTGGGGTCCCATTTTTGGGGTCAGTTTTGGGGGTCCCGGTTGTTTTTTGGGGTCCCATTTTTGGGGTCTTATTTTAGGGTCGGTTTTGGGGTCCTGGTGGGTTTTCGGGGTCCCATTTTTGGGGTGGGTTTTGGGGGGTCCCGGTCGGTTTTTGGGGTTGGTTTTGAGGTCCCGGTCGGTTTTTGGGGTGAGTTTTGGGGTCTCAGTTGGATTTTGGGGTCCTGGTCGGTTTTGGGTCTTGGTCGGTTTTGAGGTCTCATTTTTGGGGTCCCAGTGGGTTTTGGGGGTCCCGGTCGGTTTTGAGGTCCCATTTTTGGGGGTCCCGATTGGCTTTTGGGGTCAGTTTTGGGGGGTCCCGGTCGGTTTTTGGGGTCCCGGTTGGTTTTGAGGGTCCCATTTTTGGGGGTCCCAATTGGCTTTTGGGGTCAGTTTTGGGGAGTCCCGGTTGGTTTTGAGGGTCCCATTTTTGGGGTCTCATTTTGGGGTTGGTTTTGGGGGGGTCCCAGTGGGTTTTGGGGGTCTCATTTTTGGGGTTGGTTTTGGGGTCCCGGTCGGTTTTTGGGGGTCTCATTTTTGGGGTCTCATTTTTGGGGTCCCATTTTGGGGTGGGTTTTTGGGGTCTCATTTTTGGGGTCCCATTTTTGGGGTGGGTTTTGGGGGGTCCCAGTTGGTTTTTGGGGTCTCATTTTGGGGTGAGTTTTGGGGGTCCCGGTTGGTTTTGGGGGTCCCATTTTTGGGGTTGGTTTTAGGGGTCCCGGTCGGTTTTTGGGGTGAGTTTTGGGGTCCCGGTTGGATTTTGAGGTCCCATTTTTGGGGGTCCCAGTTGGTTTTTGGGGTCCCATTTTGGGGTCGGTTTTTGGGGGTCCCAGTTGGGTTTTGGGTCCCGGTCGGTTTTTGGGGGTCTCATTTTTGGGGTCTCTTTTTGGGGTCGGTTTTGGGGGTCCCATTTTTGGGGTCCCATTTTTGGGGGTCCCATTTTTGGGGTGGGTTTTGGGGGGTCCCGGTTGGTTTTTGGGGTCTCATTTTGGGGTGAGTTTTGGGGGTCCCGGTTGGTTTTGGGGTTCCCATTTTTGGGGTTGGTTTTAGGGGTCCCGGTCGGTTTTTGGGGTGAGTTTTGGGGTCCCGGTTGGATTTTGAGGTCCCATTTTTGGGGGTCCCAGTTGGTTTTTGGGGTCCCATTTTGGGGTCGGTTTTTGGGGGTCCCAGTTGGGTTTTGGGTCCCGGTCGGTTTTTGGGGGTCTCATTTTTGGGGTCTCATTTTGGGGTCGGTTTTGGGGGTCCCATTTTTGGGGTCCCATTTTTGGGGGTCCCATTTTTGGGGTGGGTTTTGGGGGGTCCCGGTTGGTTTTTGGGGTCTCATTTTGGGGTGAGTTTTGGGGGTCCCGGTTGGTTTTGGGGGTCCCATTTTTGGGGTGGGTTTTGGGGGTCCCGGTCGGTTTTGAGGTCCCATTTTGGGGGTCCCATTTTTGGGGTGGGTTTTGGGGGTCCCGGTCGGTTTTGAGGTCCCATTTTTGGGGGTCCCAATTGGCTTTTGGGGTCAGTTTTGGGGGGTCCTGGTCAGTTTTGAGGGTCCCATTTTTGGGGTCTCATTTTGGGGTTGGTTTTGGGGGGGGTC
This sequence comes from Poecile atricapillus, assembly GCF_030490865.1. NCBI lineage: Eukaryota > Metazoa > Chordata > Aves > Passeriformes > Paridae > Poecile > Poecile atricapillus. The sequence continues at coordinate 153,622,253 of NC_081250.1, read as the reverse complement.
CCGGTGGGTTTTGGGGTCCCATTTTGGGGTGGGTTTTGGGGTCCCAGTCGGTTTTTGGGGGTCTCATTTTTGGGGTCTCATTTTGGGGTCGGTTTTGGGGGTCCCATTTTTGGGGTCCCATTTTTGGGGTGGGTTTTGGGGGGTCCCGGTTGGTTTTTGGGGTCTCATTTTGGGGTCAGTTTTGGGGGTCCCAGTCGGTTTTTGGGGTCCCGGTTGTTTTTTGGGGTCCCATTTTTGGGGTCTTATTTTAGGGTCGGTTTTGGGGTCCTGGTGGGTTTTGGGGTCCCATTTTTGGGGTGGGTTTTGGGGGGTCCCGGTCGGTTTTTGGGGTCGGTTTTTGGGGTCCCAGTTGGTTTTTGGGGGTCTCATTTTTGGGGTCTCATTTTGGGGTCGGTTTTGGGGTCCCATTTTTGGGTTCCAGTGCCAGCCCAGCCCCCCTGTCCCTGTCCCCTGTCCCTGTCCCTGTCCCCTGTCCCCTGTCCCTGTCCCCTGTCCCTGTCCCCTGTCCTTAACCCCTCGTCCCTGTCCCCTGTCCCCTGTCCCTGTCCCCTGTCCCCTGTCCCCTGTCCCTGTCCCCTGTCCCTGTCCCCTGTCCCCTGTCCCCTGTCCCCTGTCCCTGTCCCCTGTCCCCTGTCCCCTGTCCCCTGTCCCTGTCCCCTGTCCCTGTCCCCTGTCCCCTGTCCCTGTCCCTGTCCCCTGTCCCTGTCCCCTGTCCCCTGTCCCCTGTCCCTGTCCCTGTCCCCTGTCCCCTGTCCCTGTCCCCTGTCCCCTGTCCCCTGTCCCTGTCCCCTGTCCCCTGTCCCCTGTCCCCTGTCCCCTGTCCCTGTCCCTGTCCCCTGTCCCCTGTCCCCTGTCCCTGTCCCCAGGGCCGGAGCCTGAGGAGACCCTGGGTGAGGGGACAGGGGTGACACTGGGGGGTGACACCGGGGGGTGACACTGGGGGGTGACACCGGGGGGTGACACTGGGGAGGGGACAGGGGTGACACCAGGTGACATCAAGAGGGGTGACACGGGGTGGCCAAGGGACAGGGGTGACACCAGGGGGTGACAGAGGTGACACCAGGGGGTGACAGAGGTGACACCAGGGGTGACACCGGGGTGGGGACAGAGGTGACACCGGGTGACATTGGAAGGGGTGACACGGGGTGGCCAAGGGGACAGGGGTGACACCGGGGGGTGACAGAGGTGACACCAGGGGGTGACAGGGGTGACACTGGGGAGGGGACAGAGGTGACACCGGGTGACATCGGGAGGGGTGACACAGGGTGGCCAAGGGGACAGGGGTGACACCAGGGGGGTGACACCGGGGGGTGACACCGGGGGGTGACACTGGGGGGGTGACAGGGGTGACACCGCGGTGGGAACAGAGGTGACACCGGCTGACATCAGAAGGGGTGACATGGGGTGGCCAAGGGACAGGGGTGACACCGGGGGGGGGGAGGGGGACAGGGTGACACTGGGGAGGGGACAGGGGTGACACAGGGTGATAATGGCAGGGTCAGGGTGACAATCCCGGGTGACACTGGGTGACAATGGCAGGTCAGGGTGACAATCCCGGGTGACACCAGGTGACAATGCCAGGTCAGGGTGACACTGGGTGACAATGGCAGGTCAGGGTGACAATCCCGGGTGACACCAGGTGACAATGCCAGGTCAGGGTGACACTGGGTGACAATGGCAGGTCAGGGTGACAATCCCGGGTGACACCAGGTGACAATGGCAGGTCAGGGTGACACCGGGTGACAATTCCAGGTGACACAGCGGTGATAATGCCAAGTCAGGGTGACACCAGGTGACAATTCTGGGTGACACAGGGGTGACAGTGGCAGGTCAGGGTGACAATCCCAGGTGACACCAGGTGACAATGGCAGGTCAGGGTGACACCAGGTGACAATGGCAGGGTCAGGGTGACAATCCCAGGTGACACCAGGTGACAATGGCAGGTCAGGGTGACACCAGGTGACAATTCCAGGGTCAGGGTGACACTGGGTGACAGTTCCGGGTGACACAGGGGTGACAGTGCCAGGTCAGGGTGACAATCCCGGCTGACACCACCGGGGCTGTGACAATGTCCCCGCTGTCCCCAGGGATGTGACGCGGCCGCTCCCGATGGATCCCCCGAGGATTCCCCGGTGCCACCCCCGGTGCCACCCCCGCTGTCCCCTCCCCGCCCAGGGGACCCTGGGGGTGGCCGGACCCCCCCTCGTGTCCCCTCCCCCACAATGTCCCCAAGGTCCCCCCAATAAAATCCCTGCAGAGCCACCCGTGGTGTGGGGGAGGGGCGGGACACCGGGGGACATCTGGGGGACACGGGGGGGACACAGGGGGGACATTTGGGCACATTTGGGGACACCGAGGGGACATTTGGGGACACGGGGGGGACATTTGGGGACACAGAGGGGACATTTGGAGACACGGGGGAGGCATTTGGGGACATTGGGGAGGCATTTGGGGTCACCAAGGGGACATTTGGGGACATGGGAAGACATTTGGGGACACTGGGGACATCTGGGGGACACTTGGGGACATGGGGGGGACATTTGGGGACATTGGGGGAACATGGGAGGGCATCTGAGGACACAGAGGGACATTTGGGGACATTGGGGGGACATTTGGGGTCACGGGGGGGCATTTGGTGACACTGAGGGGACATGGGGGGAACACAGGGGGACATGTTTGGGGACACGGGGGGGATGTTTGGGGACATGGGGGGAATTTGGGGACATTTGGGGACACGGGGGGGACATTTGGGGACACTGGCAGGGCATTTGGGGACATGGGGGGAACATTTGGGGACATGGGGGGGACATCTGGGGACATGGGGAGGACACTGGGGGACATTTGGGGACACCAACGGGACATCTGGGGACATGGGGGGGGGCATTCGGGGACACTGAGGGGACATTTGGGGTCATTGGGGGGGGCATTCGGGGACACTGGGGGGACATTTGGGGGACATCTGGGGACACCAAGAGGACATTTGGGGACACGGGGGGAACATGGGGGAACATTTGGGGACATGGGGGGGACATTTGGGGACATTAAGGGGCACATCTGGGGACACGGGGGGACATTTGGGGACATGGGGGGAACATGGGAGGGCATTTGGGGACATTTGGGGACACCGAGGGGACATTTGGGGACACCGAGGGGGGGACCCCGAGCTTCCCCCGGATCCATCCCGGCCCAATCCAGGCTGGTCCCTCCCCGGGGCCGGGATCCGCCCGATCCCAGCCGGGAGATCCCGAGGGGGGAGGGGCACCCGGGATCCGCCCGATCCCAGCCGGGAGATCCCGAGGGGGGGAGGGGCACCCGGGATCCGCCCGATCCCAGCCGGGAGATCCCGAGAGGGGGAGGGGCACCCGGGATCCGCCCGATCCCAGCTGGGAGATCCCAAGATCCTGAGGGGGGGAGGGGCAGGAGCGACATTCCCAGGGATTCCCGGGGATGGATCCCGGATCCCCAAATCCCCGCGGATCTCCTGGGTCTGGATCCCAATTCCTGACCCCAAATCCCAGTTCCTGACCCCAAATCCCAGTTCCTGACCCCAAATCCCAGCTCCTGGGTCTGGATCCCAATTCCTGACCCCAAATCCCAATTTCCATCCCCAAATCCCAGTTCCCATGCCCAGATCCCAATTCCCGACCCCAAATCCCAATTCTCGTGCCCAGATGCCAATTCCCATTCCTGGATCCCAGTTTCTGACCCTGGATCCCAATTCCCATCCTTGGATCCCAGTTCCAGGAGCCAGATCCCAGTTCCCAACCCTGAATCCCAATTCCTGTGCCCAGATCCCAATTCCTGACCCTGGATCCCAGTTCCCAGTCCAGGATCCCAGTTCTGGGGACTGGATCCCAATTCCCATCTTCGGATCTCAGTTCCAGGAACCTGAATCCCAATTCCCGTGCCCAGATCCCAGTTCTGGGGGCCAGATCCCAATTCCCAGCCCCGGATGCCAATTCCTGACCCCAAATCCCAGTTCCCAGCCCCGGATCCCAATTCCTGTGTTCCAATCCCAATTCCTGACCCCCAAATCCCAATTTTGGGGACTGGATCCCAATTCCCATGCCCGGATCCAGTTCTGGGGGCCAGATCCCAGTTCCCAACCCTGGATCCCAGTTCCTGGCTCTGGACTCCATTCCCGTGTCCTGATCCCAATTCCCGACACCAAATCCCAATTCCCCTGCCCAGATCCCAGTTCCTGGATCCCAATTCCCGTTCCTGCATCCCAATTCCCAACCCCAAATCCCAGTTCCTGGATCCCAAATCCCAATTCCCCTGCCCAGATCCCAGTTCCCGTGCCCAGATCCCAATTCCCAACCCGAAATCCCAGCTCCTGGATCCCTATTCCCACGCCCAGATCCCAGTTCCCGGATCCCAATTCCCATTCCCGGATCCCAGTTCCCATTCCCAGATTCCAATTCCCAACCCCAAATCCCAGATCCCAGATCCCAATTCCCAATTCCCCGATCCCAGTTCCCATTCCCGGATCCCCTCCCCAGCCCCCCCGGGATGAGGCCGGAAGCGGCGGAGCTGAGATTTTATCGGGATTCTCTGCCCGGAGAGCACTGGGTCCCGCCGGATCCCGACATTCCCACCGGATCCCGACATTCCCGCCGGATCCCGCCATTCCCGCCGGATCCCGCCATTCCCGCCAGATCCTGACATTCCTGCCAGACCCCAACATTCCTGCCGGATCCCGCCATTCCCACCGGATCCTGCCATTCCCGCCGGATTCCGCCATTCCCGCTGGATCCTGACATTCCCACCCGATCCCGACATTCCCGCCGGATCCCAACATTCCCACACGGAATTCTGATGTTCCCACGTGGGATCTTGATATTCCCATTGGATCCCAACCTTCCCACGCGGGATCCCGACATTCCCACATGGAATTCCAACACATTCCCGCTGGATCCCGACGTTCCCACACGGGATCCTGACAGATTCCCGCCGGATCCCCACATTCCCACGTGGAATTTCAACGTTCTCGCGCAGGATCCCGACGTTCCCACAGGATCCCGATGTCCCCACGCGGGATCCCAACGTTTTCATACGGAATTCTGATGTTCCCACACGGGATCTTGACATTCCCGCGTGGAACTCCGACACATTCCTGCCCGATCCCAACATTCCGATGTGGAATTCCGATCTTCTCACCTGGAATTCCGTCGTTCCCACACAAAATCCCGGCATTCCCCCAGGGAATTCTGATGTTCCCACGTGGGATCTCGATATTCCCATTGGATCCCGACATTCCTACATGGAATTCTGGTTCCCACATGGAATCCTGACCTTCCCACACGGGATCCCCCCCATTCCCACAAGATCCCGACATTCCCACGTGGAATTCTGACACATTCCTGCCAGATCCCAACATTCCCACATGGAATTCTGGTTCCCACAAGATCCCGATGCTCCCACACCAGATCCCAACATTCCCACGTGGAATTTTGATGTTCCCGTCTGGAATTCTGACCTTCCCACAGGATCCCGACATTCCCACCTGGAATTCCCACAAGATCCCGATGATCCCACACCGGATCCCGACCTTCCCATATGGGATCCCGACATTCCCACACGGAATTCTGATGTTCCCACGTGGGATCTTGATATTCCCATTGGATTCCGACCTTCCCATGCGGGATCCCGGCATTCCCACATGGAATTCCAACAGATTCCTGCTGGATCCCCACATTCCCATGTGGAATTCAGACACGTTCCCACACAAAATTCCAACATTCCCATGTGGAATTCCGACACATTCCCACTGAATCCCCACATTCCCACGTGGAATTCCATCATTCCCACAAGATCCCGACATTCCCACCTGGAATTCTGACGCGTTCCCGCCGAATCCCGACATTCCCATATGGAATTCTGATGTGTTTCCATGCAGGATCCCAACATTCCCGTTGGGAATTCCGCCTCGTTCCCGTCTGGGATCCGGGTCCTTTTCCCGTGTAAAAATCCCAAGCTCCGTTCCCAATCCCAAAATCCGGGAATAAATCCCGGAGCGGAACCGGAAAATCTGGGAGAACCGAGCCAGGAACGTGCAGAATTCCAGCGAGATTCCTCTGGAATTCCACCAAGATTGTCCCGGATTTCCAGCAGGATTCCTCTGGAGTTTCCCAGAAAATTCCTGAGAAATGATCCCGAAATTCCTCTGGAATTCCACCAAAATTCCTCCCAAAATTCCAGCAGGATTCTCCCAGATTTTCCCAAAATTCCAATGGGATTCCTTCAGAATTCCAGAAGGATTCTCCCAAAGTTCCAGTGAAATTCTCCTGGAATTCCAGAGAAATTCTCCCAAAACTCCAGCAGAATTCCCACAAAATTCCAGTGGGATTCTCCCGGAATTCCAATGGGATTCTCCCAAAATTCCAGCAGGATTGCCCTGGAATTCTGGCAGGATTCTCCTGGGATTCCAAGGAAATTCTCCCAAAATTCCAGCAAGATTCTCCTGGAATTCCAACAGGATTCTCCTGGGATTCTCCCAGAATTCCAGGGGAATTCCCCCAGAACTCCAACAGGATTTTCCTGGGACTCCCCCGGAATTCTGGCAGGATTCCCCTGAAATTCCAAGGAAATTTTCCCAGAATTCCAGTGGGATTTTCCCAAAATTCCAGCAAGAATCTCCTGGAATTCCAACAGGATTTTCCTGGGATTCCCCCAGAATTCCGGGGGGATTCCCCCAAAATTCCAATGGGATTCCCTTGGAATTCCAAAAAAATTCTCCCAGAATTCCAGCAGGATCCCAAAATTCCAGCAAGATTCTCCTGGAATTCCAGGGGGATTTCCCCAAAAATTCCAGTGGGATTCTCCCAGAATTCCAGCGGGATTTCCCTGGAATTCCAGGAGGATTCCCCCGAGGGAATCAAGGAATAAAACCTGGGAACGCCCGGAGCAGGAGCTGCGATCCCACGGGATTTTTGGAATCCCACCGGATTTTTGGGATCCCACTGGAATTTTGGGATCTCCTGGGATTTTGGGATCCCATTGGAATTCTGGATTCCCCCAGAATTTTGGAATCCCACCGGATTTTTGGCTCCCTTGGGAATTTTGGGATCTCCAGGATTTTCGGGATCTCCAGGAATTTTGGGAATCCCCGCGGCGCTGGCTGGGTTTGGGACGCTGTGGAACTCCAGGATGGAATTCTGGGATCCCACTGGAATTCCCGGGATTTCCGCCTCCCGTGGATTTCGGGATCCCGCCGGATTCCGGGTTTTCCGGGATATCCCGGGATTTGGGCAGATCCCACTTTTCCAGGAACTCTGGGATTTGGGAACACCTCAGGAACTGAGGGATCCTCTGGGATCAGCCAGGATTTTCTGGGATCCTCTGGAATTTTCCAGGACTTTCAGGAATCCTCTGGGATTTTCTGGAATCCTCTGGGATTCTCCAGGATTTTCTGGAATCCCCTGGAATCCCTCGTTGATACTCTGGGATCCTTGGGGATTTTCCAGGATCCTCTGGAATCCCCCACAATGTTCTGGAACCCTCCAGGATTTTCTGGGATCCTCTGGAATCCTCCAGGACTTCCTGGAATCCTCAGGAATCCCTCGTGACATTCTGGGATCCCCTGGGATCCTCTGGGATCCTCCAGGACCCTCTAGAATTTTCTGGAATCCTCTGGGATCCTCCAGGATTTTCTGGGATCCTCAGGAATGCCCCAGAACGTTCCGGAAACCTCCAGGACTCCCCGGAATCCTCTGGAATCCCTCGTGACATTCTGGGATCCTCTGGAATCCTCCAGGACCCTCCAGGACTTCCTGGAATCCTCTGGAATGCCCCAGAACATTCCGGAAACCTCCAAGATTTCCCGGAATCCTCCGAAATCCCTCGTGACTCTCCAAGATCTCCGGGAATGCTCCAAGATCCCCCAGGATTCCCCGGAATTCCGCTCCGAGCCGGGAGAGCGGCGCCTCCGGGATTTTGTGCGAAGTTTCCTTCCCTTTTCCCGGGAATCCTTTTCCCAAATCCTTCCTTTTCCCGGGAATCCTTTCCCCAAATCCTTCCTTTTCCCGGGAATCCTTTTCCCAAATCCTTCCTTTTCCCGGGAATCCTTTTTTTCCCAGGATTTTTTTCCCAGGATTTTTTTTTTCCCGGGAATCCTTTTTTTTCTCCCAGGATTTCTTCTTTTCCCGGGGATCCAATCCCTTGTCCTCGATCCCGGATTATTTTTTTTAGGACACGGCCGGGTCCCGGGGCGTGGGCGGCCGCGGGAGCAGCGCGGGATCCTCGGGATATTCCTCGGGATATTCCTCGGGATATTCCTCGGGATATTCCTCGGGATACTCGTCCCCGTCCGGGAAGCAGGGCCCCTCCCCCAGCTCGAAGAAGATGGGAAGATCCCCGGATCCGACGTCGACGGCGCTGGAATCCACCAGGAAAAGGGGCTGGACCGTGCAGGGAACCAACTGCTTCCCTGGGGAAAAACGGGAATAGCGGGGAAATCCGGGAATGGGAATTTGGGATTGGGAATTTGGGATTGGGAATTTGGGATTGGGAATTTGGGATTGGGAATGGGGGATTTGGGATTGGGGGATTTGGGATTGGGGGATTTGGGATTTGGGATTGAGAATTTGGGATTGGGAATTTGGGATTGGGAATTTGGGATTGGGAATTTGGGATTGGGACGAAGCCGCTGCTTCCCTGGGGAAAAACGGGAATAGAGGAGAAATCTAGGATTGGGAATTTGGGAATGGGAATGGGGGAATTTGGGATTGGGGATTGGGACGAAGCCGCTGCTTCCCTGGGGAAAAATGGGAATAGCGGGAAATCTGGGAATGTAGGAATTTGGGATGGGGGATTGGGGATTGAGAATTTGGGATTGGGGATTTGGGATTAGGAATTAGAGACTGGGGGATTGGGAAATTGGGATTGGGGGAATTTGGGATTGGGGGAATTTGGGATTGGGAATGGGGAATTGGGACTGGGGGATTGGGAATTTGGGATTGGGATTGGGAATTTGGGATTGGGAATTTGGGACTGGGGGATTGGGAAATTTGGATTGGGGGAATTTGGGATTGGGACGAAGCCGCTGCTTCCCTGGGGAAAAATGGGAATAGAGAAGAAATCTGGGATTGGGATTGGTAATTTGGGAATGGGAATGGGGGAATTTGGGATTGGGGGATTTGGGATTGGGGATTGAGAATTTGGGACTGGGAATTTGGGATTGGGAATTTGGGACTGGGGGATCGGGAAATTGGGATTGGGGGAATTTGGGATTGGGAATTTGGGAATGGGGGAATTGGGATTGGGAATTTGGGATTGGGACGAAGCCGCTGCTTCCCTGGGGAAAAACGGGAATAGAGGAGAAATCTGGGATTGGGGGAATTTGGGATTGGGGGATTTGGGATTGGGGGATTTGGGATTGGGAATTTGGGATTGGGAATGGGGGATTTGGGATTGGGGGATTTGGGATTGGGGGATTTGGGATTGAGAATTTGGGATTGGGAAATTGGGATTGGGGGAATTTGGGATTGGGAATTTGGGATTGGGAATTTGGGAATGGGGGAATTGGGACTGGGAATTTGGGATTGGGACGAAGCCGCTGCTTCCCTGGGGAAAAACGGGAATGTGAGGAAATCTGGGATTGGGGGAATGTGGGAATGGGGGAATTTGGGTATTTGGGATTGGGAATTTGGGATTGGGAATTTGAGATTGGGAATTTGGGACTGGGGGATCAGGAAATTGGGATTGGGGGAATTTGGGATTGGGGGAATTTGGGATTGGGACGAAGCCGCTGCTTCCCTGGGGAAAAACGGGAATGTGGGGAAATCTGGGAATGGGATTGGTAATTTGGGATTGGGATTGGGGGATTTGGGATTGGGGGATTTGGGATTGGGGATTGAGAATTTGGGATTGGGAATTTGGGATTGGGATTGGGGGATTTGGGATTGGGGGATTGGGAAATTGGGATTGGGGGAATTTGGGATTGGGAATGGGGAATTGGGACTGGGGGAATTTGGGATTGGGATGAAGCTGCTGCTTCCCTGGGGAAAAACGGGAATGTGGGGAAATCTGGGAATGGGATTGGGGGAATGTGGGAATGGGAATGGGGGAATTTGGGATTGAGAATCTGGGATTGGGAATTTGGGATTGGGAATTTGGGACTGGGGGATTGGGAAATTGGGATTGGGGGAATTTGGGATTGGGAAATTGGGATTGGGGGAATTTGGGATTGGGAATTTGGGATTGGGATGAAGCCGCTGCTTCCCTGGGGAAAAACGGGAATAGAGGAGAAATCTGGGAATGGGATTGGGAACGTGGGAATGGGAATGGGGGAATTTGGGATTGGGAATTTGGGAATGGGGGAATCGGGATTGGGAATTTGGGATTGGGACGAAGCCGCTGCTTCCCTGGGGAAAAGCAGGAATAACGAGAAATCTGGGAATGGGATTGGGAATTTGGGAATGGGAATGGGGGAATTTGGGATTGGGGGATTTGGGATTGGGGGATTTGGGTATTTGGGATTGAGAATTTGGGATTGGGAATTTGGGATTGGGAATTTGGGACTGGGGGATCAGGAAATTGGGATTGGGGGAATTTGGGATTGGGAATTTGGGATTGGGATGAAGCCGCTGCTTCCCTGGGGAAAAACGGGAATAGAGGGGAAATCTGGGAATGGGGTTGGGAATTTGGGATTGGGAATGGGGGAATTTGGGATTGGGGATTGGGATGAAGCCGCTGCTTCCCTGGGGAAAAACGGGAATAGCGGGAAATCTGGGAATGGGATTGGGAATGTGGGAATGGGAATGGAGGAATTTGGGATTGAGAATTTGGGATTGGGAATTTGGGATTGGGAATTTGGGACTGGGGGATCGGGAAATTGGGATTGGGGGAATTTGGGATTGGGAATTTGGGATTGGGATGAAGCTGCTGCTTCCCTGGGGAAAAACGGGAATAGAGGGGAAATCTGGGAATGGGATTGGGAATTTGGGATTGCGAATGGGGGAATTTGGGATTGGGGGATTTGGGATTGGGGATTGAGAATTTGGGACTGGGAATTTGGGATTGGGAATTTGGGACTGGGGGATCGGGAAATTGGGATTGGGGGAATTTGGGATTGGGAATTTGGGATTGGGATGAAGCCGCTGCTTCCCTGGGGAAAAACAGGAATAGAGGGGAAATCTGGGAATGGGGGATTTGGGATTGGGAATGGGGGAATTTGGGAATGGGGATTGGGATGAAGCTGCTGCTTCCCTGGGGAAAAATGGGAATGCGGGGAAATCTGGGATTTGGATCGGGAATTTGGGAATGGGAATTTGGGATTGGGATTGAGAATTTGGGATTGGGTATGGGAATTTGGGATTGGGAATTTGGGAATGGGGGAATTAGGATTGGGAATTTGGGATTGGGGGAATTTGTGATTGGGATGAAGCCGCTGCTTCCCTGGGGGAAAAACGGGAATGTGGGGAAATCTGGGATTGGGATTGGGAATTAGGGATTGGGAATTTGGGATTGGGAATTTGGGAATGAGAGAATTTGGGATTGGGAATATGGGAATGGGATTGGAAATTTAGGAATGGGATTGGGAATTTGGGATTGGGATAACTCAGCAGGAAGAGCGGCTGCAGGGAATGTCTGGGATGGGCAGGGAATGTTTGGGAATGTTCGGGATGAGCAGAGAATGTTTGGGAATGTTTGGAATGTTTGGGAATGTTTGGGATGGGCAGGGAATGTTTGGGAATGTTTGGGAATGTTTGGGATGGGGATGAGCCCAGCTCCAGCCTGGAATCCCAGGACACCGGATGGGAAAGGAGCTCCCACCCCACCCTGATCCCAAATCCCGATCCCAAATCCAATCCCGATCCCAAATCCAATCCCGATCCCAAATCCAATCCCAATCCCAGCTAATCCTGACAGCAATTCCCATTTATCTCAGATCCCACCCTAATCCCAATCCCAATCCCAAGGGTCCCATCCCAATCCTAATCTCAACCCCATCCAAATCCTGATGATCCCAATCCCATCCCAATCCCAGTCCCAATCCCAATCCCATGGATCCCAATCCCAAGGATCCCATCCCAATCCCAGTCCCAATCCCAATCCCGTGGATCCCAATCCCATGGATCCCATCCCAATCCCAGTCCCAGTCCCAATCCTGATCCCATGGATCCCAATCCCATGGATCCCATCCCAATCCCAATCCCAGTCCCAATCCTGATCCCGTGGATCCCAATCCCAATTCCAGTCCCAATCCCATGGATTCCAATCCCAATCCCAATCTCACTGATCCCATCCCAATCCCCATGATCCCAATCCCAATTCCAATCCCAATCCCATCCCAATCCAAATGATCCCGATTCCAATCCCAATTCCAGTCCCAATCCCGTGGATCCCAATCCAAATCCCACCCCAATCCCGTGGGTCCCAATCCCAAGGATCCCAATCCCATGGATCCCAATCCCGTGGATCCCAATCCCAATCCCACCCCAATCCCGTGGATCCCAATCCAAATCCCAAGAATCCAACCCCAATCCCACTCCTAATTCCAATCCCACGGATCCCAATCCCACAGATCCCAATCCCACGGATCCCAATCCCATAGGTCTCAATCCCAAGGATCCCAAGGATCCCAATCCCAACAATCCTAACCCCTTGGATCCCAGGAACCTCTCCCCGTCCCTCCCCGTCCCCAATTCTGGATCCAAATCCCAAAAATTCCCATCCCAATCCAAATCCCACCCCAATCCCAAGGGTCTCATCCCAATTCCAGGGATCCCAATCCCAAGGATTCCATCCCAATCCCAATCCCAATCCTAATCCCAATCCCACCTCAATCCCAAGGGTCTCATCCCGATTCCATGGATCCCAATCCCAGACCCAATCCCAAAGATCCCCTCCCAATCCCAATCCCAATCCTATGGATCCCAATCCCAAAGATCCCAACCCCTCGGATCCCAGGAACCTCCCTCCGTCCCCAATCCCCGATCCCAATCCCAAGGATCCCAATGATCCCAATCCCAAGGCTCCTGATCCCATCCCATTCCCAAAGATCCCGACCCCTCAGATCCCAGGAACCTCTCCCCATCCCCAATCCCCCATCCCAATCCCACGGATCCCAAGGATCCCAGTCCCAATCCCAAGGATCCCAAGGATCCCAAGGATCCCAACCCCTCGGATCCCGACCCCTCGGATCCCGGGAACCTCTCCCCATCCCCAATTCCCGATCCCATTCCCGCATTCCTGGATCCCCCTGGGCTCCTCCCCGGTTCCCGGCTCCGATCCCGACGATCCCGATTTTCCAAAGGTGGATCCCGCCCCATTCCCGAATCCCAGGGATCCCCAAATTCCCGCTGGGATTACCGGAATCCCCCGCGCCCGGCTCGGCCTCCGCCGGCTTCTGCTGCTCCTGGGACGAGAGGAGATCCTGGATCTGCCGGAATTCCGGGAATTTCGGGAATTTGTTCTGTTTATCCCAGGTTTTTACGGGTTGGAAAAGCCGGGAATGCTCCGGGATCCTCCGGAGCGAAGGGAAAAATCCCAAAAATCCCAAACTCGGCCCTTGCTCGTCCCAGGAATTCCCCGGGAGAGGAGAATTCCGGGAAGGAGACGGAGCTGACGCTGCTTGGAGAACTGGGAATGATCCCGGAGCAAATTCCGGCCCCGGTCCCGATCCTGATCCCAGCTCCAATCCCGATCCTGATCCCAGCTCCAATCCCGATCCTGATCCCAGCTCCAATCCTGGCCCCAATCCCGATCCTGATCCCAGCTCCAATCCCAATCCCAATCCCAGCTCCAATCCCGATCCCGGCCCCAATCCCGATCCTGATCCCAGCTCCAATCCTGGCCCCAACCCCAATCCTGATCCCAGCTCCAATCCTAATCCCAACCCCAATCCTAATCCCAACCCCAGCCCTGATCCCAACCCCAATCCTGATCCCAACCCCAATCCTGATCCCAGCCCCAATCCCGATCCTGATCCCAGCTCCAATCCTGATCCCAACCCCAATCCCGATTCCAGCCCCAATCCCGATTCCAGCCCTGATCCCCGTCCTAGTCCTGATCCCAATCCCAGCCCTGATCCCAATCCTGATCCCAATCCCAGCCCCGATCCCAATCCCAATCTTGATCCCAATCCCCGATCCCAGCCCTGACCCCGGCCCTGATCCCAATCCCAATCCCAGCCCTGATCCTGATCCCATCCCGGATCCCAATCCCTATCCTGATCCCAACCCTGATCCCAACCCTGATCCCAATCCTGATCCTGATCCCAATCCCAACCCCCAATCCCAATCCCAGCTCTGATCCTGATCCCAATCCCAATCCCAGCCCTGATCCTGATCCCAATCCCAATCCCAGCCCTGATCCCAATCCCAGCCCCAATCCCAATCCTGATCCCACTCCCTATCCTGATCCGAACCCTGATCCCTATCCTAATCCTGATCCCAATCCCAACCCCAATCCCAATCCCAGCTCTGATCCTGATCCCAATCCCAATCCTGATCCCAACCCCAATCCCAGCCCTGATCCCGATCCCAATCCCAATCCCAGCCCCAATCCCAATCCTGATCCCAATCCCGATCCTGATCCCAATCCCAGCCCTGATCCCAATCCCAGCCCCAATCCCAATCCCGATCCTGATCCCAATCCCAAATCCTAATCCCAATCCCAATCCGAATCCCAATCCCTGATCCCAATCCCAATCCTGATCCCAATCCCTGATCCCAATCCCAATCCTGATCCCAATCCCAGTCCTGATCCCAGCCCTGATCCCAATCCCAATCCCAATCCCGATCCCGATCCCGATCCTGGATTTCCCCTCTGGATTCCCCCTCTCCCCACCCCCCATCCCCATCCCACGGAATTCCAGGAATTCTGGAGCTGCTCCTGGATCCTCCCCCTCCTTCTGAGACCAAAACATCCCAAAAAACATTCCCAAAAAACCCCGGGAATCTCCCGGAATATTCCCAAAAAACCCCAAAATCCCGGAATTTCACCCGGAAAATCCATCCCAAAAAAATCCATCCAAGATTTTCCACAGAAAAACCGGAGCCGGGATGGGACTGGGATTGAATTCCCGAGAAATTCCAAGGATTTTCCAGGGAAAATCCGGGATTTTTCCTCCGTGGGGGCGGGGATTTTTTTTACTGGAATTCCTGGATTTTTTTTCCTGGAATTCCTGGAATTTTCTTCCCAGAATTCCCACGGAATTCCCGGAATTCCGAGCTCACGCTGGCCAAGCTGCTGTCCAGGTCCGGCAGGGTCACGTCCGGAACCGCCACGGAAGGGCTGAAGAGCTGCGGGAAAAACGGGAATGGGAGGTGGGAAAAGCCTGGAATTCCCAGGAAAAACCCGGAATTCCTGGGAAAAATGGGAATGGGAGCTGGGAAAAAGCCGGAATTCCCGGGAAAACCCTGGAATTCCTGGGAAAAATGGGAATGGGAGGCGGGAAAAGGCTGGAATTCCTGGGAAAAACCCAGAATTCCTGGGAAAAATCCAGAATTCCTGGGAAAAATGGGAATGGGAGCTGGGAAAACCCAAAATTCCTGGGAAAAATGGGAAAGGGAGCCGGGAAAAAGCCGGAATTCCCGGGAAAACCCCGGAATTCCTGGGAAAAATGGGAATGGGAGGTGGGAAAAATCCAGAGTTCCCAGGAAAAACAGGAATGGGAGCTGGGAAAAGCCTGGAATTCCCGGGAAAAAGCCGGAATTCCTGGGAAAAATGGGAATGGGAGCTGGGAAAAAGCCGGAATTCCCGGGAAAACCCTGGAATTCCTGGGAAAAATGGGAATGGGAGGCGGGAAAAAGCCAGAATTCCAAGGAAAAAGCCAGAATTCCTGGGAAAAATGGGAATGGGAGCCGGGAAAAACAGGAATTCCTGGGAAAAATGGGAATGGGAGCTAGGAAAAACCAAAAATTCCTGGGAAAAATGAGACTGGGAGGCCAGAAAAAGCTGGAATTCACAGGAAAAAGCCGGAATTCCTGGGAAAAATGGGAATGGGAGCTGCGAAAACCCCAAAATTCCTGGGAAAAATCCGGAATTCCTGGGAAAAACGGGAAAGGGAGTCAGGAAAAAGCCGGAATTCCCGGGAAAAACCAAGAACTCCTGGGAAAAATGGGAATGGGAACCACAAAAAATGGGAATTCCTGGGAAAAATGTGAATGGGAACTCAGAAAAAGCTGGAATTCCCAGGAAGAAGCCGGAATTCCTGGGAAAAACGGGAATGGGAGCTGGGAAAAAGCCGGAATTCCTGGGAAAAACCTGGCCCCGGAGGGTGGAAAGGCGGAATTCCCAGGAATTCCATGGGGATTTTTTTGGGAATTCAGGGATTCTGCAGCAATTTTCTGGGAATTGGGGAATTCTGCAGGAATTTTTTTGGGAATTCCCAAGAATTCTGTAGGAATTTGGAAGAAATTTTTTGGGAATTTGGGGAATTCTATGAGAATTTGGTGGGAATTTGAGGATTTTTTTGGAATTTGGGGATTCTGTGGGAATTTTTTTTGGGAATTCTGCAGCAATTATTTGGGAATTCCCAGGAATACTGTGGGAATTTTTTAGGGAATTTTCCGGGAATTTGGGAATTTTTAGGGTTTTCTTGGGAATTCAGGGATTCTACAGGAATTTTTAGGGAATTGTAGAATATTTGGGAATTCCTGGGAATTCTGTGGCGATTTTGGGGGAATTTTGCAGGAATTTTTTGGGAATTTTGGGGAATTTTTTGGGGGAACTTTTTTTGGGAATACTGGGGGAATTTTTGGGGGGATTTTGGGAATTCTTTGGGAATTCCCTGGGATTTTGGGAATGTGGCTCACATCGAGCAGAAAATTTGGGAATTCTATGGGGATTTTGGGGAATTTTTGGGGAATTTTGTGGGAATTTTTTTGGGAATTTTTTGGGGGATTTTTTTGGGAATTTTTTTGCGGAATTCTGCCGGGATTTTTTTTGGGGAATTCTTTGGGAATTTGGGATTTTGGGAACGTGGCAGGAGAATCTGGGAATTCTGTGGGGATTTTGGGGGAATTTTTGGGGAATTTTGGGGGAATTTTTTTGGCAATTTTCTGGGGGAATTCTGGGGGAATTTTTGGGGGGATTTTTTTTGGGATTCTGGAAATTTTGGGAATTTGGGATTCTGGGAATGCGGCTCACGTCGAGCAGGAGAGTTTCGGAATTTTGGGGGAATTTTTGGGGAATTTTGTGGGAATTTTTTGGGGAATTTTGCAGGATTTTTTTGAGGGATTTTTTTGGGGGGATTTTTTCGGGATTCTGGGAATTCTTTGGGAATTCTTTGGGATTTTGGGAATGTGCCTCACGTCGAGCAGGAGAATTTGGGAATTCTGTGGGGATTTGGGGGGGAATTTTTGGGGAATTTTGGGGGAATTTTTTTTGGAATTTTTTGGGGATTTTTTTTGGGAATTCTGCAGGGATTTTTTGGGGATTTTTTGGGGGATTTTTTTTGGGATTTTTTTGGGATTTCGGGAATTTGGGATTTGGGAATGCGGCTCACGTTGAGCAGGAGAATTTGGGAATTTGGCTGGAATTCCGTGGGGATTTTTGTGGAATTTTGTGGGAATTTAATGGGAATTTCTTGGGGATTTTTTTTGGGAATTTTTTTGGGGGATTTTTTCGGGATTCTGGGAATTCTTTGGGAATTCCGTGGGATTTTGGGAATGTGCCTCACGTCGAGCAGGAGAATTTGGGAATTCTGTGGGGATTTGGGGGGAATTTTGTGGGAATTTTTTTTTTGGAATTTTTTGGGAATTTTTTCTGGGAATTCTGCAGGGATTTTTTTGGGAATTTTTTTGGGGGGATTTTTTTTGGGATTCTGGGAATTCTTTGGGAATTCTGTGGGATTTTGGGAACGTGTCTCACGTCGAGCAGGAGAATTTGGGAATTCTGTGGGGATTTGGGGGGAATTCTTGGGGAATTTTGTGGGAATTTTTTTTTTGAATTTTTTTGGGATTTTTTTTGGGAATTCTGCAGGGATTTTTTGGGGGATTTTTTTTGGGATTTTTTTGGGATTTCGGGAATTTGGGATTTGGGAATGCGGCTCACGTCGAGCAGGAGAATTTGGGAATTTGGCTGGAATTCCGTGGGGATTTTTGGGGAATTTTGTGGGAATTTAATGGGAATTTCTTGGGGATTTTTTTTGGGAATTTTTTTGGGATTCTGGGAATTCTTTGGGAATTCTGTGGGATTTTGGGAACGCGGCTCACGTCGAGCAGGAGAAGTTGGGAATTCTGTGGGGATTTTGGGGGAATTTTTGGGGAATTCTGTGGGAATTTTTTTTTGGGATTTTTTGGGAATTTTTTCTGGGAATTCTGCAGGGATTTTTTAGGGGATTTTTTTGGGGGGGATTTTTTTTTGGGATTCTGGGAATTCTTTGGGGATTCTGTGGGATTTTGGGAATGTGTCTCACGTCCAGCAGGGCGCTGTCCATGCTGAAGCCGTGGGTGCTGAGCAGCGCCTGCAGATTCTCCAGGCCGGAGTCGATCGTGTCCAGGTGCTCGCTCAGCTCCGCCCTGCTGGGAAAACAACCGGAATGACGACAGCGGGAAAAACAACGGGAAAAACGGGAATGACAGCGGGAAAAACGGGAAAAATGGGAATGACAGCGGGAAAACAACGGGAATGGGAATGACAGCGGGAAAACAACCGGAATGACAGCGGGAAAAACAACGGGAAAAATGGGAATGTCAGCGGGAAAACAACCGGAATGACGACAGCGGGAAAACAATGGGAATGACAGCGGGAAAACAACCGGAATGACGGCAGCGGGAAAAATGGGAATGACAGTGGGAAAAATGGGAAAAATGGGAATGACGGGGAAAAACAATGGGAAAAATGGGAATGACAGCGGGAAAAACAATGGGAGTGACAGCGGGGAAAATGGGAATGACAGCGGGAAAAATGGGAATGACAGCGGGGAAAATGGGAAAAATGGGAATGACAGTAGGAAAAACAACGGGAAGAGCAGGAAACACAGCGGAAATGACAGCAGGAACAGGGGGAAAAACAATGGGAAAAACAACAGGAAAACCAATGGGAATTACGGGAACGAGAAAAACAACAGGAATGATGGGAAGAACAGTGGGAAAAAGGGGAATGACAACGGGAAAAACAACGGGAATGACAGCGGGAAAAACAATGGGAATGACAGCGGGAAAAATGGGAATGACAGTGGGAAAACAACCGGAATGACGACAGCGGGAAAAACAATGGGAAAAATGGGAATGACAGCGGGAAAACAACGGGAATGACAGCGGGAAAAACAACGGGAATGACAGCGGGAAAAACGGGAATGACAGCGGGAAAAATGGGAATGACAGCGGGAAAAATGGGAATGACAGCGGGAAAAATGGGAAAAATGGGAATGACAGCGGGAAAAATGGGAATGACAGTGGGAAAACAACCGGAATGACAGGAACAGTGGGCAAAATGGGAATAACAGCGGGAATGACAGGGGGAAGAGCGGGAAAAACGGGAATGACAGTGGGAAAAATGGGAAAAATGGGAATGACAGTGGGAAGAAGAACGGGAACAGCAGGAAACAGCGGAAATGACAGCAGGAACAGGGGGAAAAACAATGGGAAAAACAACAGGAAAAACAATGGGAATTACGGGAATGGGAAAAACAACAGGAATGATGGGAAGAACAGTGGGAAAAATGGGAATGACAACGGGAAAAACAACAGGAATGACAGCGGGAAAAACAATGGGAATGACAGCGGGAAAAACAATGGGAATGAGGGGAACAGCAGGAAAAATGGGAAAAACAATGGGAATGAGAGAGAGAAAAATGGGAATGAGAGGAACAGCGGGAAAATTGGGAATAGAGGGAACGGGAACGGGAATGACAGCGGGAATGGGAACAGGAAAAACGGGAAGAGCAGTGGGAAAAACGGGAATGACAGCAGGAAAAATGGGAATGGCAACAGTGGGAAAAATGGGAACAACAGGAAAATTGGGAATAGAAGAAATGGGAATGGGAATGACAGCGGGAATGGGAACAGGAAAAACGGGAATGACACCAGGAATGACGGCAGGAAAAATGGGAATAACAGCGGGAATGATGGCGGGAACAGCGGGAAAAATAACGGGAAAAACAATGGGAACGGGAACAGCGGGAAAAACGGGAATGACAGCGGGGAAAATGGGAATGACAGGAACAACAGGAAAAATGGGAATGACAGCGGGAATGACAGCAGGAAAAATGGGAATGATGGGAAAAACAGCGGGAATGACGGCGGGAAAAATGGGAAAAACAACGGGAATGGGAACAGCGGGAAAAATGGGAATGAGAGGAACAGCGGGAAAATGGGAATAGAGGGAATGGGAATGGGAATAACAGCGGGAATGGGAACAGGAAAAACGGGAAGAGCAGTGAGAAAAACGGGAATGACGGCGGGAATGACAGCGGGAATGACGGCGGGAGCACCAGGAAAATCAACGGGAAAAACAACGGGAATGGGAACAGCGGGAAAAATGGGAATAGGAGCAGTGGGAAAAATTGGAATGACAGTGGGAAAAACAACGGGAATGACGGGAACAGCAGGAAAAATGGGAAAAACAATGGGAATGAGAGCGGGAAAAATGGGAATGAGAGGAACAGCGGGAAAATTGGGAATAGAGGGAACGGGAACGGGAATAACAGCGGGAATGACAGCAGGAAAAATGGGAATAACAGCGGGAAAAAAAACGGGAATGACAGGAACAACAGGAAAAATGGGAATGACAGAGGGAATGACAGTGGGAAAAATGGGAATGACAGGAAAATCGGGAATAGAGGAAATGGGAATGACAGCGGGAACAGTGGGAAAAATGGGAATAGCGGGAATGATGGCGGGAATGGGAATAACAGTTGGAAAAGCGGGAATGGGAACAGCGGGAATGGGAACAGGAAAAACGGGAATGAGAACGGGAATGGGGAAACGGGATCGGGAAAAACAACGGGAGAAGGAAAATGGGATCAGGGCGGGAACGCCGGGAAAAGCGGGATTGGGGAATTCCGTCCCAATCCCGAGCTGGGATTTGGGAATTTTGGGAATTCCGTCCCAATCCCGGTTTTTCCAAGCTCAAACTGAGCTTGGGAATTCCAGGAATTCCATCCCGATCCCGATCTGGGCTTCAGCAATTCTGGGAATTCCATCCCAGTCTTGATCTGAGCTTTGGAAATTCCTGGAATTCCATCCCGATCCCGAACTGGGCTTTAGAAATTCCCAGAATTCTGTCCCAATCCCGGTTTTTCCAAGCCCAAACTGGGACTCGGGAATTCCAGGAATTCCATCCCGATCCCGCCTTTCTTGGCCCAAACTGGGACTTTGGAATTCCAAGAATTCCATCCTGATCCCAAACCCGGCTTTGGGAATTCGGGAATTCCATCCCGATCCTGAACTGGCTTTAGAAATCCCCGGAATTCTGTCCCGATCCCGGTTTTTCCAAGCCCAAACTGAGCTTTGGGAATTCCGGGAATTCCATCCCGATCCCGATCTGGGCTTCGGGAATTCTGGGAATTCCAATCCCGATCTGGGCTTCGGGAATTTCGGGAATTCCGTCCTGATCCGGCTTTTCCCGGCTCCCAAACTGGGCTTCAGGAATTCTGGGAATTCTGTCCTGATCCTGGTTTTTCCAAGCCCAAAACGGGACTTTGGAATTCTGGGAATTCCATCCTGATCCCAAACTGGGATTTGGGAATTCCCTGAATTCTGTTCCCATCCAGATTTGGGTTTTGGGAATTCCCGGAATTCCATCCCAATCCTGGTTTTTCCAAGCCCAAAATGAACCTTGGGAATTCCAGGAATTCCATCCCCATCCCGAGCTGAACTTTGGGAATTCCTGGAATTCCATCCCAATCCCAACTGAGCTTCAGGAATTCCGGGAATTCCATCCCGATTCCAATCTGGGCTCCAAGAACTCCGGGAATTCCATCCTGATCCCGAACTGGGCTTCAGGAATTCTGGGAATTCCATCCCGATCCCAACTAAACTTTGGGAATTCCCAGAATTCTGTTCTGATCCAGATTTGGGTTTTAGGAATTCTGGGAATTCTGTCCTGATCCGGCTTTTCCAGGACCAAACTGGGCCTTGAGAATTCTGGGAATTCCATCGCAATCCTGGTTTTTCCAAGGAATTCCTGGAATTCTGTCCCAATCCCAGTTTTTCCAAGCCCAAAATGAGCCTTGGGAATTCCAGGAATTCCGTCCCGATCCCGAACTGGGCTTCAGGAACTCTGGGAATTCCATCCCAATCCCGGTTTTTCCAAGGAATTCCTGGAATTCCATCCCAATCCAAACTGAGCTTTGAGAATTCCAGGAATTCTGTTCCGATCCAGATTTGCGTTTTGGGAATTCTGGGAATTCCATCTCAATCCCGATCTGAGTTTCAGGAATTCCAGGAATTCCATCCCAATCCCAACTGAGCTTCGGGAATTCCGGAATTCCATCCCGATCCCAAACTGGGCTTTAGAAATTCCTGGAATTCCATCCCAATCCTGATCTGGGCTTCGGGAATTCTGGGAATTCCCTCCTGATCCAGCTTTTCCTGGCCCAAACTGTGACTTTGGGAATTCTGGGAATTCCGTCCCAATCCCAAACCAGGCCTTGGGGATTCCCGGAATTCCGTCCCGATCCCGTTTTTCCCGGACCGAACTGGGACTTTGGAATTCCGGGAATTCCATCCCAATCCTGATCTGGGCTTTGGGAATTCCCGGAATTCCGTCCCGATCCTGATCTGGGCTTTGGGAATTCCCAGAATTCCATCCCAATCCTGATCTGGGCTTTGGGAATTCCCGGAATTCCGTCCCGATCCCGTTTTTTCCTGGGAATTCCGTCTTTTCCCGCCCTTTTCCCGCTTTTCCCGCGGCTCACTTGTCGAGGCAGGCGAGGCTCAGGCACTTTTCCTGGGATTGGGGATTCCCGGGAGCGGCTCCGGAGTCGTTTTCCCGCAGGATGGAGTCGATGAAGGTGGAGGGGGACAGGGGGGTCTCGGAATTCCCGGAATTCCCGGAATTCCCGGAGTTCCGGGGCTCCTCCGGCCGCGGGCTCCGGGTGGGGCTGGGAGGCTCCTCCTTGATGCGGATGGGGGGGCTGATCCGGGAAAAAAAAACGGGAATTAGCGGGAAAAACGGGAAAAATGGGAATTTGGAACGGGAAAAATGGGAAAAACGGGAAAATGGGGGATGGGAATGGGAAAAGTGGGAATGAAAAATGGGAATTGGGAATGGGAAAACCGGGAATGGGGATGGAAAAGTGGGAATTGGGATGGGAATGGGGAAATGGGAGTGGGAAAAATGGGAAAAAATGGAATTGGGAATGGGGAAAATGGGAAAAAATTGGGATAATGGGGGATAGGAGTAGGAAAAATGGGAATGGGGATGGAAAAATGGGAATTGGAATGGGAATGGGAAAAATGGGAAAAGAGGGAATTGGGAATGGGAAAAATGGGAAAAAAACCTGAATTTGGAATGGGGAAAAATGGGAATGGAAAAATGGGAAAGATGAGAAGAATGGGAATGGGAAATGGGAATTGGGAATGGGAAAATGGGAAAGATGGGAAAAGCAGGAATGGGAAAAGGAATAGGAAATGGGAATGGGAAAAATGGGATAATGGGGATGGGGGAAATGGGAATGAAAAATGGGAATTGGGAATGGAAAAATGGGATAAAAGGGGGTGGGAAAATCCAAAAAACGAGAATTGGGAAAAATGGGAAAAATGGGAATTTGGAATGGGAAAAATGGGAAAAATGGGAAAATGGGGGAAGGGAATGGGAAAACTGGGAATGAAAAATGGGAATTGGGAATGGGAAAAATGGGGAAAAAAGAGAATTGGGAATGGGAAAAATGGAATAATGGGGGGTGGGAAAATGGGAAAAATGGGAAAAATGGGAAAAATGGGAATTTGGAACGGGAAAAATGGAATAATGGGGGATGGGAATGGGAAAATTGGGAAAAATGGGAATGAAAAACAGGAATTGGGAATGGGAAAAATGGGGATGGGGAAAATGGGGATGGGGAAAATGGGAATGAAAAATGGGAATCGGGAATGGGGAAAATGGGAAAAAATTGGGATAATGGGGGACAGGAATGGGAAAAATGGGAATGGGGAAATGGGAGTGGGAAAAATGGAAAAAAAGGGGAATTGGGAATGGAAAAATGGGAAGAACGGGAATTGAGAATGGGAAAAATGGGATAATGGGGGGGGAAATGGGAAAAACGGGAAAAATGGGAATTTGGAACAGGAAAAATGGGATAATGGGGGATGGGAATGGGAAAAACGGGAAAAATGGGAATGAAAAACAGGAATTGGGAATGGGAAAAATGGGAATTGGAAAAATGGGGATGGGGAAAATGGGAATGAAAAATGGGAATCGGGAATGGGGAAAATGGGAAAAAATTGGGATAATGGGGGACAGGAATGGGAAAAATGGGAATGGGGAAATGGGAGTGGGAAAAATGGAAAAAAAAGGGAATTGGGAATGGAAAAATGGGAAAAACGGGAATTGAGAATGGGAAAAATTGGGATAATGGGGGGGGAAATGGGAAAAATGTGAATGAAAAATGGGAATTGGGAATGCGAAAAAAGAGAAAAAAAGGGAACTGGGAATGGGAAAAATGGGATAATGGGGGATGGGAATGGGAAAAATGGGAATGGGGATGGAAAAATGGGAATTGGAATGGGAATGGGGAAATGGGAATGGGAAAAATGGGAAAAAAGGGAATTGGGAATGGAAAAATGGGAATGGGAAAAACGGGATAATGGGGGTGGGGAAATGGGAAAACTGGGAATGGGAAAAATGGGATTGGGAAAGATGAGAATGGAAAATGGGAATTGGGAACAGGAAAAATGGGATTTGGAATGGGAAAAATGGGAATGGGAATGGAAAAAATGGGATAATGGGGGATGGGAATGGGAAAATTGGGAAAAATGGGAATGAAAAACTGGAATTGGGAATAACAAAAAGGGGAAAAACGGGAATTTGGAATGGGAAAAATGGGAAAAATGGGAAAAATGGGATAATGGGGGGTGGAAAAATGGGGAAAATGGGAAAAATGGGATAATGGGGGATGGGAATGGGAAAATTGGGAAAAATGGGAATGAAAAACAGGAATTTGGAATGGGAAAAATGGGAAAATGGGGGATGGGAATGGGAAAAATGGGAATAGAAAAATGGGAAAGATGAGAAAACTGGGAATGGGGATGGGAAAATGGGAAAGATGGGAAAAAATGGGAAAGATGGGAAAAGCAGGAACGGGAAAACGAACAGGAAATGGGAATGGGAAAAATGGGAAAATGGGAAAAATTGAATAAGGGGATGGGAAAATGGGAATGAAAAACGGGAATTTGGAATGGGAAAAATGGGAATGAAAAGTGGGAATTGGGAATAGGAAAAATGGGAAAAAACGGGAATTTGGAATGGGAAAAATGGGAATTGGGAACGAGAACTGGGAATGGGAAAAATGGGAATTGGAAAAATGGGAATGAAAAACAGGAAATGAGAATGGGGAAATGGGAATGGGAAAAATGGGAATTGGGAATGGGGGAAATGGGAAAAAATTGGGATAATGGGGGATGGGAATGGGAAAAATGGGAATGGGGATGGAAAAATGGGAATTGGAATGGGGAAATGGGAATGGGAAAAATGGGAAAAAAGGGAATTGGGAATGGAAAAATGGGAATGGGAAAAATGGGAAAAGAGGGAATTTGGAATGGGAAAAATGGGATAATGGGGGATGGGAATGGGAAAATTGGGAAAAATGGGAATGAAAAACAGGAATTGGGAATGGGAAAAATGGGAATTGGAAAAATGGGGATGGGGAAAATGGGAATGAAAAATGGGAATCGGGAATGGGGAAAATGGGAAAAAATTGGGATAATGGGGGACAGGAATGGGAAAAATGGGAATGGGGAAATGGGAGTGGGAAAAATGGAAAAAAAAGGGAATTGGGAATGGAAAAATGGGAAAAACGGGAATTGAGAATGGGAAAAATTGGGATAATGGGGGATGGGAATGGGAAAAATGGGAATTGGAATGGGAATGGGGAAATGGGAGTGGGAAAAATGGGAAAAAGGAATTGGGAATGGAAAAATGGGAATGGGAAAAATGGGAATGGGAATTGGGAATTGACAAAGGAAAAATGGGAAAAACGGGAAAAATGGGAATGGGAAAAATGGGATAATGGGAAAAAAATGGGAATTAACGGGGAAAACGGGAATTGGGAAAATCAGGAATTGGGATTTTGAGAAGCAGCAGAATTCCAGGAACTCCCAGGATTTTTGGGAGTTCCTGGGATTTTCTGAAATTTCCTGGATTTTTGGGAATTTCCCAGATTTTTGGGAATTCCTGGGATTTTTTTGGAATTTCCTGGATTTTTGGGAATTTCCTGGATTTTTGGGAATTCCTGGGATTATTGGGAATTCCCAGGATTTTTGAGAATTCCTGGGATTTTTCGGGAATTCCCAGGATTTTTTGGGAATTCCCAGGATTTTTTGGGAATTCCCGGGATTTTTTGGGAATTTCCTGGATTTTTGGGAATTCCTGGGATTATTGGGAATTCCCGGGATTTCTGGGAATTCCCAGGTTTTTTTGGAAATTCCCTTTTTTTTTTTTGAGAATTCCCGGGATTTTTGGCAATTCCCAGATTTTCAGGAATTCCCGGGATTTTTTTGGGAATTCCCAGGATTTTTTGGGAATTCCCAGGATTTTTTGGGAATTCCCGGGCTCCCCACCTGTGTCCGGGGCTGTGTCCGGGGGATCCCTCGGGGCTGGAGGGCGGCAGCTCCGTCACATCCGCGATCCGGGGCCCGGAGCCGCCCGGATCCGCCGGGAAACGCCCGGGAACGCCCAGAGCCGGAGCCGGAGCCTGCGGAATCCCAACGGGAATTATCCCGGGAATTCTCCCGGCCACAATTCCCGGGAAATTCCAGAGGGAGAAGGGAAGGGGGAGAGGGAGGATCCCACAATTCCCAAAAATCCCACAAATCCCATTCCCACAATTCCCGCAATTCCCATAAATCCCAAAAATCCCATTCCCACAATTCCCACAATTCCCGAGAATCCCATTCCCACAATTCCCACAATTCCCATAAATTCCGTTCCCACAATTCCCATAAATCCTGTAAATCCCATTCCCACAATTCCCACAATTCCCATAAATCCTGTTCCCACAATTCCCACAATTCCCGTAAATCCCATTCCCACAATTCCCACAATTCCCGTAAATCCCGTTCCCACAATTCCCATAAATCCTGTAAATCCTGTTCCCACAATTCCCACAATTCCCATTCCCATAATTCCCACAATTCCCACAAATCCCGAAAATCCCATTCCCACAATTCCCACAATTCCCACAAATCCCGAAAATCCCGTTCCCACAATTCCCATAAATCCTGTAAATTCCGTTCCCACAATTCCCATAAATCCTGTAAATCCCGAAAATCCCATTCCCACAATTCCCAAAAATCCCACTCCCACAATTCCCACAATTCCCACAATTCCCAAAAATCCCACTCCCACAATTCCCACAATTCCCAAAAATCCCACTCCCACAATTCCCACAATTCCCACAATTCCCGAAAATCCCATTCCCACAATTCCTGAAAATCCCATTCCCATAATTCCCACAATTCCCATTCCCACAATTCCCACAATTCCTGAAAATCCCATTCCCACAATTCCCAAAAATCCCATTCCCACAATTCCCAAAAATCCCATTCCCACAATTCCCACAATTCCCATTCCCACAATTCCCACAATTCCCATTCCCACAATTCCCATTCCCACAATTCCCATCAATTCCCATTCCCAAGAAATCCCATTCCCATTCCCATTCCCATTTTCCAGATCTCTTTCCCATCCTTTTCCCACTTTTTTCCTGCTCCTTTTCCCACCCTTTCCCATCCCATTCCCACCCTTTTCCCACCCCTTTTCCGCTCTTTCCCACTTTTTTCCCATCCTCTTCCCACCCCTTTTCCTGCCCCTTTTCCCACCCTTTTTTCCCACCCCTTTCCTGTCCCTTTCCCACTTTTTTCCCATTTTTCCCCACCTTTTTCCCACCCCTTTTCCCACCTTTTTCCACCCTTTCCCTGCCTCTTTTCCCATCCCTTTCCTCTTTCCCACCATTTTTCCATCTTTTTTCCCATCCATTTTCCCACTTTTTTCCACCCTTTTCCCTCCTTCCCTGCCCCTTTTTCCCATCCTTTTCCTGCCCCTTTCCCACTTTTTCCCAACTTTTCCTGCTCCTTTTTCCACCTTTTCCCACCCTTTTCCCACCCCATTCCCGCTGTTTTTCCCGCTGTTTTTCCCGCCCCATTCCCGCTGTTTTTCCCGCCCCATTCCCGCTGTTTTTCCTGCTCTTCTCCCATCCCATTCCCGCTGTTTTTCCTGCCCCATTCCCACTCTTTTCCCAACTTTTCCTGCTCCTTTTCCCACCTCTTTTTTCACCCTTTTCCTGCCCTTTTCCTGCTGTTTTTCCCGCCGTTTTTCCCACCCCATTCCCGCTGTTTTTCCCACCCCATTCCCACTGTTTTTCTCGCCTTTTCCCATCCCATTCCCGCTGTTTTTCCTGCTCTTCTCCCACTTTTTTCCCACCTTTTCCTGTTCCTTTTCCCACCTTTTTCCACCCCTTTCCCGCCCTTTTCCCGCCCCATTCCCGCTGTTTTTCCCGCCCCATTCCCGCTGTTTTTCCTGCCCCATTCCCACTTTTTTCCCAACTTTTCCTGCTCCTTTTCCCACCTCTTTTTCCAGTCCTTTTCCCGCCCCATTCCCGCTATTTTTCCTGCTCTTTTCCCACCCCATTCCCGCAGTTTTTCCTGCCCCATTCCCGCTCTTTTCCCACCTTTTCCTGTTCCTTTTCCCACCTCTTTTTTTGCCCCTTTTCCTGCCTTTTCCCACCCCATTCCCGCTGTTTTTCCCGCCCCTTTCCCACTTTTTCCCCACTCCTTTTCCCACCTCTTTTTCTTCTCCTTTTCCCACCCCATTCCCGCTGTTCATTCCGCCTTTTTCCCACCTTTTTCCCGCCCTTTTCCCACTGTTTTTCCCGCCTTTTTCCCACCCTTTTCCTGCCTTTTCCCGCCCCTTTCCCTCTGTTTTTCCCACTTTTTCCCCAACTTTTCCTGCTCTTTTTCCCACCTCTTTTTCACCCTTTTCCCGCCCTTTTCCTGCTGTTTTTCCTGCTCTTTTCCCACCCCATTCCCACTGTTTTTCCCGCCCCTTTCCCACTTTTTTCCCACTTTTTCCTGCTCCTTTTCCCACCTCTTTTTTCACCCTTTTCCCGCCCCATTCCCGCTGTTTTTCCCGCCCTTTTTCCCGCCTTTTTCCCATCCTTTTCCTGCTCTTTTCCCGCCCCATTCCCACTGTTTTTCCCACCTTTTTCCCGCCCTTTTCCCACCCCTTTCCCGCTGTTTTTTCTGCTCTTTTCCCACTTTTTTCCCACTTTTTCCTGCTCCTTTTCCCACCTCTTTTCCCGCCTTTTCCTGCCCCATTCCCGCTGTTTTCCCTCCTTTTCCCGTCCCATTCCCGCTGTTTTTCCTGCCCCATTCCCGCTGTTTTTCCCGCTGTTTTCCCGCTGTTTTCCCGCTGTTTTCCTGCCGTTTTTCCCGCTGTTTTTCCGCCCCATTCCCGCTGTTTTTCCTGCTTTTTCTGCCCCATTCCCGCTGTTTTTCCTGCCCCATTCCCACTGTATTTCCTGCCCCATTCCCGCTGTTTTTCCTGCCCCATTCCCACTGTATTTCCTGCCCCATTCCCGCTGTTTTTCCGCCCCATTCCCGCTGTTTTTCCTGCCCCATTCCCGCTGTTTTTCCGCCCCATTCCCGCTGTTTTTCCTGCCCCATTCCCACTGTTTTTCCCACCCCATTCCCACTGTTTTTCCTGCTTTTTCTGCCCCATTCCCGCTGTTTTTCCTGCCCCATTCCCACTGTTTTTCCCACCCCATTCCCACTGTTTTTCCCACCCCATTCCCGCTGTTTTTCCCTCCTTTTCCCGCTGTTTTTCCCACCCCATTCCCGCTGTTTTTCCTGCCCTTTTCCCGCTGTTTTTCCCGCTGTTTTTCCCGCTGTTTTCCCGGTGTTTTTCCCGCTGTTTTTCCCGCTCCATTCCCGCTGTTTTTCCCGCTGTTTTCCCACTGTTTTCCCGCCTTTTCCCGCTGTTTTCCCGCTGTTTTCCCACTGTTTTCCCGCCTTTTCCCGCTGTTTTCCCGCCCCATTCCCACTGTTTTCCCGCTGTTTTCCCGCCCCATTCCCGCTGTTTTTCCCGTTGTTTTTCCCGCTGTTTTCCCGCTGTTTTTCCCGCTGTTTTTCCCGCCCCATTCCCACTGTTTTCCCGCTGTTTTTCCCGCTGTTTTCCCGCTGTTTTTCCCGCTGTTTTCCCGCTGTTTTTCCCACTGTTTTCCCGCTGTTTTTCCCGCTGTTTTCCCGCTGTTTTCCCGCTGTTTTCCCGCTGTTTTTCCCGCTGTTTTCCCGCTGTTTTTCCCGCTGTTTTCCCGCTGTTTTTCCCACTGTTTTCCCGCTGTTTTTCCCGCTGTTTTCCCGCTGTTTTCCCGCTGTTTTTCCCGCCCCATTCCCGCTGTTTTCCCCGCTGTTTTTCCCGGTGTTTTCCCGGTGTTTTTCCCGCTGTTTTCCCGCTGTTTTCCCGCTGTTTTCCCGCCCCATTCCTGCTGTTTTCCCGCTGTTTTCCTGCTGTTTTCCCGCTGTTTTTCCCGCTGTTTTCCCGCCCCATTCCCGCTGTTTTCCCGCTGTTTTTCCCGCTGTTTTCCCGCTGTTTTCCCCGCTGTTTTCCCGCTGTTTTTCTCACGGTGTAGGCGGAATTCCCGTGGTGCTCCAGGGAATATTGCCGGCTGTACTTGGGCACGGAATGAGCGGCGCCGCCGTCGTTCAGCATCAGGGGGCTGATCCCAAAAAAAAAACCGGGAATCACCTCGGGAAAACCCCGGAATTCCAGGAAAAACGGGAATTTTCCCGCTTTTCCTGGGGTTTTTTTGGGAAAAATGGGGATTTTCCTGTTTTTCCTCATTTTTTCCTCTTTTTTTCCCAGGAAAAAAGGGAATTTTCCTGGTTTTTCCCAGGAAAATGGGAATTTTCCCACTTTTCCTGGGTTTTTTTGGGAAAAAAAGGGATTTTCCTGATTTTGCTGTTTTTTTCTGGGAAAAAAACGAAATTTTCCAGTTTTTCCTGTTTCTTTCCCAGGGAAAACTGGAATTTTCCTATTTTTCCTGTTTTCTTCCTGTTTTTTCCCAAGAAAAATGGGAATTTTCCTGTTTCTTCTGAGGGAAAATGAGAATTTTCCTGGTTCTTTTTGGGGAAAATGGGAATTTTTGCTTTTTTCCTCATTTTTTCCCTGGAAAAATTGGAGTTTTTCTGTTTTTCATGTTTTTTTCCAGGAAATTTTCCTGATTTTCATTGTTTTTTTCTGGGAAAAATAGAAACTTTACTGTTTTTCCTGGTTTTCCCCAGAAAAAATGGGGAAATTGCTGTTTTTCCTGATTTTTTTTAATGGATTTTTTGGATTTTTTTGGATTTTTGGGACTTTTTTTGAATTTTTTCTTTATTTTTTGGGAACTTTTAGGATTTTTGTTTTTTTTTTTTTTTTATTTTTTGGGGGTTTTGGGGTTTTTTGGCTTTTTTTTTTATTTTTGGAATTTTTTTAGGATTTTTGGGGAATTTTTGGATTTTTTTTTTTTTTTGGATTTTTTTTTTGTTTTTTGGGATTTTTTTGGATTTTTGTGGAAATTTTTTGGAATTTTTTTTTTTATTTTTTGGGAATTTTGGGGGGATTTTTTGGGATTTTTTTTTAATTTTTTGGGATTTTTTTTTTTTAATTTTATTTTTGGGGATTTCTTGGGATTTTTTTTAAATTTTTGGGATTTTTGGGGAGTTTTTTTTTATTTTTGGGGGAATTTTTGGGATTTGGGGGCTCCGGAATTCCGCGGAATTTTGGGAATTGGGGACTCACATTTTCCTCTTGACGCCCAGGATTCGATTGGATTGAACCAGGGAGATCAGGAACTGGATCAGCTGCCGGGAAAACACCGGGAATGGGAATAAACAACGGGAATAAACAACGGGAATGGGAATAAACAACGGGAATGGGAATAAACAACGGGAATGGGAATAAACAACGGGAATAAACAATGGGAATGGGAATAAACAACGGGAATGGGAATAAACACCCGGAATAAACACCGGGAATAAAAAACAGGAATGGCAATAAACAATGGGAAAAAACACCAGGAATGGGAATAAACAACGGGAATGGGAATAAACACCCGGAATAAACACCGGGAATGGGAATAAACACCCGGAATAAACAACGGGAATAAACAACGGGAATGGGAATAAACACCGGGAATAAACAACGGGAATGGGAATAAACACCGGGAATGGGAATGAACAACGGGAATAAACAACGGGAATGGGAATGAACAACGGGAATAAACACCGGGAATGGGAATAAACAACGGGAATGGGAATGAACACCGGGAATGGGAATAAACAACGGGAATGGAAATAAACAACGGGAATGGGAATAAACAACGGGAATAAACACCGGGAATGGGAATGAACAACGGGAATGGGAATGAACACCGGGAATGGGAATAAACAACGGGAATGGGAATAAACAACGGGAATGGGAATAAACAACGGGAATAAACACCGGGAATGGGAATGAACAACGGGAATGGGAATGAACACCGGGAATGGGAATAAACAACGGGAATGGAAATAAACAACGGGAATGGGAATAAACAACGGGAATAAACACCGGGAATGGGAATGAACAACGGGAATGGGAATGAACACCGGGAATGGGAATAAACAACGGGAATAAACAATGGGAATGGGAATAAACAATGGGAATGGGAATGAAATCCGGGAATGAGCACCAGGAATGGGAATGAACACCCGGAATAAACACCAGGAATAAACACCAGGAATGGGAATAAACAACGGGAATAAACAACGGGAATAAACAATGGGAATGGGAATGAACAACGGGAATGGGAATGAAATCCGGGAATAAACAATGGGAATGGGAATGAACAACGGGAATGGGAATAAACACCCGGAATAAACAGCGGGAATGGGAATAAACAACGGGAATGGGAATAAACAACGGGAATGGGAATAAACAATAAACAGGAATGGGAATAAAAAGTGGAAATTCCCTTGGAAAAGTGGGAATGGCCTCTGGAAAAGCAGGAATGGCCTCTGGAAAAGCGGGAATTACCTTGTTGACGACTTTCTGCTGCTGGGCGTGCTTCTGGCGCAGGCCGGCAACTTCCCGCCACAGAGCCTCGTTCTCACTGCAACAGGCACCGGAATTCCGGGAAAAAACGGGAAAGAAACCGGGAAAAACGGGAAAATTAACCGGGAAATGGGGAAAATTCCATGGGAAATGGCAGAATTCCGAGGGAAATGGGGAGAATTGCAATGGGAATGGGGAGAATCCCATGGAAAATGGGGAAAATTCCATAGGCAATGGGGAAAATCCCATGGAAAAGGTGGAGAATTCCATGGGAAATAGGGAAAATTCCACGGGAATGGGGAAAATTCCAGGGAAATGGGGAAAATTCCATGGAAAAGGGGGAAAATTCCAATGGGAATGGGGAGAATTCCAGGGAAATGGGGAAAATTCCATAGGAAATGGGGAAAATCCCATGGAAAAGGTGGAAAATTCCATGGGAAATGGGGAAAATTCCACGGGAATGGGGAAAATTCCAATGGGAATGGGGAGAATTCCAGGGAAATGGGGAAAATTAACCAGGAAATGGGGAAAATTCCAGGGAAACGGGGGAATTCCAAGGGAAATGGGGAGAATTCCATGGGAATGGGGAGAATTCCATGGAAAATGGGGAAAATTCCAATGGGAATGGGGAGAATTCCAGGGAAATAGGGAAAATTCCATGGGAAAAGGGGAAAATTCCAATGGGAATGGGGACAATTCCAGGGAAATGGGGAAAATTCCATAGGAAATGGGGAAAATCCCATGGAAAAGGTGGAGAATTCCATGGGAAATGGGGAAAATTCCACGGGAATGGGGAAAATTCCAATGGGAATGGGGAGAATTCCAGGGAAATGGGGAAAATTCCATGGGAAATGGGGAAAAATAACCAGGAAATGAGGAAAATTCCATGGAAAATGGGGAGAATTCCAATGGGAACGGGGAGAATTCCAGGGAAATGGGGAAAAATTCCACGGAAAAGGGGGAAATGTCCATGGGAAAGGGGGAAAGTTCCATGGGAAACAAATTCCATTGGAAATAGGGAAAAATTCCATGGGAAATGGAGAGAATTTGAGGGGAAAGGGAAAAAAATCCATGGGAAATGGGGAAATCTCCATGGAAAAGAAGGAAAATTCCAAAATTCCTCCATCCTAAATCTTTCTGTTCTAAATCCCAAGTTCCTCTATCCCAATTTCTTCTTTCTCTTCATCCCAAATCCCAAAATCCCAAATCCCAAAATCCCAAACTTCTCCATCCCAAATCCCTTCACCCCAAGTCCCAAATTCCCTGATCCAAAATCCCTGATCCAAAATTCCAAACTTCTCCATCCCAAAAATCCCAAATCCTTCTATCCCAACTTCCAAATCCCCTCATCCCAAATTCCAAACTTCTCCATCCCAAAAATCCTCCCAAAAATCCCAAACTCCTCCGCCCCAAATCCCAATCCCAAACTTCTCCATCCTTGATCCCAAATCCCCTCCTCATTCCAAATTCCCTCATCCCAAATCCTTCTATCCCAAATTCCCAATCCCAAATCCCAAACTTCTCCATCCCAAAAATCCTCTCAAAAATCCTAAATTCCTCCACCCCAAATCCCAATCCCAAATCCCAAATTTCTCCATCCCAAAATATCCCTAAAATCCCAAAAATCCCAAATTCCTCCATCCCAAATCCCAATCCCTGCATCCTGAATTTTTCCATCCCGAATCCCAAATCCCTGATCCCAAATCCCCTCATCCCAAATTCCTCCATCTCAAATTCCCAATCCCAAATCCCAAACTTCTCCATCCCAAAATACCCCAAAAATCCTCCGAAAAATCCCAAATCCCTGGATCCCAAATCCCTTCATCCCAAATCCCAAATCCCTGATCCCAAATCCCCTCATCCCAAATTCCTGATCCCTGCATCCTAAATCCGAAAATCCCAAATCCCTCCATCCCAAATTCCCAATCCCTGCATCCCAAACTTCTCCATCCTGAATCCCCTGATCCCAAATTCCCAATCCTAAATCCCAAACTTCTCCCTGCCAAAATATCCCAAAAATCCTACCCAAAAGTCCCAAATTCCCAAATCCCCTCCATCCCAAATTCCCAAATTCCAAATTCCCTCATCCTAAATTTCTCCATCCCAAATTCCCGAATCCCAAATTTCCAATGCCAAATCCCCTCATCCCAAATCCCCTCATCCCAAATTCCCGAATCCCAAGTTCCCAACTCCCAAATTCCTAAATCCCAAATTCCCAAATCCCCATTCCAAATCCTCTCATCCCAAATTCCCAATCCCAAATTCCCAAATTCCCAAATCCCCAAATCCCAAATTCCCAACTCCCAAATACCCTCATCCCAAATTCCCAATCCCAAATTCCCAAATCCCAAATTTCCAATCCCAAATTTCCAATCCCAAATTCCCAAATCCCAAATTCCCTCATCCCAAATCCTCTC
Organism: Poecile atricapillus; assembly: GCF_030490865.1. Lineage (NCBI taxonomy): Eukaryota > Metazoa > Chordata > Aves > Passeriformes > Paridae > Poecile > Poecile atricapillus. The sequence goes on along the minus strand of NC_081250.1, from coordinate 153,586,653 downwards.
ATCCCAAATTCCCAAATCCCCTCATCCCAAATCCCCAAATTCCCAACTCCCAAATCCCCTCATCCCAAATCCCAAATCCACTCATCCCAAATGCCAAATTCCCTCCATCCCAAATCCCCTCATCCTAAATCCCCAAATCCCCTCATCCCAAATTCCCAAATCCCAAATCTCAACCCCCTCATCCCAAATTCCCGAATCCCAAATTTCTCCATCCCAAATTCCCGAATCCCAAATCCTCCCATCCCAAATTCCCAAATTCCCTCCATCCCAAATCCCAAATCCCAAATCCCCTCCATCCCAAATCCCAAATTCCCAAATCCCAAATTCCCGAATCCCAAATTCCCTCATCCCAAATCCCTGATCTCAAATCCCCTCATCCCAAATTCCCAAATCTCCAATGCCAAATCCCCAAATCCCAAATTCCCAATTCCCAAATTCCCTCATCCCAAATCCCCAAATCCCAAATTCCCAAATCCCAAATCCCCTCATCCCAAATTCCCAATCCCAAATTCCCAAATTTCCAATCCCAAATTCCCTCATCCCAAATCCCCAAATTCCCAATCCCAAATCCCCAAATCCCCAACTCCCAAATCCCCTCATCCCAAATCCCCAAATCCCAAATTCCCTCATCCTAAATTCCCGAATCCCAAATTCCCAAATCCCCATCCCAAATCCTCTCATCCCAAATTCCCAATCCCAAATCCAATTCCCAAATCCCAAATTCCCAACTCCCAAATCCCCTCATCCCAAATCCCAAATTCCTCCATCCCAAATTTCCAATCCCAAATTCCCAAATCCCAAAACCCAAATTCCCAACTCCCAAATCCCCTCATCCCAAATCCCCTCATCCCAAATTCCCAATCCCAAATTCCCAAATCCCCATCCCAAATCCTCTCATCCCAAATTCCCAATCCCAAATTCCCAAATTCCCTCATCCCAAATCCTCTCATCCCAAATTCCCAACTCCCAAATTCCCTCATCCCAAATTCCCAATCCCAAATTTCCAAATTCCCAATCCCAAATTCCCGAATCCCCATCCCAAATTCCCAATCCCAAATTCCCAATCCTAAATTCCCAAATCCCAAAACCCAAATTCCCAACTCCCAAATCCCCTCATCCCAAATTCCCTCATCCCAAATTCCCAATCCCAAATTCCCAAATCCCCATCCCAAATCCCCTCATCCCAAATTCCCAATCCCAAATTCCCGAATCCCAACCCCGTCCCCATCTCCCTCATCTCCCCAACCCCCCCCTCAATTCCACCAAATCCCGAGCACAAATTCCTGCTTTTCCCAACTCCCCCCCAAATCCCCGACCCCTTGAGGATGAACCCCTCGATCCCAACCCAGAATTCCCGACAAAAATTCCCGATTTTCCCAGTTTTTCCCGGGATTTTTCCCCCGTACTGTTTCATGGCGAGCAAGCGCGAGTCGAGGCTGTCCTGCTTCCCCCTCATGGCCTGCATGTCGGCCAGGAGCCGCGCCACGCTGTCCTGCCGCACCCGAACCTCCTCTCCCTTCAGCCCAGAAACCTGGAAAAATGGGAAAAACGGGAAAAACGGGAATCTGCAACGCTGGCAAACTCCAGGAATTTTTAGGAATTTTTTGGGAATTTTTTTGGGTGTTTTTCCGCGTTTTTTTGGGGTGATTTTAAGGCTTTTTTTGTGATTTTCAGGGCGGTTTTTGAGCCGTTCCGGAGGTTTTCAGGCATTTTTTTTGGAATTTTGGGAATTCTTTTAGGTTTTTAAGGAATTGTTTTGGATTTGGATGGAGTTTCAGGAAGGTTTAAAGGGGATTTTTGGGATTTTTTGGGATCTATTTGGGATTTTTGGGAGGCTTTTTTGGGGCGTTTTCAAGGTTTTTCTAGGGATTTTCCGGCAGTTTTTTGAGGAGTTTGGGCGGTTTTAGGACATTTTCAGGAATTTTCTGGAATTCCCTTTGCTTTTTAAGGAATTGTTCTGGATTTAGATGGAAGTTCAGGAAAGTTTAAAGGAGATTTTTGGGATTTTTTGGGATGGGTTTGGGATTTGTAGGGAGCAGTTCTGCCCCTCATGGCCTGCATGTCGGCCAGGAGCCGCGCCACGCTGTCCTGCCGCACCCGAACCTCCTCTCCCTTCAGCCCAGAAACCTGGAAAAATGGGAAAAAACGGGAAAAACGGGAAAAACGGGAATCTGCAACACTGGCAAACTCCAGGAATTTTTAGGAATTTTTTGGGAATTTTTTGGGGTTTTTTTGGGGTGTTTTTAAGGCTTTTTTCGTGATTTTCAGGGCGGTTTTTGAGGTGTTCAGGAGATTTTCAGGCATTTTTTTGGGAATTTTGGGAATTCTTTTAGGTTTTTATGGAATTGGTTTGGATTTGGATGGAGTTTCAGGAAGGTTTAAAGGGGATTTTTGGGATTTTTTGGGATTTGTTTGGGATTTTTGGGAGGCTTTTTTGGGGCGTTTTCAAGGTTTTTCCAGGGATTTTCCGGCAGTTTTTTGAGGAGTTTGGGCGATTTTAGGACATTTTCAGGAATTTTCTGGAATTCCCTTTGCTTTTTAAGGAATTGTTTTGGATTTGGATGGAAGTTTAGGAAAGCTTAAAGGAGATTTTTGGGATTTTTTGGGATGGGTTTGGGATTTGTAGGGAGCAGTTCTGCCCCTCGTGGCCTGCATGTCGGCCAGGAGCCGCGCCACGCTGTCCTGCCGCACCCGAACCTCCTCTCCCTTCAGCCCAGAAACCTGGAAAAACGGGAAAAACGGGAAAAACGGGAATCTGCAACACTGAGAAACTCCGGGAATTTGTGGAAATTTTTTGGGAATTTTTTTTGGGTTTTTTTGGGGGTTTTCTCGAGGTGTTTTTAAGGCTTTTTTCGTGATTTTCAGGGCGGTTTTTGAGGTGTTTGGGAGATTTTCAGGCATTTTTTTGGGAATTTTGGGAATTCTTTTAGGTTTTTATGGAATTGCTTTGCATTTAGATGGAAGTTTAGGAAGATTTAAAAGGGATTTTTGGGATTTTTTGGGATCTGTTTGGGATTTTTGGGAGGCTTTTTTGGGGAGTTTTCAAGGTTTTTCTTTGCATTTCCCGGCTGTTTTTTGAGGAGTTTGGGCGAGTTTAGGGCATTTTTTGGGAATTTTTAAGAATTCTCTTTGGTTTTTATGTAATTGTTTTGGATTTGGATGGAGTTTCAGGAAGGTTTAAAGGGGATTTTTGGGATTTTTTGGGATTTGTTTGGGATTTTTGGGAGGCTTTTTTGGGGCGTTTTCAAGGTTTTTCTAGGGATTTTCCGGCGGTTTTTTGAGGAGTTTGGGCAGTTTTAGGACATTTTCAGGAATTTTCTGGAATTCCCTTTGGTTTTTATGGAATTGTTTCAGATTTTGATGGAAGTTTAGGAAAGCTTAAAGGGGATTTTTGGGATTTTTTGGGATGGGTTTGGGATTTGCAGGGAGCACTTCTGCCCCTCGTGGCCTGCGTGTCGGCCAGGAGCCGCGCCACGCTGTCCTGCCGCACCCGAACCTCCTCTCCCTTCAGCCCAGAAACCTGGAAAAACGGGAAAAACGGGAAAAACGGGAATCTGCAACACTGGCAAACTCCAGGAATTTTTAGGAGTTTTTTGGGAATTTTTTGGGGTTTTTTTCCGGGTTTTTTTGGGGTGTTTTTAAGGCTTTTTTCATTATTTTCAGGCAGTTTTTTGAGGTGTTCGGGAGATTTTCAGGCATTTTTTTGGGAATTTTGGGAATTCTTTTAGGTTTTTAAGGAATTGTTTTGGATTTGGATGGAGTTTCAGGAAGGTTTAAAGATGATTTTGGGGATTTTTTGGGATCTGTTTGGGATTTTTGGGAGGCTTTTTTGAGGCGTTTTCAAGGTTTTTCTGGGGATTTTCCGGCAGTTTTTTGAGGAGTTTGGGCGGTTTTAGGACATTTTCAGGAATTTTCTGGAATTCCCTTTGCTTTTTAAGGAATTGTTTTGGATTTAGATGGAAGTTCAGGAAAGTTTAAAGGGGATTTTTGGGATTTTTTGGGATGGGTTTGGGATTTGTAGGGAGCAGTTCTGCCCCTCATGGCCTGCATGTCGGCCAGGAGCCGCGCCACGCTGTCCTGCCGCACCCGAACCTCCTCTCCCTTCAGCCCAGAAACCTGGAAAAACGGGAAAAACGGGAAAAACGGGAATCTGCAACGCTGGCAAACTCCAGGAATTTTTGGGAATTTTTTGGGAATTTTTTTGGGTTTTTTTCCGGGTTTTTTTGGGGTGTTTTTAAGGCTTTTTTCGCGATTTTCAGGCAGTTTTTTGAGGTGTTCGGGAGATTTTCCGGCATTTTTTTGGGAATTTTGGGAATGTTTTTAGGATTTTATGGAACTGGTTTGGATTTGGATGGAAGTTTAGAAAGGGTTAAAGGTGATTTTTGGGAATTTTTGGGACTTTTTTGGGGATTTCTGGGGGGCTTTTTTGGGGAGTTTTCAAGGTTTTTCTTTGCATTTCCAGGCTGTTTTTTGAGGAGTTTGGGCGAGTTTAGGGCATTTTTTGGGAATTTTTAAGAATTCCCTTTGGTTTTTATGGAATTGTTTTGGATTTGGATGGAGTTTCAGGAAGGTTTAAAGGGGATTTTTGGGATTTTTTGGCATCTGTTTGGGATTTTTCGGAGGCTTTTTTGGGGCGTTTTCAAAGTTTTTCTTTGCATTTCCAGGCTGTTTTTTGAGGAGTTTGGGCGAGTTTAGGGCATTTTTTGGGAATTTTTAAGAATTCCCTTTGGTTTTTATGGAATTGTTTTGGATTTGGATGGAGTTTCAGGAAGGTTTAAAGAGGATTTTGGGGATTTTTTGGGATTTGTTTGGGATTTTTGGGAGGCTTTTTTGGGGCGTTTTCAAGGTTTTTCTAGGGATTTTCCGGCGGTTTTTTGAGGAGTTTGGGCAGTTTTAGGACATTTTCAGGAATTTTCTGGAATTCCCTTTGGTTTTTATGGAATTGTTTTGGATTTAGATGGAAGTTCAGGAAAGTTTAAAGGGGATTTTTTGGGATGGGTTTGGGATTTGTAGGGAGCAGTTCTGCCCCTCATGGCCTGCATGTCGGCCAGGAGCCGCGCCACGCTGTCCTGCCGCACCCGAACCTCCTCTCCCTTCAGCCCAGAAACCTGGAAAAACGGGAAAAACGGGAAAAACGGGAATCTGCAACACTGGCAAACTCCAGGAATTTTTGGGAATTTTTTGGGAATTTTTTTGGGTGTTTTTCCGCGTTTTTTTGGGGTGTTTTTAAGGCTTTTTTTGTGATTATCAGGCAGTTTTTTGAGCAGTTTGGGAGATTTTCAGGCATTTTTTTGGGAATTTTGGGAATTTTTTTAGGATTTTACGGAACTGGTTTGGATTCCGATGGAAGTTTAGAAAGGGTTAAAGGTGATTTTTGGGAATTTTGGGGACTTTTTTGGGGATTTCTGGGGGGCTTTTTCGGGGAGTTTTCAAGGTTTTTCTTTGCATTTCCAGGCTGTTTTTTGAGGAGTTTGGGCAAGTTTAGGGCATTTTTTGGGAACTTTTAAGAATTCCCTTTGGTTTTTATGGAATTGTTTTGGATTCGGATGGAGTTTCAGGAAGGTTTAAAGATGATTTTGGGGATTTTTTGGGATCTGTTTGGGATTTTTGGGAGGCTTTTTTGGGGCGTTTTCAAGGTTTTTCTAGGGATTTTCCGGCGGTTTTTTGAGGAGTTTGGGTGGTTTTAGGACATTTTCAGGAATTTTCTGGAATTCCCTTTGGTTTTTAAGGAATTGTTTTGGATTTAGATGGAAGTTCAGGAAGGTTTAAAGGGGATTTTGGGGATTTTTTGGGATCAGTTTAGGATTTTTTGGAGGCTTTTTTGGGGAGTTTTTAAGATTTTTCATTAGATTTTCCAGCTGTTTTTTGAGGAATTTGGGCAGTTTTAGGACATTTTTTGGGAATTTTTGGGAATTTCCTTTGGTTTTTACGGAACTGGTTTGAATTTGGATGAAGTTTGAGAAGGATTTGAGGGAGAATTACGGAATTTGTTTTTTTTCAGGACTTTTTCAAAGCTTTCTTTGGGATTTTCTGGTTGTTTTCCCAAGGGTTTGGGGTTTTTTTGGGAATTTTGGGGGATTTTTAGGAATTTTTAAGACAATTCCAAAATTTTTTCTGGAAATTTGGAGATTTTTGATGGATTTTTGGGAATTTTTTTAGGAATTTGGACCAGACCCCGGGATTTTTATCGGATCCCAGGTTTTTGGGGTGGATCCCAGGAATTTTGAACAAAACCCAAATGGATTTTTTAGCAAATCCCAGGACTTTTAATAAATCCCAATTGGAATTCCGCGTTTTTTCCATCTCCCACCCATTTTTCCAGCCCAGATCCTGGGATTTTTAGCAAATCCCAGGATTTTTAATGGATCTCAGCTGAGTTTTGGGGTGGATCCCAGGATTTTTCCTATCTCCCAATTGGAATTCTGGGATTTTTCCCTTTTCCCAATTGGAATCCCGGGATTTTTCCCACCCCAGCCCAAAATCCCGGGATTTTTCCCTTTTTCCAATTCTGGGATTTTTCCCTTTTCCCGACCGGAATTCCGAGATTTTTTCCCATCTCCCAACTGGAATTCCAGGATTTTTCCCTTTTCCCAACCAGAATTTCAGAATTTTTCCCTTTTCCCTATCGGAATTCTGGGATTTTTCACCTTTTCCCAACTAGAATCCCGGGATTTTTCCCTTTTCCCAATTGGAATCCTGGGATTTTTCCCTTTTCCCAACCAGAATCCTGGGATTTTTCCCACCTCCAGACCAGAATCCCAGATTTTTCCCATCTCCAGAGCAAAATCCTGGGATTTTTCCCATCCCCAGCCCAGAATCCCCGGAATTTTCCCTTTTCCCAACCAGAATATCAGGATTTTTCCCATCCCCAAACCAGAATCCTGGGATTTTCAGCAGATCCCGAAATTTTTAATGGATCCCAACTTAATTTTGGGGTGGATCCCGGGATTTTTCCTTTTTCCCAACCAGAATCCCGGAATTTTTCCCACCTTCAGCCCAGAATCCCAGGATTTTTCCCATCTCCAGACCAAAATCCTGGCATTTTTCCCTGATCCAGCCCAGAATCCCGGGATTTTTCCCTGATCCAGACAAGAATCCCAGGATTTTTCTGTTCTCCCAGACCAGAATCCCGGGATTTTTCCCTGATCCAGCCCAGAATCCCGGGATTTTTCCCTTTTCCAGCCCAGAATCCTGGAATTTTTCCCACCTTCAGCCCAGAATCCCAGGATTTTTCCCATCCACAGCCCAGAATCCCGGGATTTTTCCCTGATCCAGACCACAATCCCGGGATTTTTCCCATCCCCAACCAGAATCCTGGGATTTTTCCAATCCCCAGATCAGAATCCCGGAATTTTTCCCTTTTCCCAACCTGAATCCCAAGATTTTTCCCACCTCTGAACCAGAATCCCAGGATTTTTCCATGATCCAGCCCAAAATCCTGGAATTTTTTCCACCTCCAGACCAAAATCCCGGAATTTTAACCTGATCCAGCCCAGAATCCTGGGATTTTTCCCCTTTTCCCAACCACAATCCCGGGATTTTTCCCACCTCCAGACCACAATCCTGGAATTTTTTCCACCTCCAGACCAAAATCCTGGAATTTTTCCCTGATCCAGCCCAGAATACTGGAATTTTTCCCCTTTTCCCAACCTGAATCCCGGGATTTTTCCCACCTCCAGCCCAGAATCCTGGGATTTTGCCAATCCCCAGACCAGAATCCTGAGATTTTTAGCAGATCCTGGGATTTTTAATAGATCCAAACTTAATTTTGGGGTGGATCCCAGGATTTTTCCCTTTTCCCAATTGGAATGCCGGGATTTTTCCCATTTCCCAATTGGAATTCTGGGGTTTTTCCCATTTCCCGACCGGAATTCCGGGATTTTTTCCCATCTCTCAACTGAAATCCCAGGATTTTTCCCTTTTCCCAATTGGAATTCTGGGATTTTTCCCACCCCAGCCCAAAATCCTGGGATTTTTCCCTTTTTCCAATTCTGGGATTTTTCCCTTTTCCCGACCGGAATTCCGGGATTTTCTCCCATCTCCCAACATGGAATTCCAGGATTTTTCCCTTTTCCCAACCAGAATTTCAGAATTTTTCCCTTTTCCCTATCGGAATTCTGGGATTTTTCGCCTTTTCCCAACCAGAATCCCCAAATTTTTCCCTTTCCCCAACCAGAATCCCGGGATTTTTCCCTTTCCCCAACCAGAACCCTGGGATTTTTCCAATCCCCAGATCAGAATCCCGGAATTTTTCCCTTTTCCCAACCAGAATCCCAAGATTTTTCCCACCTCTGAACCAGAATCCCGGGATTTTTCCATGATCCAGCCCAAAATCCTGGAATTTTTTCCACCTCCAGACCAAAATCCCGGAATTTTAACCTGATCCAGCCCAGAATCCTAGGATTTTTCCCCTTTTCTCAACCAGAATTCCCGGATTTTTCCCACCTCCAGACCACAATCCCAGAATTTTTCCCATCTCCAGACCAAAATCCTGGAATTTTTCCCTGATCCAGCCCAAAATCCTGGAATTTTTCCCATCTCCAGCCCAAAATCCTGGAATTTTTTCCACCTCCAGACCAAAATCCCGGAATTTTTCCCTGATCCAGCCCAAAATCCTGGAATTTTTTCCACCTCCAGACCAAAATCCCGGAATTTTTCCCTGATCCAGCCCAGAATACTGGGATTTTTCCCCTTTTCCCAACCTGAATCCCGGGATTTTTCCCTGATCCAGCCCAAAATCCTGGAATTTTTCCCAGCTCCAGCCCAAAATCCTGGAATTTTTTCCACCTCCAGACCAAAATCCCGGAATTTTAACCTGATCCAGCCCAGAATTCTGGGATTTTTCCCCTTTTCCCAACCTGAATCCCGGGATTTTTCCCTGATCCAGCCCAAAATCCTGGAATTTTCCCATCTCCAGCCCAAAATTCTGGGATTTTTCCCCTTTTCCCAACCAGAATCCCGGGATTTTTCCCACCTCCAGGCCACAATCCCAGAATTTTTCCCATCTCCAGCCCAAAATCCTGGAATTTTTTCCACCTCCAGCCCAAAATCCCGGAATTTTTCCCTGATCCAGCCCAAAATCCTGGGATTTTTCCCATCCCCAGCCCAGAATCCCGGGATTTTTCCCTGATCCAGCCCAAAATCCTGGAATTTTTTCCACCTCCAGACCAAAATCCTGGAATTTTTCCCTGATCCAGCCCAAAATCCCGGGATTTTTCCCTGATCCAGCCCAGAATCCGGGGATTTTTCCCTTTTCCCGCCCAGAATTCCGGGATTTTTCCTTTTTCCCAACCAGAATCCTGGGATTTTTCCCACCTCCAGCCCAGAATCCTGGGATTTTCCCTTTTCCCGCCCAGAATCCTGGGATTTTTCCCTTTTCCAGCCCAGAATTCCAGGATTTTTCCCGGGAATGTGCTGCCCCACTCACGCTGGTCACTTTGCGTTTGATGTTTTCCAGGAGCTGCTCCTGCCCCCGCAGGAAAAAGGGATGTTGGAATTCCGTATCGTCCCGCTCCGGCTTCACCAGCCCGCCCTGCTCCAGGTGCACAACCTTCCGGAATCCGTCTGGAAAAACGGCAATGGGGACACAAAAAAATCAGGATTGATTTTGGAATTTTTTGGGATTTTTTTTGGAATTTTTGTGAGGGTTTTTTGTGGATTTTTTGGAATTTTTTTGGATTTTTTTGAGAATTTTTTGTGGATTTTTTTGAATTTTTTTGGATTTTTTTGAGAATTTTTTGGTGGATTTTTCGGAATTTTTTTGGATTTTTTTGAGAATTTTTTTGGGGACTTTTTGGAATTTTTTTGGACTTTTTTGAGAACTTTTTTTGTGGATTTTTTGGGATTATTTTGGATTTTTTTGAGAATTTTTTTTGGGAATTTTTTTGAATTTTTTTGAGCATTTTTTGTGGATTTTTTGGAATTTTTTTGGATTTTTTTGAGCATTTTTTGTGGATTCTTTGGAATTTTTTTTGATTTTTTTGAGAATTTTTTGTGGACTTTTCGGAATTTTTTTGAGAATTTTTTGTGGATTTTTCGGAATTTTCTTAGATTTTCTTGAGAATTTTTTTGTGGACTTTTCGGAATTTTTGTGGATTTTTTTGAGGGTTTTTTGTGGATTTTTTGGAATTTTTGTGGATTTTTTTGAGACTTTTTTGTGGATTTTTCCGAATTTTTTTGGATTTTTTTGAAGATTTTTTGTGGATTTTTGGAGAATTTTTTTGGATTTTTTTGAGCATTTTTTGTGGATTTTTGGGGAATTTTTTTTGATTTCTTTCGGATTGTTTTTGTTTTGTTTTATTTTTTTGAATTTTTGTGGATTTTTTTCAGAATTTTTTGTGGATTTTTTGGAATTTTTGTGGATTTTTTTGAGAATTTTTTTTGTGAATTTTTCAGAATTTTTTTGGATTTTTTTGAAGATTTTTTTGTGGATTTTTGGGGAATTTTTTGGGATTTTTTTGAGAATTTTTTGGGGATTTTTCGGAATTGTTTTGGATTTTTTTGAGGTTTTTTTTGTGGATTTTTTTGAGAATTTTTTGTGGATTTTTCGGCATTTTTTTGGATTTTTTTGAGAATTTTTTGTGGATTTTTCCGAATTTTTTTGGATTTTTTTGAAGATTTTTTGTGAATTTTTGGAGAATTTTTTTGGATTTTTTTGAGCATTTTTTGTGGATTTTTGGGGAATTTTTTTTGATTTCTTTCGGATTGTTTTTGTTTTGTTTTGTTTTTTTGAATTTTTTTGGATTTTTTTGAGAATTTTTTGTGGATTTTTTGGAATTGTTTTGGATTTTTTTGAGGGTTTTTTTGTGGATTTTTTGGAATTTTTGTGGATTTTTTTGAGAATTTTTTGTGGATTTTTCGGAATTTTTTTGGATTTTTTGGAAGATTTTTTGTGGATTTTTGGGGAATTTTTTTGGATTTTTTTCAGAATTTTTTGTGGATTTTTTGGAATTGTTTTGGATTTTTTTGAGGTTTTTTTTGTGAATTTTTTTGAGAATTTTTTGTGGATTTTTTGGAATTGTTTTGGAATTTTTTGAGGGTTTTTTTGTGGATTTTTTTGAGAATTTTTTGTGGATTTTTCGGAATTTTTTTGGATTTTTTTGAGAATTTTTTTGTGGATTTTTTTGAATTCTTTTGGATTTTTCTGAGAATTTTTTGTAGATTTTTTTGGAAATTTTTTAGGACTTTTTCATGGATTTTTTTTAGGATTTTTTGTGGATTTTGGGGAATATTTTGGATTTATTTTGGATTTTTTTGGAATTTTTTTGGATTTTTTTTATTTTTTTGGAATTTTTTCAGAATCTTTTTGAGATTTTTTGTGGACTTTCTGGAACTTTTTGGATTTTTTTGTGGATTCTTGGGAATTTTTTTTTTTAGGATTACTTTCTGGATTTTCAGGATTTTTTTTTTTATTTCTTTGGGATTTTTTTATTTTTTTGTGGACTTTTTGGAATTTTTTTGGATTTTTTGTGGATTTTTATGGACTTTTTTTGTGGATACTTGGGAATTTTCTGGATTTTTTTTTTTTTTCAGATTTTTTTCGTGGATTTCTGGGAATTGTTTTAGATTTTCAGATTTTTTGAGGGATTTTTTTGAAGTTTTTGGATTTTTTTCAGATTTTTTTGTGGATTTTTTGGAATGTTTTTCAGATTTTTTGTGGATTCTTGGGAATTTTTTTTTTTTATTTTTTTTGTGGATTCTTGGGAATTTTTCGGATTTTTTTTGAGGATTTTTTGTGGATTTTTTGGGAATTTTTTTAAATTTCTTTTGGATTTTTTGTGGATTTTTGGGAATTTTTTGGGTTTTTTTTTTTTAGGATTTTTTTGTGGATTCTTGGAAATTATTTGGAAATTTTTTTTGTGGATTTTTTGTGGATTTTTGGGATTTTTTTGGGGTTTTTTTAGGAATTGTGGATTTCTGGGAATTTTTTGGGTTATTTTAGGATTTTTTGCGGATTTTTGGAAATTTTTTTGGATTTTCCTGGAATTTTTGGGGGTGATTTTATTCTGTTTTCTGTTTTTGAAGGGATTTTGTTGATGTTTTTGGGAATTTGGGGCTTTTCAGGAAAAGGAAGTCTTGGAAAAATGGGAAAAAAAAATCTGGGAAAAATAGGGAAAAAAATCCTGGAAAAATGGGGAAAAATTGATGAAAAAAAATTGGAAAAATTGGGATAAAACATCCTGAGAAAATGGGGGGAAAAACCCGGGAAAAGTGGGGAAAAATGGGAAAAAAATCCTGGAAAAATGGGGAAAAAAAAATTGCAAAGTGAAAAAGAATCAGAGAAAAATGGGAAAAAATTATGAAAAAATGGGAAAAAAAAACGCTGGAAAAATGGGAAAAAATCCTAGAAAAATATGGAAAAAAAGCCTGGAAAAATGGGGAAAAATCCTGGAAAAGTGGGAAAGAATTGTGGAAAAATGGGGAAAAATCCTGGAAAAGTGGGAGGAAAAATGCTGGAAAATTGGGAAGGAAAATGCTGGAAAAAAGGGGAAAAAATCCCAGAAAATTGGGTGAAAAATCCTGGAAAAAAATCTGGGAATTCTGGGATTTCCAGGGATTTTGGGGATTGTGGCATCACCTGCTGGGAATTTTCAGGAAAATCTGGAAAAATGGGAAAAGTTCTTGGAAAATGGGAAAAGAAATCCTGGAAAGGGGGGAAAATTCTGGAAAAATGGGAAAAAATCTGGAAAAGTTCTGGAAAAATTCTGGAAAAAAATCCTGGAAAACTGCAAAAAAGTCTGGAAAAATGGGAAAACATCCCTAAAAAATGAGAAAAGAAATCCTGGGAAATAGAAAAAAAATCTGGGAAAATGGGAAAAAATGCATTGAAAAAGGGGAAAAAAATCTGGGAATTCTGGGAAAAATGAGAAACAAATCCTGGAAAAACGAGGAAAAACCTGGGAATTTTGGGATTGAATTCCCAGGATTCCAGGACGGAATTCCCGGGGGTTTGAGATGGAATTCCTGGAGAGTCTTGGAATTCTAAGTTTGGAACCCCTAGGAATTTTGGGATGGAATTCCTGGGATTTTGGGATGGAATTCCTGGGATTTCAGGATAGAATTCCCAGGATTTCAGGATGGAATTTCCAGAGAATCTCAGAATTCCCAGATTGGGTGGAATTCCTGGGATTTTGAGATGGAATTCCTGGATCATCTCAGAATTCCCAGTTTGGAGCCCCTCAGAATTTTGGGATGCAATTCCTGGGATTTCAGGATGAAATTCCCAGAAAATTTCAGAATTCCTGGAATTCCCGGGATCCCTCCCCCCCCCCCCCCAGCATTCCCAGCATTCTTGGAATTCCCAGAATTCACGGGATTTTGGGCTGGAATTCCCAGGATTTCGAAATGGAATTCCCAGAGAATCTCAGAATTCCCAGGATCCCTTCCCCCCCCCCAGCATTCCCAGCATTCCCGGAATTCCTGGGATTTTGGGATGGAATTCCCAGTTTGGATAGAATTCCCAGGATTTCAGGATTGAATTCCCAGAGAATCTCAGAATTCCTGGAATTCCCAGGATCCCTCCCCACCCCGGCATTCCCAGCATTCCCAAGATTTTGGGGATGGAATTCTTGGGATCTGGGGATGGAATTCCCAGGATTTTGAGATGGAATTCCCAGGATTTCAGGATGGAATTCCCGGGATTTTGAGATGGAATTCCCAGAGAATCTCAGAATTCCCAGTTTGGATGGAATTCCTGGGATCTGGGGATGGAATTCCCGGGATTTTGAGATGGAATTCCCAGAGAATCTCAGAATTCCCAGTTTGGATGGAATTCCTGGGATTTTAAGATGGAATTCCCGGGATTTTGAGTCAGAATTCCCAGAGAATCTCAGAATTCCGGGAATTCCCAGGATCCCTCCCCCCTCCCCAGCATTCCCAGCATTCCCAGCATTCCCAGAATTCCGGGAATTCCCGGGATGCACTCACACATGTTGAGCTGCCGGACGAAGCTGGCCATGTTGTTGTGTTTGAAATATTTGGGAAGAACTTCCTTGGAAAACTGACCCTGGTCGAAGACGTGGAAGCTGCTCCCGCTCTGCAGGGGGGGAAAAAACGGGAAAATCGGGATCAGATTCCTGGGAAAAGTCGGAATTCCGGGTTTGAGACGGGAATTCGGGAGATTGAGGGGATTTTTTAGGATTTTTGGGAATTTTTTGGGGACTTTTTGGGGAATTTTTAGGATTTTTTTCAGATTTTTTGGGATTTTTTGGGAATATTTTAGGATTTTTTGGGAATTTTTAAAGATTTTTTGGGACTTTTTAGGATTTTTTTCTGATTTTTTGGGGAATTTTTAGGATTTTCTGGGATTTTTCTGGAATTTTTTAGGATTTTTTGGGAATTTTTTAGGGATTCTTTTCTTTTGGGGTTTTTTGGGAATTTTTGGGATTTTTAAAGATTTTTTTGGGAATTTTTAGGATTTTTTTCTGATTTTTTTGGGAATTTTTAGGACTTTTTCAGATTTTTTTGGAATTTTTTAGGATTTTTGGGGAATTTTTTAGGGATTCTTTTCTTTTGGGGTTTTTTGGGAATTTTTGGGATTTTTAACGATTTTTTGGGAATTTTTAGGATTTTTTTTCTGACTTTTTTGGGAATTTTCAGGATTTTTTCGGATTTTTTTGGAATTTTTTAGGATTTTTGGGGAATTTTTTAGGGATTCTTTTGGGGTTTTTTGGGAATTTTTGGGATTTTTTCGGATTTTTTTCTGATTTTTTTGGGAATTTTTAGTATTTTTGGGGATTTTTTGGGATTTTTTTAGGATTTTTTGGGAATTTTTTAGGGATTTTTTAAATTTGGGGTTTTTTGGGAATTTTTAGGATTTTTTTCTGATTTTTGAGGATTTTTTGGGGGGATATTTTTGGATTCTTTGGGAATTTTTTAGGAATTCTTTTATTTTGAAGTGTTATATTTTTTAGGGAATTTTTGGGATTTTTTTCTGATTTTTGGAGTTTTTGGGGGGGATTTTTTTTTAATTTTTGGGACTTTTTTAGTGATTTCTTTATTTTTTGGGGTTTTTTGGAATTTTAGGGGGATGTTTCTGGGATTTTTTTCTGATTTTTGGGATTTTTTGGGAACTTTTTAGGATTTTTTGGAAGTTTTTAAAGATTTTTTGGGAATTTTTTAGGATTTTTTGGGAATTTTTTAGGGATTCTTTTCTTTTGGGGTTTTTTGGGAATTTTTGGGATTTTTAAAGATTTTTTTGGGAATTTTTAGGACTTTTTGGGATTTTTCTGGAATTTTTTAGGATTTTTTGGGAATTTTTTAGGGAATCTTTTCTTTGGGGGTTTTTTGGGAATTTTTAGGATTTTTTTCTGATTTTTTGGGAATTTTTGGGATTTTTTTGGGAATTTTTAGGATTTTTTCTGATTTTTTGGGAATTTTTAGGATTTTCTGGGAATTTTTTAGGGATTCTTTTCTTTTGGGGTTTTTTGGGAATTTTTAGGATTTTTTTCTGATTTTTGAGGATTTTTTGGGGATATTTTTGGATTCTTTGGGAATTTTTTAGGAATTCTTTTCTTTTGGGGTTTTTTCTTGGGATTCTTTAAGGAATTTTTGGGATTTTTTTCTGAGTTTTGGGGATTTTTTGGGGGATATTTTTGAATTCTTTGAGGATTTTTTTTATTTTTGAGTTTTTTTAGGGATTTTTTCTGGAATTTATTTGGATTTTTCCTGACTTTTTGGGAAATTTTTAGGAATTTTTTCATTTCAGGGTTTTTTTTTGGAATTTTTAGGATTTTTTTCCAGATTTTTGGGGATTTTTGGGATATTTTAGGATTTTTGGGGAGTTTTTTAGGAATTCTTTCATTTTTGGGAATTGTTAGGACTTTTTCCTGATTTATGGGGGATTTTTTTTTGATATTTTAGGATTTTTGGGGAATTTTTTAGGGATTGATTTTCGGGTTTTTTGGGCAAAATTTTTTGGGATTTATTTGGATTTCTCCTGATTTTTGGGGTTTTTTTGTGATATTTTAGGACTTTTGGGGATTTTAGGGGGAGGTTTAGGAATTTTTGATTTTATTTTATTTTAGGAGATTTTCTGGGAATATTTTTTTATTTTAGGGGTTTTTTTTTGGGAATTTTTGGGATTTTTTTGGGGATATTTTAGGATTTTCTGGATATTTTGGGAAATTTTTTGGGGAATTTTTCTTGGGGTTTTTGGGGGAAGTTTTCAGGGATTTTTGATTTTTTTTTTTAATTTTAGGGAACTTTGGGGTTTTCTGGATATTTCAGGATTTTCAAAGATTTTTTCTGAGTTTTGGGGAATTTTTTTTTATATTTCAGGATTTTTTTGGAATTTTCTGGGTGTTTTTTTTAATTATTTTTTTTATTTTTGATTTAAACTTTCTGTGATTTTTTTTAGGAGTTTTTTTTTGTTTTTGTGGTTTTTTGTGATTGTTTTATTTTTTGTCATTTTTATTTTTGGGGTGATTTTTTTACTTCACTTTTGTTTTTTTATTTTCAGGGATTTTTAGGAAATTTTTTGCTTTTGCTTTAAAGTTTTTTCAGTTTTTTTGCATTTTGGGGGAATTTTTTTTGTATTTTTGGGGGGTTTTTCCCTTTTTTTGAGACTTTTTGGGGCTTATTTGTCCTTATTTAATTGTTTTTGGGGAGTTTCTGGGAGTTTTTTTGGGATTTTTGGGGGAACTTTTGGGGATATTTTGGGAATTTTGGGGGGATTTTTTGGGGAATTTTTTTGGGATTTATTGGGATTTTTTTTGGATTTTTTTGCAAATTTGGGGGATTTTTCAGAATTTTTGGGGGGATTTTTTTGGAATTTTTTTGAGGAATTTTTTTGAGAATTTTTGGGGATTTTTTGGGATTTTTTTTCCGGATTTTTTGGGAAATTTTTTTCAGGATTTTTTGGGAATTATTCCCAATTCCCACAGCAGCTTTTGATGGAATCAGAATTGCAGAACCTTCCCAGCCCCTTCTCCCATGGGAATCCCGGATTTTTCCCGGAAATCTGGGAAAAGCACAATGGGGTAATGGGAATTCCAGGAATTCCTTGGACCAAGAGAAAATTCCCAATATCCCAAAGAATTCCAAGTCCAGAGCAGCCGAAATTCCTTGGGAATTCCGTGCTGGAAAAGTGGGATGAGGACAGGGAGCAAATCCAGGAATTTTCCCAGGGAAAAGTCGGGAAAAGGGAATTCCCATGGGAAAAAAATGGGAATTTGGAGGTGAAGGAAGGGAAATTCCAGGTTCTGGAGAAGGGAAAGCGGGAATTTTCCAAGGGAAATGTCGGGAAAATCAGGGAATTCCTGGAAAAATTAACAAAGGAATCCCAGGAAAAAGCAGGGAATTCCTTGGGGGAAAAAAAGCAGGAAAATCCTTGGGAAAAAAGCAGCAAATTCCTGGGAAAACCAGGGAATTCCTGGGAAAAAAGCAGGGAATTCTTTGGAGAATATCAGGGAATTCCTTAGGAGAAATGAGCAGGGAATTCCTGGGAAAAAAAAGCAGGAAAATCCTTGGGAAAAATGGGAATTCCTTGGGAAAATCAGGGAATTTCTGGGAAAGAAAGCAGGGAATTCCTTGGGGGGAACAAGCAGGAAAATCCTTGGAAAAAAATGGGAATTCCTTGGGAAAAAAAACAGGAAAACCTTTGGGAAAATTAGGGAATTCCTCAGGAAAATCAGGGAATTTCTGGGAAAGAAAGCAGGGAATTCCTTGGGGGGGAAAAGCAGGAAAATCCTTGGAAAAAACCCCAGGAAATTCTTTGGGAAAAGCAGTAAAATCCTTGGGAAAAAAATGGGAATTCCTAGGAAAAAAAGCAGAAAATTCCTTGGGGGGAAAAGCAGGAAAATCCCTGAAAAAAACCCCGGGAATTCCTTGGGAAAAGAGCAGGAAATTATTCGGGAAAAGCAGGGAAATCATTGGGAAAAAATGGGAATTCCTTGGGAAAAAAAACCCAGGAAAACCCTTAGGAAAAAAATCTGGGAATTCTTTGGGAAAAGCAGAAAAATCCTTGGAAAAAGTAAAGAATTTATTGGTAAATCCAGCAAGAAATTCCCGAGGGAAAAAAAAGCAGGAAAATGCTTGGGAAAAAGAGGGAAAATCCGTTAAAAAAAACAGGAATTTTTAAAATCCAATTTAAAAAAAATCAGGAATTCCTTCAAAGCAGAAAATCCAGGGAATGCTCCCAAACCTGGTGGGAAATTGCCAAAATCCATGAGGGGGAAAAGTTGGGATTTTGGGATGAGGATGGGAAAAATCACTGGGAATGGGATAAACCCGGAAAATTCCTTGGGAGGAAAAATATTCCAGGAAATTCAAGATTTTCCAGAAGGCAGAAAAATTCTGAGTTTAAGACTTGAAAAGTTGGGAATTCCCAAGAAATGGGTGGGAAAATCTTTGGGAAAAGGGGGGAAAATTAAAAAAAATTGGGAATTTTTTCAGTTCCAGGGAAAAGCTGGGAATGGTTTGGGAGCTTTGGGATGAGCAAATTCCATGGGAATGGAGAAATTCCATGGAATTCCATCCCCAGGTAAGGGTTTTCCCATGGGAAAATCGGGATGTGGCTGGGAAAATCCAGGAAAAACTGGAATTCCCGGGAAAATCCAGGAAAATTGGCCAGGATTCCCGGGAAAATCCAGGAAAATCAGCCAGGATTCCTGGGAATAAACAGGAAAAACTGGGATGTAGCTGGGAAAATCCAGGAAAAATGGGGAAAATCCAGGAAAAATGGGGAAAATCCAGGGAAGACCGGGATTCCCGGGAAAATCCTGGAAAATCAGCCCGGATTCCTGGGACAATCCAGGAAAAATCCTGGAAAATCAGCCTAGATTTCTGGGAAAATCCTGGAAAAATCGGGATGTGGCTGGGAAAATCCAGGAAAATCAGCCAGGATTCCTGGGAATAAACAGGAAAAATGGGGAAAATCCAGGGAAAATGGGGAAAATCCAGGGAAAACTGCGATTCCGGGGAAAATCCTGGAAAATCAGCCCAGATTCCTGGGAAAATCCAGGGAAAATCGGGATTTGGCTGGGAAAATCCAGGAAAAATTGGGAAAACCCAGGGAAAACCGGGATTCCTGGGAAAATCCAGGAAAACCAGCCTGGATTCCCGGGAAAATCCAGGAAAAATGGGGAAAATCCAGGAAAAATGGGGATGTGGCCAAGAAAATCCAGGGAAAATGGGGAAAATCCAGGGAAAACCGGGATTCCTGGGAAAATCCAGGAAAACCAGCCTGGATTCCCGGGAAAATCCAGGAAAAATGGGGAAAATCCAGGAAAAATGGGGATGTGGCCAAGAAAATCCAGGGAAAATGGGGAAAATCCAGGGAAAATGGGGAAAATCCAGGAAAAATGGGGAAAATCCAGGAAAAATGGGGATGTGGCCAAGAAAATCCAGGAAAAATGAGGAAATCCAGGGAAAACCGGGATTCCTGGGAAAATCCAGGAAAACCAGCCTGGATTCCCGGGAAAATCCAGGAAAAATGGGGAAAATCCAGGGAAAACCGCAATTCCCGGGAAAATCCAGGAAAACCAGCGTGGATTCCCGGGAAAAGCAGCCTCTGGATGCTCCCCATGAGGGCAATTCCAGCCGGATCGAGGCATTCCCGACATTCCCGAATCCCTGGGAATGTTGTCCCATTCCCAGATTTTTTCCCAAATCCGGGTTTGGCTCCTCAGAAAGGGCTGGAGCTGAGAAATTCCCGAAATTTTGGGAATTCCAGGAGCATCCCAAGACCTTCCTTGGCCATTCCCAAGGATGGAGCAGCCCCGGATTTCCTGGGAATTCCATCCCGACATTTCCCAAAAAAACCCTCCCCATCCCCTATTTCCCATTTTTTATCCCAAATCCTTCTCCAGCTCTCCAAGAAAAACCTCCAAAGGGAAAAAAAAAACCCTGGAAAAACCTTTGGAATCTCCTCATTTCCCAGCCGCGCATTCCCTACCTTTTACCCCCCCCAAACCCCTTAATTATCCAATTATTCCCTAATTAACGGCGCATTCCCAACTCCCCGCCGTTATCCCGCTCTCATTTTAATTCCCAACCTCACCTCCAACATTCCCAATCCCAAAAAAACCCGGGATTTAAGCGGCGATTCCCTCAGGAACAGCGCGGGCCTCACCAAGGCCGCGGGCGTTCCCCCCCCCCCTCCCCTCAGCGGGGCCGCCAATTCCCGGCGGGAATTTCCCCTCAGGAATTGCCCTCAGGAATTGCCCTCAGGAATTCCATCCCCGCCGCATTCCCGGGAACTCACGGGGCTCCAACAAATCAAGGAATCCGTGTCGGGATCTTCCACCAACGTCCAGAGTTTGGTGAGGAAGGCGGGCACGTTGCTGGCGCCGGGCCCCGCCGCCGCCGCCGAGCCCGGGCCGTCCATGGCCGCGCCCTCACGGGGAAGGGCTCGGGGAAACCCCGTAGGCAGCGAGGCGCTTAAAAAAGGCGGGAAGAGGCGGCGGCGGCGGGAACGGCGGCGGCGGCGGGAGGCGGCATGGCCGCCGCCATCTTGGGGGGGCGGGAGGGTGGAAGGACGTGAGGGGAGCGTGCGCGGCCACGCCCAGTGCGCGAGGGAGCGTGCGCGGGGAGGGGCGGGAAACGAGGGGCGGGGCTGTGGAGCGAAACCACGCCCCCTTCGGGGTTAGCCACGCCCACAGTGTGTTGTGTATAGGGGCTTTGTATGAAACCACGCCCCCTTGGGGGTTAGCCACGCCCACAGCGTGTTGTGTATAGGGCTTTGCGTGAAACCACGCCCCCTTGAGGGTTAGCCACGCCCACTCTGTGTTGTGTATAGGGGCTTTGTGTGAAACCACGCCCCCTTGAGGGTTAGCCACGCCCACAGGGTGTTGTGTATAGGGGCTCTGTGAAACCACGCCCCCTTGAGGGTTAGCCACGCCCACAGTGTGTTGTGTATAGGGGCTCTGTGTGAAACCACGCCCCCTTGAGGGTTAGCCACGCCCACAGCGTGCTGTGTATAGGGGTTTGTGTGAAACCACGCCCCCTTGGGGGTTAGCCACGCCCACAGTGTGTTGTGTATAGGGGTTTGTGTGAAACCACGCCTCCTTGAGGGTTAACCACGCCCACAGCGTGTTGTGTATAGGGGCTTTGTGTGAAACCACGCCCCCTTGGGGGTTAGCCACGCCCACAGTGTGTTGTGTATAGGGGTTTGTGTGAAACCACGCCCCCTTGGGGGTTAGCCACGCCCACAGCGTGTTGTGTATAGGGGCTCTGCGAAACCACGCCCCCTTGGGGGTTAGCCACGCCCACAGTGTGTTGTGTATAGGGGCTTTGGCACGAAACCACGCCCCCTTGAGGGTTAGCCACGCCCACTCTGTGTTGTGTATAGGGGCTCTGTGAAACCACGCCCCCTTGAGGGTTAGCCACGCCCACAGCGTGTTGTGTATAGGGGTTTGTGTGAAACCACGCCCCCTTGAGGGTTAGCCACGCCCACAGCGTGTTGTGTATAGGGGCTTTGTGTGAAACCACGCCCCCTTGAGGGTTAGCCACGCCCACTCTGTGTTGTGTATAGGGGCTCTGTGTGAAACCACGCCCCCTTGGGGGTTAGCCACGCCCACAGTGTGTTGTGTATAGGGGCTTTGTGTGAAACCACGCCCCCTTGGGGGTTAGCCACGCCCACAGTGTGTTGTGTATAGGGGCTTTGGCACAAAGCCACGCTCCCTTGAGGGTTAGCCACGCCCACAGGGTGTTGTGTATAGGGGCTCTGTGAAACCACGCCCCCTTGGGGGTTAGCCACGCCCATTCTGTGTTGTGTATAGGGGCTTTGTGTAAAACCACGCCCCCTTGGGGGTTAGCCACGCCCACTCTGTGTTGTAGATAGGGGCTCTGTGTGAAACCACGCCCCCTTGAGGGTTAGCCACGCCCACAGCGTGTTGTAGATAGGGGCTTTGTGTGAAACCACGCCCCCTTGAGTGTTAGCCACGCCCACAGAGTGTTGTGTATAGGGGCTTTGTGTGAAACCACGCCCCCTTGAGGGTTAGCCACGCCCACTGTGTGGTGTGTATAGGGGCTCTGTGTGAAACCACGCCCCTTTGAGGGTTAGCCACGCCCACTCTGTGGTGTAGATCGGGGCTCTGTGAAACCACGCCCCCTTGGGGGTTAGCCACGCCCACAGCGTGTTGTGTATAGGGGCTTTGGCACAAAGCCACGCCCCCTTGAGGGTTAGCCACGCCCACTGTGTGCTGTAGATGGGCTTTGCCGCAAAGTCGTGCCCTTTTAAGAGTTAGCCATGCCCACACTGTTGTGCAGATGGGCTTTGGCACGTAGCCACGCCCCCTTGAGCAGTAGCCACGCCCACTCCGTGTTGTATCTAGGGGCTTTGGCACAAAGACACGCCCCCTTGAGCAGTAGCCACGCCCACTCTGTGTTGTAGATGGGGCTTTGGCTCAAAGACATGCCCCCTTGAGGGTTAGCCACGCCCACTCTGTGCTATAAATGGGAGCTTTGTCACAAAGCCACGCCCCCCTGGGGGTTAGCCACGCCCACTCCGTGTTGTAGATAGGGCTTAGGCACAAAGCCACGCCCCCTTGAGGGTTAGCCACGCCCACTGTGTGCTGTAGATGGGCTTTGCCGCAAAGTCGTGCCCTGTTAAGAGTTAGCCATGCCCACACTGTTGTGCAGATGGGCTTTGGCACGTAGCCACGCCCCCTTGAGCAGTAGCCACGCCCACTCCGTGTTGTATCTAGGGGCTTTGGCACAAAGACACGCCCCCTTGAGCAGTAGCCACGCCCACTCTGTTTTGTAGATGGGGCTTTGGCACAAAGCCACGCCCCCTTGTGTGGTAGCCACGCCCCCATATGTTGTAGATAGGGGCTTTGGCACAAAACCACGCCCCCTTGAGCATTAGCCACGCCCACTGCGTGTTGTAAATGGGGCTTTGGCACAAAGACACGCCCCTTAATCAATAGCCACGCCCACTGCATGTTGCAGATGGGTTTTTGCTGTGGATAAGCCCACTCGAAATAAGCCACGCCCACTCCCTGTACTTGCCTGGCCTGTAGGGACACGCCCCCCGAACATCTGGCCCCGCCCCCCACTCTTGATGACAGCCAAGGCCACGCCCCTTTGGTTCAGGCCACGCCCCCTGTCCATTGCTGGCAATAGCTGAGCTGTCACACCTGGCCCCGCCCCCTCGCTTAGGACACGCCCCTTTCCCCTTCGACCTTGCCTTGCTGAAACCACGCCCCTTTCTGACCACGCCCCTTTCTGACCACGCCCCCTTTCCCCGCCTGGCCCGATTAGCGCTGTCGCCGCCGCGCGCATGCGCGGTTCCGGCTGCGCGGCGCCCTCTGCGCAAGCGCGC
Organism: Poecile atricapillus; assembly: GCF_030490865.1. NCBI lineage: Eukaryota > Metazoa > Chordata > Aves > Passeriformes > Paridae > Poecile > Poecile atricapillus. The sequence continues at coordinate 153,563,390 of NC_081250.1, read as the reverse complement.
TTTGCTTTCTCATTTTCCCGCGCTGCCAGTCAATCCCGCTTCTCTTTCCCGTTCGTTTTTCCCGTTATTTTTTTCCCCTTCCCGTTCTCCTGCCGTGCCCGGCAGCGGGATCCCCTCCCTCGGCAGCGGAGCGGGGCCGCGGGAAGGCGGAAGCGCGGGCGGCGGGGGCGTGGCCGCATCGCTGACCCGCGCCCACGTGTTCGGCGGCGCACGCGGAGCCGCCAACATGGAGCAGGTCAGGGGGTGACCGGGGATGGGGACACCGGAGGGGAAGGGGGGGCACACGCGGGGTTGTCATGGCAACGGGGAGGGAGGGGATACTCAAGGGATCGGCATGGCAACGGGGCTGGGCAGGTCCCGGTGAGGGGGGACCGGGAAATGGCGGGGGAGGGTCCGGTCTGGTGGCCGTGAGGGGGAACCCGGCAGTGAGGGGAGATTTGGGTTTGTTCTGAGGGGAACCCGGCAGTTTGGGGGGATTTGGGTTTGTTCTGAGGGGAACCCGGCAGTGAGGGGAGATTTGGGTTTGTCCTGAGGGGGAGCCCGGCAGTGAGGGGAGATTTGGGTTTGTTCTGAGGGGAACCCGGCAGTGAGGGGAGATTTGGGTTTGTCCTGAGGGGAACCCGGCAGTGAGGGGAGATTTGGGTTTGTTCTGAGGGGAACCCGGCAGTGAGGGAGGATTTGGGTTTGTTCTGAGGGGAACCCGGCAGTGAGGGGAGATTTGGGTTTGTTCTGAGGGGAATCAGGCAGTGAGAGGAGAATTTGGTTTTCTGAGAAGGGATTTGGGCTCCGATTTAGGGACCTGTGAGGGAATTTGGGCTTTTGAGAGGGGATTTGGGCTCCTGTGGGGGAATTTGTGCTCCTGCGAGGAGATTTGGATTCTTGAGAGAAGATTTGGGTGCTGAGAGAGGATTTTGGCGGCCTGTGAAAGTATTTTTGCTCCTGAGAGTGAATTTGGGCTCGTCCTGAGGGGAACCCGGCAGTGAGGGGGAATTTGGATTTGTCTTGAGGGGAGATTTGTGCTCCTGAGGGGCTATTTTGGCTCCTAAGGTGGGATTTGGAATCCTGAGTGGAGATTTGGACTCCTGAGAGGGAATTTTGGGTTCTTGTTGATAGGATTTTGGCTCCTGAGGGGGAGATTTGGGCTCCTGAGAGGGTATTTTTGGGCACCTGAGGGAGAATTTGGACTTCTGAAATGGAATTTGGGCTCCTGAGGGAGAATTTTCAGCCCCTGAGGGGAACCCGGCATTGAGGGGAGATTTGGGTTTGTCCTGAGGGGAGATTTGGGTTTGTCCTGAGGGGAATCCGGCAGTGAGGTGAGATTTGAGTTTCTGAGAGGGGATTTGGGCTCCTGAGGTGAGATTTAGGGTTCTGTGAGGGAATTTGGGCTTTTGAGAGGGGATTTGGGCTCCTGAGGGGGAATTTGTGCTCCTGCGAGGAGATTTGGACTCTTGAGAGAAGATTTGGGTGCTTAGAGAGGATTTTGGTGTCCTGTGAGGGAATTTTTGCTCCTGAGAGTGAATTTGGGCTCGTCCTGAGGGGAACCCGGCAGTGAGGGGGAATTTGGATTTGTCTTGAGGGGAGATTTGTGCTCCTGAGGGGCTATTTGGGCTCCTGAGGTGGGATTTGGAATCCTGAGTGGAGATTTGGACTCCTGAGAGGGAATTTTGGGTTCTTGTGATAGGATTTTGGCTCCTGAGGGGGAGATTTGGGCTCCTGAGAGGGTATTTTCGGGCACCTGAGGGAGAATTTGGGCTTCTGAGTGGCAATTTGGGCTTCTTGAATGGAATTTGGGCTCCTGAGGGAGAATTTTTGGCCCCTGAGGGGAACCTGGCATTGAGAGGAGATTTGGGTTTGTCCTGAGGGGAGATTTGGGCTCCTGAGGTGGGATTTGGACTCGTGAGAGAAGATTTGGGCTGCTGAGAGGGCGTTTTGGTGTCTTGAGAGAGCATTTGTGCTCCTGAGAGAGAATTTGGATTTGTCCTGAGGGGAACCCGGCAGTTTGGGGTGATTTGGGGTTGTCCTGAGGGGAGATTTGGGCTCCTGAGTGGGAATTTGGGCTCCTGAGAGGGAATTTTGGTGTCCTGTGAGGGAATTTGGGCTCCTGAGGGCTAATTTGGGCTCGTGCAGTGGGATTTTGGCTCCTGAGAGACGATTTGGACTCCTGAGTGGAGATTTGGGCTTCTGTGAGGGGATATGGGGCCTTGAGGGGGAATTTTGTCTCCTGAGAGAGGATTTGGCTCCTGAGGGGTGATTTGGACTCTGAGAGGGAATTTGGGCTCCTGTGGGGGAATTTTGGCTCCTGAGGGGGAATTTTGGCTCCTGAGGGGAGATTTGGGCTCTGAGAGGGAATTTGGGCTCCTGTGGGGGAATTTTGGCTCCTGAGAGAGGATTTGGCTCCTGAGGGGAGATTTGGGCTCTGAGAGGGAATTTGGGCTCCTGTGGGGGAATTTGGGTTCCTGAGAGGTGATTTGGACTCCTGAGGGGGGATTTTGGTGTCCTGTGAGGGAATTTGTGCTCCTGAGAGAGAATTTGGGTTCCTGGCAGAGGATTTGGGTTTGTTCTGAGGGGAACCCGGCAGTTTGGGGAGGGGTCTCCGTGAGGGTGAACCCCGGGAATTGCGGGGTCCAGCCTGGTCTCCGTGAGGGGGAACGCGGCTGTGAGAGGAGGTTTGGGTTCCTGAGGTGGGATTTGGGTTCCTGAGGTGGGATTTGGGCTCTTGAGGGGCAACTTGGGCTCCTCGGAAGGGATTTGGGTTCTTGAGAGGGAATATTTGGTTGCTGAGGGGGATTTTGGGTTTCTGAGAGGGGATTTGGGCTCCTGAGGTGAGATTTAGGGTCCTGTGAGGGAATTTGGGCTTTTGAGAGGGGATTTGGGCTCCTGTGGGGGAATCTGGGTTCCTGAGGGGGCATTTTGGCTCCTGCAGAGAGATTTGGGCTCCTGAAAGAGGATTTGGACTCCTGAGAGGGAATTTTTGGCACCTGAGGGGGAATTTGGATTCCTGAGGGGGGATTTGGGCTCCTGGGAGAAGATTTTGACTCCTGAGAGGGAATTTTGGGCTCCTGAGGGGCAATTTGGGCTTCTGAAATTGAATTTGGACTCCTGAGGGGGAATTTGGGTTCCTGAGGGAGAGCTTTCGGCTCCTGAGGGGAGATTTGGGCTCCTGAGAGGAGATTTGGGCTCCTGAGGTGAGATTTAGGGTCCTGAGAGGGAATTTGGGCTCCTGATGGGAGATTTTGGATCCTGAGAAAAGATTTGGACTCCTGAGAGTGAATTTGGGCTCCTGCTGGAGAATTTGGACTCCTGAGTGGGAGTTTTTGGCTCCTGAGAGGGAATTTTTGGCTCCTGAGAGGGAATTTGGGCTCCTGAGTGAGGATTTGGGTTCCTGAGGTGGGATTTGGGTTTCTGAGGGGAGATTTGGATTCCTGAGAGGCAATTTGGGCTTCTGCAATGGAATTTGGTCTCCTGAGTGGGAATTTGGGCTTCTGCAATGGAGTTTTGGCTCCTGAGGGGAAATTTTTGGCTACTGAGAGAGAATTTGGGTTCCTGAGGGGGCTTTGGAGGGGGCATTTTGGCTCCTGAGGGGGAATTTGGGTTCCTGAGGTGTGATTTTGACTCCTGAGGGAAGATTTGTGCTCCTGAGGGAGGATTTGGGCTTCTGAAATGGAATTTGTGCCCCTGAGAGAGAATTTGGATTCCTGAGGGGGGATTTGGGTTTGTCCAGAAGGGAAATTTGGGTTCCTGAGTGGGAATTTGGGCTCAGAGGGGGAATTTTGGTCTGCTGAGACGGAATTTGGATCCCGAGGGGGAATTTGGGGTCCTGAGTGGAGATTTTGGCTCCTGAGGGGCAATTTGGGCTTCTGAAATGGAATTTGGGCTCCTGAGGGGGAATTTTTGGCTCCTGAGAGGGATTTGGGCGATTGACAGGGAATATTCAATTCCTGAGGGGGAGTTTGGGTTCCTGAGGGGGAATTTTGGGCTGCTGAGAAGGAATTTTGGATCCTGAGGGAGAATTTGGGCTTCTGAAATGGAATTTGGGCTCCTGATGGGAGTTTTTGGCTCCTGAGAAAAGATTTGGACTCCTGAGAGTGGATTTGGGGTCCTGCTGGAGAATTTGGGCTCCTGAGTGGGAGTTTTTGGCTCCTGAGTGGGAATTTTTGGCTCCTGAGAGGGAATTTTTGGCTCCTGAGGGAGGATTTGGGTTCCTGAGGGGCAACTTGGGCTCCTCAGAAGGGATTTGTGCTCTTGACAGGGAGTATTTGGTTGCTGAGGGGAGATTTGGGTTTTATGAGAAGAGATTTGGGCTCCTGAGGGGGAATTTGGGTTCCTGTGGGGGAATTTTTGGCTACTAAAAGAAACTTGGCCTCAAATTTGGGATTGGGACTCCTGAAAGAGGATTTGGGTTTCTGAGGGGGATTTGGACTCCGGAAGGAGAATTTCCCTCCCATTACCCCCCATTCCCACCCCATTTTCCCTTATTTCTTCCCCATTTTCCCCATTTCCACCCCATTCCTGCCCCATTTTCTCCCCATTTTTTCCCACCCCCCATTTCCTCCCATTTTTCCCCATTTCTTTCCCATTTTTCCCCATTTCCTCCCCATTTTCCCCCATTTCTTACCCATTTTTTCCCATTTCCTTCCCATTTTTTCCCATGCCCACCCTATTTCCCCCATTTCCTCCCCATTTTCCACCCAATTTTCCCTCATTTTTCCCATTTCCTCCCCATTTTTCCCCATTTCCCCCCATTTTTTCCCATTCCCCCCATTTCCAGCCCATTTTTTCCCATTTCCCCCATTTCCTCCTAATTTTCCACCCAATTTTCCCCCATTTTTCCCATTTCCTGCCCATTTCCCCCCATTTCCTGCCCATTTCTTCCCCATTTTGACCCATTTTCCCCCATTTCTTCCCCATTTTTTCCCATTTTCTCCCCATTTCCCCTCATTTCCTCCCCATTTTTTCCCATTTCTCCCATTTCCTCCCATTCCCACTCCATTTCCCCCCATTTTTCCCCATTTCTTCCCCATTTTTTCCTATTCCCACCCCATTTTTTCCCATCCCCCCATTTTCCCCATTTCCCCCCATTTTTCCCCATTTCTTCCCCATTTTCCCCCATTCCCACCCAATTTTTTCCCATTCCCACCCCATTTCCTCCCCATTTTTTCCCATTTCCCCCCATTTTTTTCCATTTCCTCCCCATTTTTTCCCATTTTTACTCCATTTCCCCATTTCCTCCCCATTTTCCCCCCATTTCCTCCCCATTTTTTCCCATTTCTCCCCATTTTCCCTCATTCCCACCCCATTCCCCCCCATTTTCCCCATTTCTTCCCCATTTTTTCCCATTTCCTGCCAATTTCCCCCCATTTTCCTTCCCATTCCCCCCATTCCTTCCCATTTTTTCCCATTTCCCCCCATTTTTTCCCATTTTTTCTCATTTTCCTCATTTTTTCCCATTTTTTCCCATTTTGTGTCCACTTTTTCCCACTTTTTCCCACTTTTTCCCATTTTTTCCCATTTCCTCCCATTTTTTCCCATTTCCCCCGTTTTTCCCCATTTTGTGCCCATTTTTTCCCATTTCCTCCCCATTTTCCCCCATTTCCCCCCATTTCTCCCCATTCCCACCCCATTTCCCCCCATTTTTTCCCATTCCCACCCCCATTTCTTCCCATTTTTTCCCATTTTCCCCCCATTTTTTCCCATTTTTTCCCATTCCCGCCCCTCTCTCACCGTTCCCGTCCCGTTCCAGGCCGGAAGTGGCAGCGAGGATTCCGAAGGCAGCCAGGACAGCGTTTATTCCGGCCTGGAAGATTCCGGAAGCGACAGCGAATCCTCCGGCAATTCCCACTCGGAAGAGGAGGAGGAAGAGGAGGAGGAAGATGAAGATGTTCCCCAGGTAAAGCTTCCCTGGATTTCGGGATTCCCGATCCCGTTTTCTGGGAATTTTCCTGCCGAGGGATGAGGGGAAATCCTGGGAAAAACGGGAAAATTCCCGGAGGTTTTTCCCTGGCGGAATTCGGGAGGGATCTGGGATTCGGCTTCCGATGGAATTCCTGGGATTTTGGGATGGAATTCCGGGAGAATCCCAAAAATCCCCTCCGTTCCCACCCCATTCCCAGAGGAATTCCAGGAGGGGATTCCCATCCCCCCCTTTTCCCAGATTTTGCCCTTTTATCCCAAATTTCCCCTCTCATCCCAGGATTCCTGGAATTCCTCATCCCAAATTTTCCCTTCTCATCACAGAATTCCAGGAATTCTTTATGCCAGATTTCCCCTCTAATCCCAAATTTTCCTCTCTCATCCCAGAATTCCTGGAATTCTTTATCCCAAATTTTCCCTCTCATCCCACATTTTCCCTTCTTATCCCAAATTTTCCCTTCTCATCCCAGAATTCCTGGAGTTTTTTATCCCAAATGTTCTCCTTTTATACCAGATTTTCCCTTCTCATCCCAGAATTCCTGGAATTCTTTATCCCAAATTTCCTCTCTTATCCCAAATTTTCCTCTTCCCAGATTTTCCTCTTTTTATCCCAGATCTTTTCTTCTCGTCCCAGAATTCCTGGGATTTTTTATCCCAGACTTCTCCTCTCATCCCAGAATTCCTCATCCCAGATTTTCCTTTCTCATCTCAGAATTCCTGGGATTCCTTATCCCAGATTTCTCCTCTCATCCCAGATTTTTCCCTTTCATCCCAAATTTTCCCCTCTCATCCCAGAATTCCTGGCATTCCTCATACCAGATCAGCTCCCAAACTTTTCCAGCCCCATTCCCACTTTTCCAGTCCCATTCCCACTTTTCCAGGGCCGTTCCAGGATTTTATGGAAAATTCAGGGGTTTTTTATGGGATCTGGGACAAACTGGGAATTTTTTTTCCAGATTTTTTTTCCCGCTCCGAAGCTGAAACCCGGAGCCAAAAACCTGGAAAAAGAATTATCCCAAAAACCTGGGACAGGATTATCCCAAAAACCTGGGAAAAGAATTATCCCAAAAATCTGGGACAGGATTATCCCAAAAATCTGGAACAAGGATTATCCCAAAAATGTGGGGAAAGGATTTTCCCCAAAATCCTGCTCCCACTTTTCCAATCATTCTCAAAATCCTGGAGCTGCTTTTCCAATCATTCCCTAAAATTTCCCATTCCTATTCCCAGGAATTTCCCATTTGGGATTTTCCCATTCCCAGAATTTTCCCCTTCCCAGGAATTTTCCAATTCCCATCCCAAGGAATTTCCCTTTCCCAATTCTCCCCATTCCCAGGAGTTTCCCTTTCCCATTTGGAATTTCTCATTCCCAGGAATTTCCTCTTCCCATCTCCAAGAATTTTTCATTCCCAGGAATTTCCCATCCCAAGGAATTTCAAGAATTTTCCCATTCCCATCCCAAGGAATTTCCCATTCCCAGGATTTTCCCCTTCCCAGGAATTTTCTCTTCCCATCTCCAAGAATTTTTCATTCCCAGGAATTTCTCTTTCCCAGGAATTTCCCATTTGGAATTTCCCATTTCCATCCTGAGGAATTTCCCATTCCCAGGAATTTCCTATTTGGAATTTTCCATTCTCATCCCAATGAATTTTTCCATTCCCATTCCCAGGAATTTTCCATCCCAAGGAATTTCCCATTTGGAATTCTCCCCATTCCCAAAAATTCTTTATCCCAGATTTTCTCTCTCATCCCAGAATTCCTCTTCCCAGATTTTCCCCTCTCATCCCAAATCTTTTTTTCTCATCCCAGAATTTCCCAGGAATTTCCCTTTCCCACGAATTTCCCCATTCCCAAGAATTTCCCTTTCCCAGGATTTTCCCTTTCCCAGGAATTTCCCCCATTCCCAGGAATTTCCCATTGGAATTTCCTCTTCCCATCTCCAGGAATTTTCCATTCCCAGGATTTTCCCTTTCCCAGGAATTTCCCCTTTCCCAGGAATTTCCCTTTCCCAGGAATTTCCCTTTCCCAGGAATTTTCCATTCCCAGGAATTTCCCATTCCCAGGAATTTCCCCATTCCCAGGAATTTCCCTTTCCCAGGAATTTTCCATTCCCAGGAATTTCCCTTTCCCAGGAATTTCCCCATTCCCAGGAATTTCCCATTCCCAGGAATTTCCCTTTCCCAGGATTTTCCCTTTCCCAGGAATTCCCCAGGAATTTCCCTTTCCCAGGAATTTCCCTTTCCCAGGATTTTCCCATTCCCAGGAATTTCCCCATTCCCAGGAATTTCCCATTCCCAGGAATTTTCCATTCCCAGGAATTTCCCCATTCCCAGGAATTTCCCATTCCCAGGAATTTCCCATTCCCAGGAATTTCCCCATTCCCAGGAATTTCCCTTTCCCAGGAATTTTCCATTCCCAGGATTTTCCCTTTCCCAGGAATTTTCCCTTTCCCAGGAATTTCCCATTCCCAGGAATTTCCCTTTTCCAGGATTTTCCCTTTCCCAGGAATTCCCCAGGAATTTCCCTTTCCCAGGAATTTCCCTTTCCCAGGATTTTCCCTTTCCCAGGAATTTCCCCATTCCCAGGAATTTCCCTTTCCCAGGAATTTTCCATTCCCAGGAATTTCCCCATTCCCAGGAATTTCCCTTTCCCAGGAATTTTCCATTCCCAGGATTTTCCCTTTCCCAGGAATTTCCCCATTCCCAGGAATTTCCCTTTCCCAGGAATTTCCCCATTCCCAGGAATTTCCCCATTCCCAGGAATTTCCCATTCCCAGGAATTTCCCTTTCCCAGGAATTTCCCATTCCCAGGAATTTCCCTTTCCCAGGAATTCCCCAGGAATTTCCCTTTCCCAGGAATTTCTCTTTCCCAGGAATTTCCCATTCCCAGGATTTTCCCTTTCCCAGGAATTCCCCTCCCTTCCCGAACCTCCTGCCTTTTCCCTTCCCAAAACAAAAACTCCGGGAATTTTTCTCCGGGAATCTCAGGGATCTTCTCTTCCCGATTTTCCCAGGCCGGATCCGCCCCCGTTCCCGGGAAAACCCCGGGAGACGATTCCCGGCGGGAAAGGGACGAGTACCAGGAGGACAGCTCGGATGAGGAGGTGAGATCCCATCCGCCGGAATTCCGGGAATTTTATCCCGGAAAAAAGCAAAACGCGGAGCCGGGAAAAGCCCGGAGCGGTTTGGGGGGATTATCCCGGAAAAAAACCGGGATTGGAGGGATCCAGAGGGATCCAGGAGGATCCAGGGGGATCCAGGGAAGGGCCTGGGGTTGGGATTTTTGGGAATGTTCCCTTGGGAAAAGGCGGGAATTCACATTCCTGACTGGAATTCCCGTCCTTGTGGATGTGGCGCAATTCCTAAAAATTCCCCAAAATTCCCAGGAATTCCCCAAAATTCCAAAAAAATTCTCAATAATTTCCAAGGAATCTCTCAAATTCCCCCCAAATCCCAAAGAATTCCCAAAGAATTCCCGAAGAATTCCCAAAAAATCCCAAAAATTACAAATAGTTCCCAGTAATTCTCAAAAATTCCCAATAATTCCCAAAAAATTCCCCCAAAATTCTCAACAATTCCCAAAAAAATCCCCCAAAATTCCCAATAATTCCTAAAAATTCCTAAAAATTCCCAATAATTCCAAAAATCCTCAGTAATTCCCAAAAAAGTCCTCCAAAATTCCCAATCGTTCCCAAAAAATTCCCAATGGTTCCTAAAAATTGCCAGAAAGTCCTGAAAGTTCTCAATAGTTCCTTAAAAATTCTTAAAAATTCAAAAAAATTCACAATAATTCCCAAAAAATCCCCAAATTTCCCCAAAATCCTCAACAATTCCCAAAGAATTTCCAAAAAGTTCCCAATTGTTCCAAATAATTCCCAGTAATTCTCAAAAATTCCCAATAATTCTCAAAAAATCCCCAAAAATTCCTAAAAATTCCCAAAAAATTCCCAATCATTCCGAAAAATTCCCAGTAATTCCCCCAAAAAATCCCCAAAATTTCCCTGAATTCCCAAAAAAATCCCAATAACTCCCAAAAATGCAAAAAAATTCCTAAAAATTCTCAATAGTTCCTAACAAATTTCCAAATATTACAAAAAACTCACAGCAATTACCAAAATAGCCCCAAAATTCCCAAAGAATTCCTAAAAAATTCCCAATAGTTCCAAATAATTTCCAGAAATTCTCCAAAATTCCCCAAAAATTCCCAAAAAGTCATAAAAAATTCTCAGTAGTTCCTAAAAAATTCCTAAAAATTCCAAAAAATTCACAATGATTCCCCCCAAAATCTCAGAAGCTCCCAAAGAATTCCCAAAAAAGTCCCAAAAAATTCCTAACTGTTCTCAATAATTCCCAAAAAATCCCCCAAATTCCCCCAAAATTAAAAAAAATTCCCAAAGAATTCCCAAAAAATTCCCAATTGTTCCAAGTAATTGCCAGTAATTCTCAAAAATTCCCAATAGTTGTCCAAAAATTCCCAAAAATTCTCAATAATTCCAAAAAAATCCCCCAAAATTCCCAATAACTCCTAGAAGTTCCTAAAAATTCCCAATAATTCCCCCCAAATTCCCGATCTTTTCCAATAATTCCCAAAAAAATCCCCAAAAATTCCCAGTAATTCCCCAGAATTCTACAAAATTCCCTGAAAATTCCAAAAATTCCCCAAAATTCCTAACAATTCCCAATAATTCCCAAAAATTTCTAAAAAATTCCTAAAAAATTCCCAAAAATTCCCAATAATTACCAAAATTGCCAAAAAATTCTCAATAATTTCAAAAAAATTCCCAATTGTTCTGAAAAAATTCCCAATAATTCCCCCCCAAAATGCCAAAAATTTCCCAAAAAACTCCACAAAAGTTCCCAGTAATTCCCAAAAATTCTCAATAATTCCCAATTCCGACTTCTTCTTACTTTGTCCCCACCCCATTCCCCAGTTTGGCTCGAAATCCTTCCCAAAATCTGGGAATTCCCCAAATTCCCAGGAAAATCCTGGCTCCAAACTCATCCCAAACTCTGGGAATTCCAAACCTTTCCCAAAATCTGGGAATTCCTGGGGAAATCCCAGCTCCAGGCCCTTCCCAAACTCCGGGAAATTCGGGATCTGCTCCGAGGGGAAAAGGATGGGAAAGCAGGAACGGACTCAGAGTGGAATTTTCTGGAACATTCCTTTGGAAAAAGCCGGAATTCCGGGCTGGAATTCTCATTCCCGGCTGGAATTCCCATCCCTGTGGATCCTCAGGATTCCCAAGCTCGGAATTCCCGGATTTCCGAGCTCGGAATTCCCGGATTTCCGTCTCCCTCTGGGCTTGGGATGGATTTCTCTGGAATTTTCTGGGAATTTTCTGGATTTTTCTGGAATTTTCTGGAATTTTTCCTGGAAAAAGGAGCCTCAAGCAGGGGGGAAAAAAGCTGGGAAAGGGCGAAAATTCCCGAAAAAAAGCCGGGAAAACCATTGGGAATTGCACCGGGGTATCCCAGCGATCCCAATGCCAGGGAAAACCGGGATTTTTCCAGAGAATTCTCTGGAAAGAGCCCCCAGGAATTCAGGGAATTAAAAAAAATCATGGAAAAAAAAATCGGGAATTCCGGAGCCGCCGCTGGGGGGAGCCCTGAGCCTTTTCCAGGATTTTTTATTCCCTTTTCCCTAAAAAAATTCCCGGGATTTGGGTTTGGGGGGGTTTTGGATCCCGGATTTTTTGGGAATGGCGCCGTCGTTTTTCCTGCTCCTCGATCCCTTCCCGAGGGATTTTCCAGGGATTTCGTTTTCCATGGATTTCGTTTTCCATGGATTTTGTTTTCCATGGATTTCAGTGGGGAGGGAATTTTGGGAATCCGCCGGAATTTGTGCCGGGAAAATCCCAGCGGATTTTCCCAAAAGATGGGAATTTTGGGATATTGGAATTCCTTGGGAATTCCATGAGGGAACAGCTGTGGATTCTTGGGAATATTCCCTTGGAAAGGGCTGGAATTCTCATTCCCAGCGGGACAAGTCCTGGATAAACCAATCCTGGATTTCCTGGTCTGGATTTGGGATCAATCCTGGATTTCCCATCCTGGATTTGGGATCAATCCCGGATTTCCTGGTCTGGATTTGGGATCAATCCCAGATTTCCCGGCCTGGATTTGGGATCAATCCCGGATTTCCCAGCCTGGATTTGGGATCAATCCCGGATTTCCCAGCCTGGATTTGGGATCAATCCCGGATTTCCCAGCCTGGATTTGGGATCAATCCTGGATTTCCCGGTCTGGATTTGGGATCAATCCCGGATTTCCCAGCCTGGATTTGGGATCAATCCCGGATTTCCTGGCCTGGATTTGGGATCAATCCCGGATTTCCCAGCCTGGATTTGGGATCAATCCCGGATTTCCCAGCCTGGATTTGGGATCAATCCTGGATTTCCCGGTCTGGATTTGGGATCAATCCTGGATTTCCCAGCCTGGATTTGGGATCAATCCCGGATTTTCTGGTCTGGAGTTTGAACTGTCCCAGATCCCGATCCCGGCTCCCCAGATCAATCCCAATCCCCAAATCCCCATCCCGTTTTTCTGGGATGTCCCAAATCCCAGCTCCTGGGTCTATCCCAGATTTCCCAATCCCATTTTTCTGGGATGTCTCAGATCCCAATCCCATTTTTCTGGACTATCCCAGATCCCAGTCCTGGCTCCCAAGGCTATCCCAAATCCCGATCCTGGCTCTTTGGTCTATCCCAGATTTCCTAATCCCATTTTTTCTGGACTATCCCAGATCCTGATCCCGATTTTCTGGACTATCCCAGATTTCCCAATCCCATTTTTTCTGGACTATCCCAGATCCTGATCCCGATTTTCTGGACTATCCCAGATTTCCCAATCCCATTTTTGTGGACTATCCCAGATCCCAATCCCAATTTTCTGGGCTATCCCAGATCCTGATCCCGGCTCCTGGGTCTGTTCCAGCTCCCTGGATCCGATTTTCTTGGAATATCCCAAATCCCAATCCCATATTCCAGGTCTATCCCAGATCCCTGGATCCCATTTCCCTGGAATGTCCCAGATCCCAATCCCGGTTCCTGGGTCTATCCCAGATTTTTCAATCCCATTTTTCTGGGCTATCCCAGATCCCAATCCCGTTTTTCTGGACTATCCCAGATTTCCCAATCCCATTTTTCTGGGCTATCCCAGATTTCCCAATCCCATTTTTCTGGACCATCCCAGATTTTCCAATCCCATTTTTCTGGACTATCTCAGATCCCAATTCTGATTCTCTGGACTGTCCCAGATTTCCCAATCCCATTTCCTTGGAATGTCCTAGATCCTGATCCCATTTTTTGGGTCTATCCCAGTTCCCAATCCCATTTCCCTGGAATGTCCCGGATCCCAATCCTGATTCTCTGGGCTATCCCAGATCCTGACCCCATTCCCAAATCCCAACTCTCAAATCTCCATTCCCAACTCCCATTCCCAAATCCCAAATTCCCAAATCCCAAATCCCATCCCCAAATCCCAAATCCCATTCCCCAATCCCATTCCCAAATCCCAAACACCATTCCCAAATCCCGAATTCCCAAATCCCAACTCCCCCATTCCGGGCCCTGTCTGGGATCCGAGCCCGGATCCGGGAGCTGCAGGAGCCGCAGGAACCGCCTGGGGCCCAAATCCCCAATCCCAAATCCCAAATCCCCAATCCCAAATCCCAAATTCCCACATCCCAAATCCCATTCCCAACTCCCCCATTCCGGGCCCCGTTTGGGATCAGAGCCCGGATCCGGGAGCCAGAGCCGGGAGCCAGATCCAGGAGCAGCCCCGGGAGCCTCCGGAGCCGCCGCAGGAAGCGCCCAGGGGCCAAATCCCAAATCCCCATTCCCCAATCCCATTCCCAAATCCCAAATCCCAACTCCCATTCCCAAACACCATTCCCAAATCCCAAATTTCCACATCCCAAATCCCAAATCTCATTCCCAAATCCCAAACACCATTCCCAAATCCCATTCCCACATCCCAAATCCCATTCCCAAATCCCAAATCCCAACTCCCCCATTCCGGGCCCCGTTTGGGATCGGAGCCCGGATCCGGGAGCCAGATCCAGGAGCAGCCCCGGGAGCCTCCGGAGCCGCCGCAGGAAGCGCCCAGGAGCCAAATCCCAAATCCCAAATCCCAAATTCCCACATCCCAAATCCCCATTCCCAAATCCCAAATCCCAACTCCCCCATTCCGGGCCCCGTTTGGGATCGGAGCCCGGATCCGGGAGCCAGATCCAGGAGCAGCCCCGGGAGCCTCCGGAGCCGCCGCAGGAAGCGCCCAGGAGCCAAATCCCAAATCCCAAATCCCAAATTCCCACATCCCAAATCCCCATTCCCAAATCCCAAATCCCAACTCCCCCATTCCGGGCCCCGTTTGGGATCGGAGCCCGGATCTGGGAGCCAGAGCCGGGAGCAGCCCCGGGAGCCTCCGGAGCCGCCGCAGGAAGCGCCCAGGGGCCAAATCCCAAATCCCAAATCCCAAATTCCCACATCCCAAATTCCCATTCCCAAATCCCATTCCCAACTCCCCCATTCCGGGCCCTGTCTGGGATCGGAGCCCGGATCCGGGAGCCAGAGGCGGGAGCCAGATCCAGGAGCAGCCCCGGGAGCCTCCGGAGCCGCCGCAGGAAGCGCCGGGGGCTGCGGTGTTTCCTCCCGGAATGACAATTCCAGATGTTCCTCTCCCGGCTCCGGCCGCGATTCCAAGGATTTTCCCTCCTCCTCCTCCTCCTCCTCCTCCTCCTCCTCCTGCTGCTCCGGCGGCGGCTCCCGGAGCGATCCCGGAGGGATCGGGAGCTGCCGAGCTCCGGGAAAGGGGAGAGGGAAAAGGGAAAGGGAGAATTCCCGGGAATGAGAGGGAATCCAGAGGAGAAGGGAAAATGGGAATGGGGAAAAATGGGGAAAAAATGGGAAAATGGGGGAAAAATGGGAAAATGGGGATGGGAAAAATGGGGAGAAAATGGAAAAAAATGGGGGAAAAATGGGGAAAATGGGAATGGGAGAAATAGGAAAAAAATGAGGGAAAAATAGGGAAAATGGGAATGGGAAAAAGGGAAAAATGGGAAAATGGGAATGGGAAAAATGGGGAAAAATGAGGAGAAAATGGGGAAAAATGAGGAGAAAATGGGGAAAAATGAGGAGAAAATGGGGAAAATGGGAATGAGAAAAATGGGGGAAAATGGGAATGGGAAAATGGGGAAAAAATGGAAATGGGAAAAAAATGGGGGAAAATGGGAAAAAATGGGGAAAAAATGAGGAGAAAATGGGGAAAAATGGGAATGGGAAAAATGGGGAAAAAGTGGGAATGGGTGAATGGGGAAAAAAGGGAAAATGGGGAAAAATGGGAATGGGAAAAAGGGGGAGAAAATGGAGAAAAAATGGGGAAAATGGGAAAAAATGGGGAAAATGGGGAAAAAATGAGAATGGGGAAATGGGGAAAAAATGGGGAAAAATGGGAAAAGGGGAAAATCGGAATGGGAAAAATGGGGGGAAAATGGGAAAAAATGGGAAAAATGGGAATGGGGAAAAATGGTGAAAAAATGGGAAAAATGGGGAAAAATGGGAATGGGGGAAGGGGGAAAATGGGAATGGAAAAAAATGGGGGAAAAAATGGGAATGGGGGAAAATGGGAAAATGAGAATGGGGAAAGGGGAAAAGGGAGAAAATAGGAAAAATGGGGAAAAAATAGGAATGAAAAAATAGGGAAAATGGGGAAAAAGAGGGAAAAATGGGGATGGGGAAATGGGAAAAATGGGGAAAAATGGGAATATGGGAATGAGAAAATAGGGAAAAATGGGAGTGGGAAAAGGGGGAAATGGGAATGGGGGAAAAATGGGAAAAAATGGGAAAATGAGAATGGGAAAAATGGGAAAAAATTGGAAAAATGGGAAAAAAAATTGGAAAAATGGGAATGGGAATAGGATTGAGAATGGGGAAAAATGGGAATGGGAAAATGGGAATTTGGGATTGGGAATGAGAGCAGGTGGATGAGGAACAGGGATTGGGATTTCCCAGTTTCCAGCTCCAGGTTCCCAAATTCCAACCCCATTTTTCCCAGATTTCCCCCCCATTTTCCCAGATTTTAGCTCCATTTTTCCCAAATTTTTGTCCTTTTTTTTTTCCCCAAATTTTTGTCCCATTTTTCCCAGTTTTACTCTCACTTTTCCAGGATTTTAGCCCCATTTTTCCCAAATTTTCTTCCCATTTTTCCCAGATTTTCCCCCCATTTTTCCGATTTTCCAGCCTCACTTTTCCCAGATTTCCTCCCCAATTTTCCCAGATTTTACTCTCATTTTTCCCAAATTTTCCCCCCATTTTTCCCACATTTTACCCTCTTTTTTTCCCAAATTTTTGTCCTTTTCATTCCCAAATTTTTGTCCCATTATTCCCAGTTTCCAGCCCAAATTTTCCCAGATTTTACTCCCACTTTTCCCAGATTTTCCCCCCATTTTTCCCAAACTTTTGCCCCATTTTTCCAAATTTCCCCCCATTTTTTCCAGATTTTAATCTCCATTTTCCCCAAATTTTTTCCCTTTTTTTCCCAAATTTTCATCCCTTTTTTTCCCAAATTCCAGCCCCACTTTTCCCAGATTTTTCCCAAATTTTTCCCCCCATTTTTCCTAAATTTTTGTCCCACTATTCCCAAATTTCCCCCAACTTTTCCCAAATTTTCCACCCATTTTTTCCCAGATTCCCCCCCCATTTTTCCCAGATTTTATTCCCATTTTCTGCAAATTTCCTCCCATTTTTCCCATTTTCCAGCCCCTTTTTTCCCAGCTTTTATCCCAAATTTCCCCCAAATTTTTCTCCCATTATTCCCAAATTTTCCCCAATTTTTCCCAAATTTTCCCTCCACTTTTCCCACATTTTCCCCTCATTTTCCCCAAACTTTTGTCCCTTTTTTCCCAAATTTTTGTCCCTTTATTCCCAAATTTCCCCCCTCTTTTCCCACATTTCTCCCCCCACTTTTCCCATTTTTCAGCCCCATTTTTCCCAAATTTTCCTCTCATTTTTCCCAAATTTTCCCCCATTTTTCCCAAACTTCCCCCCCACTTCCCCCCATTTTTCCCAGATTTTCCCAGATTTCCCCCCCATTTTTCCCCAGATTTTCCAACCCCATTTTTCCCAATTTTTTCCCCATTTTTCCCAAATTTTCCCCCATTTTTCCCAAATTTTCCTCTCATTTTTCCCAAATTTTATTCCCATCTATCCCAAATTTCCCCCCGATTTTTCCCAGATTCCCCCCCCCATTTTTTCCCATTTTCCAGCCCCACTTTTCCCAAATTTTCCCTCAATTTTTCCAGAATTTTCCCACATTTTCCCCTCATTTTCCCCAAATTTTTGTCCCCTTTTTCCTAAATTTTCCCTCCATTTTTCCCACATTTTCCCCCCACTTTTCCCATTTTCCAGTCCCATTTTTCCCAGATTTTACTCTCACTTTTCCCAAATTTTACTCTCATTTATCCCAAATTTCCCCCATTTTTCTCAAATTTTCCCCTCATTTTCCTCCCCATTTTTCCCAAATTTTCCCACATTTTCCCCAAATTTCCCCCCCATTTTTCCCAAATTTTTCCCCCACTTTTCCCACATTTTTCCCAAATTTTCCCAGATTTTCCCCCCCATTTTTTCCCATTTTCCAGCCCCATTTTTCCCAAATTTTCCCTCATTTTCCCCAAATTTTCCCCTCATTTTTCCCACATTTTCCCTCCTTTTTTCCCAAATTTCCCCCGATTTTTTCCCAAATTTTCCCCCCATTTTTCCCAAATTTTCCCAGATTTCCCCCCCATTTTTTCCCATTTTCCAACCCCATTTTTCCCAAATTTCCCCCGATTTTTTCCCAAATTTTCCCCTCATTTTTCCCAGATTTTCCCAGATTTCCCCCCCATTTTTTCCCATTTTCCAGCCCCATTTTTCCCAAATTTTCCCTCATTTTCCCCAAATTTTCCCCTCATTTTTCCCACATTTTCCCTCCTTTTTTCCCAAATTTCCCCCGATTTTTTCCCAAATTTTCCCCCCAATTTTCCCAGATTTCCCCCCCATTTTTCCCATTTTTCAACCCCATTTTCCCCAAATTTTCCTCTCATTTTTCCCAATTTTTCCCCCTTTTTTCCCGAATTCCCACATTCCCATTTCCCCATCCCAAATTCCCATCCTCTCCCCCCACCCCCCAAACCAAAACCCCCCAAAAATCCCAAAAAATTCCCAAAAATCCCCAAAAATTCCCAAAAATTCCCCTCATTCCCCGGAATTGCTGCCGGGCTCCCGCTCCGGGATTTTGGGAAGAGCTTTGATCCAGGATTTCCAGCGGCTCCGGGTGTTATTCCCATCATTCTCCCGCTGTTTCCGAAGCCTCTGGCACTCGGAATCGCGCCGTAAGACAATCCCTCATCCCGGCTTTTTCCAACTTTTCCAGCCTTTCCCCCGTTCCCTTCGGAATCCGGCGGCTCCTGCGGTTTCCCGGCGGCTCTTCCGGAATTCTCCCCCCTCAGATCCCGATTTTCCCCCTCAAATTCCCAATTTTCCCCCTAAAATCCCGATTTCTCCCCCTCAAATCCCGATTTTCCCCCTCAAATCCCGATTTTCCCCCTCAAATCCCGATTTTCCCCCTCAAATCCCGATTTTCCCCCTCAAATCCCGATTTTCCCCCTCAATTCCCGATTTCCCCCCTCAAATTCCCACTTTTCCCCCTCAAATCCCAATTTTCCCCCTCAAATCCCGATTTTCCCCCCCTCAAATCCCGATTTTCCCCCTCAAATCCCGATTTTCCCCTCAAATCCCGATTTTCCCCCTCAAATCCCGATTTTCCCCTCAAATCCCGATTTTCCCCTCAAATCCCGATTTTCCCCCCCTCAAATCCCAATTTTCCCCCCCTCAAATCCCAATTTTCTCCCTCAAATCCCGATTTTCCCCCCCTCAAATCCCGATTTTCCCTCTCAAATCCCGATTTTCCCTCTCAAATCCCGATTTTCCCCCTCAAATCCCGATTTTCCCCCTCAAATCCCGATTTTCCCCCTCAAATCCCAATTTTCCCCCTCAAATCCCGATTTTCCCCCTCAAATTCCCAATTTTCCCCCTGAAATCCCAATTTTCCCCCTCAAATCCCGATTTTCCCCCCCTCAAATCCCGATTTTCCCCCTGAAATCCCGATTTTCCCCCTCAAATCCCGATTTTCCCCCCTCAAATCCCGATTTTCCCCCTCAAATCCCGATTTTCCCCTCAAATCCCGATTTTCCCCCTCAAATCCCGATTTTCCCCCTCAAATTCCCAATTTTCCCCCCCTCAAATCCCGATTTTCCCCCTCAAATCCCAATTTTCCCTCTCAAATCCCGATTTTCCCCCTCAAATCCCGATTTTCCCCCTCAAATTCCCAATTTCCCCCCCTCAAATTCCCACTTTTCCCTCTCAAATCCCGATTTTCCTTCTCAAATCCCGATTTTCCCCCTCAAATCCCGATTTTCCCCCTCAAATCCCGATTTTCCCCCTCAATTCCCGATTTCCCCCCTCAAATTCCCACTTTTCCCCCTCAAATCCCAATTTTCCCCCTCAAATCCCGATTTTCCCCCCCTCAAATCCCGATTTTCCCCCTCAAATCCCGATTTTCCCCTCAAATCCCGATTTTCCCCCTCAAATCCCAATTTTCCCCCCCTCAAATCCCAATTTTCCCCCCCTCAAATCCCAATTTTCTCCCTCAAATCCCGATTTTCCCCCCCTCAAATCCCGATTTTCCCTCTCAAATCCCGATTTTCCCTCTCAAATCCCGATTTTCCCCCTCAAATCCCGATTTTCCCCCTCAAATCCCGATTTTCCCCCTCAAATCCCAATTTTCCCCCTCAAATCCCGATTTTCCCCCTCAAATTCCCAATTTTCCCCCTGAAATCCCAATTTTCCCCCTCAAATCCCGATTTTCCCCCCCTCAAATCCCGATTTTCCCCTCAAATTCTCAATTTCCCCTCTCAAATCCCGATTTTCCCCCCTCAAATCCCGATTTTCCCCCTCAAATCCCGATTTTCCCTCTCAAATCCCGATTTTCCCTCTCAAATCCCAATTTTCCCCCTCAAATCCCGATTTTCCCCCCCTCAAATCCCGATTTTCCCCTCAAATTCTCAATTTCCCCTCTCAAATCCCGATTTTCCCCCCCTGAAATCCCGATTTTCCCCCTCAAATCCCGATTTTCCCTCTCAAATCCCGATTTTCCCTCTCAAATCCCGATTTTCCCCCTCAAATCCCGATTTTCCCCCTCAAATCCCGATTTTCCCCCTCAAATCCCAATTTTCCCCCTCAAATCCCGATTTTCCCCCTCAAATTCCCAATTTTCCCCCTGAAATCCCAATTTTCCCCCTCAAATCCCGATTTTCCCCCCCTCAAATCCCGATTTTCCCCCTGAAATCCCGATTTTCCCCCTCAAATCCCGATTTTCCCCCCTCAAATCCCGATTTTCCCCCTCAAATCCCGATTTTCCCCCTCAAATCCCGATTTTCCCTCTCAATTCCCGATTTTCCCCCTCAAATTCCCGATTTTCCCCCCCTCAAATCCCGATTTTCCCCCTCAAATCCCGATTTTCCCCCTCAAATTCCCACTTTTCCCTCTTTCATCCCCTCTCTTCTCCCAGGAAAATCAACCCCAAAGAATTCCCAGATTTTTCCGGGGGTTTCTCCCTCGGAAAAGCGGGAAAATCCCTCGGGAATTTGGGATTGGGGGTGAGGTCATCGCCAGCGTTCCGAGGTTTTCCTCATCCTCGTTTTTCCGTGGATGAAGCCGGGATGGGAGCGGGGGAAATTCGGGAATTCCCGGGGGAGTTTCATCCCAAACTTTTCCCAGAATTTTCCCAAAGTTTTCCCAGTTTTCCCAAAGTTTCCCCAAAGTTTTCCCAAAGTTTTCCCAAAGTTCCCCAAAAGTTTTCCCGAAGTTTTCCAGAGTTTCCCCAACTTTTTCCCAAACTTTTTCCAAAGTTTTTCCCAAACTTTTCCCAAAGTTTTCCCAAAGTTTTCCCAGAGTTTTCCCAAACTTTCCCCAGTTTTTCCAGAGTTTTCCCAAGGTTTTCCCAACCTTTTCCCAAACTTTTCCCCAAAGCTTTTCCAGAGTTTTCCCAAAGTTTCCCCAAAGTCTTCCCAAACTTTTTCCAAAGTTTTTTCAGTTTTCCCAAACTTTTCCCCAAGTTTTTTCAGAGTTTTCCCAAAGTTTTCCCAAACTTCTTCCAAAGTTTTCCCAAAGTATCCCAAAGTTTTCCAGAGTTTTCCCAAAGTTCTCCTAAGTTTCCAAAAGTTTTCCCAAAGTTTTTCCAGAGTTTTCCCGAAGTTTTCCCCAAACTTTTTCCAAAGTTTTCCAGAATTTTTTTTGACTTTTCCCAAAATTTTCCCAAAATTTTCTCAGAGTTTTCCCAAAGTTTTCCCAAACTTCTTCCAAAGTTTTCCAAAGTTTTTCCAGAGTTTTCCCAAAGTTTTTCCAGAGTTTTCCCAAAGTTTTTCCAGAGTTTTCCCAAACTTCTCCCGAACTTTTCCCAAACTTTTCCCCCAAGCTTTCCCAAAGTTTTCCCAAAGTTCTCCCAAGTTTCCAAAAGTTTTCCCAGAGTTTTTCCCAGACTTTTCCCAAAGTTTTTCCAGATTTTTCCCGAAGTTTTCCCCAAACTTTTCCCAAAGCTTTCCACAGTTTTTTTTGGACTTTTCCCAAAATTTTCCCAAAATCTTCTCAGAGTTTTCCCAAAGTTTTCCCAAACTTCTTCCAAACTTTTCCAAAGTTTTTCCAGAGTTTTCCCAAAGTTTTCCCCAAACTTTTCCCAAACTTTTCCCAAAGTATCCCCCAAAGTTTTCCAGAGTTTTCCCAAAGTTTTCCCAAAGTTTTCTCAAAGT
The DNA here is from genome assembly GCF_030490865.1 of Poecile atricapillus. Taxonomy (NCBI): domain Eukaryota; kingdom Metazoa; phylum Chordata; class Aves; order Passeriformes; family Paridae; genus Poecile; species Poecile atricapillus. Next base: position 153,541,640 of record NC_081250.1, on the reverse strand, counting down.
TTCCCTGAAGTTTTCCCAAAGTTTTCCCGAAATTTTCCCAAAGTTTTCCCAAAGTTTGGGACAGAGCTTTTCCGACCCCCTGGGGAGATTCCCTGGAAATTTGGGAAGAGAGGGGGAAAAAAAACATGGAAAAAAATGGGGCTGGAATTTGGGGAAACTGAGGCTGAAAACTTTGGGAAACTGAGGCTGGAAAATCTGGGGAAATTGAGGCTGGAAATTTTGGGGAAACTGAGGCTGGAAATTTTGGGAAAAGTGGGAAAAATGAGGATGGAAATCTGGGAAAAATGAGGCTGGAATTTGGGGAAACTGAGGCTGGAATTTTGGGAAAACCAGGGTTGGAAATTGGGAAACTGAGGCTGAAATTTGGGAAAAGTGGGGTGAAAGTTGGGGAAACTGAGGCTGGAAATGTGGGGAAACTGAGGCTGGAATTTGGGGAAACTGAGGCTGGAATTTGGGGAAACTGAGGCTGGAATTTGGGAAAATGGCACCAAAAGTCGGCCAAGGTGATGCTGGAATTTGGGAGATTCCCGGGATTTGGGTGATCCCAGAATTTGGACAATTCCCAGAATTTGGGGGATCCCAGGATTCAAAAAATTCCCAGGATTTGGAGAATTCCCAGGATTTTGGGCAATTCCCAGGATTTTGATGATCCCAGATTTTGGAGAATTCCCGGGATTTTGGACAATTCCTGGGATTTTGGGCAAATTCCTGGGATTTTGGACAATTCCCAGGATTTTGATGATCCCAGGAGCCCCTCAAGGGTTAAATCCAGGCTGAATTCCCGGGATTTTGGACAATTCCCGGGATTTTGGACAATTCCCAGGATTTTGGGCAAATTCCCAGGATTTCGGAGAATTTCTGGGATTTTAATGATCCCAGGATTTGGAGAATCCCAGATTTTGGGCAATTCCCAGGATTTTGATCCCAGGAGCCCCTCAGGGGTTAAATCCCGGCCGAATTCCCGGGATTTTGGGCAGGAAAAGCTTTTTCCGAGCGATGACGTCACCAAAACTCCGGAATAACCACGAGGAAGAGCGGAAACCTCTCTACATTCCCGAATTTCCCATTCCCAAATTCCCCATTCCCAAATTTCCCATTCCCAAATTTTCCATTCCCAGATTTCCCATTCCCGAATTTCCCATTCCCAAATTTCCCATTCCCAAATTTCTCATTCCTGATTTTCTCATTCCTGGTTTTTTATTCCCAATTTTCTCATTCCTGATTTTCTTATTCCCAATTTTTTCTTGTTCCCAGGTTTTTTTCATTCATGGAATTTTCAGCCCATTCCCAGGATTTTTCCCTCATCCCAAACTCTGAATTCCCAGGATTTTCTCTTATTCCCAAACTTTTCATTCCCAAAATTTTCTCCCCATTCCCGGATTTTTCTCTCATTCCCAAACTTTTTATCCCTGGAATTTTCCCCCCATTCCCAAAATTCACATTCCCAAGATTTTCTCCTCATTCCCAGCATTTTTCCCCATTCCCAAATTCCAAATTCCAGGAATTTTCCCCCATTCCCAGTCTCCAAATTCCTGGAATTTTCTCCTCATTCCCAGAATTTTTCTCCCATTCCCAAACTCCCAGAATTTTCCTCCCCATTCCCAAAATTCACATTCCCAGATTTTTTCTCCCATTCCCAAATTCCAAATTCCCAGGATTTTTCCCCCATTCCCAAGCTCCAAATTCCCGGAATTTTCTCTCATTCCCAAACTCCAAATTCCCGGAATTTTCTCTCATTCCCAAACTCTGAATTCCCAGAATTTTCTCACAATCCCAAACTCCAAATTCCCAGATTTTTCTCTCATTCCCAAACTTTTCATTCCCAAAATTTTCCCCCCATTCCCAGAATTTTCCCCCATTCCCGAATTCCAAATTCCAGGAATTTTCCCTCATTCCCAAACTTTTCATTCCTGGAATTTTCCCCCCATTCCCAGATTTTTTCTCCCATCCCAAACTCCAAATTCCAGGAATTTTCCCCCATTCCCAGTTTCCAAATTCCTGGAATTTTCTCCTCATTCCCAGAATTTTTCTCCCATTCCCAAACTCCAAATTCCCAAAATTTTCTCTCATTCCCAAACTCCAAATTCCCGGATTTTTCTCTCATTCCCAAATTCTGAATTCCCAGGATTTTCTCCTCATTTCTGGAATTTTCTCCCCATTCCCAAACTCCAAATTCCCGGAATTTTCTCTCATTCCCAAACTCTGAATTCCCAGGATTTTCTCTTATTCCCAAACTTTTCATTCCCAAAATTTTCTCCCCATTCCCAGATTTTTTACTCATTCCCAAACTTTTCATTCCCGGAATTTTCCCCCCATTCCCAGATTTTTTCTCCCATCCCAAACTCCAAATTCCAGGAATTTTCCCCCATTCCCAAGCTCCAAATTCCTGGAATTTTCTCCTCATTCCCAGAATTTTCCTCCCCATTCCCAAAATTCACATTCCCAGATTTTTTCTCCCATTCCCAAACTCCAAATTCCCGGATTTTTCTCTCATTCCCAAACTCTGAATTCCCAGGATTTTCCCTGATTCCCAAACTTCTCATTCCTGGAAGTTTTAGCCAATTCCCAGGATTTTTCCCCCATTCCCAAGCTCCAAATTCCCGGAATTTTCTCTCATTCCCAAATTCCAAATTCCCGGGATTTTCTCTCATTCCCAAACTTCTCATTCCCAAAATTTCCTCCCCATTCCTGGGATTTTTTCCCAATTCCCAAATTCCAAATTCCCGGAATTTTCCCCCTCATTCCCAAATTTTCTCCTCATTCCCGGGATTTTCCCTCTCCCCAATCCCGAATTTCCTCCTCAGGGAGAGGGGGAGGGGCTCCTGGGGCTGGAATTTTCATGGAATTCTCATGGAATTTTCATGGATTTTTTATGGAATTCTCATGGAATTTTCATGGAATTTTCATGGAATTCTCATGGAATTTTCATGGATTTTTTATGGAATTCACATGGAATTTTCATGGAATTTTCATTAAGATTTTAAGGGAATTTTGGATGGATTCTGATGGAATTTTAATGGAATTTTTGGTGGAATTTTCATGGAATTTTAATGGAATTTTCATTGAATTTTCATGGAATTTCAGAAGGAATTGGGGGAATTTTAATGGAATTTTTATGGAATTTTTATGGAATTTTCATGGAATTTCAGAAGGAATTCTGATGGAATTTGGGTGGAATTTTGATGGATTTTGGTGGAATTTTCTTTGGAATTTTGGGTGAAATTTTGATGGGAATTCCGATGGAATTTTAATGGAATTTTAATGGGAATTTTGGATGGAATTTTGAGTCAAATTTGGATGGGATTTTAATGGAATTTTAATGGAATTTTGGATGGATTCTGATGGAATTTTAACGGAATTTTGGGGTGGAATTTTCCTGGGAATTTCTATGGAATTTTTGTGGAATTTTCATGGAATTTTGATGGGATTTGGATGGAATTTTTTAGGGAATTTTCTTTGGAATTCTAACGGAATTTTGATGGGAATTTGGGTGGAATTTTCATGGAATTTTGGATGGATTCAGCTGGAATTTTAGTGGAATTTTGGGTGGAATTTTTGTGGAATTTTGGGAGGAAATTTGCCCGGAATTTTGATGGATTTTGGTGGAATTTTCTTTGGAATTTTAATGGAATTTGGGTGGATTCCGGTGGAATTCTGATGGATTTTAGATGGAATTTGAGTGGAATTTTAATGGAATTTTAGATGGATTCCAATGGAATTTTTGGTGGAATTTTGATGGGAATTCTGATGGAATTTTCATGGAATTTTGTGTGGATTCAGATGGAATTTTAATGGAATCTTGAATTTTGGTGGGGTTTTGATGGAATTTTGGGTGAAACTTGGTTGGAATTCTGAGGGAGTTTTGATGGGAATTTTGGGTGGAATTTTCATGGAATTTTCATGGAATTTTGGATGGATTCCAATGGAATTTTCAGTGGAATTTCGGTGGAATTTGGATGGAATTTTTTAGGGAATTTTCTTTGGAATTTTGAAGGAATTCTGATGGGAATTTGGGTGGAATTTCCATGGAATTTTAGGAGGATTTGGATGGAATTTTTATGGAATTTTGATGGGAATTTTGGAAGGAATTTTAGTCGAATTTCAGGATGGAATTCCCAGGGAATCTTGGAATTCCCGGTTTGGAGCCACTTGGAATTTTGGGATGGAATTCCCGGGATTTTGGAATTTTTAGAGAATTTTTAGGGATTTTTTTTTTTTTTAGGGAGTTTTGAGGGGTTTTATTCAGGAATTTTGAGGGTTTTTTGGGGAATTTTCTGGGAGTTTTTTGGGAATTTTGAGGTGATTTTTTAGGGAATTTTGAGAGGGCTTTTTTGGGAATTTTTAGGGGATTTTTTTGGGGAATTTCGAGAGGTTTTTGGGGAATTTTCAGGTGTTTTTTTCAGGAATTTTGGGGATTTTTTTGGGGAATTTTGAGGGGATTTTTGGGAATTTTGAGGGGGATTTTTTTTTGGGAATTAGAAAATTGGCATTCCCAAAAACTTGGTATTCCCAGGAAAATTTGGGATTCCCAGAAAACTCCAGCATTCCTAAAAAAATCAGCATTCCTGGGAAAATCTGGCATTCCCAAAAAACCCTGGCATTCCCAGGGAAAAACTGAGATTCCCAGGAAAAGTTTGGATTCCTAGAAAATCCGGGGTTCCCAAAAAAACCTTAGAATCCCAAAAAAACCCAAAAAAGCAGGAATAAAAACCCAGGAAAATCCCCAAAAAATCCCAAAACTCCCCAAAAATCTCAGGAATAAAAACCCCAGAAAATCCCAAAAAACCCCCAAAAAACCTTGGGAATAAAAGCCAGGAAAATCCAAAAAAAACCCCAAAAACCCTGGGAATAAAACCCCAGGAAAATCCCAAAAAAACCCCAAAAACCCAGGAAAAAACCCCAGGAAAATAAAAAAAAAAACAAAAAACCTGGGAATAAAAACCCCAAAAAAACCCAAAAAATCCCAGGAATGAAACCCAGGAAAATCCCAAAAAAACCCAAGAATAAAACCCAGGAAAATCCCCCAAAAAATCCCAAAAACACCCGGAAAATCCCCAAAAAACCCCAAAAACTCAGGAATAAAACCCCAGGAAAATTCCAAAAAAAACCCAAAAAAACCAGGAATAAAAATCCCCAAAAAACCCCCAAAACCCCAGGAATAAAAATCAGGAAAATCCCAAAAAAATCCCAAAAAATCAGGAATAAAAACCAGGAAAGTCCCCCAGAAAACCCAGGAATAAACCCCAGGAAAATCCCCAGAAAATCCCAAAAAACCCCAGGAATAAACCCCAGGAAAATCCCAAAAAAACCCAAAAACTCAGGAATAAAACCCAGGAAAATCCCAAAAAAACCCCAGGAATAAACCCCAGGAAAATCCCAAAAAAACCCAAAAACTCAGGAATAAAACCCAGGAAAATCCCAAAAAACCCCCAAAAAAACAGGAATAAAACCCCAGGAAAATCCCAAAAACACAGGAATAAAAACCCAGGAAAATCCCAAAAAAACCCAGGAATAAAAACCCAGGAAAATCCCAAAAAAACCCCAAAACCCCAGGAATAAAACCCAAAAAAACCCAAAAACTCAGGAATAAAAACCCAGGAAAATCCCAAAAAAATCCCAAAAAAACCCAAAAACCCAGGAATAAACCCCAGGAAAATCCCAAAAACCCAGGAATAAAAACCAGGAATAAAAACCCCAAAAAATCCCCAAAAAAACCCCCCAAAAAACCAGGAATAAGAATCCAGGAAAATCCAAAAAAACCCCAAAAAACCAGGAATAAAACCCAGGAAAATCCAAAAAAAACCCAGGAATAAAAACCAGGAAAATCCCAAAAGACTCCCAAAACCCAGAAATAAAAACCCAGGAAAATCCCAAAAAACCCAAAAAAACAGGAATAGAAACCAGGAAAATCCAAAAAAAACCCCAAAACCCAGGAATAAAAATCCAGGAAAATCCCCAAAAAAACCCCAAAAACCCAGGAATAAAACCCCAGGAAAATCCCAAAATCCCAAAAACCCCGGGAATAAAAACCCAGGAAAATCCCAAAAACCCAAAAACCCCGGGAATAAAAACCCAGGAAAATCCTAAAAAAACCCCAAAAAACCAGGAATAAAAACCCAGGAAAATCCCAAAATCCCAAAAAAAACCCAGGAATAAAAACCAGGAAAATCACGAAAAACCCAAAAAACCCAAAAAAACCTTGGGAATAAAACCCAGGAAAATCTCAAAAAAACCCCAAAAACCCAGGAATAAAACCCAGGAAAATCCCAAAAAAACCCCAAAAACCCAGGAAAAAACCCCAGGAAAATAAAAAAAAACCCAGAAAACCTGGGAATAAAAACCCCAAAAAGCCCAAAAAATCCCAGGAATAAAACCCAGGAAAATCCCAAAACCCCAAAAACCCCAGGAATAAAAAATCAGGAAAGTCCCCAAAAAACCCAGGAATAAAAACCCAGGAAAGTCCCAAAAAAACCTAAGAATAAAACCCAGGAAAATCCCCCAAAAAATCCCAAAAAACCCCGGAATAAAAACCCCGGAAAATCCCCAAAAAACCCCAAAAACTCAGGAATAAAAACCCAGGAAAATCCCCAAAAACCCCAAAAAACCAGGAATAAAAACCCAGGAAAATCCCAAAAAAACCCCAGGAATAAAAATCAGAAAAATCTCAAAAAAAACCAGGAATAAACCCCAGGAAAATCCCAAAAAAACCCAAAAACTCCAGGAATAAAACCCAGGAAAATCCCAAAAAACCCAAAAAACCCCAAAAAACCTTGGGAATAAAACCCAGGAAAATCCTGAAAAAACCCCAAAAAACCAGGAATAAAACCCAGGAAAATCCAAAAAAAAAATCCCAAAAAACCAGGAATAAAAACCAGGAAAATCCCAAAAAAACCCCCAGGAATAAAAACCAGGAAAATCCCAAAAAAACCCCCAGGAATAAAAACCAGGAAAATCCCAAAAAAACCCCAAAAACCTTGGGAATAAAACCCAGAAAAATCCCAAAAATCCCAAAAAAACCCCAGGAATAAAACCCAGGGAAATCCCAAAAAAACCCCAAAAACCCAGGAATAAAACCCCAGGAAAATCCCAGAAACCCCAAAAAACCCCAGAAAACCTTGGGAATAAAACCCAGGAAAATCTCAAAAAAACCCCAAAAAAACTGGAATAAAACCCAGGAAAATCCCAAAAAAATCCCAAAAAATCAGGAATAAAAACCAGGAAAATCCCAAAATCCCAAAAAAACCCCAGGAATAAAATCCAGGAAAATCCCGAAAAAACCCAAAAAAAACCAGGAATAAAAACCCAGGAAATTCCCAAAAAACCCCAAAAACCCAGGAATAAAACCCCAGGAAAATCCCAAAAACCCCAAAAACCTTGGGAATAAAACCCCAGGAAAATCCCAAAAACCCAAAAAAAACCCCGGAATAAAAACCAGGAAAATCCCAAAAAACCCAAAAAATCCCAAAAAGTCCCAGGAATACAAACCCAGGAAAACCCCAAATAAACCCCAAAAACCCAGGAATAAAAACCCAGGAAAATCCCAAAAACCCCAAAAAACCTTGGGAATAAAACCCAGGAAAATCCCAAAAAATCCCCAAAAAATCTGGAATAAAATCCAGGAAAATCCCAAAAAAACCCAAAAACCAGGAATAAAACCCAAGAAAATCCAAAAAAAAACCCCAAAAAAACAAGAATAAAAATCCCCAAAAAACCCCCAAAACCCCAGGAATAAAAACCAGGAAAATCCCAAAAAATCCCCAAAAAACCAGGAATAAAATCCAGGAAAACCCCAAATAAACCCCAAAAACCCAGGAATAAAACCCAGGAAAATCCAAAAAAAATCCAAAAACCCAGGAATAAAAACCCAGGAAAATCCAAAAAAACCCCAGGAATAAAAACCAGGAAAATCCCCCAAAAAACCCCAAAAAATCCCAGGAATAAAAAGCCAGGAAAACCCAAAAAACCCCAAAAAACCCCAAAAAACCTTGGGAATAAAACCCAGGAAAATCCCAAAACATCCCAAAAAACCCCAAAAAATCCCAGGAATAAAAACCCAGGAAAATCCAAAAAAAACCCAAAAAAAACCCCAGGAATTAAAAGCAGGAAAATCCCAAAAAAATCCCAAAAAAACCCAAACACCCAGGAATAAAACCCCAGGAAAGTCCCAAAAACCCAGGAATAAAAACCAGGAAAATCTCAAAAAAACCCCAAAAAACCTGGGAATAAAAAGCAGGAAAATCCCAAAAACTCAGGAATAAAACCCAGGAAAATCCCAAAAACCCCAAAAAACCTTGGGAATAAAACCCAGGAAAATCCCCAAAAAAATTCCAAAAAACCGCAAAAACCCAGGAATAAAACCCCAGGAAAATCCCAAATAAACCCCAGGAATAAAAACCCAGGAAAATCCCAAAAAACCCTCAAAAAACCTTGGGAATAAAACCCAGGAAAATCCCAAAAAAATCCCAAAAAAACCCAACAACCCAGGAATAAAACCCCAGGAAAATCCAAAAAAAATCCCAAAAAACCCCAAAAACCAGGAATAAAACCCCAGGAAAATCCCAAAACCTCAGGAATAAACCCCAGGAAAATCCCCAAATCCCAAAAACCCCGGGAATAATAAAAACCCCCGGAGTTGGGGGGAGGGGGAGCAGCCGGAGCCGGGATCCCCCCGGGAATCCGGGAACGAGGAGCGAGTGAAGAATTCCAGAGGCGGATTTGGCTCCGCGCTCCAGACGGACACGGGGGAGGCGCGGGGGCTTCCAGGAGCACCTGGAACACAAAAACCGGGAAAAGAGCGATGGAAAAACAGCCGGAATTCTCCGGGGGTCCTCGTGGGCCGAGGGTTTTATGGGATGGGATTCCCAGCTGCAGGCAGGGAATAAATCAGGGAATTCTTCCCGCTTGGAATCGCAGGTGCGGGGAGGGAACGGAGCCGCCGGAAAACGGGAATGGGATCGGATTCCTTGGGAATGGGGGATGGGAATGGAAACTGGGAATGGGATCGGATTCCTTGGGAATGGGGGATGGGAATGGAAACTGGGAATGGGGGCTGGAATTCCTTGGGAATGGGGGATGGGAATTCCTTGGGAATGGCTTTGGATTCATTGGGAATGGGATCGGATTCCTTGGGAATGGGGGCTGGGAATGGGGGTTGGGAATGGAAACTGGGAATGGAAACTGGGAATCCTTGGGAATGGGATCTGATTCCTTGGGAATGGGGGATGGGAATGGGGTCTGGGAATCCTTGGGAATTCTTGGGAATGGGGGCTGGGAATTCCTTGGGAATGGGGGATGGGAATTCATTGGGAATGGGGGCTGGAATTCCTTTGGAATGGGGGATGGGAATTCTTGGTAATGGCTTTGGATTCATTGGGAATGGGATCGGATTCCTTGGGAATGGGGGCTGGGAATGGGGGATGGGAATTCCTGGGAATTCATTGGGAATGGGATCGGATTCCTTGGGAATGGGGGATGGGGATGGAAACTGGGAATCCTTGGGAATGGGATCAGATTCCTTGGGAATGGGCGATGTGAATTCTTGGGAATGGGGGCTGGGAATGGAAACTGGGAATGGGGTCTGGGAATCATTGGGAATTCTTGGGAATGGGGGCTGGAATTCCTTGGGAATGGGGGATGGGAATTCTCAGGAATGGGGGATGGGAATTCTCGGGAATGGCTTTGGATTCACTGGGAATGGGATCGGATTCCTTGGGAATGGGGGTTGGGAATGGGGTCTGGGAATCATTGGGAATTTTTGGGAATGGGGGCCTGGGAATGGAAACTGGGAACGGGGGCTGGGAATTCCTGGGAATTCATTGGGAATGGGGGCTGGGAATGGAAACTGGGAATGGCCTGGGAATGGGGGTTGGGAATCTTTGGGAATGGGGGCTGGGAATGGAAACTGGGAATTCCTGGGAATTCATTGGGAATGGGATCGGATTCCTTGGGAATGGGGGCTGGGAATGGAAACTGGGAATTCCTGGGAATTCATTGGGAATGGGATCAGATTCCTTGGAAATGGGGGCTGGGAATGGTCTCAGGTTCCTTGGGAATGGGGTCTGGGAATCATTGGGAATTCTTGGGAATGGGGGCTGGGAATGGAAACTGGGGGGAATGGAAACTGGGAATGGGGGTTGGGAATCTTTGGGAATGGGGGCTGGGAATGGGGGATGGGAATTCCTGGGAATTCATTGGGAATGGGATCGGATTCCTTGGGAATGGGGGATGGGAATGGAAACTGGGAATCCTTGGGAATGGGATCAGATTCCTTGGGAATGGGGGAGGGGAATCACTGGGAATGGAAACTGGGAATCCTTGGGAATGGGATCGGATTCCTTGGGAATGGGGGATGGGAATGGGGGATGGGAATCATTGGGAATGGAAACTGGGAATCCTTGGGAATGGGATCGGATTCCTTGGGAATGGGGGATGGGAATTCCTTGGGAATGGCTTTGGATTCATTGGGAATGGGATCTGATTCCTTGGGAATGGGGGATGGGAATGGAAACTGGGAATCCTTGGGAATGGGATCAGATTCCTTGGGAATGGGGGAGGGGAATCACTGGGAATGGAAACTGGGAATCCTTGGGAATGGGATCGGATTCCTTGGGAATGGGGGATGGGAATTCCTTGGGAATGGCTTTGGATTCATTGGGAATGGGATCTGATTCCTTGGGAATGGGGGATGGGAATGGCTTGGAATTCCTTGGGAATGGGGGCTGGGAATGGAAACTGGGAATCCTTGGGAATGGGAGATGGGAATGGAAACGGGGAATCCTTGGGAATGGGATCAGATTTCTTGGGAATGGGGGATGGGAATGGGGGATGGGAATTCCTGGGAATTCTTGGGAATGGGGGCTGGAATTCCTTGGGAATGGGGGCTGGGAATCCTCAGGAATGGGGGCTGGAATTCCTTGGGAATGGCTTTGGATTCATTGGGAATGGGATCGGATTCCTTGGGAATGGGGGTTGGGAATGGAAACTGGGAATGGGATCGGATTGCTCGGGAATGGGGGCTTGGAATGGAAACTGGGAATAGCCTGGGAATTTATTGGGAATGGGGGCTGGGAATCCTCGGGAATGGGGGCTGGGAATTCCTTGGGAATGGAAACTGGGAATGGAAACTGGGAATGGAAACTGGGAATCCTTGGGAGTGGGGGCTGAGAATCCTTGGGAATTTCTTGGGAATGGGGGCTGGGAATTCCTTGGGAATGGGGGCTGGGAATGGAAACTGGGAATGGTCTCAGGTTCCTTGGGAATGGGGGCTGGGAATCATTGGGAATTCTTGGGAATGGGGGCCTGGGAATGGAAACTGGGAACGGGGGCTGGGAATTCCTGGGAATTCATTGGGAATGGGATCGGATTCCTTGGGAATGGGGGCTGGGAATGGGGGCTGGGAATTCCTGGGAATTCATTGGAAATGGGGACTGGGAATGGAAACTGGGAATGGTCTGGGAATTCTTTGGGAATGGGGGCTGGGAACGGGGGCTGGGAATTCCTGGGAATTCATTGGGAATGGGATCGGATTCCTTGGGAATGGGGGCTGGGAATGGTCTCAGGTTCCTTGGGAATGGAAACTGGGAATCATTGGGAATTTTTGGGAATGGGGGCTGGGAATGGAAACTGGGAATGGGGGCTGGGAATTCCTTGGGAATGTCCAGGGATTGGGAATGAGGATCAGGAATTCCTTGGGAATGAGAGCCAGGAATTCATTGGGAGTGGGGGCTGGGAATCTTTGGGAATGGGGGTTGGGAATTCCTTGGGAACGTGGGCTGGGAATGGCCTGGAATTCTTTGGGAATGGGGGTTGGGATTCTTTGGGAATGGCCTCAGGTTCCTTGGGAATGGGGCTCGGGAATCCTTGGGAATGAGGGCCAGGAATGGATTCAGATTTTTTGGGAATGAGGCCTGGAATTCCTTGGGAATTGGGGCCAGAATTCCTTGGGAATTGGGGCCAGGAATTCCTTGGGAATTGGGGCCAGAATTCCTTGGGAATTGGGACCAGAATTCCTTGGGAATTGGAGCCAGGAATTCCTTGGGAATTTGGGCCAGAATTCCTTGGGAATGCCTGGGAATGAGGGTCAGGAATTCCTTGGGAATTGGGGCCAGGAATTCCTTGGGAATGCCCAGGAATTCCTTGGGAATTGGGGCTGGGATTCCTTGGGAACGGGAGCCGGGAGCTCCTGGAATCTCAGGCCTGGCCGGGATTTTCGGGATCATCCCATCCCGAGCATTCCATGGATTCAGCCCCGGATTCTCTGGGAATTCCATCCCAAAATCCCAACATTCCATTGGAAGCCATTCCCCAAATCCCAAATCCCTCCCCAGCTCTGCCGGGAAAAAACCCCTGGAAAAACCTCGGGAATTCTCCCGGATTCCCGGATCCGGAGCCGCCGGAATTTCCCGGGGAATTTCGGAATCCCGGCCAGGGAATTTTATCCATGGAATTTTGGATATGGAATTTTGACCCTGGAATTCTATCCATGGAATTCTCGCCCTGGAATTTTTTTCCATGGAATTTTGTCCATGGAATTCTGGGCATGAAATTGTCGCTGTGGAATTTTATCCACGGAATTTTGTGTGCGGAATTCTGGTTATGGAATCATGGCTGTGGAATTTTATCCATGGAATTTTATCTTTGGAATTTTATCCATGGAATTCCGGTTATGGAATTCTGAGCATGGAATTCTGGGTGTGGAATTTTATTCATGGAATTCTGGCTATGGAATACTGACCATGGAATTTTATCCAGGGAATTTTGGCCATAGAATTGTGACTGTGGAATTCTATCCATGGAATTTTATCCATGGAATTCTGGCTGTGGAATTGTGGCAGTGGAATTTTATCCATGGAATTCTATCCGTGGAATTTTATCCATGGAATTCTGGCCGTGGAATTTTATCCATGGAATTTTATCCATGGAATTTTGGCAGTGGAATTTTGTCCATGGAATTCTGGCCATGGAATCCTGGCTATGGAATTCAGACCATGGAATTGTGCCTGTGGAATTTAATCCATGGAATTTTTATCTATGGAATTTTATCCATGGAATTGCGGTTATGGAAATGTGGCTGTGCAATTCTGGCTGTGGAATTCTGGCCCTGGAATTTTATCCATGGAATTGTGGCTGTGGGATTCTGGTTATGGAATTTTATCCATGGAATTCTGGTTTTGGAATCCTGGCTGTGGAATTCTGGTCATGGAATTTTATCCATGGAATTTTATCCATGGAATTCTGGCCGTGGAATTTTATCCATGGAATTCTGGCTGTGGAATTCTGATTAGGAAGTTCTGGCCCTGGAATTTTATCCTTGGAATTTTGGCAGTGGCATTTTATCCATGGAATTCTGGCCATGGAATCCAGGCTATGGAATTCAGATCATGGAATTGTGCCTGTGGAGTTTTATCCATGGAATTTTTATCCATGGAATTTTATCCATGGAATTGTGGTTATGGAATTCTGACCATGGAATTCTGGCCCTGGAATTTTATCCATGGAATTGTGGCTGTGGAATTCTGGTTATGGAATTGTGGCCATGGAATTTTATCCATGGAATTTTATCTGTGGAATTTTATCCAGGGAATTCTGGCTGTGGAATTTTGTCCTTGGAATTTTATCCATGAAATTTTGTCTGTGGGATTTTATCCTGGGAATTCTGGTTATGGAATTCTGGCTGTGGAATCTAATCCATGGAATTCTGGCTATAGGATTTTGTCCCTGGAATTTTATCCATGGAATTTTATCCATGGAATTTTATCCATGGAATTCTGGCTGTGGAATTTTATCCATGGAATTTTTATCCATGGAAGTTTTGGCTCTGGAATTCTGGCCCTGGAATTTTTATCCCTGGAATTCTGACCGTGGAATTCTGGTCCTGGAATTTTATCGCTGGAATTTTTATCCCTGGAATCCCGGAGCCCCCGGACGGGACCTTTTGGGGGTTTTTTTTTGGGAATATTCCCCCCTTGGATATCCGAATTCCCGGCTGGAATTTTCCCCAAGGAATTCCTTGGATTTAGGGGAGATTCCAGAGGGGTGAGGAGGAGGAATTTTATCCAAGGAATCTCCGGGAATTCCCAGTTTGGAGCTCCGGGGTCTCCCGGGCTCGCAGGGAAATCCGGGAGCGGCTTTTTTGGGGGATTCCTTAAAAAAAAACTTGGAATTTTTCCCGGTTTTTTTTTTTTTTTTGGAGCCGTCCCGGGCAGGGATTCAGGAATTCCTGAATTCCCGAATTCCGGGAGCCGGGGACGTGCGGATCCGGGAGCTGGGGCTGAGTTCATGGAGCAAAAATGTCCCGGAAAAGGGAAAAAAACCCAAAATTATCCCGGGAGCTGCGGGAGGGGGGAGGGGCGGAGGGGGAGGGGGGAGGGGAGAGGGAAAATGGGGGAAAAACGGGGAAAATGGGCAAAAAAGAGGGGAAAAAAGGGGAGGAAGGGGAGAAAAAAAGGGAAAAATTAGGGGAAAAAAGGAAAAAAAGAAGGAAAAAATTGGGAGAAAAGGGGGGGGGAAATTGAGGGAAAAATCAGGGGAAAAGGGAAAAAAATGAAGGGAAAAAGGGGGAAAAGGAGGGAAAAAAAGAAAAAGGGGGGAAAAAGAGAAAAAAGAGGGGAAAAGGAGGAAAAAAGGGGAAAATGGGAAAAATGGGAAATAAGAGGGAAAAAAAGAGAGGAAAAAAGGGACGAAAGGGAGAAAAAAGGGGGGAAAAATTGGGGGAAAAGAGGAAAAAAAGAAGGAAAAATTGGGAGAAAAGGGGGGAAATTGGGGTAAAAATCGGGGGAAAAGGGAAAAAAATGAAGGAAAAAAGGGGGAAAAGGAGGGAAAAAAGGAAAAGGGGGGGAAAAGGAGGAAAAAAGGGGAAAATGGGAAAAATGGGAAAAAAGAGGGAGGGAAAAGAGGGGAAAAAAGGGAGGAAAGGGAGAAAAAAGGGGGGAAAATTGGGGGAAAAGGGAAAAAAATGAAGGAAAAAAGGGGGAAAAGGAGGGAAAAAAGGAAAAAGGGGGGAAAAGGAGGAAAAAAGGGGGGAAAATGGGAAAAAAGGGGGAAGAAAGGGAAAAAAGGGAGAAAAAAGGAGGAAAAATTGGGGAAAAGAGGGGAAAAAAAAAGGAAAAAGGGAAAGGGGGAAAAAGGGGAGGAAAGGGAGAAAAAAGGGGAAAAATTGGGGGGAAAACTGGGGGAAAAGAGAAAAAAAAAGAAGGAAAAAATTGGGAGAAAAGGGGGGGGGAAATTGGGGGAAAAATCGGGGGAAAAGGGAAAAAATGAAGGAAAAAAGGGAAAATGAGGGAAAAAAGGAAAAGGGGAAAAAGGAGGAAAAAGAGGGGAAAAGGAGGAAAAAAGGGGAAAATGGGAAAAATGGGAAAAAAGAGAGAAGAAAAGAGAGGAAAAAAGGGGAGGAAAGGGAGAAAAAAAGGGGAAAAATTAGGGGCAAAGAGGAAAAAAAGAAGGAAAAAATTGGGAGAAAAGGGGGGGAAATTGGGGGAAAAATCAGGGGAAAAGGGAAAAAATGAAGGAAAAAAGGGGGAAAAGGAGGGAAAAAAGGAAAAAGGGGGAAAAAAGAGAAAAAAGAGAGGAAAAGGAGCAAAAAAGGGGGGGGAAATGGGGAAAAAGGGGGAAGAAAGGGGAGGAAAGGGAGAAAAAAGGAGGAAAAAGGGAAAATTGAGGGAAAAGGGGGGAGAAAGAGAGAAAAGACAAAAAAGGGGAAAAATTGGAGGAAAAGAGGGGAAAAAATGGGGAAAGAAGGGAAAAAAGAGGAAAAAGGGGAGGAAAGGGAGAAAAAAAGGGGAAAATTGGGAGAAAAGAGGGAAAAAAGGGGAAAAAAGGAAAAGAAGGGGAAAAAGGGGAAAAAAAGATGAACAAGAGGAGAAAAAGGGAGAAAATGGGAAAATTGGGGGAAAAGGGGGGAAAAGGGAAAAAAAGGAGAAGGAGAAAAAAATGAGGGGAAAAGACAAAAAAGGGGGAAAAAGAAGGAAAAAATAGGAAAAAAGGGAAAAAGGGAGAAGTAGAAAAGGGGGGAAAATGGGAAAAATGGGGGAAAGGGGAAAGAAGGGGAAAAAAGGGAAAAAAAGAGGAAAAAGGAAAAAAAGGGGAAAAAAGGGGAAAAAGGAAAAAGGGGGAAAAAAGAAAAAAAAGGGGGAAAAGGAGGGAAAATGAGGAAAAAGGAGAAAAAGTGGGAAAAAGTGTAAAAAGAGGGAAAAAAGGAGGAAAAAAAGGCAGAAAAGGGGGAAAGGATGGGAAAAGCTGGAAAAGGATGGGAAAGGTTTGGAAAAGGCTGGGAAAAGTTGGGAAAGGATGGGAAAGGTTGGGAAAAGTTTGGGAAAAGCTGGAAAAGCTTGGAAAAAAGCTGGAAGAGGTTGGGAAAAGCTGGAAATGGTTGGAAAAGGTTGGGAAAAGTTGGAAAAAGGTGGGAAAGGCTGGAAAATGTTGGGAAAAGCTGGAAAAGGTTGGAAAAGGTTGGGAAAGGTTGGGAAAAGCTGGGAAAGGTTGGAAAAGGTTGGGAAAGGTTGGGAAAAGCTGGGAAAGGTTGGGAAAAGCTGGGAAAGGCTGGAAAAGGTTGGGAAAGGTTGGGAAAAGGTTGGGAAAAGGTGGAAAAGGTTGGGAAAGGTTGAGAAAAGCTGGAAAATGTTGGAAAAAGCTGGGAAAAGCTGGAAAATGTTGGAAAAGGCTGGAAAAGGTTGGGAAAAGCTGGGAAAGAATGGAAAAGGTTGGGAAAGGCTGGAAAATGTTGGGAAAAGCTGGGAAAGAATGGAAAAGGTTGGGAAAGGCTGGAAAAGGTTGGGAAAAGCTGGAAAATGTTGGGAAAAGCTGGGAAAGGTTGGAAAAAGGCTGAAAAAGCTGGAAAAGGCTGGGAAATATTGGGAAAGGCTGGGAAAAGCTGGGAAATGTTGGAAAAAGCTGGAAAATGTTGGGAAAAGCTGGAAAAGGCTGGAAAATGTTGGAAAAGGTTGGAAGAGGTTGGGAAAGACTGGAAAATGTTGGGAAATGTTGGAAAAGGTTGGGAAAAACCTGGAAAAAGCTGGAAAAGGTTGGGAAATATCTGGAAAAGGTTGGAAAAGGCTGGGAAAGGTTGGAAAAAGCTGGGAAAGGCTGGAAAAGCTTGGGAAAAGCTGGAAAAGGTTGGGAAAAGCTGGGAAAGGCTGGAAAATGTTTGGAAAAGCTGGGAAAGGTTGGGAAAGGCTGAAAAAGCTGGAAAAGGCTGGGAAATATTGGGAAAAGCTGGGAAAGGCTGGGAAAAGCTGGGAAATGTTGGAAAAAGCTGGAAAATGTTGGGAAAAGCTGGAAAAGGCTGGAAAAGGTTGGGAAGAGCTGGGAAAGGTTGGAAAATGTTGGGAAGAGCTGGGAAAGGCTGGAAAAGGCTGGAAAAGGTTGGGAAAAGCTGGAAAAGGTTGGAAAAGGCTGGAAAAGGTTGGGAAAAGATGGGAGAGGATGGAAAAGGCAGGAACAGAGACAGGATCAGCCTGGAATTGGGATTTTAGGGAATATTCCCCTGGAAAAAGCTCCCCGGGCAGGAATCCCGGGCTGGAATTCCCAGGATTTCCCATCCCTGCGGATTTGGGGCGGATCCAGGAGGCTCCAGGGGTTTTTCCAAGCTCAGCAATTCCCGGATTCTCTTCCCGGCGTCGTTTTCCCGGGATTTCTCTTCCCTCTCCCGCCTTCCCCTCCCCCCCCCTCGGTGCTTTGGAAAATCCCACGGGAATCCCGGGAATTCTCCCAGTTTTTCTCTGGATCTGAGGCTCATCCCAGTTTTTCCTCCCAATCCCAGGGATTATCCCAATTTTTTTCCCAATCCCAGGGTTTCCAATCCCAGTTTTTCCCTGATCCCAGGAATTCTTCCAGTTTTCCTGTGGATCTGAGGCTCATCCCAATTTTTTTCCCTGATCCCAGGGCTTCCAATCCCATTTTTTCCCTGATTCCCGGGATTATCCCAGTTTTTTTCCTGGCTCTGGAGCTCATCCCAGTTTTTTCCCAATCCCAGGGATTATCCCAGTTTTTTTCCCAATCCCAGGGCTTCCAATCCCAGTTTTCCTCTGGATACCGAAGCCCATCCCAGTTTTTCCCAATCCCAGGGATTATCCCAGTTTTTTCCCTGGATCTGAGGCTCATCCCAGTTTTTTTTCCCAATCCCAGGACTTCCAATCCCAGTTTTTCCCTGATCCCAGGGTTTCCAATCCCATTTTTTCCCTGATTCCCGGGATTATCCCAGTTCTGTTCCTGGCTCTGGAGCTCATCCCAGTTTTCCTCCTGTTCCCAAGGATTATCCCAGTTTATTTCCCAGTCCCAGGGCTTCCAATCCCAGTTTTCCTCCTGATCCCAGGGATTATCCCAGATTTTCTCCCGAATCCCAGAGCTCATCCCACTTTTTCCCTGATCCCAGGAATTATCTCAGCTCTGGATCTGAGGCTCATCCCAGTTTTTCCTCCCAATTCCAGGGATTATCCCAGGTTTTTTCCCAATCCCAGGGCTCATCCCAGTTTTTCTCCTGGCTCTGGAGCTCATCCCAGTTTTTCCTCCCAATTCCAGGGATTATCCCAGTTTTTCCCAATCCCAGGGCCCATCCCAGTTTTTCCTCCTGATCCCAGGGTTCATCCCAATTTTCTCTCAATCCCAAGGCTCATCCCAGGTTTTTTTTCCCCAATCCCAGAGCTCATCCCGATTTTCCCTTCCAATCCTGGGAATTATCCCGGTTTTTTCCTTCTGATCCCAGGAATTATCCCAGGTTTTTTCCCCAATCCCAGAGCCCATCCCAGTTTTTCCCTGATCCCAGGAATTATCTCAGCTCTGGCTCTGGAGTTCATCCCAATTTTCCTCCCAATCCCAGGGATTATCCCAGTTTTTTCCCAATCCCAGAGCCCATCCCATTTTTTTCCCAATCCCAAAGCTCATCCCGATTTCCTCCCAAATCCAGGAATTTTCTCCATTTTTCCCTAAAATCTTTTCCCGTTTTTTTCCTGGAAAAGGGGTGGGGGGGAGGGGCAGGGGTTGGGAATTCCGGCCGGGATCGGGTCCCACATTCCCAAAGAAACGGCGCCGATTCCGCCTTTAATCCATTCCCAAAACAACAACAACAACAACAACAACAACGGCAAATTCCAGCCCGGGATCGGCGTTCCCGAAAATCCCCCTGGGGAGCGGATCCGGGATCGGTTCTGGGATCGGATCTGGGATCGGATCCGGGATCAGTTCTGGGATCGGATCCAGGATCAATTCAGGGATCAGTTCTGGGATCAGATCCAGGTTCAGTTCGGGGTTCAGTTCTGGGGATCAATTCCGGGATCGGATCCGGGATCAATTCCAGGATCAGTTCAGGGATCGGATCTGGGATCAGTTTTGGGATCAGTTCTGAGATCGGATCCGGGATCGGATCCGGGCTCAGTTCCGGGATCAATTCCAGGATCGGTTCCGGGTCCTGTTTCGGGATCAGCTCCAGGATCAGTTCCAGGATCAGTTCAGGGATCAATTCCAGGGATCAGTTCTGGGATCAGATCCGGGCTCAGTTCCGGGATCAGCTCCAGGATCAGTTCCAGGATCAATTCCAGGATCAGTTCAGGGATCGGATCCGGGATCAGTTCTGGGATCAGATCCTGGATAAGTTCTGGGATTGGATCCGGGATCGGTTCCAGGATCAGTTCTGGGATTGGATCCGGGATCGGGGCTGGGATTGGATGCGGGATCGGTTCCAGGATCAGTTCTGGGATTGGATCCAGGATCAGGGCCAGGATCAGATCCAGGATCAATTCTGGGGGTCAGTTTTGGGATTGGATTTGGGATCAGTTCCGGGATCAATTCCAGGATCCATTCAGGGATCAATTCTGGGGGTCAGTTCCAGGATTGGATCCAGGATCAGTTCAGGGTTCAGTTCTGGGATCAATTCCGGGATTGGATCCGGGATCAATTCCAGGGATCAGTTCCAGGATCGGTGCAGGGATCAATTCTGGGGATCAGTTTTGGGATTGGATTCGGGATCAGTTCCGGGATCAATTCCAGAATCAGTTCCGGGATCAATTCCAGGATCGGTTCCGGGTTCTGTTTCAGGATCAGTTCCGGGATCAATTCCAGGGATCAGTTCTGGGATCGGATCCAGGATTGGGTCTGGGATCGGGGCCAGGATCAGTTCTAGGATGAATTCTGGGATCAGTTCTGGGATCAGCTCTGGGAACAATTCCAGGGATCAGTTCTGGGATTGGATCTGGGATCAATTCTGGGATCAGTTCTGGGAACAGATCTGGGATCAGTTATTTGGATCCGTTCTGGGATTGGATTTGGGATCAGTTCCAGGATCAATTGCAGAATCAGTTCGGGGATCAATTCCAGGATGGGTTCCAGGATAAAATCCGGGATCAGTTCTTTGGATCCGTTCCGGGATTGGATCCGGGATCAGTTCCAGGATTGGATCCGGGATCAGTTCCGGGATCAGCTCCGGGATCAATCCGGGATTGGTTCAGGAATCACTTCCAGGATTGGATCCGGGATTAGTTCAGGATCGGTTCAAGGATCAATTCCGGGATCAATTCCAGAATGAGTTCCGGGATCAGTTTTTTGGATCCATTCCGGGATCCGTTCCGGGCAGCAGATCCAGTAGATCCGAGTGTTCCATCCATCGGCGGATCCCAGAATTCCCGGGGATTCCTGGAGCGGATCCGGGAGATCCCAAAGTTCCACAGGTCAGAATCCCAGGAAAGGATTCCCAGGAATTCCTGGAGCAGATCCCGGCGATCCAAATGTTCCTGGGGTCAGGATTCCCGGGAATTCCCAGGAATTTTCCAAGCGGATCCAGGAGATCCCAAAGTTCCACGATCCGGAATCCCAGGCCGGGAATTCCCAGGAATTCTTGGAGCAGATCCCGGTGATCCAGAAGTTCCACAGGCCGGAATCCCAGGAAAGAATTCCCAGGGATTTTTGGAGTGGATCCAGGAGATCCAAAAGTTCCATGAGCAGAATTCCTGGGAAGGGAATTCCCAAGAATTCCCAGGAATTCCTGGAGAAAATCCAGGAGATCCAAGTGTTCCTGGGGCAGGAATTCCCAGGAATTTCCTGAGCGGATCCGGGAGTTCCAAAAGTTCCATGATCGGGAATTCCAGGGCGGGAATTTTCAGGAATTCCCAGGAATTCTTGGAGCAAATCCGGGAGATCCGAATGTTCCACAGGCCGGAATCCCGGGAAAGGATTCCCAGGAATTCCTGGAGAAAATCCGGGAGATCCAAGTGTTCCTGGGGCAGGAATTCCCAGGAATTCCTGGAGCGAATCCAGGAGATCCAGAAGTTCCACAGGCCGGAATCCCGGGAAAGGATTCCCAGGAATTCCCGAGGATTTCCGGGACGGATCCGGGAGTTCCAAACATTCCACGATCCGGAATCTCAGGGCGGGACTTCCAAGGAATTTCCCGAGCGGATCCAGGAATTCCAAACTTTCCGTGATCCAGGAATTCCCAGGAAAAATCCCGGAATTCCGGCCCATCCCTGGGAGCCGCTGGAACGTCGAGGCCGCTCTTCCCGGCGGGATCGGGCGGGAAAACGTCTCCGGATCCGGGAATTCCCCGGCGTTGGCTCCTCCCTGCTCCGTTCCCGGTTGGAATTCCCGGCTGGAATTCCCGGTTGGAATCCTCGGCTGGAATTCCCGGCTGGAATTCCCGGCTGGAATTCCCGGCCTAGCTCCGGAGCTGGTTCGTCTTCCTGTCCCGGTCTTTGCTCTGCGGGAGGGAAAAGGAGATGGGAATTATCCCGTGGGAATTCCGGGATCCCATTCCCAGGGAATTCTGGAATTCTTTCCCCAAGGAATTTTCTTGGGATCCCATTCTCAGGAAATTCTCCCGGGATCCTTTCCCAGGGAATTTTGGGATCCCATTCCCAGGAAATTCCCCCAGGATCCTTTTCCCTGGGAATCTTGAAATCCTTTCCCAAGGAATTGTCCTGAGATCCCTTCCCAGGGAATTCCAGAATCCATTCCCAAGGAATTTTGGGATCCCTTTCAGTTCTCTAATTCCAGTTCTAATTCCGGCCCCAATTCCAGTTCCAATTCCAGTTTTAGTTCCAATTCCAATTCCTGCCCCAATTCCACCCCAAATTCCAGCCCCAGTTCCGGTTCTAATTCCAATTCTAATTCCAGCCCCAATTCCAGTTCTAATTCCAGTTAATTCCAGTTCTAATTCCAATTCTAATTCCAGCCCCAATTCCAGCCCCAATTCCAGTTCCAATTCCAATTCTAATTCCAGTTCTAATTCCAATTCCAGCCCAAATTCCGGGTCTAGTTCCAGTTCTAATTCCAGTTCCAGTTCTAATTCCAGCCCCAATTCCAGTTCTAATTCCAGATCCAGCCCCAATTCTAATTCCAATTTTAATTCCAGTTCTAGTTCCATTCCCAATTCCATCCCCAATTCCAGCCCCAATTCCAGTTTCAATTCCAATTCCAGTTCCAGTTCTAATTCCAATTCCAGCCCAAATTCTGGGTCTAGCTCCAGTTCTAATTCCAGTTCTAATTCCAGTTCCAGTTCTAATTCCAGCCCCAATTCCAGTTCTAATTCCAATTCCAGCCCCAATTCTGGTTCTAATTCCAACTCCAATTCCAGCCCCAATTCTAATTCCAATTTTAATTCCAGTTCTAGTTCTAGTTCCATTCCCAATTCCAGCCCCAATTCTGGCTTTAGTTCCGGTTCCAGTTCTGGCTTTAGTTCCGGTTCCAGTTCTAATTCCAGTTCCAGCCCCAATTCCAGTTTCAATTCCAATTCCACTTCCAGTTCTAATTCCAATTCCAGCCCAAATTCTGGGTCTAGCTCCAGTTCTAATTCCACTTCTAATTCCAGTTCCAATTCCAATTCAAATTCCAGTCCCAATTCTGGCTCTAATTCCAGTTTTAATTCCAGTTCTAATTCCATTCCCAATTCCAGCTCTAATTCCTGCCTCAATTCCAGTTTTAATTCCAGATCCAACCCCAATTCCAACCTTGATTCCAGTTCCAATTCCAGTTCCAATTCCAGTTCTAATTCTAATTCCAGCCCCCATCCCAGCCCCAATTCCAGTTCCAATTCCAGTTAATTCCAGTTCTAATTCCAGTTCTAATTCCAACCCCAATTCCATCCCCAATTCCAATTCCAGCCCCAATTCCGGTTCTAATTCCAGCTTTAGTTCCAATTCTTGCCCCAATTTCAACCCCAATTCCAGTTCTAATTCCAGTTCCAATTCCAGTTCTAATTCCAGCCCCAATTCCAGTTCTAATTCCAGCTTTAGTTCCAATTCTTGCCCCAATTTCAACCCCAATTCCAGTTCTAATTCCAGTTCTAATTCCAGTTCTAATTCCAGCCCCAATTCCAGTTCTAATTCCAGCTTTAGTTCCAGTTCTTGCCCCAATTCCAGTTCTAATTCTGGTTTTAGTTCCAGCTCTAATTCCGGCCCCAATTCCAGTTCTAATTCCAGTTCTAATTCCAACCCAAATTCCATCCCCTATTCAAATTCCAGCCCCAATTCCAGTTCTAATTCCAGTTTTATATTGTAATTTCAGTTCTAATTCCATTTCTAATTCCGATTCTAATTCCAGCCCCACTTCCAGTTCTAATTCCAGCCCCAGCCCCAATTCCAGTGCTAATTCCAGTTTTAATCCCAGTTCTAATTCCATTCCCAATTCCAGTGCTAATTCCTGCCTCAATTCCGGTTCTAATTCCAGTTCCAGTTCTAATTCCAGCCCCAATTCCAGTTCTAATTCCAGTTTTATATTCCAGCCCCAATTCCAGTTCTAATTCCAGCCCAAATTCCAGCTCCAATTCCAGTTCTAATTCCAGCTTTAGTTCCAGTTCTTGCCCCAATTCCAGTTCTAATTTCAGTCTTAATTCCATTCCCAATTCCAGTTCTAATTCCTGCCTCAATTCCAGTTCTAATTCCAATTCCATTCCCAATTCCATTCCCAATTCCAGCCCCAATTCCAGCCCAAATTCCAGTTCCAGTTCTAATTCCAGCCCTGATTCCAGCTCTAATTCCTGTCTCAATTCCAGTTCTAATTCCAGTTCCAGTTCTAATCCAAGTTTTAATTCCAGTTCGAATTCCAGTTCTAATTCCTGTTCCTATTCTAATTCCAGCCCCAATTCCAGTTAATTCCAGTTCTAATTCCAGTTCTGATTCCAGTTAATTCCAGTTCTAATTCCAGTTCTGATTCCAGTTAATTCCACTTCTAATTCCATTCCCAATTCCAGCTCTAATTCCAGATCCAGCCCAAATTCCAACCTTGATTCCAGCCCCAATTCCAGTTCTAATTCCAGTTCTAATTCCAGTTAATTCCAGTTCTAATTCCATTCCCAATTCCAGCCCTAATTCTAATTCCAGTTCTAATTCCAGTTCTAATTCTAGCCCCCATTCCAGCCCAAATTCCATCCCCAATTCCAGTTTTAATTCCAGCCCCAATTCCAGCCCAAATTCCAGCCCCAATTCCAGTTCTAATTCCAGCCCAAATTCAAGCTCCAATTCCAGTTCTAATTCCAGCTCCAGCCCTGATTTCAGTTCTAATTCCAGTTTTAGTTCCAGTTCAAGTCCTAATTCCAGCCCAAATTCCAGTTCTAATTCCAGTTCCAGTTCTAATTCCAATTCCAGTTCTAATTTCAACTTTAATTCCAGTTCCAGCCCCGATTCCAGCCCAAATTCCGGCTGCGATGGAATTTTTTTAGGAATTCCTTTGGAATTACAGATGGGAATTTGTAGGAATTGATGGAAAAAATCGGGATTGGGATTAGTTGGATTGATGGAAAATTCGGGATGGGAATTACCGGGATCGATGGAAAATTCAGGATTGGGATTTGTAGGAATTAATCCAGAATTTGGGATTGGGATTCATGGAAAATTTGGGATGGGAATTATCGGGATCGATGGAAAATTCGAGATGGGAATTATCGGGATCCATGGAAAATTCAGGATTGGGATTTGTAGGAATCGATGGAAAATTCAGGATGGGAATTACCAGGATTGATGGAAAATTCGGGATTGGCTCTGAGTTTCCTTCCCCCCACAGCATTCCCAAATTCCTCCTTTCCCAAATCCCAGAATTTTCGGGATTCCCGGAAAACTCCGGAGTTTCGTGAGCTCTGAATCCTTCCCGGGGATTTTTCCGTCCTTTCGGGATTTTCTGGGATCAGCGCGGATCCCGATCGTTCCCAGGGAATTCCCGGGGGGGGGGAGGGTTGGGAAATCTGGGATTTGGGCAGGAAAATCCCGCTGGATTTTCCCAAATTTCCGCCAAATCCCAAAATCCAGGGAATCCAAAAATCCAGGGAATGACAGCCGGGGGGAACTGGGAACGCTGGGATTGGGAATTGGGAACCGATCCCAAAATTCCCGGTTTTCCAGAGCCTTTCCCGGTGCCTGTTCGCGGCTCCAGAGAGGATTTTCCGTGGATTTTTCCATGGATTTTGGAGCCGGATGGGATAAATCTGGGAATCTCTGGGATAAATCCAGGAATTTCTGGGATAAGCCTGGGAATTGATGGGATAAAGTTGGGAATTTTTGGGAAAAACCTGGGAATCTCTGGGATAAAGCTGGGAATTTCTGGGATAAAGCTGGGAATTTCTGGGATAAAGCTGGGAATTGCTGGGACAGAATTCCCTCCATCCCCATGGGATTCATTCCTGAATCCCGGGATGAAATTCCCTCCATCCCCACGGGATTTATTCCCGATCCCGAATTCCCTCGGAGCAAACAAACACCGGGATAAACCCGGGAATCGCCGCTTTTCCGGGAATCTGAGAGCTCGGAGCGGCAGCTCGGCATTCCCAGCCCCAATCCCGAATTCCTGGGACACGATTCCCTTCATCCTTATGGAATTCCCTCTATCCCAAACCTCATTCCCACTATTCCAAACCTCATTCCCTGTATTCCATTCCCTCATTCCCAGTATTCCATTCCCTCATTCCCTGTATTCCGTTCCCTCATTCCCACTATTCCAAATCTCATTCCCTGTATTCCATTCCCTCATTCCCAGTATTCCAAATCTCATTCCCTGTATTCCAAATCTCATTCCCTGTATTCCATTCCCTCATTCCCACTATTCCAAACCTCATTCCCTGTATTCCATTCCCTCATTCCCAGTATTCCAGACCTCATTCCCTGTATTCCGTTCCCTCATTCCCACTATTCCAAATCTCATTCCCTGTATTCCATTCCCTCATTCCCAGTATTCCAAACCTCATTCCCAGTATTCCAAATCTCATTCTCTGTATTCCATTCCCTCATTCCCAGTATTCCATTCCCTCATTCCCAGTATTCCAAACCTCATTCCCAGTATTCCAAACCTCATTCCCTGTATTCCGTTCCCTCATTCCCACTATTCCAAATCTCATTCCCTGTATTCCATTCCCTCATTCCCAGTATTCCATTCCCTCATTCCCACTATTCCAAATCTCATTCCCTGTATTCCATTCCCTCATTCCCAGTATTCCAAATCTCATTCCCGGTATTCCATTCCCTCATTCCCTGTATTCCATTCCCTCATTCTCTGTGTTCCATTCTCTCATTCCCTTCATCCTGGATCTCATTCCCATATTCCAGGCCCCTTTCCTGTATATTAAATCCCACTCCCTTCATCCCAGTCCTCATTCCCAGTATCCTGAACCTCATTCCCATATTCCAGACCCCGTTTCCTTCATCCTGGATCCCATTCCCGTATTCCAGACCTTGTTCCCTTCATCCTGAACCTCATTCCCGTATTCCAGACCCTTTTCCTGTATCCCAAATCTCATTCCCAACATCCCAAACTCACCAGTTTCCTCTGCTACTGGAGAAGGTGCAGCTCCGTTTCCTTATTCCAGACCTCATTCCTGTATCCCAGTCCTCATTCCCAACATCCTGAACCTCATTCCCGTATTCCAGACCTTGTTTCCTTCATCCTGGATCCCATTCCCGTATTCCAGACCCCTTTCCTGTATCCCAAATCTCATTCCCAACATCCCAAACTCACGATTTTTCTTTGCTGAGGCAGAAGGTGCAGCTCCGTCCCTCTATTCCAAGACCTCATTCCCAGTATCCCAAACCCCATTCCCACATCCCAAACCTCATTCCCAATATTCCAAACCTCATTCCCAGTATCCCAACCCCTCCAGAACTCACCATTTTCCTCTGGTTGCTGAGGCAGAAGGTGCAGATCTGGCGGGGCTGGGCGCTCTCCCCCTCCCGAGGTGGCGACACGGCCGCTCCAGCGGGATAAAATCCCACATTTCCCCTTCCATTTGCCTATCCCAGACCCCATTCCCGACATCCTGGACCCCATTCGTGTATTCCAGACCTCATTCCCTTCATCCTGAACCTCATTCCCATATTCCAGACCCTTTTCCTGTATCCCAAATCTCATTCTCAACATCCCAAACTCACCAGTTGCCTGTTCTTGCTGAGGCAGAAGGTGCAGCTCTGTCCCTGTATTCCAGACCTTATTCCTGTATCCCAAACCTCATTCCCAATATCCCAAACCTCATTCCCGAATTCCCAAACCCCATTCCCACATCCTAAACTCACCATTTTCCTCTGGTTGCTGAGGCAGAAGGTGCAGATCTGGCGGGGCTGGGCGCTCTCCCCCTCCCGAGGTGGCGACACGGCCGCTCCAGCGGGATAAAATCCCACATTTCCCCTTCCATTCCCCTATCCCAGACCCCATTCCCGACATCCTGGACCTCATTCCTGTGTCCCAAATATCGTTCTCTTCATCCTGGATCCCATTCCCATATCCCAGACCCCTTTCCTCTATCCCAAATCTCATTCCCAACATCCCAAACTCACCAGTTTCCTCTGCTACTGGAGAAGGTGCAGCTCCGTCCCTCTATTCCAGCCCCCATTCCTGTATCCCAAACCTCATTCCCTTCATCCTGAACCTCATTCCCATATTCCAGACCTCGTTCCCTTCATCCTGAATCTCATTCCCATATCCCAGACCCTTTTCCTGTATCCCAAATCTCATTCCCAACATCCCAAACTCACCAGTTTCCTGTTCTTGCTGAGGCAGAAGGTGCAGCTCTGTCCCTCTATTCCAGACCTTATTCCCAGTATCCCAAACCTCATTCCCTTCATTCTGGATCCCATTCCTGTATCCTGGACCTCGTTCCCTTCATCCTGGATCCCATTCCTGTATTCTGGACCCCTTTCCTGTATCCCAGATCTCATTCCCAACATCCCAAACTCACCAGTTTCCTCTGCTGCTGGAGAAGGTGCAACTCCGTTCCCTTATTCCAGACCCCATTCCTGTATCCCAGTCCTCATTCCCAACATCCTGAACCTCATTCCCATATTCCAGACCTCGTTCCCTTCATCCTGGATCCCATTCCCATATTCCAGACCCTTTTCCTGTATCCCAGATCTCATTCCCAACATCCCAAACTCACCAGTTTCCTCTGCTGCTGGAGAAGGTGCAGCTCTGTCCCTGTATTCCAGACCTCACTCCCACATCCTGGACCTCATTCCCAATATCCCAAACCTCATTCCCAATATTCCAAACCTCATTCCCGGTATCCCAACCCCTCCAGAACTCACCATTTTCCTCTGGTTGCTGAGGCAGAAGGTGCAGATCTGGCGGGGCTGGGCGCTCTCCCCCTCCCGAGGTGGCGACACGGCCGCTCCAGCGGGATAAAATCCCACATTTTCCCTTCCATTCCCCTATCCCAAACCTCATTCCCTTTATCCTGGACTTCATTCCCGTATCCTAGACTTCATTCCCTTCATCCTGAATCTCATTCCCATATCCCAGACCCTTTTTCTGTATCCCAGATCTCATTCCCAACATCCCAAACTCACCAGTTTCCTCTGCTGCTGGAGAAGGTGCAGCTCCGTCCCTCTATTCCAGCCCCCATTCCTGTATCCCAAACCTCATTCCCTTCATCCTGAACCTCATTCCCATATTCCAGACCTCGTTCCCTTCATCCTGAACCTCATTCCCATATCCCAGACCCTATTCCTGTACCCAAATCTCATTCCCAACATCCCAAACTCACCAGTTTCCCCTTCTTGCTGAGGCAGAAGGTGCAGCTCCGTCCCTCTATTCCAGACCTCACTCCCACATCCTGGACCTCATTCCCAATATCCCAAACCTCATTCCCGAATTCCCAAACCCCATTCCCACATCCCAAACTCACCATTTTCCTCTGGTTGCTGAGGCAGAAGGTGCAGATCTGGCGGGGCTGGGCGCTCTCCCCCTCCCGAGGTGGCGACACGGCGGCTCCAGCGGGATAAAATCCCACATTTCCCGCTGTTCCTCCTCCGTGGCAGGGCTGCCCATTCCCGCTGGATTCTCCCACCAGGAGAACATTCCCGAGGTGCGAGATGTAGCTGGAAGCGAGGCGCAGAGTCTCGATTTTGGAGAGTTTTCTGTCGGCGGGTTCGGTGGGGATGAGCGTTCTGAGAGCCGTGAACGCCGTGTTCACCGAGTTGGTTCTGTCCCTTTCCCGAGCGTTCGCCGTGTGCCTCTGCCGGGGCTCCCGGGAAATCCTCCCTCGGTTCTTCCCGCTCCTCCTCTTCCCGATTTTCCCCCCGAATCCATCGCTATCCACATGGAAAGGTTTCTCCTCCGAGCCCGAGCTCTCGCTGTTCTCCTCATCCTCCGACAACGCGCTGATATCGGGGTATAAAAATCTCCCCGGGGCTGAGCGGATCATAGCGAAGGACATGCTGGAAAACCGGGAATTACCGCTGGAAAAAGCTCGGGAATGCTCAGCTCCGGTGCTTCATGGCTCTCTGCGATCCTCTATGGGAGTTTTTATTTATTAGCCCGATTTTTTAAGGGGTTTTAAGGCGTTTTTATCCCGGTTTTTTTTAAAGGGTTTATCGCGCTGGTTGAGGTTTTTGCTTGGAGTTTTATCCCGGTTTTTTGGGGTTTGGTTTTTTTTTGGGAATGGTGGGGTTTATTCCCAAATTTTGGGGTTTTTTTTTGGTGGGTTTATTCCCGGTTTTCGGGCTCGCCGCCGCTCCCGGCGCACGTGCGCATCCTCCGGGAGCCGCGGGGTTGGAATTTGGGGATTTTATAGAGGTTTGGGAATGGGCGGCGCTGCCCCTCCCCCCTCCCTCCCCCTCCTCCTCCCCCCCCTTTTCCAACCTCATCCCGAGCCCGGATTCCATGGAAAAGGAGCCTTTGGAAAGGGGAGCCCCAGGCCCGGCCTACCTGAGCTCACCCTCCGGCCTGGATTTAACCCCTTCGCCGCATTCCCGAGGAATCCGCCGCTCCTTTATCCCAAAAATTCCCTCATCCCCATCCCAAAAATCACCGGGATCCCTCTGGAATTTCCCCCCCCCGGGATTTGCCGAATTCCCAAGGAATTTCCCCCCTTTTTCCCTGTTTTTCCTTCATCCCCATCCCAAAAATCATCGGGATCCCTCTGGAATTTCCCCCCTCCCCGGGATTTGCCGAATTCCCAAGGAATTTCCCCCCTTTTTCCCCAAGAATTCCCTCATCCCCATCCCAAAAATCGCCAGGGGGGGAATTTGGGATCCCTCTGGAATTTCCCCCCCCCGGGATTTGCCGAATTCCCAAGGAATTTCCACCCTTTTTTCCTGTTTTTCCCTCATCCCAAAAATCCCCGGGGGGGGGGGAATTTGGGATCCCTCTGGAATTTCCCCCCCCCGGGATTCCCGGAATTCCCAAGGAATTCTCTCCCCGGGACATTCCCGGTTTCCCGCTGGATCCCATCCCAAAATCCCGGTGGATTTTCCGCTCCATTCCTTTGGGAATTGGGAATTAACCCTTGAGGAGCCGCTGGGATTTCCGGGAATTCCGGAGGCGTCAGGTGTCCTTCCCCATCCCGGGATATTCCAGGGATTTTGGGGCACTCTGGGATTCTTTGGGAATTCTCTTCAGGTCGGGAATTTCCATCCCAAAAATCCCAACCCCCCCCCCCAAAAAAAAAACTTTTCCTCCTTCCCAAATCCCAAATTCCGGCTCCCCCTGGAAAAGGCCTCTGGAAACTCCGGGATTTGCTGGGATTTCCCTGCTCATTCCAGGATTTTCCCATTCCCAGCCAGGAATTCCATCCCAAAATCCCCCAAAAAAATCTTTTCCTCCCTTTTAAATCCCCAAACTCCAACAAAAAACCCAAAAACCTGGAATTCCCTCCTCTCCACCCTCATCCCAAAAAAAAAACCCGGGAGAAATGTCCCATCCGAGCATGGAAAAGCCATTTCCACCTGGAAAAAAAAAATCCCGGAATCGCCGTTTTCCCGGGATTTTGGGGGAATTTTTTGGGGAATTTTTGGGGATTTTTTTCGGATTTTGGGGGGATTTTTTTTTTGTTTTTTAGGATATTTTTGGGCAATTTTTTGGGGATTTTGGGGGATTTTTTTGGGATTTTTGGGGGATTTTTTTGGGATTTGTGGGGGGATTTTTTGGGATATTTTAGGGCAATTTTTGGGGGATTTTTCGGGAATTTTTTGGATTTTAAAATTTATTTTAGGGGGGATTTTTGTGGATTTTTCTGGGATTTTAGGGGGGATTTTTGGGATTTTTATTTTTTACTTTTGGGGGATTTTTTTGGGATTTTTTTTGTATTTTTGGATAATTTTTGGGGAATTTTTTGGGATCTTTTGAGAGGGGAATTAATTTTTTTATTTGGGGGGATTTTTTGGAATTTCTTTGGGATTTTTTATTTTATTTTTGGGGGGAAGTTGGGGAATTTTTTGAGGATTTTTTTGGGATTTTTGGGGGGGATTTGATGGAATTTTTTTGGGAGATTTTTTGGGGATATTCTGGGATTTTTTGGGAGGAATTTTGGGATTTCTTTTTATTTTTGGGGGGATTTATTTGGAGATTTTTTGCGATTTTTTTTCACTTTTTGGAGTGTTTTGGGGGGATTTATTTTATATTTTTGGGGGGGGATTTTTTGGAGGATTTTTTATTTTTTGGGGTGAATTTGGTAATTTTTGGGGGAGATTTTTTGGGGGGATTTTGGGAGGTTTTTTTGGGCTTTTTTGGGGGGATTTTGGGAGGATTTTTTTGGGGCAATCTGAGGATTTTTTGGAACATTTTTTAATTTTTGGGGTATTTTTTTATGTTTCAGGGGGGATTTTTGGGAAGATTTTTTTTTTTTTCAGTGGATTTGGGAATTTTGGGGGGGGATTTTTTTTATTTATTTTTTTTTTATTTTGGGAGGATTTTGGGGGGATTTGAGGATTTTTTGGGGATTTTTTTAAAACTTTTTGTGATGATTTATTTTATTTCTGGGGGTGGATTTTTTTTTTGGGGGGAGGGAATATTTTTTGGGATGATTTTTGGGTGAATTTTATCCAGATTTTTCTTGGATATTTTTATACATTTCTCCAGCATTTTTTTGGGGACATTTCTCCATAATTTTTCCATAAATTTTTCCATCTTTTTTTACGGATTTCCCCCCCGCCCCCCCCAATTTTTTTCCACCCTCCCCACATCACAATCCCTAATTTTTTTCCTTAATTTTCCCTTTTTTTCCCCCCTTTTCCCCCTTTTTTCCCCCCATTCCCGAGCTTCCCCCGGCTTTTCCAGCGGCGCCTCCCGGGAGCTCCGCGCGGGAGGTTTCGTTCCCGACCGGATCGCGGCACCTTCCGTACGCTCCCGACTTTAATCCCTGTCTCGGCAGCTTCCGAAATCCAACCTCTGTCATCCCTTTCCCGGCCCTCTGGAAGCTCCCGGAGCCATCTGCTTTCGTTTAACGCCGGCTCCGGGGCCGCCGCAATTCCCGGGAAAAGGACGGAGCGCCGAGGAGGAGGAGGAGGAGGATTGGGAAGGGGGGGAAAAAATATAAAAAATGGGGTGGAAAAGAAATCCTGAAAATCCGAGGGGGTCCCGGTGAAAATCCGGGGAGTTGGGGTTGGAATCCCGGGAATTGGGGATGAAGGGGGTGGGATTGAGGCCAAAATTCAGGGAATTGCGGCCAAAATCGTTGGAATTGTGGCCAAAATTTAGGGAATTGCAGCCAAAATTTAGGGAATTGCAGCCAAAATCGTTGGAATTTTGGTCCGGGATGTGGAGCCGGTGCTGGGCACAGGTTGGGGGCAGAGGGAGCCCCAAAATCCAGGGAATTGTGGCCAAAATCCAGGGAATTGCAGCCAAAATTTAGGGAATTGTGGCCCAAATCCAGGGAATTGTTGCCAAAATCCAGGGAATTGCGGCCAGAATCGTTGGAATTGCAGCCAGGGATGTGGAGATGATTGGGGGCACGGGGAGCCCCAAAATCCAGGGAATTGTGCCCAAAATTCAGGGAATTGTGGCCAAAATCCAGGGAATTGTGGCCAAAATCCAGGGAATTGTGGCCAAAATCCAGGGAATTGTGCCCAAAATTATGGAAAAAAGGGGTGGAAAAGGAACGAGATCCTGGAAATCCGAGGGGGTCCCGGTGAAAATCCGGGGAGTTGGGGTTGGAATCCCGGGAATTGGGGATTAAGTGGGTGGGATTGAGGCCAAAATTTAGGGAATTGTAGCCAAAATTGTTGGAATTGCGGCCAAAATTTAGGGAATTGCAGCCAAAATTTAGGGAATTGCAGCCAAAATCGTTGGAATTTTGGTCCGGGATGTGGAGCCGGTGCTGGGCACAGGTTGGGGGCACAGGGAGCCCCAAGATCCAGGGAATTGTGGCCAAAATTCAGGGAATTGCAGCCAAAATCCAGGGAATTGCAGCCGGAATCGTTGGAATTGCAGGCAGGGATGTGGAGATGATTGGGGGCACAGGGAACCCCAAAATCCAGGGAATTGTGGCCAAAATCCAGGGAATTGTGCCCAAAATTGTGGAAAAAAGGGGTGGAAAAGGGACGAGATCCTGAAAATCCGAGGGGGTCCCGGTGAAAATCCGGGGAGTTGGGGTTGGAATCCCGGGAATTGGGGATGAAGTGGGTGGGATTGAGGCCAAAATTCAGGGAATTGCAGCCAAAATCCAGGGAATTGCAGCCAAAATTGTTGGAAATGTGGCCAAAATTCATGGAATTGTGGCCAAAATCGTTGGAATTTTGGTCAGGGATGTGGAGCCGGTGCTGGGCACAGGTTGGGGGCATAGGGAGCCCCAAAATCCTGGGAATTGTGGCCAAAATCCAGGAAATTGTAGCCAAAATTTAGGGAATTGTGGCCCAAATCCAGGGAATTGTGGCCAAAATCCAGGGAATTGCAGCCGGAATCGTTGGAATTGCAGCCAGGGATGTGGAGATGATTGGGGGCACAGGGAACCCCAAAATCCAGGAAATTGTGGCCAAAATCCAGGGAATTGTGGCCAAAATCCAGGGAATAACAGCCGGAGTCTGTGGGATTGCAGGCAGGGATGTGGAGGTGATTTGGGGCACGGGGTTTTCCTTGGGAAGCAGCTCCAGGATTTTCCTGGAATTCCCTCCCCCTTTTCTCCGAGAATTCCCTGGAATTCCCTCACTTTTTTCCCTGTTTTCCTTGGGAAGCAGCTCCAGGATTTTCCTGGAACTCCCTCCCTCTTTTCCCCCGAAATTCCCTGGAATTCCCTCACCCTTTCCCCCATTTTTCTGGAATTCTCTCCCCATTTTCCCCAGGAATTCCCTGGAAATGCTTCTCCTTTTTCCTCTGGAATTCCCAGGAATTCCCTTACATTTTTCTCCAAAAATTCCCTGGAATTCCCTCCCCTCTTTCCCCATTTTACCCTGGAATTCCCTCCCCCTTTTCCTCTGGAATTCCCTGGAATTCCCTCACTATTTTCCCTGTTTTTTCCAAGAATTCCCAGGAATTCCCTCACATTTTTCCCCAGGAATTTCCTCACATTTTTTCCTGGAATTCCCTCACATTTTTCCCCTGGAATTCCCTGGAATTCCCTCAAATTTTTCCCCAAAAATCCCCAGGAATTCCCTTTTCCCCCAGGAATTCCCATCCCTCCCCCCACCCCTCATTCCCGGTTTTTTTTCCCGGTTTTTTTTCCCAGGACATCCGGAACACGGTGGGGAACATTCCCATGGAATGGTACCGGGATTTTCCGCACGTGGGATACGACCTGGACGGGAAAAGGATCTTCAAACCCCTCCGGAGCAGGGACCAGCTGGAGCTGTTCCTGGAAAAGATGGAAAACCCGGAATACTGGTGAGGAAAAATCCCGGAAAAATCCGGAAATTCCCAGAGATTTCCTGGCGTTTGGGATTGGTCGGAATTCCCGGATTTTGGGAGTTCTGGAGGGTCGGAATTCCCGGATTTTGGGAGTTCTGGAGGTTTCCTGGGAGGGATTTGCTGGATTTGGGATTTGGGGTGGAGCTTTGGGGCCATCCCCAGAGGATTCCCAGGAATTCTGTCCCAAATCCCCGGAATTTTTGTCTGTCTTGGAAATCCTGTCCCAAATCCTGGGAATTCGTGTCCCAAATCCTGGGAATTCGTGTCCCAAATCCTCGGAATTCTGTCCCAAATCCTGGGAATCCTGTCCCAAATTCCGGGAATCCTGTCCCAAATCCTGGGAATCCTGTCCCAAATTCCGGGAATCCGTGTCCCAAATCCCAGGAATTCGTGTCCCAAATCCCGGGAATCCTGTCCCAAATCCCGGGAATCCTGTCCCAAATCCTGGGAATTCATGTCCCAAATCCTGGGAATCCTGTCCCAAATCCTGGGAATCCTGTCCCAAATTCCGGGAATCCTGTCCCAGATCCTGGGAATTCGTGTCCCAAATCCTGGGAATTTGTGTCCCAAATCCCGGGAATTCTGTCCCAAATCCCGGGAATCCTGTCCCAAATCCTGGGAATCCTGTCCCAAATTCCGGGAATCCTGTCCCAAATTCCGGGAATCCTGTCCCAAATTCCGGGAATCCTGTCCCAAATCCTTGGAATTCTGTCCCAAATCCTGGGAATCCTGTCCCAAATCCTGGGAATCCTGTCCCAAATCCTGGGAATCCTGTCCCAAATCCCGTGAATCCTGTCCCAAATCCTGGGAATCCTGTCCCAAATCCTGGGAATTCATGTCCCAAATCCCAGGAATCCTGTCCCAAATCCCAGGAATTCGTGTCCCAAATCACGGGAATCCTGTCCCAAATCCTGGGAATCCTGTCCCAAATCTTGGGAATTCGTGTTCCAAATCCCGGGAATTTGTGTCCCAAATCCGGGGAATTCGTGTCCCAAATCCCAGGAATTCGTGTCCCAAATTCCGGGAATCCTGTCCCAAATCCTGGGAATTCTGTCCCAAATCTTGGGAATTCGTGTCCCAAATCCCGGGAATTCTGTCCCAAATCCTGGGAATCCTGTCCCAAATCCTGGGAATCCTGTCCCAAATCCTGGGAATCCTGTCCCAAATCCCGGGAATCCTGTCCCAAATCCTCGGAATTCTGTCCCAAATCCTGGGAATTCTGTCCCAAATCCTGGGAATCCTGTCCCAAATCCTGGGAATCCTGTCCCAAATCCTGGGAATTCGTGTCCCAAATTCCGGGAATCCTGTCCCAAATCCTGGGAATCCTGTCCCAAATCCTGGGAATCCTGTCCCAAATCCTGGGAATCCTGTCCCAAATCCCGGGAATCCTGTCCCAAATCCTGGGAATTCATGTCCCAAATCCCAGGAATCCTGTCCCAAATCCCAGGAATTCGTGTCCCAAATCACGGGAATCCTGTCCCAAATCCTGGGAATCCTGTCCCAAATCTTGGGAATTCGTGTTCCAAATCCCGGGAATTTGTGTCCCAAATCCGGGGAATTCGTGTCCCAAATCCCAGGAATTCGTGTCCCAAATTCCGGGAATCCTGTCCCAAATCCTGGGAATTCTGTCCCAAATCTTGGGAATTCGTGTCCCAAATCCCGGGAATTCTGTCCCAAATCCTGGGAATCCTGTCCCAAATCCTGGGAATCCTGTCCCAAATCCCGGGAATCCTGTCCCAAATCCTCGGAATTCTGTCCCAAATCCTGGGAATTCTGTCCCAAATCCTGGGAATCCTGTCCCAAATCCTGGGAATCCTGTCCCAAATCCTGGGAATTCGTGTCCCAAATTCCGGGAATCCTGTCCCAAATCCTGGGAATCCTGTCCCAAATCCTGGGAATCCTGTCCCAAATCCTGGGAATCCTGTCCCAAATCCCGGGAATTCGTGTCCCAAATCCCGGGAATCCTGTCCCAAATCCTGGGAATTCTGTCCCAAATCCCGGGAATCCTGTCCTAAATCCCGGGAATTCGTGTCCCAAATCCTCGGAATTCTGTCCCAAATCCTGGGAATCCTGTCCCAAATCCCGGGAATTCTGTCCCAAATCCTGGGAATCCTGTCCCAAATCCCAGGAATTCGTGTCCCAAATCCCGGGAATCCTGTCCCAAATCCTGGGAATTCCTGTTGTCATCCCGGTGTTGTTCTTCCGGTATTGTTATCCCGGTGTTATCCCGTTGTTATCCCATTGTTATCCCATTGTTTTCCCGTTGTTATCCCATTGTTTTCCCAGTGTTGTTTTATCCCAGTGTTGTTATGATCCCGGTGTTGTTATCTCAGTGTTATTCCATTGTTCTCCCGGTGTTTTATCCCGGTGTTTCCCGGTGTTTTATCCCGGTGTTTTCCCATTGTTTTCCCGGTGTTATCCCGGTGTTTTCCCAGTGTTTT
Source organism: Poecile atricapillus (assembly GCF_030490865.1). Taxonomy (NCBI): domain Eukaryota; kingdom Metazoa; phylum Chordata; class Aves; order Passeriformes; family Paridae; genus Poecile; species Poecile atricapillus. Next base: position 153,504,189 of record NC_081250.1, on the reverse strand, counting down.
CCCGGTGTTTTCCCGGTGTTTTATCCCAGTGTTTTCCCATTGTTTTCCCGGTCTTTTCCCAGTGTTTTATCCCGCTGTTTTCCCGCTGTTTTCCCGGTGTTTTCCCACTGTTTTCCTGGTGTTTTCCCGGTGTTTTCCCATTGTTTTCCCGGTGTTTTCCCGGTGTTTTATCCCGGTGTTTTCCCATTGTTTTCCTGGTGTTCTCCCGGTGTTTTATCCCGGTGTTTTCCCACTGTTTTATCCTGGTGTTCTCCCATTGTTTTCCCGGTGTTTTCCTGGTGTTTTATCCTGGTTCTCCCATTGTTTTCCTGGTGTTTTCCCGGTGTTTTTTCAGTGCTTTCCCGTTGTTTTCCCGGTGTTTTCCCGGTGTTTTCCTGTTGTTTTCCCAGTGTTTTCCCGGTGTTTTCCCGGTGTTTTATCCCGGTGTTTTCCCAGTGTTTTCCTGTTGTTTTCCCAGTGTTTTCCCGGTGTTTTTCCGCTGTTTTCCCATTGTTTTCCCGTTGTTTTCCTGGTGTTTTCCCGTTGTTTTCTCAGTGTTTTCCCGGTGTTTTATCCCGGTGTTTTATCCCGGTGTTTTCCCGTTGTTTTCCCGGTGTTTTCCCATTGTTTTCCCGGTGTTTTCCCGGTATTTTCCCAGTGTTTTCCCAGTGTTTTATCCCGGTGCTGTTTCTCTCCCCCCGTCAGTCGCTCAGTCCAGGACCCCCAGACCGGCACCGAGGTTCTGCTCTCGGAGTTGTTTTCCCATTGTTGTGATCCCATTGTTGTCCCGGTGTTTTCCCGTTGTTCTCCCAGTGTTCTCCTGTTGTTTTCCTGGTGTTTTCCTGGTGTTTTCCCGGTGTTTTATCCCGGTGTTTTCCCGGTGTTTTATCCCGGTGTTTTCCCGGTGTTTTATCCCGGTGTTTCCTGGTGTTTTCCCAGTATTTTCCTGGTGTTTCCCGGTGTTTTATCCCGGTGTTTTCCCGGTGTTTTATCCCGGTGTTTCCCGGTGTTTTCCCGGTATTTTCCTGGTGTTTCCCGGTGTTTTATCCCGGTGTTTCCCGGTGTTTTCCCGGTGTTTTATCCCAGTGTTTTCCCGGTGTTTTCCCGGTGTTTTCCCATTGTTTTCCCGTTGTTTTCCCGGTGTTTTATCCCGGTGTTTCTCTCCCGCGTCAGGCGCTCCGTTGAGGACCCCCAGACGGGCACCGAGGTTCCGCTCTCGGAGTTGTTTTCCCGGTGTTATCCCAGTGTAATCCCAGTGTTATCCCGGTGTTTTCCCGGTGTTTTCCCAGTGTTCTCCCATTGTTTCCCCGGTGTTTTCCCGTTGTTTTCCCGGTGTTTTCCTGGTGTTTTCCCATTGTTTTCCCGGTGTTTTATCCCAGTGTTTTCCCATTGTTTTCCTGGTGTTTTCCCGTTGTTTTCCCGGTGTTTTATCCCGGTGTTTCCCGGTGTTTTATCCCGGTGTTTTCCTGGTGTTTTCCCATTGTTTTCCCAGTGTTTTATCCCGGTGTTTTCCCATTGTTTTCCTGGTGTTTTCCCGGTGTTTTATCCCAGTGTTTTATCCCAGTGTTTCTCTCCCCCGTCAGTCGCTCCGTTGAGGACCCCCAGACCGGCACCGAGGTTCTGCTCTTGGAGTTGTTTTCCCAGTGTTGTGATCCCATTGTTTTCCCGTTGTTCTCCCGGTGTTTTCCCGGTGTTTTATCCCGGTGTTTTCCTGTTGTTTTCCCAGTGTTTTCCCGGTGTTTTCCCGGTGTTTTATCCTGGTGTTTTCCCAGTGTTTTATCCCGGTGTTTTCCCAGTGTTTTCCTGTTGTTTTATCCCGGTGTTTTATCCCGGTGTTTTATCCCGGTGTTTTCCCGGTGTTTTCCCGTTGTTTTCCCGGTGTTTTCCCGTTGTTTTCCCGGTGTTTTCCCGGTGTTTTATCCCGGTGTTTCTCTCCCCATGTCAGGCGCTCCGTTGAGGACCCCCAGACGGGCGCCGAGGTTCCGCTCTCGGAGGAGCAGCTGGAGCTGATCCGGCGCCTCCAGAGCGGCCAATTCGGGGATCCCGAATTCGATCCCTACCAGGTCAGCCCGGAACCGCCGGAATTCCCACCGGGAACGCTGGAAAAAGGGGGAAAGGGCTGGAATTCCCAATGGGAATGGTGGAAAAGGGGGGGAGGAGCTGGAATTCCCACTGGGAATGCTGGAAAGGGCAGGGGAAGGGCTGGAATTCTCGCTGGGATTGGAGGAAGGGATTCCCAGGACTGGAATTCCCACTGGGAATGCTGGGAAGGGCTGGAATTCTCGCTGGGATTGGAGGAAGGGATTCCCAGGACTGGAATTCCCACTGGGAATGCCCAAGGGGAGGTCCCAGGGCTGGAATTCCCGCTGGGAATGCAGGAAGGGATTCCCAGGGCTGGAATTCTGGGAATGCCCATGGAGAGCTCCCAGGGGCGGAATTCCTGGGCTGGAGGGTGATCCCCATTTCCATTTCTCCCATTCCCATTTTTTCCCATTCCCATTTTTCCCATTTTTCCATCCCCGTTATTCCCATTTTTCCCATTATTCCATTTTTCTCATTTTTCCCATTTTTCCCATCCCCATTCCCATTTTTTCCCCATTTTTCCCATTATCCCATTTTCCTATTCTTCCCACCCCCATTATCCCATTTTTCCTGTTCTTCCCGGGTTTTTTCCCTTCTTTTTTTTCCCCTTTTTTTTCCCATTTTTCCCATTATTCCCCATTCTTTTCCCCAATTTTTCCTGATTTTTCCCTTTTTTTCTCCCCTTTTTTCCCCTTTTTTTCCCCCCATTTTTTCCCTTTTTCCCATTTTTTCCCCCTTTTTTTTTTCCCCTTTTTTCCCCCACTTTTTTCCCCATTTTTCCCGGTTTTTCCCCCATTTTTTTCCCCAATTTTCCATTTTTTTTCCCTATTTATTCCAAATTTTTTTCCCCAATTTTCCATTTTTTTCCCCTATTTATTCCAAATTTTTTTCCCCATTTTTCCACTTTTTTTCCCTTTTTATTCCAAATTTTTTCCCCTTTTTTCCCGTTTTTTTCCCATTTTTTTCCCCCCTTTTTTTTTTCCCCTTTTTTCCCCCCACTTTTTTTCCCATTTTTCCCGGTTTTTCCCCCATTTTTTTCCCCATTTTTTCCATTTTTTTTCCCTTTTTATTCCCAATTTTTTCCCCATTTTTCCCGGTTTTTTCCCCCCTTTTTTTCCCTTTTTTGCCCTGTTTTTTTCTCTTTTTCCCTTTTTTTTCCCCATTTTTTTCCCCCGTTTTTTCCCCCAATTTTTTCCCCATTTTTCCCGCTTTTTTTCCCCTTTTTTCCCATTTTTCCCCCCATTTTTCCCTTTTGTCCCCCGTTTTTTTTGCTTTTTCCCTTTATTTTCTGGTTTTTTCCCCCGTTTTTTTTCCTGGATTTTTCCCCGTTTTTTTTCCCAATTTTTCCTGGTTTTTTTTCCCCAGGTTTTTTCCCTTTTTTCCCCTTTTTTCCCCATTTTTCCCTCTTATTTTTTTTCCCCCTTTTTCCTTTTTTTTCCCTTTTTTTTCCGGTTTTTTTCCCCACTTTTTTCCCTATTTTTTCCGTTTTTTCCCCATTTTTCTTCCCACTTTTTTTCCCCCTTTTTCCTTTTTTTTTCCCTTTTTTTTCCGGTTTTTTTCCCCACTTTTTTCCCTATTTTTTCCGTTTTTTCCCCATTTTTCTTCCCACTTTTTTCCCCCATTTTTCCCATTTTTTTCCCGTTTTTTCCCATTTTTTCCATTTTTTTCCCCCTTTTTTTTTTCCTTTCCTTTTCCTGTTTTTTTCCCACTTTTTCCCCCATTTTTCCGGGTTTTTTTCCCCATTTTTTCCCCTTTTTTCTCCCCCTTTTTTTTCCTTTCTCCCGTTTTTTTCCCCACTTCTTTTCCCCATTTTTTCCCCATTTTTGTCCTGGTTTTTTTCCCATTTTTCTCCTCATTTTCCCTTTTTTTCCCCATTTTTTTTCCCTTTTACCCTTTTTTTTCCCCGTTTTTTTCCCCCATTTTTTTTCCCCATTTTTTTTCCCGTTTTTTCCCCTCCCTCTCCCCTCTCCTCCCGACTCCATATGGGATTTTTCCCGTTTTTCCAGCCCTCGGTGGATTTCTTCAGCGGCGAGGTGCGGCTGCACCCGGTGACGAATCGCCCGGCCGACAAACGCAGCTTCATCCCCTCCCTGCTGGAGAAGGAAAAGGTGGGAAAGAATTCCCGACGGGAAGAGACCCCGGAGCGGGGGGAACGGGAATCCCGCTGGGATGGAGGGGATTGGGAACGATCCCGGTGGGATTGGGATGATCCCGGTGGGATTGGGAATGATCCCGATGGGATTGGGAATGATCCCGGTGGGATTGAAGGGATTGGGAATGATCCCGGTGGATTGGGAATGATCCCGATGGGATTGGGAATGATCCTGGTGGGATTGGGAATGATCCCGATGGATTGGGAACGATCCCAATGGGATGAGGGGATTGGGAATGATCCCGATGGGATTGGGAATGATCCCGATGGATTGGGAACGATCCTGGTGGGATGGAGGGGATTGGGAATGATCCCGGTGGGATTGGGAATGATCCCGGTGGGATTGGGAATGATCCCGGTGGATTGGGAATGATCCCGGTGGGATTGGGAACAATCCCGGTGGGATTGGGAATGATCCCGGTGGATTGGGAATGATCCCGGTGGATTGGGAATGATCCTGGTGGGATTGGGAATGATCCCGGTGGGATTGGGAATGATCCTGGTGGATTGGGAATGATCCTGGTGGATTGGGAATGATCCTGGTGGGATTGGGAACGATCCCAGTGGGATGGAGGGGATTGGGAATGATCCCGGTGGATTGGGAATGATCCCGGTGGGATTGGGAATGATCCCGGTGGGATTGGGAATGATCCTGGTGGATTGGGAATGATCCTGGTGGATTGGGAATGATCCCGGTGGGATTGGGAATGATCCTTGTGGGATTGAGGGGATTGGGAACGATCCCGATGGGATTGGGATGATCCCAGTGGGATTGGGAATGATCCCGGTGGATTGGGAATGATCCCGGTGGGATTGAAGGGATTGGAATGATCCCAATGGAATGAGGGGATTGGGATGATCCTGGTGGGATTGGGAATGATCCCGGTGGGATTGGGAATGATCCCGGTGGGATTGAAGGGATTGGGATGATCCCAATGGATTGGGAAGATCCTGGTGGGGATGAGGAAAGATCCCAATGGAATGAGAGGATTGGGAAGATCCCAATGGAATGGGAGGATTGGGAAGATCCCAATGGAATGGGAAGATCCCAATGGAATGGGAGGATTGGGAAGATCCCGGTGGGATTGGAAAGATTCCGGTGGGATTGAAGTGATTTGGGAAGATCCCAATGGGATTGAAGGGATTTGGGAAGATCCCAATGGGAAGAGGAAGACGGAAAAATCCCAGTGGGGTGGACGGGATCGGGAAGATCCCGACGGGATCGGGAAGATCCCAACAACTCCAAACTCCATCCAAGAACCGACCCCCTGTTCCCAAATCCCGGCAATTCCGGCCAGGTCTCCAAACTGGTCCACGCCATCAAGATGGGCTGGATCCAACCTCGGAAACCCAAGGAAAACGTTCCCGTTTTTTACGACCTCTGGGCTCGGGAAGATCCCGACTCCATCCTGGGCCGCCACAAGATGCACGTCCCCGCTCCCAAAATCCCGCTGCCGGGCCACGCCGAGTCCTACAACCCGCCCCCGGAATTCCTGCTCAGCCCCGACGAGGTGCCGGGAATGACGGGAATTCTGGGGAATTTTGGGGAATTTTTGGAATTTTGGGGAGGTTTTTTTTGGGGGTTGTGGGTGGTGGGAGAGTTGGGATCTCTTCCCATGGATTGGGGTGGACTGGGATGGGAAGATCCTGGTGGGATCAGCGTCCCATTCCCGTTTTTCCCATTCCCATTTTTCCCCGTTTCCATTCCCGTTTTTCCCATTCCCATTTTCCCCATCTCCATTCCCGTTTTTCCCATTCCCATTTTTCCCATCTCCATTCCCGTTTTTCCCATTCTTATCCCATTTCCCAATCCCCATTCCCATTTTTCCTGTTTTTCTCATTCCCATTTTTCCCATCCCCAATCCCATTTTTCCCATTCCCATTTTTCCCATTCTTATCCCATTTCCCAATCCCCATTCCCATTTTCCCCATCTCCATTCCCGTTTTTCCCATTCTTATCCCATTTCCCAATCCCCATTCCCATTTTTCCCGTTTTTCCCGTTCCCATTTTTCCCATTATCCCAATTTTCCCATTCCCATTATCCCATTCCCATCCCCAATCCCATTTTCCCCATCATTATCCCATTTTTCCCACTTTTCCCCCAATTTTTTCCCATTTTACCACCCACACCATCCCAATTTTCCTGTTTTTCCCCCATTTTCCATCCCCATTCCCATTTTTCCAATTTTTCCCAATCCCATTTTTCCCATCCCCAATCCCATTTTTCCCATTCCCATTTTTTCCCATTTTCCCCCATTTTTCTCATTTTCCCCCATTTCCCCCATTTTTTCCCAATTTTCCCCCCCATTTTTCCCACTTTCCCCCCATTTTTTCCCACTTTTCCCATTTTTCCCACTTTTCCCATTTTTCCCACTTTTTCCCACTTTTTCCTCATTATCCCATTTTCCCACCCCCATTTTTCCCATTTTCCCATCCCTATCCCCATTTTTCCCAATATCCCATTTTTTCCCATTTTCCCACCCCCACTATCCCATTTTATTTCCAACTTTTCCGTTTTTTCCCATTTCTCCCCGTTTTTTCCCATATTTTCCCATTTTTCCCCCATTTCTCCCCGTTTTTTCCCATTTTCCCACTTTTCCCCCATTTTTTCCCATTTCCCCACCCCCACTCTCCCATTTTTCCCACTTTTCCCCCATTATCCCATTTCCCCCCCCATTTTTTCCCATTTTCCCATCCTCATTCCCATTTTCTCCCCATTTTCCCCCCCATTTTTTCCACTTTTCCCCATTTTTCCCACTTTTCCTCATTTTCCCCACTTTTCCTCATTTTTCTTATCCCCCTTCCATTTTTCCCATTTTCCCTCTGCTGTTTTTTCCCATTTCCCCCCGTTTTTTTACCATTTTTCCCCCTTTTTTCCCCATTTTCCCCCCCTTTTTTCCCGTTGTTTTTTCCCCCCATTTTTTCCCACTTTTCCCATTTCCCCATTCCCATTGTTTTTCCCCCCATTTTTTCCCATTTTTCCCGTTTTTCCCCCCTTTTTTCCTGTTGTTTTTCCCTCCGTTTTCCCCCCTGTTTTTTCCCATTTTTCTCCCATTTTTCCCCCGTTTTTCTCCCTTTTTTCCCTGTTGTTTTCCCCCCCGTTTTCCCTCCCGTTTTTTCCCGTTTTTCCCACTTTTCCCATGTTTTTCCCCCATTCCCAGGAATCCGCCTGGCGTCTCCAAGATCCCTCCGAGCGCCGTCTCCCGTTCCTGCCGCGGAAATTCCGGAGTCTCCGCGCCGTTCCCGCCTATTCCCGATTCATCCACGAGCGCTTCGAGCGCTGCCTCGACCTCTACCTGTGCCCCCGGCAGCGCCGGATGCGCGTACGGATAACCCTGGGAAAAAATTCCCAAAAATTCCCGGAAAAGTCACCAAAAATTCCCCAAAAACTCAGGAAAAATTCCTCAAAAATTCCCCAAAAATTCACAAAAAGTACCAAAAAAATTCCCCAAAAATTCACCAACAATTCACAAAAAATTCCTCAAAAATTCACCAAAAAGTCACAAAAAATTCACAAAAAATTCACCATAAACTCAGGAAAAATTCCTCAAAAACTCCCCAAAAAATCACAAAAAGTGCCAAAAAAATTCCCCAAAAATTCACAAAAAGTGCCAAAAAAAATCCCCAAAAATTCGCCAACCATTCACAAAAAATTCCTCAAAAATTCACCAAAAATTCCCGAAAAACTCAGGAAAAATTCCTTAAAAATTCACCAAAAATTCACCAAAAATTCACAAAAAATTCACAAAAGATTCACAAAAAATTCACCAAAAATACTCAAAATATTCCCCAAAAATTCACCAAAAACTCAGGAAAAATTCCTTAAAAATTCACCAAAAATTCACCAAAAATTCACAAAAAATTCACAAAAAATACTCAAAATATTCCCCAAAAATTCACCAAAAACTCAGGAAAAATTCCCCAAAAATTCTCGAAAAATTCACTAAGATTTAAAAAAAAAAAAAATAAATCATCAAAATAACCAAAAATTGGCCCAAAAAAATCACCAAAAAATTTACAAAAAATTCACAAAAAACACCAAAAAAAATCACAAAAAATTCACGAAAAGTTTTTCAAAAATTCACAAAAAAACCCAAAAAAATTCCCCAAAAATTCCCGTTTTTTTCCCCTGGGAAGTTCCCAAGGTTTTGGGAGTGGGTTGTGCCCCCGGCAGCGCCGGCTGCGCGTACGGATAACCCGCTTCCCCTGGAAAGAATTCCCAAAAATTCCCAGAAAAGTCACCAAAAATTCCGAAAAAATTCACCAAAAATTCACCAAAATCTCATGAAAAATTCCCAGAAATTTCCCCAGAAATTCCCCAAAAATTCATGAAAAATTCCCCCAAAATTCACAAAAAATTCCTCAAAAATTCACCAAAAACTCAGGAAAAATTCCTGAAAAAATTCCCCAGAAATTCTCCAAAAACTCCCCAAAAATTCCTCAAAAATTCACCAAAAACTCACAAAAAATTCACCAAAAATTCCCGAAATATTCCCCAAAAAACCCTGAAAAATTCCTGAAAAAGTAAAAAACAAATTCCTGAAAAATTCCCAGAAAATACCAAAAAGATTCCACAAAAATTCATGAAAAATTCGCCAAAAATTCCTGGAAAAATCCCGAAAAATTCCTAAAAAAATCCCTGAAAATTCCAATGAAATTCCCATTTTTTTTCCCCTCGGGAATGTCCGGAGGTTTTGGGGGATGGGTTTGGATTTGGGCGTTTTCCATCCCGCAGGTCAACGTGGATCCCGAGGATCTCATTCCCAAAATTCCCAGGCCGAGGGATCTGCAGCCATTCCCGACCACCCAGGCCATGGTGAGGGGGAAATTTTGGGAATTTTCTCTGGGATTTCTGGGATTTTTTGGGATTTGGAGAGTTGGGAAGAGGAGGAGATGAAGAAGGTTGGAATTCCTGGGAAATTTCCTGGAATTTCCTGCTGGATTCCCGGGAACGGATCCGGAAAACTTTCCTGGAGCTGGGGGGGGGGAACATCCCAGAAAAAACTGGGAATTTTGGGAATTTTTTCTGGGATTTTTGGGATTTTTTGGGATTTGGAGAGTTGGGAAGAGGAGGAGATGGGGAAAGATGGAATTCCTGGAAAATTCCTGGGATTTCCTGCTGGGAAAGGCTCTGGAAAACCGGGATTCCCAGGAATGGATCCGGAAAACTTCCCCAGAGTTGGAGGAGGCTCATCCCAGAAAAAAACTGGGAATTTTGGGAATTTTCTCTGGGATTTGATGGGATTTTTGGGATTTGGAGCCTCAGGAAGTGAGGATTGGTGGGAGGAGCTGGGAAAAGCTGGAATTCCTGGAAAATTCCTGGGATTTCCTGCTGGGAAAGGCTCTGGAAAACCGGGATTTCCAGGGAAAACTTTCCCGGAGCTTGGGGGGGGCTCATCCCAAAAAAACCCCTGGGATTGATGAATCCAGGGCGGGAACGGCCTCAGGTGGGAATTTCGGGAATATTCCCTTGGAAAAAGCTGGAATTCCGGGCCAGGATCCTCATTCCCATCCGGAATTCCCGAGGAGCTGCCGGGATTTGGGAATTCTCCCCGATTCCCGTTTTTTTTCCAGGTTTTCCGTGGCCATTCCAGCCTGGTGAGGACTCTGAGCGTCTCCCCCAGCGGGCAGTGGCTGGTGTCGGGTACGGAGCCGGAATTCCCGGGAAAAATCCCATGGATCTGCAGCCGGGAGATGGGAATGGGGAATGGGAATGGCTGGGAATGGCTGGGAATGGTCGGGAATGGCTGGGAATGGTCGGGAATGGTTGGGAGTGGTCGGGAATGGCTGGGAATGTTCTGGAATGGTCGGGAATGGCTGGGAATGGCTGGGAATGGTCGGGAATGGCTGGGAATGGCTGGGAATGGCTGGGAATGTTCTGGAATGGTTGGGAATGGCTGGGAATGGTTGGGAAAGGTTGGGAATAGGGAATGGGAATGGGAATGGTCGGGAATGGCTGGGAATGGTCGGGAATGGTCGGGAATGGTCGGAATTCCCAGCTCTGCTGCGGGAATGGGGCGGAGCTTGGGCAGGGAAAGGAAAAATGGGATCCTGATCCCAATCCCGATCCTGATCCCGATCCTGATCTCGATCCTGATCCAGATTCTGATCCCCATCCTGATTCAATTCTTATCCCAATCCTGATCCCAGTCTTGATCCTGATCCCGATTTGGATCCGGATTCTGATCCCAATCCCAATCCTGATCCTCATTCCAATCCCGATCCCAATCCTGATCCTGGCACTGATCCTGATCCTGATCCTGATCCTCATCCCAATCCTGATCCTGGCTCTGATCCTGATCCCGATACAATTCTGATCCCAGTCCTGGTCCCAGTCTCAATCCCAATCCTGATCCCGATCCCAGTCTTGATGCTGATCCCGATATCGATCCCAGTCCTGATCCCAATCCCGATCCAATTCTGATCCCAATCTGGATCCCAATCCTGATCCTGACCCCAGTCCTGATCCCAATCCGGATCCCAGTCCTGATCCCCATCCTAGTCCCAATCCCAACCCAATTCTGATCCCGATCCCGATCCTGATCCTGGTCCTGATCCCGATCCCAATCCCAATCCCAAACCCAAACGAATTCTGATCCCAATCGCGCTCCCAGTCTCAATCCCGATCGTGATCCCAATCCCAATTCTGACCCCGATCCCAATCCCCAATCCTGATCCTGATCCTGACCCCAGTCCTGATCCTGATCCTGATCCTGATCCTGATTCTGATCCCAATCCTGATCCCAATCCCAATCCCAAACCAATTCTGATCCTGATCCCGATCCAAATCCTGATCCTGATCCCAATCCCAAACCAATTCTGATCCTAGTCTCAGTCCCAATCTCAATCCCGATCCTGATCCTGATCCTGATCCTGATTCTGATCTCAATCCTGATCCTGATCCTGATCTCAATCCCAATCCCAATCCTGATCCTGATCCCGATCCCAATCCCCATCCTGATCCCAATCCCGATCCCAATCCCAAACCAATTCTGATCCCAATCTCGGTCCCAGTCCCAATCCTGAATCCGATCCCGGTGTTCCTGACCCAGGCACAGGGACTGGTACCGGAATGGGAACGGGAAAAATGGGAATGGGAACGGGATCGGTGTGATGGGGCAGGAGAGGGATTGGGAATTCTGGGAAATCGCTGGGAATCCTGGATTCTAGGGAATTGCGGCTTCCAGGAAACCCCATTCCAGTTTTTCCCTCCATTCCCGGCAGTGGGAATTCCCAGAATTCCCTCGGCATTCCCGGAATTCGCTCAGAATTCCCAGAATTCCCTCGACATTCCCGTTCCAGGCTCAGACGACGGCACGCTGTGGTTCTGGGATCCAGGGAATTGTGGTTTCCAGGGAATTCTGGGAAATCACAGGGAATTTTAGGAAATCACAGGGAATTTTGGGCTCGGGGGAATTTTGGATTCCAGGAAATTTTAGGATGCAGAGAATTGGGGGTGCTAGGGAATTCTGGGAAATCACAGGGAATTCTGGGAAATTGCTGGAAATTCTGGATTCCGGGGAATTGTGGGTTCCAGGGAATTTTGGGATCTAGGGAATTCTGGCTTCCAGGGAATTGCGGCTTCCAGGGAACCCCATTCCAGCTTTTCCCCCCATTCCCAGCACCGGGAATTCCCAGAATTCCCTCACCATTCCCTCAGCATTCCCAGAATTCTCTCAGAATTCCTGGAATTCCCTCGGCATTCCCGTTGTAGGCTCGGACGACGGCACGCTGCGGTTCTGGGAGGTGAGCTCCGGGCGCTGCCTGCGGAGCGTTCCCGTCGGATCCGTGGTCGGGAGCGTGGCCTGGAATCCCAACCCCAGCCTCTGCCTGGTGGCCGTCGCCGTGTGAGTTCCCAGGGAACATTCCCGGATTTTCCTGGAGCGCCCGAGGATCCAAATCCGTTCCTGGGAATGGGGGGATCTGTCCCTGGATCCGAATCCGTTCCTGGGAATGGTGGGATCCGTTCCTGGATCCGAATCCGTTCCTGGGAATGGTGGGATCCATCCCTGGATCCCAATCCGTCCCTGGATCCGAATCCATTCCTGGATCCAAATCCATTCCTGGATCCAAATCCATTCCTGGATTCCAATCCATTCCTGGATCCCAATCCGTTCCTGAGAATGGTGGGATCCGTCCCTGGATCTGAATCCGTTCCTGGATTCAAATCCATTCCTGGATCCCAATCCGTTCCTGGATCCGAATCCGTCCCTGAATCCAAATCCATTCCTGGATCCCAATCCATTCCTGGATCCAAATCCATTCCTGGATCCCAATCCATTCCTGGATCTGAATCCATTCCTGGATCCCAATCCATTCCTGGATCCCAATCCATCCTTGGGAATGATGGGATCCGTTCCTGAATCCAAATCCATCCTGGAATGGCCAAATCTGTTCCTGGATCCAAATTTGTCCCTGGATCCGAATCCGTCCCTGGATCCAAATCCGTCCCTGGATCTGAATCGTTTCCTGGATCCAAACCTGTTCTTGGGAATGGTTGGATCCATCCCTGGATCCCAATCCATCCCTGGATCCGAATCCATTCCTGGATCCAAATCCATCCTTGGATCAAAATCCATCCCTGGATGGTCAAATCCGTCCCTGGATCCGAATCCATCTCTGGATCCCAATCCGTCCTTGGGATGGTGGGATCCGTCCCTGGATCTGAATCCGCCCCTGAATCCAAATCCAGTCCTGGATCCGAATACGCCCCTGGATTCAAATCCATTCGTGGAATGGATCCTGAATTTTTTTCTGATCCTGGATCCCCGATCCCGGATTTCCCAATCCCGGATTTCCCCCCAATCCTGGATTTCCCAATCCCAATCCCGGATTTCCCAATCCCTAGGGACAAGCAGGCTCTCCCAATCCTGGATTTCCCAATCCTGGATTTCTGGATCCCTAGGGATGAGCAGGCTCCCCTGATGCCAGATCCCCCCTGATCCCAGATTTCCGATCCCAATCCTGGATTTTGCAATCCCAATCCCGGAATTCCGGCTCCCTAGGGACGAGCAGGCTCCCCTGATCCCAGATTCCCGATCCCAATCCCAGAGTTCCCAATCCCATTCCTGGAATTCCCGCTCCCTAGGGACGAGGAGGCTCCCCTGATCCCGGATCCCCCCTGATCCCAGATTCCTGATCCCAATCCCGGAATTCCCGATTCCTAGAGACGAGCAGGCTCCCCTGATCCCAGATTCCCCATCCTAATCCCAGAATTCCCAATCCCAGAATTCCCAATCCCTAGGGATGAGGAGGCTCCCCTGATCCCAGATTCCCAATCCCAATCCCAGAATTCCCGATCCCAATCCCGGAATTCCTGATTCCTAGGGATGAGGAGGCTCCCCTGATCCCAGATCCCCCCTGATCCTGGATTTCCCGATCCCAATCCCGGAATTCCTGATCCCTAGGGATGAGGAGGCTTCCCTGATCCCAGATCCCCCCTGATCCCAGATTTCCCATCCCAATCCCGGAATTCCCGATCCCTAGGGATGAGGAGGCTCTCCTGATCCGATTCCCAATGCCAGAATTCCCAATCCCGGAATTCCCGCTCCCTAGGGACGAGCAGGCTCTCCTGATCCCAGATTCCCAATCCCAGAATTCCCGATCCCAATCCCGGAATTCCTGATCCCTAGGGACGAGCAGGCTCCCCTGATCCCAGATTTCCGATCCCAATCCCAGAATTCCCGATCCCAATCCCGGAATTCCTGATCCCTAGGGACGAGGAGGCTCCCCTGATCCCAGATCCCCCCTGATCCTGGATTTCCCAATCCCAATCCCGGAATTCCTGATCCCTAGGGACGAGGAGGCTCTCCTGATCCCAGATCCCCCCTGATCCTGGATTTCCCGATCCCAATCCCGGAATTCCTGATCCCTAGGGATGAGTAGGCTCTCCTGATCCCAGATTCCCAATCCCAGAATTCCTGATCCGAATCCCGGATTTCCTGATCCCAATCCCGGAATTCCCGATCCCTAGGGATGAGCAGACTCCCCTGATCCCAGATTCCCAATCCCAGAATTCCCAATCCCAATCCCGGAATTCCCGATCCCTAGGGATGAGGAGGCTCCCCTGATCCCAGATTCCCAATCCCAATCCCAGAATTCCCAATCCCGGAATTCCCGATCCCAATCCCGGAATTCCCGATCCCTAGGGACGAGGAGGCTCCCCTGATCCCAGATTCCCAATCCCAATCCCAGATTTCCCGATCCCAATCCCGGAATTCCCGATCCCTAGGGATGAGGAGGCTCTCCTGATCCCAGATCCCCCCTGATCCCGGATTTCCCGATCCCAATCCCGGAATTCCCGCTCCCTAGGGATGAGGAGGCTCTCCTGATCCGATTCCCAATCCCAATCCCGGATTTCCCAATCCCAATCCCGGAATTCCCGATCCCTAGGGACGAGCAGGCTCCCCTGGTCCCAGATCCCCCCTGATCCCAGATTCCCAATCCCAATCCCGGAATTCCCGATCCCAATCCCGGAATTCCGGCTCCCTAGGGATGAGGAGGCTCCCCTGATCCCGGATCCCTCCTGATCCCAGATTCCCAATCCCAATCCCAGAATTCCTGATCCCAACCCCGGAATTCCCGATCCCAATCCCGGATTTCCCAATCCCAATCCCGGAATTCCCGATCCCTAGGGATGAGGAGGCTCTCCTGATCCCAGATTCCCGATCCCAATCCCAGAATTCCCGATCCCAATCCCGGAATTCCCGATCCCTAGGGATGAGGAGGCTCCCCTGATCCCGGATCCCTCCTGATCCCAGATTCCCAATCCCAGAATTCCCAATCCCAATCCCGGAATTCCCGCTCCCTAGGGATGAGGAGGCTCTCCTGCTGAATCCGGGCCTGGGCGATCGGCTGCTGGTGGCGGCCACGGATCAGCTGCTGGATTCCTGGGAATCTCCGGAGGAGGAGCGGATCCAGCCGATCCCCTGGATCCCGGCCGGCCCCGAGGAGCGCTCCAAGGGGATCCGCCTGCGGCTGCCCCACGGAAAGGTGGGAGCCGGAGAATTCCCGGGATTCAGGGCGGTCGGAATTCCCGGGATTTGAGTGGGATCAACATTCCCGGGATTTGGGGGGCGTTGGGAATTCCTGGGATTTGGGGAGGGGTCGGAATTCCCGGGATTTGGGGTGGGATCGAGATTTGGGGGGATTTGGAATTCCCGGGGTTCAGGTGGGATCGGAATTCCCGGGATTTGGGGAGGGGTCAGAATTCCCAGGATTTGGGGGGGTGTCGGAATTCCCAGGATTTGGGGGGGGTGTCGGAATTCCCAGGATTTGGGGGGATTTGTAATTCCCGGGATTTAGGGGTGGGGTCAGAATTCCCAGGATTTGGGGAGGGGTTGGAATTCCTGGGAATTGGGTGGGATCAGAATTCCCAGGAATTAGGTGGGATAAGGATTTGCGGGGATTTGGAATTCCTGGGATTCAGGGACGGTCAGAATTCCCAGGATTTGGGGGGGATTTGGAATTCCCGGGGTTCAGGTGGGATCGGAATTCCCGGGATTTGGGGAGGGGTCAGAATTCCCAGGATTTGGGGGGGGGTGTCGGAATTCCCGGGATTTGGGGAGGGGTCAGAATTCCCGGGAATTGGGTGAGATCAGAATTCCTGGGAATTGGGTGGGATTGGGATTTGGGGGGATTTGGAATTCCCAGGATTTGGGGGGGTGTCGGAATTCCTGGGAATTGGGTGGGATTGGGATTTGGGGGGGTTTGGAATTCTTGGGGTTCACAGGGACAGTCGGAATTCCCAGGATTTGGGGTGGGATCGGCATTCCCAGGATTAATGGGGATCAGTGGGATCGGGAATGGGATTGGGATCAGGGACAGGATCAGGAATGGGATCAGGGACGGGGATGAGGATGATGATCCAGAGGCTCGGGATCTCACCGGATCCCATTCCCGATCCCATTCCTGATCCCATTCCCGATCCCATTCCCGATCCCATTCTGGATCCCCAGCCGGTGCCGCAGGTGACCTGGCACCCCAAGGGCCATTCCTGGGGATCAGTGGGATTGGGATTGGGAATGGGATCAGGGATGGGATTGGGATTGGGATCAGGGATGAGGATGAGGATGAGGATGAGGATGATGAGGATGATGATCCAGAGGCTCAGGATCTCACTGGATCCCATTCCCAATCCCGTTCTGGATCCGCAGCCGGTGACGCAGGTGACCTGGCACCCCAAGGGCGATTACTGGGGATCCGTGGGGAACGCGGGAATGGGATCGGGATTGGGATCAGGGATGAGGGATCAGGGATGAGGATGAGGATGATGATGATGATGATGATGCAGAGGCTCAGGATCTCACCGGATCCCGTTCTGGATCCCCAGCCGGTGCTGCAGGTGACCTGGCACCCCAAGGGCGATTACTGGGGATCCATGGGGAACACGGGAATGGGATCGGGAATGGGATTGGGATCAGGGATGGGGATGAGGATGAGGATGATGATGATGATGATCCAGAGGTTCAGGATCTCACCGGATCCCATTCCCAATCCCATTCTGGATCCCCAGCCGGTGCCGCAGGTGACCTGGCACCCCAAGGGCGATTACTGGGGATCAGTGGGGAACACGGGAACGGGATCAGGATCGGGATCAGGAATGGGATCAGGGATGAGGATGAGGATGATGATGATGATGATGATGATGCAGAGGCTCAGGATCTCACTGGATCCCATTCCCAATCCCGTTCTGGATCCCCAGCCGGTGACACAGGTGACCTGGCACCCCAAGGGCGATTACTGGGGATCAATGGGGAACGCGGGAATGGGATCGGGAATGGGATCGGGAATGAGGATGATGATGAGGATGATGATGATCCAGAGGCTCAGGATCTCACCGGATCCCGTTCTGGATCCCCAGCCGGTGACACAGGTGACCTGGCACCCCAAGGGCGATTACTGGGCCTCGGTTCAGCGCAATCCGGGCGGGCGCCAGGTGCTGATCCACCAGAGCAGCCGGCGCCGGAGCCAGGATCCCTTCCGGAAGAATCCCGGCCGGATCCAGTGCGTGCGATTCCATCCGCTCCGGCCCTACTTCCTGGTGGCTTCCCAGAGATCCGTGCGGATCTACAACCTCCTGCGCCAGGAGCTCACCAAGAAACTGCAGAGCGGCTGCCAGTGGATCTCCAGCATGGCCCTGCACCCCGCAGGTGCGGGATCCGCCGGGATCCGCCGGGAACGGGATCGGGAATCCGGCGGGATCGCTGATTCCCGCTTTCTATTCCCAGGGGATAACGTCATCTGCGGCAGCTACGACAGCAAATTGCTCTGGTTCGATCTGGATCTGTCCACCAGGCCCTACAGGACGCTGAGGTGAGAGCCACCATTTTCCAGGTTCTTATCCCAGATTATCCCGGATTTTCCAGGTTCTTATCCCAAATTATCCCGGATTTTCCTGGGTTGTTATTCCGGATTTTCCTGGGCTGTTATCACAAATTATCCCGGATTTTCCCGGGTTGTTATCCCAAATTATCCCGGATTTTCCAGGTTCTTATCCCAAATTATCCCAGATTTTCCTGGATTTTTCTGGGTTGTTATCCCAGATTTTCCTGGATTTTTCTGGGCTGTTATCCCAGATTTTTCCGGGTTGTTATCCCAGATTTTCCTGGATTTTTCTGGGTTGCTATCCCCGGTTTTCCTGGGTTGTTATCACAAATTATCCCAGATTTTCCTGGGTTCGTATCCCAGATTATCCCGGATTTTCCTGGGTTCTTATCCTGGATTTTTCTGGGTCATTATCCCGGATTATCCCGGATTTTCCCGGGTTGTTATCCTGGATTTTCCTGGGTCGTTATCCCAGATTTTCCTGGGCTGTTATCACAAATTATCCCGGATTTTCCTGGGTTGTTATCCCAAATTATCCCGGATTTTTCTGGGTTATTATCCCGGGTTTTCCTGGGTTGTTATCCCGGATTTTCCTGGGTTGTTGTCACGGATTTTACTGGGTTGTTATCCCAAATTATCCCAGATTTTCCAGGTTCTTATCCCGAATTATCCCGGATTTTCCTGGGTTCTTATCCCAAATTATCCCGGATTTTCCTGGGTTGTTATCCCAAATTATCCCGGATTTTTCTGGGTTGTTATCCCAGATTATCCTGGATTTTCCTGGGTTGTTATTCCGGATTTTCCTGGGCTGTTATCACAAATTATCCCGGATTTTCCCAGGTTGTTAGCCCAGATTATCCCGGATTTTTCTGGGTTGTTATCCCAAATTATCCCAGATTTTCCCGGGTTTTTATCCTGTATTTTCCTGGGTTCTTATCCCGGATTATCCTGGATTTTCCCGGGTTGTTATCCTGGATTTTCCTGGGCTGTTATCACAAATTATCCTGGATTTTCCCAGGTTGTTATCCCGGATTATCCCAAATTTTCCCAGTTGTTATCCCAAACTTTCCTGGGTTCTTATCCCGGATTTTCTTGGGTTGTTATCCCGGATTATCCCGGATTTTTCTGGGTTCTTATCCCGGATTTTCCTGGGTTGTTGTCATGGATTTTCCTGGGTTCTTATCCCAGCTTTTCCCAGGTTCTTATCCCAAATTATCCCGGATTTTTCCAGGTTGTTATCCCAGGTTTTTCTAGGTTGTTATCCTGGAATTTTTTGGGTTGTTATCCCAGATTTTCCCCGATTTTCCAGGTTGTTATCCCAGATTTTCCTGGGTTGTTACCCTGGATTTTCCCGGTTGATATCCCGGATTTTCCCGGTTGTTATCCCGGGTTTTCCTGGGTTGTTATCCCAAATTATCCCAGATTTTCCAGGTTCTTATGCCGGGTTTTTCCAGGTTGTTATCCTGGATTTTCCCGGATTTTCGTGGGTTCTTATCCCAGATTTTCCTGGGTTGTTATCCCAGATTATCCCAGATTTTTCTGGGCTGTTATCCTGGATTTTTCTGGGTTGTTATCCCAGATTTTCCTGGATTTTTCTGAGTTGTTATCCCCGGTTTTCCTGGGTTGTTATCACAAATTATCCCAGATTTTCCTGGGTTCGTATCCCAGATTATCCTGGATTTTCCTGGGTTCTTATCCTGGATTTTTCTGGGTCATTATCCCGGATTTTCCCAGGTTGTTATCCTGGATTTTCCCGGGTTGTTATCCCAGATTATCCCAAATTTTCCCAGTTGTTATCCCAAACTTTCCTGGGTTCTTATCCCGGATTTTCTTGGGCTGTTATCCCAGATTATCCTGGGTTTTCCTGGGTTCTTATCCGGGATTTTCCTGGGTTGTTATCCCAGATTATCCCGGATTTTTCTGGGTTCTTATCCCGGATTTTTCTGGGTTCTTATCCCGGATTTTCCTGGGTTGTTGTCACGGATTTTCCTGGGTTCTTATCCCAGCTTTTCCCAGGTTCTTATCCCAAATTATCCCGGATTTTTCCAGGTTGTTATCCCAGGTTTTTCTAGGTTGTTATCCTGGAATTTTTTGGGTTGTTATCCCAGATTTTCCCCGATTTTCCAGGTTGTTATCCCAGATTTTCCTGGGTTGTTACCCTGGATTTTCCCGGTTGATATCCCGGATTTTCCCGGTTGTTATCCCGGGTTTTCCTGGGTTGTTATCCCAAATTATCCCAGATTTTCCAGGTTCTTATGCCGGGTTTTTCCAGGTTGTTATCCTGGATTTTCCCGGATTTTCGTGGGTTCTTATCCCAGATTTTCCTGGGTTGTTATCCCAGATTATCCCAGATTTTTCTGGGCTGTTATCCTGGATTTTTCTGGGTTGTTATCCCAGATTTTCCTGGATTTTTCTGAGTTGTTATCCCCGGTTTTCCTGGGTTGTTATCACAAATTATCCCAGATTTTCCTGGGTTCGTATCCCAGATTATCCTGGATTTTCCTGGGTTCTTATCCTGGATTTTTCTGGGTCATTATCCCGGATTTTCCCAGGTTGTTATCCTGGATTTTCCCGGGTTGTTATCCCAGATTATCCCAAATTTTCCCAGTTGTTATCCCAAACTTTCCTGGGTTCTTATCCCGGATTTTCTTGGGCTGTTATCCCAGATTATCCTGGGTTTTCCTGGGTTCTTATCCGGGATTTTCCTGGGTTGTTATCCCAGATTATCCCGGATTTTTCTGGGTTCTTATCCCGGATTTTTCTGGGTTCTTATCCCGGATTTTCCTGGGTTGTTGTCACGGATTTTCCTGGGTTCTTATCCCAGCTTTTCCCAGGTTCTTATCCCAAATTATCCCGGATTTTTCCAGGTTGTTATCCCAGGTTTTTCTAGGTTGTTATCCTGGAATTTTCTGGGTTGTTATCCCAGATTTTCCCTGATTTTCCAGGTTGTTATCCCAGATTTTCCCGGTTGATATCCCGGATTTTCCCGGTTGTTATCCCGGGTTTTCCTGGGTTGTTATCCCAAATTATCCCAGATTTTCCAGGTTCTTATGCCGGGTTTTTCCAGGTTGTTATCCCGGGTTTTCCCGGATTTTCGTGGGTTCTTATCCCAGATTTTCCTGGGTTGTTATCCCAGATTATCCCAGATTTTTCTGGGCTGTTATCCCAGATTTTTCCGGGTTGTTATCCCAGATTTTCCTGGATTTTTCTGGGTTGCTATCCCCGGTTTTCCTGGGTTGTTATCACAAATTATCCCAGATTTTCCTGGGTTCGTATCCCAGATTATCCCGGATTTTCCTGGGTTCTTATCCTGGAATTTCCTGGGCTGTTATCCCGGATTATCCCGGATTTTCCCGGGTTCTTATCCCGGATTTTCCTGGGTTGTTGTCACGGATTTTCCTGGGTTGTTATCCCAGCTTTTCCCAGGTTCTTATCCCAAATTATCCCGGATTTTTCCAGGTTGTTATCCCAGGTTTTTCTAGGTTGTTATCCTGGAATTTTCTGGGTTGTTATCCCAGATTTTCCCTGATTTTCCAGGTTGTTATCCCTGATTTTCCTGGGTTCTTATCCCAAATTATTCCGGATTTTTCCGGGTTCTTATCCTGGATTTTCCTGGGTTGTTGTCACGGATTTTCCTGGGTTGTTATCCCAGCTTTTCCCAGGTTCTTATCCCAAATTATCCCGTATTTTTCCAGGTTGTTATCCCAGGTTTTTCTAGGTTGTTATCCTGGAATTTTCTGGGTTGTTATCCCGGATTTTCCCCGATTTTCCAGGTTGTTATCCCAGATTTTCCTGGGTTGTTGTCACGGATTTTCCTGGGTTGTTATCCGGGTTTTTCCAGGTTCTTATCCCAAATTATCCCAGGTTTTTCCAGGTTGTTATCCTGGGTTTTTCTGGGTTGTTATCCTGGAATTTCTTGGGTTCTTATCCCAGATTTTCCTGGGTTGTTATCCCGGATTATCCCGGATTTTTCTGGGTTATTATCCCGGATTTTTCCGGGTTGTTATCCCAAATTTTTCTGGGTTGTTATCCTGGATTGTCCCAGATTTTCCCAGGTTGTTATCCCAGATTTTCCCAGGTTGTTATCCCGGGTTTTCCTGGGTTGTTATCCAGGATTTTTCTGGGCTGTTATCCTGGATTATCCCAGATTTTCCTGGGTTGTTATCCTGGATTTTTCCAGGTTGTTGTCCCGGATTTTTCTGGGCTGTTATCCCGGCTTTTCCTGGGTTGTTATCCTGGATTATCCCAAACCTTCCTGGGATCTTATCCCGGATTTTCCTGGGTTGTTTTCCCGGATTTTTCTGTGTTGTTATCCCAAACTTTTCGGGTTGTTATCCCAAGTTTTCCCGGGTTCTTATCCTGAATTATTCCGGCTTCTTATCCCGTGTTTTCCTGGGTGTTATCCCCATTTTTCCCAGCCCATTATCCCAATTTTCCCAGGCTCTTATCCCACTTTCCAGGTCCTCCATCCCATTTTTCCATGCCTTTTTCCCGTTTTTCTAGCCAATTCCCACTTTTCCTAGTCCCAGGAATTTTCCCGTCCTCTTATCCCATTTTCCCAGTCCCTCATCCCATTTTTCCTGGTCCCTCATCCCATTTTCCAGCCCTTATCCCATTTTTCCTGGTCCCTCATCCCATTTTTCCTGGTCCCTCATCCCATTTTCCAGCCCTTATCCCATTTTTCCGGCCATTTTCCCATTTTATGGGTCCCTCATCCCGTTTTCCCAGGCGTTTTTCCTGGTTTTCCATGCCTTTTTCCTGCTCTCCTGCTCCCTCATCCCAGTTTTCCATGCCCTTATTCCGTTTTCCTGGTCCCTTTTCCACCTTTTCCCAGTCCCTTTTCCCATTTTCCAGCTCCCTCATCCCATTTTTTCCCGTTTTCCCACTCCCTGATCCCATTTTTCCGGGCATTTTTCCCATTTTCCGGCTCCCTGATCCCGTTTTTCCGCTGCCTTTTCCCGTTTTCCTGCTCCCTGATCCCATTTTTCCAGGTGTTTTTCCCATTTTTCTGGGCATTTTTCCCATTTTCCGGCTCCCTGATCCCGTTTTTCCAGGTGTTTTTCCCATTTTCCGGCTCCCTCATCCCATTTTTTCCCATTTTCCCACTCCCTGATCCCGTTTTCCTGGTCTCTTTTCCCATTTTCCCACTCCCTGATCCCGTTTTTCTGGGTGTTTTTCCCATTTTCCGGCTCCCTGATCCCATTTTCCCGGTCTCTTTTCCCGTTTTCCGGCTCCCTCATCCCGTTTTTCCCCATTTTCCCACTCCCTGATCCCATTTTTCTGGGTGTTTTTCCCATTTTTCCGGGCATTTTTCCCATTTTCCGGCTCCCTGATCCCGTTTTTCCAGTCTCTTTTCCCATTTTCCACCTCTCTGATCCCGTTTTTCCGGGTTTTTTTCCCATTTTCCCACTCCCTGATCCCATTTTTCTGGGTGTTTTTCCCATTTTCCGGCTCCCTGATCCCGTTTTCCCAGTCCTTTTTCCCGTTTTCCCACTCCCTGATCCCGTTTTTCCCATTTTCCGGCTCCCTGATCCCGTTTTCCCAGTCCTTTTTCCCGTTTTCCCACTCCCTGATCCCGTTTTTCCGGCTGTTTTTCCCATTTTTCTGGGCATTTTTCCCATTTTCTGTCTCCCTGATCCTGTTTTTCCAGGTGTTTTTCCCATTTTCCGGCTCACTCATCCTATTTTTTCCCATTTTCCCACTCCCTGATCCCATTTTCCTGGTCTCTTTTCCCGTTTTCCTGCTCCCTGATCCCATTTTCCTGGTCTCTTTTCCCGTTTTCCTGCTCCCTGATCCCATTTTTCCGGGCATTTTTCCCATTTTCCCGCTCCCTGATCCCATTTTTCCGGCTGTTTTCCCCATTTTTCCGGGCATTTTTCCCATTTTCCCACTCCCTGATCCTATTTTTCTGGGTGTTTTTCCCATTTTCCAGCTCTCTCATCCTGTTTTTTCCCATTTTCCGGTTCCCTGATCCGGTTTTTCCGGCTCTTTTCCCGTTTTTCCAGGCACCACAGCCGCGCCCTGCGCTCGGTGGCGTTCCACAGCCGCTATCCGCTCTTCGCTTCCGCCTCCGACGACGGCTCCGTCATCGTCTGCCACGGAATGGTCTACAAGTACGGCACGGAATTCCCGGAATTCCCAGCACGGCAATCCCGGGAATTATTCCTGGGAATTCTGGGATTTATGGGATTTATTCCTGGGATTTATTCCTGGGAATTCTGGGAATTCCGGGATTTATTCCTGGGATTTATTCCTGGGAATTCTGGGATTTGTGGGATTTATTCCTGGGGTTTATTCCTGGGAATTCTGGGATTTACAGGATTTATTCCTGGAATTTATTCTTGGGATTTATGGGATTTATTCCTGGGAATTCCGGGATTTACGGGATTTATTCCCGGAATTTATTCTTGGGATTTACGGGATTTATTCCTGGGGTTTATTCCTGGGAATTCCAGGATTTACGGGATTTATTCCTGGGATTTATTTATGGGAATTCCGGGATTTACGGGATTTATTCCTGGAATTTATTCTTGGGATTTATGGGATTTATTCCCGGGATTTCTGGGATTTATTCGTGGGATTTATTTGTGGGAATTCTGGGATTTATGGGATTTATTCCTGGGATTTATTTATGGGAATTTTGGGATTTCTGGGATTTATTCCTGGGATTAATTTGTGGGAATTCTGGGATTTACGGGATTTATTCCTGGGATTTATTTGTGGGAATTCTGGGATTTATGGGATTTATTCCCGTGATTTATTTGTGGGAATTCTGGGATTTCTGGGATTTATTCCTGGGATTTATTTATGGGAATTTTGGGATTTCTGGGATTTATTCCTGGGATTTATTCCTGGGAATTCCGGGATTTCTGGGATTTATTCCTGGGATTTATTCCTGGGAATTCCGGGATTTATGGGATTTATTCCTGGGATTTATTCCTGGGAATTCTGGGATTTCTGGGATTTATTCCTGGGATTTATTGATGGGATTTCTGGGATTTATTCCTGGGATTAATTTGTGGGAATTTTGGGATTTCTGGGATTTATTCCTGGGGTTTATTGATGGGAATTCTGGGATTTACGGGATTTATTCCTGGGATTTATTTATGGGGGTTTTGGGATTCCTGGGATTTATTCCTGGGATTTATTTGTGGGAATTCTGGGATTTATTCCTGGGATTTATTTGTGGGAATTCTGGGATTTATTCCTGGGATTTATTTGTGGGAATTCTGGGATTTATTCCTGGGATTTATTTGTGGGAATTCTGGGATTTTGGGGATTTATTCCTGGAGTTTAGTTCCGGGAATTCCGGGATTTATTCCTGGGGTTTATTTGTGGGAATTCTGGGATTTTGGGGATTTATTCCTGGGGTTTATTTGTGGGAATTCTGGGAATTCTGCGATTTATTTGTGGGAATTTCTGGGATTTATTCCTGGGATTTATTTGTGGGATTTCCAGGATTTTTTGGATTTATTCCTGGGGTTTATTCCTGGGAATTCCAGGATTTATTTGATTTATTCCTGGGATTTATTGATGGGAATTCTGGGATTTCTGGGATTTATTCCTGGGATTAATTTGTGGGAATTTTGGGATTTCTGGGATTTATTCCTGGGGTTTATTTATGGGAATTCTGGGATTTATTCCTGGGATTTATTCCTGGGATTTATTCCTGGGAATTCTGGGATTTCTGGGATTTATTTATGGGACTTCTGGGATTTATTGGTGGGATTTATTAGTGGGAATTATTCCTGGGAATTCCGGGATTTCTGGGATTTATTCCTGGGGTTTAGTACTGGGAATTCTGGGATTTATTCCTGGGAATTCCGGGATTTTTTGGATTTGTTCCTGGGATTTATTCCTGGGGTTTATTTGTGGAAATTTTGGGATTCCAGGGATTTATTCCTGGGATTTATTGATGGGAATTCCGGGGTTTTTTGGATTTATTTATGGGGTTTAGTGCTGGGAATTCCAGGATTTATTTATGGGAATGCTGAGATTTCTGGGATTTATTCCTGGGGTTTATTTATGGGAATTCCGATATTTATTCCTGGGAATTCTGGGAATTCTGGGATTTATTCCTGGGGTTTATTTGTGGGAATTCTGGGATTTATTTGTGGGAATTTCTGGATTTACGGGATTTATTCCTGGGATTTATGGGGTTTAGTGCTAGGAATTCCGGGATTTATTCCTGGGATTAATTTGTGGAAATTCCGGGATTTCTGGGATTTATTCCTGGGGTTTATTCGTGGGAATTCCGGGATTTATGGGATTTATTCCTGGGAATTCTGGGATTCCTGGGATTTATTCCTGGGGTTTGTTTATGGGAATTCCGGGGTTTTTTTGATTTATTTATGGGGTTTAGTGCTGAGAATTCCAGGATTTATTTATGGGAATTCTGGGAATTCCGGGATTTATTCCTGGGATTTATGGGGTTTAGTGCTGGGAATTCCGGAATTTATTCCTGGGATTTATTTATGGGAATTCCGGGATTTCTGGGATTCATTTCCGCTTTTATTGTAATTAATCTCAATTAATTAACCCCCTGTGTGCCAGTGACCTGCTGCAGAACACTCTAATTATATTTCTATTTATTTCTATTTCTATTTCTATTTATATTTATATTTATATTTATATTTATATTTACTTTCATTTTTATATTTTAATTTCCACTTTCCTGTTAATTAACCCCAATTAATTAACCCCGTGTGTGCCAGTGACCTGCTGCATAAGGCTCTTATTTTTATTTTTATTATTTTTATTTTTATATTTTTTATTTTTTAATTCTTAATTTTTATTTTTAATTTCCCCTTTCCTGTTAATTAACCTGTGTTTAATTAACCCTTCGTGTGCCAGTGACCTGCTGCAGAACGCTCTTATTTACATTTTTATTTTTATTTTTATTTTTATTTTTATATATTATTTTTTATTTTTATTTCTTAATTTTTAATTTCTATTTTTAATTACCATTTCCCTGTTAATTAACCCGATTTTAATTAACCCCCTGTGTGCCAGTGACCTGCTGCAGAACGCTCTTATTTACATTTTTTTTTTTTTATATATATATATTTATTTTTAGTTTTTAATTTTTAATTTTTAATTTCCATTTCCCTGTTAATTAACCCTTGTTTAATTAACCCCTTGTGTGCCAGTGACCTGCTGCAGAACGCTCTTATTGATATTTTTATTTTTATTTTTATTTTTATTTTTATATATATATTTATTTTTAATTTTTAATTTTTAATTTCCATGTCCCTGTTAATTAACCCCAATTAATTAACCCCTTGTGTGCCAGTGACCTGCTGCAGAACGCTCTTATTTACATTTTTATTTTTATTTATTTATGTTTATATTTTTAATTGTCATTTCCCTATTAATTAATCCGATTTTAATTAACCTTTTGTGTGCCAGTGACCTGCTGCAGAACGCTCTTATTGACATTTTTATTTTTATTTTTATTTTTATATGTATTTTATTTTTTATTTTTATTTCTTGATTTTTAATTTCTGTTTTTAATTGCCCTTTTCCTGTTAATTAACCCCAATTAATTAACCCCCTGTGTGCCAGTGACCTGCTGCAGAACGGTCTTATTGATATTGATATTTATAATTATAATCTACGTTTATATTTGTTTTTTTAATATATATATATAATTATTTTTTTTTTAATTTTTTAATAACTATTTTCAATTGCCATTTCCCTGTTAATTAACCCTTGTTTAATTAACCCTGTGTGTGCCAGTGACCTGCTGCAGAACGCTCTTATTGACCTTGATATTGATATTTATATTGATATTTTTATTTTTATTTTTATTTATTTATATTTATATTTATAATTTTAATTTCCATTTTCCTGTTAATTAACCCCAATTAATTAACCCCTTGTGTGCCAGTGACCTGCTGCAGAACGCTCTCATTGATATTGATATTTATAATCTACATTTATATTTATGTTTTTATATATATATATATATATAATTTATTTTTAAATTTTTTAATAACTATTTTTAATTGCCATTTCCCTATTAATTAACCCTTGTTTAATTAACCCCGTGTGTGCCAGTGACCTGCTGCAGAACGCTCTTATTGATATTTATATTTATAATTGTAATCCACATTTATATTTATTTTTTTATATATATATATTTTTTTTTAATTTTTTAATAACTATTTTTAATTGCCATTTCCCTGTTAATTAACCCCAATTAATTAACCCCTTGTGTGCCAGTGACCTGCTGCAGAACGCTCTTATTGATATTGATATTGATATTGATATTTTTATTTTTATTTATTTATATTTATATTTATAATTTTAATTTCCACTTTCCTGTTAATTAACCCCAATTAATTAACCCTTTGTGTGCCAGTAACCTGCTCCAGAACGCTTTTATTGATATTCATATTGATATTGATATTGATATTTTTATTTTTATTTTTATTTATATTTATATTTATAATTTTAATTTCCACTTTCCTGTTAATTAACCCCAATTAATTAACCCTTTGTGTGCCAGTGACCTGCTGCAGAACGCTCTTATTGACATTCACATTTACCTTTATAATTTTATATATATATTTTATTTTTATTTTTTCATTTTTCATTTTTAATTTCAATTTTTAATTGCCATTTCCCTGTTAATTAACCCCAATTAATTAATTAACCCCGTGTGTGCCAGTGACCTGCTGCAGAACGCTCTGCTGGTGCCGCTGAAGGTTCTTCGTGGCCACGTCCCCACGCTGGGCCTGGCCGTGCTCGACGTCGTTTTCCACCCGCGACAGCCCTGGATCTTCTCGGCCGGCGCCGACGGCACCGTGCGCCTCTACAGCTGAGATCCCAGCGGGATCCACCGGGATCCACCGGGATCCACCGGGATCTGGACCTGGTGCAGCTCAGGGAGCTCAATAAAGGATTTTTATGGATCAGATTTTGGGGTTTTGTCTCTTTAATTCCTCAAAATTCCCATTCCCACATCCCAAAATCCCATCCGGACATTCCCTAAACTTGAGATCCCACCGGGATCCGACGGGATCCGCAGGGATCCGGACCCGGTGGAATTCATGGAGCTCAATAAAGGATTTTTATGGATCAGATTTTGGGGTTTTGTGTCTGTAATTCCTCAAAATTCCCATTTCTCCATCCTTAAATATCCCCAATCCCATCCAGACATTCCCTACACCTGAGATCCCAACGGGATCCACCGGGATCCGACGGGATCCGGCCCCGGTGGAATTCATGGAGCTCAATAAAGGATTTTTATGGAGACATTTCCAAGTTTTGGTGTCTTGAATTCCTTAAAATTCCCATTTCTGCTTCATGAAATATCCCAAATCTTGTCCTAATATTCCCTAAACCTGAGATCCCAGCGGGATCCACCGGGATCCGACGGGATCCGACGGGATCCGGAGCCGGTGGAATTCATGGAGCTCAATAAAGGATTTTTATGGATCAGATTTTGGGGGTTTTGTGTCTGTAATTCCTCAAAATTCCCATTTTTCCGTTCCCCAATGTCCCAAAATCCCATCCAGACATTCCCTAAACCTGAGATCCCACCGGGATCCACCGGGATCCGCAGGGATCCGGCCCCAATGGAGCTCCTGGAACTCAATAAAGGATTTTTTTGGATCAGATTTTGGGGTTTTGGTGTCTTGAATTCCTCAAAATTCTCATTTCTGCTTCATGAAATATCCCAAATCTTGTCCTAATATTCCCTAAACCTGAGATCCCACCAGGATCCAACGGGATCCACCGGGATCCGGACCCGGTGCAGCTCAGGGAGCTCAATAAAGGATTTTTATGGATGAGAATTTGGGGTTTTGTGTCTGTAATTCCTCAAAATTCCCATTCCCACATCCCAGAATCCCATCCTCACATTCCCTAAACTTGAGATCCCACCGGGATCCGACGGGATCCGCAGGGATCCGGCCCCGGTGCAGCTCAGGGAGCTCAATAAAGGATTTTTATGGATGAGATTTTGGGGTTTTGTGTCTTTAATTCCTCAAAATTCTCATTTCTGCTTCATTAAATATCCCCAATCCCATCCAGACATTCCCTACACCTGAGATCCCAGCGGGATCCAGCGGGATCCGGACCCGGTGGAATTCATGGAGCTCAATAAAGGTTTTTTATGGATCAGATTTTGGGGGTTTTGTGTCTGTAATTCCTCAAAATTCCCATTTCTCCATCCTTAAATATCCCCAATCCCATCCAGACATTCCCTACACCTGAGATCCCAGCGGGATCCAATGGGATCCACCGGGATCCACCGGGATCCGGCCCCGGTGGAATTCAGGGAGCTCAATAAAGGATTTTTATGGAGACATTTCCAAGTTTTGGTGTCTTGAATTCCTTAAAATTCCCATTTCTGCTTCATGAAATATCCCAAATCTTGTCCTAATATTCCCTAAACCTGAGATCCCAGCGGGATCCAATGGGATCCACAGGGATCCACAGGGATCCGGCCCCGGTGCAGCTCAGGGAGCTCAATAAAGGTTTTTTATGGATCAGATTTTGGGGTTTTGTGTCTGTAATTCCTCAAAATTCCCATTTTTCCATTCCCCAATGTCCCAAAATCCCATCCAGACATTCCCTACACCTGAGATCCCACCGGGATCCACCGGGATCCGACGGGATCCGGCCCCAATGGAGCTCCTGGAGCTCAATAAAGGATTTTTTTGGATCAGATTTTGGGCTTTTGTGTCTTTAATTCCTCAGAATTCCCATTCCCACATCCCAAAATCCCATCCTCACATTCCCTAAACCTGAGATCCCACTAGGATCCGACGGGATCCGCAGGGATCCGGCCCCGGTGCAGCTCAGGGAGCTCAATAAAGGATTTTTATGGATGAGATTTTGGGGTTTTGTCTCTTTAATTCCTCAAAATTCCCATTCCCACATCCTTAAATATCCCCAATCCCATCCAGACATTCCCTACACCTGAGATCCCAGCAGGATCCACCGGGATCTGACAGGATCCGGCCCCAGTGCAGCTCATGGAGCTCAATAAAGGATTTTTATGGATGAGAATTTGGGGTTTTGTCTCTTTAATTCCTCAAAATTCCCATTTCTGCTTCATTAAATATCCCCAATCCCATCCTCACATTCCCTACACCTGAGATCCCAGCGGGATCCAATGGGATCCACAGGGATCCGGCCCCGGTGGAATTCAGGGAACTCAATAAAGGATTTTTTTGGATCAGATTTTGGGGGTTTTGTGTCTTGAATTCCTCAAAATTCCCATTCCCACATCCCCAAATCCCATCCTCACATTCCCTACTCCTGAAATTTCACAGGGATCCACCAGGATCTGATGGGATCCCACGGGATCCGGCCCCGGTGCAGCTCAGGGAGCTCAATAAAGGATTTTTATGGATGAGAATTTGGGGTTTTGTGTCTTTAATTCCTCAAAATTCCCATTTCTCCATCCTTAAATATCCCCAATCCCATCCAGACATTCCCTAAACCTGAGATCCCAGCGGGATCCACCGGGATCCACAGGGATCCACAGGGATCCGGACCCGGTGGAATTCATGGAGCTCAATAAAGGATTTTTATGGAGACATTTCCAAGTTTTGGTGTCTGGAATTCCTTAAAATTCCCATTTCTGCTTCATGAAATATCCCAAATCTTGTCCTAATATTCCCTAAACCTGAGATCCCAGCGGGATCCAATGGGATCCACAGGGATCCACAGGGATCCGGCCCCGGTGCAGCTCAGGGAGCTCAATAAAGGTTTTTTATGGATCAGATTTTGGGGTTTTGTGTCTGTAATTCCTCAAAATTCCCATTTTTCCATTCCCCAATGTCCCAAAATCCCATCCAGACATTCCCTACACCTGAGATCCCAGCGGGATCCACCGGGATCCGACGGGATCCGGCCCCAATGGAGCTCCTGGAGCTCAATAAAGGATTTTTTTGGATCAGATTTTGGGCTTTTGTGTCTTTAATTCCTCAGAATTCCCATTCCCACATCCCAAAATCCCATCCTCACATTCCCTAAACCTGAGATCCCACTGGGATCCGACGGGATCCGCAGGGATCCGGCCCCGGTGCAGCTCAGGGAGCTCAATAAAGGATTTTTATGGATGAGATTTTGGGGTTTTGTCTCTTTAATTCCTCAAAATTCCCATTCCCACATCCTTAAATATCCCCAATCCCATCCTAATATTCCCTACACCTGAGATCCCAGCGGGATCCACCGGGATCTGACAGGATCCGGCCCCAATGGAGCTCCTGGAGCTCAATAAAGGATTTTTATGGATGAGATTTTGGGGCTTTTGTGTCTTTAATTCCTCAAAATTCCCATTTCTGCTTCATTAAATATCCCAAATCCCATCCGGACATTCCCTACACCTGAGATCCCAACGGGATCCACCGGGATCTGACGGGATCCGGCCCCGGTGCAGCTCATGGAACTCAATAAAGGATTTTTTTGGATCAGATTTTGGGGTTTTCCTTGGATCCTGGCCCAGATCCCATTCCTGATCCCATTCCCAATCCCAATCCCAATTTCCCATTCCTGATCCAAATCCCAATCCCAATTTCCCATTCCTGACCCCAATTTCCTCTTCCTGATCCCATTCCAGATTCTGTTGCAGATCCTGTCCCAGATCCCATTCCCGATCCAAATTTCCCATTCCCAATCCAAATTTCCCATTCCCGATCCCATTCCCGATCCCAATTTCCCATTCCCGATCCCAGTTTCCCATTCCCAATCCAAATTTCCCATTCCCGATCCCATTCCCAATCCAAATTTCCCATTAAATCCCAATTTCCTATTCCTGATCCCATTCCAGATCCTGTCCCAGATCCCATTCCTGATCCAAATTTCCCATTCCAGATCAAATCCCCCCCCCCCAAATCCCTTGGAATCCCGGAATTCCAGATCCCATGGATCATCCCCACGGATCCACAGGCAGGATCCCATTCCCGATCCCATTCCCGATCCCAATTTCCCATTCCCAATCAAATTTCCCCCCAAATCCCTTGGAATCCCAGAATTCCAGATCCCAGGGATCATCCCCACGGATCCACAAGCAGGATCCCATTCCCAATCCCATTCCCGATCCCATTCCCAATTTCCCATTCCCAATCCCAATTTCCCATTAAATCTCAATCTCCTATTCCTGATCCTATTCCTGATCCCAATTTCCCATTCCCGATCCCAAATTTCCATTCCTGATCCCATCCCAGATCCCGTCCCAGATCCCATTCCTGATCCCAATTTCGCATTCCCGATCCCAAATTTCCATTCCCAATTCCCAGTCCCACTTTCCCATTCCCAATCCCGGAATTCCAGAGCCGGATCCGGAGGCCAAAGCTTTATTTAAAAAGAGTCTCTGTACAGGGGGGAATTCTGGGAATTTTTCTGGGAATTCTGGGAATTCCGGGATCCCGATTTTCCATCGGGAAGCAGCAGAGCGGGATTGGAGGGGCGGGAATGGATCCCGGATACAGCAGCGACGTCCCAGGGTCGGGAATTCCAAGGAATTTTGGGAATTCCAGGATTCACAGGAGCTGGACGAGGCATCCCAGGGTTTCAGAGCCGGGAATTCCAAGGAATTTTGGGAATTCTGGGATTCAGAGGAGCCGGACGAGGCGTCCCAGGGTCTCAGAGCCAGGAATTCCAAGGAATTTTGGGAATTCTGGGATTCACAGGAGCCGGACGAGGCGTCCCAGGGTCTCAGAGCCGGGAATTCCAAGGAATTTTGGGAATTCTGGGATTCAGAGGAGCTGGATGAGGCGTCCCAGGGTCTCAAAGCCGGGAATTCCAAGGAATTTTGGGAATTCCGGGATTCAGAGGAGCCGGACGAGGCGTCCCAGGGTTTCGGCCACCTTGATCCGCACGGAGGGGTCGGGATCCTTCAGGAGCAGCTTCAGGGCTGGAACGGCAGAGAAGGGAAAGGTTGGGATCGGGATCGGGATCGGGATCAGGATCAGGATCGGGATCGGGATCAGGATTGGGATTGGTTGGGATCAGGGTTGGGATTGGGATTGGGATCAGGATTGGGATCAGGATTGGGATTGGGATCAGGATTGGTTGGGATCAGGATCAGGATCGGGATCGGGATCAGGGTCAGAGTCAGGGTCAGGGTCGGAATCAGGATTGGGATCAGGATCGGGATCGGGATCCTTCAGGAGCAGCTTCAGGGCTGGAACGGCAGAGAAGGGAAAGGTTGGGATCGGGATCGGGATGAGGATCAGGATCAGGATCGGGATTGGGATTGGGATCAGGATTGGGATTGGGATTGGGATTGGGATCAGGATTGGGATCAGGATCGGGATTGGGATCAGGGTTGGGATCAGGGTTGGGATTGGGATTGGGATTGGGATCAGGATTGGGATCGGGATTGGGATTGGGATTGGGATCAGGATTGTGATCGGGATCAGGATTGGTTGGGATCGGGGTTGGGATCAGGATCAGGATCGGGATCAGGGTCAGAGTCAGGGTCAGGGTCGGAATCAGGATTGGGATCAGATTTATGATCGGGATCAGGATCCTTCAGGAGCAGCTTCAGGGCTGGAACGGCAGAGAAGGGAAAGGTTGGGATCGGGATCGGGATCGGGGTCAGGATCGGGATCAGGATCAGGGTTGGGATTGGGATCAGGGTCAGGATCGGGATCGGGATCGGGATTGGGATCGGGATCAGGATCAGGATCGGGATCAGGATTGGGATCAAGATCAGGATCCAGATAAGGACCAGGATCAGGACCAGGATCAGGATCAGGATTGGGATCATTCAGGAGCAGCTTCACAGCTGGAACAGCAAAGAAGGGATTGGGATCGGAATTGGGATTGAGATCAGGATTAGGATCAGGGTTGGGATCAGGATTGGGATCCAGATAAAAATCAGGATCAGGATTGGGATTGGGACTGGGATCAAGATCAGGGTCAGGATTGGGATTGGGATCAAGATCAGGATCTGGGTAAAGATCAGGATCAGGATCAGGATCGAGATCGAGATCGGGATCAGGACTGGGATCAGAATTGGGATTGGGATCAGGATCGGGATCCAGATAAGAATCAGGATCAGGATTGGAATCAGGATCAGGATCAGGATTGGGATCAGGATCCAGGTAGGGATCAGGATTGGGATGAAGACCAGGATTTGGATCAGGAGCAGCTTCAGGGCTGGAACAGCAGAACAGGGATCGGGATTGGGGCTGGAATCGGGATCAGGATCAGGATTGGGATCAGAGTCAGGATTTGGGTTGGGATGGGAGTCAGGATCAGGATCAGGGTTGGGATCGGGATCGGGACCGAGATCAGGATCAGGATCAGGATCAGGTCCAAGATTGGGATCAGGATCAGGTTTGGGATTAGGATTGGGATCAATAATCCCAAAAATACAAAAAGAAAAGTTCGGGATGATCCCAAAAAACTCCTAAAATTGAAACAAAAAGCTCAGGATGATCCCAAAAAAGAAGGAAAAGTTTGGGATGATCCCAAAAAATTTAAAAGAAAAGCTCGGGGTGATCCCAAAAAAATAAAAGCAGAAGTTTGGAATGATCCCAAAAAATTTAAAGGAAAAACTCTGGATGATCCCAAAAAAATAAAATTAAAGGCTCAGGATGATCCCAAAAAAGAAGGAAAAGGAAAAGTTTGGGATGATCCTAAAAAATTTAAAGGAAAAGCTCAGGATGATCCCAAAAAATCGAAATTAAAAGTTTGGGATGATCCCAAAAAAAAGAAAACGTCTCCGGACGATCCCAAAAAAAACTCCGAGAAAAAGTTTGGGATAATCCCAAAAAAAATAAAAATTTGGGATAATCCCAAAAAAGCCCAAAATGAAAACCCGGAGCCGCTTTGATCCCGGGAATTTGGGCTGGGATCGGGAGCGAATCCCGAGGGATTTTTCCCATCCCCCCCCTTCACATTCCCAAAAAATCCTGGAGCAGCTCCCGGGATTTCATCCAAGGTTTTTTTTTCCCGTGTTTATCCCAAATTCCTGGGGATTTTCCCTCATTTCCCGAGAGGACGGGATCCCAAAAAAAAATTCCGGGAATTCCGAGCGGATTCCGATTCCGCCCCCGTTTTATTTGGAATTTTTGGGGTTTTTATTGGATGAAAAAAAAGGGAATTTTTTTTGCCTTTTTTGCCTTTTTTAGAGGTTTTTTTTTTGTGGTTTTCTTGGAAAGGTCTGGAATTTTCCGGGCTGGAATCCACGGGATGAGGTCAACGGAGAGAGAGGGAGAAGAAAAAAAAAAAGGGAAGGAAAAAATTCCTGAAATCCAGGAAAGTGACTTCATCCCAGGGCTGGGGATCCAAGAGGGCCCTTCCCGGGAGGCTCCGGAGGGCAGAGCTGGAAAAGGGAATTTTTTAATCCCAAAAAAGGGGTTTTTTTCCTTAAAAATGAGATTTTTTTCCATAAAAAATGGGATTTTTTTCCCTAAAAAATGGGATTTTTTTCCCTAAAAAATGGGGGTTTTTTCCCTAAAAAATGGGGGTTTTTTCCCTAAAAAATGGGGGTTTTTTCCATAAAAATGGGGTTTTTTTCCCTAAAAAATGGGGTTTTTTTTCGTAAAAAATGGGATTTTTTTCCCTAAAAAATGGGGGTTTTTTCCCTAAAAAATGGGGGTTTTTTCCCTAAAAAATGTGGTTTTTTTCCATAAAAATGGGATTTTTTTTTCCTTAAAAATGGGGGGTTTTCCCCTAAAATGGGATTTTTTTTCCCAAAAAAAAGGAAATTTTCCTTAAAAATGGGATTTTTTCCTTAAAAAATAGGGGGTTTTCCCTAAAACTGGGGGTTTTAGCCCTAAAAATGGGTTTTTTTCCTTAAAAATGGGAGACTTTTCCCTAAAAAAGAGAGGGTTTTATCCCCTAAAATGAGTTTTTTACCCTAAAAATGCTTTTTTTCCTTAAAATGGGATTTTTATCCCTAAAAATGGGTTTTTTCCCTAAAAAAAGGGAACTTTTCCTTAAAAATGGGGTTTTTTCCCTTAAAAATGGGATTTTTTTCCTTGAAAATGGGGGGGGGTATTCCCTAAAAAAAGGGTTTTTTCCTTAAAAATGGCATTTGTATCCCTAAAAATGGGGTTTTTTTCCTTAAAATGTTTTTTTTTTCCCCAAAATGTTTTTTTTCCCAAAAAAAAGGGAATTTTTCCTTAAAAATGGGGGGGGGTGGGATGTTCCCCCAAAAAAGAGATTTTTTTCCTCTAAAATGGGGTTTTTAATCCCTAAAAATGGGAATTTTTCCTTAAAAATGGGATTTTTTTCCTTAAAAAAATAAGGGAGTTTCAATAAAAATGGTTTTTTTTCCTAAAAATAGGGATTTTTTTTCCTTAAAAATAGGATTTTTTTCTCCTAAAACTGGGGGTTTTTCTTAAAAATGGGGTTTTTTTCCCTAAAAATGGGGTTTTTCCTTTAAAAAGAGGGAATTTTTCCCCTAAAAAGGGGATTTTTTTCCCCAAGAAATGGATTTTTTTCCTTAAAATGGGGCTGGTTTTCCCAAAAAATGGGATTTAAAAAATCAGGGGGTTTCAAGAAAAATGGGATTTTTTGCCTTAAAAATGGGGGTTTTTTCCTTAAAAATGGGATTTTTTTCCATAAAAATGGGATTTTTTTCCCCTAAAAATGGGATTTTTTTCCATAAAAATGGGATTTTTTTCCCCTAAAAATGGGATTTTTTTCCCCTAAAAATGGGATTTTTTTCCCTTAAAAATGGGAATTTTTTCCTCTAAAAATGGGGGGGTATTCCCTAAAATAAGGTTTTTCTCCCCAAAAAATGGGATTTTTCCCTAAAAATGGGGTTTTTAACCCTAAAAATGGGGTTTTTTCCTTAAAAATGGGGGGGGGGTTTGCTAAAAAAAGAGGTTTTTATCCCTAAAAATGGGATTTTTTTCTCCAAAAATATTATTTTTTCTTTAAAAATGGGGTTTTTTAATTAAAAATGGGGTTTTTTCCCTAAAAAAACTTGAAGTTTTCCTTAAAAATGGGGGTTTTTTTCCATAAAAAGGGGATTTTTTTCCTTAAAAAAGGGATTTTTTTCTGTAAAAATGGGATTTTTTTTCCTTAAAAAATAAGGGGATTTCCATAAAAATGGTGTTTTTCCTTTAAAATGGGTTTTTTTCCCTAAAAATGGGATTTTTTTCCCTAAAAATGGCATTTTTTTCCTTGAAAATGAGGGGGTATTCCCTAAAAAAAAGAGTTTTTCCTTAAATATGGGATTTTTATCCCAAAAACTGGGGGGTTTTCCATAAAAATGGAGGTGTTTTCCCATAAAAATGGGAACTTTTCCCCTTAAAATGTGGGATTTTCCCCCAGAATTGAAATTCAGATCCCCAAAAAAGTCAATTTTTTTCACTTCAAATCCCAGGAATTTGGGGATTTTTGGGAATTTTGGGGGGATTTTGGGGGAATTTTTTGGAATTTTTTGGGAATTTTTGGGAGTTTTTTCTGGGAATTTTTGGGGAATGTTGGGGAATTTTGGGGGAATTTTTGAGAATTTTTGGGAATTTTGGGGGGGATTTTTTGGGATTTTTTTGTGAATATTTTTGGAATTTTTAGGGGAATTTTGGGGGGAATTTTAAGGAATTTTAGGGTAATTCTCAGGAACTTTTGGGGAAATTTTTTGGGAAAATTTTGTGGGGAATTTTTGGGAGGAATTTTGGGGAATTTTTGTGAGGAATTTTTGTGAATTTTGGGAGGAACTTTTGGGAAATTTTTGGGAATTTTTGGGAGGAATTTTATGGAATTTTGGGGTAATTTTCCGGAATTTTCGGGGTAATTTTTGGGAAAATGTTTTTGGGAATTTTTTTGGGAATTTTTGGGAATTTTGGGAATTTTGGGGAGGAATCTTTGGGAATTTTGGGGGAATTTTGGGGGGGAACTTTTGGGGATTTGGGGGGAATTTTGGGGGAATTTTGGGGGAACTTTTTTGGAATTTTTGGGGGGAATTTTTTGGAAATTTTTGGGAATTTTAGGGAGGTTTTGGGGAAATTTTGGGGGAATTTTTTGGGAATTTTTTGGGAATTTTTTTGGGAATTTTGGGAATTTTTGGGAATTGCCACTCACCGGAGATGAGCTCATCCAGGTCCAGCTGCTGCCCCTGCTCCTCGTCCACGTGGAGCACCAGGAATCCTGCCGGGAATTCCGGGATCAGAATCCAGAAAATTCCCAAAAAAAATTCCCAAAATTCACCCCAAACCCAGCCCAGATCCCAACCTGAATTATCCCAAAAATTCCCAAAAAGTTCCCAAAGAATTCCATAAAAATTCCATTTAAATTCCCTAAAAATTTCTCCAAAATTCCCAAAAAAATCCCAAAAAAAAACCCAAAAATGCCCAAAAATTCCCCCAAAAATTCCCTAAAAACACCCTAAAAATTCCCAAAAAATTTCCCAAAAATCCCCCCCAAAAAACCCCAAAATCCCCCCAAAAAATTCCTAAAAATCCCTGGAAAATCCAAAAAAATCCAAAGAAATCCCGAAAAACACCCTAAAAACTCAAAAAAAATTCCCAAAAAATTTCCCAAAAATCCCCTAAAAATCCCCCCAAAATTCCAAAAAAATCCCCAGAAAATCCCAAAAAATCCCAAAAAATCCCCCCAAAAATTCCCAAAAAATTCCCCAAAAATTCCCTGAAAATCCAAAAAAAAATTCCCTAAAAACACCCTAAAAACAATCAAAAAATTCCCAAAAGTCCCCTAAAAATCCCCCCAAAATCCCCTAAAAATCCCCCAAAAATTCCCAAAAAAATCCCCAGAAAGTCCCCAAAAAATTCCCCAAAAAAACCAAAAAAATCCCCAAAAAATCCCAAAAAATCCCCCCAAAAAATCCCCTAAAAATCCCCAAAAATCAAAAAAAATCCCCAAAAAATCCCAAAATATCCCCCATAAAATTCCCATAAAAATTTCCAAATAATCCCCCAAAAATCCCCCAAAAATCCCAAAAAATCCCCCAAAATCCCAAAAAATCCCCAAAAAATCCCCAAAAAATCCCAAAAAAATCCCAAAAAATCCCCAAAAAATCCCCCAAAAAATCCCCAAAAAATCCCCAAAAAATCCCCAAAAAATCCCCAAAAAATCCCAAAAAATCCCCAAAAAATCCCAAAAAATTCCCAAAAAATCCCCAAAAAATCCCCAAAAAAATCCCCAAAAAAATCCCCAAAAAATCCCAAAAAAATCCCAAAAAATTCTCAAAAAATCCCAAAAAATCCCCAAAAAATCCCCAAAAAATCCCCAAAAATTCCAAAAAAATCCCCAAAAAATCCCAAAAAAATCCCCAAAAAATCCCAAAAAATCCCAGAAAAATCCCCAAAAAATCCCCAAAAAATCCCAAAAAATCCCCAAAAAATCCCAAAAAATCCCCAAAAAATCCCAAAAAATCCCAAAAAAATCCCCAAAAATCCCAGAAAATTCCCATTAAAATTCCCATTCCAACCCGCTGGGAATTCCCACGGAATTCCGGGAATTCCGGGAATACCGATGAACATGGCCGCCGCCGCCCGCAGCTCCCGCCAGGGGCTCCGGAAGTAGAGGAGGTTGGTGGAGACCAAACGGAGCAGCAGCGACGGCTGGGAACGGATCTGCCGGAAAAACGGGAATTTCGGGAATTTCGGGAATGTTTGGGAATGTTGGGGAATGTTTGGGAACGTTTGGGAATGTTGGGAATGTTGGGAATGTTGGGAATGTTTGGGAATATTGGGAATGTTTGGGAATGTTGGGGACATCGGGAAAGGTTTTTGGGAATGTTGGGAATGTTGGGAATGTTTGGGAATGTTTGGGAATGTTTGGAATGTTGGGAATTTTTGGGAATGTTGGGAATGTTTGGGAATGTTTGGGAATGTTGGGAATGTTTGGGAATGTTGGGAATTTTTGGGAATGTTTGGGAATGTTTGGAATGTTGGGAATGTTTGGGAATGTTTGGGAATGTTTGGGGATGTTTGGGAATGTTGGGAATGTTGGAAATGTTTGGGGATTTGGGGCTTTCCCACATCCCAAATTCCCAACATTTCAAATTCCCAAATTCCCAAATTCCCGACATCCCATATATCCCAAATTCCCAAATTCCCAATATCCCAAATCCTGATATCTCAAATTCCTGAATTCCCAAATACCAAATATCCCAAATTCCCAAATCCCAACATCCCAATATCCCAAATATCCCAAATATCCGAAATATCCCAAATTCCTGAATTCCTGAATTCCCAGCATCCCAAATTTTCAATATCCCAAATATCCCAAAATCCCAATATCCCAAATTCCCGATATCCCAAATTCCCAACATCCCAAATTCCCAACATCCCAAATATCCCAGAATCCCAAATATCCCAAAATCCCAAATTCCCAACATCCCAAAATCCCAAATATCCCAAATGAATATCCCAAATTCCTGAATTTCCAGGATTTCCGGGAATTGCGGTTGTTCCCACCAGGAATTTGCAGGTGTTGTTGATGAACTCTCCGTAGTGCAGCCCCCGCTCTTCCCAATATCCCAAATATCCCAAATATCCCAAATATCCCAAATTCCCAAATATCCCAAATATCCCAAATATCCCAAATATCCCAAATATCCCAAATATCCCAAATATCCCAAATTCCCAAATCCCTGAATTCCCAACATCCCGAATCCCAACATTCCCAAATTCCCAAATAACCCAACATTCCAAATATCCCAAATTCCCAAATTCCCAAATATCCCAAATATCCCAAATATCCCAAATATCCCAAATTCCCAAATATCCCAAATTCCTAAATTCCCAATATCCCAATGTCCCAAATTCCCAATGTTCCCAACATCCCAATATCCTAAATATTCCAAATCCCTGAATTCCCAATATCCCAGATTCCCAAATATCCCAAATATCCCAATTCCTGAATATCCCAAAATCCTGAATTCCCAAATATCCCAAATATCCCGAATATCCCAAATATCCCAATATCCCAAATTCCTGAATTCCCAACATCCCGAATTCCCGATATCCCAAACATCCCAAATTCCTGAATTCCCAACATCCCAAATATCCCAAATATCCCAAATCCCTGAATTCCCAACATCCCGGATTTCCGGGAATTCCGTTTGTTCCCACCAGGAATTTGCAGGTGTTGTTGATGAACTCTCCGTAGTGCAGCCCCCGCTCTTCCCAAATATCCCAAATATCCCAAATATCCCAAATATCCCAAATTCCCAATATCCCAAATATCCCAAATCCCTGAATATCCCAAATTCCTGAATTCCCGATATTCCAAATATCCCAAATATCCCAATATTCCCAACATTCCCAATATCCCAATCCCAACATCCTGAATTCCCAATATCCCAATATCCCGAATTCCCAATATCCCGAATTCCCAATATCCCGAATTCCCAATATCCCGAATTTTCAATATCCCAAATTCCCAAACATCCCAAATATCCCAAATTCCTGAATTCCCAACATCCCAGATTTCCCGAATTTCCGGGAATTCCGGTTGTTCCCACCAGGAATTTGCAGGTGTTGTTGATGAACTCTCCGTAGTGCAGCCCCCGCTCTTCCCG
Organism: Poecile atricapillus; assembly: GCF_030490865.1. Classification (NCBI taxonomy): domain Eukaryota; kingdom Metazoa; phylum Chordata; class Aves; order Passeriformes; family Paridae; genus Poecile; species Poecile atricapillus. Next base: position 153,462,180 of record NC_081250.1, on the reverse strand, counting down.
CAGGAAATTCCCGAACATTTCCCGGAGCTCCTCGGATCCCAGTCCCGGAGCGCACGACCTCAGAGCCAGCTTGGACGCCTGGGAGGGCAAAAAAAACGGGAATTCTTTGGGAATTCTGGGAATTCTGGGAATTTCCTGGGAAAAACGGGGAATTTTCTGGGAAAAATAGGGAATTTTACCCAAAAAATCCAGGGAATGTTGGGAATTTTCCAGGGAAAAATGAGGAATTTTACCAAAAAAACCCTGGGAATTCTGGGAATTTCCTGGGAAAAATGGGGGATTTTCTGGGAAAAATAGGGAATTTTACAAAAAAAAATCCAGGGAATTTTGGGAATTTTCCAGGGAAAAATGAAGAATTTTTTTAAAAAGGGAATTCTTTGGGAATTCTGGGAATTCTGGGAATTTCCTGGGAAAAACAGGGAATTTTCTGGGAAAAAGAGGGAATTTTACCCCCCCCAAAAAAATGGGAATTCTGGGAATTTTCAAGGGAAAAATGAAGGATTTTTTTTAAAAAGGGAATTTTTTGGGAATTCTGGGAATTTTCCTGGGAAAACTGGGAATTTTACCAAAAAACCCTGGGAATTCTTTGGGAATTCTGGGAATTTCCTGAGAAAAATGGGGATTTTTTTTTAAAAAAAATGGGAATTCTGGGGATTTTTGTGAGAAAAATGGGGAATTTTACTCAAAAAAACCCAGGAATTTTGGGAATATTGGGAATTTTCCTGGGAAAACGGGGGAATTTTACAAAAAAACTTGGGAATTCCTCGGGAATTCTGGGAATTTCCTGGGAAAAACTGGGAATTTTTTTTTAAAAAACTGGGAATTCAGGGAATTTTCCCAGGAAAAATGGGGAAATTTTTAAAAAAACCTCAGGAATTCTGGAATTCCAGGAATCCTGGGAATGGGAATTCTGGGAATTTGGGGTTGGGAATTCCAGGAATTTTAGGATTAGGGATCAGAAATTCTGGGATTTTGGAGCAGAATTCTGGGATTTGGGGTCGGGAATTCTGGGAATTTGGGGATTTTGGGTGGGAATTTCAGGATTCTGGGTCAGGAATTCTGGGAATTTCAGGATTTTGGGTGGGAATTCTGGGATTTGGGGTGGGAATTTCAGGATTTTCGGGATTTGGGTTGGGAATTTTGGGATTTGGGGTTGGGAATTCCGGGAATTTCAGGATTTTGGGTGGGAATTTTGGGATTGTGGGTCAGGAATTCTGGGAATTTCAGGATTTTGGGTGGGAATTCTGGGATTTGGGGTGGGAATTTCAGGATTTTCGGGATTTGGGTTGGGAATTTTGGGATTTGGGGTTGGGAATTCCGGGAATTTCAGGATTTTGGGTGGGAATTTCAGGATTCTGGGTCAGGAATTCTGGGAATTTCAGGATTTTGGGTGGGAATTCTGGGATTTGGGGTGGGAATTCCAGGAATTTTGGGATTTGGGTGGGAATTCCGGGATTTGGGGTCAGGAATTCCAGGAATTTCAGGATTTTGGGTGGGAATTCCGTGTTTTTCCCAGGAATTCCGGGATTTTCCCACCTTGACGACGTCGGGCTGGGGGTCCTGCAGGTGCAGCAGGAGCGGGACAAGGCTGTTGAGGATCTGATCCCGGAAAAGTTGGGAATGGGAGGAGCGGGAGAGGTTCCCGAAGAGGAGGATGGAGCAGCGCCGCAGCTCCCGCCGCTCCTGGAGAGGAAAAACGGGAAAAACGGGAAAATCCCGGGGTTTGGGAGGCAGGAATTCCCAAATCTGATCCCGAATCCCGAATCTGATCCCGAATCTGATCCCAAATCCCAAATCTGATCCCCTGATCCCAAATCCCAAATCCCAAATCCCATTCCCTGATCCCAAATCCCATTCCCTGATCCCAAATCCGATCCCGAATCCCGAATCTGATCCCAAATCTGATCCCAAATCTGATCCCAAATCCCAAATCCCATTCCCTGATCCCAAATCTGATCTCAAATCCCAAATCTGATCCCAAATCCCATCCCCAGATCCCAAATCCCATTCTGTGTTCCCAAACCTGATCCCAAATCCCAAATCTGATCCCAAATCCCAAATCTGATCCCAAATCTCATCTCAAATCCCTTCACAAATCCCAAATCTGATCCCAAATCTGATCCCAAATTCCAAATCTGATCCCAAATCCCATTCCCTGATCCCGAATCTGATCCCGAATCTGATCCCAAATCCCAAATCTGATCCCCTGATCCCAAATCCCAAATCCCTGATCCCAGATCCCAAATCTGATCCCAAATCCCATCCCCAGATCCCAAATCCCATTCTGTGTTCCCAAACCTGATCCCAAATCCCAAATCTGGTCCCAAATCCCAAATCTGACCCCAAATCTCATCTCAAATCCCTTCACAAATCCCAAATCTGATCCCAAATTCCATCCCCTGATCCCAAACCTGATCCCAAATCCTGTCCAAAATCCCAAATCCCATCCCCTGATCCCAAATTCCAAATGTGATCCCAAATCCCCTCCTGTGATCCCAAATCCCACAATTTCAGTGGGAAAATTCCAGTGGGGAAAATTCCAAGGGGAAAATTCCAACGGGAAAATTCCAGTGGGAGAATTCCAATGGGAAAACTCCAGTGGGGAAAACTCCAGTGGGGAAAATTCCAATGGAAAATTCCAGTGGGAAATTCCAACAGAGAAAAATCCCAGTGGGAAAATTCCAGTGGGAAAATTCCAGTGGGAAAATTCCAATGGGGAAAATCCCAATTGGGGAATTCCAACAGAAAAATTCGAGTGGGAAAATTCCAATGGGAAAATTCCAATGGGAAAATTCCAATGGGAAAATTCCAGTGGGAAAATTCCCAAGGGGAAAATTCCAGTGGGGAAATTCCAACGGGAAAATTCCAATGGGAAATTCCAATGGGGAAAATTCCAGTGAGGAAATTCCAGTGGGAAAATTCCAATGGGGAAAATTCCAATGGGAAAATTCCAGTGGGAAAATTCCAGTGGGAAAATTCCAATGGGGAAAATCCCAATTGGGGAATTCCAACAGAAAAATTCGAGTGGGAAAATTCCAATGGGAAAATTCCAATGGGAAAATTCCAATGGGAAAATTCCAGTGGGAAAATTCCCAAGGGGAAAATTCCAGTGGGGAAATTCCAACGGGAAAATTCCAATGGGAAATTCCAATGGGGAAAATTCCAGTGAGGAAATTCCAATGGGGAAAATTCCAATGGAAAATTCCAATGGGAAAATTCCAATGGGGAAAATTCCAATGGAAAATTCCAATGGGAAAATTCCAACAGGAAAATTCCAATGGGAAAATTCCAGTGGGAAATTCCAGTGGGAAAATTCCAACGGGGAAAATTCCAACAGAGAAAATTCCAGTGGGGAAAATTCCAATGGGAAAATCCCAACGGGAAAATTCCAATGGGAAAATTCCACTGGGAAAATCCCAAGGGGAAAATTCCAATGGGGAAAATTCCAATGGGGAAAATCCCAGTGGGAAAATTCCAGTGGAAAAATTCCAATGGGAAAATTCCAGTGGGAAAATTCCCATATTTTTTCCGTGAATTTTGGGAATTCTCACGCTGTCGAAGAAGGGCCGGATGCGGACGGCCACGCGCAGCAGCTCCGAGCGCTCGTCGCGCTCCTCCAGGTGCTCCAGGATTTTGGGAATTCCTTCCATGGATTCCAGAGCCAGGAGATTCTCGGGATCGTCGCGGTCGTCCAGGCCGGCCACCAGGGAAAGCAAAATCTGGGAAGCGTGGAGACGGATCTGGGGGAAAAGAGGGAAAAACGGGAGCGGGGAAGGGAATTTTGGGAATTCCGAGCGGGAATTTTGGGAATTCAGGAAGGAATTTTGGGAATTTTTCTGAGAATTTTGGGAATTCCAGGAGGGAATTTTTCTGGGAATTTTTCTGGGAATTTTTCTGGGAATTTTTCTGGGGATTTTGGGAATTTCAGGAGGGAATTTTGGGAATTTTTCTGGGAATTTTTCTGGGAATTTTTCTGGGAATTTTTCTGGGAATTTTTCTGGGGACTTTGGGAATTTTTCTGGGAATTTTTGGGAATTTTTCTGGGGATTTTTCTGGGAAATTTTCTGGGATTTTTTCTGGGAATTTTTCTGGGGATTTTGGGAATTCCAGGAGGGAATTTTGGGAATTTTTCTGGGAATTTTTCTGGGAATTTTTCTGGGAATTTTTCTGGGGATTTTGGGAATTCCAGGAAGGAATTTTGGGAATTTTTCTGGGGACTTTTCTGGGAATTTTTCTGGGAATTCTTCTGGGAATTTTTGGAATTTTTCTGGGAATTTTTCTGGGAATTTTTCTGGGGATTTTGGGAATTCCAGGAGGGAATTTTGGGAACTTTTCTGGGAATTTTTCTGGGGATTTTTCTGAGGATTTTGGGAATTCCAGGAGGGAATTTTGGGGATTTTTCTGGGGATTTTTCTGGGAAATTTTCTGGGGATTTTGGGAATTCCAGGAAGGAATTTTGGGAATTTTTCTGGGGATTTTTCTGGGAATTTTTCTGGGAATTTTTCTGGGGATTTTGGGAATTCCAAGAGGGAATTTTTCTGGGAATTTTTCTGGGAATTTTTCTAGGAATTTTTCTGGGGATTTTGGGAATTCCAGGAGGGAATTTTGGGAATTTTTCTGGGAATTTTTCTGGGAATTTTTCTGGGGATTTTGGGAATTCCAGGAAGGAATTTTGGGAATTTTTCTGGGATTTTTTCTGTGAATTTTTCTGGGAATTTTTCTGGGGATTTTGGGAATTCCAAGAGGGAATTTTTCTGGGAATTTTTCTGGGAATTTTTCTGGGAATTTTTCTGGGAATTTTTCTGGGGATTTTGGGAATTCCAAGAGGGAATTTTTCTGGGAATTTTTCTGGGAATTTTTCTGGGAATTTTTCTGGGGATTTTGGGAATTTCAGGAGGGAATTTTGGGAATTTTTCTGGGAATTTTTCTGGGAATTTTTCTGGGAATTTTCCTGGGAATTTTTCTGGGAATTTTTGGGAATTTTTCTGGGGATTTTTCTGGGAAATTTTCTGGGATTTTTTCTGGGAATTTTTCTGGGGATTTTGGGAATTCCAGGAGGGAATTTTGGGAATTTTTCTGGGAATTTTTCTGGGAATTTTTTTGGGAATTTTTCTGGGGATTTTGGGAATTCCAGGAGGGAATTTTGGGAATTTTTCTGGGGACTTTTCTGGGAATTTTTCTGGGAATTCTTCTGGGAATTTTTGGAATTTTTCTGGGAATTTTTCTGTGAATTTTTCTGGGGATTTTGGGAATTCCAGGAGGGAATTTTGAGAACTTTTCTGGGAATTTTTCTGTGAATTTTTCTGAGGATTTTGGGAATTCCAGGAGGGAATTTTGGGAATTTTTCTGGGGATTTTTCTGGGAAATTTTCTGGGGATTTTGGGAATTCCAGGAAGGAATTTTGGGAATTTTTCTGGGGATTTTTCTGGGATTCTTTCTGGGAATTTTTCTGGGATTTTTTCTGGGAATTTTTCTGGGGATTTTGGGAATTCCAGGAGGGAATTTTGGGGATTTTTCTGGGGATTTTTCTGGGAAATTTTCTGGGGATTTTGGGAATTCCAGGAAGGAATTTTGGGAATTTTTCTGGGGATTTTTCTGGGATTCTTTCTGGGAATTTTTCTGGGAATTTTTCTGGGAATTTTTCTGGGGATTTTAGGAATTCCAGGAGGGAATTTTGGGAATTTTTCTGGGAATTTTTCTGGGGATTTTTCTGGGGATTTTGAGAATTCCAGGAAGGAATTTTGGGAATTTTTCTGGGAACTTTTCTGGGAATTTTTCTGGGGATTTTGGGAATTCCAGGAGGGAATTTTGGGAATTTTTCTGGGAACTGTTCTGGGAATTTTTCTGTGAATTTTTCTAGGAATTTTTCTGGGAATTTTTTCTGGGGATTTTGGGAATTCTGGGAAAGAATTTTGGGAATTTTTCTGGGGATTTTTCTGGGAATTTTTCTGGGGATTTTGGGAATTCCAGGAGGGAATTTTGGGAATTTTTCTGTGAATTTTTCTGGGGATTTTTCTGGGAATTTTTTTGGGAATTCCAGGAGGGAATTTTGGGAATTTTTCTGGGGATTTTTCTGGGAATTTTTCTGGGAATTTTTCTGGGAATTTTTTTGGGAATTCCAGGAGGAAATTTTTCTGGGAAATTTTCTGGGAATTTTTCTGAGAATTTTTCTGGGGATTTTGGGAATTCCAGGAGGGAATTTTGGGAATTTTTCTGGGAAATTTTCTGGGAATTTTTCTGGGAATTTTTCTGGGGATTTTGGGAATTCCAGGAGGGAATTTTGGGGATTTTTCTGGGAATTTTTCTGGGAATTTTTCTGGGGATTTTGGGAATTCCAGGAGGGAATTTTGGGAATTTTTCTGGGAAATTTTCTGGGAATTTTTCTGGGAATTTTTCTGGGGATTTTGGGAATTCCAGGAGGGAATTTTGGGGATTTTTCTGGGAATTTTTCTGGGTATTTTTCTGGGGATTTTGGGAATTCCAGGAGGGAATTTCTGGGAATTTTTCTGTGAATTTTTCTGGGGATTTTTGTGGGAATTTTTTTGGGAATTCCAGGAGGGAATTTTGGGAATTTTTCTGGGGATTTTTCTGGGAATTTTTCTGGGAATTTTTTTGGGAATTCCAGGAGGGAATTTTGGGAATTTTTCTGGGGACTTTTCTGGGAATTTTTCTGGGAATTCTTCTGGGAATTTTTGGAATTTTTCTGGGAATTTTTCTGGGAATTTTTCTGGGGATTTTAGGAATTCCAGGAGGGAATTTTGGGGATTTTTCTGGGGATTTTTCTGGGAATTTTTCTGGGGATTTTGGGAATTCCAGGAAGGAATTTTGGGAATTTTTCTGGGGACTTTTCTGGGAATTTTTCTGGGAATTCTTCTGGGAATTTTTGGAATTTTTCTGGGAACTTTTCTGGGATTTTTTCTGGGAATTTTTCTGGGGATTTTGGGAATTCCAGGAAGCAATTTGGGGAATTTTTCTGGGAATTTTTCTGGGAATTTTTCTGGGAATTTTTCTGGGGATTTTGGGAATTCCAGGAGGGAATTTTGGGAATTTATCTGGGAATTTTTCTGGGAATTTTTCTGGGGATTTTGGGAATTCCAGGAGGGAATTTTGGGAATTTTTCTGGGAATTTTTCTGGGAATTTTTCTGGGAATTTTTTTGGGAATTCCAGGAGGGAATTTTGGGAATTTTTCTGGGAATTTTTCTGTGAATTTTTTTGGGAATTCTTCTGGGAATTTTTGGAATTTTTCTGGGAATTTTTCTGGGATTTTTTTCTGGGAATTTTTCTGGGGATTTTAGGAATTCCAGGAGGGAATTCTTCTGGGAATTTTTCTGGGGATTTTTCTGGGAATTTTTTTGGGAATTCCAGGAGGGAATTTTGGGAATTTTTCTGGCGATTTTTCTGGGATTCTTTCTGGGAATTCTTCTGGGGATTTTTCTGGGAATTTTTCTGGGGATTTTGGGAATTCCAGGAGGGAATTTTGGGGATTTTTCTGGGGATTTTTCTGGGAAATTTTCTGGGGATTTTGGGAATTCCAGGAGGGAATTTTGGGAATTCCTGAGAAAATCTTGGCTCCAAACTCTTCTGAAACTCCAGGAATTCCCTGAATTCCCAGGAAAATCCCAGTTCTAAACCCTTCCAGAAGTCTGGGAATTCCAAATCCTTCCCAAAATCTGGGAATTTTGGGAATTCCCTGGAAAATCCCAGCTCCAAAGCCTCCTGGAATTCTGGGAATTTTGGGATCAGCTCCAAAGGAAAAAACGGGATTGGGAAAGAGGCAACGGACTCCAAGTGGGATTTTTGGGAATATTCCCCTGGAACCCATGGAATTCTGGGATTTGGGAAGCAGGGAATGGATTGAGGCCAAGATTCCCAGGAAAAGAGGCCGATCCCAGCCAGAATTCCGGAATTTTCCTGGGAAATATTCCTGGGAATCCCTGGAAAACCGGGAATGGCTCCGGAGATCCGGGATTTTTCCCGGATTCGGAGCCTCCTCCCCATCCCACAAAACCTCATCCCGATATTTTCCAGGGAATTCCAACCTCTCCCTATGGAAACAAGAATCCAATCCCAGGAATTTTCCAAGGGAAAAAACAACGGGAACATCAAAATTCCAATAAAAAAACCAGGAACGGCGTAAACGAATTTCCCGGAATTAATTAAGGATTCATTAAGGGAAACCCGGGAATCCGAGAAATTCCCAAGGGGAATTCCCAAGCTGGGAATTTCGGGAACGATCCCAATTTCCAAACCCAGGGAAGAACATCCCAGAAAAACGGAAATCCCGGGATTTTTCCCGGGGCTCATTCCCGGATTTTTTTTTTATCCCTTCCCACCTTTTCCGGCGATCCCGAAGCCGCGTTCCCGAGGCCTCGGAGCGCCAGGATCCGCACGAGGAGCGAGGGATCCTTTTCCAGAGGCTTCAGAGATTCCAGGATCGGCTCCAGAAGGATCAGGTCGGTCACCACCCTGTGGGACAGCAGCTGGAAAAACGGGAACAAAAAAAAATCGGGATAAGCCCGGAAAAAAAATCCCCCCCGGGATGGAAGAATTCCAAGGGAATTATCCCAGGGAAAAAATCGGGATTGGGAGAATTTGGGGGTTTTTTGGGAATGGGATTTTCCCTCCATCCCGAGGAGCTGGTGGGGATTTTTTGGCCTCCTGGGAAGCGTTGGAGGGTCGGGAATTGAGGGATCCGGGAAAAAGTGGGAATTTGGGATGGGGTTGGGATGGAGGGAGGAATCCGTGGATGGAGGGATGGGATCCATGGATGGAGGGATGGGATCCATGGATGGAGGGATGGGATCCATGGATGGAGGGATGGGATCCATGGATGGATGATGGATCCATGGATGGAGGGATGGGATCCATGGATGGAGGGATGGGATCCATGGATGGAGGGATGGGATCCATGGATGGAGGGATGGGATCCATGGATGGAGGGATGGGATCAGTGGATGGAGGGATGGGATCCATGGATGGAGGGAGGAATCCATGGATGGAGGGATGGGATCCATGGATGGATGGATGGGATCCATGGATGGAGGGATGGGATCCATGGATGGAGGGATGGGATCCATGGATGGAGAAATGGGATCCATGGATGGAGGGATGGGATCCATGGATGGAGGGATGGGATCCATGGATGGAGGGATGGGATCCATGGATGGAGAAATGGAATCCATGGATGGAGGGATGGGATCCGTGGATGGAGGGATGGGATCCATGGATGGAGGGATGGGATCCATGGATGGAGGGATGGGATCCATGGATGGAGGGATGATGGATCCATGGATGGAGGGATGGGATCCATGGATGGAGGGATGGGATCCATGGATGGAGGGATGGGATCCATGGATGGAGGGATGGGATCCATGGATGGAGGGATGGGATCCATGGATGGAGGGATGGGATCCATGGATGGAGGGATGGGATCCATGGATGGATGATGGATCCATGGATGGAGGGATGGGATCCATGGATGGAGAGATGGGATCCATGGATGGAGGGATGGGATCCATGGATGGATGGATGGGATCCATGGATGGATGGATGATGGATCCATGGATGGAGGGAGGAATCCATGGATGGAGGGATGATGGATCCGTGGATGGAGGAATGGGATCCATGGATGGAGGGATAGATTCATGGATGGATGGATGATGGATGCATGGATGGATCCATGGATGAACGGAGAGATCCATGGGATGGATCCATGGATCCATGGATGGAGGGATGGATGGATCCATGGACAGATCCATGCACGGAAGGATGGATCCACGGCTGGAGGGATGGGATGGATTCATGGATGGATTCATGGATGGATGGATGATGGATCCATGGATTCATGGATGGAGGAATGGGATGGATTCACGGATGGATCCATGGATGGATTCATGGATGGATCCATGGATTCATGGATGGATGGAGAGAGGGATCCATGGATGGATAAATCCATGGAAGGACAGATGAATCCACAGGATGGATCCATGGATCCATGGATGGATAAATCCATGGATGGACGGATCCCTGGGAGGACGGATGGATCCATGGATGGATAAATCCATGGATGGACAGATCCCTGGGAGGACGGATGGATCCATGGATGGACAAATCCATGGATGGAAGGATGGATCCATGGAAGGATCCATGGATCCATGGACAAATGGATTCATGGATGGATGGAGAGAGGGATGGATCCATAGGATGGATCCATGGATGGATGATGGATCCATGGACAGATCCACTGGATGGATTCATGGATGGATGAAGAACAGACGGATCCATAGATGGATCTGATCCATGGGATGGATCCATGGGATAAATCCCTGGACAGATCCATGGAAGGATGGACAGATCCATGGATGGACGAAGGAGGGATGGATCCGTGGATGGATCCATGGATGGATGGACAGATCCACGGATCCATGGATGGAGGGATGGACGAAACCATGGAAGGATGGTCAGATCCATGGATGGATGGATGGATCCACGGGATGATTCCATGGATGGATGGATGATGGATCCATGGATGGATGATGGATCCATGGGATGATTCCATGGATGGATAAATGATGGATCCATGGATGGATGATGGATCCATGGGATGATTCCATGGGTGGATGGATGATGGTTCCATGGATGGACGGATGGATCCATGGGATGATTCCATGGATAGATGGATGGATGGATGGATCCATGGATGGATGGATGGATGGATGGACAGATGGATCCATGGGATGGATCCATGGGATGGATGATGGATCCATGGGATGGATGGAAGGGTCCATGGGATGGATCCATGGAAGGATGGTCAGATCCATGGATGGATCCATGGATGGATCCATGGATGGATGATGGATCCATGGGATGATTCCATGGATGGATGGATGAATGATGGATCCATGGATGGATAGATGGATCCATGGATGGATGGATGGATCCATGGATGGATGGAAGGATCCATGGGATGATTCCATGGATGGATAAACGATGGATCCATGGATGGATGATGGATTCATGGGATGATTCCATGGATGGATAAATGATGGATCCATGGATCCATGGATGGATGGATGGATGATGGATCCATGGATGGATGGATGGATCCATGGGATGATTCCATGGATGGATGGATGAATGATGGATCCATGGATGGATGGAAGGATCCATGGGATGGATGGAAGGATCCATGGGATGGATCCATGGAATGACGGAGGGATCCATGGACGGAGAGATGAAGGATGGATGGATCCATGGGATGAATCCATGGACAGATCCATGGATGAATAAAAGGATCCATGGAAGAACGGATCCATGGATGGATCCATGGGAAAGATCCATGGATGGATGGAGGGATTTGTGGGATGAACCCATGGATGGATGGATGAAGGAGGAACAGATCCATGGATGGATCCATGGAAGAACGGACAGATCCGTGAATGGATCCACAGGACGGCTCCATGGACGAACAGATCCACGGATCCACGGATGGATGGATGGATCCATGGACAAATCCATGGATGGATGGACAGATCCACAGGATGGGATGGATGGATCCATGGAAGAACGGATCCGGGCATCCGGGTGAGCCGGGACGGCTCCAGGAGCGGAATTCCCTCCGGAATGGAGATGGGGGCGAGCCGGAATCTGATCCTGGAGCCGGTCCTGGAGCCAATTCCGGACCCAATCCTGGATCCAATCCCGAATCCAATCCCAAATCCAGTCCTGGAGCCAATTCCGGACCCAGTCCTGGATCTGGTCCCGAATCCAATCCCAAATCCAGTCCTGGAGCCAATTCTGGACCCAATCCTGGATCTGGTCCCGAATCCAATCCGGAATCCAGTCCTGGAGTCAATTCTGGACCCAATCCTGGATCTGGTCCCGAATCCAATCCGGAATCCAGTCCTGGAGTCAATTCTGGACCCAATCCTGGATCTGGTCCCGAATCCAATCCGGAATCCAGTCCTGGAGTCAATTCTGGACCCAGTCCTGGATCTGGTCCCGAATCCAATCCCAAATCCAGTCCTGGAATCTGATCCTGGAGCCAGTCCTGGAGCCAATTCCAGACCCAATCCTGGATCTGGTCCCGAATCCAATCCCAAATCCAGTCCTGGGGCCAATTCCAGACCCAATCCCGAATCCAATCCCGAATCCAATCCGGAATCCAGTCCTGGGGCCAATTCCAGACCCAATCCCGATCCAATCCCGAATCCAATGCAGAATCTGATCCTGGAGCTGGTCCTGGAGCCAATTCCGGACCCAATCCTGGATCTGGTCCCGAATCCAATCCCAAATCCAGTCCTGGGGCCAATTCCAGACCCAATCCCGATCCAATCCCGAATCCAATGCAGAATCTGATCCTGGAGCTGGTCCTGGAGCCAATTCCGGACCCAATCCTGGATCTGGTCCCGGATCCACAAGATGGATCCATGGATCTCTGCATGGAAGGACGGATGGATCCAAGGACAGATGGATGGATCCATGGATGGATCCGCAGGATGGATCCATGGATGGACGGATCCACGGACAGAGCGATGGATCCATGGATGGAGGGATGGATCCACGGACAAATCCATGGATGGTCGGACGGATCCCCAAGATGGATCCATGGAGGGATGGATCCACGGACAAATCCACGGATGAACGGATGGATCCAAGGGATGGATCCCCGGCCAGATCCCTTCAGGAACAGCCCCCAGGAGGATCCCAGATTCCCGCCCATCCCAACATTCCCGGAATTCCGGCTCACCTCGGCCAGGAAGGCGGTGCCGGTCACCCTCTGGCACTCGAAGACGCTTCCCAGGACCGGGATGAGGCTCCGGACAATCGGAGGGAGACGAGGCCCCATGAGCCGAGCCATGGCCCTGGGCGGGAACAGAGATCGGAACGGCGGGAATTGCATCGGGAATGGCGGGAATGGGCCCGGGAATGGCGGGAATGGGCCCGGGAATGGCGGGAATCGGATCAGGAATGGCGGGAATTGGATCAGGAATGGCGGGAATCGGCTCAGGAATGGCGGGAATGGACTTGGGAATGGTGGGAATGGGCCCAGGAATGTTGGGAATCGGCTCAGGAATGTCAGGAGTGTAGGGAATCGGCCCAGGAATGGCGGGAATGGGCCCGGGAATGGCGGGAATTGGATCAGGAATGGCGGGAATGGGCCCGGGAATGGCGGGAATGGGCCTGGGAATGGTGGGAATGGGCCCGGGAATGTTTGGAATCGGCTCAGGAATGTCAGGAGTGTGGGGAATCGGCCCAGGAATGGCGGGAATTGGATTGGGAATGGCGGGAATGGCCCCGGGAATGTCGGGAATTGGATCAGGAATGGCGGGAATTGGCTCAGGAATGGCGGGAATGGACTTGGGAATGGTGGGAATGGGCCCAGGAATGTTGGGAATTGGCTCAGGAATGTCAGGAGTGTAGGGAATCGGCCCAGGAATGGCGGGAATGGGCCCGGGAATGGCGGGAATGGGCCTGGGAATGGCGGGAATTGGATCAGGAATGGCGGGAATGGGCCCGGGAATGGCGGGAATGGGCCTGGGAATGGCGGGAATTGGATCGGGAATGGCGGGAATGGGCGGGAATCAGTCTGGGAAGGGCAGGAATCAGTTCGGAATGTCAGGAATGGGCTCGGGAATGGTGGGAATGGGCCCGGGAATGGCGGGAATGGGCTCGGAATGGAGGGAATGGGCTTGGGAATGGCGGGAATCAGCTCGGGAATGGTGAGAATTGGCCCGGGAATGTCGGGAATGGGCTCGGGAATGGCGGGAATGGCCCGGGAATGTTGGGAATCAGCCCGGGGATGGCGGGAATGGGCTCAGGAATGTCGGGAATGGGCCTGGGAATGGCAGGAATGGCCCGGGAATGTTGGGAATCAGCCCGGGGATGGCGGGAATGGCGGGAATGGGCTCAGGAATGTTGGGAATCAGTCTGGGAATGGCGGGAATCGGCTTGGGAATGACGGGAGTCAGTCCGGGAATGGCGTCAATCAGCCCAGGAATGGCAGGAATCGATCTGGGAATGATGGGAATGTTGGGAATTGGCCCGGGAAATTGGGAATCGGCCTGGGAATGTTTGGAATGGTGGGAATGAGCTCAGGAATGGCAGGAATCAGTCCAGGAATGGCGGGAATCAGCTCGGAATGGCGGGAATGGGCTCGGGAATGGCGGGAATTGGTCCAGGAATGTTGGGAAACAGCCTGGGAATGGCAGGAGTCATCTTGGGAATGTCAGGAATCAGCCCGGGAATGGCGGGAATTGGCTCAGGAATGGTGGGAATGGACTTGGGAATGGTGGGAATGGGGCCGGGAATGTTGGGAATCAGCTCGGGAATGTCAGGAATGTCAGGAATCGACCCAGGAATGTCGGGAATCAGCTTGGGAATGGTGGGAATGGGCCCGGGAATGTTGGGAATCAGCTCGGGAATGTCAGGAATTGGCCTGGGAATGACGGGAATTGGCCCAGGAATCGGCCTGGGAATCAGCCCAGAAATTATCCCAGGAATTATCCTGGGAATTCCGGAAATTATCCCTGAAATCATCCTGGGAATCCCAGGAATCCTCCCAGGAATCCTCCCGGGAATCATCCTGGGAATCATCCTGGGAATCCCAGAAATCATCCCGGAAATCATCCCAGGAATCCCAAAAATCATCACAGAAATCCTGGAATTCTTTAAGGAATTCCCAAATCCCACCCTCAAAATCCCGGAATTTCTTTGGGAATCCCCCAAATCCCAGAATTCCTTCAAAAACTCCCAAATCCCACCAATAAAATCCAGGAATTCCTTTGGGAGTTCAAAAAATCCCACCCTCAAAATCCCAGAATTCCTTTAAGAATACCCCAAATCCCAGAATTCCTTTGGGAATTCCCAAATCCCACCCACAAAATCCCAGAATTCCTTTGGGAATTCCCAAAATCCCTACCCTCAAAATCCCAGAATTCCTTTGGGAATTCCCCCAAATCCCGGAATTCCTTTGGGAAATCCCAAAATCCCACCCCCAAAATCCCAGAATTCCTTTAAGAATTCCCCAGATCCCACCCCCAAAATCCCAGAATTCCTTCGGGAATTCCCCCAAATCCCGGAATTCTCCCTCAAATCCCGGAATTCCGTACCCCGCCAGGAGAGCGATTCCCTCGTGGTGCCGCTCGGGAATTCCCATCAATTCCCAACCTCCGGAATTCCCAACGTCCTGCACGACCTCGGAGCCGCCGGCCCGGAGCAGAGCGGCCTGAAGGGTGCTCACGGCGTAGCTGGAAAATCCGGGAATGGGATTTGGGATTGGGGATTGGATTTGGGATTGGATTTGGGACTGGATTTAGGATTTGGGATTGGATTTGGGATTGGGATTTGGGATTGGATTTGGGATTTGGGATTGGATTTGGGATTTGGGATTGGGATCGGGATTTGGGATTGGATTTGGGATTGGATTTGATTTGGGATTGGATTTGGGATTGGGGATTGGATTTGGGATTGGGATTGGGATTGGGATTGGATTTGGGATTGGGGATTGGATTTGGGATTGGATTTGGGATTGGATTTGGGATTGGATTTGGGATTGGGATCGGGATTTGGGATTGGATTTGGGATTGGGATTGGATTTGGGATTGGGGATTGGATTTGGGATTGGATTTGGGATTGGGGATTGGATTTGGGATTGGATTTGGGATTGGATTTGGGATTGGATTTGGGATTGGGATCGGGATTTGGGATTGGATTTGGGATTGGGATTGGATTTGGGATTGGGATCTGGGGTTGGGATTGGATTTGGGATTGGATTTGGGATTGGGATTGGGATTGGATTTGGGATTGGGATGGGATCTGGGATTGGGATTTGGGATTGGATTTGGGATTGTGATTGGATTTGGGATTGGGATCTGGGGTTGGGATTGGATTTGGGATTGGGGATTGGGATTAGGGCTGGAATTGGATCTGGGATTGGGATTGAGATTGGATTTCAGATTAGGATTAGGATCAAGATCAGGTTTGGGATTGGGATTGGATTTGGGATTGGGATTGGGACTGGATCTGGGATTGGGATTTGATTCGGGATTGGATTTGGGATTGGACTTCAGATTGGGATCGAGATTGGATTTGGGATTGGGGTCAGGATTAGGATCAAGATCAGGTTTGGGATTGGGATTGGATTTGGGATTGGATTTGGGATTTCCTGGCCTGAACCAGAGAAGCCTGAAGATTGTTCACGGCATGGCTGGAAAATCCGGGAACGGGATCAGGATTTGGGATTGGATTTGGGATTGGAGATTGGGGACTGGGGATTTGGGATTGGATTTGGGATTGGGATTAGGATCAAGATCAGGTTTGGGATTGGGATTGGATTTGGGATTGGGATCATGATTGGGGCTGGGATTCAGATTGGATTCGGGATTGGATTTGGATCTGGGATTGGGATCGAGATTGGATTTGGGATAGGGGTCAGGATTAGGATCAAGATCAGCTTTGGGATGGGGATTGGATTTGGGATTGGATTTGGGATCTTCCCAACCTGAACCAGAGCGGCCTGAAGGGTGCTCACGGCGTAGCTGGAAAATCCGGGAATGGGATTTGGGATTGGGGATTGGATTTGGGATTGGGAGTAGATTTCGGATGGGATCTGGGGTTGGGATGGGATTTGGGATTGAATTTGCGATTGGGATTTGGGATTGGAGATTTGGGGTTGGATCTGGGATTGGGGATTTGGGATTGGATTTGGGATTGGATTTGGGATTGGGATAGGATTTGGGATTGGGGATTGGATTTGGGATTGGGATTGGGATTGGATTTGGGATTTGGGATGGGATCTGGGGTTGGGTTTGGATTTGGGATGGGATCTGGGGTTGGGGTTGGATTTGGGATTTCCCAACCTGAACCAGAGTGGCCTGAAGGGTGCTCACGGCACAGCTGGAAAATCCGGGAATGGGATCAGGATTTGGGATCGGGATTGGGCTGGGATTGGATTTGGGATTGGGACTGGATTTGGGATTGGGGATTGGGGATTTGGGATTGGATTTGGGATTGGGATTGAGATTGGATTTGGGATTGGGGTCAGGATTAGGATCAAGATCAGGTTTGGGATTGGGATTGGATTTGGGGCTGGGATCGAGATCGGGATTGGGGCTGGGACTGGATTCAGGATTGGATTCGGGATTGGATTTGGGATTGGATCTGGGGTTGGGTTTGGGATTGGATCCAGAATTGGATCCGGGATTGGATCTGGGACTGGGTCTGGGACTCTAATTCAGGATTGGGTTTGGGATTGGGATTGGTTCCGGAATTGGATCCAGGATTGGGTCTGGGATTGGATCTGGGACTGGATCTGGGATTGGATCCAGAATTGGATCCGGGATTTGGTCTGGGATTGGATTCACAACCGGATCTGGGATTGGCTCTAGGACTGGATTCGGGATTGGTTCCGGAATTGGACCCAGGATTGGGTCTGGAATTGGATCCGGGACTGGACCTGGAACTGGATTTGGGATTGGATCCAGGAGTGGATCTAAGATTGGATCTGGGACTGGATCCAGGATTGGCTCCAGGACTGGATTTGGGACTGGATTCAGGATTGGTTCCGGAATTGGACCCAGGATTGGGTTTGGAATAGGATCTGGAACTGGATTTGGAACTGGATTTGGAATTGGATTTGGGATTTGATCCAGGATTGGATCTAAGATTGGAACTGGGATTGGATGTGGGATTTGGCCTGGGACTGGATTTGGGACTAAATTCGGGATTTGATTTGGGATTGGTTCAGGAATTGGAACCAGGATTGGGTCTGGAACTGGATCCAGGACTGGATTCAGGATTGGCTCCGGGATTGGCTCCAGGATTGGATCTGGGACTGGATTCGGGATTGGATCCGGGACTGGATCTGGGCCTGGATCCAGGATTTGATTTGGGATTGGCTCCAGGATTGGATCCAGGACTGGATCCAGGACTGGATTCAGGATTGGATTCGGGATTGGATCCAGGACCGGATCCAGGATTGGGTCTGGAATTGGTTCCAGGACTGGATTCGGGACTGGATTTGGGACTGGATCCAGGATTGGATCCAGGATTGGATCCAGGATTTGACCTGGGACTGGATCTGGGACCGGATTCAGGATTGGATCCGGAACTGGCTCCAGGATTGGATTTGGGATTGGATCTGGGACTGGATCCGGGACTGGATTCGGAATTGGCTCCAGGACCGGCTCCAGGACCGGATTCCTGATTGGATTCAGGATTGGATTTGGGACTGGATCCAGGATTGGGTCTGGAATTGGCCCCAGGACCAGCTCCAGGATCAGATTCCGGATTGGATCCAGGACTGGATTCAGGATTGGATTCGGGATTGGATCGGGATTGGGTCCGGAATTGGCTCCAGGACTGGATTTGGGATTGGATCCGGGACCGGATCCAGGATTGGGTCTGGAATTGGCTCCAGGACCAACTCCAGGATCAGATTCCGGATTGGATTCGGGATTGGATTGGGATTGGGTCTGGAATTGGCCCCAGGACTGGATTCCGGATTGGATTCGGGATTGGATTTGGGATTGGGTCTGGAATTGGCTCCAGGACCCGATTTGGGATTGGATTCGGGACCGGATCCAGGATTGGGTCCGGAATTGGCTCCAGGACCGGATTTGGGATTGGATCCGGGACCGGATCCAGGATTGGGTCCAGAATTGACTCCAGGACTGGATTCCGGGTTGGATTCGGGACCAGATCCAGGATTGGGTCCGGAATTTGCCCCAGGACTGGATTTGGGATTGGATTTGGGACCGGATCCAGGATCGGGTCCAGAATTGGCTCCAGGACTGGATTTGGGATTGGATTTGGGACCGGATCCAGGATTGGGTCCGGAATTGGCTCCAGGACTGGATTTGGGATTGGATTTGGGACCGGATCCAGGATTGGGTCCGGAATTGGCTCCAGGACTGGATTTGGGATTGGATTCGGGACCAGATCCAGGATTGGGTCCGGAATTGGCTCCAGGACCGGATTTGGGATTGGATCCGGGACCGGATCCAGGATTGGGTCCAGAATTGACTCCAGGACTGGATTCCGGGTTGGATTCGGGACCAGATCCAGGATTGGGTCCGGAATTGGCCCCAGGACTGGATTTGGGATTGGATTCGGGACCAGATCCAGGATTGGGTCTGGAATTGGCTCCAGGACCGGGTCTGGAATTGGCTCCAGGACCGGCTCCAGGATCAGATTCCGGCTCGCCCCCATCTCCATTCCGGAGGGAATTCCGCTCCCGGAGCCGTCCCGGCTCACCCGGAACGAGAAAAAAAAATTCCGAGACAAAAAAAAATCATCCCAGACACAAAAAAAAAACCGGGAAAGGGAAAGAAAAAACCTCCGGAGCTACTGGAAAGAATTTTTTTTCCATGGAATGAAAGATTTATGGGGCTGGGATTGTTTTGCCGCCGGAGAAACATCTGGAAAAGATCCGTTATCCCGTCAAAACACCGGGAAGAGCAGCCAGGAATAAATCCCGGCTGTCGGATCCCGCACACGAAGGAAATCCGGGATTCGGGATTTTCCCGTCGGGATTTCTCCCGTTCCCGCTGGAATTTTTTGGCGGTTGGAGAATTTCCAGGATTTGGGGATGGTCGGGGAAATTTTGGGAATGGATCCAAAGCCGGGGGAAAATCTGGGAGTTTTCCAGGGGAAAATCCCCGGTGGAGTTTGGTTTGGGAAAAGGGACGGGAATGGCAAAATTCCAAAGGGAAAAAAAAACTCGGGAATGCCCGGAGAGGCCTCCGGGGGCTTTCCTGGAATTAATTAAGGATTAATTAAGGGAAGTTGGGGAGGTTGGGAAAACCTGGAATGCTGGAATGGGGCGGGAATGGAGGGGATTTCGGGAATGGAGGGGATTTTGGGATGATCCCATTCCCAAGGAGCACAAAATTCCCATTTTTCCCCCCAAATCCCCATTTTCCCCCCAAATATTCCCATTTTAATTCTATTTCTCCCCCAATTATTCCCATTTTCACCCCAAAAATTCCCACTCTTCCCCCAAAAATTCCTATTTTCCTCCCCAAAATCCCCATTTCCCCCCCAAAATTCACATTTTTTTTCCCAAAATCCCCATTTAAATTCCACTTTCCCCCCAAAATTCCCACTTTAATCCCCATTCTCCCCAAAAATTCCCATTTCCCCCCAAAATTCCCGTTCTAATTCCATTTTCCCCCCAATATTCCTATTTTCCCCCCCAAAATCCCCATTTCCCTCCAAAAATTCCCGTTTTCTCCCCTAAATTCCCATTTTTCCCCCCATTTACCCAATTCCCCCCCAAATTTCCCATTTTATTCCCATTTTTCCCCAAAATTCCCATTTCTCCCCCAAAATTCCCCATTTCCCCCCAAAATTTCCATTTCCCCACCAAATCCCCATTTTTCCCACTGTAATTCCCATTTCCCCCCCAAAGTTCCCATTTTTCCCCCCAAAATTCCCATTTTTCCCCCCAAATTCCCATTTTTTTTCCCAAAATTCCCATTTTATTCCCATTTTCCCCTCAAAAATTCCCATTTTCCCCCCAAAATCCACATTTTTCCCCCCAAATTCCCAGTTTATTCCCATTTCCCCCTGTAATTCCCATTTTTCCTCCCAGAAATCCCATTTTTCCCCCGTAATTCCCATTTTTCTCCCCAAATTCCCTTTTTTCCCCAAAATTCCTATTTTATTCCCATTTTTCCCCCCAAAATCCCTATTTAATTCCATTTTCCCCCTAAAATTCCCATTTTTCTCACCAAAATTCCCATTTTATCCCTATTTTCCCCCAGAATTCCCATTTAATTCCATTTTCCCCTGTAATTCCCATTTTTCCCAAAAAATTCCCATTTTTCCCCCCAAATTCCCATTTCCCCCCCCAAAATTCCCATTTAATTCCATTTTCCCCTGTAATTCCCATTTTTCCCCCAAGATTCCCATTTTTTTCCCCTGCAATTCCCATTTTTTCCCCCCAGAATTCCCATTTTCCCCTCAAAATTCCCATTTTTCCCCAAAAATTCCCATTTTCCCCCCCAAATTCCCATTTTTCCCCCCAAATTCCCATTTTTTTCCCCAAAATTCCCATTTTATTCCCATTTTTGCCCCATAATCCTCATTTTCCCCCCATTATTCCCATTTTCCCCCATAATCCCCATTTTTCCCCCTAAAATTCCCATTCCCCCCCCCCAAAATTCCCATTTTATTCCCATTTTTCCCCCCGTAATTCCCATTTTTCCCATTTTATTCTTATTTTTCCCATTTTATTCCCGTTTTCCCCCCTAAAATTCTCATTTCCCCCCCAAAATTCCCATTTTATTCCCATTTTTCCCCCCGTAATTCCCGTTTTCCCCCCTAAATTTCCCATTTATCCCCCCAAAATTCCCATTTTATTCCCAAAATTCCCATTTTTTCCCCCCTAAAGTTCCCATTTTTCCCCCCAAATTCCCATTTTTTTCCTCAAAATTCCCATTTTTCCCAAAATTCCCATTTTATTCCCATTTTTGCCCCATAATCCCCATTTTTCCCCCTAAAATTCCCATTTTCCCCCCCAAAATTCCAATTTTTTCCCCCCTAAAGTTCCCATTTTCCCCAAAAAATTCCCATTTTCCCCCCAAAATTCCCATTTTATTCCCATTTTTCCCCCAAAATTCCCATTTTATTCCCATTTTTCCCCTTCATTCCCACTTTTCCGTACCCCCAGGCCTCTTTTCCGCCTTTTTCCTTTCCCTGCAGGAATTTCGGGATCCGGACGCCCACGGAGCATCCCAGCCTCACCAGGAGGCTCCGGAAAAGTTTGGGGAATTTTTCCAGGACGGCTCCGGAACATTCCGGAACCGCCAGGAGCTCGTCCAGGCCTCGCGTCACCTTCCCAGGGAATAAAAAAAACCGGGAATTTCCCGGGAAAAAAAACTCAGGAAAGGATTTTTCCAGGATTTTTCCAGGGATTTTGAGGAATTTTCCTGCTGGAATTCCAGGGATTTGGGGTTTTTCCTTGGATTTTGGGGAATTTCCTGTTGGGAATTCCCAGATTTTGGGGGATTTTCCTGCCCAGAATTCCCAGATTTTGGGGTTTTTCCTGCTGGAATTCCATGGATTTGGGAATTTTCCTTGGATTTGGGTTTTTCCTGCCAGGAATTCCCAGATTTTGGGTTTTTTTCTCCTGGAATTCCCAGATTTTGGGCGATTTTCCTGCCCAGAATTCCCAGATTTTGGGGTTTTTCCTGCTGAAATTTCCTTGGATTTGGGAATTTTCCTTGGATTTGGGGGATTTTCCTTGGATTTGTTTTTTTTTCCTGCTGGAATTCCAAGATTTTGGTTTTTTTCCTGCTGGAAATTCCTTTAATTTTGGGGTCTTTCCTGTCAGAATTCCCAGATTTTGGGGTTTTTCCCACAGAGAATTCCCAGATTTTGGGGGTTTTCCTGTTGGGACTTCCAAGATTTTGGGGGGATTTTCCTTGGATTTGGGGTTTTTCCTGTAGGAATTCCCAGATTTGGTTTTTTTTCCTGCCCAGAATTCCCAGATTTTGGGGGTTTTCCTGCCCAGAATTCCAAGATTTTGGGGTTTTTCCTGCTGGAATTCCATGGATTTGGGAATTTCCTTTGGATTTGGGGGATTTTCCTTGGATTTTGGGGTTTTCCTTGGATTTGTTTTTTTTTTCCTGCTGGAATTCCAAGATTATGTTTTTTTTCCTGCTGGAAATTCCTTGAATTTTGGGGTTTTTCCTGTCAGAATTCCCAGATTTTGGGGGTTTTCCTGTCAGAATTCCCAGATTTTGGGGGTTTTCCTGTTGGGACTTCCAAGATTTTGGGGGATTTTCCTTGGATTTGGGTTTTTCCTGCTGGGAATTCCCAGATTTTGGTTTTTTTCCTGCTGGAATTCCCAGATTTTGGTGGTTTTCCTGCTGGAATTCCATGGATTTGGGAATTTTCCTTGGATTTGGGGTTTTCCCTGCTGGGAATTCCCAGATTTTGTTTTTTTTTTCCTGCAGGAATTCCCAGATTTTGGGCGATTTTCCTGCTGGAATTCCCAGATTTTGGGGTTTTTCCTGCTGGAATTTCCTTGGATTTGGGATTTTCTCTGTCAGGAATTCCCAGATTTTGGTTTTTTTCCCACTGAGAATTCCAGGGATTTGGGGTTTTTCCTTGAATTTGGGGTTTTTCCTGTTGGAATTCCCAGATTTTGGGGTTTTTCCCCACAGAGAATTCCCAGATTTTGGGGGATTTTCCTTGGATTTTGGGGTTTTCCTGCTGGGAATTCCCAGATTTTGGGGTTTTTCCTGCTGGGATTTCCATGGATTTGGGGAACTTCCTGCTGAGAATTCCAAGATTTTGGGGTTTTCCCTGGGAATTTCCCCCCCTTGGAATTTTTTTTATCCCCTGGATTTTTTTCCTGGGAATTTTTCCCTCGGGAATTTTTCCCCTGGGAATTTCCCCCTTTGGGAATTTTTCCCCTGGAATTTTTCCCCTCCCTCCATCCCCAACCCCCCAAACCCCTCCCCCCAACCCATTCCCCTGGAATTCCTGGAAAATCCCCCTGGAATCCCTCTGGAATTCTGGAATTCCCCTGGAATCCCTCTGGAATTCAGGAATCTCTCTGAAATCCCTCTGGAATCCCTCTGGAATCTGGGAACCCCTCTGGAATTCTGGAATCCCTCTGGAATTCTGGAATCCCTCTGGAATTCTGGAATCCTTCCGAAATTCTGGAACCCCCCTGGAATCCCTCTGGAATTCTGGAATTCCCCTGGAACTCTTCTGGAATCCAGGAATTCCCTGGGAATCCAGGAATTTCTTTGGAATCCCTCTGGAATTCCGGGAATCCCTCTGGAATTCTGGGAATCCCTCTGGAATCCGGGAATTCCTCTGGAATTCTGGAATCCCTCTGGAATCCCTCTGGAATTCTGAAATCCCTCTGGAATTCCGGGAACCCCTCTGGAATTCCTCTGGAATCTGAGAATCCCTCTGGAATTCTGGAACCCCTCTGGAATCCCTCTGGAATTCTGGAATCCCTCTGGAATTCTGGAATTCCCCTGGAACTCTTCTGGAATCCAGGAATTCCCTGGGAATCCGGGAATTTCTTTGGAATCCCTCTGGAATTCCGGGAATCCCTCTGGAATTCTGGAATCCCTCTGGAATTCCGGGAATCCCTCTGGAATCCCTCTGGAATCCCTCTGGAATTCCGGGAACCCCTCTGGAATTCCTCTGGAATCTGAGAACCCCTCTGGAATTCTGGAATCCCTCTGGAATCCCTCTGAAATCCCAGAATTCCCCTGGAACTCTTCTGGAATCCAGGAATTCCCTGGGAATCCAGGAATTTCTTTGGAATCCCTCTGGAATTCCGGGAATCCCTCTGGAATTCCGGGAATTCCCCTGGAATACTCACGGCCAGCCCCGGGGCCGTGGCCACGCGCTCGGCGCCGCTTCCCAGCGGGAATTTCTTCTCCTTGTAGGGAATTTCCGCATCCAACTTTTCCAGGAGCAGCTCCAGGATTTGGGAATTCAGCGCCGGCTCCGTCCCCAGCGCCCTCCACATGGAGCAGGTGGAGCTGCAAAATTCCCGGGAATTCCCCGGAATTCCGGGGAAAAAAAATGGGAATTTTTAGGATTTCTTAGGAATTTTTAGGATTATTTTTTTTTTTTAATTTTTAGGATTTTTTAGGAAATTTTTAGGAATTTTTAGAAAATTTCTTAGGAATTTTTAAAGGAATTTTTAGGAATTTTTAAAGGAATTTTTAGGAATTTTTTAAGGAATTTTTAGGAATTTTTTGGGGAATTTTTAGGAATTTTTTAAGGAATTTTTAGGAATTTTTTTAGGAATTTTTAGGAATTTTTTACGAATTTTTAATGGAATTTTTAGGAATTTTTTTAGGAATTTTTTTAGGAATTTTTAAAGGAATTTTTAGGAATTTTTTAGGAATTTTTTAAGGAATTTTTAGGAATTTTTAAAGGAATTTTTAGGAATTTTTTTGGGAATTTTTAGGAATTTTTTTAGGACTTCTTAGGAATTTTTTAGGATTTTTTTAAGGAATTTTTAAAGGAATTTTTAAAGGAATCTTTCAGGAATCTTTTAGGAATTTTTAGGAATTTTTTAGGAATTTTTTAAGGAATTTTTAGGAATTTTTTAGGAATTTTTAGGAATTTTTTAAGGAACTTTTAAAAAATTTTTAGGAATTTTTTAGGAATCTTTCAGGAATCTTTTAGGAATTTTTGAGGGAATTTTTAGGAATTTTCAGAAATTTTTTAGGAATTTTTAGAAATTTTTTAGGAATTTTTAGAAATTTTTTAGGAATTTTTAAAGGAATTTTTTAGGAATTTTTAAAGGAATTTTTAAGAATTTTTAAAGGAATTTTTAGGAATTTTTTAGGAATTTTTTAAGGAATTTTTAGGAGTTTTTTAAGGAATTTTTAGGAATTTTTTTGGGAATTTTTAGTAATTTTTTTAGGAATTTTTAGGAATTTAGGAATTTTTCAAGGAATTTTTAGGAATTTTTTAAGGAATTTTTAGGAATTTTTTTGGGAATTTTTAGGAATTTTTTTGGGAATTTTTAGGAATTTTTAAAGGAATTTTTAGGAATTTTTCAGGAATTTTTAAAGGAACTTTTAGGAAATTTTTAGGAAATTTTTAGGAATTTTTCAGGAATCTTTTAGGAATTTTGGGGGGAATTTTTAGGAATTTTTAGGAATTTTTTAGGAATTTTTGGGGGAATTTTTAGCATTTTAAAGGAACTTTTAGGATTTTTTAGGAATTTTTTAGGAATTTTTTAGGATTTTTTTTAGGAATTTTTAGGAATTTTTAAAGGAATTTTTAGGAATTTTTTAGGAATTTTTTGGGGAATTTTTTTAGGAATTTTTAGGAATTTTTTAGGAATTTTTTTGGGAATTTTTAGGATTTTTTTAAGGAATTTTTAGGAATTTTTTAGGATTTTTTTGGGGAATTTTTAGGAATTTTTTTAGGAATTTTTGAAGGAATTTTTAGGAATTTTTTGGGGAATTTTTAGAAATTGTTTAGTAATTTTTTAGGAATTTTTTAGGAATTTTTTTAGGAACTTTTAAAGGAATTTTTAGGAATTTTTTAGGAATTTTTAAAGGAATTTTTAGGAATTTTTTAAGGAATTTTTAGGAATTTTTTTGGGAATTTTTAGGACTTTTTTTAGGATTTTTTAGGAATTTTTTAGGAATTTTTTAAGGAATTTTTAGGAATTTTTTTAGGAATTTTTTAGGAATTTTTAAAGGAATTTTTTAGGAATCTTTTAGGAATCTTTTAAGGAATTTTTAGGAATTTTTTAAGGAATTTTTAGGAATTTTTTGGGGAATTTTTAGGAATTTTTAAAGGAATTTTTAGGAATTTTTTAAGGAATTTTTTAAGGAATTTTTAGGAATTTTTTTGGGAATTTTTAGGAATTTTTTTAGGAATTTTTAGGAATTTTTTAGGATTTTTTAGGAATTTTTTTGGGAATTTTTAGGAATTTTTTTTAGGAATTTTTAGGAATTTTTTAAGGAATTTTTAAAGGAATTTTTAGAAATTTTTTAGGAATTTTTTAAGGAATTTTTAGGAATTTTTTAAGGAATTTTTAGGAATTTTTAAGGAATTTTTAGGAATTTTTTAAGGAATTTTTAGGAATTTTTAAGGAATTTTTAGGAATTTTTTTGGGAATTTTTAGGAATTTTTTTAGGAATTTTTAGGAATTTTTTAGGAATTTTTAAAGGAATTTTTATGAATTTTTTTAGGAATTTTTTTAGGAATTTTTTAGGAATTTTTTTGGGAATTTTTAGGAATTTTTAAAGGAATTTTTAGGAATTTTTCAGGAATTTTTAAAGGAACTTTTAGGAAATTTTTAGGAAATTTTTAGGAATTTTTCAGGAATCTTTTAGGAATTTTGGGGGGAATTTTTAGGAATTTTTAGGAATTTTTTAGGAATTTTTGGGGGAATTTTTAGCATTTTAAAGGAACTTTTAGGAATTTTTAGGAATTTTTTAGGAATTTTTTAGGAATTTTTTAGGATTTTTTTTAGGAATTTTTAGGAATTTTTAAAGGAATTTTTAGGAATTTTTTAGGAATTTTTTTGGGAATTTTTAGGATTTTTAAGGAATTTTTTAGGAATTTTTTGAGGAATTTTTTAGGAATTTTGGTGGGAAAAGTGGGGATGGGGGGGTTGGGAATTGGAATTCTGGGAATTTGGGGCTGGAATTTTAGGAATTGGGGCCGGAATATTTTTGGAATTGGGGTCGGATTTTTGGGATTGGGGTTGGAATTCTGGGAATTGGGGTTGGAATTTGGGGATTTTGGACTGGATTTTTGGGAATTGGGGCCAAATTCTTGGGATTTGGGCTGGAATGTTGGGATTGGGGCTGGAATTCTGGGATTTGGGGTTGGAATTCTGGGAATTGGGGCCAGATTTTTGGGAATTTGGGCTGGATTTTTGGGAATTTGGGCTGGATTTTTGGGAATTGGGGCTGGATTTTTGGGAATTGGGGCTGGATTTTTGGGAATTGGGGCCAAATTTTTGGGATTTAGGCTGGAATTTTGGGAATCCGGGCTGGATTTTTGGGATTGGGACTGGAATTCTGGGAATTCAGGCTGGATTTTTAGGATTGGGGCCAGAGTTTTGGGAATTAGGGCTGGATTTTAGGAATTGGATCTGGAATTCTGGGATTTGGGGTTGGAATTTTGGGAATTAGGGCTGGAATGCTGGGAACTGGAGCTGGATTTTTGGGAATTGGGGCCAAATTTTTGGGATTTGGGCAGGAATTTTGGGAATTCAGGCTGGATTTTTGGGATTGGATCTGGAATTCTGGGATTTGGGGTTGGAATTCTGGGAATTAGGGCTGGAATTCTGGGAATTTGGGGTGGATTCTGGGATTTGGGGTCGAAATTCTGGGAATTGTGGTTGGAATTTTGGGAATTTGAGCCAGATTTTTGGGATTTGGGCTGGATTTTTGGGATTGGGGTTGGAATTCTGGGAATTGTGGTTGGAATTTTGGGAATTTGAGCTGGATTTTTGGGAATTGGAGCCTGAATTCTCCCACCCGGTGCCGGATTCCTGGGAATGGTGATGGGATTTTGGGAATTTTGGGAATTTTGGGAATTAGGGGTGGAATGTCGGGATTGGGGCTGGAATGCTGGGAACTGGAGTTGGATTTTTGGGAATTGGAGCCAAATTTTTGGGATTGGGGCTGGAATTTTGGGAATTTGGGGTTGGAATATTGGGAATTGGAGCTGGAATGTTGGGATTGAGGCTGGAATTCTGGGAATTAGGGCTGGATTTCGGGAATTACGAGCAGATTTTGGGGAATTTGGGCTGGATATTTGGGAATTTGAGCTGGAATTCTGGGAATTGGGGTTGGAATGGTGGAATTGGGGTGGAATTCTGGGAATTTGGGCTGGATTTTTGGGAATTGGGGCTGGAATTCTGGGAACTGGAGCTGGATTTTTGGGAATTGGGGCTGGAATTCTGGGAATTTGAGCTGGATTTTTAGGAATTAGGGCTGAAATTCTGGGAATTTTGGCTGGAATGTTGGAATTGAGGTGTAATTTTGGGAATTTGAGCCGGATTTTTAGGAATTGGAGCCAGATTTTTGGGATTTGGGCTGGATTTTGGGAATTTGGGGTTGGAATTCTGGGAATTTGGGCTGGATTTTGGGAATTGGGGCTGGAATTCTGGGAATTTGGGCTGGATTTTGGGAATTTGGGGTTGGAATTCTGGGAATTTGGGCTGGATTTTTGGGAATTTGGGCTGGAATGGTGGAATTGGGGTGGAATTCTGGGAATTTGGGCTGGATTTTGGGAATTAGGGCTGAAATTCTGGGAATTTTGGCTGGAATGTTGGAATTAAGGTGTAATTTTGGGAATTTGAGCTGGATTTTTAGGAATTGAAGCCAGATTTTTGGGATTTGGGCTGGATTTTTGGGAATTTGGCCTGGAATTCTGGGAATTGGGGTTGGAATGGTGGAATTGGGGTTGGAATTCTGGGAATTTGGGCTGGAATTCTGGGAATTTGGGCTGGAATTCTGGGAATTGGGGTGGATTTTTGGGAATTGGGGCTGGATTTTTGGGAATTGTGCCCAGATTTTAGGAATTGGATCTGGAATTCTGGGATTTGGGGTTGGATTTTGGGAATTTGGGCTGGAATTCTGGGAATTTTGGCTGGAATGTTGGAATTAAGGTGTAATTTTGGGAATTTGAGCTGGATTTTTAGGAATTGAAGCCAGATTTTTGGGATTTGGGCTGGATTTTTGGGAATTTGGCCTGGAATTCTGGGAATTGGGGTTGGAATGGTGGAATTGGGGTTGGAATTCTGGGAATTTGGGCTGGAATTCTGGGAATTTGGGCTGGAATTCTGGGAATTGGGGTGGATTTTTGGGAATTGGGGCTGGATTTTTGGGAATTGTGCCCAGATTTTAGGAATTGGATCTGGAATTCTGGGATTTGGGGTTGGATTTTGGGAATTTGGGCTGGAATTCTGGGAACTGGAGCTGGATTTTTGGGAATTGGGGCCAAATTTTTGGGATTTGGGCAGGAATTTTGGGAATTTAGGCTGGAATTTTGGGAATTGGGGTGGAATTCTGGGAATTAGGACTGGATTTTTGGGAATTTGGCCTGGAATTTTCTGGAATTTGATCCAAATTCTCCCACTCAGTACCGAACTCTCGGGAACGGGGATTTTTTTGGGAATTTTGGGAATTTTTCCCGGACCTGTCGAAGGGCAGGGAGCTTCCCAGGAGGGCGGAGACGATTTCCCGGGAATGTTGGAGCGCCAGGATGAGCAGGGATTGCTGAGCCGCCCTCCGGAGCTGCTCCTCCTCCAGCAATTCCAGCCGGGAATGGATCCAGGAGAGCAGATCCGGAACCTGCGGAAAAATCCCGGGAAAAAAAGAAAAAACGGGAAAAGAGAGGGGGGAGGGGAGGGTTGGGATTCTTGGAATTCTGTGGGATTTTTTTTCTTTGGGATCAGATCCCAAAAATTCCCGGAATTTCCTCTTGGAAAGTTTGGAAAAGTGGGAATTTGATGGGATTGAACCCCAAAAATTCCTGGAATTCTGTGGAATTTCCTCTCAGAAAGTCAGGAAAAGCCGGAATTTGATGGGATCAAACCACAAAAAATTCCTGGAATTTTGTGGGATTCTTTCTTTGGGATCAGATCCCAAAAATTCCTGGAATTCCTTGGAATTCTCTCTTAGAAAGTTTGGAAAAGGTGGAATGAGATCCTAAAAATTCCTGGAATTCTGTGGGATTCCATCTTTGGGGTGGGATCCCAAAAAATTCCTGGAATTTTCTCTTTGAAAGTTTGGAAAAATGGGAATTTGATGGGATTGAACCTCAAAAATTCCTGGAATTCTGTGGGATTCCATCTTTGGGGTGGGATCAGATCCCAAAAATTCCCAGAATTTTCTCTTTGGAAGTTTGGAAAAGGTGGAATGGAATCCTAAAAATTCCAGGAATTCTGTGGAATTTTCTCTCGGAAAGTTGGGAAAAGCTGGAATTTGATGGGATTGAACCCCCCCAAAAATTCCTGGAATTCCGTGGAATTCCATCTTTGGGATCAGATCCCAAAAATTCCCTGAATTTCCTCTTTGGAAGTTTGGAAAAGCTGGAATTTGATGGGATTGAACCTCAAAAATTCCTGGAATTCTGTGGGATTCCATCTTTGGGGTGGGATCCCAAAAATTCCCAGAATTTTCTCTTTGGAAGTTTGGAAAAGGTGGAATGGACTCCTAAAAATTCCAGGAATTCTGTGGAATTTTCTCTCAGAAAGTCGGGAAAATCTGGAATTGGATGGGATCAAACCATAAAAAAATCCTGGAATTCTGTGGGATTCCATCTTTGGGATCAGACCCCAAAAATTCCTGGAATTCCTTGGAATTCTCTCTTAAGAAGTTTGGAAAAGGTGGAATGAGATCCTAAAAATTCCTGGAATTCTGTGGGATTCCATCTTTGGGATCAGATCCCAAAAATTCCCGGAATTTTCTCTTTGGAAGTTTGGAAAAACGGGAATTTGATGGGATTGAACCCCAAAAATTCCTGGAATTCCGTGGAATTTCCTCTCAGAAAGTCAGGAAAATCTGGAATTGGATGGGATCAAACCACAAAAAATTCCTGGAATTCCGTGGGGTTTCTTTTTTGGGATCAGATCCCAAAAATTCCTGGAATTCCTGGAAATTTTTAGGAATTTTGGGGGATTTTTTAGGAATTTTGGGGGATTTTTGCAAATTTTCTGTGAATTTTTGGGAATTCTTGGGAATTGTTGGGGATTTTTGGGAATGTTTGGGAATTTTTGGGAATGTTTTTCGGGACCTGTTCCCTTAGGGGGGTGTCGCATTCCTGGAATTTTGGGAATTTTTGGGAATTTTTTTGGATTTTTTGGGAATTTTTTTGGGAATCTTTGGGAATTTGGGGGAAATTTTGGGAATTTTTGGGAATGTTTTCCAGGAATTTTCCAGATCTGTTCCCTGAGGATGGCTCTGTGCTCCTGAAATGTTGGGAATTTTGGGAATTTTGTGAAATTTCAAGAAGTTTTATGAATTTTTCTGGATTTTTGTAAAATTTTTGGATTTTTCTGGATTTTTGTGATTTTTTGGGGGGGGGGAATTTCTGGGAATTTTTTGGGAATTCTTTGGGAATGTTTTCCAGAGCTGTTCCCTGAGGAGGGCTCCCCTCTCCTGGAATGTTTGGGAATTCTGGGATTCTTGGAATGATTTTGAATTTTGGGGAATTTTTCTGGATTTTTTTGTGAATTTCTTTGGATTTTTGAGAATTTCTGGGAATTTCTGGGAATATTTGGGAATTTTTTCCAGGAATTTTCCAGGAGCTGTTCCCTGAGGAGGGCTCCCCTCTCCCAGAGTGTTGGGAACTGTTGGGAATTTTGGGAATTTTTGGGAATTTTTGGGAATTTTTGGGAATTTTTCTGGATTTTTTTTTATTTTTCTGTGGATTTCTTGGGGAATTTTTTTTGGAATTTCTGGGAATTTTTGGGAATGCTTTCCAGGAATTTTCAGGACCTGTTCCCTGAGGAGGGCTCCCCTCTCCCAGAGCTTGGGGAAAGTTGGGAATTTTGGGAATTTTTGTGAATTTTTGTGAATTTTTTGGGATTTTTTTGGGATTTTTTTCTGGATTTTTCTGGATTTTTTTTTTTTGGAATTTCTGGGAATTCCTGGGAATTTTTGGGAATGTTTTCCAGGACCTGTTCCCTGAGGAGGGCTCCCCTCTCCCGGACCCTGGGGAAAGTTGGGAATTTTGGGAATTATTGTGAATTTTTGTGATTTTTTGTGAATTCTTTGTGAATTTTTCAGGATTTTTTGGGGGATTTTTTTGTGAATTTTTTGGGATTTTTTTCTGGATTTTTTTTGGGAATTTCTGGGAATTCCTGGGAATTTTTGGGAATGTTTTCCAGGACCTGTTCCCTGAGGAGGGCTCCCCTCTCCCGGAGCTTGGGAATTGCTGGGAACATTGGATTTATTTTGAATTTTTGTGAATTTTTCAGGATTTTTTGGGGATTTTTTCCTGCATTTTTCTGGGGAATTTCTGGGAATTCCTGGGAATTTTTGGGAATGTTTTCCAGGACCTGTTCCCTGAGGAAGGCTCCC
This sequence comes from Poecile atricapillus, assembly GCF_030490865.1. NCBI lineage: Eukaryota > Metazoa > Chordata > Aves > Passeriformes > Paridae > Poecile > Poecile atricapillus. Next base: position 153,429,630 of record NC_081250.1, on the reverse strand, counting down.
CTCTCCCGGAGCTTGGGGAAAGTTGGGAATTTTGGGAATTATTTTGAATTTTTGTCAGTTTCTGAGGATTTTTTGTGGACTTTTTTGGGGATTTTTTTTGGGGATTTTTTTTGGGAATTTCTGGGAATTCCTGGGAATTTTTGGGAATGTTTTCCAGGACCTGTTCCCTGAGGAGGGCTCCCCTCTCCCAGAGCATTGGGAATTGCTGGGAACTTTGGAATTATTTTGAATTTTTGTGAATTTTTCAGGATTTTTTTGAGATTTTTTTCTGGATTTTTTGGGAGATTTTTTTGGGGAATTTCTGGGAATTCCTGGGAATTTTTGGGAATGTTTTCCAGGACCTGTTCCCTGAGGAGGGCTCCCCTCTCCCGGAGCAGGGCGTTGCAGAGGACGGAGGCGGCGCGGGAACAATTCCCGTCGGGATCTTCCCAAGCCTGGAAAAGGCAGCGGAGAAGCTCCGGGAGCTGCTCCGGGGGGAGGCGCCGGCCCAGGACCTGATCCAAGGGAAAAAAAACCGGGAAAAGCCGGAATTCCCATGGGAATTCCCAGGAAAAATCAGGAGGGGAAAGGGAGGAATGAAAAAAAAAAAAAATTGGGAAAATTCGGGTGGAAATGAAAGGAAAAATGAAAGGAATTTGTGAGAAATTAAAAAAAAACCAACCAAAATTTCCCCAAAAATTCCCCCCAAAATTTTCCCAAAGTTCCAAAGAAATCCCAAAGAAATCCCCCCAAAAATTTTCCCAAATCCACCAAAAATTCCACCCAAATCCCAAAAAATGATCCCAAAAAATTCCCCCAAAATCCCCCCCAAATAAAAAAAAAATCATCCCAAAAAATTCTCACAAAATCCCAAAAATGATCCCAAAAAATTCCCCAAAATCCACGAAAATGATCCCAAATCCCCCCCAAATTCCCCCCCAAATTTCCCCAAAAAATTCAACCAAAATCCCAAAAATTATTCCAAAAAATTCCCCCAAAATCCCCAAAAAATGATCCCAAAAAAATTCTCCGAAGTAAAAAAAAATCCCCAAAAATTTCCCCAAAATCCAAGAAAAATCCTCCCAAATCCCCCCAAATTCCCCCAAAATTTCCCCCCAAAATTCCAAAGAAATCCAAAAAAATTCCCCGAAAATCCCAAAAAATGATCCCAAAAATTTCGCCCAAAATCCCCCAAAAATGATCCCAAAAAATTCTCCAAAGTAAAAAAAAAGATCCCCAAAAATTTCCCCCAAAATCCAAGAAAAATCCTCTCAAATCCCCCCAAATTTCCCCCAAAATTTCCCCCCAAAATAAAAAAAGAAATCCCAAAAAAATTCCCCAGAATGATCCCAAAAAATTCCCCAAAATCCCAAAAAATTATCCCAAAAAATTTCCTCAAAATCCAAAAAATGATCCCAAAAAATTCCCCCAAAATCCCAAAAATGATCCCAAAAAATTCCCCCAAAATGCCAAAAATGATCCCAAAAAAATTCTCCAAAGTAAAAAAAAATCCCAAAAAATTTCCCCAAAATCCAAGAAAAATCTTCTCGAATCCCCCCAAATTTCCCCCAAAATTTCCCCAAAAATCCCCCCAAAATAAAAAAAGAAATCCCAAAAAATTCCCCCAAAATCCCCAAAAGGATCCCAAAAAATTCCCCCAAAATCCCAAAAATGATCCCAAAAAATTCCCCCAAAATCCCAAAAAATGATCCCAAAAAATTCCCCCAAAATCCAAAAAAAGATGCCAAAAAATTCCAAAAAAATCCCCAAAAATGATCCCAAAAAATTCCCAAAAAATCCCCAAAATGATCCCAAAAAATTCCCCCAAAATCCAAAAAAATTATCCCAAAGAATACCCAAAAAATCCCCAAAAATGATCCCAAAAAATTCCCCAAAATCCACGAAAATGATCCCAAATCCCCCCCAAATTCCCCCAAAATTTCCCCAAAAAATTCCCAAAAAATCCAAAAAAAAGATGCCAAAAAATTCCCCCAAAATCCCAAAAATGATCCCAAAAAATTCTCCCAAAATCCAAAAAAAAGATGCCAAAAAATTCCAAAAAAACCCCCAAAATGATCCCAAAAAATTCCCAAAAAATCCACGAAAATGATCCCAAAAAAATCCCCCAAAATCCCCAAAAATGATCCCAAAAATATTCCCCAAAATAAAAAAAAATTCAACCAAATCCCCCCCAAATTCCCCCAAAATTTCCCCCAAAAATTCCCCCAAAATCCCAAAAATGATCCCAAAAAAATTCCCCAAAATCCCCAAAAATGATCCCAAAAATATTCCCCAAAATAAAAAATTCAACCAAATCACCCCCAAAATTAAAATAAAACTCCCTAAAAATCCCCCCCAAAAATCCCCAAATTCCCTAAAATCCCCAAAATTTCCCAAATCCTGAAGTTCCATAAAAATGCCCCAAAATTAAAAAAAAATCCCAATAAAAAAAATGCAAAACTCTAAAAATGTCAAAAAAAATCCCAATAAAATCCCCCCAAAATTCCAAAATTCCCCAAAATTCCTTCAAATTCCCTAAAATTCCATAAGAAATCCCCCAAATTCCAAAAGAATTCCCAAAAATTCTGAAAAAAACCCAAATTCCAAAAAAAATCCCCAAAAATTCCTTAAAAATTCAAATAAAACCCAAAAAAATTCCTAAAAAATCCCAAAATTCCCCCAAATTCCCCAAATCCTGAAATTCCATAAAAATGCCCCCAAAATCCCTCAAAAAATCCCTAAAAAACCCCTAAAACTTAAAATAAACCCCCTAAAAATTCCCCAAAAAATCCCCAAATTCCCCAAAATTCAACAGAATTCCTGGAAATTCCCAAAATCCTGAAATTCCAGAAAAATCCCCAAAAATCCCCCCAAAACTTCCCCAAAATTCTGAAAAAACCCCTAGAATTCCCAAAAATCTCCTAAAAATTAAAATAAAATTCCCAAAAAATTCCAAAAAAATCCCAAAATTCCCCCAAAATTCCCCCAAATCCTCCCAAACTCCCAAAATCCTGAAATTCCAGAAAAATCCCCAAAAAATCCCCCCAAATTAAAAAAAAACCCCCCCAAAATCCCCTAAAAATTAAAATAAAACCCCTAAAAATTCCCAAAAAAATCTCAAAATCCCCCAAAATTCCCAAAATTCCCGGAATTCCCAGAATTCCCGGAATTTCCCCATTTCTCACCGAGGCCAGGCGGGTGCAGGTGTGGAAAAGGATGGAAAAATCGGGATTTTCCAGCCCCTCCTTCAGCTCTTGGAGCCCCTCCAGGAGCTCGTCCCGGTGATCCCGGGAAAAACCTGGAATGAGAAAGAGAATTCCAAGGATTTCCACCCAGAAAAGTCGGGAAAAGTCAGAAAATTCCTGGAATTCTGGGCTTGGGAAAGGCGGAATTTGAAAGGATTCGACTCTGGGGAAAAAATCTGGGAATTTGATGGAATTTGGGATTGAAAATCAAAAATTCCTGGAATTTTCTCTTGGAAAAGCTGGAATTTGATGGGATGGAAACCCCAAAAAATTCCCAGAATTCTGTGGAATTTCCTCTTTAAAAGTTTGGAATTCCAGGAATTAAATCCCAAAATTTCCTGGAATTTCCTCTTTGGGATGGGACCCCAAAAATTCCTGGAATTTCGTGGGATTTTCTCTCTAAAAGTTTGGAAAAATTGGAATTAAATCCTAAAAATTCCTGGATTTTCATGGAATTTTGTCTCTGAAAGTTTGGAATTTCAGGAATTTGATGGGATCGAACCCCCAAAATTCCTGGAATTCCGTGAGATTTTCTTTTTGGGATTGAAGCCCACGAAGTTTTGGAATTTCTGGGAATTGAATCCCAAATTCCAAAGGGAAGCAGCGCCCCCTGGTGGAGAACGCGGCCAAAACCTCGGGAAAAGAATTCCCAAAAAATCCCCCCCAGTTTTCCCAAAAAATCCCCCAAAATCCCCAAAAAGTTCACAAAAAATCCCCTCAAAAATTCCCAAAAAAATCTGTGAAAATTTCCCAGAAAATACCAAAAAAAAATTCCCCCCAAAATCCCAAAAACATTCCCAAAAAATCCCCCCAAAATTCCAAAAAGTTCCAAAAAAATCCCAAAAAATCCCCCCCAAAATCCCCAAAAATTCCCAAAAAAATCCCTGAAAATTTCCCAGAAAATACCAAAAAAAAATTCCCCCCAAAATCCCAAAAACATTCCCAAAAAATCCCCCCAAAATTCCAAAAAGTTCCAAAAAAATCCCAAAAATCCCCCCCAAAAATCCCGAAAAATTCCAAAAAATTCCTCAAAAATAAAAAAATTTAAAAAAAATCCCCCCAAAAAATCCCCCAAAAATCCCAAAAATCCCAAAAATCTCCCCCAAGAAACCCCAAAAAATTCTTGCAAAAATTTCCCAAAAGTCCCCCCAAAATCCCCCAAAATTCCAAAAAAATCCCCCAAAAATTCCCCCCAAATCCCCCCAAATATAAAAAAAAAATTAACAAAAAATGCCCCCAAAAATTCCCAAAAATCCCCCCAAAATCCCAAAAATCTCCCCCCAAAAACCCCCCAAAAATTACCCCAAAAATTCCCCAAAAATAAAAAAAAATCCCCCCAAAATTCCCAAAAAACCCCAAAAATTCCCATAAAGTCTCCCCAAAAAACCCCAAAAAATTTCCAAAAAATCCCACAAAATCCCCAAGAAACCCCCCAAAAATCAAAACCAATCCCCTAAAAATAAAAAAAAATCACCCCCAAAAATCCCCCCAAAGATTCCCAGATTCCCAAAAAAAATTCCCAAAAAATTCCCCCTAAGATTTCCAAAAAATCCCTCAAAAATCCCATAAAATCCCCCAAATATCCCCAAAAATTCCCAAAAAAAGCCAAAAAAATCCCAAAAAACCCCCCCCAAAAATTCCCAAGAAAACCCCCCCAAAATTCCCAAAAAATTCCCACAAATCCCCCCCAAAAATACTTAAAATTCCCCCAAAAAAATCCCAAAAAATGCCAAAAAAAATCCCCCCAAAATTACAAAAAATCCTCCCAAATCCCCCCAAAATTCCCCAAAAATATCCCCAAAATTCAAAAAAAATCCCCTAAAAATCCCCAAAAAATTCCCAAAAACTCCCCCCAAAAATCCCCCCCCAAATTCCGAAAAATTCCTCCAAAAATACCCAAAAATTCCTAAACCCCCCCCCAAAAATTTCCAAGAAAACCTTCAAATAATCCCAAAATTCCCCCCAAAAATTCCCGAAAAATTCCTCCAAAAATCCCAAAAATTCCTAAAAAAACCCCCCAAAATTCCCAAGAAAACAAAAAAAAAAATCCAAAAAAATCCCCCAAAAATTCCCAAAAAATCCTCCCCCAAAATCCCAAAAAATTCCTAAAAAAACCCCCCAAAATTCCCAAGAAAATTCAAAAAAATCCCCAAAAAATCCCCAAAAAAATTTCCCAAAAAATCCCCCCAAAAATCCCCCCCAAAATTCCCACAAATTCCTAAAAAATCCCCCAAAATTCCCAAGAAAACCCAAAAAAATTCCCAAAAAATCCCCCAAAATTCCCCAAAAATCCCCAAAAATTCCCAAAAAATCCTCCTGAAAATCCAAAAAATGTCCCCACCAAAATTCCCCAAAAAATGCCCCAAAATCCCAAAAAAATTCCCAAGAAAACACCAAAAAATTCCCAAAAAAATCCCCCAAAATTCCCAAAAAATTCCCCAAAATTAAAAAAAAACCCCCAAAAATTCCCAAAAAATCCCAAAAATCCCCCCCAAAAAATTGCCAAAAATTCCCTCCAAAATCCCAAAAAAATCACAAAAAACCCCCCAAAATTCCCAAAAAATCCCCTGAAAATCCCCAAAATTCCCCCTTCAAAATTCCCGAAAACTCCTAAAAATCCCAAAAAAATTCCCAAGAAAACCCAAAAAAATTCCAAAAAAATCCCAAAAATCCCCGCTCCAAAATTGCCAAAAATTCCCTCCAAAATCCAAAAAAAATTCCTAAAAAACCCCCCAAAATTCCTAAGAAAACCCAAAAAAATTCCCAAAAAACCCCCCAAAAAATTCCCAAAAAATCCCCTGAAAATCCCCAAAATTCCCCCCTCAAAATTCCCAAAAATTCCTAAAAATCCCCAAAAAATTCCCAAGAAAACCCCAAAAAATTCCAAAAAAATCCCAAAAATCCCCCCAAAATTGCCAAAAATTCCCTCCAAAATCCCAAAAAAATTCCTAAAAAACCCCCCAAAATTCCCAAGAAATCCCCTGAAAATCCCCAAAATTCCCCCCTCAAAATTCCCAAAAATTCCTAAAAATCCCAAAAAAAACCCAAAAAACCCCCCAAAAATTCCCAAAAAATCCCCTGAAAATCCCCAAAATTCCCCCTTCAAAATTCCCAAAAATTCCTAAAAATCCCCAAAAAATTCCCAAGAAAACACCAAAAAATTCCAAAAAAATCCCCCAAAATTCCCAAAAAATTCCCCAAAATTCCAAAAAAAACCCCCAAAAATTCCCAAAAAATCCCAAAACCCCCCCCCAAAAATTGCCAAAAATTCCCTCCAAAATCCCAAAAAAATTCCTAAAAAACCCCAAAAATTCCTAAGAAAACCCAAAAAAATCCCAAAAAACCCCCCAAAAATTCCCAAAAAATCCCCCAAAAATTCCCCAAAAATCCCCAAAAAAATCCCCCCAAAATAAAAAAAAAATCCCCAAAAATCCCCAAAAATTCCTAAAAAATCCCCCCAAAATTCCCAAAAAATCCCCCAAAAATTTCCCAAAAATCCCAAAAAAAAATCCTCCCAAAATCCAAAAAAAATCCCCAAAAATCCCCAAAAATTCCTAAAAAATCCCCCAAAATTCCCAAAAAATCCCCCCAAAATTTCCCAAAAATCCCCAAAAAAATTACCCCAAAATCCCAAAAAAATCCCCAAAAATTCCTAAAAAATCCCCCAAAATTCCCAAAAAATCCCCCCAAAATTTTCCAAAAATCCCCAAAAAAATCCCCAAAAATCCCCAAAAAATTAAAAAAAAAATCCCCCCAAAATTCCCAAAAAAATCCCCAAAAATTCCAAAAAAATCCCCAAAAAAATCCCCCCAAAATCCAAAAAAAATCCCCAAAAATTCCCAAAAATTCCTAAAAAATCCCCCCAAAATTCCCAAAAAATTCCCCAAAAATCCTCCTAAAATTCCCAAAAAATCCCAAAAATCCCCCCCAAAAAATTCCCAAAATTCCCCCAAAAAATCCCCCAACCCTCCAACTCCACCCCCGACAAAATTCCCAGAAAAAAACGCCGGGAATTTTTTCCCTGCTGGAATTCCGACCTTCGTAGCAGAGCTGGATGCGGAGCAGGGCGCGGACGCAATCCAAGGAATCCGAGCGGATTTTGGGAATTCCGTCGGAACAACGCGGAGCCAACAGCGCCAACAACCGGCTCAGGTTGTAAAACGGGATCACAGCCTGCAAATCCCAAAAAAAAACCGGGAAAACATGAAAAAATCTGGGAATTTTATCGGGAAAATCCCACCCCAAAAATCGGGATAAATATAAAAAAAATTCGGGAATTTTATCAGAAAAAAAACCCCAAAAATCGGGATAAATATAAAAAAAATTCAGGAATTTTACTGGGAAAATTTGAAGAAAATTGGGATAAATATAAAAAAAATTTGGGAATTTTATTGGAAAAAAACACCCAAAAAATTGGGATAAATATAAAAAAAATTCGGGAATTTTATCAGAAAAAACCACCCAAAAAATTGGGATAAATATAAAAAAAAAATTTGGGAATTCCACCCAAAAAAATTGGGAAAAATATAAAAAAATCTGGGAATTTTATCAGGAAAATCCCCCCCAAAAAATGGGGATAAATATTAAAAAATATTGGAATTTTACTGGGAAAATTTGAAGAAAATTGGGATAAATATAAAAAAAAATCTGGGAATTTTATTGGAAAAATCCTCCCCAAAAATTGGGATAAATATAAAAAATCCAGGAACTTTATTGGAAAAATCCATCCCCAAAAAATCAGGATAAATATAAAAAAAATCTGGGAATTTTATTGGAAAAAAACACCCAAAAAATTGGGATAAATATAAAAAAATCTGGGAATTTTATTGCAAAAAATCCAAGAAAATGGGGATAAATATAAAAAAAATTTGGGAATTCCACCCCCAAAGATCGGGAAAAATATAAAAAAATCCGGGAATTTTATTGGAAAAATCCCCCCAAAAATTGAGATAAATATAAAAAAAATTCAGGAATTTTATCAGAAAAAAACACCCAAAAAAATTGTGATAAATATAAAAAAAAAAATTGGGAATCCCACTCAAAAAAATTGGGAAAAATATAAAAAAATCCGGGAATTTTATCAGGAAAATCCACCCCAAAAATTGGGATAAATATAAAAAAATATTGGAATTTTACTGGGAAAATTTGAAGAAAATTGGGATAAATATAAAGAAAATCTGGGAATTTTATTGGAAAAAAACACCCCAAAAAATTGGGATAAATATAAAAAAAATTCGGGAATTTTATCAGAAAAAACCACCAAAAAAATTGGGATAAATATAAAAAAAAAATTGGGAATCCCACCCAAAAAAATTGGGAAAAATATAAAAAAATCCGGGAATTTTATCAGGAAAATCCCCCCCAAAAATCGGGATAAATATAAAAAAATTCGGGAATTTTATTGGGAAAATTTGAAGAAAATTGGGATAAATATAAAGAAAATCTGGGAATTTTACTGGAAAAAAACACCCAAAAATTGGGACAAATATAAAAAATCCAGGAACTTTATTGGAAAAATCCATCCCCAAAAAATCAGGATAAATATAAAAAAATCTGGGAATTTTATTGGAAAAAAACACCCAAAAAATTGGGATAAATATAAAAAAATCTGGGAATTTTATTGGAAAAATTCCTCTCCAAAAATTGGGACAAATACAAAAAAATTCAGGAATTTTATTGCAAAAATCCCCCAAAAAATCAGGATAAATATAAAAAAATTCAGGAATTTTATCGGAAAAATCAGGATAAATAGAAAAAATCTGGGAATTTTATTGGAAAAATCAGGATAAATAGAAAAAATCTGGGAATTTTATTGGAAAAATCGGGATAAATAGAAAAAATCTGGGAATTTTATTGGAAAAATCGGGATAAATAGAAAAAATCTGGGAATTTTATTGGAAAAATCAGGATAAATAGAAAAAATCTGGGAATTTTATTGGAAAAATCAGGATAAATATAAAAAATCTGGGAATTTTATTGGAAAAATGGGGATAAATATAAAAAATCTGGGAATTTTATTGGAAAAATGGGAATAAACTCACGTTGACGCGGAGATTTTCCAGGAAGAATTCCAGGAGGGAATTGCTGAGGGCGACGGCGCGTTCCCGCTCCGGAGCCCGCGGGGATTTGATCCAGGGGCCTAAATGCTGGGAATGAGGGAAAATCTGGGAATTCTGAGGGGAAAATCCGGGAATTCTGAGGGGAAAATCTGGGAATTCTGAGGGGAAAATCTGGGAATTCTGAGGGGAAAATCCGGGAATTATGGGGGGAAAATTTGGGAATTCTGAGGGGAAAATCTGGGAATTGGGAGGGGAAATCTGGGAATTCGGAAATCTGGGAATTGGGAGGGGAAAATCTGGGAATTCAGAGGAGAAAATCTGGGAATTCAGGGGGGGAGATCTGGGAATTGGGAGCAGAAAATCTGGGAATTCTGAGGGGAAAATCTGGGAATTCTGAGGGGAAAATCTGGGAATTCTGAGTGGAAAATCTGGGAATTGGGAGGGAGAAATCTGGGAATTCGGAAATCTGGGAATTGGGAGGGGAAAATCTGGGAATTCAGGGGGGGAGATCTGGGAATTGGGAGCAGAAAATCTGGGAATTGGGAGGGGAAAATCTGGGAATTCTGAGAGGAAAATCTGGGAATTCAGAGGGGAAAAGGTTGAAATTGTGCAGGAAAAATTTGGGAATTCTGAGGGGAAAATCTGGGAATTCTGAGGGGAAAATCTTGGAATTGGGAGGGGAAAATCTTGGAATTGGGAGGGGAAAATCTGGGAATTGGGAGGGGAAAATCTGGGAATTCCGAAGGGAAAATCTGGGAATTATGAGGGGAAAATCTGGGAATTGGGAGGGGAAAATCTGGGAATTCCGAAGGGAAAATCTGGGAATTCTGAGAGGAAAATCTGGGAATTGGGAGCAGAAAATCTGGGAATTCTGAGGGGAAAATCTGGGAATTCTGAGTGGAAAATCTGGGAATTGGGAGGGGAGAATTCTGAGAGGAAAATCTGGGAATTCTGTGGGGAAAATCTGGGAATTGGGAGGGGAAAATTTGGGAATTCTGAGGGGAAAATCTGGGAATTGGGAGGGGAAAATCTGGGAATTGGGAGGGGAAAATTTGGGAATTCTGAAGGGAAAATCTGGGAATTGTGCAGGGAGAATTCTGAGGGGAAAATCTGGGAATTCTGAGTGGAAAATCTGGGAATTGGGAAGGGAAAATCTGGGAATTCGGAAATCTGGGAATTGGGAGGGGAAAATTTGGGAATTCTGAGGGGAAAATCTGGGAATTGGGAGGGGAAAATCTGGGAATTCTGAGTGGAAAATCTGGGAATTGGGAGGGGAAAATCTGGGAATTGGGAGGGGAAAATCTGGGAATTGTGCAGGGAGAATTCTGAGGGGAAAATCTGGGAATTCTGAGCAGAAAATCTGGGAATTCTGAGAGGAAAATCTGGGAATTCAGAGGGGAAAATCTGGGAATTGGGAGGGGAAAATCTGGGAATTCCGAAGGGAAAATCTGGGAATTCTGAAGGGAAAATCTGGGAATTCTGAGGGGAAAAGGTTGGAATTATGCAGGAAAAATTTGGGAATTATGAGCAGAAAATCCGGGAATTCAGCAGGGAAAATCTGGGAATTCTGAGTGGAAAATCTGGGAATTGGGAAGGGAAAATCTGGGAATTCGGAAATCTGGGAATTGGGAGGGGAAAATTTGGGAATTCTGAGAGGAAAATCTGGGAATTCAGAGGGGAAAAGGTTGAAATTGTGCAGGAAAAATTTGGGAATTCTGAGGGGAAAATCTGGGAATTGGGAGGAGACGATCTGGGAATTCGGAAATCTGGGAATTGGGAGGGGAAAATCTGGGAATTCAGAGGGGAAAATCCGGGAATTCTGAGGGGAAAATCTGGGAATTCTGAGAGGAAAATCTGGGAATTATGGGGGGAAAATCTGGGAATTGGGAGGGGAAATCTGGGAATTGTGCAGGGAGAATTCTGAGGGGAAAATCTGGGAATTCTGTAGGGAAAATCTGGGAATTGGGAAGGGAAAATCTGGGAATTGGGAGGGGAAAATTTGGGAATTCTGAGGGGAAAATCTGGGAATTCAGAGGGGAAAAGGTTGAAATTATGCAGGAAAAATTTGGGAATTCTGAGGGGGAAATCTGGGAATTCCGAAGGGAAAATCTGGGAATTCTGAGGGGAAAATCTGGGAATTCCGAAGGGAAAATCTGGGAATTGGGAGGGGAAAATCTGGGAATTGGGAGGGGAAAATCTGGGAATTGGGAGCAGAAAATCTGGGAATTGGGAGGGGAAATCTGGGAATTGTGCAGGGAGAATTCTGAGGGGAAAATCTGGGAATTCTGAGGGGAAAAGGTTGGAATTATGCAGGAAAAATCTGGGAATTGGGAGGGGAAAATCTGGGAATTCAGTAGGGAAAATCTGGGAATTGGGAGGGGAAAATCTGGGAATTCGGAAATCTGGGAATTGGGAGAGGAAAATCTGGGAATTCTGAGGGGAAAATCTGGGAATTGGGAGGGGAAAATCTGGGAATTGGGAGGGTAAAAGGTTGGGATTGGGTGGTGGAAAATTCCTGGAATTCCCGCTCCCAGAATTCCCAGAATTCCGTCAATTTCTTATTCCCAGAATTCTTGTTCTATTCCCCTTTCCTTCCCAGAATTCCCATCCCATTCCCAGATTTTCCATCCCCATTCCCAGAATTCCCAGAACTCCCAAATCCCCGGAAAACCCTCCCAGCTGGGCCTCAAAATTCCCAAAAAATTCCCAAAGAATTCCCAAAAAATTCCCAAAAAATCCCCCTCAAAATCCAAAAAAATTCCTCAAAAATTCCCAAAAATTCCCCAAAAATTCCCCCCAAATCCCAAAAAAAATTCAAAAAAAAATCCCCCAAAATTCCCCAAAAAATTCCAAAAAAATCCCCAAAAAATCCCCAAAAAATCCCCCAAAATTCCCGAAAAATTAAAAAAAAATCCCCAAAAATTCCCAAAAAAATTCCCCCCAAATCCCCCCAAAATCCCCCAAAAATTCCAAAAAAATCCCAAAAAATTAAAAAAAAAAAATCCCCCCAAAAATAAAAAACTTCCCCAAAAAATAAAAAAAAATTCCCAAAAAATTCCCCAAAAAATTCCCCCAAAATCCCTCCAAAATCAAAAAAAAATCCCAAAAAATTCCCTAAGAAATTCCCAAAAAATCCCCCCAAAAATCAAAAAAATTCCCAAAAAATTCCCAAAAAATTCCCCCAAAAATCCCCCCAAATCCCAAAAAAATTCAAAAAAAAATCCCCAAAAATTCCCCCCAAAATTCCCAAAAAATCCCCCAAAAATCCCAAAAAAATCCCCCAAAATTCCCCAATAATCCCAAAAAATCCCCCAAAATTCCCGAAAAATAAAAAAAAATACCAAAAAATTCCCAAAAAATCCCCCCCAAAATCCAAAAAAATTCCCCAAAAATTCCTAAAAATTCCCCAAAAATTCCCCCCAAATCCCAAAAAAATTCCAAAAAAATCGCCCAAAATTCCCCCAAAAATTCCAAAAAAATCCCCCAAAATTCCCGAAAAATTAAAAAAAAAATCCCCAAAAATTCCCAAAAAAATTCCCCCCAAAATTCCCCCAAAATCCCCCCAAAATCCAAAAAAAATCCCAAAAAATTCCCTAAGAAATTCCAAAAAAATCCCCCCAAAAATAAAAAAAAATCCCGAAAAATTCCCAAAAAATTCCCCCCAAAATTCCCCCCAAATCCCTTCAAAATCCCCCGAAAATTTCAAAAAAAATCCCAAAAAATTCCCCAAAAAATTCCCAAAAAAATCCCCCCAAAAATCCAAAAAAATTCCACAAAAGTTCCAAAAAAATTCCCAAAAAATTCCTAAAAAAAATCCCCCAAAATCCTTCCAAAATCCAAAAAAAATCCCAAAAAATTCCCTAAGAAATTCCCAAAAAATCCCCCCAAAAATAAAAAAAATTCCTGAAAAATTCCCAAAAAATTCCCCCAAAAATCCACCAAAATTCCCCCAAAATTTCCCAAAAATTCCCCAAAAATCCCCCAAATTCCCCCAAAATCCCAAAATCCCCCAAAAATTCCCCAAAAATCCCCCCAAAATCCAAAAAAATTCCCAAAAAATTCCCCCAAAATTAAAAAAAAAATCCCAAAAATTCCAAAAAATTCCCCAAAATTTCCCAAAATTCCCAAAAATTCCCAGAATTCCCAGAATTCCCAGGAAACTCACGGCAAAGATCTCCTGGAGTCCGTGGGGGTTCAGGCGCCTCCGGAGGAGCTCCTGGAGCAGCTCCAAGAGGGATCCCAGAGCTTCCCGCAGCAAATCCTGGGAAAAAAAACCCGGAATTCTGGACAATCCCAAAAAAAACCCAGGAATTTGGGAATTTTCCGGGATTTTGGGGGGAAATTCTGGATTTTTTGGGTGAAATTCCTGATTTTTTGAGTTGAAATTCCCAATTTTTCCACCCATTTCCCCCAGAATTCCCAATTTTCCCCCCAGAATTCCCAACTTTTCCCCAAAATTCCCAGTTTTTCCCTCACAATTCCCATTTTCCCCCAGAATTCCCAACTTTTCCCCCACAATTCCCAATTTTTCCCCCCAAATTCCTGATTTTCCCCAGAATTCCCGATTTTTCCCCCATAATTTCCAATTTTTTTTCTGATTTCCTCCAGAATTCCCAATTTCCCCCCAGAATTCCCAATTTTTTTCCTTATTCTCCCCAGAATTCCCAATTTCCTCCCAGAATTCCCATTTTTCCCCCAGAATTCCCAATTTTTCCCCCAGAATTCCCAATTTTTCCCCCAGAATTCCCAATTTTTTTTTCTGATTTCCCCCAGAATTCCCAATTTCCCCCCAGAATTCCCAATTTTTTTCCTGATTCTCCCCAGAATTCCCAATTTCCTCCCAGAATTCCCAATTTCCCCCCCGAATTCCCATTTTTCCCCCAGAATTCCCAATTTTCCCCCCAGAATTCCTGATTTTTTTCCTGATTCTCCCCAGAATTCCCAATTTCCCCCCAGAATTCCCAATTTCCCCCCCAGAATTCCCAATTTCCCCCCAGAATTCCCATTTTTCCCCCAGAATTCCCAATTTTTCCCTAACAATTCCTGATTTCCCCCAGAATTCCCATTTTTCCCCCAGAATTCCCAATTTCCCCCCAGAATTCCCATTTTTTTCTGATTTCCCCCAGAATTCCCAATTTCCTCCCAAAATTCCAAATTTCCCCTTCAGAATTTCTGATTTTCCCCCAGAATTCCCAATTTTATTGCTGATTTCCCCCAGAATTCCCATTTATCCCACCAGAATTCCCAATTTTTCCCCACAATTCCCAATTTTTCCCCCAGAATTTCCAATTTTTTTGCTGATTTCCTCCCAGAATTCCCAATTTCCCCCCCAGAATTCCTGATTTTCCCCCCAGAATTCCCAATTTTTTTTCTGATTTCCCCCAGAATTCCCAATTTCCTCCCAGAATTCTCATTTTTCCCCCCAGAATTCCCAATTTTCCCCCCAGAATTCCCAATTTTTTTTCTGATTTCCCCCAGAATTCCCAATTTCCTCCCAGAATTCCCAATTTTCCCCCCAGAATTCCCAGTTTTCCCCCCAGAATTCCCAATTTTCCCCAGAATTTCAGTTTTTTTCTGATTTTCCCCAGAATTCCCATTTTTCCCCCAGAATTCCCAATTTCCCCCCAGAATTCCCAATTTTTCCTCCAAAATTCCCATTTTTTTTCCTGATTCTCCCCAGAATTCCCAATTTCCTCCCAGAATTCCCATTTTTTCCCTAACAATTCCTGATTTCCCCCAGAATTCCCGTTTTTCTCCCCAGAATTCCCAATTTCCTCCCAGAATTCCCGTTTTTCTCCCCAGAATTCCCAATTTTCCCCCAGAATTCCCAATTTCCCCCCAGAATTCCCGATTTTCCGTGGATTCCCACCGGCTCTCGGGGCCGTTCCAGCCCCAGGACGCTCCCCAAGGCCGAGTCCAGCAGCTCCGAGCGCTCGGAATCGCCCAGGGGGGGCTCCAGGGCCCTGAATCCCGGGATAAGGAAAAATCCGGGAATGGGAATGGTCGGGAATGGTCGGGAATGGTCGGGAATGGTCGGGAATTGATGGGAATTGTTGGGAATTGTCGGGAACGGGAATTGTTGGGAATTGTTGGGAATTGTTGGGAATTGTTGGGAATTGTTGGGAATTGTCGGGAATTGTCGGGAATGGTCGGGAATTGTCGGGAATTGCTGGGAATTGTTGGGAATTGTTGGGAATTGTCGGGAATTGGGAATTGTTGGGAATTGTTGGGAATTGTTGGGAATTGTTGGGAATTGTCGGGAATTGGAATTGTTGAGAATTGTTGGGAATTATGGGGAATTGTCAGGAAATGTCGGGAATTGTTGGGAATTGTCGGGAATTGTCGGGAATTGTTGGGAATTGTTGGGAATTGTTGGGAATTCTCGAGAAGGGATTTCTTTTGATTTTTTTTTTTTTTTAAGATTTGGGAAAAGGTTGGGATGGGAATTTTGGAATTTGGGGGAGGGGGGAAAAGAGGGAAAAAAGAGGGAAAAATGAGAGGAAAAAGGAAAAAAAACAGGAAAAATGAGAGAGAAAAAAAAGGGAAAAAAGGAAAAAAACCAGGAAAGATGAGAGAGAAAAATGGGAAAAATGAGAGGAAAAAGAGGGAAAAAACGGGGAAAATTGGGAGAAAGAGAAAAAAACTGGAAAAAATTGGAAAAATAGAGAGGAAAAACCCAGGAAAAATAGGATTAAAAAAATGGAAAAAAAAGGGAAAAAAGCTGGGAAAATAAGAGGAAAAAAATTGGGAAAAATGAGAGGAAAAAAATGGGAAAAATGAGAGGAAAAAAATGGGAAAAATGAGAGGAAAAATGAGGGAAAAAAAATCAGGAAAAATGAGTAGGAAAATTAAGGAAAAAGATGGAAAAAAGAGGGAAAAATGAGAGGAAAAATGCGAAAAAATGGGAAAAAATTGGGAGAAATGAGAGGAAAAAATGGGAAAAAAAGGGAAAAACCAGGAAAAATAAGAGGGAAAAAAACCAGGAAAGATGAGAGGGGAAAAATGGGAAAAATGAGAGGAAAAAGAGGGAAAAAAACAGGAAAAATGAGAGAAAAAAAAGAGGGGAAAAGTTGGAAAAAAGAAGGAAAAGTGAGAGAAAAAGAATGGAAAAATGAGAGGAAAAAGAGGGAAAAAAAGGGAAAAATTGGGAAAAAAAGAAAAAAACTGGAAAAACGTGGAAAAATAGGATTAAAAAATGGAAAAAAGGGAAAAAAAGGGAAAATAAGAGGAAAAAAATGGGAAAAATGAGAGGAAAAAAATGGGAA
Source organism: Poecile atricapillus (assembly GCF_030490865.1). NCBI lineage: Eukaryota > Metazoa > Chordata > Aves > Passeriformes > Paridae > Poecile > Poecile atricapillus. The sequence continues at coordinate 153,413,082 of NC_081250.1, read as the reverse complement.
AAATGAGAGGAAAAATGAGGGAAAAAAATCTGGAAAAATGAGTGGGAAAATTAAGGAAAAAGATGGAAAAAAGAGGGAAAAATGAGAGGAAAAAATGGGAAAAATGGGAAATTATTGGGAAAAATGAGAGGAAAAAATGGGAAAAAAAGGGAAAAACTGGGAAAACTAAGAGGGAAAAAAACCAGGAAAGATGAGAGGGAAAAATGGGAAAAATGAGAGGAAAAAGAGGGAAAAACCAGGAAAAATGAGAGAAAAAATGAGGGGAAAGTTGGAAAAAAGATGGAAAAATGAGAGAAAAAGAATGGAAAAATGAGAGGAAAAAGAGGGGAAAAAACGGGAAAATTGGGAGAAAGAGAAAAACAATGGAAAAAATTTGAAAAACAGAGAGGAAAAAGCCCGGAAAAATAGGATTAAAAAATGGAAAAAAAAGGGAAAAAAGCTGGGAAAATAAGAGGAAAAAATTGGGAAAAATGAGAGGAAAAATGAGGGAAAAAAATCAGGAAAAATGAGTGGGAAAATGAAGGAAAAAGATGGAAAAAAGAGGGAAAAATGAGAGAAAAAATGGGAAAAATGGGAAAAAATTGGGAAAAATGAGAGGAAAAAATGGGAAAAAAAGGGAAAAACCAGGAAAAATAAGAGGGAAAAAAACAAGGGAAGATGAGAGGGGAAAAATGGGAAAAATGAGAGGAAAAAGAGGGAAAAAACCAGGAAAAATGAGAGAAAAAATGAGGGGAAAAGTTGGAAAAAAGATGGAAAAATGAGAGAAAAAGAATGGTAAAAATGAGAGGAAAAAGAGGGGAAAAAACGGGAAAAATTGGGAAAACAACTGGGAAAAATTGGGAGAAAGAGAAAAAAACTGGAAAAAAATGGAAAAACAGAGAGGAAAAAGCCCGGAAAAATAGGATTAAAAAAATGGAAAAAAAAGGGAAAAAAGCTGGGAAAATAAGAGGAAAAAATTGGGAAAAATGAGAGGAAAAATGAGGGAAAAAAATCAGGAAAAATGAGTAGAAAAATTAAGGAAAAAGATGGAAAAAAAAGGAAAAAATGAGAGAAAAAATGGGAAGAATGGGAAAAAATTGGGAAAAATGAGAGGAAAAAGGGAAAAAAAGGGAAAAACCAGGAAAAATAAGAGGGAAAAAAACCAGGGAAGATGAGAGGGGAAAAATGGGAAAAATGAGAGGAAAAATTGGGAAAAAAACGGGAAAAATTGGGAGAAAGAGAAAAAAAACTGGAAAAAAGTGGGAAAACAGAGAGGAAAAACCCTGGAAAAATAGGATTAAAAAAATGGAGAAAAATGGGAAAAAAGCTGGGAAAATAAGAGGAAAAAAATGGGAAAAATGAGGAAAAATGAGGGAAAAAATCTGGAAAAATAGAGAGGAAAAATCAAGGAAAAAGATGGAAAAATTAGTGGAAAAATGAGAGAAAAAATAGGAAAAATGGGAAAAAATTGGGAAAAATGAGAGGAAAAAGGGAAAAAAAGGGAAAAACCGGGAAAAATGAGAGGAAAAAAATGGGAAAAATGAGGGGAAAAAGAGGGAAATATCAGGAAAAATGAGAAAAAAATGGGAAAAATGAGAGAAAAAAGAGGGAAAAATCAGGAAAAATGGGAAGAAAGAGAGGAAAAAACCAGGAAAAATTGGGAAAAGAGAAAAAAACGGAAAAAAATGGAAAAAAGAGAGGAAAAAAGCAGGAAAAATTGGGAAAAAGAGGAAAAAAATGGGAAAATTCGAGATAAAAAATGGGAAGAAAAGGGGGAAAAGCTGCAAAAAATAAGAGGAAAAAAGAGGGAAAAAAGAGAGGAAAAATCGGGAAAAAAGGAAAAAAAATGGGAAAAATGAGAGGAAAAAAGAGGGAAAAATTGGGAATAAATCGGGAAAAAAGAGGGAAAGGAAAGGGAAAGCCCCGACCCTTCCCAAGCACAGCTCAGGAATTTTGGGAATTTTGGGAATTCCGGGAATTTTGGGATACAGGAGGTGGGAGCAGGCGTCGAGCGCTCGCTGCCGGAGCCGCGTCCGGAGCGCGTCCGGAGCTTCCGCCTTCAGGAATTCCTGGGAAAAGGAAAAGAGCGGGAATGGGAACGTTCCGGAATGTTCTGGAATGTTCTGGGATGTTCCCAGGGATCCCAAGTGAGGCTGGGAATGGGAACGTTCCGGAATGTTCCGGAAGGTTCTGGAATGTTCCCAGGGATCCCAAGTGAGGCCGGGAATGGGAACGTTCCGGAATGTTCTGGAATGTTCTGGAATGTTCTGGAATGTTCCCAGGGATCCCAAGTGAGGCTGGGAATGGGAACGTTCCGGAATGTTCTGGAATGTTCTGGAATGTTCTGGAATGTTCTGGAATGTTCCCAGGGATCCCAAGTGAGGCCGGGAATGTTCTGGAATGTTCCGGAATGTTCTGGAATGTTCTGGAATGTTCCCAGGGATCCCAAGTGAGGCCGGGAATGGGAACGTTCCGGAATGTTCCGGAATGTTCTGGAATGTTCCCAGGGATCCCAAGTGAGGCCGGGAATGGGAACGTTCCGGAATGTTCTGGAATGTTCTGGGATGTTCCCAGGGATCCCAAGTGAGGCCGGGAATGGGAACGTTCTGGAATGTTCCGGAATGTTCTGGAATGTTCTGGAATGTTCTGGAATGTTCTGGAATGTTCCCAGGGATCCCAAGTGAGGCCGGGAATGGGAACGTTCCGGAATGTTCTGGAATGTTCTGGAATGTTCCCAGGGATCCCAAGTGAGGCTGGGAATGTTCTGGAATGTTCCGGAATGTTCTGGAATGTTCCCAGGGATCCCAAGTGAGGCCGGAATTCCAAAGGATTTGAGTGGGAATTTTGGGATCTCTTGGATTTCCTGAATTCCCAGATTTTCTTCCCATGGTCATTCCCAGTTCATCCCAGTTCCATCCCAGTCCCTCCCAGTCCATCCCAGTTTATCCCAGCCCTGCCCCAGTCCATCCCAATCTTCTCCCAGTCCATCCCAGTTCCATCTCAGTCTATCCCAGTTTATCCCAGTTCATCCCAGTTTATCCCAGTTCTCTCCCAGTTACCCCCAGTTGATCCCAGTCCCTCCCAGTTCAACCCAGTCCCTCCCAGTTTATCCCTGTTTCCATCCCAGTTCCATCCCAGTTCATCCCAGTCCATCCCAGTCCCTCCCAGTTTACCCCAGTTCCATCCCAGTTTATCCCAGTCCTGCCCCAGTCCATCCCAGTTCCCAGCCCACTCCCTCCCAGTCTCTCTGAATCCCTCCCAGTTTATCCCAGTCCATCCCAGTTTATCTCTGTCTCTCCCAATTCTCTCCCAGTTCCATCTCCATCTCTCCCAGTTTATCCCAGTCCCTCCCAGTTTATCCCCGTCTCTCCCAATTCTCTCCCAGTCCCTCCCAGTTCCATCTCAGTCCCTCCCAGTTTATCCCAGTCCCTCCCAGTCCATCCCAATCTTCTCCCAATCCATCCCAGTCCATCCCAGTTCCCAGCTCAGTCCCTCCCAGTCCCTCTGAATCCCTCCCAGTTTATCCCAGTCCATCCCAGTCCATCCCAGTCCCTCCCAGTCCATCCCAATTCCCTCCCAGTCCATCCCAGTCCATCCCAGTTTATCCCAGTCCCTCCCAGTTTATCCCTGTCCATCCCAGTCTCTCCCAGTTTATCCCGGTCCCCCCCAGTTCCCTCCCAGTTTATTCCAATCCCTCTCAACCCTCTCCCAGTTTATCCCAGTCCATCCCAGTCCATCCCAGTCCCTCCCAGTTTATCCCAGTCCATCCCAGTCCATCCCAGTCCCTCCCAGTTTATCCCAGTCCATCCCAGTTCCCTCCCAGTCCATCCCAGTTCCCTCCCAGTCCATCCCAGTCCCTCCCAGTTCCCTCCCAGTCCATCCCAGTCCATCCCAGTTCCCTCCCAGTTCCCTCCCAGTCCATCCCAGTTCCCTCCCAGTTCCCTCCCAGTCCATCCCAGTCCATCCCAGTCCCTCCCAGTTCCCTCCCAGTTCCCTCCCAGTCCATCCCAGTCCATCCCAGTTCCCTCCCAGTCCATCCCAGTCCCTCCCAGTTCCCTCCCAGTTCCCTCCCAGTCCATCCCAGTTCCCTCCCAGTTCCCTCCCAGTCTATCCCAGTCCATCCCAGTTCCCTCCCAGTCCATCCCAGTCCCTCCCAGTTCCCTCCCAGCCCATCCCAGTCCATCCCAGTTCCCTCCCAGTTCCCTCCCAGACTATCCCAGTCCATCCCAGTTCCCTCCCAGTCCATCCCAGTCCCTCCCAGTTCCCTCCCAGTCCCTCCCAGTCCCTCGCAGTCCCTCCCAGTCCATCCCCAGTCCCTCCCAGTTCCCTCCCAGTCCCTCCCAGTCCATCCCAGTCCATCCCAGTTCCCTCACAGTCCCTCCCAGTCCCTCCCAGTTCCCTCCCAGTCCCTCCCAGTCCATCCCAATCCCTCCCAGTTCCATCCCAGTCCATCCCAGTCCATCCCAGTCCATCCCAGTTCCCTCCCAGTCCATCCCAGTCCATCCCAGTCCATCCCAGTTCCCTCCCAGTCCCTCCCAGTTCCCTCCCAGTCCATCCCAGTCCCTCCCAGTTCCCTCCCAGTCCCTCCCAGTCCATCCCAATCCCTCCCAGTCCCTCCCAGTCCATCCCAATCCCTCCCAGTTCCATCCCAGTCCATCCCAGTCCATCCCAGTCCATCCCAGTCCCTCCCAGTTCCATCCCAGTCCATCCCAGTCCCTCCCAGTCCCCTCCCAGTCCCTCCCAGTTCCCTCCCAGTCCATCCCAGTCCATCCCAGTCCATCCCAGTTCCCTCCCAGTCTATCCCAGTCCCTCCCAGTTCCTCCCAGTCCCTCCCAGTCCCTCCCAGTCCCTCCCAGTCCCTCGCAGTCCCTCCCAGTCCCTCCCAATCCATCCCAGTCCATCCCAGTCCATCCCAGTCCCTCCCAGTTCCATCCCAGTCCCTCCCAGTCCCTCCGAGTCCATCCCAGTATCCCCCCAAACCCCTCCCAGTCCCTCCCAGTCCATCCCAGTCCCTCCCAGTCCCTCCCAGTCCCTCCCAATCCCCTCCCAGTCCATCCCAGTTCCCTCCCAGTCCCTCCCAGTCCATCCCAGTTCCCTCCCAGTCCATCCCAGTCCATCCCAGTCCCTCCCAGTCTCACCACCAGCAGCGCCACCAGCTCAGCCTTGTGGGCAATGCTGACGGAGCCCCCGGGGCCCTTCCGGGGCTCATTCCCGGAATTCCCGGAGTCATTCCCAGAATTCCCGAATTTCCCGGAATTCCCGGAATCATTCCCGGATTTCCCGGAATTCCGGGGATTTCCTGTGGCCAGGGCTCGGCCGATCATGGAGACGCTGCGGGCGAGGCTCAGCTTCAGCGTGGGATCCTGCGGGGAGGGAACGGATCAGCGGGAACGGATCCCGGAATCCGGGAATGGATCCCGGAATCTGGGAATGGATCCCAAAATCCGGGAGTGGATCCCAAGATCTGGGAATGGATCCCAAAATCTGGGAATGGATCCTGAAAATTGGGAATGGATCCCAAAATCCGGGAACGAATCCCGAAATATGGGAGGAGATCCCAAAATGTGGGAATGGATCCTGAAATCTGGGAACGGATCCCGGAATCCGGGAATGGATCCCGAAATCCGGGAATGGATCCCGAAATATGGGAGGAGATCCCCCAGTGTGGGAATGGATCCCGAAACCTGGGAACGGATTCCGAAATCCTGGAGTGGATCCCAAAATCTGGGAGTGGATCCCAAGATCTGGGAATGGATCCGGAAATCCGGGAATGGATCCTGAAAATTGGGAATGGATCCAAAAATCTGAGAATGGATCTGGAAAACCGGGAATGGATCCCAAAATCTGGAATTGGATCCCAAAATCTGGGAATGGATCCCGGAATCCGGGAATGGATCCCAAAATCTGGGAATGGATACTGAAAATTGGGAATGGATCCGGAAATCTGGGCATGGATCCCAAAATCTGGGAATGGATCCCAAAATCTGGGAATGGATTCCAAAATCCAGGAGTGGATCCCGAAATCCGGGAATGGATCCTGAAATCCGGGAATGGATCCCGAAATCCGGGATCAGTGGGATCGGGATCAGCCCAAAATCCGGGCTCAGAGGTCAGGAATTAATTAAGGATCAGGAGTCAATTAATTAATTAATGAGTTAATGAATTCCTACGGATTCATTGAGGGGAATTCCCAGCCCCTCCCAGCGCCCGGAATTCCGGACGCAATTCCCAGGAAAAGCAACAGCGAGTCCAGGGAATTCCTGGAATTTTGGGAAAAATCTGGGGAAAAAATGGGAAAAATCTGGGAAAATTAAAAAAAAAAAAAAATCCAGGAAAAATACAGAAAAAACTGGGAAAAAAATGGGAAAAATCTGGGAAAAATCTGGGAAAAATCCAAGAAAAATCTGGGAAAAATCCGGGAAAAATCCAGGAAAAACACAGAAAAATCTGGGAAAAATTTGGGGAAAATCTGGGAAAAATCCAGGAAAAACACAGAAAAAACTGGGAAAAAAATGGGAAAAATCCGGGAAAAATCCAGGAAAAACACAGAAAAATCTGGGAAAAATCTGGGGAAAATCCAGGAAAAACACAGAAAAATCTGGGAAAAATCTGGGGAAAATCCGGGAAAAATCCAGGAATAACACAGAAAAATCTGGGAAAAATCCAGGAAAAATCCGGGAAAAATCCAGAAAAAACACAGAAAAATCTGGGAAAGATCTGGGGAAAATCCGGGAAAAATCCAGGAAAAACACAGAAAAATCTGGGAAAAATCTGGGGAAAATCCGGGAAAAATCTGGGAAAAATCCGGGAAAAATCCAGGAAAAACACAGAAAAATCTGGGAAAAATCTGGGAAAAATCCAAGAAAAATTCAGGATAAATCCAGGATAAATTCAAGAAAAAACCAGGAAAAATCTGGGAAAAAACCAGGAGAAATTGGGGAAAAATCTGGAGAAATTCAGGATAAATTCAGGAAAAAATATTGGAATAATCCAGGAAAAATCCAGGAAAAAATCCAGAAAAAATCCAAGAAAAACTCAGGATAAATCCAGGAAAAAAAATTGGAAAAATCCAAGAAAAATTCAGGATAAATCAGGATAAATTCCAGAAAAATCCTGAAAAAAATCTGGGAAAAATCCAGAAAAATCGGGGGAAAAATCCAAGAAAAATCCAGGAAAAAATTCAGGATAAATCAGGATAAATCCAGGAAAAATATGGGAAAAATCCAAGAAAAATTCAGGATAAATCAGGATAAATTCCAGAAAAATCTGGGAAAAATCTGGGATAAATCAAGGAAAAATCCAAGAAAAATTCAGGATAAATCAGGATAAATTCCAGAAAAATCTGGGAAAGATCTGGGAAAAATCCAGGAAAGATTTCGGATAAATCCAGGAAAAAGTCTGGGAATAATCCAGAAAAAATCCAGGAAAAATCCGGGAATTGGGAGCCGTTAGTGCAGCAAGGGAGAAGCGTCAGTGGAGCCCAAGGAGAGAATTCCAGAGGGAAAATTCCATGGAAAAAATCCTGGGAATGGCCAGATCCGAAGCCTCGGAATTCCTGGGATCAAGGAAATTTGGGATGGTGGAATTCCGGGATCCGGGAATTCTGGGATCACAGAATTTATGGAATCCCAGAAATCTGGGATCACGGAATTTATGGAACGATGGAATTCTGGGATCGTGGAATTTATGGAGTCACAGAATTTTGGGATCAGAGAAATTTGGGATCAGAGAAATCTGGGATCACGGAATTTATGGAATCATGGAATTTTGGGATCATGGAATTCTGGGATCACAGAGTTCTGGGATCAGAGAAATTCCGGATCACGGAATTTATGGAATCATGGAATTTTGGGATCAGAGCAACGTTAAGATCATGGAATTTGGGGATCACAAAAATTTGGGATCATGGAATTTTTGGATTACAAAATTCTGGAACCGTGGAATTTATGGAACCACAGAATTTTGGGATCAGATAAATTTGGGATCATGGAATTTATGGAATACCAGAAATTTGGGATCAGGGAATTCCAGGATCACAGAATTCTGGGATTTATGGAACGATGGAATTTTGGGATCAGAGAAATTTGGGATCACGGAATTCTGGGATCATGGAATTAATAGAATTTATGGAATTATGGAATTCATGGAATCCCAGAAATTCCAGGTCACGGAATTCTGGGATCCCAGAAATTTGGGATCACAAAACTTTGGGATCATGGAATTCCGGGAAGAGGGAATTCTGGAATTTATGGAGCGATGGAATTTTTGGGATCACGGAATTTCTGGAATCCCAAAAATTTGGGATCATGGAATTCTGGGATCCGGGGATTTATGGAATCATGAAATTCTGGGATTGAGGAGTTCTGGGATCAGAGAAATTTGGGATCATGGAATTAATGGAATTATGGAATTTATGGAATCATGGAATTTTGGGATCATGGAATTCCGGGATTGATGGAATTTTGGAATTCTGGGATCCTCCCCTTCCAGGAAAAGCCTTTTCCCATCCCCTTTTCCCGGGAATTTTCCCGGGAATTCTGGAATTTTCCAAGGGAGCGATTCCAGCCAGAAACGAGAGAAAAAAAAGCGGAAAGAGAGAAAATTCCAAGGAAATTCCCAAAATTCCCCAAATTCCCTACCTTGGTCTCTACTTTGATTCCCAGAACCTGAACAGGAGGAAAAAATCAAAATTCCCATCAGGAAAATCCCAAATTTTGGTGGGAAAAGCAAAAATTCCAATGGGAAAAAACCCAAAAAGGCGGAATTCCAACAGGAAAAGGGAAATTCCATTGGAAAAATTGGAATTCTGGTGGGAAAAGTCAGAATTTGCATGGAAAATGCCAAAATTTCAGAGAGGAAAATCCAAATTCCATTTGGAAAAGCCAAAATTCCTGTGGGAAAAATCAAATTTCATCAGGAAAAAATGAGATTTTCCCAGGAAAAAAACAAAATTCCTTTGGAAAAATCAAAATTCCCTTGGAAAAATCCAAATTCCATCAGGAAAAAATGAGATTTTCCAGGGAAAAATGAAATTTTCCCAGGAAAAATCAAATTCCAATGGGAAAAATCAGAATTCCCCCAGAAAAAAACCCAAAATTCCAATGGGAAAAATCAAATTCCATGAAAATTGAATTTTTCCCAGGAAAACTGAAATTCCAATGAGAAAAATCTCAAAATTCCATCAGGAAAATATTAAATCCCATTGGAAAAAACCAAAAATTCCCATGGGAAAAACCAAATTCCAAGAAGAAAAAATCAAATTCCACAGAGAAAATCCAAGTTCCAGCAGGAAAAAATGAAATTTCCCAGGAAAAATGAAATTCCATTGGAAAAACTGGAATTGTAGTGGGAAAAAAAACCCAAATTCCAATGGGAATATGAAAATTCCAGTGGGAAATTCCCAAATCCCAAAAACTCTGAACTCTTTGGAATGACCCCCCCAGGGAAAACCTCCCACCAAAAATTCCCAAAATTTCCCTGAAAATTCTCAGAAAATTCCTGGAAAATTCCCCCAAAATTCCCAGAAAAGTCAAAAAGAATCCCCCCCCCCAAAATTCTCAAAATATCCCCAAAAAAATCCCCAAAAATCCCCAAAAATTCCTGGAAAATTAAAAAAAAATCCCCAAAATTTCTCCAATCCCTAAAAATAAAAAAAACCAAAAAAATCCCAAAACTCCCCACCAAAATTCCCAAAATATCCCAAAAAATTCCCCAAAAATCTCCAAAAAATTCCTGGAAAATTACCCCAAAATCCCCCCAAAATAAAAGAAAAAAATCCCCTAAAGTCCCCAAAATTCCCAAAAAATAAAAAAAAACCAAATCCCAAAAAAATTCCCAAAAAATCCCCCCAAAAAATTCCCCCCAAAATTAAAAAATTCCCAAAAAAGTCCCAAAAAATCCCCCCCAAAATTCCAAAAAATTCCACAAAAAATCCCCAAAAATCCCCAAAAAAACCCAAAAAATCCAAAAGATTCCAAAAAATTCCCAAAAAAATCCCCCCCCCAAAACATCCCATAAAAATAAAAAAAATCCAAAAAATTAAAAAAAAAAAATTTCCAAAAAAAATCCCAACCCAAAATTCCCCCAAAAAAACCCCCAAAAAATCCCAAAACATAATAAAATCCCAATAAAATCCCCCAAAAATAATAAAAAATAATTTAAAAAATCCTCAAAAATGCAAAAAAAACCCCCAAAAATTCCCCCTAAAAAATCCCAAAAATTCCCCCAAAAATCTCAAAAAATCCCCCAAAAATAAAAAAAATCCCAAAAAATCCCCCAAAATTCCCAAGAAATTAAAAAAAAAAAAATCCCCCAAAATAATAAAAAAATCCCCCCAAAATTAAAAAAAATCCCCAAAAAATTCCCCCAAAAATCCCCCAAAAAATCTCAAAAAATTCCCAAAAATTCCCTCAAAAATCCCAAAAAATCCCCCAAAAATCCCAAAAAAATCCCCCCAAAAATAAAAAAAAACCCGAAAAAATTTCAAAAAATCCCTAAAAAATTCCCCAAAAAGTCCCCCCAAAAAATCCCAAGAAATTAAAAAAAAAAAATCCCAAAAAATCCCCCCCAAATCCCAAGAAATTAAAAAAAAAACTCCTAAAAAATCCCCCAAAAATCAAAAAAAAATTCCCAAAAAAATCCCCCAAAATCCAAAGAAATTTAAAAAAAAAAATCCCAAAAAATCCCCCAAAAAATCCTCCAAAAAATCCCAAAATTCCAAAAAAATCCCAAAATCCCCCCCAAAAAATTCCCAAAAAATTCCCAAAAAATCCCCAAAAATCCCCAAAAATCCCAAGAAATCCCCAAAAAATCCTCCAAAAAATCCCAAAATTCCCAAAAAATCCCCCCAAAAGCCCCCCAAAATAATTCCCAAAAAATCTCTCCAAAATTCCAAAAAAATTCCCAAAAAGTCCCCAAAAATCCCCAAAAAATCCCAAAAAAATTCCCAAAAAATCCCCAAAAATCCCAAGAAATCCCCCAAAAATCCCCCAAAAAATCCCAAAATTCCCAAAAAATCCCCAAATCCCCCCCAAAAAATTCCCAAAAAATCTCCCCAAAATTCCAAAAAAATTCCCAAAAAATCCTCAAAATCCCCCCAAAAAATCCCCAAAAAATCCCCAAAAATCCCCAAAAATCCCAAAAAATCCCCCAAAAAATCCCAAAAAATTCCCAAAAATTCCCTCAAAAATCCCAAAAAATCCCCCAAAAATCCCAAAAAATTCCCCACCAAAAATAAAAAAAAAAATCAAAAATTTCAAAAAATCCCTAAAAAATTCCCCAAAAAATCCCCCCAAAAATTCCCAAGAAATTAAAAAAAAAAAATCCTAAAAAATCCCCCAAAAATAAAAAAAAAATCCCAAAAAAATCCCCCAAAAAATCCTCCAAAAAATCCCAAAATTCCCAAAAAATCCCCAAATCCCCCCCAAAAAATTCCCAAAAAATCTCCCCAAAATTCCAAAAAAATTCCCAAAAAATTCCCAAAAAATCCCCAAAAAATCCCCAAAAATCCCCAAAAATCCCAAGAAATTCCCCAAAAATCCCCCAAAAAATCACAAAATTCCCAAAAAATCCCCAAATCCCCCCAAAAAATTCCCAAAAAATCCCCCCAAAAGCCCCCCAAAAAATTCCCAAAAAATCTCCCCAAAATTCCAAAAAAATTCCCAAAAAATCCTCAAAATCCCCCCAAAAAATCCCCAAAAATCCCCAAAATCCCAAGAAATCCCCCAAAAAAATCCCAAAAAAATCCCAAAAAATCCCCAAATCCCCCCCAAAAAATTCCCAAAAAATCTCCCCCCAAAAAAATTCCCAAAAAATCCCAAAAAATCCCCAAAAAATCCCCAAAAAATCCCCAAAAATCCCAAGAAATCCCCAAAAAATCCCCCAAAAAATCCCAAAATTCCCAAAAAATCCCCCCAAAATTCCAAAAAAATTCCCAAAAAATCCCCAAAAATCCCAAAAAATCCCCCAAAAAATCCTCCAAAAAATCCCAAAATTCCCAAAAATTCCCCAAATCCCCCCCAAAAAATTCCCAAAAAATCTCCCCAAAATTCCAAAAAAATTCCCAAAAAATCCTCAAAATCCCCCCAAAAAATCCCCAAAAAATCCCAAAAAATCCCAAAAAATCCTCCAAAAAATCCCAAAATTCCCAAAAAATCCCCAAATGCCCCCCAAAAAATTCCCAAAAAATCTCCCCAAAATTCCAAAAAAAATCCCAAAAAATTCCCAAAAAATCCCCAAAAATCCCCAAAAATCCCCAAAAATCCCAAGAAATCCCCAAAAAATCCCCCAAAAAATCCCAAAATTCCCAAAAAATCCCCCCAAAAGCCCCCCAAAAAATTCCCAAAAAATCTCCCCAAAATTCCAAAAAAATTCCCAAAAAATCCCCAAAAATCCCCCAAAAAATCCCAAAAAAATCCCCAAAAATCCCAAAAAATCCCAAAAAATCCCCCAAAAAATCCTCCAAAAAATCCCAAAATTCCCAAAAATTCCCCAAATCCCCCCCCAAAAAATTCCCAAAAAATCCAATTTCCCGGGAATTTCTCACCTTGGTGTGGCCGTTTTCCAGGAGATTTTTCAGGATTTGGGATTCCAAGCGGGAATTGAGCAATTCCGGAGGCGCCGCCTCGGCCACGCGGCCGTAGCAGAGCACGAGGCCGCTCCGGAGCTTTTCCAGCTCCCCCTCGCTCCTTTCCTACGGAAAAAAAAACGGGAAAAAATTCCAGGAATTCCCAGAATTCCTTCAAAATCGATGGGAAAAGGAAAAATTCCTGGGGTTTTATTCCGGGTGGGATTTGAGGGAGAAATGAAAGGGTGGCGGTGGAATTTTGGGAATTTTTGGTAGGAATTGGATGGAATTCCAGGAATTCCAAGGAATTCTGGGAGGATTTCCTTGGAATTCCAAGGAATTTTGGGAGGATTTCCTTGGAATTCCCAAGTTTCAGGACAATTTCCTTGGAATTCCAGGATTTTTAGCAGGAATTCCTTGGAATTCCCAAATTTTTAGTAGGAATTTCACAGAATTCCATGAATTCCATGAATTCCAAGGAATTTTGGGAAAATTTCCTTGGAATTCCAGGATTTAAAAAGGATTTCCTTGGAATTCCCAAATTTGAGGAGAAATTCCTTGGAATTCCCAGATTTTTAGCAAGAATTCCTTGGAATTTGCAGATTTTCTGTAGGAATTTCCAAAAAATTCCCACAATTTCCCAGAAAATTCCCAGAAAAATCCCAAATTTGAGAAGGATTTCCTTGGAATTCCAGGATTTCAGGATGATTTCCTTGGAACTCCCAAGTTTCAGGACGATTTCATTGGAATTCCAGGATTTTTAGCAGAAATTCCTTGGAATTCCCAAATTTTTAGTAGGAATTTCACAGAATTCCAGGAATTCCAAGGAATTTCTTGGAATTTTGGGAGGATTTCCTTGGAATTCCAGGCTTTAAAAAGGATTTCCTTGGAATTCCCAAATTTGAGGAGGAATTCCTTGGAATTCCAGGATTTTTAGCAAGAATTTTCTTGGAATTCCAGAACTTTTGGTAAGAATTCCATGGAATTCCAGGATTTGAGTGTGATTTCCTTGGAATTCTGGGATTTTTGGTAGGAATTGCACAGAATTCCAGGAATTCCAAGGAATTTTGGGAGGATTTCCTTGGAATTCCAGGATTTTTGTAGAAATTTCCCAAAAATTCCCAGAATTTGCCAGAAAATTCACAGAAAATTCCCAAATTTTGGCAGGAATTTCTTGGAATTCCAAGACTTTGGTAAGAATTTAATGGAATTCCAGAAATTCCAAGGAATTTCTTGGAATTTTAGGAGAATTTCCTTGGAATTCCAGGATTTGAAGACGATTTCCTTGGAATTCTGGGATCTTTTGTACAAATTACACCAAATTCCACGATTTTTAGCAGGAATTCCTTGGAATTCCAGGGTTTGAGACGGATTTCCTTGGAATTCCACGATTTTTCATAGGAATTGCACAGAATTCCAGGATTTTGGGCAGGATTTCCTCAGAATTCCCAGTTTTTAACCAGAATTCCCAAATTTTGGTAATAATTTCATGGAATTCCAGGAATTCCTTGGAATTTTGGGAGGATTTCCTTGGAATTCCAGGATTTGAGGACATTTGCTTGGAATTCCAGGATTTTTAGCAGGAAATCCTTGGAATTCCCAAGTTTTTTGTAGGAATTTGCCAGAAAATTCCCAGAATTTACCAGAAAATTCTCAGAAAATTCCCAGATTTGAGAAGGATTTCCTCGGAATTCCAGGATTTTTGGTCGGAATTTTCTTGGAATTCCAAAATTTTGATAAGAATTTCATGGAATTCCAGGAATTTGGGAGCAATTCCTTGGAATTTCAGGAGAATTCCCTCGGAATTCCAGGATTTGAAAAGGAATTCCTTGGAATTCCAGGACTTTTAGTAGGAATTGCACAGAATTCCAGGATTTTTTGGAGGAATTCCTTGGAATTCCCAAATCTGAGAAGGATTTCCTTGGAATTCCAGAATTTTTAGGAGAAATTTCCAAAAAAAGTTCCCAGGATTTGCCAGAAAATTCTCAGAAAATTCCCAAATTTTGGCAGGAATTCCTTGGAATTTTGGGAAAATTTCCTTGGAATTGCAGGATTTGAGAAGGATTTCCTTGGAATTCACAAATTTTTAGTAGGAATTGCACCAATTCCAGGATTTTTAGTAGGAATTCCTTGGAATTCCAGGATTTTAAGCAGGAATTCTTTGGAATTCCAGTTTTTTTAGCAGAAATTCCTTGGAATTCCTGGATTTTTAGTAGGAATTCCCTCACAATCCCCAAATTCCAACCAAAATTCCCATTCCCCAAATTCCTCAGGAATTCCCTCCCCAAATCCCCAATCCCAGGGATAAAAAAATCCCAATTTCCCACCAAAAAATTCCCAAAAAAAAACCCCAAAATCCCAAATTTTCCCACCTAAACTCCCTCAAATCCCAATTTTTTTTTGGGATGGGCTTGGAAAATCCCAGGATTTTTGGGAATTCTGGGAATTCTCACCTTGAAGATGCTGAACAATCCCAGGGATTTCTTGAAAACGTCGGATCGAACGAATTCCTCCAATTTTTCCAAAGTTTCCTCCAGGTGATTCCGGGCGCAAATTCCGAAGCAAAAAGCCAAACCCTGCCAGAATTCCAAGGAAAAAAAAAAACCTGGAATGGGAATTCCCGAAGTTTTTTCTTGGATTTATGGGAATTTTGAGAGTCTTGGGATATTCCTGGAGCTGTTCCTGGATGGAATTTTGGGATTTTGGGAAAGAATTCCTGGAGTTTTGATGGGATTTCTTTGGAATTCCAGGATTTTAATGGAGATTTCCAAGGAATTTCAGGATTTTAGCAGGAATTCCTTGGAATTCCAAGATTTTATTAGGAATTCCTTGGAATTCCAGGATTTTTGTAGAAATTCCTTGGAATTCCAAGATTTTAGCTGGAATTTCCCCAGAATTCCAGGATTTTAGTTGAGATTCCCCAGAATTCCAGGATTTTAATCGAGATTCCCCAGAATTCCAGGATTTTAGTTGGGATTTTCCTGGAATTCCAGGGTTTTACCCAGTTTTTTCCCAGAATTCCAAGATTTTAGCCAGAATTCCCTTGGAATTCCAAGATTTTAGTTGGGATTTTCTTGGAATTCCAATATTTTAGCCAGAATTCCAAGAAATTCCAGGATTTTTGTAGGAATTCCTTGGAATTCCAAGATTTTAGCCAGAATTTTCCCAGAATTCCAATATTTTAATCAGGATTCCCTTGGAATTCCAGGATTTTAGTTGGGATTTTCTTGGAATTCCAAGGTTTTAGCCAGAATTTTCCATGGAATTCCAGGATTTTAGCAGGAATTCCCTTGGAATTCCAGGATTTTATTAGGAATTCCTTGGAATTCCAAGATCTTAGCCAGAATTTCCCCAGAATTCCAGGATTTTAATTGGTATTCCAAGGAATTCCTGGCTTTTAGTTTGGATTTTCTTGGAATTCCAAGGTTTTAGCCAGAATTTTCCTGGAATTCCAGAGTTTTAATAGGAATTCCCTTAGAATTCCAAGATTTTAGCCAAGATTTTCCATGGAATTCCAGGATTTTATTTGGGACTTTCCTGGAATTCCAGGCTTTTAATAGAAATTACCTTGGAATTCCAGGATTTTTTTCTGAAATTCCTTGGAATTCCAGGATTTTACCCAGAATTTCCAATATTTTAGTCAAGAATTCCATGGAATTCCCAGATTTTAGTCAGGATTCCCACAGAATTCCAGGTTTTTAGTAAGACTTTCTTCAGAATTCCAGGATTTTTGCAGTAACTTCCTTGGAATTCCAGGATTTTAATCAGAATTCCATTCAAATTCCAGGATTTTTTCTGAGGTTTCTTGGAATTCCAGGATTTTAACCAAGAATTTCCTTGGAATTCCTGGATTTTAGTAGGAATTCCTTTGGAATTCCATAATATTTTCATAGAAATCCCCCAGAATTCCCAGATTTCTGTCAGAATTCCCTTGAAATTCCAGGATTTTACCCAGAATCCTCCCCTTGGAAAATTCCAACCCCATTCCTGACCCAACATTCCCAAAATTCCCACATTTTCCCATAAACTCCAATCCCATTTTCCCATAAATCCCACGGATCCCAATCCCATTTTTCCATGAATTCCATGAATTCCATGGATCCCAATCCCATTTTTCCATGGATTCCATAAATTCCAATCCCATTTTCCCATAAATTCCAATCCCAATCCCATTTTTCCATGAATTCCAATCCAGTTTTTCCACAGATCCAATCCCATTTTTCCATGAATTCCAAAAATTCCAATCCTATTTTTCCATGAATTCCATAAATTCCATGGATCCCAATCCCATTTTTCCATGAATTCCATAAATTCCAATCCCACTTTCCATGAATTCCAATTCCAATCCCATTTTTCCATGAATTCCCTGGATCCCAATCCCATTTTTCCATGGATTCCAATCCAGTTTTTCCACGGATCCCAATCCCATTTTTCCATGAATCCCAATCCCATTTTCCCATAAATTCCACAGATCCCAATCCTATTTTTCCATGAATTCCATAAATTCCATGGATCCCAATCCCATTTTTCCATGAATCCCATTTTTCCACGATCCCAATCCCATTTTTCCATGATTTCCATGGATCCCAATCCCATTTTTCCATGAATTCCAATCCCAATCCCGTTTTTCCATGAATTCCATGAATTCCCTGGATGTCAATCCCATTTTTCCATGGATTCCAATCCAGTTTTTCCACGGATCCCAATCCCATTTTTCCATAAATTCCAATCCCAATCCCATTTTTCCATAAACTCCATGAATTCCATTGATCCCAATCCCATTTTCCCATAAATTCCACGGATCCCAATCCCGTTTTTCCATGAATTCCATAAATTCCAATCCCATTTTCCATGAATTCCCTGAATCCCAATCCCATTTTTCCATGAATTCCAATCCCATTTTTCCATGAATTCCCTGGATCCCAATCCCGTTTTTCCATGAATTCCATAAATTCCCTGGATCCCAATCCCGTTTTCCATGAATTCCTCACCTCCCTCTCCTCCTCCTCCTGGTACCGAGCGTTTTCCAGGATTTCCTGGAGCTGCTTCCGAACCAAATCCTTCCCGGGACACGATCCCAGCGCCGTTCCCAGGGATTTGTACAGGAAAATCTGGGAATAAAATCCAAAAAAATCCCAAAAATCTCCCCAAAAAATTCCCAAAGAAAATTCCCCAAAAATGCCAAAAATTCCCCCCAAAAATCCCCAAAAAATCCAAGAAAAATCCGCCCCAAAAATCCCCCAAAATTCCAAAAAAAATTCCCCAAAAAAATTCCCCAAAAATGCCAAAAATCCCCCCAAAATCCAAGAAAAATCCCCCAAAAAATTCCCAAAAAAAATTCCCCAAAAATGCCAAAAATTCCTCCCAAAATCCCCCCAAAATCAAAAAAAAATCCACCCCAAAAATCCCCCAAAATTCCCAAAAAAAATCCCAAAAATTCCCAAAAAAATTCCCAAAAAAATTCCCCAAAAATGCCAAAAAATCCCCAAAAAATCCCCAAAAAATCCAAGAAAAATCTGCCCCAAAAATCCCCCAAAATTCCCCAAAAAATCCCCAAAATCCCCAAAAAATTCCCAAAAAAATTCCCCAAAACTGCCAAAAATCCCCCCAAAAATCCCCCAAAAATCCAAGAAAAATCTGCCCCAAAAATCCCCCAAAATTCCAAAAAAAATCCCAAAAATTCCAAAAAAAATTCCCAAAAATGCCAAAAATCCCCCCAAAAATCCCCAAAAAATCCAAGAAAAATCTGCCCCAAAAATCCCCCAAAATTCCCCAAAAAATATCCCAAAAATCCCAAAAAAATTCCCAAATAATCCCAAAAAATCCCTAAAAAATCCCAACAGATCCCAAAAATCCCAAAAAATCCCCCCAAAATTCCAAACAAATCCCCCAAAAATCCCCCCAAAATCCCAAAAAATCCCCCCAAAATCCCCCCAAAAATCCCAAAAATCCCCAAAAATCAAAAATCCTCTAAAAATCTCCAAAATTCAAAAAAATCCCAAAAATTCCCCTAAAAAATTCCCCCCCAAAATCCCAAAAGTCCCAAAAAAAATCCCAAAAAAATCCCAGAAAATCCAAAAAAATCCCCCCAAAAACCAAAAAAAATTTAAAAAATCCCCCAAAAATCCCCAAATTCCAGAAAATAAAAAAGTCCCCAAAAATCACAAAAAAATCCCCAAAAATAAAAAAAATCCCAAAAAATCCCCCAAAAAAACCCCCCCAAAAATCCCAAAAGATCCCAAAAGATCCCAAAAAATAAAAAAAAAACAAAAATCCCAAACAAATCCCCCAAAGAATCCTCAAATAATCCCCAAAAAAACCCCCAAAAATCCCAAAAAATCCCAAAATTCCCCAAAAATCCCCAAGAAATCCCAAAAAATCCCAAAAATCCCCCAAAAATCCCCAAAAAATCCCAAAAATACCCCCCCAAAAAATCTCAGAAAATCCCAATAATTCCCCAAAAAATAAAAAAAATCCCAAAAGATCCCCAAAAAACCCCCAAAATAAAAAAAAAACAAAAAAAATCCCAAACAAATCCCCAAAAATCCCCCCCAATATTCTCCAAAATCTCAAAAAATCAAAAAAAATTCCCCCAAAATCCCAAAAGATCCAAAAAAAACCCAAAAAATGAAAAAAACCCAAAAAATCTCAAAAAAATCCCCCAAAATCCCCAAAAATCCCCAACAATAACCAAGAAATCCCAAAAGGTCCCAAAAAATTCCCCAAAAATCCCAAAATATCCCAAAAATCAAAAAACCAAAAAAAAAATCTCAAAAAATCCCCCAAAATCCCCTAAAAATCCCAAAAATCCTCAAAAAATCCCCAAAAAAACCCCAAAAATCCCAAAAGATCCCAAAAATCCCCAAAATAAAAAAAAAACCAAAAAACCCCCAAACAAATCCCAAAAAATTAAGAAAAAAATCCCAAAAAATCCCCAAAAAATCACAAAAAATTCCCCCCAAAATTCCAAAAAAATCCCAAAAATCTCCAAAAAATCCCCAAAATCCCAAAAACCCAAAAAAACCCAAAGAAAATCCGAAAGAAATCCCAAAAAATAAAAAAAATACCAAAAATCCCAAAAATCCCCCCCAATATTCTCCAAAATCTCAAAAAATCAAAAAAAATTCCCCCAAAATCCCAAAAGATCCAAAAAAAACCCAAAAAATGAAAAAAACCCAAAAAATCTCAAAAAAATCCCCCAAAATCCCCAAAAATCCCCAAAAATCCCCAAGAAATCCCAAAAGATCCCAAAAAATCCCCCAAAAATCCCAAAAAATCCCCCAAAAATCCCCCCTCAAAAAAAAATTTTCTCAAAAATCCCAAAATCCCCCAAAAATCCCAAAAGACCCCAAAAATCAAAAAACCCAAAAAAACCCTCAAAAAATCCCCAAAAAATTCTCAGAAAATCCCCAAAAAATCCCCCAAAATCCCCTAAAAATCCCAAAAATCCCAAAAAAATCCCCAAAAAAACCCCAAAAATCCCAAAAGATCCCAAAAATCCCCAAAATCAAAAAAAAACCAAAAAACCCCCAAACAAATCCCAAAAAATTAAGAAAAAAATCCCAAAAAATCCCCAAAAAATCCCAAAAAATTCCCCCCAAAATTCCAAAAAAATCCCAAAAATCTCCAAAAAATCCCCAAAAAAATCCCAAAAACCAAAAAAACCCAAAGAAAATCCCAAAGAAATCCCCAAAAATAAAAAAAATACCAAAAATCCCAAAAATCCCCCAAAAATCCCCAAAAAATCCCAAAAATACCCCCCCAAAAAATCCCCCCAAAAATCAAAAAAATCCCAAAAAAACCCCCCAAAAATCCCCAAAAAATCTCAGAAAATCCCAAAAATTCCCCAAAAAATAAAAAAAATCCCAAAAGATCCCCAAAAATCCCCAAAATAAAAAAAAACAAAAAAAATCCCAAACAAATCCTCAAAAATCCCAAAAAAACCCCAAACAAATCTCAAAAAATTAAGAAAAAAATCCAAAAAAATCCCCAAAAAATCCCAAAAAATTCCCCCCAAAATTCCAAAAAAATCCCAAAAATCTCCAAAAAATCCCCAAAATCCCAAAAACAAAAAAAACCCAAAGAAAATCCCAAAAATAAAAATAAATCCAAAAATCCCCAAAAAAAAACCCCCAAAAATTTCTTAAAAATCCCCCAGAAAATTCCAAAAAAATCCCCCCAAAAATTCGGGAATTCCAATGGAAAAATCCAGCTGGAAAAATTCCGGGAATTTTTTTTTTCCATCCTCACCTTTTCCGACCTGGAGGCTTCGGAATCGCGGAGCTGCCGGAAAATCTCCGGAGGCAACGGGAAAATCCAGGATTTATCCGGGATGGAGCTCAGGGAATGGCGGAAAAACTGGGAATGGCGGGAATTCCAAAGGTTTATCCCAAAATTCCTTCGGAATTCTCATTCCCAACCCAAATTCCTCTGGAATTCCGGTTCTTATCCCAAATTTCCTCTGGAATTCCGGTTCTCATCCCAAATTCTCTCTGGAATTCCGGTTCTTATCCCAAATTTCCCTTTGGAATTCCGGTTCTTATCCCAAAATTCTTTGGAATTCCGGTTCTTATCCCAAAATTCCTCTGGAATTCCGGTTCTTATCCCAAATTTCTTTGGAATTCTGGTTCTTATCCCAAAATTTCCTTCAGAATTCTCATTCCCAGCCCAAATTCCTCTGGAATTCCGGTTCTTATCCCAAAATTTCCTTTTGGAATTCCAGTTCTTATCCCAAATTTCCTCTGGAATTCCGGTTCTTATCCCAAAATTTCCTCTGGAATTCCGGTTCTTATCCCAAATTTCCTTTGGAATTCCGGTTCTTATCCCAAATTTCCTTTGGAATTCCGGTTCTTATCCCAAATTTCCTTTGGAATTCCGGTTCTTATCCCAAAATTCCTCTGGAATTCCGGTTCTTATCCCAAAATTCCTCTGGAATTCCGGTTCTTATCCCAAATTTCCCTCTGGAATTCCGGTTCTTATCCCAAATTCTCTCTGGAATTCCGGTTCTTATCCCAAATTTCCTTTGGAATTCCGGTTCTCATCCCAAATTTCCTCTGGAATTCCGGTTCTTATCCCAAATTTCCTTTGGAATTCCGGTTCTTATCCCAAAATTTCCTTTGGAATTCCGGTTCTTATCCCAAAATCCCTTTGGAATTCCGGTTCTTATCCCAAATTTATTTGGAATTCCGGTTCTTATCCCGAATTTCCTTTTGGAATTCCGGTTCTTATCCCAAATTTCCCTTTGGAATTCCAGTTCTTATCCCAAAATTCCTCTGGAATTCCGGTTCTTATCCCAAAATTCCTCTGGAATTCCGGTTCTTATCCCAAATTTCCTCTGGAATTCCGGTTCTTATCCCAAATTTCCCTTTGGAATTCTGGCTCTTATCCCAAATTTCCTTTGGAATTCCGGTTCTTATCCCAAATTTCCTTTGGAATTCCGGTTCTTATCCCAAATTTCCTTTGGAATTCCGGTTCTTATCCCAAATTTCCTCTGGAATTCCGGTTCTTATCCCAAAATTTCCGTTGGAATTCCGGTTCTTATCCCAAATTCCCTTTGGAATTCCGGTTCTTATCCCAAAATTCCTTCGGAATTCCGGTTCTTATCCCAAATTTCCTCTGGAATTCCGGTTCTTATCCCAAATTTCCCTTTGGAATTCCGGATTGGATTTTCCCTCCCTTTTCCCAATCCCAGATTTCCTTTTCCGGCCCCAAAAATCCCGGGAAAAATCCGGAATTCCCGGGATCCTCACCTGGAGCAGCTTCTCCTCCCAGTCCTGCTGATCCAGGGAATTCTCCGAGTGCTCTGAGGGGGAAAAATCGGGAATTCTGGGAATTCTGAGGGATTTGGGAATGTGGGAATACGAGAATTCCTGAGGGGGAAAAATTTGGGAATTCTGGAGAAGGAAAAGGTGGAAGAGACGGGGTGGGGTAAAGTGGGAAAAAATGGGAAAAAAGGGGAGAAAAAGGGAAAAAAATGGGAAAAGAGAGGGAAAAAACCAGGGAAAAACTGGGGAAAAATTGGGATAAAAATGGGAAAAAAGAGGGAAAAAAACAGGGAAAAATTGGGAAAAAATTGGGATAAAAATGGGAAAAAAGAGGGAAAAAACCAGGGAAAAATTGGGAAAAAATTGGGATAAAAATGGGAAAAAAAGAGGGGAAAAAACAGGGAAAAACTGGGAAAAAATTGGGATAAAAATGGGAAAAAAGAGGGAAAAAAACAGGGAAAAATTGGGAAAAAATTGGGATAAAAATGGGAAAAAAAGAGGGAAAAACCAGGGAAAAATTGGGAAAAAATTGGGATAAAAATGGGAAAAAAGAGGGAAAAAACCAGGGAAAAATTGGGAAAAAATTGGAATAAAAATGGGAAAAAAGAGGGAAAAAGGAGGGAAAAAAGTGGGAAAAAAGAGGGGAAAAAAGAGGGGAAAGTGCAGGAAAAATAGAGGGATAAAAGCAGGGGAAAAGTGGGAAGAAAAGAGAGAAAAAAATGGGGAAAAATTGGGAATAAAGTAGGGGAAAAGAGAGGAAAAAAGGGGAAAAATGGGAATAAAGTGGGAAAAAAGCAGGGAAAAGTGGGAAAAAAAATGGGAATAAAGTGGGGAAAATGTGGGGAAAAAGAGGGAAAAAAGTGGGGAAAAAGTGGGAAATATTTGGGGAAAAAAGTGGGAAAAAAGAGCGAAAAAAATGGGAAAAATGGGAAAAAATGGGGAAAAAAGTGGGGGAAAAGAGGGGAAAAATGGGAATAAAGTGGGAAAAAAGCAGGGAAAAAAGTGGGGAAAAATTGGGAAAAAGCAGAGAAAAAGTGGGGAAAAGAGGGGAAAAAGAGGGAAGAAAGGAGGGAAAAAGCAGGGGGAAAAGTTGGAATAAAGTGGGAAAAAAGAGAAAAAAATGGGGAAAAATTGGGAAAAAAGTGGGGGAAAAGAGGGGAAATAAAAGGGGAAAAAATGGGAATAAAGTGGTGAAAATGCGGGGAAAAAAGAGGGAAAAAATGGGAAAAAAATTGGGAAAAATGTGGGGGGAAAGAGAGGAAAAAGTGGGAAAAAAGTGGGGAAAAAGTGGGAAAAAAGCAGGGAAAAAAGTGGGGAAAAAATGGGAAAAAATGGGAATAAAGTGGGGAAAAAGTGGGAAAAAAGAGTGAAAAAAGTGGGAAAAATGGGGAAAAAAATGGGAAAAAAGTGCGGGAAAAGAGGGGAAAAAAGTGGAAAAAAATGGGAATAAAGTGGGGAAAAAAGGGAAAAAAGTGAGGAAAAAGTGGGGGAAAATTGGGAAAAAAAGAGGGAAGAAATTAGGGAAAAAACAGGGGAAAAGTTGGAATAAAGTGGGAAAAAATTGGGAAAAAGTGGGGAAAAAAGAGGGAAAAAAAAAGGGAAAAAAGCAGGAAAAAAAGGGGGAAAAAAGGGGGAAAATTGGGAAAAAAGAAGGAAAAAAGTGGGGAAAAAAGTGGGGAAAAAATGGGAAAAATGGGAAAAAGTGAAGAATAAAGCAGGAAAAAAGTGGGGAAAAAAAAAGTGGGGAAAAAAGAAGGAAACAAGTGGGATAAAAGCGGGAAAATAGAGGGAAAATAAAGGGAAAAAAGAGGGAAAGAAGCGGGAAAAATGTGGGGAAAAAGTGGGAAAAATGCAGGAAAAATAGAGAGAAATAAGAAGGAAAAAATTGGGAAGAAACAGGAAAAATGTGGGGAAAAAAGTGGGGAAAATTGGGAAAAAATAGGAAAAAAAAGCAAAAAAAAAAGTGGGAAAAAAATGGGAAAAATTGGGGAAAAAGTGGGGAAAAAAGCAAAAAAAAAGTGGGAAAAAATTGGGAAAAAAGTGGGGAATAATTGGGGAAAAGTGGGGAAAAAAGTGGGAAAAAGGGCTGGAAAAAATGGGGGAAAAGTGGCAAAAATGAGGGAAAAAAGTGAGAAAAAAATTGGGGAAAAAAGAGAGAAAAAAGTGGGAATAAAGAGGGAATAAAGTGGGAAAAAATGTGGAAAAATGTGGGAAAGAAGTGGGGAAAAAAGTAGGAAAAAAGTGGAATAAAAGTAGGAAAATAGAGGGAAAAAGGAGTGGGAAAAGAGGGGGAAAACTGGGAAAAAGTGGGAAAAAAGTGGGAAAAATATGGGGAAAAAGTGGGAAAAATTGGGATAAAAGTGGGAAAAATATGGGGAAAAAGTGGGGAAAAATGGGAAAAAAAAGCAGGAAAAGAGTGGGAATAAAGTGGGAAAAAAGTGGAAATAAAATGGGGAAAAAGTGGGGAAAAAAGAGGGGAAAAGGCAGGGAAAATAAAGCAAAAAAAGCAGGAAAAACTGGGAAAAAAGCAGGAAAAAATGGGAAAAAAACAGGAAAAAATGGGAAAAAAGTGGGGAAAAAAAGAAGGGAAAATGCAAGAAAAAAAGAGGGGGAAAAAGCAGGAATAAAGTGGGAAAAAAGTGGGAATAAAGTGGGAAAAAAGTGGGAATAAAGTGGGAAAAAAGTGGAATCCAGGAGCAGAAAGATTTCCCAAATTTTCTGTCTCATCCCAGAATTCCTCATCCCAAATTTTCCCTTCACATCCCAAAATTCCTTTTCCCAAATTTCCCCTCCTATCCCAATTTTTTTGGCTTATCCCAGAATTCCTCATCCCAGATTTCCCCTGCCATCCCAAAATTCCTCATCCCAAATTTTCTCCCCCATCCCAAATCTCCTCATCCCAAATTTCCTCATCCCAAATTTCCCATCCCATCCTGAAATTTCTCATCCCAGATTTCCCATCCCGAAATTCCTCATCCCAAATTTCCATTCCCATCCCAGAATTCCTCATCCTGAATTTCCCCCCTTATCCCGAATTTCCCCTCCCATCCTGGATTTCCTCATCCCAAATTTCCTCTCCCATCCCAAAATTCCTTTTCCCAAATTTCCCCTCTTATCCCAAATTTTTTGTCTCATCCCAAAATTCCTCATCCCAAATTTCCCCTCCCATCCCAGAATCCTTTATCCCAAATTTTCACTCTCATCCCAAAATTTCCCTCCTATCCCAGATTTTCTCATCCCAAATTTCTCCTCCCATCCCAGAATTCCTCATCCCAGATTTTCTCCTCTCATCCCAAATTTTTTGTGCCATCCCAAAATTCGTTCTCCCAAATTTCTCCTCCCATCCTGAAATTCCTCATCCCAAATTTCCCCTCTCATCCCAAAATTCCTCATCCCAAATTTCCCCTCTTATCCCAGAATTCTTTATCCCAAATTTCCTCATCACCTCCCAATTTTCCCTCCAGAAATTCCTGCAATTTCCTGGAATTCCGTTCCCACCTCTCAGCTGCTCCAGGAGAATCGGGATTTCCTCATCCCAAATTTCCCTTCCCATCCCAAAATTCTTCATCCCAAATTTCCCTTCCCATCCCAAAATTCTTCATCCCAAATTTCCATTCCCATCCTAAAATTCCTCATCCTGAATTTCCCCTCTTATCCCGAATTTCCCCTCCCATCCTGGATTTTCTCATCCCAAATTTCCCCTCTTATCCCAAAATTCCTTATCCCAGATTTTCCCCTCTTATCCCAAATTTTTTGTCTCATCCCAAAATTCCTCATCCCAAATTTCCCCTCCCATCCCAGAATCCTTTATCCCAAATTTTCGCTCTCATCCCAAAATTCCCCTCCCATCCCAGATTTTCTCATCCCAAATTTCCCCTCCCATCCCAGAATCCTTTATCCCAAATTTTCACTCTCATCCCAAATTTCCCCTCCCATCCCAGAATTCCTCATCCCAGATTTTCTCCTCTCATCCCAAATTTTTTGTGTCATCCCAAAATTCCTTCTCCCAAATCTCTCCTCCCATCCTGAAATTCCTCATCCCAAATTTCCCCTCTCATCCCAAAATTCCTCATCCCAAATTTCCCCTCTCATCCCGGAATTCTTTATCCCAAATTTCCCCTCTCATCCCAGAATTCTTTATCCCAAATTTCCCCTCTCATCCCAAAATTCCTCATCCCAAATTTCCCCTCATCCCAAAATTCCTCATCCCAAATTTCCCCTCTTATCCCAAATTTCTTTATCCCAAATTTCCTCATCACCTCCCAGTTTTCCCTCCAGAAATTCCTGGAATTTCCTGGAATTCCGTTCCCACCTCTCAGCTGCTCCAGGAGAATCAGGATTTCCTCATCCCAAATTTCCCTTCCCATCCCAAAATTCCTCATCCTGAATTTCCCCCCTTATCCCGAATTTCCCCTCCCATCCTGGATTTCCTCATCCCGAATTTCCTCTCCCATCCCAAAATTCCTTTTCCCAAATTTCCCCTCTTATCCCAAATTTTTTGTGTCATCTCAAATTTCCTCATCCCAAATTTTCCCTCCCATCCCGGAATTCTTTATCCCAAATTTTCACTCTCATCCCAAAATTTCCCTCCCATCCCAGATTTTCTCATCCCAAATTTCTCCTCCCATCCCAGAATTCCTCATCCCAGATTTTCTCCTCTCATCCCAAATTTTTTGTGCCATCCCAAAATTCCTCATCCCAAATTTCCCCTCCCATCCTGAAATTCCTCTTCCCAAATTTCCTCTCCCATCCCAAAATTCCTCATCCCAGATTTTCCCTCTTATCTCAAATTTTTTGTCTCATCCCAAAATTCCTCATCCCAAATTTCCCCTCCCATCCCAGAATTCTTTATCCCAAATTTCCCCTCTCATCCCAAAATTCCTCATCCCAAATTTCCCCTCCCATCCCAGAATTCTTTATCCCAAATTTCCCCTCTCATCCCAAAATTCCTCATCCCAAATTTCCCCTCCCATCCCAGAATTCTTTATCCCAAATTTCCCCTCTCATCCCAAAATTCCTCATCCCAAATTTCCTCTCTTATCCCCAATTTCTTTATCCCAAATTTCCTCATCACCTCCCAGTTTTCCCTCCAGAAATTCCTGGAATTCCGGGAATTCCGTTCCCACCTCTCAGCTGCTCCAGGAGAATCAGGATTTCCTCATCCCAAATTTCCCTTCCCATCCCAAAATTCCTCATCCCAAAATTCCTCATCCCAAAATTCCTCATCCCAAATTTCCATTCCCATCCCAAAATTCCTCATCCTGAATTTCCCCCCTTATCCCGAATTTCCCCTCCCATCCTGGATTTCCTCATCCCAAATTTCCTCTCCCATCCCAAAATTCCTTTTCCCAAATTTCCCCTCTTATCCCAAATTTTTTGTCTCATCCCAAAATTCCTCATCCCAAATTTTCCCTCCCATCCCAGATTTTCTCATCCCAAATTTCCCCTCTCATCCCAAAATTCCTCATCCCAAATTTCCCCTCTCATCCCAAAATTCCTCATCCCAAATTTCCCCTCTCATCCCAGAATTCTTTATCCCAAATTTCCCCTCTTATCCCAAATTTCTTTATCCCAAATTTCCCCTCTCATCCCAAAATTCCTCATCCCAAATTTCCCCTCTTATCCCCAATTTCTTTATCCCAAATTTCCTCATCACCTCCCAATTTTCCCTCCAGAAATTCCTGGAATTTCCGGGAATTCCGTTCCCACCTCTCAGCTGCTCCAGGAGAATCGGGATTTCCTCATCCCAAATTTTTTCCAGCTCCGGGTGGGAAAATTCCGTGGGGAGGAGGCGGAGCAGGCGCAGGGCGGCCTCGCCCCGCCCGGGATCCAGGAAAGGACGGGAGGAAACGGCCTGGAAAAACGGGAAAAGAGCCGGAAAATCGGGAATGGGAGCGGGAATTCCAGAGGGAAACATTGGGAATGGGAGGTGGAATTCCAGAGGGAAAATCG
Source organism: Poecile atricapillus (assembly GCF_030490865.1). Taxonomy (NCBI): domain Eukaryota; kingdom Metazoa; phylum Chordata; class Aves; order Passeriformes; family Paridae; genus Poecile; species Poecile atricapillus. The sequence continues at coordinate 153,384,822 of NC_081250.1, read as the reverse complement.
GGAATGGGAGGTGGAATTGTGGTGGGAAAAACTGGGATTTGGAAATGGAATTCCAGAGGGAAAAGTGGGAATGTGAGGTGGAATTCCAGAGGGAAAATTGGGAATGGGAGATGGAATTCCAGAGGGAAAATGGGAATGGGAAATGGGATTCTGGCAGGAAAATCGGGAATGGGAGCTGGAATTCCAGAGGGAAAATGGGAATGGGAGCTGGAATTCCAGAGGGAAAAGTGGGAATGGGAGATGGAATTCCAGAGGAAAAATCGGGAATGGGAGATGGAATTCCAGAGGAAAAAGTGGGAATGGGAGCGGGAATTCCAGAGGGAAAAGTGGGAATGGGAGATGGAATTCCAGAGGGAAAATTGGGAATGGGAGATGGAATTCCAAAGGAAAAATTGGGAATGGGAGATGGAATTCCAAAGGAAAACGTGGGAATCATAGCGGGAATTCCAAAGGAAAAAATTGGGATTGGGAGGTGGGATTGTGGTGGGAAAATTGGGAATGGGAGCTGAAATTCCAGAGGAAAAATTGGGAATCATAGCAGGAATTCCAGAGGAAAAACTTGGGAATGGGAGCTGGAATTGTGGTGGGAAAAACGGGAAAAGAGCCGGAAAAATCGGGAATGGGAGCGGGAATTCCAGAGGGAAAATCGGGAATGGGAGCTGGAATTCCAGAGGGAAAATCGGGAATGGGAGATGGAATTCCAGAGGGAAAAGTGGGAATGGGAGCTGGAATTCCAGAGGGAAAATCGGGAATGGGAGCTGGAATTCCAGAGGGAAAATCGGGAATGTGAGCTGGGGTTTCAGAGGGAAAATCGGGAATGGGAGCTGGAATTCCAGAGGGAAAAGTGGGAATGGGAGGTGGGATTGTGGTGAGAAAATGGGAATGGGAGCTGGAATTCCAGAGGAAAAATCGGGAATGGGAGGCGGAATTCCAGAGGAAAAATGGGAATGGGAGCTGGAATTCCAGAGAGAAAAGTGGGAATGGGAGCGGGAATTCCAGAGGAAAAATTGGGAATGGGAGCTGGAATTCCAAAGGAAAAAGTGGGAATGGGATGTGGAATTGTGGTGGGAAAACTGGGAATGTGAGGTGGAATTCCAGAGGAAAAGTTGGGAATGGGAGGTGGAATTGTGGTGGGAAAAACGGGAATGGGAGAGGAGGGAAAGGTTGGGAATGGGAGCAGGAATTCCAAAGGAAAACATCGGGAATGTGAGGTGGGGTTTCAGAGGAAAAATTGGGAATGGGAGGTGGGAATTCCAAAGGAAAACGTGGGAATCATAGCGGGAATTCCAAAGGAAAAAATTGGGATTGGGAGGTGGGATTGTGGTGGGAAAACTGGGAATGGGAGATGGAATTCCAGAGGAAAAAGTGGGAATTGGAAATGGAATTCCAAAGGAAAAAGTGGGAATGGGAGCTGGAATTGTGGTGGGAAAATCGGGAAAAGAGCCGGAAAAATCGGGAATGGGAGATGGAATTCCAGAGGGAAAATCGGGAATCATAGCAGGAATTCCAGAGGGAAAATCGGGAATGGGAGCTGGAATTCCAGAGGGAAAATTGGGAATGGGAGGTGGAATTGTGGTGGGAAAAACGGGAAAAGAGTGGGAAAAATCGGGAATGTGAGGTGGAATTCCAGAGGAAAAATCGGGAATAGGAGTGGGAATTCCAAAGGAAAACATTGGGAATGGGAGCTGGAATTCCAAAGGAAAACGTGGGAATCATAGCAGGAATTCCAGAGGAAAAAATTGGGAATGGGAGGTGGGATTGTGGTGGAAAAATGGGAATGGGAGAGGAGGGAAAAGTTGGGAATGGGAGCGGGAATTCCAGAGGGAAAATCGGGAATGGGAACGGGAATTCCAAAGGGAAAGTTGGGAACGTGAAGTGAGATTCCAATGGAAAAATTGGGAATCATAGAGGGAATTCCAAAGGAAAAAGTGGGAATGGGAAATGGAATTCCAGAGGAAAAATTGGAATTGTGAGCGGGAATTCCAAAGGAAAAAGTGGGAATTGGAGACGGAATTCCAAAGAAAAATGTGGGAGTGGGAATTCCAGAGGAGAAAGTGGGAATCATAGCAAGAATTCCAAAGGAAAAGTGGGAATGGGAGGTGGAATTCCAGAAAATAACTTGGGAATGGGAGATGGAATTCCGGAGGGAAAATCGGGAATGGCAGCTGGAATTCCAGAGGAAAAGTTGGGAATCGGATTCCCAGAAAATTCCTCGAAAATTCCTCCAAAATTCCCAGAAAATTCTCAGAGAATCCCTGGAAAATTCTCAGAAAATTCCCAGAGAATTCCCAGAAAACCCCCTGGAACATTCCTGGAATTTCCCAGAAAATCCCTATAGAGCATTCCCAAAAATTCCTGGAAAATTCCCGGAAAACTCTCAAAAAAACCCTGGAAAATTACCCAAAAGTCCCCAAAAATTTCTGAAAATCCCTGGAAAAGCCCTGGAAAATCCCTGCAACATTCCCAAAAATTCCCTGAAAATTCCCTGAAAACCCACAGAAAATCCCAGGAAAATTCCCAGAAAATTCCCAGAAAATTCCCCCCAAAAATTCCCAGAAAATCCCTGGAAAATTCCTGGAACAGTCCTAAAAAATTCCCCCAAAATTCCAGGAAAATCACAGGAAAATTCCCAGACAATCCCCCCAAAACTCTCAAAAAATTCCTGAAAAATTCCCAGAAAATTCCCAGAAAATCCCTGGAAAATTCCTAAAAAATTCCCCCAAAATTCCCATTAAAAAAAACCCAAATTCCCAAAAAATTCCTGAAAAATTCACAGAAAATCCCTGGAAAATTCCTAAAAAATTCCCCCAAAATTCCCCAAAAATTCCTGAAAAATTCCCAGAAAATTCCTAAAAAATTCCCCCAAAATTCCCATTAAAAACCCCCCAAATTCCCAAAAAATTCCTGAAAAATTCACAGAAAATCCCTGGAAAATTCCTAAAAAATTCCCAAAAAATTCCCCAAAAATTCCTGAAAAACTCCCAGAAAATTCCCAGAAAATCCCTGGAAAATTCCCCCAAAATTCCCCCAAAATTCCCATAAAAACCCCCCAAAATTCCCAGAAAATTCCCAGAAAATCCCTGGAACATTCCTAAAAAATTTCCCAAAAATTCCCAGAAATTCCTTGGAAAATCCCCAGAAAATCCCTGAAAAATTCTCAAAAAATTCCTGGAAATTTCCCCCAAAATTCCCAGAAAATTCCTGAAAAAATTCCTGAAAAAGTCTCAGAAAATCCCTGGAAAATTCCTAAAAAATTCCCCCAAAATTCCCATGAAAACCCCCCAAAATTCCCAAAAAAATCCTGAAAAATTCCCAGAAAATTCCTGAAAAATTCCCAGAAAATCCCTGGAAAACCCCTATAAAATTCCCCCCAAAATTCCCATAAAAACCCCCAAAAATTCCAAAAAAATCCTGAAAAATTCCCAGAAAATCCCTGGAAAATCCCTAAAAATTCCCCCAAAATTCCCCAAAAATTCCCCAAAAAATTCCCAGAAAATTCCTAAAAAATTCCCCCAAAATTCCCATAAAAACCCCCCAAAATTCCCAAAAAATTCCCGGAAAACTCCCCAAATTCCCGGGAATTCCCTCAACTCACCAGGAGCCTGACGAGCAGCGCTTGAGGAGACGGAAGATTCCCTGGAAAAGACGGAAAATCGGGATAACCCCTCCCCCACCCCCCGGAATCCGGAATTCCCGAGGATTTCCCGGGATTTACCGCGGCGCTCCGGGGTTTTTTCCGGAGGCTCTTCCCGGATTTTGGCGGCCAGGAAAGCGAGGCTGCGGCACAGCGGGGTCAGGGCTGGGCTGAAAGGAGCCGGGAGCAGAAATTCCAACAGGAACGGCCACAGAACCTGCCGGAAAATTCCGGAAAATTCATGGGATGGACCTCGGGAATTCCCGGGAAAATCCCGGAAAAATTCCGGAAAATTCCCTGAAAATCCACAGAAAATTCCTGGGAAAATTTCTGGAAAATTCCTCTAAAATTCCCAGAAAATTTCCAGAAAATTCCAGGAAAATCCCCAGAAAATCTCCAGAAAATTCCAGGAAAATCCCCAGAAAATTCCTGGGAAAATCTCTGGAAAATTCCTCTAAAATTCCCAGAAAATTTCCAGAAAATTCCAGGAAAATCCCCAGAAAATTCCAGGAAAATGCCCAGAAAAATTCCAGGAAAATCTTCAGAAAATTCCCTGAAAAAATACAGAAAAATCCCAGCAAATTCACAGTAAATTCCTGGAAAATTCCCCAAAAATTCCCTGAATATCCACAAAAAATTCCTGGGAAAATCTCTGGAAAATTCTACTAAAATCCCCAGAAAATTCCAGGAAAATCCTCAGAAAATTCCAGGAAAATCCCCTGAAAATTCCAGGAAAATCCCCTGAAAATTCCAGGAAAATCCCCAGAAAATTCCAGGAAAATCTTCAGAAAATTCCCTGAAAAAATACAGAAAAATCCCAGAAAATTCACAGTAAATTCCTGGAAAATTCCCCAAAAATTCCCTGAATATCCATAAAAAATTCCTGGGAAAATCTCTGGAAAACTCTACTAAAATCCCCAGAAAATTCCAGGAAAATCCTCAGAAAATTCCAGGAAAATCCCCAGAAAAATTCCAGGAAAATCTTCAGAAAACTCCCTGAAAAAATATGGAAAAATCCCAGAAAATTCACAGTAAATTCCTGGAAAATTCCCCAAAAATTCCCTGAATATCCACAAAAAATTCCTGGGAAAATCTCTGGAAAATTCTACTAAAATCCCCAGAAAATTCCAGGAGAATCCTCAGAAAATTCCAGGAAAATCCCCTGAAAATTCCCTGAAAAAATACAGAAAAATCCCAGAAAATTCACAGTAAATTCCTGGAAAATTCCCCAAAAATTCCCTGAATATCCACAGAAAAATCCTGGGAAAATCTCTGGAAAATTCTACTAAAATCCCCAGAAAATTTCCAGAAAATTCCAGGAAAATCCCCAGAAAAATTCCAGGAAAATCTTCAGAAAATTCCCTGAAAAAATACGGAAAAATCCCAGAAAATTCACAGTAAATTCCTGGAAAATTCCCCAAAAATTCCCTGAATATCCACAAAAAATTCCTGGGAAGATCTCTGGAAAATTCTACTAAAATCCCCAGAAAATTCCAGGAAAATCCCCAGAAAATTCCAGGAAAATCCTCAGAAAATTCCAGGAAAATCCCCTGAAAATTCCAGGAAAATCTTCAGAAAATTCCCTGAAAAAATACAGAAAAATCCCAGCAAATTCACAGTAAATTCCTGGAAAATTCCCCAAAAATTCCCTGAATATCCACAAAAAATTCCTGGGAAAATCTCTGGAAAATTCTACTAAAATCCCCAGAAAATTCCAGAAGAATACTCAGAAAATTCCAGGAAAATCCCCTGAAAATTCCAGGAAAATCCCCAGAAAATTCCCTGAAAAAATACAGAAAAATCCCAGAAAATTCACAGTAAATTCCTGGAAAATTCCCCCAAATTTTCCTGAAAATCCACACAGATTTTCCAGGAAAAACTCCAGAAAATTCCTGGAAAATTCCTGGAAAAATCCCAGAAAATTCATGGTAAATTCTTGGAGAATTAAAAAAAATTCCCTGAAAATCCACAAAAAATTCCTGGGAAAATCTCCAGAAAATTCCTGGAAAATTCCTGTAAAACCCAGAAAAATCCCAGAAAATTTCTGGAAAATTCCCCAAAAATTCCCTGAAAATCCACAAAACATTTCCACAAAAATTCCTGGAAAATTCCCAAAAAAAACCCTGGAAAAAAACCACAGAAAATTCACGGTAAATCTCTGGAAAACTTCTGGAAAATTCCCAAAAAAAAATCCCTAAAAATCTACCAGAAAAATTCCAGGAAAACCTCCAGAAAATTCCTGGAAAATTCCTAAAACCTGCCCAAAAGTCTCCAGAAAATTCCCAAAAAAATCCCCCCAAAATTCCTGGAAAATCCAAAAAAATTCCCAGAAATTTCCCCCCAAAGTTCTGAAAATTCCTGGAAAATTATCAGAAAATCCCTAGAAAATCCCCCCAAATCCTTGGAAAATTCTCCAAAAATCCCTGGAAAGTTCCCTTAGAATTGGGAATTTTGGGATGGAAATTCCTTCAGAATTGGGAATTTTGGGATGGAAATTCTCAGAAACTTCCCGGGAAATTCCTAAAAATTGCCCAAAATTCTCCCAAAAATTGCCCAAAAATAATAAAAAAAAAAAAATTCCAGAAAATTTCCAGAAAATTCCTGGCAAATTCTCAGAAAATTCCGGGAAAATCCCCTGAAAATTTCTCAAAAATATCTGAAAACTCCTGGAAAATTCCCAGAAAATTTCTGGAACATTCTCAGAAAATTCCCTGAAAAATGCCCCAAATGCTCCAGAAATTTCCTGGAAAATTCCCCCCAAATTCCTGGAAAATCCAAAAAAAATTTCCAGAAAATTCCTGGAAAATTCCTGAAAATTCCTGGAAAATTCACAAAAATTTTCTGAAAATTCCTGGAAAATTCTCAGAAAATTCCTAAAAATTCCCAAAAAACTCCCTGGAAATTCCTCGGGATTGGGAATTTTGGGGTTTTTTGGGATGAGGAATTGCAGGATTTTGGTTTTTTGGGAATTTTTTCCAGGAAAACTGACGTGGCTCATCCTGGGCACGGTGGTGCTGAGGAGGAGGAGGAAATGTCTTGGGATCGGGAATTTTGGGATGGAAATTCCTTCAGAATTGGGAATTTTGGGATGGAAATTCTCAGAAACTTCCCGGGAAATTCCTAAAAATTGCCCAAAATTCTCCCAAAAGTTGCCCAAAAATTAAAAAAAAAAAAATTCCAGAAAATTTCCAGAAAATTCCTGGCAAATTCTCAGAAAAATCCTGGAAAATCCCCTGAAAATTTCTCAAAAATATCTGAAAACTCCTGGAAAATTCCCAGAAAATTTCTGGAACATTCTCAGAAAATTCCCTGAAAAATGCCCCAAATGCTCCAGAAATTTCCTGGAAAATTCCCCCCAAATTCCTGGAAAATCCAAAAAAAATTTCCAGAAAATTCCTGGAAAATTCCTGAAAATTCCTGGAAAATTCACAAAAATTCTCAGAAAATTCCTGGAAAATTCTCAGAAAATTCCTAAAAATTCCCGAAAAACTCCCTGGAAATTCCTCGGGATTGGGAATTTTGGGGTTTTTTGGGATGAGGAATTGCAGGATTTTGGTTTTTTGGGAATTTTTTCCAGGAAAACTGACGTGGCTCATCCTGGGCACGGTGGTGCTGAGGAGGAGGAGGAAATGTCTTGGGATCGGGAATTTTGGGATGGAAATTCCTTCAGAATTGGGAATTTTGGGATGGAAATTCTCAGAAACTTCCCGGGAAATTCCTAAAAATTGCCCAAAATTCTCCCAAAAGTTGCCCAAAAATTAAAAAAAAAAAAATTCCAGAAAATTTCCAGAAAATTCCTGGCAAATTCTCAGAAAAATCCTGGAAAATCCCCTGAAAATTTCTCAAAAATATCTGAAAACTCCTGGAAAATTCCCAGAAAATTTCTGGAACATTCTCAGAAAATTCCCTGAAAAATGCCCCAAATGCTCCAGAAATTTCCTGGAAAATTCCCCCCAAATTCCTGGAAAATCCAAAAAAAATTTCCAGAAAATTCCTGGAAAATTCCTGAAAATTCCTGGAAAATTCACAAAAATTCTCAGAAAATTCCTGGAAAATTCTCAGAAAATTCCTAAAAATTCCCGAAAAACTCCCTGGAAATTCCTCGGGATTGGGAATTTTGGGGTTTTTTGGGATGAGGAATTGCAGGATTTTGGTTTTTTGGGAATTTTTTCCAGGAAAACTGACGTGGCTCATCCTGGGCACGGTGGTGCTGAGGAGGAGGAGGGTGCTGACGCTGACGCTCCGGACGCTGCCGCTCGTGGGATCCTCGGAATTTTCCTCTGGAATTCCGGAGGGCTGGGAGAAAAAAAAGGGAAATTCCTGAAAAAATGGGGGAGGGGAGGAGGGAAAAGGGGGAAAAATGGGGAAAATGGGGAAAAAATAGGGAAAAAGGGGAAAAATACGGGAAAAAAACAGGGAAAGGGGGAGAAAATGGGAAAAAACAGGGAAAAGGGAGGAAAAATGGGAATAAAACAGGGAAAAGGAGAGGAAATATGGGAAAAAGCAGGGAAAAGTGGGAAAAATGGGGATAAAACAGGGAAAAGGGGGGAAAAAGGGAAAAAATGGGAAAAAAATGGGGAAAAAATGGGAAAAAAGGTTGAAAAAGGGGAAAAAAGGAGAAAAACAGGAAAAAGGGGGAAAAATGGGAAAAAGGGGGAAAAATGGGAAAAAATAGGGAAAAACAAGGAAAAAGGGAAAAAAGTGGGAAAAAATGGGGAAAAAGTGGGGGAAAAATGGGAAAAAAAGGGAAAAAATGGGGGAAAAGGTTGAAAAAGGGGAAAAATGGGAAAAAGGAGGGAAAAGGGGGGAAAAAAGGGAAAAATGGGAAAAGAACAGGGAAAAGGAGAGAAAAAGTGGAAAAATGGGGAAAATGGGAAAAAAAGAGGAAAAGTGGATAAATGGGAAAAAAGGTTGAAAAGGGGAAAAAAAGGAGAAAAACAAAAAAAAATGGGGAAAAATGGGAAAGGGGGAGAAAAAGTGGGAAAAAATGGGGAAAAAGTGGGGAAAAATGGGAAAAACGGGAAAAATGGGGATAAATGGGGAAAAAGGGAAAAAAGTGGGGAAAAAATGGGAAAATAAGGGAAAAATGGGGAAAAAGGTTGAAAAGGGGGAAAAACAGGGAAAAAATGAGGGAAAAGGGGGAAAAAAGGGAAAAATGGGAAAAGAACAGGGAAAAGGAGAGAAAAAGTGGAAAAAAGGGGAAAATGGGAAAAAAGAGGAAAAGTGGATAAATGGGAAAAAAGGTTGAAAAGGGCAAAAAAAGGAGAAAAACAAAAAAAATGGGGAAAAATGGGAAAGGGGGAGAAAAAGTGGGAAAAAATGGGGAAAAAGTGGGGAAAAATGGGAAAAAAATGAAAATAGTGGGGAAAAATGGGGAAAAAGGGAAAAAATGGGAAAAAAGGTTGAAAAAGGGGAAAAACAGGGAAAAAGGGAGGGAAAAGGGGAAAAAAAGGGAAAAATGGGAAAAGAACAGGGAAAAGGAGAGAAAAAGTGGAAAAAAGGGAAAAATGGGGGAAAAATGGGGAAAAATGGGAGAAAAAGTTGAAAAAGGGAAAAAAAGGAGGAAAACAAAAAAAATGGGGAAAAATGGGAAAGGGGGAGAAAAAGTGGGAAAAAATGGGGAAAAAGTGGGGAAAAATGGGGAAAAATGGGGAAAAAGGGAAAAAAGTGGGGAAAAATGGGAAAAAAAGGAAAATAGTGGGGAAAAATGGGAAAAAAGGGAAAAAATGGGAAAAAAGGTTGAAAAGGGGGAAAAACAGGGAAAAAGGGAGGGAAAAGGGGGAAAAAAGGGAAAAAATGGGAAAAGAACAGGGAAAAGGAGAGAAAAAGTGGAAAAAAGGGAAAAATGGGGGAAAAATTGGGAAAAATGGGAAAAAAGGTTGAAAAAGGGAAAAAAAGGAGGAAAACAAAAAAAAATGGGGAAAAATGGGAAAGGGGGAGAAAAAGTGGGAAAAAATGGGGAAAAAGTGGGGAAAAATGGGGAAAAACGGGAAAAATGGGGATAAATGGGGAAAAAGGGAAAAAAGTGGGGAAAAAATGGGAAAAAAAGGGAAAAATGGGGAAAAAGGTTGAAAAGGGGGAAAAACAGGGAAAAAATGAGGGAAAAGGGGGAAAAAAGGGAAAAAATGGGAAAAGAACAGGGAAAAGGAGAGAAAAAGTGGAAAAAAGGGGAAAATGGGAAAAAAAGAGGAAAAGTGGATAAATGGGAAAAAAGGTTGAAAAGGGGAAAAAAAGGAGAAAAACAAAAAAAATGGGGAAAAATGGGAAAGGGGGAGAAAAAGTGGGAAAAAATGGGGAAAAAGTGGGGAAAAATGGGGAAAAATGGGGAAAAAGGGAAAAAAGTGGGGAAAAATGGGAAAAAAAGGAAAATAGTGGGGAAAAATGGGAAAAAAGGGAAAAAATGGGAAAAAAGGTTGAAAAGGGGGAAAAACAGGGAAAAAATGAGGGAAAAGGGGGAAAAAAGGGAAAAATGGGAAAAGAACAGGGAAAAGGAGAGAAAAAGTGGAAAAAAGGGAAAAATGGGGGAAAAATTGGGAAAAATGGGAAAAAAGGTTGAAAAACGGATAAAAAGGAGGAAAACAAAAAAAATGGGGAAAAATGGGAAAGGGGGAGAAAAAGTGGGAAAAAATGGGGAAAAAGTGGGGAAAAATGGGGAAAAAGGGAAAAAATGGGGGAAAAGGTTGAAAAAGGGGAAAAATGGGAAAAAGGAGGGAAAAGGGGGAAAAAAGGGAAAAAATGGGGGAAAAATGGGGAAAAATGGGAAAAAAGGTTGAAAAACGGAAAAAAAGGAGGAAAAGGGGAAAAATGGGGAAAAAATGGGGAAAAATGAGAAAGGGAGAAAAAGTGGGAAAAAGAGGGAAAAAAGTGGCAATAAAGAGGGGAAAAAGGGGGGAAAATGGGGAAAAAAGTGGGAAAAGGGGAGGAAAAATGGGGAAAAACAAAGGAAAAGAGAGAGGGAAAATTGGGATAAAAGGAGGAAATGAAGGAAATGGGAAAAATGGGACAAAAAAAGGGAAAAAATGGGAGAAAAATGGGAAAAATGGTAGGAAAATGGTGGAAAAAAGAGAAAAAATGGGAAAAAAAGAGAAAGGAAAGGGAAAAATTTGGATAAAAGGGGAAAAGGAAAAAATGGGAAAAATGGGAGAAAAATCGGAGGAAAATGGGAAGAAAATGGAAAAAATGGGAGGAAAATGGGAGGAAAAAATGGGAGAAAAATGGGAGAAAAAAGGGGGAAAAGAGGAAAATGTGAAAAAAGAAGGGAAAGAACAGAAGGAAAAAAATGGGATAAAAAAGGAAAATGGAGAAAAATGGGAAAAATGGGGAAAAATGGGAGGAAAAAGGGGGAAAAAATGGGAGGAAAATGGTGGAAAAAAGAGAAAAAAATGGAAAAGAGGGAAAAAATGGGAAAAAATGGTGGAAAATGGGAAAAAATGGTGGAAAAATGGTGGAAAAAAGAGAAAAAATGGGAAAAAGGAGAAAGGAAAGGGAAAAATTTGGATAAAAGGGGAAAAGGAGAAAAATGGGAAAAATGGGAGAAAAATCGGAGGAAAATGGGAAGAAAATGGAAAAAATGGGAGAAAAATGGGAGGAAAAAATGGGAGAAAAATGGGAGAAAAAAGGGGGAAAAGAGGAAAATGTGAAAAAAGAAGGGAATAAACAGAAGGAAAAAATTGGGATAAAAAGGAAAATGGAGAAAAATGGGAAAAATGGGGAAAAATGGGAAAAATGGGAGGAAAAAGGGGGGAAAAAAGAGAAAAAATGGGAAAAAAAGGAAAGGAAAGGGAAAAATTGGGATAAAAGGGGAAATGGAAAAAAAATGGGGAAAATGGGAGAAAAATGGGAGGAAAATGGGAAGAAAATGGAAAAAATGGGAGGAAAATGGGAGAAAAAAGGGGGAAAAGAGAAAAATGTGAAAAAGAAGGGAAAGAACAGAAGGAAAAAATTGGGATAAAAAAGGAAAATGGAGAAAAATGGGAAAAATGGGGAAAAATGGGAGGAAAAAGGGGGAAAAAATGGGAGGAAAATGGTGGAAAAAAGAGAAAAAAATGGGAAAAATGGGAAAGGAAAAGGGAAAAATTGGGATAAAAGGGGAGGAAAAGGCAGGAAAAAAGGGGAAAAATTGGGAGAGGATGGGAAGAAGGGAAAAGAGCGGGAAAAGGGTGGGGAAAATTGGGAATTCTGGGAGGAAATTTGGGAATTCTGACCTCATCCATGGGCAGGGCGCACTGGCGGATCAGGAATTCCAGGAGAGATTCCCCTCCCGGCTGCTCCAGGAATCCGTGGTGAGCCATGGCACTGATCAGCTGCACCAGAGCACGCTTCACCTGCGGAAAACACGGAATTCCGGGAAAAAACGGGAATTTTGGGGGGGAAAAATGGGAAAAAATGGGGGGGAAATGGGGGGAAATGGGAAAAAATGGGGGAAAAATGGGTGGAAATGGGGAAAAATGGGGGAAAAAATAGGGGAAAAGGAGGGGGAAATGGGATTAAGGAGCATTGATTGGCTTGACCTGTGGAAAACACGGAATTCCGGGAAAAAACGGGAATTTTGGGGGGAAAATGGGAAAAATGGGGGGGAAATGGGGAAAAATGGGGGGAAAATGGGGAAAAATGGGGAAAAAAGGAGGGAAAATGGGGGGGAAATGGGGAAAAAATGGGATTAAGGAGCTCTGGTCCTCTTCATCTGCAGGAAACACGGAATTCCAGGAAAAAATGGGAATTTTGGGGGAAAAGGGAAAAAATGGGGGAAAAATGGGGGGAAATGGGGATAAAATGGGGAAAAATGGGAAAAAATGGGGAAAAAAATAGGGGAGAAGGAGGGGGAAATGGGATTAAAGAGCATTGATTGGCTTGGCCTGTGGAAAACACGGAATTCCGGGAAAAAAATGGGAATTTTGGGGTAAAATGGGAAAAAATTGGGAAAAAATGGGGGGAAATGGGGAAAAAATGGGGAAAAAATGGGGGGAAATGGAGGGAAAATGGGGATAAAATGGGGGGAAAATGGGATTAAGGAGCTCTGATCCTCTTCATCTGCAGGAAACATGGAATTCCAGGAAAAAATGGGAATTTGGGGGTAAAAATGGGGAAAAATGGGGAAAAAATAGGGGAGAAGGAATGGGAAATGGGATTTAGGAGCATTGATTGGCTTGGCCTGTGGAAAACACGGAATTCCAGGAAAAAATGGGAATTTTGGGGGGGAAAATGGGAAAAAATGGGAAAAAATGAGAGGGAAAAGGGGAGAAATGGGAAAAAATGGGGAAAAATGGGGGAAAATGGGGGGAAATGGGTAAAAAATGGGGATAAAATGGGGAAAAAAATGGGATTAAGGAGCTCTGATCCTCTTCATCTGCAGGAAACATTGGAATTCCAGGAAAAAATGGGAATTTTGGGGGAAAAATGGGAAAAAATGGGGGGCAATGGGGGGAAATGGGGGGAAATGGGGGAAAAATGGGGAAAAAATAGGGGAGAAGGAGGGGGAAATGGGATTAAGGAGCATTGATTGGCTTGGCCTGCGGAAAACACGGAATTCCGGGAAAAAATGGGAATTTTGGGGAGAAAATGGGAAAAATGAGGGGGAAAAGGGGAAAAATGGGGAAAAATGGGTGGAAATGGGGAAAAATGGAGGGAAAATGAGGATAAAATGGGGGAAAAAATGGGATTAAGGAGCTCTGATCCTCTTCATCTGCAGGAAACACGGAATTCCGGGAAAAAATGGGAATTTTGGGAGGAAAATGGGGAAAAATGGGGGGAAATGGGGAAAAATGGGGGGAAAATGGGGGGAAATGGGTGGAAAAATGAGGAAAAATGGGGAAAAATGGGGAAAAAAATAGGGGAGAAGGAGGGGGAAATGGGATTAAGGAGCATTGATTGGCTTCACCTGTGGAAAACACGGAATTCCGGGAAAAAATGGGAATTTTGGGGGAAAAATGGGAAAAAATGGGGTGGAATGGGGAAAAATGGGAAAAAATGAGAGGGAAAAATGGGGGGAAATGGGGATTAAATGGGGAAAAATAGGGAAAAAAATAGGGGAAAAGGAGGCGGAAATGGGATTAAGGAGCATTGATTGGCTTGACCTGTGGAAAACACGGAATTCCGGGAAAAAATGGGAATTTTGGGGGGAAAATGGGAAAAAATGGGGGAAAAATGGGGGGAAATGGGGATAAAATGGGGGAAAATGGGGGGAAATGGGAAAAAAGGGGAAAAAAGGAGGGAAAATGGGGATAAAATGGGGGAAAAATGGGATTAAGGAGCTCTGATCCTCTTCATCTGCAGGAAACATGGAATTCCAGGAAAAAATGGGAATTTTGGGAGGAAAATGGGGAAAAAATGGGGGGGAATGGGGAAAAATGGGGGGAAAATGGGGGGAAATGGGGATAAAACGGGGGAAAATGGGATTAAGGAGCTCTGATTCTCTTCATCTGCAGGAAACACGGAATTCCGGGAAAAAACGGGAATTTTGGGGGAAAAATGGGAAAAAATGGGGGAAAAATGGGTGGAAATGGAGGGAAAATGGGGAAAAATGGGGAAAAAAATAGGGGAAAAGGAGGGGAAAATGGGATTAAAGAGCATTGATTGGCTTGACCTGTGGAAAACACGGAATTCCAGGAAAAAATGGGAATTTGGGGGGAAAAATGGGAAAAAATGGGGGGGAAATGGGGAAAAATGGGGGGAAAATGGGGAAAAATGGGGAAAAAAGGAGGGAAAATGGGGGGAAATGGGGAAAAAATGGGATTAAGGAGCTCTGATCCTCTTTATCTGCAGGAAACATGGAATTCCAGGAAAAAATGGGAATTTTGGGGGAAAATGGGGAAAAAATGGGGGGGAATGGGGAAAAATGGGGGGAAAATGGGGGAAAATGGGTGGAAAAATGGGGATAAAATGGGGAAAAATGGGGAAAAAATAGGGGAAAATGAGGGGGAAATGGGATTAAGGAGCATTGATTGGCTTGGCCTGTGGAAAACACGGAATTCCGGGAAAAAATGGGAATTTTGGGGAGAAAATGGGAAAAATGGGGTGGAAATGGGGAAAAATGGGGGAAAAATGGGGGGAGAATGGGTAGAAATGGAGGGAAAATGGGGATAAAATGGGGAAAAAATGGGATTAAGGAGCTCTGATCCTCTTTATCTGCAGGGAACATGGAATTCCGGGAAAAAATGGGAATTTTGGGGGAAAAATGGGGAAAAATGGGGGAAAAATGGGGGGAAATGGGTGGAAAATGGGGGAAAAATGGGTGGAAAAATGAGGAAAAATTGGGAAAAATGCGGAAAAAAATAGGGGAGAAGGAGGGGGAAATGGGATTAAGGAGCATTGATTGGCTTGGCCTGTGGAAAACACGGAATTCCGGGAAAAAATGGGAATTTTGGGGGGAAAATGGGAAAAATGAGGGAAAAATGGGGGAAATGGGGAAAAATGGGGGGAAATGGAGGGAAAATGGGGATAAAATGGGAGAAAAAATGGGATTAAGGAGCTCTGATCCTCTTCATCTGCAGGAAACACAGAATTCCAGGAAAAAATGGGAATTTTGGGGGGAAAACAGGGAAAAAATGGGGGGGAATGGGGAAAAAAGCGAAAAAAAAACAGGAATAAAAGTGAAAAAAATGAGAGTAAAAGTGAAAAAAAATGGGAATAAAAGTAAAAAAAAAATGGGAATAAAAATAAAAAAAGAGAATGAAAATGAAAAAATGGTTAAGTGGAAAAAATGGGAATAAAAGTGAAAAAAATTGGAATAAAAGTGAAAAAATGGGAATAAGAGCGAAAAAATTGGAATAAAAGTTAAAAAATGGGAATAAAAGTGAAAAAATGGGAATAAAAATGAAAATAAATGGGAACAAAAATGAAAAAAATGGGAACAAATTTGAAAATAAATGGGAATAAAAGTAAAAAAATGGGAATAAAAGTGAAAAAATGGGAATAAAAATGTCTCTAGAGCCCCCTAGGGTTTGGGAATGGCAGTGGGATTTGGGAATTTTGGGAATTTTGGGAATTTTCCCTCTGGAAAAGCGGGAATACCTTGTTGCTTCCGTCCTGCAGCGGGAGTTTCATGGAGGAGAGGATGGTGAGTTTCTTGATTTCCATCTGGGAAGCTGGAAAAAAATGGGAATTTGGGATGGAATTCATGAAAATCATGGAATTCTCAATGGGAATTCTCAAAATATCGCTTGAAATTTGGATTAAATGGGGATAAATTCCAAAAAAAATTCCATTAAAATTCCCTAAAAATTCAAAAGAAAATTCCCTAAAAAAGCTCCTAAAAAAAAATAAAAAACATTCCCATAAAATCCAAATTAATCCCATAAAATCCCCCAAAAAACACCCCAGAAATCTGGGAAAAACCCTGAAAAATCCCTAAAAAAATCTCAAAAATCCCAAAAAATCCCCCAAAAATTCCCATAAAAACTCTCCAAAAAAACCCCCCAAAAACTCACAAAAAATCTCCCAAAAAAATCTCCCAAAAAAATCCCCAAAAATCAAAAAAAATCCCTAAAAAAATCAGGAAAAAATAACAAAAAAATCCCCCAAAAAAATCCCCAAAAATCCGAAAAATCCCCAAAAACCCTCAAAAAAACCTCAAAAAAATCCCCCCAAAAATCCTCAAAAAATCCCAAAAATTCCCAAAAAAAACCTTAAAAAAATTCCAAAAAACCCTCCAAAAAAAATCCCCCAAAATTCTGAAAAATCTGTCCAAAAATCTCCCTAAAATCCCAGAAATTCCTATAAAAATCCCCAAAAATCCTCAAAAAATGCTAAAAAAAATCCCAAGAAATTCCCATAAAAATTAAAAAAAAAAATCCCATAAAAATCACCAACATACTTTAAAAAATGCCAAAAAATGCCAAAAAAATCCCCCCAAAAATCCAAAAATTCCTGAAAATTCAAAAAAAAAATCCCCAAAAATTCCCATAAAAACCCTCAAAAAAATCCATTAAAAAATCCCCCCAAAAATCCCAAGAATTCCCCCCAAAAACCCCAAAAACCCCTCAAAAAAAACCCAAAAAATCACAAAAAAAATTTAAAAAAAAAACCCCAAAATTTCCATAAAAAGCCCCAAAAAACCCTCAAAAATTCAAAAAAAAAATCCCAAAAAATCCCCAAAATCTCTAAAAAAATCTCCCAAAAATACCCAAAGTTTTCCATAAAAATCCCCTAAAGAACCCTTAAAAAAATCCCAAAAAATTCCCATAAAAACCCTCAAAAAATCCCTAAAATACCTCCAAAAAATCTCAAAAAATCACAAAAATTCCCCCAAAAAATCCTGAAAATCCCTCAAAAAATCCCTCAAAAAATCCCAAAAAATTTCCCAAAAATTCCAAAAAAATTTCCAAAAAATCCCAAAAATATCCTGAAAAAAACCCCAAAAATTTCCAATAAAATCACAAAAAAACCTAAAAATATCTTAAAAAAATCCCCAAAAAGTCCTCAAAAAATTCCCAAAAAAATCCCCAAAAATTTCCATGAAAATCCAAAAAACCCCTCAAAAACCCTCAAAAAATCCCCAAAAAAATCTCTAAAAAGAAATTTAAAAAAAATCCCAAAAATTCCTCCAAAAAATCACAAAAATCCCCCCAAAAAATCCTAAAAATTCCTAAAAAAATCCCTCAAAAAAATCCTCAAAAAAAACCCAAAAAAATCCCCAAAACCCCTCAAAAAAATCCCAAAAATTCCCAAAAAATTCCCCAAAAATCCCCAAAAAACCCTCAAAAAAATCCCAAAAATATCCTGAAAAAATCCCCCAAAATTTCCCATAAAATAACAAAAAAACCTCAAAAAATCTTAAAAAAATCCCCAAAAAATCCTCAAAAAAATCCCAAAATAATCCCCAAAAATTTCCATGAAAATCCAAAAAACCCCTCAAAAAATCCCCAAAAAATCTCTAAAAAGAAATTTAAAAAAAATCCCAAAAATTCCTCCAAAAAATCACAAAAATCCCCCCAAAAAATCCTAAAAATTCCTAAAAAAATCCCCAAAAAATCCTCAAAAAAATCCCAAAAAAATCCCAAAGAATTCCCAGAATTCCCTGAAGCTCCCCCAAGCCCAATCCCATGGAATTTCCCTGGAATTCCGGGAATTCCCGGAGCACTGAAATAATCCCCAAAAAACAAAAAATCCCCCAAAAAATCCCCAAAAAAATCCCCCAAAATTTCCATAAAAACCCAAAAAAACCCTTAAAAAAAATCCCCAAAAATTCCCATAAAAACCCTCAAAAAAATCCCCAAAATACCTCCAAAAAATCTCAAAAAATCACAAAAATTCCCCCAAAAAATCCTGAAAATCCCTCAAAAAAATCCCAAAAATTCCCAAAAAATTCCAAAAAAATCCCCAAAAAACCTCAAAAAATCACAAAAATATCCAGAAAAAAACCCCAAAAAAATCAGAAAA
The DNA here is from genome assembly GCF_030490865.1 of Poecile atricapillus. Taxonomy (NCBI): domain Eukaryota; kingdom Metazoa; phylum Chordata; class Aves; order Passeriformes; family Paridae; genus Poecile; species Poecile atricapillus. The sequence goes on along the minus strand of NC_081250.1, from coordinate 153,366,812 downwards.
AAACCTCAAAAAATCACAAAAAAACCCCCCAAAAAATAATAAAATAATAAAAAAAACCCTCAAAAAATCCCCAAAAAATCTCCAAAAAAATCCCAAAAAATCCTAAAAAAAATCCCAAAAAAATCCCCAAAAAATTCCCAAAATTCCCTGAAGCTCCCCCAAGCCCAATCCCATGGAATTTCCCTGGAATTCCGGGAATTCCCGGAGCACTGAAAAAATCCCCAAAAAATTAAAAAAAAAAATTCCAAAAAACCCTCAAAAAAAACCCCAAAAAATCCCCCCAAAAATCCCCAAAATTTCCATAAAAATCCCCAAAAAAACCTAAAAAAATCCCAAAAAATTCCCATAAAAACCTTCCAAAAATCCCCAAAATCCCCACAAAAAAATCCCAAAAACCCCACAAAAAATCCCCAAAAAACCTCAAAAAAATCCAAAAATATCCCAAAAAATCCTAAAAAAAAATCCCAAAAAAATCCCAAAAAATTCCCAGAATTCCCTGAAGCTCCCCCAAGCCCAATCCCATGGAATTTTCCTGGAATTCCGGGAATTCCCGGAGCACTGAAAAAAATCCCCAAAAAATTAAAAAAAAAAATTCCAAAAAACCCTCAAAAAAAACCCCAAAAAATCCCCCAAAAAATCCCAAAATTTCCATAAAAATCCCCAAAAAAACCTAAAAAAATCCCAAAAAATTCCCATAAAAACCTTCCAAAAATCCCCATAAAAAAATCCCAAAAACCCACAAAAAATCCCCAAAAAACCTCAAAAAAATCCAAAAATATCCCAAAAAATCCTAAAAAAAATCCCTAAAAAATCCCCAAAAAATTCCCAAAATTCCCCGAACCTCCCCCAAGCCCAATCCTATGGAATTTCCCTGGAATTCTGGGAATTCCCGGAGCACTGAAAAAAAATCCCCAAAAAATAAAAAAAAACCAAAAAAATTCCCAAAAATTCCAAAAAAATTTCAAAAAAATCCCAAAAATATCCGGAAAAAAACCCCAAAAAAATCAGAAAAAACCCTCAAAAAATCTCAAAAAAAAACCCCCAAAAATAAAAAAATAATAAAAAAAACCCTCAAAAAATCTCCAAAAAATCTCCAAAAAATCCAAAAAAAATCCCAAAAAAAATCCCAAAAAATTCCCAGAATTCCCTGAAGCTCCCCCAAGCCCAATCCTATGGAATTTTCCTGGAATTCCGGGAATTCCCGGAGCACTGAAAAAAATCCCCCCCCCCCAAAAAAAAAAATTCCAAAAAATGCTCCAAAAAACTAAAAAAAATTCCCAAAAATTTCCATAAAAACCAAAAAAAAATCGCCCAAAAATTCCCATAAAAACCCTCAAAAAAATCCCCAAAATACCTCCAAAAAATCCCAAAAAAATCCCCCAAAAATCCCAAAAAATCCCCAAAACCCCTCCAAAAATCAAAAAAAAATCCACAAAAAATCCCAAAAAAATTCCAATAAAATAAAAAAAAATCCTCAAAAAATCTCAAAAAAATCCCAAAAAATTCCCCAAATTCACTGAAGCTCCCCCAAGCCCAATCCCATGGAATTTCCCTGGAATTCCGGGAATTCCCGGAGCACTGACGGGCGCTGTTGAGGAGGTGGCGCAGCACCAGCAGGGATCCCACGCGGAGCCGCTCGGAGCCGCTCTCCAGTTTCGGGAGCAGGAAAAGCAGGAGCCGATCCGGGAAAGGAAAAGCTGGAAAAAATTGGGATAAAAATTTAGGAATTTTGGGAATTTGGGATGGGAATTGATGATGGGAATTGAAGGGGGGATGGGGGGATTGGGGGTTGAGGAGGGATGGGGAAAGGAGGGGAAATTGGGGGGAAATGGGAAAAAATTGGGGAAAATTGGGGGGAAAAGGAGGGAAAAATTGAGGGAAAATAGGGGGAAAATTGGGAAAAAAGGGGGGAAAATTGGGGGGGAATTGGAGAAAATATTGGGGAAAAATTGGGAAAAAATTGGGGAGAAATTGAGGAAAAATTTGAGAACTGAGGGAAAATTGGGGGAAAAAACAGGGAAAAAATTGGGGAAAAATTGGGGAAAAATTGGGGAAAAATTGGGAAAAAAGGGGGGAAAATTGGGGGGAATTGGACAAAAAATTGGGGAAAAATTGGGAAAAAATTGGGAAAAAATTGGGGGGAAATTGGGGGAAAATTTGAGAATTGAGGGAAAATTGGGGAAGAAACAGGGAAAAAATTGGGGAAAAATTGGGGAAAAATTGGGAAAAAAAAAGGGGGGAAAATTGGGGGGGAATTGGACAAAAAATTGGGGAAAAATTGGGAAAAAATTGGGAAAAAATTGGGGGGAAATTGGGGGAAAATTTGAGAATTGAGGGAAAATTGGGGGAAGAAACAGGGAAAAAATTGGGGAAAAATTGGGGAAAAATTGGGGAAAAATTGGGGGGAAATTGAGGAAAAATTTGAGAATTGAGGGAAAATTGGGGGAAAATAGGGAAAAAATTGGGGAAAAATTGGGAAAAAATGGGGAAAAATTGGGTAAAAATTGGAGAAAATTGGGGAAAAATTGGGGGAAATTGGGAAAAAATTGGGTGGAAATTGGGAGGAAATTGGGAAAAATGCAGAAAAAAGAGGGGAGTTGAGGAAAAAATGGGTAAAAATTGGGAAAAAAGGGGCAAAAATTGAGGAAAGAAATGGAGGGAATTGGGAAAATTTGGGAAAAAAGAAGGAGAAAATTGGGGAAAAATTGGGAAAAAAATGGGGGAAAATTGAGGGAAAATTGGGGGAAAATTGGGGGAAATCGGGGAAAATATTGGGGAAAATTATGAAAATTTGGGGAAAAATTGGGGAAAAATAGGGGAAAAATAAGGAGAAATTTTGGAAAAAATGAGGAAAATTGGGGAAAAAAGGGGGGAAAATAGGGAAAATTGGAGGAAAATCGGGGAAAAATTAAGGGGAAATTGGGGAAAAATTTGGGAATAAATTGGGGAATATATTGGGATTGGGAAATTTGGGGGAAATATGGTTGGGGAAAATTGGGGGGGAAATGTGGAAAAAAATTGGGGGGAAAATTGGGAAAAAAATTGGGGGAAACAGGAATATTGGAGAAAATTGGGAAAAAAAAATCAGAAAAATTTGGGGTAAAATTTGGGAAAAATTGGGGGAAAATTGGGGGGAAAATTGGGGAAAAAATGGGGAAAAATTGAGGAAAAATTGGGGAAATTTTGGGAAAAATTGGGGAAAAATTGGGGAAAAATTGGGGAAAAATTGGGGAAAAGGAAAAAAATGAGGGATAAGAGGAAAACTGGGAAAAAATTGGGGGAAAATTGGGAAAAATTTGGAATAATTGAGGAAAAGGATTAAAAAGGGCGAAAATTGGGGGAAAATGGGGGAAAGGGGGGAAAACTGGGAAAAAAGCAGGAAAATTGAGAAAAATATCAGAAAAGGGTGGGAAATTGGTTAAAAAGGGGGAAAATTGGGGGAAATTGGGGGAAAAAAGGGGAAAAATTGATGGAAAATTGGGTAAAATTTGGGAAAATTTGGGGGAAAATTGGGAAAAAATGGGGGAAAAATTGAAGGAAAAAGGGGAAATTTGGGAAAAAAATTGAGGAAATAAGAGGGAAAATTGGGATAAAGGGAAGGAGATTGAGGAGAAAAGAGAGAAATGGAAAAAAATCGAGAAAAAAGGGAAAAAAATTGGTTAAAAAGGGGGAAAGTTGGGGTAAATTGGGGAAAAAAGGGGAAAAATTGAAGATAAAAGGGGAAATTTGGGAAAAAATTGAGGAAAAAAGAGGAAAATTGGGGAAAAAAGAGGAAAAATTGGGATAAAGGGAGGGAAATTGAGGAGAAATGAGGGAAATTGGGGGAATTTGGATTTTTTGGGATTTCCCAGCTCCAAAGGCTCTGGAAAATCCTCGGGAATTGCGGGAATTGCTCACCCAGGACGGAGAAGCAGCGCAGGAGCTCCGTGTGGTTCTTGGCGTTTGTGGGAATGTTGGGATCAGCTGGAGCACAAATCTGTGGGAAAATGGGAAAAAACAATGGGAAAATCCAGGGAAAAGGTGGGAAAAAAGCTGGGAAAAATTAGGGAAAATAAGAGGGGAATATGGGGAAAATTCGGGGAAAATTTAGGGAAAATCTGGGGAAAAATTCTGAAAAAATCTGGGGAAAAATCAGTGAAAAAAACAGGGAAAATCTGGGGGAAAAACCTGGGAAAATTCAGGGAAAATCTAGAAATAAACAGGGAAAACTTGGAAAAATCAGGGAAAATGTGGGGAAAAGCCTGGCAAAAACTCAGGGAAAGTCCCAGAAAAACCCCGGAAAAATCTTAGAAAAATCCAGGAAAAATCTCCTAAAAATCCTTAAAAAAATCCATGGAAAATCCTAAAAAATCCTGGAAAAATCCCAGGAAAAAAAAAAAAAATCCCAAAGAAGCCCCAAAAAAATCCTGAAAAAATATGGGAAAAATTCTGAAAAAATCTGGAAAAAACTCCCAGAAAAATCCGGGAAAAATCCAGGAAAAAGCCAAAAAAAATCCTGAAAAAATCTGGGGAAAATTCAGAAAAAATCCAAGAAAATTCAACAAAAATCATGGAAAAAATCCCTGAAAAATCCTGGAAAGATCCTGGGAAAATTCTGCAAAATCCCTGAAAAATCAAAAAAATATCCAAGAAAAATAGGTGAAAAATTCTGAAAAAATTTAGGAAAAATTTTTTGAAAAATCCAGGAAAGATCCGGGAAAAGTCCAGGAGAAATCCCAGAAAAATCCTGAAAAAATCCTCGGAAAATCCTGGAAAAGTCCCCGAATAATCCCCAAAAAATCCTGAAAAAATCTGGGAAAAATTCTGAAAAAATCTGGGAAAATTCGGGAAGAATCTGGGAAAAATCTGGGAAAAATCCCCAAAAAATCTGGGAAAAGTTCTAAAAAAAATCTATGAAAAATCACAGAAAAATCCTGAAAAATCGAGAAAAAATAAAAAAAAAAGCCCAAAAAAATAGGGGAAAAATCCTGAAAAAACCCAGGAAATTTTAAAAAAACCAACAAAAACTGAAAAAATCCTGGGAGAATCCTGGAAAAATCCCTGAAAAATAAAAAAAAAAAATAATCCCAAAAAGATATGGAAAAATTCTGAAAAAATCTGGGAAAATCCGGGAAAAATCCTGGAAAAATCCCCCAAAAATTTGGGAAAAATTCTGAAAAATTCAACAAAAAACCCCAGAAAAATCCTGAAAAGATCTGGGAAAAATTCTGAAAAAAATCTGGGAAAATCCTGGAAAAATCCTGGAAAAATCCCCCAAAAATTTGGGAAAAATTCTGAAAAATCAACGAAAAATCCCAGAAAAATCCTGAAAAAATCTGCGAAAAATCCGCGAAAAATCTGGGAAAAATTCAGGAAAAAATCCAGAAAAATTCTGAAAAAATCCAGGAAAAATCCCAGAAAAATCTGGGACAAATCCAGCAGAAATCCAGGAAAAATCCCAGGATTAGAGGAGAATTCCTGGGAATTCCCTGACCTGGGCCAGCAGCGTTCCCAGGAGCGATTCCAGCTGCGCTTCCAAGCTCCGGCTCCCGATTCCCACGGAAGATTCCAGAATCTGGCAGAGGCTCTGTGGGAAGAAGAAAAAAAATCAGGAAAAATCCATTAAAAAAAAGGAAAAATCAGGGAATTCTGGCAATTCCAAGGGGAAAATTCCCAAAAAATCCCAGTTTGAAATTGTTCCTGGTTTCCTCTGGGATCAAATCCTGAATTTCCCTCCTGGATCCCAATTTGGATCTTTTCAATCCTTGATTTTATTTTTATTTTGGGAAGAGGTTTTCCAGCTCTTTGCTGGGATATGAACATGGGAATAATCCTGGAAAAATCTTGGAAAAATCTTGGAAAAATCCAGGAAAAATCCTGGGAAAATCCTGGAAATTTTCTGGGAAAATCCTGGGAAAATTCTGGGAAAATCCACAGAAAACCCAAGAAAAATTCAGGAAAAATCCAGGAAAAATTCAGGAAGAATCCCCGAAAATTCCCTGAAAAACCCAGGAAAAATCTGGGAAAATCCAGTAAAAAACAAGAATAATTCAGGAAAATTGCTGGAGAAATGCAAGAATAATCCCTGAAAATTCCCCCCAAAAACCAGGAAAAATCTGGGAAAAATCCTGGGAAAATCCCAGAAAATTCTAGGATAAATCCAGGAAAAAATCCCAGAAAATTCCTGGAAAAATCCAGGAAAAGATCCAGAAAATTCCTGGAGAAATCTAAGAATAATCCCTGAAAATTCCCTTAAAAAAACAGGAAAAATCCAGAAAAATCCAGGAAAAAACCTCGAAAAATCCCAGAACATTCCAGGAAAAATCTAGGAAAAAAATCCAGAAAATTCCTGGAAAAATCCTGGAATAACCCCTGGGAATTCCCAAAAAAATCCAGGAAAAGTCTGGGAAAATTCAGGAAAAATCTGGGAAAAATCTCAGAAAACTCCAGAAAAAATCCCAGAAAGAATCCAGGAAAAATCCCCCAAAAATCCAGGAAAACCTCAGGATAAATCCCTGAAAATTCCCTAAAAAAAATCCAGGAAAAATCCAGGAAAAAAACATGGAAAAATCCCAGAAAATTCCAGAAAAAATCCAGGATAAATCCCAAAAAATTCCCTAAAAAAATCCAGAAAAAATCCTGGGAAAGTCCGGGAAAAATCCCAGAAAATTCCAGGAAAAATCCAGAATAAATCCCAAAAAATTCCTTTAAAAATCACTGAAAATTCCGGGAAAAATCCAGGAAAAATCCTGGGAAACCCCAGAAGTTTGGGAAAGAATTCCCAGACCTTGGAGATGGGAAAAGGCTCCGGGTGTTTCTTGTAGAGGCCGAGAATTCCCGGCAGGATTTTTGGGAGTTGCTCTTCCAGCTTTTCCTCGGGAATTAAGGAGCTCATGGGGCCCAGGGCTTCCACCACGGCCAAACGCACCTGGAAAATCCGGGAAAAGAGCGGGAAAATCCCGGAATTCCAACGGGAATCGGAATTAGGGATGGGGAGGAGGAGGAATTCCGGGAATTCCCGAATTCAGGGGGGGTTCAGGGTTAAAATTCCCAATCCTGAGGGATTGCATTCCCAAAATTCCCAATCCTGTTCCAAATATCCTGATCCAAATATCCCAAATTCCCAAATCTGGGAATTTCCAAATCCCAGAATTCCCGAATCCCAACATTCCCAAATCCCAGAATTCCCAAATTCCAGCATTCCAAATCTGGGAATTCCCACTCCCACCATTCCCAAATCCTGGAATTCCCATTCCCAGCATTCCCAATTCCAGGAATTCCCATTCCCACCATTCCCAAATCCCAGGAATTCTCATTCCCAGAATTCCCATTCCTGCTATTCCCAAATCTGGGAATTCCCATTCCCAAATCCCAGAATTCCCTCTCCTGCTGTTCCCAAATCCCGGAATTCCCAAATCCCGGAATTCCCAAATCCCACCATTCCCAAATCTCAGGAATTCCCAAATCCAAGAATTCCCAAATCTGGAATTCCCAAATCCTGAGAATTCCCTTTCCCACCATTCCCAAATCCAGGAATTCCCACTCCCAACATTCCCGAATCCAAGAATTCCCATTCCCAGAATTCCCAAATCCCGAGAATTCCCCTTCCCACCATTCCCAAATCCAGGAATTCCCACTCCCACCATTCCCAAATCCCAGGAATTCCCATTCCTGGAATTCCTGAACCCCAGAATTCCCAAATCCCGCCATTCCCAAATCCCAGAATTCCTGCTCCCACTACTCCAAAATCCCAATATCTCAAATCTGGGAATTCCCAAATCCAGTAATTCCCTCTCCTGCTGTTCCCAAATCCTGGAATTCCCAAATCTGGGAATTCCCAAATCCCACCATTCCCAAATCCAAGAATTCCCATTCCTGGAATTTCCAAATCCTGGAATTCTCGCTCCCAGCATTCCCAAATCCCAGAATTCCCATTCCCACCATTCCCAAATCCCGGAATTCCTGAATCCCAGAATTCCCGAATCCAGGAATTCCCACTCCCACCATTCCCAAATCCCGGAATTCCCATTCCCGGAATTCCAGAATCCCCGAATTCCCATTCCCAGCATTCCCAAATCTCAGGAATTCCCAGAATTCCCAGAATTCCCAGAATTCCCAAATCCCGGAATTCCCACCCCCACCATTCCCAAATCCCAGAATTCCCATTCCCACCATTCCCACAACCCAGAATTCCCATTCCCGGAATTCCCAAATCCCAGAATTCCCACTCCCACCATTCCTAAATCCTGGAATTCCCATTCCTGGAATTCCTACATCCCACAATTCCCGAATCCCAGAATTCCCAAATCCCGGAATTCCCATCCCCACAATTCCCAAATCCTGGAATTTCCATTCCCACCATTCTCAAATCCCGGAATTCTTGCTCCCACCATTCCCAAATCCCAGAATTCCCATTCCCAGAATTCCTAAATTCCCACCATTCCCAAATCCCGGAATTCCCAATCCCAGCATTCCCAAATCCTGGAATTCCCATTCCCGGATTTCCTGAATCCCAGAATTCCCAAATCCCACCATTCCCAAATCCCGGAATTCCCAATCCCAGCATTCCCATTCCCACCATTCCCAAATCCTGGAACTCCCAAATCCCAGGAATTCCCATTCCCAGCATACCCAGCATTCCCAGAATTCCCAGAATTCCCGGAATTCCTGGAATTCCCACCTTGGCCTCTCTCTGGGGGAGCCAGGTCTGGAAGAGGAGCTCGAAGGCGGCTCCGAATTCCTGGGCAAAGGCGTCCCTGCGGATCGTGGGGTCCGGAGCCTGATCCCGAGCCGCCAAATATTCCAGGATGCTCTCGCTGAAACGCTGCAGAGCTGGGGAAAAACATTCCAGGGAATTCCAGGATTGTTTGGGAATTTTTTGGGAATTTTTTGGGAATTTTTGGGAATTTTTTTGGAATTTTTGGGGACTTTTTTTAATTTTTCAGGAATTTTTTAGGTATTTTTTTGGATTTTTTGGGGACTTCTACGGAATTTTTCAAGGTTTTAAAAACTTGATGGGGTTTGGGAAAGATTGGGAAATTTTAGGAATATTTGGGGATTTTTTGGGAATTTTTTGGGAATTTTGGAAATTTTTGGGAATTTTTTGGGGAATTTTTGAGGATTTTTTTTAATTTTTGGGTTTTTTTTAGGAATTTTTTGGGATTTTTTCGGGACTTCCATGAAGTTTTCCAAGGTTTTAGAAACTTGATGGGATTTGGGAAAGATTGGAAAATTTTAGGAATATTTGGGAATTTTGGGGGGAATTTTTAGGAATTCTTGGTTTTGGTTTTTTTTATTTTTAGGAATTTTTTTATTTTTAATGAAATTTTTGTTGGGGAATTTTGATCCAGAGCCTGATCCCGAGCCAGCAAATATTCCAGGATGCTCTCGCTGAAACGCTGCAGAGCTGGGGAAAAACATTCCAGGGAATTCCAGGATTGTTTGGGAATTTTCTGGGAATTTTTTGGGAATTTTTTGGGAATTTTTTTGAATTTTTTTGGAATTTTTGGGGACTTTTTTTAATTTTTCAGGAATTTTTTAGGTATTTTTTTGGATTTTTTGGGGGACTTCTACGGAATTTTTCAAGGTTTTGGAAACTTTATGGGGCTTGTGAAACATTGGGAAATTTTAGGAATATTTGGGGATTTTTTGGGAATTTTTGGGATTTTTGGAAATTTTTTGGAATTTTTTGGAGAATTTTTGGGGATTTTTTTAAATTTTTGGGTTTTTTTTTTAGGAATTTTATGGGGACTTTTATGGAATTTTTCAAGATTTTAAAAACTTTAAGGGGTTTGGGAAAGGTTGGAAAATTTTAGGAATATTTGGGGATTTTTGGGGGGAATTTTTAGGAATTCTTGGTTTTGTTTTTTTTTATTTTTAGGAATTTTTTGATTTTTAATCAAAGTTTTTTGGGGAATTTTGATCCAGAGCCTGATCCCGAGCCAGCAAATATTCCAGGACGCTCTCGCTGAAACGCTGCAGAGCTGGGAAAAAACATTCCAGGGAATTCCAGGATTGTTTGGGAATTTTTTGGGAATTTTTTGGGAATTTTTTAGAATTTTTTTGGAATTTTTGGGGACTTTTTTTTAATTTTTGAGGAGTTTTTTGGGGGTTTTTTTAGGAATTTTTGGGGATTTCTATGGAATTTTTCAAGGTTTTAGAAACTTGATGGGGCTTGGGAAACATTGGGAAATTTAAGGAATATTTGGGGATTTTTTGGGAATTTTTTGGGATTTTTGGAAATTTTTTGGAATTTTTTGGAGAATTTATGGGGATTTTTTTTTAATTTTTGGGGTTTTTTTTAGGAATTTTTTGGGGATTTTTATGGAATTTTTCAAGGTTTTAGAAACTTGATGGGATTTGGGAAAGATTGGACAATTTTAGGAATATTTGGGAATTTTTGGGGGGAATTTTTAGGAATTCTTGGTTTTGATTTTTTTTATTTTTAGGAATTTTTTGATTTTTAATGAAATTTTTGTTGGGGAATTTTGATCCAGAGCCTGATCCCGAGCCAGCAAATATTCCAGGATGCTCTTGCTGAAACGCTGCAGAGCTGGGAAAAAACATTCCAGGGAATTCCAGGATTGGTTGGGAATTTTTGGGGAATTTTTTGGGAATTTTTTAGAATTTTTTTGGAATTTTTGGGGACTTTTTTTTAATTTTTGAGGAATTTTTTTAGGATTTTTTTGGATTTTTTGGGGGACTTCTATGGAATTTTTCAAGGTTTTAGAAACTTGATGGGGCTTGGAAAGAGCTGAAAATTTTAGGAACATTTGGGGATTTTTTTGGAATTTTTTTGGAATTTTGGGGGGATTTTTTGGAAATTTTTTGGAATTTTTTGGAGAATTTTTGGGGATTTTTTTAAATTTTGGGGTTTTTTTTTTAGGAATTTTTTTGGGAATTTTATGAAAGTTTTCAAGGTTTTAGAAACTTTATTGGATTTGGGAAAGATTGGAAAATTTTAGGAATATTTGGGAATTTTTGGGGGGAATTTTTGGGAATTCTTGGGATGTTTTTATTTATTTTTAGGAATTTTTTTATTTTTAATCAAATTTTTTTGGGGAATTTTGATCCAGAGCCTGATCCCGAGCCAGCAAATATTCCAGGATGCTCTCGCTGAAACGCTGCAGAGCTGGGAAAAACATTCCAGGGAATTCCAGGATTGGTTGGGAATTTTTTGGGAATTTTTTGGGAATTTTTTGGGAATTTTTTGTAATTTTTTTTGAATTTTAGGAATTTTTGGGGAGTTCTATGGAATTTTTCAAGGTTTTAGAAACTTTATGGGGCTTGGGAAAGATTGGAAAATTTTAGGAATATTTGGGGATTTTTTGGGAATTTTTTGGGATTTTTGGAAATTTTTTGGAATTTTTTGGAGAATTTTTGAGGATTTTTTAAAATTTTTGGGGGGTTTTTTAGGAATTTTTTGGGGACTTTTATGGAATTTTTCAAGGTTTTAGAAACTTTATGGGGTTTGGGAAAGATTGGAAAATTTTAGGAATATTTGGGGATTTTTTGGGAATTTTGGGGGATTTTTTTGGAATTTTTGGATTTTTTGGGGAATTTTTGGGGATTTTTTTAAAATTTTTGGGTTTTTTTTTTTAGCGATTTTTTGGGGACTTTTATGGAATTTTTCAAGGTTTTGGAAACTTGATGGGGTTTGGGAAAGGTTGGAAAATTTTAGGAATATTTGGGGATTTTAGGGGGGAATTTTTGGGAATTCTTGGTTTTGTTTTTTTTTTATTTTTAGGAATTTTTTGATTTTTAATCAAATTTTTTGGGGGGAATTTTGATCCAGAGCCTGATCCCGAGCCGCCAAATATTCCAGGATGCTCTCACTGAAACGCTGCAGAGCTGGGAAAAAACATTCCAGGGAATTCCAGGATTGTTTGGGAATTTTTGGGGGAATTTTTTGGGAATTTTTTGGAATTTTTTTGGGATTTTTTTGGAATTTTTTGGGATTTTTTTGGAATTTTTTTTAATTTTTGAGAAGTTTTTTGGGGCTTTTTTTAGGAATTTTTGGGGAGTTCTATGGAATTTTTCAAGGTTTTGGAAACTTGATGGGGTTTGAGAAAGATTGGAAAATTTTAGGAACATTTGGGGATTTTTTGGGAATTTTTTGGGATTTTTGGAAATTTTTTGGAATTTTTTGGAGAATTTTTGGGGATTTTTTTAAATTTTTGGGGGTTTTTTTTAGGAATTTTTTGGGGGATTTTATGAAAGTTTTCAAGGTTTTAGAAACTTGATGGGATTTGGGAAAGATTGGAAAATTTTAGGAATATTTGGGAATTTTTGGGGGGAATTTTTGGGAATTCTTGGGGTGTTTTTATTTATTTTTAGGAATTTTTTTATTTTTAATGAAATTTTTGTTGGGGAATTTTGATCCAGAGCCTGATCCCGAGCCAGCAAATATTCCAGGATGCTCTCGCTGAAACGCTGCAGAGCTGGGAAAAACATCCCAGGGAATTCCAGGATTGTTTGGGAATTTTTTGGGAATTTTTTGGGAATTTTTTGGAATTTTTTTGGAATTTTTTTTGAACTTTTTTGGGAATTTTTGGGGAATTTTTGGGGGTTTTTTTTAGAAATTTTTGGGGACTTCTATGGAATTTTCCAAGGTTTTAAAAACTTTATGGGGCTTGGGAAAGAATGGAAAATTTTAGGAATATTTGGGGATTTTTTGGAATTTTGGGGGAATTTTTGGGAATTTTTTGGAATTTTTTAGAATTTTTTGGAATTTTTGGGGGAATTTTTTGGGATTTTTTTAAATTTTTGGGGGGTTTTTTAGGAATTTTTTAGGGACTTCTATGGAATTTTTCAAGGTTTTAGAAACTTGATGGGGTTTGGGAAAGATTGGAAAATTTTAGGAATATTTGGGAATTTTTGGGGGGAATTTTTGGGAATTCTTGGGGTGTTTTTATTTATTTTTAGGAATTTTTTTATTTTTAATTTAATTTTTGTTGGGGAATTTTGATCCAGAGCCTGATCCCGAGCCAGCAAATATTCCAGGATGCTCTCGCTGAAACGCTGCAGAGCTGGGAAAAAACATTCCAGGGAATTCCAGGATTGTTTGGGAATTTTTTGGGAATTTTTTGGGAATTTTTTGGGAATTTTTTCGGAATTTTTTTTAATTTTTGAGGAATTTTTTAGGATTTTTTTTGGATTTTTTGGGGGACTTCTATGGAATTTTTCAAGGTTTTAAAAACTTGATGGGGTTTGGGAAAGATTGGGAAATTTTAGGAATATTTGGGGATTTTTTGGGAATTTTTTGGGAATTTTTTGGGAATTTTTTGGAATTTTTTGGGGAATTTTTGGGGATTTTTTTAAATTTTTGGGGTTTTTTTAGGAATTTTTTGGGGACTTTTATGGAATTTTTCAAGGTTTTAGAAACTTTATGGGGTTTGGGAAAGATTGGAAAATTTTAGGAATATTTGGGGAATTTTTGGGGAGGAATTTTTAGGAATTCTTGGGTTTGTTTTTTTTTATTTTTAGGAATTTTTTGATTTTTAATGAAATTTTTGTTGGGGAATTTTGATCCAGAGCCTGATCCCGAGCCACCAAATATTCCAGGATGCTCTCGCTGAAACGCTGCAGAGCTGGGAAAAAACATTCCAGGGAATTCCAGGATTGTTTGGGAATTTTTTGGGAATTTTTTGGGAATTTTTTGTAATTTTTTTTGAATTTTTTTTGGAATTTTTTTTAATTTTTGAGGAGTTTTTTGGGGATTTTTTTTAGGAAATTTTGGGGAGTTCTATGGAATTTTTCAAAGTTTTAGAAACTTGATGGGGTTTGGGAAAGATTGGAAAATTTTAGGAATATTTGGGGATTTTTTGGGAATTTTTTGGGATTTTTGGAAATTTTTTGGAATTTTTTGGAGAATTTTTGGGGATTTTTTTAAGTTTTTGGGGATTTTTTTTAGGAATTTTTTTGGGAATTTTATGAAAGTTTTCAAGGTTTTAGAAACTTGATGGGATTTGGGAAAGATTGGAAAATTTTAGGAATATTTGGGAATTTTTGGGGGGAATTTTTTAGGGATTTTTGGGAATTTTTTGGGAATTTTTTCCTAGTTTTTGGGATTTTTTTTCATATTTTTTTAGGATTTTTTTTTTCTTTTAATGGAATTTTTCAAGGTTTTCAAAGCTTTGTGGGGTTTGGGAAGGTTTGGGAAATTTCAGGAATATTTGGGAATTTTGGGGGGATTTTTTGGGGAATTTTTTGGGGAATTTTTGGGGAATTTTTTTGGGATTTTTTAAAATTTTGGGTTTTTTTTTTAAGATTTTTTTTATTTTTGGGAGGATTTCTACGGAATTTTTCAAGGTTTTGGAAACTTTATGGGGTTTGGGAAAGATTGGAAAATTTAAGGAATATTTGGGGGTTTTTTTGGAATTTTTTTGGAATTTTGGGGGGATTTTTTGGGAATTTTTGGAATTTTTTGGAGAATTTTTGGGGATTTTTTTAAATTTTTGGGGGTTTTTTTTAGGAATTTTTTGGGGAATTTTATGAAAGTTTTCAAGGTTTTAGAAACTTGATGGGGTTTGGGAAAGATTGGAAAATTTTAGGAACATTTGGGAATTTTTGGGGGGAATTTTTGGGAATTCTTAGTTTTGTTTTTTTTTATTTTTAGGAATTTTTTGATTTTTAATCAAATTTTTTTGGGGAATTTTGATCCAGAGCCTGATCCCAACCCAGCAAATATTCCAGGATGCTCTCGCTGAAACGCTGCAGAGCTGGGGAAAAACATTCCAGGGAATTCCAGGATTGTTTGGGAATTTTTTGGGAATTTTTTGGGAATTTTTTTGGAATTTTTTTGGAATTTTTTGGAATTTTTTTGGAATTTTTTTGAATTTTTGAGGAGTTTTTTGGGGATTTTTTTAGGAATTTTTGGGGACTTCTATGGAATTTTTCAAGGTTTTGGAAACTTTATGGGGCTCGGGAAACATTGGGAAATTTTAGGAATATTTGGGGATTTTTTGGGAATTTTTTGGGATTTTTGGAAAATTTTTGCAATTTTTTGGAGAATTTTGGGGGATTTTTTTAAATTTTGGGGGGTTTTTTTAGGAATTTTTTTGGGAATTTTATGAAAGTTTTCAAGGTTTTAGAAACTTGATGGGATTTGGGAAAGATTGGAAAATTTTAGGAATATTTGGGAATTTTTGGGGGGAATTTTTTAGGGATTTTTGGGAATTTTTTTGGAATTTTTTCATAGTTTTTGGGATTTTTTTTCATATTTTTTTAGGATTTTTTTTTTCTTTTAATGGAATTTTTCAAGGTTTTCAAAGCTTTGTGGGGTTTGGGAAGGTTTGGGAAATTTTAGGAATATTTGGGAATTTTGGGGGAATTTTTTGGGAATTTTTTGGGGAATTTTTTTGGGAATTTTTGGGGAATTTTTGGGGGGATTTTTTAAAATTTTGGGGTTTTTTTTAGGAATTTTTTGGGATTCTTGGGGACTTCTATGGAATTTTTCAAGGTTTTGGAAACTTGATGGGGTTTGGGAAAAGCTAGAAAATTTCAGGAATATTTGGAGATTTTTTGGGAATTTTTGGGAAATTTTGGGGAATTTTGGGGGAATTTTTTTTTTTAATTTTTAAGGATTTTTTTAGGGATTTTTTGGGGATTTTTAAGTGATTTTTTTATTTTAATTGAATTTTTCAAGATTTTAGAAATTTTTTGAGGGCTTGGGAAGAGTTGGAAAATTTCAGGAATATTTGGGGATTTTTTGGGAATTTTTTTTTTTAATTATTTTGTATTTTTTTGGAATTTTTTTCATATTTTTGGGGATTTTTTTTTTAATTTTGGGGGATTTTTTTAAATTTTGGGAAGTTTTTTGGAGTTTTTAGAATCTTTAGGATAGATAGAGAAAGGTTGGAAAAATTCAGGAATATCTGGGAATTTTTTTGAATTTTGGGGGATTTTTTGGGAATTTTTTTGGAATTTCTAAAATTTTTAAATTTTTAATAGAAATTAAATGAAAGATTCCTAAAAAAATTCCATAAAAAATAAAAAAAAAATAAATCCAGACTTGCCCAAACTTCTCCCCCCAAAATTCCCAAAAATTAAATGAATTTTTTTTTTAAATTCCCCCAAAATTCCCAAACACTTCCCAAAAGAAAATTCCAAAAAATGAAATTAAAAACTCAAAAAAATTCCATGAAAAATTCCAAAAAAATTCCAAAACCTCTCCCAATAAAATTCACAAAAATGACACAAAAAATCCCCCCAAAATTAAATGAAAATGTCAAAAAAAATTCCAAGCAAAATTAAAAAAAATTCCAAAAAAATTCCCAACACTTCCCAAAAAAATTCCAAAATATTCAACAAATTCAAAAAAACAAAGAAAATTAAAAGAAAAAAAAAATCCTAAAAAGTTCCGAAAAATTAAACAAAAAAATTTCCAAAAATACCCAAAAAATTCTAATAAAATTCCCAAAAAGTTCCAGAAAATTAAACACAAAAATTTTTAAAGAATCTAAAAAAATTCCAAAAAAATTCCCAAAAATTCCCAAACTTTCCCAAACCTCTCCCAATAAAATTCCCAAAAATTACATTAAAAAATCCCAAAAATCAAAGTTAAAAATAAAATCCAAGAAAATTCCAAGAAAAAATTTTAAAAAATTCAGTAGAATTCCGAAAAAATTCTGAAAAATTAAACAAAAAAATTTAAAAAAATTTTAAAAATTACAAAAAAAAAATACAAAAAATTACAAAGAAATTCCCAAACTTTCCCAAACCTTTCCCAAAAAAATTCCATGTAAAATTCCCCAAAAATCAAATGAAAAATAAAGAAAAATCACAAGAAATACCCAAAAATTAAATAAAAAATTCCAAAATAAATCCAAAAAAATTCCAACAAAAATCACAAACTCTTCCCAAAAAATTCCAAAAAATTAAACAAGAAAATTTAAAAAAAATTCAAGAAAATAAAAATCCTAAAAAGTTCCAAAAAATTAAACAAAAAAAATTTCAAAAAATATCCAAAAAAATTCCAATGAAATTCTCAAATAGATCCAAGAAATTAAACAAAAATAATTTTAAAAAAATCTAAAAAATATCCCAAAAAATTCCCCAAAAATTCCCAAACTTTCCCAAACTTCTCCCAATAAAATTCTGAAAATTTCCATAAAAGGTAAAAAAAAAATTAAAAAAAAATCCAAACTCTCCCAAAAAATTCCAAAAAATTCCATAAAAAATAATAAAAAAAAAAATTCAAAAAAATTTCCAAACTTTCCCAAACTTCTCCCAATAAAATTCCCAAAAATTAAATGAAAATTTTAAAAAAAATTTTTAAAAATCCAAAAAAATTTTAGTAAAATTCCCAAATACTTCCCCAAAAAAATCCAAAAATTAAACAAAAAATTTAAAAAAAAATCCAAAAAAATTTAAAAAAAATTCCCAAACTTTCCCAAACCTCTCCCAATAAAAATCCCAAAAATCAAATGGAAAATTCCAAGAAAATTCCAAGAAAATTTTTAAAAATTACAAAAAAATTACAAAAAATTCCAAAACTTTCCCAAACCTTTCCCAAAATAATTCCATGAAAAATTCCCAAAATCAAATGAAAAATTAAAAAAAATCCCAAGAAAAATTAAAAAAAAAAAATCCAAAAAAATTCCCAAACTTTCCCAAAACTCCACAATTTTTTTTCCCAGTGTTTCCCAAGAATTCCCCGATCCCAAAATTCCCGTTTCCCGCCTTTTCCAGGGTTTTTTTTGGGAATGGTTACCGAAGCAGAGCGTGGATTTCATGGAATCCGCCCGGGCCATTCCCAGCATGGGCAGCAGCGTTCCCAGGATGGAATTCAGGAACGGAACCATCCCGAAAACTTGGGGGAAAAAACGGGAAAAGGTCATGGAAAAATATTCCCTGTGGAATTCTGGATTCAATTCCTAAAATTCCAGCCCAAATTCCCAGAATTCCGGCCCAAATTCCCAGAATTCCAGCCCAAATTCCCAGAATTTCAGCTTCAATTCTAAAATTCCAGCCCAAATTCCCAAAATTCCAGCCCAAATTCCCAGAATTTCAGCCCAAATTCCCAAATTTCAGCCTCAATCCCAAAATCTCAGCTCAAATTCCCAGAATTTCAGCTTCAATTCCCAGAATTCCAGCCCAAATTCCCAATATTCCAGCCTCAATCCCAAAATTCCAGCCCAAATTCCCAGAATTTCTGCCTCAATCCCAAAATTCCAGCCCAAATTCCCAATATTCCGGCCCAAATTCCTGGAATTGCATCCTTAATCCCAAAATTCTGGCCCCAATCCCAAATCCAGCTCAAATTCCCAGAATTCCAGCCCAAATTCCCAGAATTCTGGCCCAATTCCCAACATTCCAGCTTCAATTCCCAACATTCAGGCCCAAATTCCCACAATTTCCACCCAAATTCCCAACATTCCAGCCTCAATTCCCAGAATTCCAGCCCAAATTCCCAATATTCCAGCTCAAATTCCCAGAATTCCAGGCCCAATTCCCAATATTCTTGCCCAAATTCCCAGAATTTCAGCCTTAATCCCAGAATTTTGGCCCAAATCCCAAATCCAGCCAGAATTCCCAGAATTCCAGCCCAAATTCCCAGAATTTCAGCCCAAATTCCTGGAATTCCAACCCAAATTTCCAGAATTTCAGACTCAATCCCAAAATTCCAGCCCAAATTCCTGGAATTCCAGCCCAAATTCCCAGAATTCCAGCCCAAATTCCTGAAATTCTGGCTCCAATTCCAGAAATTCTGGCCCAAATTCCCAGAATTTCAGCCTCAATCCCAAATCCAGCCCAAATTCCTGGAATTCCAGCCCAAATTCCCAGAATTCCGGCCCAAATTCCCAGAATTCCAGCTCCAATTCCAGCTCCATTGCTGAGCATTTCCCAGGATTCCCGAGGATTCTCAAGAACTTCCTGGAATTCCAGGAATTTCCCAAGAATTCCCCGATATTCCCAAGAATTTCCCAGTATTTCTACAGAATTCCCAGAATTCCCGGAATTCCCAGAGAAATACCAAAAATTCCCCCAAAATACCCCCAGAATTCCCAGAATTCCTGGAATTCCCACAGAATTCCTACAGAATTCCCAAAAATTCCCAAAAAAATTCCCCAGAATTCTCAGAAATTCACAAAAATTCCCCCAAAAATTCCCAAAAAATCCCCCAAAATTCCCCAGAATTCCCAAAAAATTCCCAAGAATTCCCAAGAATTCCCAAAAAATTCCCAAGAATTTCCAAGAATTCCCCAATATTCCCCAGAATTCCCCCAAAATTCCCCCAGAATTCCCCCAGAATTCCCAGAATTCCTGGAATTCCTCCAGAATTCCCCCCAAAATTCCAAAAAATCCCCCAAAATTCCCCAGAATTCCCAAGAATTCCTACAGAATTCCCAGAATTCCCAAAAAATCCCAAAAATTCCCCCAAAAATTCCCCAAAAATCCCCCAAAATTTCCCCAGAATTCCCAAAAAATTCCCCAGCATTCCCACAGAATTCCCCAGAATTCCCAGAATTCCCCCAGAATTCCCCCAGAATTCACAGAATTCCCCCAGAATTCCAAGAATTCCCACAGAATTCCCCAAAAAATCCCCAAAATCCCAAAAAATCCACCCAAATTCCCCAGAATTCCCAAAAATTCCCAAAAATTCCCACAGAATTCCTAGAATTCCCCCAAATTTCCCCAGAATTCCCAAAATTTCCCCAATATTCCCAAAAGTTCACCAATATTCCCAAGAATTCCGAAGAAATCCTACAGAATTCCCAAGAATTCCCCAATATTCCCCTGAATTCCCCCAAAATTCCCTCAGAATTCCCAGAATTCCTGGAATTCCCCCAGAATTCCCCAGGAATTCCTACAGAATTCCCCCCAAAATTCCAAAAAATCCCCCAAAATTCCCCAGAATTCCCAAGAATTCCTACAGAATTCCCAGAATTCCCAAAAAATCCCATAAATTCCCCCAAAAATTCCCAAGAAATCCCCCAAAACTCCCCAGAATTCACAAAAATTCCAAAAAAATTCCCAGAATTCCCAGAATTCCTGGAATTCCCCCAGAATTACCAAAAATTCCCCCAAAATTCCCATAATTCCCACAGCATTCCCAAAAATTCCTGCAGAATTCCCAAAAAAATCCCAAAAAATCCCAAAAAATCCCCCAAAATTCCCCAAAAATTCCAAAAAAATTCCCCAAAAATTCCCAGAATCCCCCCAGAATTCCCAGAATTCCTGGAATTCCCCAATATTCCCATAGAATTCCCCCAGAATTCCTGGAATTCCCCCAGAATTCCCAAGAATTCCTACAGAATTCCCCCAAAAATCCCAAAAAATCCCCCAAAATTCCCCAGAATTCCCCAAGAATTCCCAGAAATCCCAGAATTCCCCCAAATTTCCCCAGAATTCCCAAAATTTCCCCAATATTCCCAAAAGTTCACCAATATTCCCAAGAATTCCGAAGAAATCCTACAGAATTCTCAAGAATTCCCCAATATTCCCCTGAATTCCCCCAAAATTCCCCCAGAATTCCCCCAGAATTCCCAGAAATCCCAGAATTCCCAAAAATTCCCAAAAAAATTCCCCAGAATTCCCAAAAATTCCCCAATATGCCCAAAAATTCACCAATATTCCCACAGAATTCCCAAAAAATCCCCCCAAATACCCCCAGAATTCCCAGAATTCCTGGAATTCCCACAGAATTCCTACAGAATTCCCAAAAATTCCCCCAAAAATTCCCCAGAATTCCCAGAAATTCACAAAAATTCCCCCAAAAATTCCCAAAAAATTCCCAAAAATTCCCCAATATCCCCCAGAATCCCCCCAGAATTCCCAGAATTCCTGGAATTCCCCAATATTCCCATAGAATTCCCCCAGAATTCCCAGAAATCCCAGAATTCCCCCAGAATTCCCAAGAATTCCTACAGAATTCCCAAAAAAATCCCAAAAAGTCCCCCAAAATTCCCCAGAATTCCCCCAGAATTCCCAGAATTCCCCCAGAATTCCCAAAAATTCCTACAGAATTCCCCAAAAAATCCCAAAAAATCCCAAAAAATCCCCAAAAATTCCCAAAAATCCCCCAATATCCCCCAGAATCCCCCCAGAATTCCCCCAGAATTCCCAGAATTCCCCCAAATTTCCCCAGAATTCCCAGAATTCCCCCAAATTTCCCCAGAATTCCCAAAAATTCCCCCAAAATTTCCCCAGAATTCCCAGAAATTCACAAAAATTCCCCAAAAAATTCCCAGAAATTCCCAGAAATTCACAAAAACTCCCCCAAAAATTCCCATAAATTCACAAAAACTCCCCAAAAAATTCCCAGAAATTCCCAAAATATCCCAGAATTCCCCCAGAATTCCCAGAATTCCCCCAAATTTCCCCAGAATTCCCAAAAATTCCCCCCAAAATTCCCCAGAATTCCCAGAAATTCACAAAAATTCCCAAAAAAATTCCCAGAAATTCACAAAAACTCCCCAAAAAATTCCCAGAAATTCACAAAAACTCCCCAAAAAATTCCCAGAAATTCCCAAAAATTCCCAGAATTCCCAGAATTCCCGGCATTCCCGGCGTTCCCGCTGACCGTTGGCTGCGGCGAGGTTTCCGAAGGTTCGGAGCACGGCGGGATGGGGCAGAATTCCCGGCTGGAATTTTCCCAGCACCTCTTCCATGACTTTATTCAGGAATTTCTTCCCGAGCTCCACCAGGACCTGGCTGGCGGCTTCCTGCCATTCCCAGATTTCCTCCTGAAAAATCCCGGGAATTTTTGATTTCCAAGAGGGAATTCCGGATGGAAAATCCTCAGTGAAAAAAAAACTCGGAAATTCCTTAAAATTCCCATAAAAATTCCTCAAAATTCCCATAAAAATTCCCATTAAAATTCCCATTAAAATTCCAATAAATTCCCATAAAAATCCCTCAAAATTCCCATTAAAATTCCCATAAAAATTCCTCAAAGTTCGCATAAAAATCCCTCAAAATTCCCAAAAAAATTTCCATAAAAATTCCCATTAAAATTCCCATAAAAATTCCCATTAAAATTCCCATAAAAATTCCTCAAAATTCCCATTAAAATTCCCATAAAAATTCCCATTAAAATTCCCATTAAAATTCCCATAAAAATTTCCATAAAAATCCCTCAAAATTCCCATTAAAATTCCCATTAAAATTCCCATAAAAATTCCCATTAAAATTCCCATAAAAATTCCACAAAATTCCCATTAAAATTCCCATTAAAATTCCCATAAAAATTCCTCAAAATTCCCATAAGAATTCCCATTAAAATTCCCATAAAAATTCCTCAAAGTTCCCATAAAAATTTCCATAAAAATTCCCATAAAAATTCCTCAAAATTCCCATAAAAATTCCCATTAAAATTCCCATTAAAATTCTCATAAAAACTCCACAAAATTCCCATTAAAATTCCTCAAAATTCCCATTAAAATTCCCATAAAAATTCCCATAAAAATTCCTCAAAATTCCCATTAAAATTCCCATTAAAATTCCCATTAAAATTCCTCAAAATTCCCATAAGAATTCCCATTAAAATTCCCATTAAAATTCCCACTAAAATTCCCATAAAAATTCCTCAAAATTCCCATAAAAATTCCCATAAAAATTCCCATTAAAATTCCCATAAAAATTCCTCAAAATTCCCATTAAAATTCCCATTAAAATTCCCATAAAAATTCCTCAAAATTCCCATTAAAATTCCCATTAAAATTCCCATAAAAATTCCTCAAAATTCCCATAAAAATTCCTCAAAATTCCCATAAAAATTCCTCAAAATTCCCATAAAAATTCCCATTAAAATTCCCATAAAAATTCCCATAAAAATCCCCCAAAACTTCCCCAAAAATTCCCAAATCTTTCCCCAAAATTCCGAGAATTCATCAAGTTCTCCCAAATATGACCAAAATATTTTCCCCAAATTTTCCCCAATTCTCCCAAAATTCAAAAAATTTCCCCGAATTCCCCCCAAAATTCCCAAATTTTTCCCCAAAGTTTTCCCAAATTTCCCCAAATTCACCCAAAAATTCACCCAAAAATTCACCCAAGAATCTGCAAAATCCCCAAAAATTCCCCCAAATTCCCCAAAATTTAAAAAAATTCCTCCAAAATTCCCAAAACTTTCCCAAAGCTTTCCCAAAACTTCCAAAAATCCCAAAAATTCCAACAGAATTCCCAAAAAATCCCCAAAAATCCCAAGAATTCCCAAAAAATCCCAAAAAATCCCCAAAAATTCCCCCAAAATCCAAAACAATCCAAAAAACTCCTCCCAAATAAAAAAATCCTCAAATTTCCCCCAAATTTTCCCAAAAATCCCCCAAAAAATCCCAAAAAATCCCCCCAAAATCCCAAGAATTCCCAAAAAAATAAAAAAAAATTCCCCCAAAAATTCCTCCCAAAATTCCCAAAATTTCCCCCAAAATCCCCCCAAAATCCCAAAATATTCCCAAAAAAATTCCCCCAAATTCCCCCAAAATCCCAAAAATTCCCCAAAAGATTCCCAAAAATTCCCCAAAATAATCCCCAAAAAATCCCAAAAAAAATCCCAAAAAAATTCCCCCAAATTCCCTAAAAAATTCCCAAAAATTCCTCCCAAAATTCCCAAAAATTCCCCCAAAAATCCCCCAAAATCCCAAAATATTCCCAAAAAAATTCCCCCACATTCCCTAAAAAATTCCCAAAAATTCCCTAAAAAATTCCCAAAAATTCCCCCAAAAATCCCCCAAAAATCCCAAAAAATCCCCCCAAAAATTCCCAAAAATTCCTCCCAAAAAACTCCCAAAAATTTCACCCAAAATCCCCCAAAATCCCAAAATATTCCCAAAGAAATTCCCAAAAAAATTCCCAAAAATTCCTCCCAAAATTCCCCAAAATTCCCCAAAAAATCCCCAAAAAATCAAAAAAAATCCCCCCAAAAATTCCCAAAAATTCCTCCCAAAAAATTCCCCAAAATTCCCCCACAATCCCAAAATATTCCCCAAAAAATTCCCCCAAATTCCCCAAAACTTTCCCAAAAAATCCCCAAAAATTCCTCCCAAAATTCCCAAAATTTCCCCCAAAATCCCCCAAAATCCCAAAATATTCCCCAAAATTTTCCCCCAAATTCCCCAAAATTCCCCCAAAAATTCCCAAAAAAATTCCCCAAAATTCCTCCCAAAATTCCCAAAAATTCCCCCCCAAATCCCCCCAAAATCCCAAAATATTCCCAAAAAAAATCCCCCAAATTCCCCAAAAAATTCCCTAAAAAATTCCCCAAAAAATCCCGAAAAAATCCCCAAAAAATCCCAAAAAATCCCCCCAAAAATTCCCAAAAATTCCTCCCAAAAAACTCCCAAAAATTCCACCCAAAATCCCCCAAAATCCCAAAATATTCCCAAAGAAATTCCCCAAAAAATTCCCAAAAATTCCTCCCAAAATTCCCCAAAATTCCCCAAAAAATCCCCAAAAAATCCAAAAAAATCCCCCCAAAAATTCCCAAAAATTCCTCCCAAAAAATTCCCAAAAATTCCCCCCAAAATCCCAAAATATTCACAAAAAAATTCCCCCAAATTCCCCAAAACTTTCCCAAAAAATCCCCAAAAAATCCTCCCAAAATTCCCAAAATTCCCCCCAAAATCCCCCAAAATCCCAAAATATTCCCCAAAATTTTCCCCCAAATTCCCCCAAATTCCCCCAAAAATTCCCAAAAATTCCCCAAAAAATCCCCAAAAATTCCTCCCCAAATTCCCAAAAATTCCACCCAAAATCCCCCCAAAATCCCAAAATATTCTCAAAGAAATTCCCCCAAATTCCCCAAAAAATTCCCAAAAATTCCGAAAAAAATCACCAAAAAATAAAAAAAATCCAAAAAAATCCCCCAAAAATGCCAAAAAATTCCCCCAAAATTCCAAAAAATTCCTCCCAAAATTCCCCAAAATTCCCCCAAAAATCCCCAAAAAATCCAAAAAAATCCCCCCAAAAATTCCCAAAAATTCCTCCCAAAAAATTCCCAAAAATTCCCCCCACAATCCCAAAATATTCCCAAAAAAATTCCCCCAATTTCCCCAAAACTTTCCCAAAAAATCCCCAAAAATTCCTCCCAAAATTCCCCCAAAATTCCCAAAATTCCCCAAAAAATCCCTAAAAAATCCCCAAAAATTCCCAAAAAAATTCCCAAAAATTCCCCAAAAAATCCCCAAATAATCCCAAAAAAATCCCCCCAAAATTCCCAAAAATTCCCCCAAAAATCCCCCAAAAATCCCAAAATATTCCCAAAAAAATTCCCCCACATTCCCTAAAAAATTCCCAAAAATTCCCTAAAAAATTCCCAAAAATTCCCCAAAAAAATCCCCCCAAAATCCCAAAAAATCCCAAAAAATCCCCCCCAAAATTCCCAAAAATTCCTCCCAAAAAACTCCCAAAAATTCCCCCTAAAATCCCAAAATTTTCCCAAAGAAATTCCCCCAAATTCCCAAAAAAATTCCCAAAAATTCCCCAAAAAAATCCCCAAAAAATCAAAAAATATAAAAAAAAATCCCCAAAAAATGCCAAAAAATTCCCCCAAAATCCCCAAAAAATTCCCCCAAAATCCCCCAAAAATCCCAAAATATTCCCAAAAAAATTCCCCCAAGTTCCCCAAAATTCCCCCAAAATCCCCAAAATTCCCAAAAAAATCCCTAAAAAATCCCAAAAAATTCCCCAAAAAATTCCCAAAAATTCCCCAAAAAATCCCCAAATAATCCCAAAAAATCCCCCCAAAATTCCCAAAAATTCCCCCAAAAATCCCAAAATATTCCCCAAAAAATTCCCCCAAATTCCCTAAAAAATTCCCTAAAAAATTCCCCAAAAAATTCCCAAAAATTCCCCAAAAAATAAAAAAAAAAAAAAAAAAAAAAAAAATCCCCCAAAAATGCCAAAAAATTCCCCCAAAATTCCCAAAAATCTCCCAAAATTCCCCTGAGAATTCCAGGAATTTCTGGGAATTCCGGGAATTCCTTGTCCCACCTTGGCTCGCGTCATCTCGCGAGCGGCCAAAGCGGCGGCGGCGGCGGCCGAGCCCTTCCCGAGATCCCGGAGGTGACTCCGGATAACGGAACCCATGGAAAACAGGATCAGAGCCCGGAACGGGAACGGCAGCTGGGAAAAACGGGAATGGAGAGAGAAATCTGGGAATTCTGGGAATTCTGGGAATGGCTCCGGATAACGGAACCCATGGAAAACAGGATCAGAGCCCGGAACGGGAACGGCAGCTGGGAATGGAGAGAGAAATCTGGGAATTCTGGGGAAAATCTGGGAATTCTGGGGAAAATCTGGGAATTCTGGGGAAAATCTGGGAATTCTGGGGAAAATCTGGGGGAAAAATCGCTAAATCTGGGGTAAATTCTGGGAATTGTGGGGAAAATCTGGGAATTTTGGGGGTTCTGGGGGAGATCTGGGAATTCTGGAGAACATTTGGGAACTCTGGGGAAAATCTGGGAAAGAAATTGGGAAATCTGGGGGAAATTCTGGGAATTCTGGGGGAAAACTGGGAAAAATTTGGGCATTCTGGGGGGAAATCTGGGAATTCTGTGGGAAATCTGGGAATTCTAGGAAAAATTGGGAAAAATTTGGGAAATCTGGGGGAAATTCTGGGAAATCTGGGAAAAATCTGGGAGTTCTGGGGGAAAATCTGGGAAAAAAATTGGGAATTCTGGGGGAAATCTGGGAATTCTGGGAATTCTGGGAATTCTGGGGAAAATCTGGGAATTCTGGGGAAAATCTGGGAATTCTGGGGGGAATCTGGGAATTCTGGGGGGAAATCTGGGAATTCTGGGGAAAAATCTGGGAATTGTGGGAATTCTGGGAAAAAAATTGGGAAAAAATCTGGGAATTCTGGGAAAAATCTGGGAAAAAAATTGGGAAATCTGGAGGAAATCTGGGAATGCTGGGGGGATATCTGGGAATTCTGGGAATTCTGGGAATTCTGGGAATGGCTCCGGATAACGGAACCCATGGAAAACAGGATCAGAGCCCGGAACGGGAACGGCAGCTGGGAATGGAGAGAGAAATCTGGGAATTCTGGGAATTCTGGGAAAAAATCTGGGAATTCTGGGGAAAATCTGGGAATTCACAGAATTCCCACAAAAATCCCATCTCCAAACCCTTCCCAAACTGTGGGAATTCCAAATCCTTCCAGAATTCTGGGAATTCCCGGAATTCCAAAGAAAATCCCAGCTCCAAATACTTCCCAAGCTCCAGGAATTCCAAACCCTTCCCAAAATCTGGGAATTCCTGGAATTCCAAGGAAAATCCCGGCTCCAAACCCTTCCCAACCTCCAAGAATTCCCAACCCCTTCCCAAAATCCGGGAATTCCCAGAATTCCCATCTCCAAACCCTTCCCAAAATCTGGGAATTCCAAACCCTTCCAGAACTCTGGGAATTCCTGGAATTCCTGGGAAAATCCCAGCTCCAACCCCTTCCCAAAATCCAGGAATTCCCAGAATTCCTGGGAAAATCCCATCTCCAAATCCTTCCCAAATTCTGGGAATTCCAACCCCTTCCCAAAATCTGGGAATTCCTGGAATTCCTGGGAAAATCCCAGCTCCAACCCTTTCCCAAAATCCTGGAATTCCCAGAATTCCCATCTCCAAACCCTTCCCAACCTCCAAGAATTCCCGAACCCTTCCAGAACTCTGGGAATTCCCAGAATTCCTGGGAAAATCCCATCTCCAAACCCTTCCCAAATTCTGGGAATTCCAAACCCTTCCCAAAATCTGGGAATTCCTGGAATTCCTGGGAAAATCCCAGCTCCAACCCCTTCCCAACCTCCAAGAATTCCCAAATCCTTCCCAAACTCCAGGAATTCCAAAACCTTCCCAAAATCTGAGAATTCCCAGAATTCCAAGGAAAATCCCAGCTCCAAACCCTTCCCAAACTGTGGGAATTCCAAATCCTTCCAGAATTCTGGGAATTCCCGGAATTCCAAAGAAAATCCCAGCTCCAAACCCTTCCCAAGCTCCAGGAATTCCAAACCCTTCCCAAAATCTGAGAATTCCCGGAATTCCCACAAAATTCCCAGCTCCAAACCTTCCCCAACCTCCAGGAATTCCAAACCATTCCCAAAATCTGGGAATTCCAAACCCTTCCAGAACTCTGGGAATTCCTGGAATTCCTGGGAAAATCCCAGCTCCAACCCCTTCCCAAAATCCAGGAATTCCCAGAATTCCCATCTCCAAACCCTTCCCAACCTCCAAGAATTCCCAACCCTTCCAGAACTCTGGGAATTCCCGGAATTCCTGGGAAAATCCCATCTCCAAACCCTCCCCAAATTCTGGGAATTCCAACCCCTTCCAGAACTCTGAGAATTCCTGGAATTCCTGGGAAAATCCCAGCTCCAAACCCTTCCCAACCTCCAAGAATTCCCAACCCTTCCCAAAATCTGGGAATTCCTGAAAATCCCAGGGAAATCCCGGCTCCAAACCTTTCCCAAAGTCCTGGAATTCCAAACTCTTCCAGAACTCTGGGAATTCCTGGAATTCCCATCTCCAAACCCTTCCCAAAATCTGGGAATTCCTGGAAATCCCAGGAAAATCCCGTCTCCAAACCCTTCCCAACCTCCAAGAATTCCCGAACCCTTCCCAAAATCCAAGAATTCCCAGAATTCCCAGCTCCAAACCTTCCCAACCTCCAAGAATTCCCAACCCCTTCCAGAACTCCGGGAATTCCCGGAATTCCTGGGAAAATCCCATCTCCAAACCCTTCCCAACCTCCAAGAATTCCCAACCCCTTCCAGAACTCCGGGAATTCCCGGAATTCCGTGGGAATTCCCGACCTTTTCGTGCTGCCTCAGGTACTCGCCGCAGCATTCCAGCATTTCCTCGGGATCGGCGTCTCCCAGGGCACAGAGGGAATTCCGGATCTGCTCCTGAACCTCAGGATCTTTATCCGTGCTCGCG
Organism: Poecile atricapillus; assembly: GCF_030490865.1. Lineage (NCBI taxonomy): Eukaryota > Metazoa > Chordata > Aves > Passeriformes > Paridae > Poecile > Poecile atricapillus. The sequence continues at coordinate 153,337,967 of NC_081250.1, read as the reverse complement.
TCCATCAGCGTCGTCGCCAGCCCTGGAACGTTCCGGAATTCCCGACCATTTCAACCCCAGGAATTTTCCCTTTTTTTCCTCAATTTTTCTCTTTTTTCCCCAATTTTTTTCCTTCTTTTTTTCCCCTTTTTTCCTCCTTTTTTTCCCAATTTTTTCCCTCTTTTTCCCCCAATTTTTTTCCTTTTTTTTCCCCAATTTTTCCTCCTTTTCTCCCTTTTTTCCCCTTTTTTCCCTCTTTCTTCCCCAATTTTTCCTCTTTTTTTCCTAATTTTTTCCTTTTTTCCCCAATTTTTTTCCTCCTTTTTTTCCCCTTTTTCCCCCTTTTTTTCCCCTTTTTTCCCTCTTTTTTCCCCAATTTTTCCCCTTTTTTCCCCAATTTTTCCTTCTTTTTTTCCATCTTTTTTTCATCTTTTTTCCCCCTTTTTTCCCCTTTTTTCCCTCTTTCTTCCCCAATTTTTCCTCTTTTTTTCCCAATTTTTTCCTTTTTTCCCCAATTTTTTCCTTTTTTCCCCCCTTTTTTCCTTCTTTTTTCCCCCTTTTTTCCCTTTTTTCCCCAATTTTTTCCTCCTTTTTTCCCCAATTTTTCCTCCTTTTTTCCCATTTTCCCCCTTTTTTCCCTCTTTTTTCCACAATTTTTTCCCCTTTTTCCCCCAATTTTTTCCTCCTTTTTCCCCCTTTTTTTCCTTCTTTTTTCCCCCTTTTTCCCCTTTTTTTCCTTCTTTTTTCCCCCTTTTTTCCCTCTTTTTTTCCCAATTTTTTCCTTTTTTCCCCAATTTTTTTCCTCCTTTTTTCCCTTTTTCCTTCATTTTCTCCTCCTTTTTTTCCCCTTTTTTCCCTCTTTTTTCCACAATTTTTTCCCTTTTTTCCCCAATTTTTTCCCTTTTTTTCCCCAATTTTTCCTCCTTTTTCCCCAATTTCTTCCCCCTTTTTTCCCCCTTTTTCTCCCTTTTTTCTCCTTTTTTCCCCAATTTTTTCCTCCTTTTTTTCCCTTTTTTCCCCCTTTTTTCCTTTTTTCTCCAATTTTTTTCCTCCTTTTTTCCCCAATTTTTGCTCCTTTTTTCCCAATTTTTTCCTCCTTTTCCCCCAATTTTGTCCTTTTTTTTTCCCAATTTTTTCCTTTTTTCCCCAATTTTTTCCTCCTTTTCCCCCCCTTTTTCCTTTTTTCCCTCTTTTTTCCCCCTTTTTTCCTTTTTTTCCCCAATTTTTTCCTCCTTTTTTCCCCAATTTTTTTTCTCCTTTTTTCCCCAATTTTTCCTTCTTTTTTCCCAATTTTTTTCTCCTTTTTTTCCTTTTTTTCCCCTTTTTTTTCTTTTTTTGCTCTTTTTTTCCCCAATTTTTTTCCTCCTTTTTTCCCCCTTTTTTTCCCCAATTTTTTCCTTTTTTCCCCAATTTTTTCCCTTTTTTTCCCCAATTTTTTTCCTCCTTTTTTCCCTTTTTCCTTCATTTTTTCCTCCTTTTTTTCCCTTTTTTCCTCCTTTTTCCCCCCTTTTTTCCTTCTTTTTTCCCCCTTTTTCTCCTTTTTTCTTCTTTTTTCCCCTATTTTTTTCCTCCTTTTTTCCCTTTTTCCTTCATTTTTTCATCCTTTTTTCCCCTTTTTTCCCTCTTTTTTCCCCAATTTTCTCCCTTTTTTTTCATCCCAAATTTTTCCTTCTTTTTTATCCCAATTTTTTCCTTTTTTCCCCAATTTTTCCCCAATTTTTTCCCCTTTTTTCCTTCATTTTTTTCCTCCTTTTTTCCCCTTTTTTCCCTCTTTTTTCCCCAATTTTTTCCCTTTTTTATCCCAAATTTTTCCTTCTTTTTTTATCCCAATTTTTTCCTTTTTTCCCCAATTTTTTCCCCTTTTTTCCTCCTTTTTTCCCCCTTTTTTCCCTCTTTTTTTCCCAATTTTTTCCTTTTTTCCCCATTTTTTTTCCTCCTTTTTTCCCTTTTTCCTTCATTTTTTCCTCCTTTTTTCCCTTTTTTCCTCATTTTTTCCCTTTTTCCCTCTTTTTTCCCCAATTTTTTTCCTCCTTTTTTCCCCTTTTTTCCTCCTTTTTTCCCCTTTTTCCCTCTGTTTTTCCCAATTTTTCCCTTTTTTTCCCCCAATTTTTTCCTCCTTTTTCCCCTCTTTTTTCCCTTTTTTCCCTCTTTTTTCCCCCTTTTTCCCTTTTTCCCTCTTTTTTCCCCAATTTTTTTCCTCCTTTTTTCCCCCTTTTTTCCCCAATTTTTTCCCTTTTTTTCTTTTTTCCCCATTTTTTTTCCTCCTTTTCCCCCCATTTTTCCATCCCATTTTTCCCCATTTTCCCAATTTTTTCCCCATTTTTTCCCCATTTTCCCTCTTTTGCCCCCTTTTCCCCCATTTTTCCATCCCATTTTTCCATCCCATTCTTCCATCCCATTTCCTCCCATTTTTCCCCCTTTTTTACCCATTTTTCCCCCTTTTTTACCCATTTTCCCCCTTTTTTACCCATTTTTCCCTCTTTTTGCCCCACTTTCCCATCCCATTTTCCCCCCCATTTTTCAATCCCATTTTCTCACATTTTTCCCCATTTTTCCTCTTTTTTTCCCATTTTCCCCCATTTTTCCATCCCATTTTTCCTCCATTTTTTCCCATTTTCCCCCTTTTTTCCCATTTTTCCCTCTTTTCGCCCCATTTTTCCATCGCCTTTTCCCCCATTTTTTCTCCATTTTTCCCCATTTTCCCCTTTTCCCATTTTTCCATCCAATTTTCCCACATTTTTCCATCCCATTTTCCCCCATTTTTCCATCCCATTTTTCCCCATTTTTCCTCATTTTTTTCCCTTTCCCCCATTTTTTCCCATTTTCTCCATCTTTTCCCCCATTTTTCCATCTCATTTTTCCTCATTTCCCCCCATTTTTCCATCCTGATTTTCCATCCCATTTTTCCCCATTTTCTCATCTTTTTTTTTTCCATTTTCCCCCCATTTTTTCAATTTTTCCCTCTTTTCTCCCATTTTCCCATCCCATTTTTTCCCATTTTTCCTCCTTTTATTTCCATTTTTCCTTTTTTTCCCTCTTTTCCCCCATTTTTCCATCCTGATTTTCCATCCCATTTTCCCCCATTTTTCCTCCTTTTTTTTTCCATTTTCCCCCCATTTTTTCCCATTTTTCCACCCCTTTTCCCACATTTTTCCATCCTGATTTTCCATCCCATTTTTTTCCCATTTTTCCTCCATTTTCCCCCATTTTTTCCCATTTTTCCCTCTTTTCCCCCCATTTTTCCATCCCCATTTTCCATCCCATTTTCCCCCATTTTTTTCCATTTTCCCATCCCATTTTTCCCATTTTTCCCCAATTTTTCCCCATTTTTCCTCCTTTTTTTTCCCATTTTCCCCCATTTTCCCATCCAATTTTTCCCCATTTTCCCATCCCATTTTTTCCCATTTTTCCCTCTTTTCCCCCCATTTTTCCATTTTATTTTCTCCCATTTTTCCATCCCATTTTTCCCCATTTCTTCCCATTTTTCCATCCCATTTTTCCCTCTTTTCCCCCATTTTCCCCCCATTTTTCCATCCCCTTTTTCCCCATTTTTCCCCCCTTTTCCCCCATTTTTTCCCTCCTTTTTTCCTCATTTTTCCCATTTTTCCATCCCATTTTTCCCCATTTTTCCCCCATTTTTTCCCATTTTTCCCTCTTTTCCCCCCATTTTTCCATCCTATTTTTTCCCATTTTTCCATCCCATTTTTCCCTCTTTTCCCCCATTTTCCCCCCATTTTTCCATCCCCTTTTTCCCCATTTTTTCCCCTTTTCCCCCATTTTTTCCCTCCTTTTTTCCTCATTTTTCCCATTTTTCCCATCCCATTTTCCCTTCTTTTTTTCCTCATTTTTCCCCATTTTCCATCCCATTTTTCCCCATTTTCCCCCATTTTTTCCCATTTTTCCCTCTTTTCCCCCCATTTTTCCATCCCATTTTTTCCCATTTTTCCATCCCATTTTTCCCGCTTTTCCCCCATTTTCCCATCCTGATTTTCCATCCCATTTTCTCCCATTTTTTTCCCATTTTTCCTCCTTTTTTCCCCCATTTTCCCCCATTTTTCCATCCCATTTTTCCCTCTTTTCTCCCTTTTTTTTCCATTTTCCCCCATTTTTCCATCCCGATTTTCCATCCCATTTTCCCCCATTTTTTCCCCATTTTTCCCATTTTTCCCCATTTTCCCATTTTTCCCATTTCCCCCTTTTCCCCGTTTTCCCGGGATTTCTCACTCCGGATCCGGGATTCCATCATGCTCCGCGTCTCCGGCTTGCCCGGGAGAACGAGCTCGGAATTCCTGGGAAAACACAAAGGGCCGGGAATTCCAAGGGAAAAAAACCGGGAATGGTGGGAATTCCATGGGAATTCCGGGAATTTAATGGGAATTCTGGGAATGAAATGGGAATTCTGGGAATTCCATGGGAATTCTGGGAATTTAATGGGAATTTTGGGAATGAAATGGGAATTCCAGGAATTTAATGGGAATTCTGGGAATGAAATGGGAATTGTGGGAATTTAATGGGAATTTAATGGGAATATTTGGGAATTTAATGAGAATTTAATGGGAATATTTGGGAATTTAATGGGAATAATTGGGAATGAAATGGGAATTTAATGGAAATATTTGGGAATGAAATGGGAATTGTGGGAATTTAATGGGAATTTAATGGGAATTTAATGGAAATTCTGGGAATTTAATGGGAATTTAATGGGAATTGTGGGAATTTAATGGGAATTCTGGGAATTTAATGGGAATTTAATGGGAATTTAATGGGAATTTAATGGGAGTATTTGGGAATTTAATGGGAATTTAATGGGAATTTAATGGGAATTTAATGGGAATTCAATGGGAATTTAATGGGAATTTAATGGGAATTTAATGGGAATTTAATGGGAATATTTGGGAATTCCATGGGAATTCCGGGAATTTAATGGGAATTCTGGGAATTTAATGGGAATATTTGGGAATTCCATGGGAATTCCGGGAATGAAATGGGAATATTTGGGAATTTAAGGGGAATTTAATGGGAATTCTGAGAATTTAATGGGAATTTAATGGGAATTTAATGGGAATTTAATGGGAATTTAATGGGAATTTAATGGGAATTTTGGGAATTTAATGGAAATATTTGGGAATGAAATGGGGATTCTGGGAATTTAATGGGAATAATTGGGAATTTAATGGGAATATTTGGGAATTTAATGGGAATAATTTGGAATATTTGGGAATTTAATGGGAATTTTTGGATCCCAGTGGGAATGAAATTGGAGTTTTGGGAATGAAATGAAAATTCTGGGAATGAAATGGGAATTTTGGGAATGAAATGGGAATTTAATGGGAATTCTGGGAATTTAATGGGAATTCTGGGAATTTAATGGGAATTCTGGGAATTTAAGGGGAATTTAATGGGAATTTAATGGGAATTCAATGGGAATTTAATGGGAATATTTGGGAATTCCATGGGAATTCCGGGAATTTAATGGGAATTCTGGGAATTTAATGGGAATTTTGGGAATTTAATGGAAATATTTGGGAATGAAATGGGGATTCCGGGAATTTAATGGGAATTTAATGGGAATTTAATGGGAATTTTATGGGAATTTTATGGGAATTTAATGGGAATTGTGGGAATTTAATGGGAATTTAATGGGAATTTAATGGGAATTTAATGGGAATTTTGGGAATTTAATGGAAATATTTGGGAATGTAATGGGGATTCTGGGAATTTAATGGCAATTCCGGGAATTTAATGGGAATTCTGGGAATGAAATTGGAATATTTGGGAATTTAATGGGATTTAAAATGGGAATATTTGGGAATTTAATGGAAATATTTGGGAATTTAATGGGAATTCTGGGAATTTAATGGGAATAATTTGGAATATTTGGGAATTTAATGGAAATATTTGGAATTTAATGGGAATCTTTGGGAATTTAATGGGAATTTAATGGGAATTCTGAGAATTCAATGGGAATACTTGGGAATTTAATGGGAATAATTTGGAATATTTGGGAATTTAATGGGAATTTTTGGATCCCAGTGGGAATGAAATTGGAGTTTTGGGAATGAAATGAAAATTCTGGGAATGAAATGGGAATTTTGGGAATGAAATGGGAATTTAATGGGAATTCTGGGAATTTAATGGGAATATTTGGGAATTTAATGGGAATAATCGGGAATTTAATGGGAATTCTGGGAATTAATTGGAAATTCTGATAATTCAATGGGAATTCTGGGAATTCAACGGGAATTTTCTGATCCTGGTGGGAATTCCATGGGAATTCTGGGAATTAATTAGAAATTCTGGGAATTCAATGGGAATTTTTGGATCCCAGTGGGAATGAAATGGGAATTTTGGGAATTTTCTGCTCCAGGGGAAGGAATTCCATGGGAATTCCGGGAATTTAATGGGAATAATGGGAATATTTGGGAATTCAATGGGAATTCTGGGAATAAAATGGGAATTCAATGGGAATTATGGGAATTCTCTGCTCCAGGGGCTGGAATTCCATGGGAATTTTGGGAATTAAGTGGGAATTCTGGGAATTTAATGGGAATATTTGGGAATTTAATGGGAATTCTGGGAATGAAATGGGAATTCGATGGGAATTCTCTGTTCCAGGGGCTGGAATTCCATGGGAATTTTGGGAATGAAATGGGAATTCTGGGAATTCCATGGGAATATTTGGGAATTTAATGGGAATTCTCTGCTCTGGGGGCAGGAATTCCATGGGAATTTTGGGAATTTAATGAGAATTTAATGGGAATTCCATGGGAATTTTGGGAATGAAATGGGAATTCTGGGAATTACATGGGAATTTTGGGAATTCGATGGGAATTTTGGGAATTCAATGGGAATTTTGGGAATGAAATGGGAATTCTGGGAATTACATGGGAATTTTGGGAATTCGATGGGAATTCCGAGCTGGAATCAATCCAGAAATTCCAATCCCAGCAGGAAAAACTCGGGAATCTCCGGAGCTTCCATGGGGAGAATCCGTCTTTATCCGGGTGGGAATCGCCTCATCCCGGGATTCCTTCTTTTCCCAAAGATCCTGAAAAACCGGGAAAAAATTCTGGGATCATTCCCCAAAAAAAAAAAATCAGGAAAAAAATTCCCGGGAATGCGAATCCCAACCCCTCCCCCCCCCTCTGGAATTCCAAAGCCGAGCTCCAGGGCCTTGTCCCAAATATTTGTCCCGAAAAAAGAAGCGGAGGAGGGAGGGAAGGGATTTTCCAGGCCATGGAAAAAAAAATCGGGAAGGAAAAAATTTGGGATTCGGGAAAAAAAATTAAAATAAAAAAAAAAAAGGGAATTTTTGGGTTTTTTTTTTAGGGATAATTCCATGCTGGGAATGACATTCCAGACTTTTCCAGGAGCTGATTCCAAAGGAATTATTCCCTGTCCTTGTCTCGAGGGCATTCCCGGCTCCGGGAGACGAGTTTGGGAATTTTGGGAAAAGATTCCAGAGGAAATTTGGGAATTTCCACCCCTCCCTCCCCCCCCCAAAAAAAAACCTCGGGGGTTTTCCCGATCCTTAAAAATTCCTTGCGGCGGGAGGGGTCTCGATCCTTCAAATTCCCGTTGCTGGGGGTTCCATCCCGAATTTTGGGGATTCCCGGTGGGAATTTTCCCTCCGGGAATGGGAAAAAAGGAGGGACAGGGAGGTCCTTGAAGGGGGGGGGGGAGGGGGGAGGTCCCGCCCAGGCCTCGGAAATTCCCGGGAATCTCCGGCAGCTCCCGCCGGGTCCCTTCTCCCTTCATCCTCCTCCTCCCGGATCCCAAATATTCCCGAATATTCCCGAATATTCCCGAATATTCCCAAATTTCCGAACCCCCCCCCCCCCTCAACTCACCGGGACCCGCCCGGAGCCGCTTCCGGGTGCGGAGGCCACGCCCCCTTTAAGACACGCCCCCTCGGTGACGTCACGGGGTGACCACGCCCCCTCGTGCTCTGATTGGCGGAGAGGGAAAGGGGCGGGGCTTGGGGTGTCACGCGCTGGTGGCGCCCCCTGGCGGGGCGGGAAAAGGTCCCGGGGTCCCCAAATTCCCGAAAATTCCAACCCGGGGATCCCAAATTCCCAAAAAATCCCTCCTGGGGTCCCCAAATTCCCAAAAATCCCAACCCGGGGTCCCCAAATTCCCAAAAATCCCCTCCCAGGGTCCCAAAATTCCCAAAAATCCCCTCCCAGGGTCCCCAAATTCCCAAAAAATCTCCCTCAGTGTCCCAAAATTCCCAAAAATCCCTCCTGGGGTCCCCAAATTCCCAAAAATCCCCTCCCAGGGTCCCAAAATTCCCAAAAATCCCAACCCGGGGCCCCCGAATTCCCAAAAATTCCAACCCGGGGTCCCCAAATTCCCAAAAAATCTCCCTCAGAGTCCCAAAATTCCCAAAAATCCCCTCCTGGTGTCCCCAAATTCCCAAAAAATCCCCTCCCGGGGCCCCCGAATTCCCAAAAATTCCAACCCGGGGTCCCCAAATTCCCAAAATTCCCCTCCTGGTGTCCCCAGATTCCCGAAAAATCCCATCCCTGGGTCCCCAAATTCCCAAAAATCCCCTCTCAGTGTCCCAAAATTTCCAAAAATCCCCTCCCGGGGCCCCCGAATTCCCAAAAATTCCAACCCGGGGTCCCCAAATTCCCAAAAAATCTCCCTCAGTGTCCCAAAATTCCCAAAAATCCCATCCCAGGGTCCCAAAATTTCCAAAAATCCCTCCCGGGGTCCCCGAATTCCCAAAAATTCCCCTCAGTGTCCCCAAATTCCAAAAAAATCCCTCCCACTGTCCCCAAATTCCCAAAAATCCGTCCCAGGGTCCCAAAATTCCCAAAAATCTCCCTCAGTGTCCCAAAATTCCCAAAAATCCCTCCCAGGGTCCCCAAATTCCCAAAAATTCAAACCCGGGGTCCCCAAATTCCCAAAAATCCCCTCCCAGGGTCCCAAAATTCCCAAAAATCCCCTCCCAGGGTCCCCAAATTCCAAAAAATCCCAACCCGGGGTCCCCAAATGTCCAAAAATTCCCTCCCAGGGTCCCCAGATTCCCAAAAAATCCCATCCCGGGGTCCCCAAATTCCCAAAATTCCCCTCCCGATGTCCCCAAATTCCCAAAAATCCCCTCCCAGGGTCCCAAAATTCCCAAAAATCCCTCCCGGGGTCCCAAAATTCCCAAAAAATCTCCCTCAGTGTCCCAGAATTCCCAAAAATCCCTCCCAGGGTCCCCAAATTCCCAAAAATCCTGTCCCGGTGTCCCCAAAATTCCCAAAAATCCCCTCCCGGGGTCCCCAAATTCCCAAAAATCCCCTCCCAGGGTCCCAAAATTCCCAAAAATCCCAACCCGGGGCCCCCGAATTCCCAAAAATTCCAACCCGGGGTCCCCAAATTCCCAAAAAATCTCCCTCAGTGTCCCAAAATTCCCAAAAATCCCCTCCTGGTGTCCCCAAATTCCCAAAAAATCCCCTCCCGGGGTCCCCGAATTCCCAAAAATTCCAACCCGGGGTCCCCAAATTCCCAAAAATTCCCTCCCAGGGTCCCAAAATTCCCAAAAATTCCCTCCCAGGGTCCCAAAATTCCCAAAAATTCCCCTCAGTGTCCCAAAATTCCCAAAAATTCCCCTCAGTGTCCCCAAATTCCCAAAAAATCCGTCCCGGGGTCCCCAAATTCTGCCTCAGTGTCCCCAAATCCTCCTCGATGTCCCCAAATTCGGTCCCGATGTCCCCAGATCCCCCCCAATGTCCCCAAATTCAGCCCAAAATCCCCCTCAGTGTCCCCAAATCCCAACCAGTGTCCCCAAATGTCCCCAAATCCCCCCCAATGTCCCCAAATTCAGCCCAAAATCCCCCTCAATGTCCCCAAAATCCCTCCTGATGTCCCCAAATTCCCCCCCGGTGTCCCCAAATTTGGTCTCATTGTCCCCAAATCCCCCCCACTGTCCCCAAATCCCTCCAGGTGTCCCCAAACTCGGTTCTGGTGTCCCCAAATCCTCCCCAGTGTCCCCAAATGTCCCCAAGTTCAGCCTCAATGTCCCCAAATGTCCCCCAATGTCCCCAAATCCTCTTCAATGTCCCCAAGTTCCCCTCCAATGTCCCCAAATTCTGCCTCAGTGTCCCCAAATCTCTCCTGATGTCCCCAAATTCCCAAAATTTCCCTCCTGATGTCCCCAAATCCCCCCAAACTCGGTTCTGGTGTCCCCAAATCCTCCTCAATGTCCCCAAATTTGGCCCTGATGTCCCCAAATCCCCCCCATTGTCCCCAAATTTGGCCCCATTGTCCCTAAATGTCCCCAAATTCCCCTCCTGGTGTCCCCAAATTTGGCCCCATTGTCCCCAAATTCCCAAAAATTCCCCTCCTGGTGTCCCCAAATGTCCCCAAATTCAGTCTCAATGTCCCCAAATGTCCCCCAATGTCCCCAAATTCCCCTCCTGGTGTCCCCAAATTCAGCCTCAGTGTCCCCAAATGTCCCCCAATGTCCCCAAATCCTCTTCAATGTCCCCAAGTCCCCCCCAGTGTCCCCAAATCCCCCCCAGTGTCCCCAAATTTGTCCCCAAATCCCCCTCCAATGTCCCCAAATCCCAACCAGTGTCCCCCAATGTCCCCAAATTCTGCCTCAGTGTCCCCAGATCCCCCCCAATGTCCCCAAATTCAGCCCAAAATCCCCCTCAGTGTCCCCAAAATCCCTCCTGGTGTCCCCAAATTTGGCCCAAATGTCCCCAAATCCCCCCCCCCCCAATGTCCCCAAATCTCTCCTGGTGTCCCCAAATTCCCAAAATTTCCCTCCTGATGTCCCCAAATCCCCCCAGACTCGGTTCTGGTGTCCCCAAATCCCCCCCAGTGTCCCCAAATGTCCCCAAGTTCAGCCTCAATGTCCCCAAATGTCCCCAAGTTCAGCCTCAATGTCCCCAAATGTCCCCCAATGTCCCCAAATCCTCCTCAGTGTCCCCAAATCTCTCCTGATGTCCCCAAATTCCCAAAATTTCCCTCCTGATGTCCCCAAATCCTCCTCAATGTCCCCAAATTTGCCCCTGATGTCCCCAAATTCCCCTCCTGGTGTCCCCAAATTCCCAAAAATTCCCTCCTGGTGTCCCCAAATCCCCCCAAACTCGGTTCTGGTGTCCCCAAATCTCCTCAATGCCCCCAAATTCCCCTCCTGGTGTCCCCAAATGTCCCCAAATTCAGCCTCAGTGTCCTCAAATGTCCCCCAATGTCCCCAAATCCTCTTCAATGTCCCCAAGTCCCCCCCAGTGTCCCCAAATCCCCCCCAGTGTCCCCAAATTTGTCCCTAAATCCCCCTCCAATGTCCCCAAATCCCAACCAGTGTCCCCCAATGTCCCCAAATTCTGACTCAGTGTCCCCAGATCCCCCCCCAATGTCCCCAAATTCAGCCCAAAATCCCCCTCAGTGTCCCCAGATCCCCCCCAATGTCCCCAAATTCAGCCCAAAATCCCCCTCAGTGTCCCCAAAATCCCTCCCGATGTCCCCAAATTTGGCCCAAATGTCCCCAAATCCCCCCCCAATGTCCCCAAATCTCTCCTGGTGTCCCCAAATTCCCAAAATTTCCCTCCTGATGTCCCCAAATCCCCCCAAACTCGGTTCTGGTGTCCCCAAATCCTCCTCAATGTCCCCAAATGTCCCCAAATTCTGCCTCAGTGTCCCCAAATCCCCTCCTGGTGTCCCCAAATTTAAGCCCATTGTCCCCAAATTCTGCCTCGATGTCCCCAAATCCCCCTCATTGTCCCCAAATTCAGCCCAAATTCCCCTCCCAGTGTCCCCCAATGACCCCAAATTCTCCTCAATGTCCCCAAATTTGGTCCTGATGTCCCCAAATCCCACCCAATGTCCCCAAATTTGGTTCTGGTGTCCCCAAACCCCCCCCAGTGTCCCCAAATCCCCCCCAGTGTCCCCAATGTCCCCCCCAGTGTCCCCAATGTCCCCCCGTGTCCCCAAAGCCCCCCCAGTGTCCCCAAATTCTCCTCAGTGTCCCCAAATTCTGCCTCAGTGTCCCCAAATCCCCCCCAGTGTCCCCAATGTCCCCCCCGGTGTCCCCAACCCCCCCCAGTGTCCCCAATGTCCCCCAGTGTCCCCAAACCCCCCCAGTGTCCCCAATGTCCCCCAGTGTCCCCAAACCCCCCCAGTGTCCCCAAACCCCCCCAGTGTCCCCCAGTGTCCCCCCCGATGTCCCCAAAGCTCTCGGTTGTCCCCAGCCCTGAGGAGGCCACTCCGGATTTGGGGTGAAATCCTTTAATTGGTCACCTTGGGGACACCACGGTGGCTTTTGGGGACATCCCATGGACACCACGGTGGCTTCTGGGGACATCCCAGGGACACCACGGTGGCTCCTCAAGGACATCCCAGGGACACCACGGTGGCTTTTGGGGACATCCCATGGACACCACGGTGGCTCCTCAAGGACATCCCAGGGACACCAGGGTGGCTTCTGGGGACATCTCATTGTCACCCTAGACGCACCTCAAGGACATCTCATGGGCACCACGGTGGCTTTGGGGGACATCCCATGGACACCATAGCAGATCCTCAGGAACATCTCATTGTCACCTTGGTGGCTCCTCAAGGACACCCCATGGACACCACGGTGGCTTTTGAGGACATCTCATTGTCACCATGGTGGCTCCTCAAGGACACCCCATTGTCACTGTGATGGACCCTCAAAAACTCCTCACTGTCACCACGGTGGACCCTCAAAAACCTCTCATTGTCACCTTGGTGGACCCTCAGGAACATCCCATTGTCACCATGAAGGACCCTTGGGGACATCCCAAGGACACCACGGTGGCTCCTCAGGGACATCCCATGGACACCACGGTGGCTTCTGGGGACATCCCAGGGACACCACGGTGGCTCCTCAGGGACATCTCATGGACACCACGGTGGCTTTTGGGGACATCCCAGGGACACCACGGTGGCTTCTGGGGACACCCCATGGACACCACGGTGGCTTCTGGGGACATCCCTGGGACACCACGGTGGCTTCTGGGGACATCCCATGGACACCACGGTGGCTTCTGGGGACATCCCAGGGACACCACGGTGGCTTCTGGGGACATCCCAGGGACACCACGGTGGCTCCTCAGGGACATCCCAGGGACACCACGGTGGCTTCTGGGGACATCCCATGGACACCACGGTGGCTTTTGGGGACATCTCATTGTCACCATGGTGGCTTCTCAAGGACACCCCATTGTCACCGTGATGGACCCTCAAAAACTCCCCACTGTCACCATGGTGGACCCTCAGGAACCTCTCATTGTCACCTTGGTGGACCCTTGGGGACATCCCATGGACACCTTGGTGACTCCTCATGAACCTCCCATTGTCTCCAAGATGGTTCCTGAAGGACATCCCATTGTCACCATGGTGGACCCTCAGAAATCTCTCATTGTCACCATGAAGAACCCTTGGGGACATCCCATGGACACCTTGGTGGACCCTCAGGAACCTCTCATTGTCACCATGGTGGACCCTCAAGGACACCCCATTGTCACCATGGTGGACCCTCAGGAACACCCCATTGTCACCATGAAGGACCCTTGGGGACATCCCATGGACACCGGGGTGGCTTTTGGGGACATCTCATTGTCGCCATGATGGTTCCTCAAGAACATCTCATTGTCACCACGGTGGACCTTCAGGAACATCTCATTGTCCCCAAGATGGCTCCTTGAGGACACCCCATCGTCACCATGAAGAACCCTTGGGGACATCCCGTTGTCACCATGAACAACCTTTAGGACCACCCCATTGTCACCGTGGTGGCTTTTAGTGCCACCACCCCATTGTCACCACGATGGACCCTCAGGAACATCTCATTGTCACCATGAAAGACCTTCAGAACCACCCCATTGTCACCCTGGTGGCTTTTGGTGGCTCCATTGTCCCCAAGAACATCCCATTGTCTCCATGGTGGCTTTTAGTGGCCCCATGGTCTCCAAGAACATCCCATGGTCCCCGTGGTGGCTTTTGATGGCCCCATGGTCCCCAAAAACATCCCATGGTCACCCTGGTGGCTTTTGGTGGCCCCATTGTCCCCAAGTACACCCCATTGTCCCCGTGGTGGCTTTTGGTCGCCCCATTGTCCCCAAGGCCATCCCATGGTCACCATGAAGGACCTTCAGGACCACACCATTGTCCCCGTGGTGCTTTTTGGTGGCCCCAAGGTCTCCAAGGCCATCCCATTGTCCCCATGGTGGCTCTTGGTGGCCCCATGGTCCCCAAGAACATCCTATGGTCACCCTGGTGGTTTTTGGTGGCCCCATGGTCTCCAAGGACATCCCATGGTCCCCGTGGTGGCTTTTGGTGGCCCCAAGGTCTCCAAGGACACCCCATTGTCCCCGTGGTGGCTTTTGGTGGCCCCATTGTCCCCAAGGACATCCCATGGTCACCATGAAGGACCTTCAGAACTATCCCATGGTCACCCTGGTGGCTTTTGGTGGCCCCATTGTCCCCAAGGACATCCCATGGTCACCATGAAGGACCTTCAGGACCATCCCATGGTCCCCATGGTGGCTGTTGGTGGCCCCATGGTCCCCAAGAACATCTCACTGTCACCATGAAGAACCTTCAGGACCACCCCATGGTCCCCGTGGTGGCTCTTGGTGGCCCCATTGTCCCCAAGAACATCCCATGGTCACCATGAAGAACCTTCAGGACCACCCCATTGTCCCCGTGGTGGTTTTTGGTGGCCCCAAGGTCTCCAAGGCCATCCCATTGTCCCCATGGTGGCTCTTGGTGGCCCCAAGGTCTCCAAGGCCATCCCATGGTCACCATGGTGGCTTTTGGTGGCCCCATGGTCCCCAAGAACATCCCATGGTCACCATGAAGGACCTTCAGGACCATCCCATGGTCCCCGTGGTGGCTCTTGGTGGCCCCAAGGTCTCCAAGGCCATCCCATGGTCATCCTGGTGGCTTTTGGTGGCCCCATTGTCCCCAAGGACATCCCATGGTCACCATGAAGGACCTTCAGAACCATCCCATGGTCCCCGTGGTGACTTTTGGTGGCCCCATGGTCTCCAAGGCCATCCCATGGTCACCCTGGTGGCTCTTGGTGGCCCCAAGGTCTCCCAGGCCATCCCATGGTCACCCTGGTGGCCCCATTGTCTCCAAGAACATCCCATGGTCACCATGAAGGACCTTCAGGACCATCCCATGGTCCCCGTGGTGGCTTTTGGTGGCCCCATGGTCTCCAAGAACATCCCATTGTCTCCATGGTGGCTCTTGGTGGCCCCATTGTCCCCAAGGACATCCCATGGTCACCATGAAGGACCTTCAGGACCATCCCATGGTCCCCGTGGTGGCTCTTGGTGGCCCCATTGTCCCCTCCGGCGCCGTTCCGACGTCACCTCGACGTCTCCTCCTCTTCCCGTTCCCGTTCCTTCCTCCTCCTCTCCTCCTCCTCATCCTCCTCCTTGAACCTCCTCTCCAGCTCCTCAGGAATTGTCACCTCCAGGAGGTTCTCCATGCCCTCCTCGGGCTCGTCCGCGATCAGCACCTACGGAATTCCCGCCAAAATCCCAAATTCCCAGAATTCCCGGAATTCCCGGAATTCCCAGAATTCCCAGCTCACCTCAATGAGCTTCTGGCAGGCGCTGAGGACCTCGGGGTTCTTCTCCTGCTGGTGGAGCTCACGGAGAACCAGGTAGGAACCGTTGGACCTCAGGTGGGACCGCCCGGCTTTGGTGGCCGAGAGCTGGGAAAATTCAGGAATTTTGGGAATTTTGGGAATTTTTGGTGGGAATCAGAATCTGGAATTTTTTGGGATGTCCCAAGAAGAGGAAGGGTTTTGTGGTGGGTGGTGGAACGTGGAGAAGTTCTCCTGGAATCGCAGGAGATGGGGATGGAGAACGGGATTTGGGATGGAATGGGTGGAATTCCTCCAAGGATCCCAAAATTCCTTAAAAAATCCCAAAATTCCTCAGGGAATTCCCAAAATTCCTCCAGGAACTCCCTAAATTCCTCAAAAAATCCCAAAATTCCCAAAATTCCTCCCAAAAATCCCTGAATTCCTCAAAAAAACCCCAAAATTCCTCCCAAAATTCCCAAAATTCCTCAAAAAAATCCCAAAATTCCTCCCAAATTCCCAAAATTCCTCAGAAAAGCCCAAAATTCCTCCCCAAATTCCCAAAATTCCTCAAAAAAATTCCCAAAATTCCTCAAAAAAAATCCCAAAATTCCTCAAAAAATTCCCAAAATGCCCCCCAAAAATCCCCAAATTCCTCTCAAAATTCCCAAAGTTCCTCCCAAAATTCCAAAAAAATCCCAAACAATCCCAAAATTCCCAGAATTCCTCCCAAAATCCACAAAATTCCTCAAAAAATTCCCAAAATTCCTCAGAAAGTCCCAAAATTCCTGAAAAAATTCACAAAATTCCTCAAAAAAACCCCAAAATTCCTCCCAAAATTCCAAAAATTCCTCAAAAAATTCCCAAAAATTCTCAAAAAATCCCAAAATTCCTCCCAAATTCCCAAAATTCCCAAAAAATTCCTTTTCCCACCAAAACTTTTCCCAAAAATCCCCGAATCCCCACCAGCATCAGCGTTTCCAGGAGCATTTTCCGGATCTCCGGATCCTCTTCCCGGCGATGCTCCGGAGGCAGGAACTGCAAATCCACGGGAAGCTCTGCAATTCCAAAGGGAAAGTCAGGAAATCTGGGAATCTTCCCAAAAAAATTCCCAAAGAATGTCAGGAAATCTGGGAATGTTCCCAAAAAAATCCCAAAAAATCTGGGAATAGT
Organism: Poecile atricapillus; assembly: GCF_030490865.1. Taxonomy (NCBI): domain Eukaryota; kingdom Metazoa; phylum Chordata; class Aves; order Passeriformes; family Paridae; genus Poecile; species Poecile atricapillus. The sequence goes on along the minus strand of NC_081250.1, from coordinate 153,321,256 downwards.
CTCAAAAAATTCCCAAAAATTCCCAAAAAATCTGGGAATATTCTCAGAAAAATCCCAAAAATTCCCAAAAAATCTGGGAATGTTCCCAAAAAATTCCCAAAAAGTCTCAGGAAATCTGGGAATGTTCCCAAAAAACTTCAGGAAATCTGGGAATGTTCCCAAAAAAATCCCAAAAATTCCCCAAAAATCTGGGAATGTTCCCAAAAAAATCCCAAAAAAACTCAGGAAATTCAGGAATATTCCCAAAAAAGTCCCAAAAATTCCCAAAAAATCTGGGAATGTTCCCAGAAAATTCCCAAAAAATCTCAGGAAATCTGGGAATATTCCCAAAAAACCTCAAAAAATCTGGAAATATTCCCAAAAAATTCCCAAAAATTCCCAAAAAATCTGGGAATGTTCCCAAAAAATTCCCAAAAAGTCTCAGGAAATCTGGGAATGTTCCCAAAAAATTCCCAAAAATTCCCAAAAAATCTGGGAATGTTCCCAAAAAATTCCCAAAAATTCCCAGGAAATCTGGGAATGTTCCCAAAAAATTCCCAAAAAATCTCAGGAAATCTGGGAATGTTCCCAAAAAATTCCCAAAAAACTTCAGGAAATCTGAGAATATTCCCAAAAATCTCATTAAATCCAGAAATATTCCCAAAAAACCCTAAGAAATCTGGGAATGTTCCCAAAAAAGTCACAAAAAATCTGGGAATATTCTCAAAAAATTCCCAAAAATTCTCAAAAAAATCTGGGAATGTTCCCAAAAAATTCCCAAAAAGTCTCAGGAAATCTGGGAATCTTCCCAAAAAATTCCCAAAAAATCTCAGGAAATCTGGGAATATTCTGAAAAAATTCCCAAAAAATCTGGGAATATTCTCAAAAAATTCCCAAACCCCAAAAAATTCCCAAAAACCTCAGGAAATCTGGGAATATTCCCAAAAAACCTCAGGAAATCTGGGAATGTTCCCAAAAAAATCCTAAAAAACTTCAGAAAATCTGGGAATGTTCCCAAAAAATTCCCAAAAAGTCTCAGGAAATCTGGGAATGTTCCCAAAAAAATCCCAAAAAATCTGGGAATATTCTCAAAAAATTCCCAAAAATTCCCCAAAAATCTGGGAATGTTCCCAAAAAATTCCCAAAAAACTTCAGGAAATCTGGGAATATTCTCAAAAACCTCATTAAATCCAGGAATATTCCCAAAAAACCTCAAGAAATCTGGGAATGTTCCCAAAAATTCCCAAAAACATCAGGAAATCTGAGAATATTCCCAAAAAAATCCCAAACCCCAAAAAATTCCCAAAAAACCTCAAGAAACTTGGGAATATTCCCAAAAACCTCAAGAAATCCAGGAATATTCCCAAAAAATCTCAAGAAATCTGGGAATGTTCCCAAAATTTCCCAAAAACCTCAAGAAATCTGAGAAAATTCCCCAAAAATTCCCAAAAAACCTCAGGAAATCCAGGAATATTTCAAAAAAATTCCCAAAAAACTTGAAATCTGAGAATATTCCCAAAAATCTCATTAAGTCCAGGAATATTCCCAAAAAACCCTAAGAAATCTGGGAATGTTCCCAAAAATTCCCAAAAACCGCAGGAAATCTGGGAATATTCCCAAAAACCTCAAGAAATCCAGAAAAATTCCCTAAAAGTTCCCAAAAACCCTCAAAAAATCCGAGAATATTCCCAAAAAATTCCCCAAAAATCTCAAGAAACTCTGGAAAATTCCCAAAAAAAAAATTCCCAAAAAATTCCCAAAAAACCTCAAAAAATCCTGGAAAATTCCCAAAAAATTCCCAAATAAACCCTCAAAAAATCCTGGAAAATTCCCAAAAAATTCCAAAAAAACCTCAAAAAATCCAGGAAAATTCCCAAAAAATTCCCAAAAAAACCCTCAAAAAATCCAGGAAAATTCCCAAAAAACCTCAAAAAATCCTGGAAAATTCCCAAAAAATTCCCCAAAAATTCCCCAAAAAAACCTCAAAAAATCCTGGAAAATTCCCAAAAAATTCCCAAAAATTCCCAATCCCGATTTTCCACTCACGTTCCGTCTCTTCCGGAGGCAATTCCTGGGATGCGGCGAGCGGGAGCAGCAGGAACGGGAGCGCGTCAACCTCGGAGCTCAGCAGCCACTCGTGGTGCTCTGGGAATTCCAGGAAAAAAAAATCCGGGATTGGATCCTAAAAACTCCCTGGAATTCCCAGAGTTTGGGAAAAGGGTTTGGAAATGGGATTTTCCTGGGAATTCTGGGAATTCCTGAAGTTCTGGAAGGGTTTGGAGCCGAGATTTTCCCAAGAATTCCCAGATTTTGGGAAGGGTCTGGAGCGGGGATTTTCCCAGGAATTCCAGGAATTCCTGGATTTTCAGAAGAGTTTGGAATTCCCAGGGTTTGGGAAGAGTTTGAAGCTGAAATTTTCCTGGAATTTTCCTGGGAATTCCCAGAGTTTGGGAAGGTTTGGAGCTGAGATTTTCCCAGGAATTCTGGGAATTCCCAGAGTCCTGGAAGGGTTTGGAACGGGGATTTTCCCGGGAATTCCCAGATTTTGGGAAGGGTTTGGAATTCCCAGACTTTGGGAAGAGTTTGGAGCTGGAATTTTCTTGAAAATTCCCAGATTTTAGGAAAGGTTTGGAACTGAGATTTTCCTGGGAATTCTGAGATTCTGGGAAGGGTTTGGAATTCCCAGAGTTTGGGAAAGGTTTGGACCTGGAATTTTCCTGGGAATTCTGGGAATTCCTGAAGTTCTGGAAGGGTTTGGAAATGAGATTTTCCCAAGAATTCCCAGATTTTGGGAAGGGTTTGGAGATGAAATTTTCCTGAGAATTCCCAGACTTTGGGAAGGTTTGGAGCTGAGATTTTCCAGGAATTCTGGGAATTCCCAAAGCTCTAGAAGGGTTTGGAACTGAGATTTTCCTGGGAATTCTGAGATTCTGAGAAGGGTTTGGAATTCCCAGAGTTTGGAAAAAGTTTGGAAATGGAATTTTCCCAGGAATTCCCAGAATTCCCAGATTTTGGGAAGAGTTTGGAGCTGAGATTTTCCTTGGAATTCCAGGAATTCCTGGATTTTCAGAAGGGCTTGGAATTCCCAGAGTTTGGGAAGGTTTGGAGCTGAGATTTTCCTGGGAATTCCCAAATTTAGGAAGGGTTTGGAATTCCCAGAGTCTGGGAAAGGTTTGGAGATGGAATTTTCCTGGGAATTCCCAGAATTCCCAAATTTCAGGAAGGGTTTGGAGCTGAGATTTTCCTTGGAATTCCAGGAATTCCTGGATTTTCAGAAGGGCTTGGAATTCCCAGACTTTGGGAAAGGTTTGGAGCTGGAATTTTCCCAGCAATTCCCAAATTTTGGGAAGGGTCTGGAGCTGAGATTTTCCTGGGAATTCTGGGAATTCCTGGATTTCCAGAAGGGTTTGGAATTCCCAGACTTTGGGAAGGTTTGGAGCTGGAATTTTCCCGTCAATCCCCACAATTCCAGAAACAGCCGGAAAAATGGGAATTCCAGGAATTCTGGGAATTCCCAGCACTGCAAACACCCAACCCCACCCTCAAATCCCCATTTTCCCACCCCAAAATTCCAGGAATTCCCAACCCAAAATTCCCATTTTCCCCCCCCCAAAATTCCAGGAATTCCCACCCAAAAATTCCAGAAATTCCCACCTCAAAATTCCCATTTCCCCACCCCAAAATTCCCATTTTTCCACCTCAAAATTTCCAGAAATTCCCACCCCAAAATTCCCATTTTCCACCCAAAAATTCCAGGAGTTCCCACCTTAAAATTCCCATTTTTTTCCCAAAATTCCCATTTTCCCACCCAAAATTCCCATTTCTCCCCCCAAAATTCCCACTTTTCCACCCCTAAAATTCCCATTTCCCACTCCAAAATTCCCATTTTCCCACCCCAAAATTCCAGAAATTCCCACCCCAAAATTCCCATTTTCCCACCCAAAAATTCCAGGAATTCCCACCTTAAAATTCCCATTTCCCCCCCCAAAATTCCCATTTTCCCACCCTAAAATTCCCATTTTCCCACCCAAAAATTCCAGAAATTCCCACCTCAAAATTCCCATTTTCCCCCCTAAAAATTCCCATTTTTTCCCCAAAATTCCCATTTTCCCACCTTAAAATTCCCATTTCCCCCCCCAAAATTCCCATTTCCCCACCTTAAAATTCCCATTTTCCCATCCCAAAATTCCAGGAATTCCTACCCCTAAATTCCCATTTTCCCACCCTAAAATTCCCATTTTTCCACCTCAAAATTCCTATTTTCCCACCCCAAAATTTCCAGAAATTCCCACCCCAAAATTCCCATTTTCCACCCAAAAATTCCAGGAGTTCCCACCTTAAAATTCCCATTTTCCCACCCAAAATTCCCATTTTCCACCCTAAAATTCCAGGAATTCCCACTCCAAAATTCCCATTTTCCCACCTTAAAATTCCAGAAATTCCCACCTCAAAATTCCCATTTCCCCACCCCAAAATTCCCATTTCCCCACCCAAAAATTCCCATTTTCCCACCCAAAATTCCCATTTCTCCCCCCAAAATTCCCATTTTTCCACCCCTAAAATTCCCATTTCCCACTCCAAAATTCCCATTTTCCCACCCCAAAATTCCAGAAATTACCACCTCAAAATTCCCATTTTCCCACCAAAAAATTCCAGGAGTTCCCACCTTAAAATTCCCATTTTTTTCCCAAAATTCCCATTTTCCCACCCCAAAATTCCCATTTTCCCACCCAAAAATTCCCATTTTCCCACCCCAAAATTTCCAGAAATTCCCACCCAAAAATTCCAGGAATTCCCACCCCAAAATTCCCATTTTCCACCGAAAAATTTCAGGAGTTCCCACCTTAAAATTCCCATTTCCACCCCCAAAATTCCCATTTTCCCCCCCCAAAATTCCCATTTTCCCACCCCAAAATTTCCAGAAATTCCCACCCCAAAATTCCCATTTTCCACCCAAAAATTCCAGGAGTTCCCACCTTAAAATTCCCATTTTTTTCCCAAAATTCCCATTTTCCCCCCCCCAAATTCCCATTTTCCCCCCTAAAATTCCCCTTTTTCCCCGTTACCCCTCCCCCAATCCCGTTTTCCCATGAATTCTCCCCCTCTGGAATTCCAGGGTTCCGTTCCCGCGCTCATTCCCGGTTTTTTTCCGGGAATTCACCGTGTTGGAAGCAGCAGTTCCGCAGGGCTCCGGCCGCTCCTCGCCGCAGCTCCGCGCGTTCCGGGTCCCTCAGCAGCTCCAGGATCCGTCTCACCGCGCGCCTGGGATGATTCCCGCTGCAATTCCCGCTTTTCCGGGACTTATTCCCGGATTTTCCCGCATTCCCAAGGGAATTTTCTCTTATTTTCCCTGCTTTTTTTTCCCTTTTCCTGCTTTTCCTTTTCCTGTTTTCTCCTTCCCTTTCTTTCCCTCCCTTTTTTCCCACTGGAATCCATTTCCCCTCCCTTCCTTTTTCCCTTCCCTCTCCCCTCTTTTCCCCTTTTCCCCTTTTTTCCTTTTCCTTTCTCTTCTCTTTAACTTTCCCTTTTCTTCTTTCCCCTCCCCTTTTCTCTCGCCTCTCCCCCTTCTCCTTTTCCTCTTCCCTTTTCCCCTTCCCCCTTTCTCCTTCCCTTTCCCCCCTTCCTTTTCCCCCTTTCCCTTTCCCCTTTTCCCCTTTCCCTTTCCCCCCTTCCTTTTCCCCCTTTCCCTTTCCCCTTTTTCCCCTTTCCCTTTCCTCCCCCCTTCCCCTTTTTCAGTCCCATTCTCCTTTTCCTTCTTTCTCCTTTTTTTTCCCTCTTTTCTCTTTTTTTTCCATTTTCTCCCTTATTTTTTTCTTTTTCCCCCTTCCCTTTTCCTCCCTTCCCTTTTACTCTTTCTCCTCCCCCCTTTCCTTTTCCCCTTTTCCTCTTCCCTCCCCCTTTCCCTTTTCCTTTCCCTTTTCCTCCCCCTTCTCCCTTCCACTTTTCCCTTTTCCTCCTCATTCCCCCCTTTCCCTTTACCCCATTTCCCCTCATTCCCCCTTCATTTCCCCCTTCATTTTCCCCATTTCCCCTCATTTCCCCCTCCATTTCCTCACATTTCCCCTTCATTTCCCCATTTCCCTCTTCATTTCCCCTTCATTTCTCATTTTCCCCCCTCCATTTCCCTCATTTCCCCCTTGATTCCCCCATTTCCCCTCATTCCCCCCCTCATTTCCCCCATTTTCCCTCTCATTTTTCCCCTTCATTTCCTTTCATTTCCCCCCTTCATTTCCCCCATTTCCCCCTTCATTTTCCCCTTCATTTCTTATTTCCCCTCATTTCCCCCCTTCATTTTTCATTTCCCTTCATTTCCCCTCATTTTCCCCCTCATTTCCCCCTTCATTTCTCTTCATTTCCTCCATTTTTATTCCCTTCATTTCTTTTTTATTCCCTTCATTTCCCCCCATTTTCCCTCTTCATTTCCCCCTTTCCCCCTCCATTTCCTCCCTTCATTTCCCTCATTTCCCCTCCTCATTTCCCCTTCATTTCCCCCATTTCCCCTCTCATTTTCCCCTTCATTTCCATAATTTTCCCCCTCATTTCCCCTTCATTTCCCCCCATTTCCCCTCTCATTTTTCCCTTCATTTCCCTCATTTCCCCCTCCATTTCCCCCTCATTTCCCCTTCATTCCCCCTTCATTTCCCCCATTTCCCCTTAATTTCCTCTCATTTCCCCCCATTTACCCTCTCATTTTTGCCTTCATTTCCCTCATTTCCCCCCTTCATTCCCCCCCTTCATTTCTCATTTCCCCCTCTTAATTTCCCCCCTCATTTCCCTTCATTTCTCCCTCTTAATTTCCCCCATTTTCCCTCATCTCCCCTCCATTTCCCCCATTTCCCCCTTCATTTCCCCTCATTTCCCCCATTTCTTCCCATTTCCCTTCATTTCCCCCTTCATTTCCTCTCATTTTTCCCCTTCATCTCCCCCCTCATTTCTCCTTCATTCCCCCTCCATTTCCCCTCATTTCTCCCCTCATTTCCTCATTCCCCCTTCATTTCCCCCATTTTTCCCCTTCATTCCCCCTTCATTTCCCCCATTTCCCCCCTTAATTCCCCCCATTTTCCCCCTTCATTTCCCCATTTCCCCCCCTAATTCCCCCTCATCTCCCCTCAGTTCCCTCATTTCCCCCCTCATTTCCCCCATTTCTCCCCATTTCCCTTCATTTCCTCTCATTTTTCCCCTTCATCTCCCCCCTCATTTCTCCTTCATTTCCCCTCATTTCCCCCCTTCATTTCCCATTTCCCCTCCATTCTCCTCATTTCCCTCCATTTCCCCTCATTTTCCCCCTTCATTTCCCCCATTTTCCCCCCTCATTCCCCCCCTTCATTTCCCCTCATTCCCCCCTTAATTCCCCCCATTTCCCCTCATTTCCCTCATTTCCCCCATTTCTCCCCATTTCCCTTCATTTTCTCCTTCATTTCCTCTCATTTTTCCCCTTCATCTCCCCCCTCATTTCCCCTCCATTCTCCTCATTTCCCTCCATTTCCCCTCCTTTCCCCCCTTCATTTCCCTCATTTTCCCCCCTCATTCCCCCCCTTCATTTCCCCTCATTTCCCCCCTTAATTCCCCCCATTTCCCCTCATCTCCCCTCAGTTCCCTCATTTCCCCCTTCATTTCCTCTCATTTTTCCCCTTCATCTCCCCCTTCATTTCCCTTCATTTCCCCCCTTCATTTCCCCCATTTTCCCCCCTCATTTCCCCTCATTTCCCCCCTTTCATTCCCCTCATTTCCCCCTCATTTCCCCTTTATTTCCCCCTCTCACCCTGATCTCTCCATCAGCATCTCCCTTCCCATCCTGTCCCGGCTCAGGTTCCAGAGCAGCGCCCCGAGTTCCTCCGGCGGCGGCTCCGCGCTCAGGGCCGGCAGCAGCGCCTGAGCTCCGGCTCCCAGCGCCCTCAGCACGGCCGGCCCCGCTCCGGGAGCCCGGCACAGATTGGCCAAAACCCCGCAGGCCCCTCCGGAGCTCGCCAGCAGCGGCACCAGAGAAGGGAGCGCGGCCAGGAGCGGCTCCAGCGCCGCGGCCTCGGAGGACGCGTTCACCAAAGCGCCCAAAGCGGCCTCGCATCCACGCGAGGCCGAGGCTGCCAAGGCCGCTAAGGCCTCGGGGTGTCCCGCCAGCATCGCCCGGCCCGAGGCGCTGCCGGAAAGGGCCAGAGCGGCTTCGGCCGCGGCGGGAGCGGCGGGGGAGGACGGGGAGAGCAGCGCCGTCAGCTCCGACAGAGCCGCGGCCGCCGCCGCCTCCTCGCTCTTGGGCTCCGCCATCGTCTCCGCCATTATGGCCGCGCTGGGGTGATTGATCGGTGTAACAGCCAATCAGGGGAGATTGATAGGTGAAACAGCCAATCAGCGCCGCGGAAAAAGCGGATGGGCGGTGAATCAGCCAATGGGATGCGGGCTTGCTGGCGGAAAGGGCGGGATTAAGGAAGAAAGAGGTTGTGGGAAGGAAGGTTGTACGGAAAAACGCCGTACGGACACACGGACAGGACCGCGGCCGAACCAAGGTTTATTTAACCACGGAAGCTCAGAAAGCGCCGCTGTCATCCCGGTTACGGCCGCCCGCGGGGTTTCGCCGGGCAGAGTTGGCTCCCTCACGGCCGCCGCCATGGCGGGATCAACATGGCGGTGTCGCTTGGTAACCGCTCTGATTGACGGTTCAAGAACCAATCAGCGACGAGAAAACGGAGAGGTGGAAGGGATGAGCCAATTGGATGCTCAGAAACGCCGGAGTAGGCGGGACTTAAGGAGAAGGGGATTGTGGGAAGGCGAAGTTGTACGGAAAACGTAGAGCGGCCCCTTCAGTCGCCGTCGCTTGGCAACCAACTTGATTGACAGTTCCAGTAGCCAATCAGCGAGGAGAATACAGCGAGGCGGAGTGGCTCAGCCAATGGAACGCCGAGTTCTGCCGGAACGGGAGGGACGTATGGGAGTGTGTACGGAAAGAGGCGGAAGCGCCGCGGAGCCACCGGGAATCGGACCGGGATCGTCGGGATCAGAATTATCGGGATAATCGGAATAATCGGGATCGAGGAGAGGGCCCAGAGCCCTCCAGGCTCAGCCGGGGATGTTCCACGGCATCGCGGGCCCGGCCGGGATGGGCGGTGAGAGGCGGGAGCGATCCCGGAATTGCCGTGATGGGATCCCTTGGGATGATCCCGGAATTCCCGGGATGGAATTCCCGGGTTTCCTCCCTTTTAACCCTTCCCTTCCTCCCACAGCAGCGCCTGGGAATAAACCGGAGCTTTACGAGGTGAGTGCGGGTCGGGAATAGCCGGGAATGGCCGGTAATTCCCGGGGATCTCCGGAAATGGCCGAAGATGACCGGAAATGCCCGGGGGTCTCCGGAAATGGCCGAAGATACCCGGAAATGCCCTGGGATCTCCGGGAATGGCCGAGGATGGCCGGAAATGACCGGAAATAGCCGGAAATGCCCGAATATGGCCGGGAATGACCCCTGGAAATTTGGGAATTTTGGGAATCTCCAGGAATTTCGGGAATTTTGTGTCTCCTCTTCCCGCAGGAGGTGAAGCTCTACAAGAACGCTCGGAGAGGGAGAAGTGAGTGAGGGAATTTTTGGGAATTTTGGGATGGGGATGGAGGCGTTTGGGGTTGGGATTTAATCCCAGTCTGTTCCAGTCCATCCAAATCAATCCCAGTCCTTCCCAGTCCATCCCAGTATCCCATCCCAGTCCGTCCCTGTCCATCCCAGTTCATCCCAGGATCCCATTATCCCATCCCAGTCCATCCCAGTCCATCCAAATCCATCCCATTCCATCCCAATATTCCGTCCCAGTTCTTTCCAGTATCCCGTTATCTCATCCCAGTCCATCCAAATCCATCCCCTTCCATCCCAGTCCTTCCCAGTATCCCATCCCAGTCTCCCATTATCCCATCCCAGTATCCCATTATCCCATCCCAGTATCCCCTTATCCCATCCCAGTCCATCCCAGTATCCCATCCCAGTCCATCCCAGTATTCCATTATCCCATCCCAGGATCCCATCCCAGTTAATCCCAGTCTATCCAAATCCATTCAAATCAATCCCAGTATCCCATCCCAGTCCATCCCAGTCCTTCCCAGTATCCTGTTATCTCATCCCAGTCCATCCAAATCCATCCCAGTCCATACCAGTCCTTCCCGTTATCCCATCCCAGTCCATCCCAGTATCCCATTATCTCATCCCAGTATCCCATTATCCCATCCCAGTATCCCATCCCAGTTCATTAAAATCCATCCCAGTCCATCCCAGTCCATCCCAGTATCCCGTTATCCCATCCCAGTATCCCATCCCAGTTCATTAAAATCCATCCCAGTTCATCCCAGTATCCCATCCCAATCCATCCCAGTATCCCATTATCCCATCCCAGTTCATTAAAATCCATCCCAGTATCCCATCCCATTATCCCATCCCAATCCATCCCAGTATCCCATTATACCATCCCAGTCCATCCCAGTATACCATTATCCCATCCCAGTCCTTCCCAGTATCCCATTATCCCATCCCAGTTCATTAAAATCCATCCCAGTCCATCCCAGTCCATCCCAGTATCCCATTATCCCATCCCAGTTCATTAAAATCCATCCCAGTCCATCCCAGTATCCCGTTATTCCCGTTATTCCGGAATATTCCCAACTATTTCCGCCATTCCTAAACCTTACCAAATATTCCTGAATATTCTCTCAATTTCCAAATATTTCAGAATATTCTCAAATATCCCCAAATATCCAAAAAATATCCCCAAAATTCCTAAAAATTCCCCAAAACTGTGTCCACTCCCAAATACGCCCAAATATTCCCAAGAATTCCAAAATATTCCCAAGTATCCCCAAATGTACCCAGGATACCCAAAAAAATCCCTAAAATTCCCCAAAAACTCCCAAACATGCTCAAAAACTCCCAAATTTCCCCCCAAAATTCCTGCAAATATCCCAAAATTCCCAAAAATCCCCAAAAACTCCCCCAAATCCCCAAAAATTCCCAAAAATCCAAAAAAAATCCCAAAAAACCCGCAAAAAAAACCCAAAAAGTCCCAAAAAATCTCCCCAAAAATTCCCAAAAAATCCCCCAAAAAATCCCAAACATCCCCAAAAATTCCAAAAAAATCTCCCAAAAAATCCCCAAAAAATTCCCAAAAAAATTCCCTCAAAAGTTCCCTTAAAATACCCAAAAAATCCCCCAAAAACTAAAAAAAAAAACCCTAAAATTAAAAAAAAATCCCCCAAAAATCCTCCCAAAAATCCCCCCAAAAATCCCCCAAACCCCCCCAAAAATTCCAAATATCCCCCAAAAATCTGCTCTAAAAATCCCCTAAAAATCCCCCCAAAATCCTAAAAATTCTCCCAAAAATCCCCCAAAATTTCCTAAAAATTCCCGTAAAGTCTCAAAAAAATCCCCAAAATTCCCAGACAAATCCCTCAAAAATCCCCAAAAATTCCCTTAAAATCCACAAAAATCCTCTAAAAAATCCCTAAAAACTCCCAAAAATCCCTTAAAAAATTAAAAAAAAAAATCCCCCAAAAAATCCCCCTAAAAATTCCCTTAAAATCCCGAAATAATCCCTAAAAATCCCCCAAAACCCCTTAAAATCCAAAAAAAATCCCCAAAAAAATCTCCAAAAAATCCCCCAAAATTCCAAAAAAAAATCCCCAAAAATTGCAAAAAAAATCCCCCAAAAAATCCCCCCAAAGAATTCCCCAAGAAATTCCCTAAAAATTCCCTTAAAATCCCCAAAAATTCCCTTAAAATCCCCAAAAATCCCAAAAAATTCTCAAAAAAATTCCCCCAAAAATCCCAAACAAATCCCCCCCCAAATCCCCCAAAATTAAAAAAAAAAATCCCCAAAAATTCCAAAAAAATCCCCAAAAAATCCCTAAAAATTAAAAAAAAAAAAAAATCCCCCCAAAACTCCCAAAAAATCCCCCAAAAATTCCCCCAAAGAATTCCCCAAGAAATTCCCTAAAAATTCCCTTAAAATCCCCAAAAATCCCAAAAAAATTCCCCCCAAAATTCCCTAAAAATCCCAAAATAATCCCTAAAAATCCCCAAAAATCCTCCAAAAAATCCCCAAAAATTCCCTTAAAACCCCCAAAAATTCCCCAAAAAATCCCCCCAAAAATTCCCTTAAAAATTCCCCAAAAATTCCCTTAAAATCCCCAAAAATCCCCAAAAATTCCCCAAAATATCCCCAAAAATTCCCTTAAAATCCCCAAAAATCTCCAAAAAATCCCCCAAAATTCCCACAAAAATCCCCCCAAAATTCCCAAAAATACCCCCAAAAATCCCTACAAATTCCCTAAAAAATCCCCAAAAATTCCCAAAAAAATCCCCAAAAATTCCCTCAAAAAATCCCCCAAAAATCCCAAAAAAATCCCCAGAAATTCCCAGAAAATTCCTCCAAAAATTCCCTTAAAATCCCCAAAAATTCCTTAAAATCCAAAAAAAGACCCCAAAAAAATCCCAAAAAAATCCCTAAAAATTCCCCAAAAATCCCCAAACCTCCCAGAACATCCCAGAACATTCCAGAACACCCCAGAACATTCCAGAACATTCCCAGGTACGACAACATGGCGGAGCTTTTCGCGGTGGTGAAGACGCTGCAGGCTCTGGAGAAGGCGTACATCAAAGACTGCGTCACCCCCAACGAGTACGGCAAAACATTCCCAAAAAAATTCCCAAAAAACCCTGGAAAAGCCAAGAATTCCTTCCAAAAATTCCCGGATTTTTTCTTTTTCCCGGGATTTTTCAGGTACACGGCCGCCTGTTCCCGCTTGTTGGTTCAGTTCAAGGCTGCGCTCAAACAGGTGCAGGGAGCGGAGATCGCGTCCATCGATGAGTTCTGCCGGAAATTCCGGGTGGGAATTCCGGGAATTTTGGGAATTCTGGGATTGGGAGGGAAATTGGGATTTTTGGGGATTTTTGGGAATTTTTTCAGAATTTTTTGGGGAATTTTTTCAGAATTTTTTTGATTTTTTTTCATTTTTTGGAAGTTTTTTTGGGGGGATTTTGAGGGAATTTTGAAGTTGAAGTGGAAAAATGAATTGGAAAAATTTGGGAATGAAATTGAGGAATTTTGGGAATTCAGGAACTCCAGGAACTTGAGAAAAAACGGGAATTTTTAGAGAAATTTTTTCTAAATTTTTTGGGTAATTTTTTTTTTTTTTTGGAGGTTTTTTTGGGATTTTTGAGGGAATTTTGGGGTTGAAGCAGGAAAGTTAAATGGGAAAATTTGGGAATTTTGGGATTGGAAATTTGGGGCAAAAATTTGGGATTTTTGGGGTTTTTTTTGGAATTTTTGGGGGATTTTAGGGGGAATTTTTGGGGGAATTTTGGGGTTGAAGCAGAAAAATGAAATGGAAAAATTTGGGAATAAAATCTGGGAATTTTGGGAATTTGGAGCTGGAATTTGGGGATTGAGGGAAGCAGGTGCAGGGAGCAGAGATCGCATCCATCGATGAGTTCTGCCGGAAATTCCGGGTGGGAATTCCGGGAATTTTGGGAATTCTGGGATTTGGGAGGGAAATTGGGATTTTTGGGAATTTTTTCAGAATTTTTTGGGGAATTTTTTTTATTTTTTTTTATTTTTTGGAGGTTTTTTGGGGGGGGATTTTGAGGGAATTTTGAAGTTGAAGTGGAAAAATGAATTGGAAAAATTTGGGAATGAAATTGAGGAATTTTGGGAATTCAGGAACTCCAGGAACTTGAGAAAAAATGGGAATTTTTAGAGAAATTTTTTCTAAATTTTTTGGGAATTTTTTTTGATTTTTTGGAGGTTTTTTTGGGATTTTTGAGGGAATTTTGGGGTTGAAGCAGGAAAGTTAAATGGGAAAATTTGGGAATTTTGGGATTGGAAATTTGGGGCAAAAATTTGGGATTTTGGGGGTTTTTTTTGGAATTTTTGGAGGTTTTTTTGGGGGGGATTTTGAGGGAATTTTGGGGTTGAAGCGGAAAAATGGAAAAATTTGGGAATGAAATTTGGGAATTTTGGGATTGGAAATTTGAAGCAAAAATTTGGGATTTTGGGGAGGGTTTTTTTTGAATTTTTGGGATTTTTTTATATTTTTGGGGGGGATTTTTGAGGGAATTTTGGGGTTGAAGTGAAGAAGTGAAATGGAAAAATTTGGGAATTTTGGGACTGGGAATTTGGGGTGAAAATTTGGGATTTTGGACTTTTTGGGGTTTTTTTTGGGAATTTTTTAGGATTTTTGGGAATTTTTGGAGAAGGATTTTTGAGGGAATTTTGGGGTTGAAGCAGGAAAGTTAAATGGGAAAATTTGGGAATTTTGGGATTGGAAATTTGGGGCAAAAATTCAGGATTTTTGGGGGTTTTTTTGGAATTTTTGGGGGATTTTAGGGGGAATTTTTGGGAGAATTCTGGGGTTGAAGTGGAAAAATAAAATGGAAAAATTTGGGAATAAAATCTGGGAATTTGGAGCTGGAATTTGGGGATTGAGGGAAGCAGGTGCAGGGAGCGGAGATCGCGTCCATCGATGAGTTCTGCCGGAAATTCCGGGTGGGAATTCCGGGAATTTTGGGAATTCTGGGATTTGGGAGGGAAATTGGGAATTTTGGGAATTTTTTCAGAATTTTTTGGGGAATTTTTTGGGAATTTTTTTGGTTTTTTTTTATTTTTTGGAGGTTTTTTTGGGGGGGATTTTGAGGGAATTTTGGGGTTGAAGTGGAGAAATTGGAAAAATTTGGGAATGAAATTTGGGAATTTTGGGATTGGAAATTTGAAGCAAAAATTCGGGATTTTGGGGAGGGTTTTTTTTGAATTTTTGGGATTTTTTTTATAATTTTGGGGGGATTTTTGAGGGAATTTTGGGGTTGAAGTGAAGAAGTGAAATGGAAAAATTTGGGAATTTTGGGACTGGGAATTTGGGGTGAAAATTTGGGATTTTGGACTTTTTGGGGTTTTTTTCGGGAATTTTTTAGGATTTTTGGGAATTTTTGGAGAAGGATTTTTGAGGGAATTTTGGGGTTGAAGCGGAAAAATGAAATGGAAAAATTTGGGAATAAAATCTGGGAATTTTGGGAATTTGGAGCTGGAATTTGGGGATTGAGGGAAGCAGGTGCAGGGAGCGGAGATCGCGTCCATCGATGAGTTCTGCCGGAAATTCCGGGTGGGAATTCCGGGAATTTTGGGAATTCTGGGATTCGGGAGGAAAATTGGGATTTTTGGGAATTTTTTCAGAATTTTTTGGGGAATTTTTTGGGAATTTTTGGGATTTTTTGGAGGATTTTGGGGGGATTTTGAGGGAATTTTGGGGTTGAAGTGGAGAAATAAATTGGAAAAATTTGGGAATGAAATTTGGGAATTCTGGGATTGGGAATTTGGGGCAAAAATTTGGGAATTTGGGGGTTTTTTGGGAATTTTTTTGGATTTTTTTGGGATTCTTGGGAATTTCTGGAGAAGGATTTTTGAGGGAATTTTGAGGTTGAAGTGGAGAAATAAATTGGAAAAATTTGGGAATGAAATTTGGGAATTTGGGGAATTCTGGGATTGGGAACTTGAAGCACAAATTTGGGATTTTTGGGATTTTTTTAATTGGAATTTTGGGGATTTTTTTTCTTTTTTGGGTTTTTTTGGAGGGAATTTTGGGGTTGAAGTGGAGAAATGAATTGGAAAAATTTGGGAATGAAATTTGGGAATTCTGGGATTGGGAATTTGGGGCAGAAATTTGGGATTTTTTGGGATTTTGGGGGGGATTTTTTCTTTTTTTTTTTAATTTTTTGGAGGCCTTTTTGGGTTTTTTTGAGGGAATTTTAGGGTTGAAGTGGAAAAGTAAAATGGAAAAATTCGGGAATGAAATTGGGGAATTTTGGGAATTTGGGGTTGGAATTTTGGGGATTCCAGGATTGGGAATTTGGGGTGAAAATTTGGGATTTTTAGATGTTTTGGGGGATTTTTGAGTTTTTGGGGGGTGGGATTTTTAAAGGAATTTTGGGGCTGAAATGGAAAAGTGAAAAAATTTGGGAATTTTGGGAATGGGAATTTGGGAGATTCCAGGATTGAAAATTTGGGATTGAAATTGGGGAATTTGGGATGGAATTTGGGGAATTTTGGGGATTCTGGGAATGGGAAATTTGAGGAATTTGAGGATAAAATTGGGAATTTTTGGGGTTTTTTTGGGATTTTTGTTGGAATTTTGGGAATTTTGGGCTGAATTTGGGTGGTGGATGGGGAAATTTGGGAATAAAAATGGAGAATTTGGGGCTGAATTTGGGAATGAAATTTGGGGATTTTGGGGTTAAATTTCAAATTTTTGGGGGTTTTCTTTGGGATTTTTGGGAATCCGTGACCGAAAATTGGGAATTTTGGGATTGGGAATTCTGGGGCTGAGAAATTGTGGGAATTTGTGGGTGAAATTGGGAATTTTTGGGGATTTTTATGGGGATTTTGGTGGGAATTCCAGGAATTTTGGACCTGAATTTGGATGGATTGGGAAATTCAGGAATTTTAGGAATTTTGGGCCTGAAATGAGAATATTTGGGATTTAAATTCACATTTTTGGGGGATTTTTATGGGGATTTTGGTGGGAATTCTGGGAATTTGGGGCCTGAATTTGGATGGTGGATTGGGAATTTTGGGAAATTTGGGAATTTTGATGCAGAAACGAGAACATTTGGGATTAAAATTCAGATTTGGGGGGATTTTGGTGGGAATTTCAGGAATTTTGGACCTGAACTTGGATGGTGGGTTGGAAAATCCAAGAATTTTGGAAATTTTGGGAATTTCGAGCCTGAAATGAGAATATTTGGGATTAAAATTCAGATTTTTGGGTTGTTTTTTTATATTTTTATGGGGATTTTTTTGGGAATTCCCAGGATTTGGGGCTTGAGGCGTGACAGAGGATTGGGAATTTTTTGGGAATGGTTGGAATTCCGGGAATTTTCCAGCTGGATTGTCCCCTGGCCATGGAGCGGATCCGTGAGGATCGACCCATCACCATCAAGGACGACAAAGGGAACCTGAATCGCTGCATCGCCGACATCGTCTCCGTAAGGGCGGAAAAACGGGAATTTCCTGGGAATTCCGGGAATTCTGGGAGTGTCTGGGGAATTTGGGAATTTTGGGGATTTTTTTTTAATTTTTTGGGGGTTTTTTGGGAATTTTTTTTTTTATTTTTAGGGAATTTTAAGGGGACTTTTGTTTAATTTTGGGATTTTTTTTGAGGATTTCTTGGGAACTTTTTGGGAATTTTTTTGGAATTTTTAGGGGATTTTCAGGGAAATTTTTGTGGATTTTTTGAGGATTTTTTTTTATTTTTGTGGGGATTTTTTGGGGAGTTTTGGGGATTTTTTTTGGAGTTTCAAGAAAATTTTTCAGGATTTTTTTGGTGATTTTTGTTATTTTTTAAGGCATTTTTGGGGTTATTTTTGGTGTTTCTGGGGAATTCTTTGGGAACCTGAATCGCTGCATCACCGACATCGTCTCTGTACGGGCGGAAAAACGGGAATTTCCTGGGAATTCTGGGAATGTCTGGGGAATTTGGGAATTTTGGGGATTTTAAAAATATGTTTTACAAATTTTTTTGAATTTTTTGGGGGGATTTTTAGGGAAGTTTAAGGCGATTTTTCTTTAAGTTTTGGGATTTTTTTTTTAATTTTTTAAGAATTTTTTGAGTGTTTTTTGGGAATTTTTAGGGGATTTTCAGGGAATTTTTTAGGGGATTTCAGGGAATTTTGAAGGGATTCTTTTGGGATTTTCAGGGAATTTTAAGTGGATTTTTGTTTAATTTTTGAGATTTTTTGAGGATTTCTTGGGAACTTTTTGGGAATTTTTAGAGAATTTTGGGGGGGATTTTTTGGGGGGATTTGGGATGGGGCTGATCCCAAATTTCCTTTGGAATTCCGGCAGCTTTTCATCACGGTCATGGACAAACTGCGCCTGGAGATCCGCGCCATGGACGAGGTGGGTGTTCCCAAAAATTCCCCAAATCCCACAATCCTCATCCCAAAAATTCCCCAAATCCCACAATCCTCATCCCAAAAATTCCCCAAATCCCACAATTCCTGATCCCAAAAATTCCCAAAATCCCCCAATCCTGATCCCAAAAATTCCCAAAATCCCACAATTCCAAACCCAAAAATTCCCAAAATCCCCCAATTCTGATCCCAAAAATTCCCAAAATCCCATGATTCTGATCCCAAAAATTCCCAAAATCCCCCAATCCTGATCCCAAAAATTCCCCAAATCCTACAATTCCAATCCCAAAAATTCCCCAAATCCCACAATTCCAATCCCAAAAATTCCCCAAATCCCCCAATTCTGATCCCAAAAATTCCCAAAATCCCCCAATCCTGATCCCAAAAATTCCCCAAATCCCACAATTCCGATCCCAAAAATTCCCAAAATCCCCCAATTCTGATCCCAAAAATTCCCCAAATCCCACAATTCCAATCCCAAAAATTCCCAAAATCCCCCAATTCTGATCCCAAAAATTCCCCAAATCCCACAATCCTGATCCCAAAAATTCCCCAAATCCCACAATCCTGATCCCAAAAATTCCCAAAATCCCACAATTTCAAACCCAAAAATTCCCAAAATCCCCCAATTTCATTCCCAAAAATTCCCCAAATCCCACAATTCTGATCCCAAAAATTCCCAAAATCCCACAATCCTGATCCCAAAAATTCCCCAAATCCCACAATTCTGATCCCAAAAATTCCCAAAATCCCACAATTCCATTCCCAAAAATTCCCTAAAATCCCACAATTCCAAACCCAAAAATTCCCAAAATCCCCCAATTTCATTCCCAAAAATTCCCCAAATCCCACAATCCTGATCCCAAAAATTCCCAAAATCCCCCAATTCCATTCCCAAAAATTCCCAAAATCCCCCAATCCTGATCCCAAAAATTCCCCAAATCCCACAATTCTGATCCCAAAAATTCCCAAAATCCCCCAATTCTGATCCCAAAAATTCCCAAAATCCCACAATTCCAGTCCCAAAAATTCCCAAAATCCCCCAATCCTGATCCCAAAAATTCCCCAAATCCCACAATTCCATTCCCAAAAATTCCCAAAATCCCCCAATCCTGATCCCAAAAATTCCCAAAATCCCACAATTCCAATCCCAAAAATTCCCCAAATCCCACAATTCCAATCCCAAAAATTCCCAAAATCCCCCAATTCTGATCCCAAAAATTCCCAAAATCCCCCAATTCTGATCCCAAAAATTCCCCAAATCCCACAATTCTGATCCCAAAAATTCCCCAAATTCCATGATTTGGATCCCAAAAATTCCCCAAATCCCCCAACTCCATTCCCAAAAATTCTCCAAATCCCACAATTCTGATCCCAAAAATTGCCCAAAAATGTCCCAATTCCACTCCCAAAAATCCCACAATTTTATTCCCAAAAATCCCCCAATTCCAATCCCAAAAAATCCCAAAAATCCTCAAATTCCATACCCAAAAATCCCCCAAAAATCCCCCATTTAATTCCCAAAGTCTCTCAATTCCATTCTTAAAAATTCCAAAAAATGTCCCAATTTCATATCCCAAAAATTCCCCAAAATCCTCCAATTTTGTATCACAAAATTGTCCCAATTTCATATCCCAAAAATTCTCAAAACTCTCTTAATTACATTCCCAAAAATTCCTAAAATCCCCCAATTCCACTCCCAAAATTTCCCCCCGATTTTATTCCCAAAAATCCCCTAATTCCACTCCCAAAAATTCCCAAAATCTCCCCGATTTTATTCCCAAAAATCCCTCAATTCCACTCCCAAAAATTCTCAAAATCCCAAAATTCTGATCCCAAAAATCCCCCAATTCCACTCCCAAAATTTCCCCAATTTTATTCCCAAAAATCGCCCAAAAATGTCCCAATTCCACTCCCAAAAGTTCCCAAAAATCCCCCAATTTCATTCCCAAAAATCCCACAATTCTGATCCCAAAAATTCCCAAAAATCCCCCAATTTCATTCCCAAAAATGTCCCAATTTCACTCCCCAAAATTCCCAAAAATCCCTCAATTCCACTTGAAAAATTCCCAAAAATCCTCCAATTCCGATCCCAAAAATGCCCCAATTCCACTCCCAAAAATTCCTAAAAATGCCACAATTTTATTCCCACAAATGCCTCAATTCCACTCCCAAAAATTAAATTGCACTCCCCAAAATTCCCAAAAATCCCACAATTCCAATCCCAAAAATTCCCCCAAATCCCCCAATTTCATTCCCAAAATTCTCCCAATTTCATATCCCAAAAATTCTCAAAACTCTCTTAATTACATTCCCAAAAATTCCTAAAATCCCCCAATTCCACTCCCAAAATTTCCCCCCGATTTTATTCCCAAAAATCCCCCAATTCCACTCCCAAAAATTCTCAAAATCCCAAAATTCTGATCCCAAAAATCCCCCAATTCCACTCCCAAAATTTCCCCAATTTTATTCCCAAAAATCGCCCAAAAATGTCCCAATTCCACTCCCAAAAGTTCCCAAAAATCCCCCAATTTCATTCCCAAAAATTCTCCAATTTCATTCCCAAAAATCCCACAATTCTGATCCCAAAAATTCCCAAAAATTCTCCAATTTCATTCCCAAAAATGTCCCAATTTCACTCCCCAAAATTCCCAAAAATCCCTCAATTCCACTTGAAAAATTCCCAAAAATCCTCCAATTCCGATCCCAAAAATGCCCCAATTCCACTCCCAAAAATTCCTAAAAATGCCACAATTTTATTCCCACAAATGCCTCAATTCCACTCCCAAAAATTAAATTGCACTCCCCAAAATTCCCAAAAATCCCACAATTCCAATCCCAAAAATTCCCCCAAATCCCCCAATTTCATTCCCAAAATTCTCCCAATTTCATATCCCAAAAATTCTCAAAACTCTCTTAATTACATTCCCAAAAATTCCTAAAATCCCCCAATTCCACTCCCAAAATTTCCCCCCGATTTTATTCCCAAAAATCCCCCAATTCCACTCCCAAAAATTCTCAAAATCCCAAAATTCTGATCCCAAAAATCCCCCAATTCCACTCCCAAAATTTCCCCAATTTTATTCCCAAAAATCGCCCAAAAATGTCCCAATTCCACTCCCAAAAGTTCCCAAAAATCCCCCAATTTCATTCCCAAAAATTCTCCAATTTCATTCCCAAAAATCCCACAATTCTGATCCCAAAAATTCCCAAAAATTCTCCAATTTCATTCCCAAAAATGTCCCAATTTCACTCCCCAAAATTCCCAAAAATCCCTCAATTCCACTTGAAAAATTCCCAAAAATCCTCCAATTCCGATCCCAAAAATGCCCCAATTCCACTCCCAAAAATTCCTAAAAATGCCACAATTTTATTCCCACAAATGCCTCAATTCCACTCCCAAAAATTAAATTGCACTCCCCAAAATTCCCAAAAATCCCACAATTCCAATCCCAAAAATTCCCCCAAATCCCCCAATTTCATTCCCAAAATTCTCCCAATTTCATATCTCAAAAATTCTCAAAACTATTTTAATTACATTCCCAAAAATTCCTAAAATCCCCCAATTCTGCTCCCAAAAATTCCCAAAAATGTCCCAATTCCACTACCAAAAATCCCACAATTCCAATCCCAAAAATTCCCAAAATCCCACAATTCTGATCCCAAAAATTCCCAAAATCCCACAATTCCAGTCCCAAAAATTCCCAAAATCCCACAATTCCAATCCCAAAAATTCCCAAAAATCCCACAATTCCAGTCCCAAAAATTCCCAAAAATATCCCTAATTTTATTCCCAAAATTTCTCCAATTCCACTCCCAAAAATCGCCCAAAATCCCACAATTCCAATCCCAAAAAATTCCCCAAAATTCTCCAATTTCATTCCCAAAATCCCACAATTCCAATCCCAAAAATTCCAAAAATCCCCCAATTCCACTCCCAAAAATTCCCAAAATTTCTCCAATTTTATTCCCAAAAATCCCCCACATTTATTCCCAAAAATGTCCCAATTTCACTCCCCAAAATTCCCAAAAATTCCTCAATTCCACTCCCAAAAATTCCCCAAAATTCTCCAATTTCATTCCCAAAATTCCCCCAATTCTGATCCCAAAAAATTCCCAAAAATTCCAAAAAAAATCCCCAAAAAAAGCCCAAAAATCCCCCCAAAATTAAAAAAAAATTCCCATAAAATTCCAAAAAAATCCTCACAAAATTCCCTAAAAATCCTCAAAAAATTCCCTAAAAATCCTCACAAAATTCCCTAAAAATCCCCCCAAAATGACGAAGAAATTCCCCAAAAATTTTTAAGAATCCCAATAATTCACAATAACTCCCAAAAAAATCCCAAAAAATTCCCCAAAAATTCACACAAATATCAAAATAATTCCAAAATTCTGCCCAAAAACTTCCATAAAAATTCCCAAAAAAATCACAAAAAATTCCCATAAAATTCCCAGAAATAACAAAAAAAAACTCCCCCAAAATTCCCACAAAAAATTTTAAAAAATGTCTAAAATTCCAAAAAAAAAGTCTGAAAAAATTCCAAAAAAATTCCGAAAAAATCCCGACAAGATTCCCAAAAAATCCCATAAAATTAAAAAAAAAAAACCCCAAAAAATTCCCTTAAAAAAATCCCAAAAATAGGAAAAAAATCCCCAAAAATTCCTAAAATCCCACAAAAAAATCCCAATAATATCCCCCAAATGCCCAAAAATATCCCAAAAAATTCCCCCAAAAATTCCCCAAAGAATTCTCAAAAAATTCCACAAAAAACATCAAAAAATCCTCCAAAAATTCCCCCGAAATTCCATAAAATTCCCCAAAAATCCCCCCAAAACCGCCCCAAAAAATTCCCCCAAAATTCCATAAAAATCCAAAAAAACCCCCCAAAAATTCCCCAAAAAATTCCCCCAAAATTCCATAAAATTCCCAAGAAACCCCCAAAAATTCCCCAAAAAATCCCCAAAAAATCCCAAAAAATTCCCAAAAATTCAAAAAAAACCCCCAAAAATTCCCCAAAAAAATCCCATAAAGTTCCAAAAAAAAACCCCAAAGAATTCCCAAAAAAATCCCGCAAAATTCAATAAAATTCCAAAAAAACCCCCCCAAAATTTCCCAAAAAATCCCAAAAAAGTCCCCAAAAAAATCCCAAAAAATTCCATAAAATTCCCAAAAAAAACCCCCAAAAATCCAAAAAAATTCCCAAAAAATTCCCAAAAAATTCCCAAAAAATTCCATTAAATTCCAAAAAAACCCCCCCAAAATTTCCCAAAAAATCCCAAAAAAGTCCCCAAAAAATTCCCCCAAAATTCCATAAAATTCCAAAAAAAACCCCCCAAAAATTCCCCAAAAAATCCCCAAAAATTCCATAAAATTCCCAAAAAACCCCAAAAATTCCCCAAAAAATCCCCAAAAAATCCCCAAAAATTCCCAAAAATTCAAAAAAAAACCCCCAAAAATTCCCCAAAAAAATCCCATAAAGTTCCAAAAAAAAACCCCAAAGAATTCCCAAAAAAATCCCCCAAAATTCAATAAAATTCCAAAAAAACCCCCCCAAAATTTCCCAAAAAATCCCAAAAAAGTCCCCAAAAAAATCCCAAAAAATTCCATAAAATTCCCAAAAAAGCCCCCCAAAAATTCCCAAAAAAATCCCAAAAAAGTCCCCAAAAAATCCCAAAAAATTCCATAAAGTTCCAAAAAAAACCCCCCAAAAATTCCCCAAAAAATTCCCCAAAAATTCCATTAAATTCCAAAAAAACCCCCCCAAAATTTCCCAAAAAATCCCAAAAACTCCCCCCAGAAATTCCCCAAAAAATCCCAAAAAAGTCCCCAAAAAATTCCCCCAAAATTCCATAAAATTCCCAAAAAAACCCCCCAAAAATTCCCCAAAAAATCCCAAAAAAGTCCCCAAAAAATTCCCAAAAATTCCAAAAAAAACCCCAAAAATTCCCCAAAAAACCCCATAAAGTTCCAAAAAAAACCCCCCAAAATTCCCCAAAAAATTCCCCCAAAAATTCCATTAAATTCCAAAAATAACCCCCCAAAATTTCCCAAAAAATCCCAAAAACTCCCCCCAGAAATTCCCCAAAAACTCCCAAAAAAGTCCCAAAAAAATTCCCCCCAAATTCCATAAAATTCCAAAACGCCAAAAAATTCCCCTAAAATTCCATAACATTCCCAAAAAAACCCCCCAAAATTCCCCAAAAAATTCCCCAAAAATTCCATAAAATTCCCAAAAAAAACCCCAAGAAATTCCCCAAAAAATCCCAAAAAAGTCCCAAAAAATTCCATAAAATTCCAAAAAAAACTCCCAAAAATTCCCCAAAAAATCCCAAAAAATTCCCCCAAAATTCCATAAAATTCCCAAAAAACCCCCCAAAATTCCCCAAAAAATTCCCCAAAAATTCCATAAAATTCCCAAAAAAACCCCCAAAAATTCCCCAAAAAATCCCAAAAGTCCCCAAAAAATCCCAAAAATCCCCAAAAATTCCATAAAATTCCAAAAAAACCCCCCAAAAATTCCCCAAAAAACTCATAAAGTTCCAAAAAAAACCCCCCCAAAATTTCCCAAAAAATCCCAAAAGTCCCCATAAAATTCCCAAAAAAACCCCCAAAAATTCCCCAAAAAATCCCAAAAAATTCCCCCAAAATTCCATAAAATTCCCAAAAAAAACCCCAAGAAATTCCCCAAAAAATCCCAAAAAAATCCCAAAAAATTCCATAAAATTCCAAAAAAAACCCCCCAAAAATTCCCCAAAAAATCCCCCAAAAATTCCATAAAATTCCCAAAAAACCCCCAAGAAATTCCCCAAAAAATCCCCAAAAATTCCACAAAAAAAATCAAAAAATTCCCCAAAAAATCCCCAAAAAATAAGAAAAAAAATCCAAAAAAATTCCCCCAAAAAACCGAGAATCCCAAAAATCTCCAAAATTCCCCCGGAATTCCGGGATTTTTTTTTGGGAATGTTCAGATCCAGCCGGATTTGCGGGAGCTGATGGAGACGATGACGAGGATGAGCTCCCTGCCCCCGGATTTCGAGGGACGCCAGAAGGTGAATCAATGGTGAGATCCCAAAAAAAACCCGGAAAATTCCGGGAATTTCCAGAAAATTCCGGGAATTCGGGGAATTTTGGGAATGAAAAATTCTCAGGAGGAAATCAGCGAAGTTTGGGAATGAAATTTAAGAGGGAAATCGTGGAATTTTGGGGAAGAAATTGGGAAATTCAGGAATTTTGGGAATTCTGGGAGTGAAGATTTGGGAATTTGGGAGTGAAAATTGGGGAATTTTTGGGGAATTTTGGGGATTCCATGATTGGAATTTTGGAAATTGTGGAATTCTTTCTGGAAGTTTGGGAATTTTTTAAGGAGATTCTTTTTTTTGGAATTTCAGGAATTTTCAGAGCAATTTTTTTGGGAATTTGGGTGAAATTTTTTTAGGAATTCTGGGAATTTTCAGGGGAATTTTTTTGGGATTTAGGGAATTTTTTTGTGGAATTTTATTGTGGAATTTTTGGGGGAATTGTGAGAATTTTGGGTGGAATTTTTTGGGAACTTCAGGAATTTTTGGGGAAATTTTTTGGGGAATTTTTGGGAGCTTCTGGGAGAATTGTAGGAATTTTGGGGGAATATTTTGGGAATTTTGGGGGGAATTGTGACAATTCCACATGAAATTTTTGGGGAATTTTGGAAATTTTTGGAGGAATTTTGGGATTTTGGGGGGGAATTTTGGGGAGGGAATTTCAGGAATTTTAAGTGGAATTTTTTGGGAATTTTGGGGGAAATTTTTTAGGAATTTTGGGAATTTTCCAGGAATTTTTTCAGAATTTTCAGAGGAATTTTTTTTTTGAATTTTCAGGGGAAATTTTTTGGGAATTCCCTGGGGAATTTTGGGGGTAAATTCCAGGAATTTTGAGTAGAATTTTTGGGGGAACTTTGGAGAATTTTGGGGGAATTTTTTTTGGAATTTTAGGTGGAATATTTTGAATTTTGGGGGGAATTTTTTGGGAATTCCATGGGAATTTTGGGGTGGAATTTCAGGAATTCTGGCTGGAATTTTTTGGGAATTCTGAGGTGGAATTTCAGGGATTTTTTGGGAATTCTGGGGTGGGAATTTCAGGAATTCTGGCTGGAATTTTTTGGGAATTCTGGGAATTTTGGGGTGGAATTTCAGGAATTTTGGCTGGAACTTTTTGGGAATTCTGGGGTGGAATTTCAGGAATTTTTTTTGAATTCTGGGATGGAATTTCAGGAATTCTGGCTGGAATTTTTTGGGACTTTGCGGAATTTCTAAAGGAATTTTGGGGTGGAATTTCAGGAATTCTGGCTGGATTTTTTTGGGAATTCTGGGGTGGAATTTCAGGAATTCTGACTGGAATTTTTTGGGAATTCTGGGAATTCTGGGGTGGAATTTCAGGAATTTTGGCTGGAATTTTTTGGGAACTTTGGGGAATTTCCAGAGGAATTTTGGGGTGGAATTTCAGGAATTCTGGCTGGAATTTTTTGGGAATTTTGGGGTGGAATTTCAGGGATTTTTTGGGAATTCTGGGGTGGAATTTCAGGAATTTTGGCTGGATTTTTTTGGGAATTCTGCGGTGGAATTTCAGGAATTGTGGCTGGAATTTTTTGGGAGTTCTGGGGTGGAATTTCAGGAATTTTTTGGGAGTTCTGGGGTGGAATTTCAGGAATTTTTTGGGAGTTCTGGGGTGGAATTTCAGGAATTTTTTGGGAGTTCTGGGGTGGAATTTCAGGGATTTTTTGGGAATTCTGGGGTGGGAATTTCAGGAATTCTGGCTGGAATTTTTTGGGAATTCTGGGGTGGAATTTCAGGAATTTTTTTTTAATTTTTTGGGAACTTTGGGGAATTTCCAAGGGAATTTTGGGGTGGAATTTCAGGAATTCTGGCTGGAATTTTTTGGGAATTCTGAGATGGAATTTCAGGGATTTTTTGGGAATTCTGGGGTGGGAATTTCAGGAATTCTGGCTGGAATTTTTTGGGAATTCTGGGAATTTTGGGGTGGAATTTCAGGAATTTTGGCTGGAACTTTTTGGGAATTCTGGGGTGGAATTTCAGGAATTTTTTTGGAATTCTGGGATGGAATTTCAGGAATTCTGGCTGGAATTTTTTGGGAACTTTGGGGAATTTCCAAGGGAATTCTGGGGTGGAATTTCAGGAATTCTGGCTGGAACTTTTTGGGAATTCTGGGGTGGAATTTCAGGAATTTTTTTTGAATTCTGGGATGGAATTTCAGGAATTCTGGCTGGAATTTTTTGGGACTTTGGGGAATTTCCAAGGGAATTTTGGGGTGGAATTTCAGGAATTTTGGCTGGATTTTTTGGGGAATTCTGAGCTGGAATTTCAGGAATTGTGGCTGGAATTTTTTGGGAGTTCTGGGGTGGAATTTCAGGAATTTTTTGGGAATTCTGGGATGGAATTTCAGGATTTTTGGCTGGAATTTTTTGGGAACTTTGAGGAATTTCCAGAGGAATTTTGGGGTGGAATTTCAGGAATTCTGACTGGAATTTTTTGGGAATTCTGAGATGGAATTTCAGGGGTTTTTTGGGAATTCTGGGGTGGAATTTCAGGAATTGTGGCTGGAATTTTTTGGGAATTCTGGGAATTTTGGGGTGGAATTTCAGGAATTTTGGCTGGAACTTTTTGGGAATTCTGGGGTGGAATTTCAGGAATTTTTTTGGAATTCTGGGATGGAATTTCAGGAATTCTGGCTGGAATTTTTTGGGACTTTGCGGAATTTCCAAGGGAATTTTGGGGTGGAATTTCAGGAATTTTTGCTGGAATTTTTGGGAATTCTGGGGTGGAATTTCAGGAATTTTTGCTGGAATTTTTTGGGAATTCTGGGGTGGAATTTCAGGAATTTTTTGGGAACTGTGGGAATTTTCAGGCTGCAGACGCTGAGCGCGATGTCGGCCTCGGACGAGCTCGACGATTCCCAGGTCCGGCAGATGCTCTTCGACCTCGAGGCCGCCTACAACGCCTTCAATCGCTTCCTGCACGCCTGACCAGTCCAAACCAGTCCAAACCAGTCCAGACCAGTCCAGACCAGTTCAAACCGGAGCCAGCGGAAATGTGGGATAATAAACGGATCCCAAAAATCCCCAAAATCCCGGAGCAATTCCGTTCTTTTTTCCTGGAATTGGCGCAAAATGGGAGCTGATCCCAGTTCAGACCAGTTCAAACAAGTCCAGACCAGTTCAAACCAGTTCAGACCAGTTCAGGTTCCTGGGATAACAAACGGGAAGAGCCCAATCCCAAAAATCCCCAAAATCCTGGAGCAAACTGGGATTTATTGGGTCAAACTGGGATTTATTGGGACAAACTGGGAGTCAGTCCAGACCAATCCAAACCAGTCCGAACCAGTTCAAACCAGTTCAGACCAGTTCAGGTTCTCGGGATAACAAACAGGAACAGCCCAATCCCAAAAAATCCCCAAAATCCTGGATCAAACTGGGATTTATTGGATCAAACTAGGAACCGTTCCCAGTTCAAACCAGTCCAAACCAGTCCAAACCAGTCCAGACCAGTTCAAACCGGAGCCAGCGGAAATGCGGGATAATAAACGGATCCCAAAAATCCCCAAAATCCCGGAGCAATTCCGTTCTTTTCTCCTGGAATTGGAGCAAAATGGGAGCTGATCCCAGTTCAGACCAGTTCAAACCAGTTCAGACCAGTTCAGACCAGTCCAGACCAGTTCAAACCAGTTCAGGTTCTTGGGATAACAAATGGGAAAAGCCCAATCCCTAAAATCGTGGCACAAACTGGGATTTATTGGATCAAAATGGGAGCTGATCCCAGTTCAGACCAGTTCAAACCAGTCCAGACCAGTTCAGACCAGTTCAGGTTCCTGGGATAACAAACAGGAACAGCCCAATCCCAAAAATCCCCAAAATCCTGGATCAAACTGGGATTTATTGGATCAAACTGGGAATTACTGGGTCAAACTGGGAGCCATTTCCAGTTCAGACCAGTTCAAACCAGCTCAGACCAGTTCAAACCAGCTCAGACCAGTTCAAACCAGTTCAGACCAGTTCAGGTTCTCGGGATACCAAACAGGAACAACCCAATCCCAAAAAATCCCCAAAATCCTGGATCAAACTGGGATTTATTGGATCAAACTGGGAATTACTGGGTCAAACTGGGATTTATTGGATCAAACTGGGAACCATTCCCAGTTCAAACCAGTCCAAACCAGTCCAGACCAGTTCAAACCGGAGCCAGAGAAAATGTGGAATAAACGGATCCCAAAAATCCCCAAAATCCCGGAGCAATTCCGTTCTTTTCTTGTGTAATTGGAGCAAAATGGGAGCTGATCCCAGTTCAAACCAGTTCAAACCAGTTCAGACCAGTCCAGACCAGTCCAGACCAGTTCAAACCAGTCCAGACCAGTTCAAACCAGTTCAGGTTCTTGGGATAACAAATGGGAAAAGCCCAATCCCTAAAATCCTGGAACAAACTGGGACTTATTGGATCAAAATGGAAGTTGATCCCAGTTCAGACCAGTTCAAACCAGTCCAAACCAGTCCAGACCAGTTCAGACCAGTTCGGATTCCTGGGATAACAAATGGGAAGAGCCCAATCCCAAAAATCCCCAAAATCCTGGAGCAAACTGGGATTTATTGGGTCAAACTGGGATTTATTGGGACAAACTGGGAATTATTGGGACAAACTGGGAGTCAGTCCAGACCAGTCCAAACCAGTCTGAACCAGTTCAAACCAGTTCAGACCAGTTCAGGTTCTCGGGATAACGAACAGGAACAGCCCAATCTCAAAAAATCCCCAAATCCTGGATCAAACTGGGATTTATTGGATCAAACTGGGAACCATTCCCAGTTCAAACCAGTCCAGACCAGTCCAGACCAGTTCAAACCGGAGCCAGCGGAAATGTGGGATAATAAACGGATCCCAAAAATCCCCAAAATCCCGGAGCAATTCCGTTCTTTTCTCCTGGAATTGGAGCAAAATGGGAGCTGATCCCAGTTCAGACCAGTTCAAACCAGTCCAGACCAGTTTAAACCAGTCCAGACCAGTTCAAACCAGTTCAGGTTCTTGGGATAACAAATGGGAAAAGCCCAATCCCCAAAATCCTGGAACAAACTGGGACTTATTGGATCAAAATGGGAGCTGATCCCAGTTCAGACCAGTTCAAACCAGTCCAGACCAGTTCAAACCAGTTCAAACCAGTTCAGGTTCTCGGGATAACAAACAGGAACAGCCCAATCCCAAAAAATCCCCAAAATCCTGGGTCAAACTGGGATTTATTGGGTCAAACTGGGAACCGTTCCCAGTTCAAACCAGTTCAGACCAGTCCAGACCAGTCCAAACCAGTTCAGAGCAGTTCAAACCAGTCCAGACCAGTTCAGACCAGTCCAGACCACTCCAGACCAGTTCAGGTTCTTGGGATAACAAATGAGAAAAGCCCAATCCCCAAAATCCTGGAACAAACTGGGACTTATTGGGTCAAAATGGGAGCTGATCCCAGTTCAGACCAGTTCAAACCAGTCCAGACCAGTTCAGGTTCCTGGGATAACAAACAGGAAGAGCCCAATCCCAAAAATCCTGGATCAAACCGGGATTTATTGGATCAAACTGGGATTTATTGGGACAAACTGGGATTTATTGGGACAAACTGGGAGTCAGTCCAGACCAGTCCAAACCAGTCCGAACCAGTTCAAACCAGTTCAAACCAGTTCAGGTTCTCGGGATAACAAACAGGAACAGCCCAATCCCAAAAATTCCCCAAAATCCTGGATCAAACTGGGATTTATTGGATCAGACTGGGAATTACTGGGTCAAACTGGGATTTATTGGATCAAACTGGGAACCATTCCCAGTTCAAACCAGTTCAAACCAGTCCAGACCAGTTCAAACCAGAGCCAGAGAAAATGTGGAATAAATGGATCCCAAAAATCCCCAAAATCCCGGAGCAATTCCGTTCTTTTCTCTTGGAATTGGAGCAAAATGGGAGCTGATCCCAGTTCAAACCAGTTCAAACCAGTCCAGACCACTCCAGACCAGTTCAGGTTCTTGGGATAACAAATGGGAAAAGCCCAATCCCCAAAATCGTGGCACAACCTGGGATTTATTGGATCAAAATGGGAGCTGATCCCAGTTCAGACCAGTTCAAACCAGTCCAAACCAATCCAAACCAGTCCAGACCAGTTCAAACCAATCCAAACCAATCCAGCTCAGTCCAAACCAATTCAAACCAGTCCAGACCAGCCCAAACCACTCCAAACCAGTCCAGACCAGTCCAAACCAGTCCAGACCAGCCCAGACCAGTTCAAACCAATCCAAACCAGTCCGTCCCAGTCCATCCCAGTCCCTCAGACTCCGTCCCAGTTCAAACCAGTCCAGACCAGTCCAAACCAGTCCAGACCAGCCCAGACCAGTTCAAACCAATCCAAACCAGTCCGTCCCAGTCCATCCCAGTCCCTCAGACTCCGTCCCAGTTCAAACCAGTCCAGACCAGTC
Organism: Poecile atricapillus; assembly: GCF_030490865.1. Taxonomy (NCBI): domain Eukaryota; kingdom Metazoa; phylum Chordata; class Aves; order Passeriformes; family Paridae; genus Poecile; species Poecile atricapillus. The sequence continues at coordinate 153,289,869 of NC_081250.1, read as the reverse complement.
CAAACCAGTCCAGACCAGCCCAGACCAGTTCAAACCAATCCAAACCAGTCCAGACCAGTCCATCCCAGTCCCTCAGACTCTGTCCCAGTTCAAACCAGTCCGTCCCAGTCCGTCCCAGTCCCTCAGGCTCCGTTCCAGTCCGTCCCAGTCCGTCCCAGTCCCTCCCAGTCCCTCAGGCTCCGTCCCAGTCCGTCCCAGTCCGTCCCAGTCCATCCCAGTCCCTCAGGCTCCGTTCCAGAGGCGTCTCCCAGGGAGCCGCAGTTCCCGGATTTTCCCTCGGCTCCGGCTCCGGGCGGCTCCGTCCAGGTCCCCGACGCCGCATCCTGAGGGAATTCCGGGAATTTTCCGGGAATTCCGGGAATTCCGGGGGGGGAGGGAAAAGTGACACTGATGACGTCATCGTTATCCTCCCAAAATTCCCGGAATTTCCCCCAAAATTCCCAGAATTTTCCCAAAAATTCCAATTTTTTCCCCTAAAATTCCCAAACTTCCCCCAAAATTCCCAGAATTTTCCCAAAAATTTCAATTTTTTCCCCCAAAATTCCCAGAATTTCCCCCAAAATTCCCAGAATTTTCCAAAAAATCCCAATATTTTCCCCTAAAATTCCCCAACTTTTCCCCAAAATTCCCAGAATTTTCCCAAAAATTCCAATTTTTCCCCCCAAAATTCCCAGAATTTTCCCAAAAATTCCAATTTTTTCCCCTAAAATTCCCAAACTTTTCCCCAAAATTCCCAGAATTTTCCCAAAAATTCCGATTTTTCCCCCCAAAATTCCCCCAAAATTCCCGACATTTTCCCAAAAACTCTGATTTTTCCCCCAAATTTTTCCAAAATTTCCATTATTTTTCCAGAAATTTTGAGTTTTTTTCCCAGAATTCCCAACATTTTCCCGGAAATTCTCTTTTTTTCCCCAAAATTCCTGATGTTTTTCCCAAAATTCCCAACTTTTTCTCAGAAATTGTCACTTTTCCCCCCAATTTTTTTCCAAAATTTTTCCCAAAATTTCCGTTATTTTTCCAGAAATTTTGAGTTTTTTCCCAAAATTCCCAACATTTTCCCAGAAATTCTCATTTTTTCCCCAAAAATTCCCAATGTTTTTACAGGAATTCTGATTTTTCCCAGCATTTTACCCAAAATTGTCCCAAAAATCTGGATTTCTTCCCAAAATTTCCTAAATTTTTCCCAAAATTCTCAATATTTTTCCCAAAATTCTAGGTTTTTTCCCAAAATTTTCCTAAAATTCCCAAAATTTTCCTCAAAATTCCTGACATTTTCCCAGAAATTCTCATTTTTTCCCAAAATTCCCAATGTTTTCCCCAAAATTCTTGACAGCTTCCCAAAAATTCTCTTTTTTCCCCAAAATTTTTCCAAAATTTCCATTATTTTTCCAGAAATTTTGGATTTTTTCCCAAAATTCCCAACATTTTTCCAGAAATTTTTGATTTTTTCCCAAAATTCCCAACATTTTTCCTCAAAATTCCGATTTTTTTCCCCAAATTTTTCCAAAATTCTTCCCAAAATTCCAACAATTGCCCAAAAATCCACAATTTTTCCCCCAAATTCCTAGAATTTAAAAAAACCCCTGGAATTCCCTCAAAATTCCCAGAATTTCCCCCAAAACTCCCAACATTTTCCCCAAAATTCCTGGAATTTTCCCAGAAGTTCTGTTTTTTTCCCAAAATTTCTCAAAATTCCCGAATTTTTCCCAAAAAGTTCCGAAACTTTTCCTGAAATTCTGATTTTTTTCCCAAAATTCCAACTATTTTTCCCTCAAAATTTCCAGAATTTTCCCCAAATCCCCAGAATTTCCCCCAAAATTCCCAGAATTTTTCCCAAAATTCATGGAATTTCCCCTTAAATTCCTGGAATTTTCCCCCAAATTCCCAAAATTTCCCTCAAAATTCCCAAAATTTCCCCTAAAATTGCCAGAATTCCCTAAAAATTCCCAGAATTTTCCCTAAAATTCCCAAAATTCTCCCCAAATCCCTGGAATTTTCCTCAGAATTCCCAGAACTTGCCCAAAATTCCCCAAATTTCCCTCAAAATTCCCCAAAATTCCCAAAATTCCCCCCAAATTCCCAGAAATCTCCCAAAATTCCCAGATTTTCCCCCAAATCCCAGGAATTTCGCTCAGAATTCCCGGAATTCCGGTACCTGCCAGGTTCAGGAATTCCAAGCCCCGTTCCCGTTTTTCCAGCGCTTCCAGAATATTCCGGAAGCTTCCGGATCCGAGCTCGGGATTGGCCGAGAGATCCAAAGATTCCAGGGAGGGACAATGAGGGAGAGACCTGGAAAAAAAAACCCCAAAATTCCCAAACTTTCCCAAAAAATTCCCAAATTTTCCCCAAAAATCTCCCCAAAAATTCCCAAATTTTCAAAAAAAAAATCCCAGATTTTCAAATAAAATTCCCAAATTTTCCCCCAAAATTTCCCCCCAAAATTCCCAAATTTTCAAAAAAAAAATCCCAAATTTTCCCCAAAATTCCCCCCAAAATTCCCAAATTTTAAAAAAAAATTCCCAGATTCTCAAAGATTCCCAAATTTTCCCCAAAATTTCCCCCAAAAATTCCCCCCAAAATTCCCAGATTTTCAAAAAAATAAAATCCCAAATTTTCCCCAAAACTTCCCCAAAAATTCCCAAATTTTCAAAACAAAAAATTCCCAGATTTTCAAAGGAAATTCCCAAATTTTCCCCAAAAATTCCCCCCAAAATTCCCAAATTTTCAAAGAAAAAATTCCCAGATTCTCAAAGATTCCCAAATTTTCCCCAAAATTTCCCCAAAAAATTCCCAAATTTAAAAAAAAAAAAAAATCCCAAATTTTCCCCCAAAATTCCCCCAAAAATTCCCAAATTTAAAAAAAAAATCCCAGATTTTCAAAAAAATTCCCAAATTTTCCTCCAAAAATTCCCCAAAAATTCAGAAATTTAAAAAAAAAATCCCAGATTCTCAAAAATTCCCAATTTTTCCTCCAAAAATTCCCCAAAATTCCCAAATTTTCAAAAAAATAAAATCCCAAATTTTCCCCAAAATTTCCCCAATTTTCAAAAAAGAATTCCCAAATTTTCCCCCAAAATTCCCAAATTTTCCCCCAAAATTCCCCCAAAAATTCCCAAATTTTCAAAAAAAATTCCCAGATTTTCAAAGAAAATTCCCAAATTTTCCCCCAAAATTCCCAAATTTTCAAATAAAAATTCCCAGATTCTCAAAGAAAATTCCCAAATTTTCCTCTAAAAATTCCCCAAAAATTCCCAAATTTTCAAAAAAAAAATCCCAAATTTTCCCCAAAAATTCCCCCCAAAATTCCCAAATTTTCAAAAAAAAATTCCCAGATTTTCCAAGAAAATTCCCAAATTTTCCCCCAAAAATTCCCCAAAAATTCCCAAATTTTCAAAAAAAAATCCCAAATTTTCCCCAAAAATTCCCCCCAAAATTCCCAAATTTTCAAAAAAAAAAAAAATCCCAGATTTTCAAAGGAAATTCCCAAATTTTCCCCCAAAACTTCCCCAAAAATTCCCAAATTTTCCCCAAAATTTCCCCAAAAATTCCCAAATTTTCCCCAAAATTTCCCCAAAAATTCCCAAATTTTCCCCAAAATTTCCCCAAAAATTCCCAAATTTTCAAAACAAAAAAATCCCAGATTTTCAAAGAAAATTCCCAAATTTTCCTCCAAAAATTCCCCAAAATTTCCCAGATTTTCAAAAAAAAAATTCCCAAATTTTCCCCAAAAATTCCCCCAAAATTCCCAAGTTTTCAAAAAAAATTTCCCAGATTTTCAAAGAAAATTCCCAAATTTTCCCCCAAAATCCCCAAATTTTCAAAAAATAAATTCCCAGATTTTCAAAGGAAATTCCCAAATTTTCCTCCAAAATTCCCCCAAAAATTCCCAAATTTTCAAAAAAAAATCCCAGATTTTCAAAGGAAATTCCCAAATTTTCCCCAAAACTTCCCCAAAAATTCCCAAATTTTCTTAAAAAAAATCCCAGATTTTCAAAGGAAATTCCCAAGTTTTCCTCCAAACTTCCCCAAAAATTCCCAAATTTTCAAAACAAAAAATTCCCAGATTTTCAAAGGAAATTCCCAAATTTTCCCCAAAAATTCCCCCCAAAATTCCCAAATTTTCAAAGAAAAAATTCCCAGATTCTCAGATTCCCAAATTTTCCCCAAAATTTCCCCCAAAAATTCCCAAATTTTCAAAAAAAAAAAAATCCCAAATTTTCCCCCAAAATTCCCCCAAAAATTCCCAAATTTAAAAAAAAAAATTCCCAAATTTTCCCCCAAAATTCCCCCAAAAATTCCCAAATTTTCAAAAAAAAAAATCCCAGATTTTCAAAAATTCCCAGATTTTCCCCCAAAATTCCCAAATTTTCCCCCAAAATTCCCAAAAAAATCCCTGATTTTCAAAGAAAATTCCCAAATTTTCCCAAAATTTTCCAATATTTTCCCAAAATTCCCATTTTTTCCCCCAAATTCCCAAGATTTTTTCCAAAATTCCAACGTTTTCTTCAAAATTTCCAATTTTTTCCCAAATTCTTTTCTTTTTTGCCCAAAAATTCCCAATTTTTCCCTGAATTGTCCCCAAAATGTCCCAAATTGTCCCCAAATGGCCCCAAAATGGCCCCAAATGTCCCAAAATGGCCACAAAATGTCCTAAAATGGCCCCAAAGTGTCCCCAGATGTCCCCAAGGTGTCCCCAGATGTCCCCAAGGTGTCCCCAAGGGGGTTTTGGTGTCCCCAGATGTCCCCCAGGTGTCCCCAGGGTGGTTTTGGTGTCCCCAGGTGTCCCCAGAGTGGTTTTGGTGTCCCCAGGGTGTCCCCAAGGTGTCCCCAGGGTGTCCCCAAGGTGTCCCCAGATGTCCCCAGGTGTCCCCAGGTGTCCCCAGGGTGTCCCCAAGGTGTCCCCAGGTGTCCCCAGGTGTCCCCAAGGTGTCCCCAGGTGTCCCCAGGTGTCCCCAGGTGTCCCCAAGGTGTCCCCAGGTGTCCCCAGGTGTCCCCAGATGTCCCCAAGGTGTCCCCAGGTGTCCCCACGGGGGTTTTGGTGTCCCCAGGTGTCCCCAGGGTGGTTTTGGTGTCCCCAAGGTGTCCCCAGGTGTCCCCAAGGGGGTTTTGGTGTCCCCCAGATGTCCCCCAGGTGTCCCCAGGTGTCCCCAGTGGAGTTTTGGTGTCCCCGGGTGTCCCCAAGGTGTCCCCAGGGTGGTTTTGGTGTCCCCAGGGTGTCCCAAGGTGTCCCCAAGATGTCCCCAGGGTGTTCCCAAGGGGATTTTGGTGTCCCCAGATGATCCCAAGGTGTCCCCAAGGTGTCCCCAGATGTCCCCAGGTGTCCCCAAGGTGTCCCCAGAGTGGTTTTGGTGTCCCCAGATGCCCCCAAGGTGTCCCCAAGATGTCCCCAAGGTTTCTTCAATAGGGTTTTGGTGTCCCCAAGGTGTCCCCCAGGTGTCCCCAAGGGGGTTTTGGTGTCCCCAAAGTGTCCCCAAGGGGGTTTTGGTGTCCCCAGGTGTCCCCATGGTGTCCCCAAGGGGGTTTTGGTGTCTCCAGGTGTCCCCAGGTGTTCCCAGATGTCCCCAAATATCCCAAGGTGTCCCCAAGATGTCCCAAAGTGTCCCCAAGGGCGTTTGGGTGTCCCCAGATGTCCCCAAGGTGTCCCCAGGTGTCCCCAGATGTCCCCAAATATCCCCAAGGTGCCCCAGGGTGGTTTTGGTGTCCCCAAGGTGTCCCCAGGGTGGTTTTGGTGTCCCCAAGGTGTCCCCCAGGTGTCCCCAGTGGAGTTTTGGTGTCCCCAGGTGTCCCCAAGGAGGTTTTGGTGTCCCCAGGGTGTCCCAAGGTGTCCCCAGATGCCCCCAAGGTGTCCCCAAGATGTCCCCAAGGTTTCTTCAATAGGGTTTTGGTGTCCCCAAGGTGTCCCCAGAGTGGTTTTGGTGTCCCCAGATGCCCCCAAGGTGTCCCCAGGTGTCCCCAAGGTGTCCCCAAGAGGGTTTTGGTGTCCCCAAGATGTCCCCAGGTGTCCCCAAGATGCCTCCAGGTGTCCCCAAGGTGGTTTTCGTGTCCCCAAATGTCCCCAAGGTGTCCCCAGATGTCCCCCAGGTATCCCCAAGGTTTCCCAAGGCATCCCCAGGGGGATTTTGGTGTCCCCAAGATGTCCCCAAGGGGGGTTTAGTGTCTCCAGGTGTCCCCAAGGTGTCCCTAGTGGGGTTTTGGTGTCCCCAGATGTCCCCAAAGTGTCCCCAGATGTTCCCAAGGTGTCCCCAGGAGAGTTTTGGTGTCCCCAAGATAACCCCAGATGTCCCCCAGGTGTCCCCACGGGGGTTTTGGTGTCCCCAAGATATCCCCAAGGTGTCCCAAGATGCCCCCAATGTCCCCAGGTGTCCCCAGGTGTCCCCAAGGTGTCCCCAAGGTGTCCCCAGGTGTCCCCAGAGTGGTTTTGGTGTCCCCAGATGCCCCCAAGATGTCCCCAGGTGTCCCCAAGGTTTCTTCAATAGTGTTTTGGTGTCCCCAGGTGTCCCCAGATGCCCCCAAGGTGTTCCCAAGGGGGTTTTGGTGTCCCCAAGACATCCCCAAAATGCCCCCAATGTCCCCAGGTGTCCCCAAGTGTCCCCAGGTGTCCCCAGGTGTCCCCAAGGGGGTTTTGGTGTCCCCAGGTGTCCCCAGAAGTCCCCAAGGTGTCCTCAGTGGGGTTTTGGTGTCCCCAAGGTGTCCTCAGGTGTCCCCAAGGGGGTTTTGGTGTCCCTAGATGTCCCCCAGGTGTCCCCAGATGTCCCCAGTGGAGTTTTGGTGTCCCCAGGTGTCCCCAGGGTGGTTTTGGTGTCCCCAAGGTGTCCCTAGAGTGTCCCAAGGTGTCCCCAAGATGTCCCCAGGGTGTTCCCAAGGGGATTTTGGTGTCCCCAGATGATCCCAAGGTGTCCCCAGATGTCCCCAGGTGTCCCCAGAGTGGTTTTGGTGTCCCCAGATGTCCCCAAGGTGTCCCCAAGATGTCCCCAAGGTTTCTTCAATAGGGTTTTGGTGTCCCCAGGTGTCCCCAGATGCCCCCAAGGTGTTCCCAAGGGGGTTTTGGTGTCCCCAGAGTGTCCCCAAGGGGGTTTTGGTGTCCCCAGGTGTCCCCAGGTGTCCCCAGGTGTCCCCAGATGTCCCCCAGGTGTCCCCCAGGTGTCCCCAGATGTCCCCAGGTGTCCCCCAGGTGTCCCCAGGTGTCCCCAGGTGTCCCCAAGGTGTCCCCAGATGTCTCCAGGTGTCCCCAGGTGTCCCCAGATGTCCCCAGGTGTCCCCAGGTGTCCCCAAGGTGTCCCCAAGGTGTCCCCAGATGTCCCCAAGGTGTCCCCAGGTGTCCCCAGGTGTCCCCAGGTGTCCCCAGATGTCCCCAAGGTGTCCCCAGGTGTCCCCAAAGTGTCCCCAGGTGTCCCCACGGGGATTTTGGTGTCCCCAAGGTGTCCCCCAGGTGTCCCCAGTGGAGTTTTGGTGTCCCCAGGTGTCCCCAAGGTGTCCCCAGTGGAATTTTGGTGTCCCCAAGGTGTCCCCAAGGTGTCCCCAGAGTGTCCCCAGTGGAATTTTGGTGTCCCCAGGGTGTCCCCACGGGGATTTTGGTGTCCCCAGATGATCCCAAGGTGTCCCCAAGATGTCCCCAGATGTCCCCAGGTGTCCCCAGAGTGGTTTTGGTGTCCCCAGATGCCCCCAAGGTGTCCCCAAGATGTCCCCAAGGTTTCTTCAATAGGGTTTTGGTGTCCCTAAGGTGTCCCCCAGGTGTCCCCAAGGGGGTTTTGGTGTCCCCAAAGTGTCCCCAAGGGGGTTTTGGTGTCCCCAAAGTGTCCCCAAGGGGGTTTTGGTGTCCCCAGATGTCCCCAAGGTGTCCCCAGGTATCCCCAGATGTCCCCAAATATCCCCAAGGTGCCCCAGGGTGGTTTTGGTGTCCCCAAGGTGTCCTAAGGTGTCCCCAGTGGAGTTTTGGTGTCCCCAAGATATCCCCAAGGGGGTGTTGGTGTCTCCAGGTGTCCCCAAGGTGTCCCCAAGGTGTCCCAAGATGCCCCCAATGTCTCCAGGTGTCCCCAAGGGGATTTTGGTGTCCCCAAGGTGTCCCCAGGTGTCCCCACGGGGATTTTGGTGTCCCCAGGGTGGTTTTGGTGTCCCCAAGGTGTCCCCCAGGTGTCCCCAGTGGAGTTTTGGTGTCCCCAGGTGTCCCCAAGGTGGTTTTGGTGTCCCCAGGGTGTCCCAAGGTGTCCCCAAGATGTCCCCAGGGTGTTCCCAAGGGGATTTTGGTGTCCCCAGATGCCCCCAAGGTGTCCCCAAGGTGTCCCCAAGATGTCCCCAAGGTTTCTTCAATAGGGTTTTGGTGTCCCCAAGGTGTCCCCAGAGTGGTTTTGGTGACCCCAGATGCCCCCAAGGTGTCCCCAGATGTCCCCAAGGTGTCCCCAGGGTGGTTTTGGTGTCCCCAAGATGTCCCCAGGTGTCCCCAAGATGTCTCCAGGTGTCCCCAAGGTGGTTTTCATGTCCCCAAATGTCCCCAAGGTGTCCCAAGGTGTCCCCAGATGTCCCCCAGGTATCCCCAAGGTTTCCCAAGGCATCCCCAGGGGGATTTTGGTGTCCCCAAGATGTCCCCAAGGGGGTTTTAGTGTCTCCAGGTGTCCCCAAGGTGTCCCTAGTGGGGTTTTGGTGTCCCCAGATGTCCCCAAAGTGTCCCCAGATGTTCCCAAGGTGTCCCCAGGAGAGTTTTGGTGTCCCCAAGATAACCCCAGATGTCCCCCAGGTGTCCCCACGGGGGTTTTGGTGTCCCCAAGGTGTCCCCAAGGTGTCCCAAGATGCCCCCAATGTCCCCAGGTGTCCCCAAGGTGTCCCCAGGTGTCCCCAGGGTGGTTTTGGTGTCCCCAAGGTTTCCCCAAGGTGTCCCCAGGGTGGTTTTGGTGTCCCCAAAGTGTCCCCAGGGTGTCCCAAGGTGTCCCCAAGATGTCCCCAGGGTGTCCCCAAGGGGGTTTTGGTGTCCCCAGATGCCCCCAAGGTGTCCCCAGGTGTCCCCAAGGTGTCCCCAGAGTGGTTTTGGTGTCCCCAGATGCCCCCAAGGTGTCCCCAGATGTTCCCAAGGTGTCCCCAGGAAAGTTTTGGTGTCCCCAAGATAACCCCAGATGTCCCCCAGGTGTCCCCACAGGGGTTTTGGTGTCCCCAAGGTGTCCCCAAGGTGTCCCCAGGTGTCCCCAGGGTGGTTTTGGTGTCCCCAAGGTTTCCCCAAGGTGTCCCCAAGGTGTCCCCAGGTGTCCCCAGGGTGGTTTTGGTGTCCCCAAGGTGTCCCCAGGTGTCCCCAGGGTGGTTTTGGTGTCCCCAAGGTGTCCCCAGGGTGTCCCAAGGTGTCCCCAAGATGTCCCCAGGGTGTCCCCAAGGGGGTTTTGGTGTCCCCAGATGATCCCAAGGTGCCCCCAAGGTGTCCCCAAGATGTCCCCAAGGTTACTTCAATAGTGTTTTGGTGTCCCCAGGTGTCCCCAGATGCCCCCAAGGTGTTCCCAAGGGGGTTTTGGTGTCCCCAAGACATCCCCAAAATGCCCCCAATGTCCCTGGGTGTCCCCAAGGTGTCCCCAGGTGTCCCCAGGTGTCCCCAAGGGGGTTTTGGTGTCCCCAAAGTGTCCCCAAGGGGGTTTTGGTGTCCCCAGGTGTCCCCAGAAGTCCCCAAGGTGTCCTCAGTGGGGTTTTGGTGTCCCCAAGATGTCCCCCAGATGTCCCCAGGTGTCCCCAAGGTGTCCCCAGGTGTCCCCCAGGTGTCCCCAGGTGTCCCCAGGTGTGTCCCCAGGTGTCCCCCAGGTGTCCCCAGAGTGGTTTTGGTGTCCCCAAGGTCTCCCCAGGTGTCCCCAGGTGTCCCCAAGGTGTCCCCAGGTGTCCCCAGGTGTCCCCAGATGTCCCCAGGTGTCCCCAGGTGTCCCCAGGTGTCCCCAGGTGTCCCCAGATGTCCCCAGGTGTCCCCAGATGTCCCCAGGTGTCCCCAGGTGTCCCCAGGTGTCCCCAGGTGTCCCCAGATGTGTCCCCAGGTGTCCCCAGGTGTCCCCAAGGTGCCCCCCAGGTGTCCCCAGGTGTCCCCAGGTGTGTCCCATACCCTGCCAGCTCCTGGACGTCGCTGTCCCTCAGGTGGTTCCCGGCCAGCGAGAGGTGACGGAGAGAACAACCGGACTGGGAACAACAACGGGAACAACAACGGGAATAACGGGAACAACAACGGGAGCAACAACGGGAATAACGGGAATGGGAACAACGGGAACAACAACGGGAATGGGAACAACGGGAACAACAACGGGAATAATGGGAACAACAACGGGAATGGGAACGGGAACAACAACGGGAATAATGGGAACAACAACAGGAACAGCAACGGGAATGGGAACGGGAACAACAACGGGAACAACAACGGGAATAATGGGAATGGGAACAACAACGGGAATAACAACGGGAATAACGGGAATAATGGGAATGGGAACAACAACGGGAGCAACAACGGGAATAACAACGGGAATGGGAACAACAATGGGAATGGGAACGGGAACAACAACGGGAATAATGGGAACAACAACGGGAATGGGAACAACCAGAACAATGAGAATAATGGGAACAACAACAGGAATAATGGGAACGGGAACAACAACGGGAATGGGAATGGGAACAACCAGAACAATGGGAACAACGGGAATAATGGGAACAATGGGAATAACCAGGAATGACAACGGGAACAACAACGGGAATAATGAGAACAATGGGAATGGGAACAATGGGAATGGGAACAATGGGAATGGGAACAATGGGATTGGGAACAATGGGAATGGGAACAATGGGAATGGGAACAATGGGATTGGGAACAATGGGAATAATGGGAACAATGGGAATGACAATGGGAATGACGAGGGTAACGGGAATGGGAACAACGGGAATGGGAAGGGGAATGGGAATAGGAATTCCACAGAGAACAGGAACGGGAATTCCGGAGGGAAAGGGAACGAGAGTGGGAATGTCCCAAACGTCCCCAAACCCCTCACCATTCCCAGTGTTCCCAACATTCCCAATATCCCAAGATCCCAAATATCCCAACATTCCCAGCAACACCCCCAATATCCCCAATATTCCCACCATTCCCATTGTCCCCGACATCCTCAAATATCCCAACATTCCCAATCTCCTCAATGTCCCAACGTTCCCAAAATTCCCAACATTCCCAACAGCTCAACATTCCCAATGTCCCCAACATTCCCAATATCCCAAATGTCCCCAAATTCCCGATGTCCCCAATATCCCAAACATTCCCAATATCCCAAATATCTCCAACGTTCCCAAACATCACTCAACATTCCCAGCATTCCCAACGTCCCAAACATTCCCAATCCCCCCAGAATTCCCAAACATTCCCAAACATTCCCAGGATTCCCGTACCTGTCTCAGGAACCAGCCCAGCTCCGTTCCCAAACATTCCCAGAATTCTAAAAATTCCCAGAATTCCCAAACATTCCCAAACATTCCCAGGATTCCCGTACCTGTCTCAGGAGCCAGCCCAGCTCCGTTCCCAGGGTTCCACCATTCCCAATCCCTCCAGAATTCCCAGAATTCCCAAACATTCCCAGAATTCCCAGCATTCCCGTACCTGTCTCAGGAGCCAGCCCAGCTCCGTTCCCAGGGTTCCGCCGCTCCGGCTTTTCCCGCTGACCGAGTCCAGCTCCAGGTTCCGGATGTTCCGGCCCGGGATCGTCCTCAGGAGCCTCCGGAGCCCGGCCGGGCCCAGAGCGTTGCAGGACAGGGACAGCGTCCGCAGCGGGGACGACTCTGGAAACAAAGGGTTAATCCCACAATTCCCAAAATTCCCAAAATTCCCAACATTCCAAGCGGTTTTCCCAGAATTCCCAGGATTTTCCCAAAAATCCCCACGATTTTCTCCAAAAATTCCCATCATTCCCACCCAGAGCGTTGCAGGACAGGGACAGCGTCCGCAGCGGGGACGACTCTGGAAACAAAGGGTTAATCCCAGAATTCCCAAAATTCCCACAATTCCCAAAATTCCCATGATTCCAAGCGGTTTTCCCAAAACTCCCAAGATTTCCCCCAAAATTCCAGAAATTTTCCCCCAAAATTCTGATTTTTCTACCCAAAAATCCCAGGAATTTTCCCCCCAAATTCTGAATTTTTTCCCCCAAATTCCTTGGATTTTCCCACAGATTGTGTTTTTTCCCAAAATTCCCAGATTTTTCCCAAAATTCCCAGGGTTTTCACCAAAATTCTGATTTTTTCCCCAAAAATTCCTTGGATTTTCCCCCAGATTTTGATGTTTCCCAGAATTTCCAGATTTTTCCCCAAATTCCCAATTTTTTTTCCCAAAGAATCCCAGAGTTTTTATCCAAATTCCCAAAATTTTCCTCAGAATTCCCACCATTCCCACCCAGAGCGTTGCAGGACAGGGACAGCGTCCACAGCGGGGACGACTCTGGTGACCCCGGATCAATCCCAGAATTCCCAAAATTCCCACAATTCCCAAAATTCCCATGATTCCAAGCAGTTTTCCCAAAACTCCCAAGATTTCCCCCAAAATTCCAGAAATTTTCCCCCAAAATTCTGGGGTTTTTCCCCAAAATTTCCAGGATTTTCACCAAAATTCTGATTTTTTTTCCCCAAAAATTCCTTGGATTTTTCCCCAGATTCTGGTTTTCCCCAGAATTTCCAGATTTTTCCCCAAATTCCAAATTTTTTTTCCTAAAGAATCCCAGTGTTTTTATCCAAATTCCCAAAATTTTCCTCAGAATTCCCAACATCCCCACCCAGAGCGTTGCAGGACAGGGACAGCGTCCGCAGCGGGAACGACTCTGGAAACAAAGGGTTAATCCCAGAATTCCCAAAATTCCCAACATTCCCAAGATTCCAAGCGCTTTTCCCAAAATTTCAGGGATTTTCCCCCAAAATTCTGATTTTTTTACCCAAAAATTCCAGGAATTTTCCCCCCAAATTCTGAATTTTTTTCCCCCAAATTCCTTGGATTTTCCCACAGATTGTGTTTTTTCCCAAAATTCCCAGATTTTTCCCAAAATTCCCAGGGTTTTCACCAAAATTCTGATTTTTTCCCCAAAAATTCCTTGGATTTTTCCCCAGATTCTGGCTTTCCCCAGAATTTCCAGATTTTTCCCCAAATCCCCTATTTTTTCCCAAAAAAAATCCCAGTGTTTTTATCCAAATTCCCAAAATTTTCCTCAAAATTCCCACCATTCCCACCCAGAGCGTTGCAGGACAGGGACAGCGTCCGCAGCGGGGACGACTCTGGAAACAAAGGGTTAATCCCAGAATTCCCAGAATTCCCAAAATTCCCAAGATTCCCCCAAAATTCCCAAGATTTCCCCAAAAATTCCAGGAATTTTCCCCCAAAATTCTAATTTTTTCCCCAAAATTCTGATTTCTTCCCCCCAAATCTTGATTTTTCCCTAAAATTCTCAGGATTTCCTCCTAAATTCTGATTTTTACCCCCAAAATTCCTGGGAATTTTCACTCAAATTCGATTTTTTTCCAAAATTTCCAGATTTTTCCCCAAATCCCCATTTTTTCCCCAAATTCCCCAGATTATCCCTGAAAATCTGATTTTTCCCAGAATTCCCTAAATTGTCCTTCAAATTCCCAAGATTTTCCCCAAAATTCCAAATATTTTCCCCAAAATTCCAAGATTCCCACAAAATTCCCAGGATTTTCCCCTAAATTCAGGGGGTTTTCCCCCCAAATGTTGATTTTTCCCAAAATTCCCAGGATTTTCCCCAAAATTCCAGGAATTTTCCCCCAAAATTCTGATTTTTTCCTCCCAAATTCCTTGGATTTTCCCCCAGATTCTGTTTCTTCCCAGAATTCCCAGATCTTTCCCAAAATTCCCAATTTTCCCCCCAAAGAATCCCAGTGTTTTTATCCAAATTCCCAAGATTTTCCCTAAAATTCCCAGAATTTTCCCCCAAATCCCAGGAATCTTCCCCCAAAATTCTGATTTTTTTCCCCAAAATTCCCGGGATTTTTCCCAGAATTCCCTCTTTTCCAAAAATCCCAATTTCCCCCTCCAAAAAAACACATTTCTCCCCCCAAAACCTCCCATTTTTCTGTTTAAAATCCCATTTTTTCCCCCAAAATTCCCATTTCTTCCCATTAAAACTCATTTTTTTTCTAATTTCCTATTTTTCTCCCCAAATTCCCGTTTTTTTCCCCCAGAATTCCCAGGATTTTTCCCAGAATTCCCTCTTTTCCAAAAATTCTGATTTTTCCCGCCAAAACCCTATTTCACCCCCCAAAAAATCCCATTTTTGTCTCTAAAAATCCCATTTTTTCCCCCAAAAGTCCCGTTTTTCTCCCCAAATTCCCATTTTTTCCCCCAGAATTCCCAGGATTTTTCCCAAAATTCCCTCTTTTCCAAAAATTCTTATTTTCCCCTCCAAAACCCCCATTTCGCCCCCCAAAAAATCCCATTTTTTCCTCTAAAATTCCCATTTCTTTCCCTTAAAACCCCATTTTTTTTCCCCAAATTCCCGTTTTTTCCCCCTGGAATTTCTGGGATTTTTCCCAGAATTCCCTCTTTTCCAAAAATTCTGATTTTCCCCTCCAAAAGTCTCAATTTTCCCCCTAAAAACCCCATTTCACCCCCAAAAATCCCATTTTTCCCCCTTAAAACCCAATTTTTTTTCCCCAAATTCCCATTTTTTCTCCCCAAATTCCCACTTTTTTCCCCCAGAATTCCCAGGATTTTTCCCAGAATTCCCTCTTTTTTAAAAACTCTGATTTTTCCCGCCAAAACCCCATTTTACCCCCAAAAAATCCCATTTCACCCCCCAAAAATTCCCATTTTTCCCTCTAAAAATCCCATTTTTTCCCCCAAAACTCCCATTTTTCTCCCCAAATTCCCATTTTTTCCCCCTGGAATTTCTGGGATTTTTCCCAGAATTCCCTCTTTTCCAAAAATTCTGATTTTTCCCGCCAAAAACCCCATTTCGCCCCCCAAAATTCACATTTTTTCCTCTAAAATTCCCATTTCTTTCCCTTAAAACCCCATTTTTTCTTCTCAAATTCCCTTTTTTTTTCCCAAATTCCTGGTTTTTTCCCCTTGAATTCCTGGGTTTTTCCCAGAATTTCATCTTTTCCAGTAGTCCAAATTTTCCTCTCCAAAACCTCCATTTCCCCCCCAAAAATTCCCATTTTTCCCTCTAAAAATCCCATTTTTTCCCCCAAAAGTCCCATTTTTCTCCCCAAATTCCCTTTTTTCCCCCTGGATTTTCCGGGATTTTTCCCAAAATTCCCTTTTCCAAAAATCCCAATTTTCCCCTCCAAAAACCTCAATTTCACCCCCGAAAAATCCCATTTTTCCCTCTAAAATTCCCATTTTTCCCCCTAAAAACCCCATTTTTTCCCCTTAAAACCCAATTTTTTTTCCCCAAAATCCCATTTTTTTCCCAAAATCCCATTTTTTCCCCAAATTCCCGTTTTTCCCCCGGAATTCCGGGATTTCCTCACCGGGGATGAGGAAGGGCTGCTCGAGGCCGCAGCTCCGGGTGTGCAGCGCCACCAATCCCAACAGAAACCCCAACATTTCCCCAAAATTCCCACTTTTTTCCCCCAAAAGTCCCATTTTTCTCCCCAAATTCCCTTTTTTTCCCCCTGGAATTTCTGGGATTTTTCCCAGAATTCCCTCTTTTCCAAAAATTCAGATTTTTTCCCACCAAAACCCCATTTTACCCCCAAAAAATCCCATTTCACCCCCCAAAAAATCCCATTTTTCCCCTCTAAAAATCCCATTTTTTTCCCCAAAATTCCCATTTTTTCCCCCAAAATTCCACTTTTTCCCCCTTAAAATCCCATTTTTTTCCCAAATTCCCGTTTTTCCCTCCAGAATTCCGGGATTTCCTCACCGGGGATGAGGAAGGGCTGCTCGAGGCCGCAGCTCCGGGTGTGCAGCGCCACCAATCCCAACAGAAACCCCAACATTTCCCCAAAATTCCCACTTTTTTCTCCCCAAATTCCTGGTTTTCCCCCCTGGATTTTCCGGGATTTTTCCCAAAATTCCCTCTTTTCCAAAAATCCCAATTTTCCCCTCCAAAAACCTCAATTTCACCCCCAAAAAATCCCATTTTTCCCTCTAAAATTCCCATTTTTCCCCCTAAGAACCCCATTTTTTCCCCCAAAATTCCCACTTTTTCCCCTTAAAATCCCATTTTTTTCCCCAAAATTCCCATTTTTCCCCAGAATTCCCAGGATTTTTCCCAAAATTCCCTCTTTCCCAAAAAATCCCAGTTTTTCCCTCCAAAAATCTCAATTTCACCCCCAAAAAATCCAATTTTTCCCTCTAAAATTCCCATTTTTCCCCCTAAAAACCCCATTTTTTTCCCGTAAAACCCAATTTTTTTTCCCAAAATCCAATTTTTTTTCCCCAAAATCCCATTTTTTCCCCAAATTCCCGTTTTTCCCTCCAGAATTCCGGGATTTCCTCACCGGGGATGAGGAAGGGCTGCTCGAGGCCGCAGCTCCGGGTGTGCAGCGCCACCAATCCCAACAGAAACCCCAACATTTCCCCAAAATTCCCACTTTTTTCTCCCCAAATTCCTGGTTTTCCCCCCTGGATTTTCCGGGATTTTTCCCAAAATTCCCTCTTTTCCAAAAATCCCAATTTTCCCCTCCAAAAACCTCAATTTCACCCCCAAAAAATCCCATTTTTCCCTCTAAAATTCCCATTTTTCCCCCTAAGAACCCCATTTTTTCCCCCAAAATTCCCACTTTTTCCCCTTAAAATCCCATTTTTTTCCCCAAAATTCCCATTTTTCCCCAGAATTCCCAGGATTTTTCCCAAAATTCCCTCTTTCCCAAAAAATCCCAGTTTTTCCCTCCAAAAATCTCAATTTCACCCCCAAAAAATCCCATTTTTCCCTCTAAAATTCCCATTTTTCTCCCTAAAAATCCCATTTTTTCCCCTTAAAACCCAATTTTTTTTCCCCAAAATCCCATTTTTTCCCCAAATTCCCGTTTTTCCCTCCGGAATTCCGGGATTTCCTCACCGGGGATGAGGAAGGGCTGCTCGAGGCCGCAGCTCCGGGTGTGCAGCGCCACCAATCCCAACAGAAACCCCAACATTTCCCCAAAATTCCCACTTTTTTCTCCCCAAATTCCTGGTTTTTCCCCCAGAATTCCCAGGATTTTTCCCAAAATTCCCTCTTTTCCAAAAATCCCAATTTTCCCCTCCAAAAACCTCAATTTCACCCCCAAAAAATCCCATTTTTCCCTCTTCCATTTCTTCCCATTAAAACCCATTTTTTTTCCAATTTCCTATTTTTCTCCCCAAATTCCCTTTTTTTCCCCCTGGAATTTCTGGGATTTTTCCCAAAATTCCCTCTTTTCCAAAAATTCTGTTTTTTCCCACCAAAACCCTATTTCACCCCCCAAAAATTCCCATTTTTCCCTCTAAAAACCCCATTTTTTCCCCTTAAAATCCAATTTTTTTTCCCCAAAATCCAATTTTTTTTCCCCAAAATCCCATTTTTTTCCCCAAATTCCCGTTTTTCCCCCGGAATTCCGGGATTTCCTCACCGGGGATGAGGAAGGGCTGCTCGAGGCCGCAGCTCCGGGTGTGCAGGGCCAGCAGGGCCGGGCAGCGCCGCAGCAGCTCCCGAACGGCGCCGCCGCCGTCGCCGCCCAGCGGATTCCGGCTCAGCTCCAGCTCCTCCAGACACTGCAGGAATTCCCAGGAATCGTTGGGAATTGCACAAAAGGATTTTTGGGAATTTTTAGGGAATTTTTTAGGATTTTTTGGGGATTTTTTGGGATTTTCTGGGAGATTTTTTATGAATTTTTTTTTTTTTTGGGGGGATTTTTTGTGATTTTTTGAGGATTTTTGGGGGGATTTTTTTGGGTTTTTTGGGGATTTTTTGGGATTTTTTGGGGTTTTTTTGGGATCTTTTGGGGGATTTTTTGTGAACTTTTTGTGAATTTTTTTTATAATTTTTTGGGATTTTTTGAGATTTTTTGGGATTTTTTTGGGATTTTTTGGGGGATTTTTTGGGGTTTTTTTTTGGGTTTTTTGGGAATTTTTGGTGGAATTTTTTGGGGGATTTGGGAATTTTTGGGGATTTTTTAGGAATTTTTTAGGATTTTTTGGGATTTTTGGGGGATTTTTGGGGGATTTTTTGGGATTTTTTGGGGGATTTTTTGTGAAATTTTTTTATAATTTTTTGGGGTTTTTTGAGATTTTTTGGGATTTTTTGGGGATTTTTTGGGGGATTTTTGGGGGATTTTTTTGGGTTTTTTGGGGATTTTTTGGGGAATTTTTTTGGGGATTTGGGAATTTTTGGGGATTTTTTAGGAATTTTTTAGGGATTTTTTGGGATTTTTTGGCATCTTTTGGGGGATTTTTTGTGAATTTTTGGTGAATTTTTTTTTTATTTTTTGGGGATTTTTTGAGATTTTTTGGGATTTTTTTAGGGATTTTTGGTGGGATATTTTGGGGGGGTTTTTTTTGGGTTTTTTGGGAATTTTTGGGGATTTTTTAGGAATTTTTTAGGATTTTTGGGGGATGTTTTGGGGATTTATTGGGGATTTTTTGGGGATTTTTTGTGAAATTTTTTTATAATTTTTTGGGATTTTTTGAGATTTTTTGGGATTTTTTTGAGATCTTTTGGGGGATTTTTTGTGAATTTTTTGTGAATTTTTTTCTAATTTTTTGGGATTTTTTGAGATTTTTTGGGATTTTTTGGGGATTTTTTTAGGGATTTTTGGGGGATTTTTTTTGGTTTTTTAGGGAATTTTTGGGGAATTTTTTTGGGGATTTGGGAATTTTTGGGGATTTTTTAGGAATTTTTTAGGATTTTTTGGGATTTTTGGGGAATTTTAGGGGGATTTTTTTGGGATTTTTTGGGGATTTTTTGGGGTTTTTTGTGAATTTTTTTTATAATTTTTTGGGATTTTTTGAGATTTTTTGGGATTTTTGGGGGATTTTTTGGGGGATATTTTGGGGGGGTTTTTTGGGGATTTTTTGGGGAATTTTTTTTGGGATTTGGGAATTTGGGGGGATTTTTTAGGAATTTTTTAGGATTTTTTGGGATTTTTGGGGGATTTTTTGTGAAATTTTTTTTTTTTTTGGGGATTTTTTGAGATTTTTTGGGGATTTTTTCAGGGATTTTTTTGGGTTTTTTGGGGAATTTTTTGGGGGGATTGGGAATTTTTTGGGATTTTTTAGGAATTTTTTAGGATTTTTTGGGATTTTTGGGGGATTTTTTGTGATTTTTTGAGATTCTTTGGAATTTTTGGGGGATTTTTGGGGGATTTTTTGGGATTTTTTGGGATTTTTTAGGAATTTTTTTGGGGATTTTTTCAGGTTTTTTTGGGAATTTTTGGGGAATTTTTAGGGAATTTTTTGGGGATGTTTTTGGGATTTTTTAGGAGTTTTTTAGGAATTTTTGGGGAATTTTTTGGGAAATTTTTGGGAAATTCTGGGGGATTTTTGGGGGGGATTTCAGGGGGATTTTTGGGAATTTTTTTTTTGGGGGGGGGATTTTTTTGGGTTTTTTGGGGAATTTTTGGGGAATTTTTGGGGAATTTTTAGGGAATTCTTGGTGATGTTTTTGGGATTTTTTGGGGATTTTTTTGGGTTTTTTCAGGAATTTTGGGGGGATTTTTAGGGAATTTTTAGGGAATTTTTGTGGGATTTTTTGGAATGTTTTGAGATTTTTTAGGAGTTTTTTAGGAATTTTGGGGGAGGGTCTGGGGGATTCTTTTGGGCATTTTTTTGGGAATTTTTGGGGATTTTGGGGGGATTTTCTTGGGAATTTTTGGGGGATTTTTTGGGAGATTTTTATTGATTTTTTTTTATTATTTTGAAGAAATTTTTTTTCTTTTCATCCCAAAAAATTCCCTCAGGATTTTCCCCCAATTCCCAAATACCTTCAAAGCCTCTCCAGCGGCGCAGAGGCTCCGAATTCCATCGGATCCGATCCCGGTTCCCGCCAAATCCAAGCGGAGCAACCGAGGCAGAGTCACCAAAGTGACCCCGAGCTCGGAAATTCCCGAATCCAGAATTCCCAAATTCCGGAGCCGCAGCTCCCGGAGCTGCTCCTGCAACTTCAGCGACCTCAAAAACGCCGGAATTTGAGCCGGAGGGATCCTGATCCCACCTGGAATTTCCAGCCAGGAATTTTGGGATTGAAGCTCCAGGAGTTTTAGGAGAGGTGGGAAAGGGGCTGGAAAAAAAGGGGGAAAAATGAAATTTTTGGGGATTTTTTTGGGGATTTTTTTGGGGGGATTTGATGGGAATTTTTGGGATCATCCCATGGGAATTTCCACTAAAAAATACCAAAAGTATTCCCAAAAAATTAGAAATAAAAAGGGAATTTTTTATATTTTTGTTAATTTTTGGGGGATTTGGTGGGAATCTTTGGGATTATCCCATAGGAATTTTCTCTAAAAAAAACCAAAAATATTTCTAAAAAACTAGGGGAAAAAAAGGGAATTTTTTTGGGATTTTTTGGGGGATTTTTTGGGGGGATTTGATGGGAATTTTTGGGATCATCCCATGGGAATTTCCACTAAAAAAATACCAAAAGTATTCCCAAAACATTAGAAAAAAAAGGGATTTTTTTTGATTTTTGTTTTTTTTTGGGGGGGGGATTTGGTGGGAATATTTGGGATCATCCCATGGGAATTTTCCCTAAAAAATATCAAAAATATTCCTAAAATACTAGGGAAAAAAAAGGGATTTTGTTTTGGATTTTTTTTTGGGATTTGGTGGGAATTTTTGGGATCATCCCATGGGAATTTCCTCTAAAAAATCCCAAAAATATTCCTAAAAAACTAGGAAAAAAACAATTCAAAATATCCACAAAAACAAAGCATGAAGTTCCTAAAATATCTCATCAAAAAATTGGAAAAAGTATTCCTGAAAGTTTTAAAGAAATTAAGAGAAAATCCTAAAATATTCCCCAAAAATCCCAAAAATATTCCCAAAAAATTGAAAAAATAGCACATCCAAAATAACCCAAAATATTCACAAAAAAAATCAAAAATTTCCTAAAATATTCCTAAAATATTCCCAAAAAAATCCCAAAAAATTGAAAAAAAAGCACATCCAAAATAACCCCAAAATATCCACAAAAAAATTACGAAAACCTTCAAAAATATTCCCCAAAAATCAAAAAATATTCCCCAAAATTTAAAAAAATTGAAGAAAAAAAACCCCTAAAATATTCCCAAAAAATTAGGGAAAATATTCAAAATATTCCCAAAAAATAATAAAAATATCTTTAAAGTATTCCCAAAAAACCACCCCAAATATTTCCAAAAATTCCCTCAAAAAATCCTCCAAAATCCCCCCAGGATTCCTTTAAAATCTCCAGAAAATTCCCAAAAAATTCTCACAAAATCCCCACAAATCCCTCAGAAGTTCCCTTAAAATCTCCAGAAAATTCCCACAAAATTCCCTTAAAATCCCCCAAAAATTCCCTTAAAATCCCCCAGAAATTCCCTTAATGTCCCCAGAAAATTCCACAAAAATTCCCATAAAATTCCCTTGAAATTTCCTTAAAATCCCCCTAAAAATCCCACAAAACTCCCTTAAAATCCCCTAAAAAAATCCCCATAAATTCCCACAAAGTTCTCTCAAAATCCCCCCAAAATTCCCTTAAAGTCCCGAGAAAATTCCACAAAAATTCCCCCAAATTCTCTTAAAAAATTCCCCAAAATTTCCCTTGAAATCCCACAAAATTCCCAAAAAAATCCCAAAAAAACCCCCAGAAAATTCTCCAAAAATTCCCCCAAAATTCCCTTAAAATGCCCAGAAAATTCCCCAAGAGATCCCTTAAAACCCCCCAAAACTTCCCACAAAATCCCAAAAAAATTTCCCCCCAAAATTCCTTTAAAATGCCCCAAAAATCCCCCAAATATCCCCACAAAATCCCCATTACATTCCAACAAAATTCCCTTAAAATCCCCCAAAAATTCCCTTAAAATCCTGAGAAAATTCCACAAAAATTCCCCCAAAATTCCCAAAAAATTCCCAAAAATTCCCCCAAAATTCCCTTAAAATCCTGAGAAAATTCCCAAAAAAATCCCACAAAATCCCCAGAAAATTCCAAAAAAATCCCCCCAAAATTCCCTTAAAATCCCCTGAAAATTCCCATAAAACCACCCAAAATTCCCTCAAAATCCCCCAAAATCTCTCCCAAGGATCCTCAGGATCATTCCCAGAATTCCCAGGTTATTCCAGAAGGATTTTTTGGGAATTTTGGGAATTTTGGGGCTCACCCAGGCCCAGGCTGGCGCAAACTCTCCGGTAGCGCTCTGGAAGCGGCGGCAAATCCCAACCTTCGATCTCTGCCTGCACCTGGAAAAAATTCCCAGAAAAACCAAAAATCCCATAAACATTCCCAAAAAATTGAAAAAAATCCCTTAAAAATCCCCATCCCCAAAAAATTCCCAAAGAAATGAAAAAAATCCCACCCAAAATATTCCCAGAAAATGAAAATATTCCCAAAATAATCTCTCCAAAATCCCAAAAATTTCCTCCCAAATCCTAAAAAATTCTGGAAAAATCCTCAAAAAAAACCCCAAAAATTGCAAAAAAATCTCCACCCCTTCCCGAACTTCCTGGCATTCCCAGAATTCCCAAATTTCCACCATAATTCCCCCAAAGTTTCCTTCTCAAAACCCCTAAAATACCCACAAGAATACAAAAGAAGTCCCAAAAATTCCCAAATAAAAACTTCCCAAAATTTCGCCAAAAAATCTCCCTTAAATCCCAAAAAGTCCTGGAAAAAAAAATCCAAAAAAAACCCCAAAAATCCCAAAACCCCCCCCCAAAAAACCCCCAAAAAACCCCAAAAATTCCCAACCCCCACAAAAAATCCTAAAAAAATCCCCAAAAATCCACTAAACCCCCAAAATTTCACAAGAAATTTTAAAAAATCCCAAAATCCCTAAATTTTCACCCAAAAATCCTCCCAAAAATTTCACAAAAAATTCCCCCCAAAACCCCTAAAATCCTCCCCAAAATAAAAAAAAATCCTCTGAAAATAAAAAAAAATCCACACAAAAAATCCCCAAAAATCACGAAAAAAATCCTGAAATATCCCAAAAGAATCCCCAAAAAATCCCCCAAAAAATCTCAAAAAATAAAAAAAAAACCCAAAAAATATCAAAACACCCCAAAAAATCCCCCCAAAAAACCAAAAATCTCTAAAAATTCCAAAAAAATCCCAAGAAAATCCCTAAAAAAGTCCCTAAAGAACTCCTGAAAAAATGTCAAAAATAAAAAAAGTTACCCCAAAAAATAAAAAGAACCCCAAAAAATTTTTAAAAATTCCAAAAAAATTCCAAAAAAATCCCTAAAAAATTTGAAAAAATCAAAAAAAATCAAAAAATCCCAAAAAACCCCAATATAATTCCAAAACATCCCCAAAGAACCCCCAAAAAATCTCCCCAAAAATCTGAAAAAGTAAAAAAAAAATTAAAAAGAAAAGAATAAAAAAAAAACCCAAAAAATCTCCAAAATCTCTAAAAAAGTCCAAATAAAATCTCAAAATTTCCCTAAACAATCCCTAAGAAATTCCAAAAAAATCCCTCAAAAAATCCCTAAGAAATAAAAAAAAATTTTAAAAAAATCCCCAAAAAATCCCTAAAAAATAAAAAAAACTAAAAAAAATTTAAAAAAATCCCGAAAAAAAAAAAAAATTTAAAAAAATCCCCCAAAAAATCCCTAAAAAATAAAAAAAAAATTAAGAAAAAATCCCCAAAATCCCTAAAAAATAAAAAAATAAAAAAAATTCCCAAAAAATCCCTAAAAAAAGAAAAAAAATCCTCCAAAAAAATCCCTAAAAAAAAAAAATTTTAAAAAATCCCCAAAAAATCCCTAAAAAATTAAAAAAAAAATTAAAAAAAAAAATCCCCAAAAAATCCCTAAAAAATAAAAAAAAATTTAAAAAGAATTCCCAAAAAAATCCCTAAAAAATAAAAAAAATATTTAAAAAAATCCCCCAAAAAATCCCTAAAAAATAAAAAAAAATTTAAAAAGATCCCCAAAAAAAATCCCTAAAATATAAAAAAAAATTTTAAAAAATCCCCAAAAAATCCCTAAAAAATAAAAAAAAATTAAAAAAAATCCCCAAAAAAATCCCTAAAAAATAAAAAAAAAATAAAAAAAAATCCCCAAAAAATCCCTAAAAATAAAAAAAATTTAAAAAAATCCCCCAAAAAATCCCTAAAAAATAAAAAAAAAATTTTAAAAAATCCCCAAAAAAATCCCTAAAAAATAAAAAAAATATTTAAAAAAATTCCCAAAAAATCCCTAAAAAATAAAAATTAAAAAAAAATCCCCAAAAAATCCCTAAAAAATAAAAAAAAATTTAAAAAAAATCCCCAAAAAATCCCTAAAAAATGAAAAAAAATTTTAAAAAAATCCCCAAAAAAATCCCTAAAAAATAAAAATAAAAATTTAAAAAAATCCCCAAAAAAATCCCTAAAAAATAAAAAAAAAATTTAAAAAATCCCCAAAAAATCCCTAAAAAATAAAAAAAAATAAAAAAAATCCCCAAAAAAATCCCTAAAAAATAAAAAAAAATTAAAAAAAAATCCCCAAAAAATCCCTAAAAAATAAAAAAAAAATTTAAAAAAAATCCCCAAAAAATCCCTAAAAAAAAAAAAATTAAAAAAAAATCCTTCAAAAATCCCTAAAAAATAAAAAAAAATTTTAAAAAAAATCCCCAAAAAATCCCTAAAAAATAAAAAAAAAATTTAAAAAAATCCCCCCAAAAATCCCTAAAAAATAAAAAAAAAATTTAAAAAAATCCCCAAAAAATCCCTAA
The DNA here is from genome assembly GCF_030490865.1 of Poecile atricapillus. NCBI lineage: Eukaryota > Metazoa > Chordata > Aves > Passeriformes > Paridae > Poecile > Poecile atricapillus. The sequence continues at coordinate 153,265,081 of NC_081250.1, read as the reverse complement.
AAAATAAAAAAATTTTAAAAAATCCCCAAAAAATCCCTAAAAAAAAAAAAAAATTTAAAAAATCCCAAAAAAATCCCTAAAAAATAAAAAAAAATTTTAAAAAAAATCCCCCAAAATCCCTAAAAAATAAAAAAAATTAAAAAAAAACCCAAAAAATCCCTAAAAAATAAAAAAAAAATTTTAAAAATCCCTAAAAAATCCCTAAAAAAAAAAACAATTTTAAAAAATCCCCAAAAAATCCCTAAAAAATAAAAAAAAATTTTAAAAAATGCCTAGAAAATTCCAAAGAAGTTCCTAAACAATTCCCAAAAAAATCCCAAAAAAATCCCAAAAAATCCCCAAAAATCCCCGTTCTGTTCCTGACATTCCCAATATTCCCAACATTCCCAAATCCCGAAATCCCAGCATTCCCACCTCGTCTCCGGAGCTGAGCAGGTCGGTGACGGCGTCGTGAGGGGCCAGCAGAGCCCCGGCCTTGCGCAGCCTCAGCCGAGGGAACGTTCCGGAAGCGCGCGAGAATCGCTCGGCCGCGCGCTCCGCCAGCCACGCCACGCTGTGCTCCCGCCTACGGAATTCCAGCAATTCCCGGGAATTTGGTGTGTTCAGAAATGAGTGGAAATTGGGGAATTTTTCGGGATTTTTTGGGGATTTTTTGAGGCATTTTTAGTGAATTTTTGGGGATTTTTCAAGGAATTTTTAAGTGAAATTTGGAAGATTTTTCTTGTGAATTTTTAGAGATTTTTTTTTATTTTGGGGGATTTTTTTTCAGATTCTTTTGGGGATTTTTGACAAAATTTGGGAAATTTCTTGTGAATTTTCAGTGAATTTTTTATGATTTTTTGGGAGGATTTTGACAAAATTTTGAGGGAACGTTTTTGGATTTTAGAGGATTTATTGGAGATTTTTACCAAATCTTGAGAATTTTTTTTGTGAATTTTGAGGGATCTTTTTCAGAATTTTTAGGCAAAATTTCAGGGATTTTGGAGGATTTTTAAATGAAATTTTTGGAATTTTGGGGGGATTTTTGGTGAAATTTCAGGGGGTTTTTTTGTGGAACGTTCCGGAAGCGCGCGAGAATCGCTCGGCCGCGCGCTCCGCCAGCCACGCCACGCTGTGCTCCCGCCTACGGAATTCCAGCAATTCCCGGGAATTTGGTGTGTTCAGAAACACTTGGAAATTGGGGAATTTTTTGGGATTTTTTGAAGAATATTTTTGGGAATTTTGAAGGAATTTTATGGGATTTTTGCAAGATTTTTTGGGGAATTTTGGGGGAATTTTATGGGATTTTTACAGGATATTTTTGGGAATCTTGGGAGAATCTTCTGAGAATTTTGGGAGAATTTTATGGGATTTTTGAAGGATATTTTTGGGAATTTTGAAGAAATTTTACGGGATTTTTTTGGGAATTTTGGGGGAATTTTACGGGATTTATAAAGGATATTTTATGGGATTTTTGGGGGAAATTTATGGTACTTTTGGAGGAATTTTATGGGATTTTTCCAGGACATTTTCAGGAATTTTGGGAGAATTTAATGGGATTTTTGAAGGATAGTTTTGGGAATTTTGGAGAAATTTTCTGAGAATTTTGAGAGAATTTCATGGGATTTTTCCAGGATATTTTTGGGAATTTTGGAGGAATTTTATGGGATTTTTGCAGGATATTTTACGGGATTTTTGGGAGGAATTTTATGGGATTTTTCCAGGACATTTTCAGGATTTTTGGGAGAATTTCATGGGATTTTTGAAGGATATTTTTGGGAATTTTGGGGGAATTTTATGGGATTTTTGGAAGGAATTTTATGGGAATTTTCCAGGACATTTCCAGGAATTTTGGGATGATTTCCCAGCACTTTTGGCTTTTTTCCCCCCAAATCCCCACGGGGGGAACAGCCCTGGCTAAAATTCCACAATTTCCAGTGGAATTTTATGGAATTCCCGCCAGCACCACCCCAAAAATTCCCGGAAAAACTTGGAATTCTCACCTGGGCGCCACCGGGATGAGGAAAACGTCGTCCTGGATTCGGATCCGGATGCGCAGGACGGGAATTTGGGAAGAATTCCCAGAAGATTCCGGAATTTCCGAGGAATTCGGGATAACCCCGGAAGATTCCGGAACTTCGGGCGGATCCGAATCGATCCCAGAAAATTCCTGCTGATCTTTGGGATCCTTCCCGGAATCCTCCGGAATTTGGGATTCCCGAGACGAAACTTTGGATGTTCCGGGATTGGGAATTTGGTGATCCCGACGAGATTCCCGGAATTCCCAAGGATTCTTCCGGGCTTTTTTTCGGGATGGTCCCAAATCGTCCTCCAGCCAATCTTCCTGCTCCAGGAATTCTTCCAGCGGGATCAAGGCGGGTTTGGGAATTTCGGGTGGAAATTTGGGATTTTCTGTCGGAAATTTGGGATTTTCCGAGCCGGTTTTTCCCGATTTTCCCAAATCCCGTTTTTTTTCCGGCTTTTCGGCCTCTGGAATTCGCTGGCGCTTCCGGAGAGGACTCGAAGGGGCCCCGATCCCGGGATTTGGGGTTTGGGATTTTGGGATTTGGGATTCCTGAGGAGGATCAGGAAGGGCTGGAAAAAGTAAAAAAAAATCAGGATTAAGGTCGGGAAAAATTGGGGGAAATCAGGGAAAATCCTGAAGGAAGAAGGAAATTCGGGATGGGGGCGTGGAATTCCCAAAGAAAGTGGGATGGGGGTGGAAAAATTCTGGAAAAATGAGGAATTGGGGCAGAGAATTCCCAAAAACAATTGTTGTTATTATTGTTATTTTTGTTATTAATATAATAAGAATATTAATAAATTACATTATATTGAAATAACACTTTAAAAATTAAAAGGAAACCAGAAAAAACAAAAACAAAAAAAAATCAGAAAGTACAAAAAAAATTAGAATAAAAATTCCCCAAAAAATCACTAAAAACCCCAGATATTAAAAAAAAAAAAAAATCAAAATAAATTAAAAAACAAAAATTAACCCTGGAAAAAAAAAATAATAAAATCAGAAAAAAGCAGAAAAAATTTTCCCCAAATATAAAAAACAAAAAAAATCAGGAAAGTAAAAAAAAAAAAAAAAAACCAAAAAAAAACCCCAAACCCCCAAAAAATCAGAAAAAAATCCCTCAAAAAAATAAAGAAAAATCCCAAAATTCCCAAAATAAAAATGTTAAAAAACCTGAAAAAAACTGAAAAAAAACTGAAAAAAATTTTAAAATCTGAAAAAATCCAAAAATTCCCCAAAAAAATCTTGATAAAAGCGGAAAAAACCTGAAAATAATTCCAAATTACATTTAAAAACAATCAGAAAAAAAATTACTCCAAACACAAAAAAACATGCAAAAAATATAAAAAAATCTTAAAAATCACAAAAAGAGTAAAATAAAGTTATAAAAAATAGAAAAAAACCAGAAAGAAGTGAAACAAAAATAGAGAAAAAAAAATTCAAAATAAAAGGAGGTTCTAAAAAATAACAAAAATGGGGGGAAATTTAAAAATACCTGAAAAAATCACAAAAAATTGGTAAAAAATTAAAAACAAGCTGAAAAAAGTAACAAAAATGAGAGAAAAAATGTGAAAAAATAAGAAAAAACGGGGGAAAATATTAAAAAGAAATAAAAATTGAAGAAGTAACAAAGAAATGGGGAAAAAAATTAAAATACTAAGAAAATTTTAAAAAATCTGAAAAACTAAGAAAAATATTGAGAAAAAATTCCAAAAAAATACAGAGAAATAACAAAAAAAGGGGAAAACAAAATCAAATCTGAAAAAATTATGAAAGTGGGGAAAATACATACAAAAAAATCTGAAAAAAATATTAAAAAATGAGAAAAAATCCAAAAAATAAAAAAAAAAAAAGAAAAAAAACCTGAAATTATGAACAAAAAATAAAAAAAAAAAAATGAAGAAATAACAAAGAAATGTGGAAAAAAATAAAAAAGAGGGAAAAAAGTCTAAAAAAATTAAAAAAAAATCTTAAAAAAAAGAAAAATACGGAAAAAAAAATCCAAAGAAATAACAAAAAAAGGGAGAAAGAATAAGAAATAAAATCTGAAAAGATAACAAATAAATGGGAAAAAAATTTAAAGAAAAGAAAAAGAGAAAAAAAAATCTGAAAAAATAGAAAAAATGTGGAAAAAATATTCAAAAAATCTGAAAAAAATAACAAAAAATGGGGAAAAAATGTCAAAAAAAAGCCAAAAAAAACAAAAAATGGGGAAAAAAGTAAAAAAGAATCTTAAAAAAATAACAAAAAATAGGGGGAAAAAAGCCCTGGAAAAAGTAACAAAAATGTGGAAAAATATGCAAAAAATTCTGAAAAAATAACAAAAAAAGTGGAAAAAATAAAAAAAAAATCTGAAAAAATATTTAAAATGTGGAAAAAAGAAAAAAATCTGAAAAAATAACAAAAAATGAGGAAAATTTCTAAAAAATCTGAAATCAAAAAACAAAAACTGAGAAAAAAAATCCAAAAAATACCCCAAAAAAATCCAAATAAAACAAAAAAGAAATCAGAAAAAAAATCTAAAAAAAATTTAAAAACAACCAGAGAAAAGTCTGAAAAAAATCTGATTAAAATCTGGAAAGAATTCCCAAAATTCCAGGAATTCCAGGCTCCCACCTGAGCTTTGCCCCCCGAGCAGCTCCAGGGTCTCGCGGGCGCTCGCCCAGGTCTCGGCGTCGAGCTCGGATCCAAAATTCTCCAACCACTCCTGGAGAGTGTCCAGAGGCGTCTGGCCCTGGAAAAGAGGGAAAATCCCAAATTTTGGGAGGAATTCCGGAGGTTTTGGGGGGGTTGGGAAGGGTTAAATGGGGTGGGGGGGAGGGGAAAGTGGAATTTGGGGTTTTTTGGGGTGAAAAATGAGGAATGATTTGGGGGAAGTGAGGAAAAAATTTGGGAAAAGAGGAAAAAAGTTGAAAAATGGAGAAAATGATGGGAATAATCCAGAAAAAAAAAGCTGAAATGAAATTTTAAAAATTGGAAAAGAATTAGGAATAATCAGAAGAAATTATCCAAAAATTCTTAAAAAGCGCAGAAGAAAAAAATTTTAAAAATCACCAAAAAAATCTGAAAAAACTCAGAAAAAATTTAAAAATGAAAAATCCCCAAAAAAATTCCAAGAAAAAAAATTACAATCACGAAAAAATGGAAAAAAAATCCCCAAAAATTAAAAAAAAAAAAATCTAAAAAAAAAAGGAAAAATTTCTCCAAAAATCCCCCCAAAAAATCCACAAAAAACCCAAAAAAAACTCAAAAAATCTGAAAAAACTTTTAAAAAATCCCTCAAAAAATGAAAAAAAAATCTGAAAAAAACATCAAAAAATCCTCAAAAAAACTGCAAAAAAACCCCAAAATACCTGAAAAAAAATATAAAAAACAAAAAAAAAAGAAGAAAAAAAATCTGAAAAAATCCCCGAAATATCTGAAAAAAAGAAAAAAAAATCCCCCCAAAAAAGAAAAAAAATTCTGAAAAAATCCCCAGAAAAATCTGAAAAAAAATCTGAAAAAAAATCTGAAAAAAATAAAAATAAATTCTGAAGAAACACCAAAAAAACCCAAAAAGAATTTTAAAAATCTTTAAAAAAATCTGGAAAAAAAAATGGAAAAATAAAAAAAATACAACTTGAAAAAGATCTTCCAAAATAAAAAAAAAAAATTTGAAAAAAAACCTGAAAAAAATCCTCAAAAAATCTGAAAATTAATCTGAAAAAAACCCCAAAATATCTGAAAAAATAAAAAAAAAAAAAAAGAAGGAAAAAAAATCTGAAAAAATCTGAAAAATCCTCAAAATATCTGAGAAAAAGAAAAAAAAAATCCCCCAAAAAAGAAAAAAAAATTCTAAAAAAAATCCCCAGAAAAATCTGAAAAAAAAAATCTGAAAAAAATTTAAAAAAAAATCTGAAAAAAATTTCTTTAAAACATCTGTAAAAAAAATCTGGGAAAATAAAAAAAAAAATCTGGGAAAATAAAAAAAAAAAATCTGGGAAAGATCTTCAAAAATAAAAGAATTCCCAAAAAACCTGAAAAAATTCCTCCAAAAAAATCTGAAAAAAATTCCCCAAAAAAAAAAAAAAATCCTGAAAAATCAAAAAAAAAATCCCAAAAAATCAGAAAAAAAATCCACAAAAAACAAAAATATAATAAAAGAACAAATCCTGAAAAATAAAAACAAATTCCAAAAAAATCAGAAAAAAATCCAAAAAAACCCCCCAAAAAAATACAAGAAAAAATCCTGAAAAATCAAAAAACAATTCCCAAAAAATCAGAAAAAAATCCAGAAAAAACATAAATTTTTTTTTAAAAAAATTCCCCAAAAATTCCCGAGGATTCCCTGGAATTCCCTCCCTGTGTGTGTCCGTACCCGGGCGTTCCTGGCGCTCAGGGTGGCTCCGGAGCGGATCAGCAGCTGCACCACCGGGGAAAAAAAAAATCCCCAAAAAATTCCCATTAAAATAAAAAAAATCCCCCAAAAATTCCCATTAAAATCCAAAAAAATACCCCAAAAAAATTTTAAAAAAATTTTAAAAAATTGGAAAAAAAACTTAAAAAAATAAAAAAAAAATCCCCCAAAATTTCCATTAAAATAGAAAAAAAATCCCCCAAAAAATCTCAAAAAAATTCTAAAAAATTGGGAAAAAAACTTAAAAAAACAAAAAAAAAAATCCCCAAAAATTCCCATTAAAATAGAAAAAAAATCCCCCAAAAAATCTCAAAAAAATTTTAAAAAATTGGGAAAAAAACTTTAAAAAAACCAAAAAAAAAATCTCCAAAAATTCCCGAAAAATTCCTGAGGATTCCCTGGAATTCCCTCCCCGTGTGTGTCCGTACCCGGGCGTTCCTGGCGCTCAGGGAGGCTCCGGAGCAGATCAGCAGCTGCGCCACCGGGAAGAATAAAAATCCCCAAAAATTCCCATTAAAATAAAAAAAATCCCCAAAAAAATCCCAAAAAATTCCCATTCAAATCCAAAAAAATCCCCAAAAAAATCCCAAAAAATTCCCATTAAAATTCAAAAAAATCCCCAAAAAAATCCCCAAAAAATTAAAGAAATTGGGAAAAAAACTTAAAAAAACGCACCAAAAAAATCTCCATAAATTCCTATTAAAATCCAAAAAAATCCCCCAAAAAACCTCAAAAAAATTCCCATTAAAATCCAAAAAAATCCCCCAAAAAAATCTCAAAAAAATTAAAAAAAATTGGAAAAAAACCTTAAAAAAACACAAAAAAAAAATCCCAAAAAATCCCCCAAAATTCCTGAAAAATTCCCAAGGATTCCCTGGAATTCCCTCCCTGTGTGTGTCCGTACCCGGGCGTTCCTGGCGCTCAGGGAGGCTCCGGAGCGGATCAGCAGCTGCGCCACCGGGAAGCGGCCGGAGGCCAGCGCGTCGTGCAGCGGCGTCAGCCCCTCGCAGCCCGGCCCGCCCGCGTCGTCCCGCGCCGCCCCGCGCTCCAGCAGCAGCCGAGCCACCTCTGCCACAGGGAAAAAATCGGGAATTCAGCGGGAATTAATCCTGATCCTGATCCCATTCCCGACCTTGGTCCCGATCCTGATCCCATTCCTGAGCCCGGATCCCATTCCCATTCCCTATCCCATTCCCATTCCCTATCCCATTCCCATTCCCTATCCCATTCTGGATCCCGTTCCCATTCCCTATCCCATTCCTGATCCCATTCCCATTCCCTATCCCATTCCTGATCCCATTCCCATTCCTGATCCCATTCCCAATCCCTATCCCATTCCGGATCCCATTCCCATTCCCTATCCCATTCCTGATCCCATTCCCATTCCCTACCCCATTCCTGATCCCATTCCCATTCCCTATCCCATTCCCATTCCCTATCCCATTCCTGATCCCAATCCCAATCCCTGATCCCATTCCTGATCCCATTCCCATTCCCTATCCCATTCCTGATCCCAATCCCAATCCCTGATCCCAACCCTGATCCCGATCCCAATCCCTGATCCCATTCCTGATCCAAATCCCAATCCCTGATCCCATTCCTGATCCCGATCCCAATCCCTGATCCCATTCCTGATCCCAATCCCGATCCTGATCCCATTCCTGATCCCAATCCCGATCCCAATCCCAATCCCTGATCCCAATCCTGATCCCAATCCCAATCCCTGATCCCAATCCTGATCCCTGATCCTGATCCCTGATCCCAACCCTGATCCCAATCCCAATCCCTGATCCCATTCCTGATCCCGATCCCAATCCCTGATCCCATTCCTGATCCCCATCCCAATCCCTGATCCCAATCCTGATCCTGATCCTATTCCTGATCCCAATCCTGATCCCAATCCCAATCCCTGATCCCATTCCTGATCCCAATCCCGATCCCTGATCCCAATCCTGATCCCTGATCCCAATCCTGATCCCTGATCCCAATCCTGATCCTGATCCCATTCCTGATCCCAATCCCAAATCCCATTCCTGATCCTGATCCTATTCCTGATCCCAACCCTGATCCCAATCCCAATCCCTGATCCCATTCCTGATCCCAATCCCGATCCCTGATCCTGATCCCTGATCCCATTCCTGATCCCAATCCCAATCCCTGACCCCTGGTCCTGATCCCAATTTTTTGGGATTTTCCTCCCCGGTTTCCAGGACTCCCCCTCAAATTTTTCAGGATTTTCCCCCCAGTTTTGGGGATTTTCCTCCCCAATTTTCAGGATTTGCCCCCAAAATTTTTGGGGATTTTCCTCCCCAACTTGTGGGATTCCCCCAAATTTTTCAGGATTTTTCCTCCTCAATTTTCAGGATTTCATCCCAAATCTTTTGGGATTTTTCCTCCCAATTTACAGATTTTTTTTCTCCTCAATTCCCAGATTTTTCCTCCCCAATTTTCAGGATTCTCCCCCAAATTTTGGGGGGATTTTTTTCTCCACAATTTCCAAAATTTTTCCTCCAAAATTTTGGGATTTTTCCTCTCCAATTTTTGGGATTTTTTCCTCCCCAATTTTCAGGATTTCACCCCAAATCTTTTGGGATTTTTTCCTCCCAGTTTTCAGATTGTTCCTCCCCAATTTTCAGGATTCCCCCTGAAATTTTCCAGGATTTCCCCCCCCCAATCTTCAGGATTCTCCCCCAAATTTTTTAATTTTTCTCCCCAATTTCCAGATTTTTCCTCCCCAATTTTCAGGATTTGCCCCCAGAATTTTTGGGGATTTTCCTCCCCAACTTTTGGGATTCCCCCAAATTTTTCAGGATTTTTCCTCCTCAATTCTTGGGATTTTCCACCCCAATTTTCAGGACATTCCCCCCAAATTTTGGGGATTTTTCCTCCCAATTTCCAGATTCTTCCCCCCCAATTTTCAGGATATTCCCCCAAATTTTTCAGGAATTTTCCTCCTCAAGTTTTGGGATTTTCCTTCCAAATTTTAAGGATATTCCCCCAAATTTTTCAGGAATTTTCCTCCCAATTCCCAGATTTTTCCTCCCCAATTTTCAGGATTCCTCCAAATTTTGGGAGATTTTTCCTCCCAATTTCCAGATTTCCCCCCCCCCCCCAATTTTCAGGATTCCTCCAAATTTTCCAGGATTCCCCCTGGATTTTTCCAAGCCCCCATCCCAATTTTCTCCCCTCATCCCAAATCCCCAAAATCCCGGGATTTTCCCCCATTTCCCTCACCCAGGTGGCCGTGATTGGCGGCCTCGTGCAGGGGAGTCCATCCACAATAATCCCGAGGATTCACTGGATGACCCTAAAAAAAATCATGGAATTTTCATGGAATTCTGGGAATTCCCACAGATTTTTTCCCAGGAATTCTGGGGATTTTTTGGGAATTTTTTTGGGAATTTTTTGGGAATTTTTTGGGAATATTTTGGGAATTACCTGATCCAGGTAAAGCCGAACTTTCTTGAGGTCTCCCTCGATGCAGGCTCGGTGCAGGGGGGTCTCGCCCCGCTCGTTCCGACGGTTCCACTGCTGGAATTCCGGGAATTTTCGGGAATTTTTGGGAATTTTCGGGAATTTTTGGGGTTCTCCCAAGCGGGAATTTCGGGATTCTCACCCAGGAGAGGCTCCCAAAGAATTCCCAAAGAATTCTTGGGAATTTTGGGGGTTTCTTAGGAATTTTTTGGGGATTTCTTGGGAATTTTGGGAGATTTTTTTGGGAATCTCGGAGATTTTTTGGGAATCTTAGAGATTTCTTGGGAATTTTTTGGGGATTTCTTGGGAATTTTGGAGATTCCTTGGGAATTTTGGGCATTTCTTGGGAATTTTAGGGGATTTCTCTGGCATTTTTCGGGATTTCTTGGGAATTTTGGGGGATTTCTTGGGAATTTTGGGGGATTTCTTGGGAATTTTGGGCAATTCTTGGGAATTTTGGAGATTTCTTGGTAATTTTGGAGGAATTCTTGGGAATTTCGGGCACTTCTTGGGAATTTTTTGGGATTTTGGGATTACTTGGGAAATTCTTGGGAATTTTGGAGAGTTTCTCAGGAATTTTGAAGGATTTCTTGGGAATTGTGGGAGATTTCTTGGGAATTTTGGGGGATTTTGGGGGGATTTCTGGGGAATTTTGGGGGGATTTCTCAGGAATTTTGGGGATTTCTGGAAAAATTTTGGGGAAAATCAGATTTTTTTGGCGGGATTTAAGTGATTTTGAGAGGATTTTTGAGATGAAAAAACCCCAAAACTCCAAGATTTGGGCTGAAAAATTGGGAATTTTGGGATTAAAAAAAAACCCAATAAAATACTCCAAAAAAAATCCCCAAAATTGGGGGGTTTTGAGAGGGATTTTTGGGAATTCTGGGGATTTTTTGGGAATTTTTGGGGTCTCCCCTCACCCTGTTGCTCCGGCGCCTCCCGGGGACACTTTTGGGGTAACCCTCGAGATCTTCATCTTCCTCCTCTGCCAAAAAAAACCCAAATTATCCTCAAATTCCACCAAATCCATCAAAAATTCCCTTCCCAAAACCTCAAATTCCCCCTAAAACCTCAAAATTCCCAAAAATCCCTCAAAATTCTCCTTCCAAAAACTCCAAATTCCCCCTAAAACCCCAAAATTCCCCTCCCAAAACTTCCAAGTTCCCCCTAAAACCTCAAAATTCCCAAAAATCTCTCAAAATTCCCCTTCCCAGAATCCCAAATTCCACCTAAAAACCCCAAAATTCCCAAAAATCCCTCAAAATTCCCCTTCCCAAACCCCCAAATTCCCCCTAAAAACCCCAAATTCCTCCTAAAAAACCCAAATTCCCCCTAAAACCCCAAAATTCCCTAAAATGCCTCAAAATTCCCCTCCTCAAACCCCAAATTCACCCTAAAATCCAAAATTCCCTAAAATCCCTCAAAATTCCCTAAAAACCACAAAATTCCCTTCTCAAAACCCCAAAATCTCCTTTAATCCCCCAAAATTCCCTAAAATCCCCCAAAATTCCCTTCCCAAAATTCCAAATTCCCTCTAAAACCCCCAAAATTCCCTAAAATCCCTCAAAATTCCCCTCCCAAATCCCCCAAAATTCCCCCAAATTTCCCCCCCAGGGATCCCCAAAATTCCCTAAAATTCAAAATAATCCTCTCCAAATTCCTATAAAATTCCTCAGATTCCCCCAAAAATCACAAAAATTCTCTCCAAATCCACCATAAAAATTCCCAAAATTCCCCCCACGGATCCCCAAATTCCCCAAAATCCAAAAAATCTTCTCCAAATCCCCCCAAAATTCCCAAAAATTCCCCCCAAGGATCCCCGAAATTCCTCAGAATTCCCAAAAATCCTCTCCAAATCCCCCCAAAATTCCCTATAAATTCCCCCAAATTCCCTAAAATCCCAAAAATTCTCTCCAAATCCCACCAAAAACTCCCAAAATTCCCCTAAAATTCCCCCAAATTCCCTAAAATCCCAAAAATTCACTCCAAATCCCAACAAAAATTCCCAAAATTCCTCCAAATTCCCTAAAATCCCAAAAATCTTCTCCGAATCCCCCAAAAATCCCAAAAATTCTCTCCAAAACCTTCCTAAAATTCCCAAAATTCCCAAAAATTCCCCAAATTCCCGCTCACCACTCTCCGACAGCTCCGATTCCGACTCAGATTCAGATTCGGATTCTTCCTCCTCCTCTTCCTCCTCTTCCTCCTCCTCTTCCCGGGAATCCTCTCCGAGTTTTTTTCGGGAATTTTCGGCTCCTTCCAGGTCCCCGTCCCGGAGCTGCTGAGCCCGGAGCCGCCGCAGAACCTGGCGCTGGAAAAACGGGAATTTGGGCATGGAAAAATCCCAAAAAAACAGGAAAATGTCCCAAAAAACCCCAGGATTTGGTGATGGAAAATGGGAATTTTTTTGGGATGGAATATCCCAGAAAAATGGGAAAACGTCCCCAAAAAAACCCCAAAAATCCCTGGGATTTGGCGCTGGAAAAACGGGAATTCGGGCATGGAAAAATCCCAGAAAAACAGGAAAATGTCCCAAAATAAACCCCAAAAATCCCTGAGATTTGGTGATGGAAAAATGGGAATTCTGGCATGGAAAAATCCCAGAAAAATGGGAAAATGTCCCAAAAAAACCGGAAAATGTCCCAGAAAAACCCCCCAAAAAAACAGGATTTGGTGCTGGGAAATTGGGAATTCTGGCATGGAAAAATCCCAGAAAAACGGGAAAATGTCCCAGAAAAAACGGGAAAATGTCCCAGAAAAACCCAGGATTTGGTGATGGGAAATTGGGATTTTTTTGGGGATGGAATATCCCAGAAAAATGGGAAAATGTCCCAAAAAAACCCTCAAAAATCCCTGGGATTTGGTGCTGGAAAAACGGGAATTCGGGCATGGAAAAATCCCAGAAAAATGGGAAAATGTCCCAGAAAAACCCAGGATTTGGTGATGGGAAATTGGGATTTTTTTTGGGATGGAATATCCCAGAAAAACGGGGAAATGTCCCAAAAAAAACCCCCAAAAAACATGGAAAAATCCCCAAAAACCGGGAAAATGTCCCAAAAAAAGCCAGGATTTGGTGATGGGAAATTGGGAATTTTTTGGGGATGGAAAAATCCCCAAAAACTGTAAAAATGTCCCAAAAAAACCCCTCAAAACTCAGCACCTGGGGCTGGAAAAATGGGAATTCCGGTATGGAAAAATCCCAGAAAACTGGGAAAATGTCCCAAAAAAATCCCTGAGATCTGGTGCTGGAAAAATGGGAATTCCGGTATGGAAAAATCCCAAAAAAACGGGAAAATGTCCCAAAAAACCCCAGGATTTGGTGATGGAAAATGGGAATTTTTTGGGGGATGGAATATCCCAGAAAAATGGGAAAATGTCCCCAAAAAAACCCCAAAAACTCAGAACCTGGAGCTGGAAAAATGGGAATTTTGGCATGGAAAAAACCCAAAAAAACGGGAAAGTGTCCCAGAAAAACTCAGGATTTGGTGCTGAGAAAATGGGAATTCTGGCATGGAAAAAAATCCCTAAAAAATGGGAAAATGCCCCCAAAAAAAGGGAACAGGTCCCAGAAAATCCTTGGGATTTGGCACTGGAAAAACGGGAATTAAGGCATGGAAAAAAATCCCTGAAAAATGGGAAAATGCCCCAAAAAAAGGGAACATGACCCAGAAAATCCTTGGGATTTGGCACTGAAAAACGGGAATTCCAGCATGGAAAAAAATTCCTGAAAAACGGGAAAATGCCCCAAAAAAAACCCTAAAAATTCCTGGGATTTGGGGGTGGAAAAACGGGAATTCCAGCAGGGAAAAATCCCAGAAAAATGGGAAAATGTCCCAAAAAACTCAGGATTTGGTGATGGAAAAATGGGAATTCTGGCATGGAAAAATCCCAGAAAAATGGGAAAATGTTTTTTTTTCCAAATGTTTTTTTCCAAATGTTTTTTCCCCCAAAAATCCCTGGGATTTAATGCTGGAAAAACGGGAATTCCAGCATGGAAAAAAATCCCATAAAAATAAAATAAAAAAAATTTGAAAAAAATTCACAAAAATTCTAAATAAATCCCCAAAAAATCCCCCAAAAAATATAAAAAAAATCTTCTAAAAAATTCCTTAAAACCCCTTAAAAATCAAAAAACAAAACCCTAAAAAATTCCTAAAACACCCCCTAAAAATTCCATAAAAATCCCTAAAAGTTAAAAAAAATTGCCTAAGAATTCCATATAAATCCCAAAAAAATCCCAAATAAATCCCCCTCCAAAATCCCCTAAAAAATAAAAAAAACCAACAAAAAACCCCCCCAAAAAAACCCTAAAAAAACCCTAAAAAACTCTAAAAAATCCTCCAAATTCCCAAAATTCCCAAATTCCCAGAATTCCCACCTGGAGCCGGGAATCTCCGGCGGCCTCGGCGCATCCCAGGGTGCTGAGACCCCAAAATTCCCAAAAAATCCCCAAAAAATCCCAAAAAACCCAAAAAAGTCCCCAAAAAATTTCCTAAAAATCCCTGAAAATCCAAAAAAAATCCCGAAAAATCCCAAAGAATTCCCAAAAATTCCTGAAATTCCCGGAATTCTCACCTGGAGCCGGGAATCTCCAGCGGCCTCGGCGCATCCCAGGGCGCTGAGACCCCAAAATTCCCAAAAAATCCCCTAAAAAATCCCCAAAAAACCCAAAAAAGTCCCCAAAAAATTTCCTAAAAATCCCTGAAAATTCCCAAAAAAAATCCCGAAAAATCCCAAAGAATTCCCAAAAATTCCTGAAATTCCCGGAATTCTCACCTGGAGCCGGGAATCTCCGGTGGCCTCAGCATATCCCAGGGTGTTCAGACCCCAAAATTCCCTAAAAAATTCCCTAAAAACTCCCAAAAAATTCCAAAAAAACCAAAAAAAATCCCCAAAAAATATCCAAAAAATCCCAAAATATTCCCAGAATTCCCAAAAATTCCCGAATTCCCGGAATTCCCACCTGGAGCCGGGAATCTCCAGCGGCCTCGGCGCATCCCAGGGTGCTGAGACCCCAAAATTCCCAAAAAATCCCAAAAAAATCCCCAAAAAATCCCCAAAAACCCAAAAAAATCCCAAAAAAATCCCAAAAAATCCCCAAAAATTCCCAGAATTCCCAAAATTCCCGGAATTCCCACCTGGAGCCGGGAATCTCCGGCAGCCTCGGCGCATCCCAGGGCTCTGCGGAGCGGGGGCAGGATCTGATCCGGAGCTGATCCCAAATCCTCCAGAGCCAGAGCCACGTTCAGCCACGTCCGGCATTCCTGGGAATTGCGGGAATTGCGGGAATTTCGGGAATTCTGGGAATTCTGGGAGTTCCAGGATTCGGGGATTTGGGAATTGGGAATTCAGGGATTTGAGAATCGGGGATTTGGGATCGAGAATTTGGGATTGTGAATTTGGGATCAGGAATTTTGGATCAGGACTTTGGGAATATTTGGGAATATCTGGGAATTCAGGGATTTGGGATTGGGAATTTGGGGATTTGGGATCGGGAATTTGGGATCAGGGATTTGGGAATTTGGGACTGGGAATTTGGGAATATTTCTGAATTTGGGGATATTTGGAAATTCAGGAATTTGAGCATTCAGGAATTCAGGGAATCCAGGAATTTGGGAATATCTGGGAATTCCAGGAATTTGGGATCAGAAATTTGGGGATTTGAGATTGAAGATTTGGGAATTCTGGGAATTCCGGGATGCGCTCACCTCCAGGGATTTAGGGATTCAGGGATTTGGGAATTCAGGGATTCAGGAATTTGTTAATTTGGGAATTCAGGAAATCAAAGATTTGGAAACCCTGGGATTTGGGAATTCAGGAATTCAAGAATTTGAGAATTCAGGAATTCGAGGATTTGAGAATTCCAGGAATTCCGGAAATTTGGGATCAGAAATTTGGAGATTTGGGAATTCAGGGATTCAAGAATTTGGAAATTCAAGAATTCAAGAATTCAGGAATTCAGGAATTTGGGAATTCTGGGAACTGTGAATTTGGGAATACCTGGAAATTCAGGAATTCGGGGATTCGGGAATTCAGGAATTTGGGATCAGGAATTCAGGAATTTGGGATCAGGAATTCAGAAATTTGGGATCAGGAATTCAGAAATTTGGGATCAGGAATTTGGGGATTTGGGATTGGAGATTTGGGAATTCCAGGATTTGGGATCAGAAATTCCGGGAACTGGGATCAGAAATTCGGGAATTTGGGATCAGAAATTCGGGGATTTGGGATTGGAGATTTGGGAATCCTGAGAATTCTGGGAAGTTGGGATCAGAAATTCGGGGGTTTGGGGTTGGAAATTGGGGAATTTTCCAGGAATTTCGGGAATTTGGGATCAGAAATTCAGGGATTTGGGATTGGAAATTTGGGAATTTGGGACCAGAAATTCGGGAATTCCGGGAATTTGTGGTCAGAAATTTGGGAATTTGGGATCAGAAGTTCAGGGATTTGGGATCAGAAATTCAGGGATTTGGGATTGGAGATTCCAGGAATTCTGGGAATTCCGGGACTTTGGGATCAGAAATCTGGGAATTTGGGATCAGAAATTGAAGGATTTGGGATCAGAAATTGAAGGATTTGGGATAGGGAATTCCAGGAATTTGGGATTGGGAATTCCGGGAATTCCAGGAATACCGGGAATTTGGGATCAGAAATTCGGGAATTTGGGATCAGAAATTCAGCGATTTGGGATTGGAGATTCCAGGAATTCCTGGAATTCTGGGGATTTGGGATCAGAAATTTGGGGATTTGGGATTGGGAATTCCAGGAATTTTGGGAATTCCAGGACTTTGGGATCAGAAATTCTGGAATTTGAGATCAGAAATTCAGGGATTTGGGATCAGAAATTTGGGGATTTGGGATCGGAAATTCAGGGATTCGGGATCAGAAATTTGGGAATTCCGGGAATTTGTGGTCAGAAATTTGGGAACTTGGGATCAGAGGTTCTGGGAATTTGGGATTAGAAATCCTGGGAATTTGGGATCAGAAATTCTGGAATTTGGGATCAGAAATTCAAGGATTTGAGATGGGGAATTCCAGGAATTTGGGAATTCCAGGAATTCTGGGAATTTGGGATCAGAGATTCGGGGATTCTGGGAATTTGTGGTCAGAAATTTGGGAATTTGGGATCAGAAATTCAGGGATTTGGGATTGGAGATTCCAGGAATTCTGGGAATTCTGGGACTTTGGGATCGGGAATTCCAGGAATTTCGGGAATTTGGGATCAGGAATTCGGGGATTTGGGATTGGAGATTTCCAGAAATTTCAGGACTTTGGGATCAGAAATTCAGGGATTTGGAATCAGGAATTCAGGGATTTGGGATCAGGAATTCGGGGATTTGGGATTGGAAATTGGGGAATTTTCCAGGAATTTCAGGGAATTTGGGACCAGAAATTCAGGGATTTGGAATCAAAAATTCAGGGATTTGGGATCATGAATTCGGGGATTTGGGATTGGAAATTAGGGAATTTTCCAGGAATTTCAGGACTTTGGGATCGGAAAATCAGGGATTCGGGATCAGAAATCCCAGGAATTTTGGGAATTTTGGGAATTCCGGGAATTCCGGACGCTCTCACCTCCAGGGGCTCCCCGCGGCGCAGCTCCAGCTCCCTCCGGAAATGCTCCAGAGCCCGGGAATGCTGGCCCAGATCCCGGAATGTGGTGGCCAGGGAGACGTGGATCACGGCCAGATCCCGCCCAGGAGCCCCCTGAGCCTCGGCCAGAGCCAGCTGAGGCCGGAATTCCCGGGAAAATCCCGGGAAAAACGGGAAAAGGGAGAAAAAACGGGAAAAAAAGGGTTAAAAATGAGAGAGAAATGGGAAAAATGGGGAAAAAAATGAGGAAAAATGGCTCAAAAGCAGCCAGAAAATGAGGGGAAAGTTCACAAGGAAAGAGGGAAATTCCAGGGAAAAATGGGAAAAGGGAAAAGTGGGAATTAGGGAGGGAAAAGTGGGAAAAAAAATGGGAAAAGAAATGGAAAAAATGGGAAAAATGTGGGGAAAATGGGAAAAAAATGGGGAAAAAATGGGGAAGAAATGGGGAAAAAATGGGGCAAAAATGGGGAAAAAATGGCTCAAAAGCAGCCAAAAATGAGGGGAAAGTTGTCAAGGAAAGAGGGAAATTCCAGGGGAAAATGGGAAAAGGGAAAAGTGGGAATTAGGGAGGGAAAAGTGGGAGAAAAAATGAGAAAAAAAGGAGAAAAAATGGTAAAAAACACGGAAAAAATGGAAAAAATCTGCAAAAATCCCCAAAAATTAGGAAAAAAATCCTCAAAAACAGAAAAAAAATCAGGAAAAAATCAGGAAAAAATCAGAAAAAAATCCTTGAAAAATCCCCCAAAAAAAATCCTCAAAATATCCCCAAAAAATCCTCAAAAAATCCCCCAGAAATCCCCAAAAAAACTCTAAAAATTAGGAAAAAACCACCAAAAAAATCCTCAAAATATCAGGAAAAAAAATCCCAAAAAATCCTCAAAAAACCAGGAAAAAAACATGAAAAAATCCTTAAAAATCCTCAAAATCCTCAAAAAATCAGGTAAAATAAAAAAAATATGAAAGAAAAATCAGAAAAACATCAGAAAAAACCAGAAAAAATCTGAAAAAAAGCCAAAAAAAATCCTCCAAAAATTATGAAAAAAAACCCCAAAAATCCCCAGAAAACCTCCAAAAATTAGGAAGAAAATCCCCAAAATTCTGGAAAAGATTAGGAAAAAGTTCACAAAAAATTGGAATAAACTCTAAAGCAAATATTTTTTTAAATCTCAAAAAATCAGAAAAAAAATCCCCCAAAAATCTGAAAAAAATCCCAAAAAATCAGAAAGCCCCAAAAAAAATCCCCCCAAAATTCTCAAAACATCAGGAGAAAACCATGAAAAAATCAGGAAAAAAATCCTCAAAAAATCAGATAAAATTTAAAAAAAATAAAAATCAGAAAAAAAATAATAAAAAACCCAAAAAAATCTCAAAAAAATCAGGCAAAACTCACAAAAAATCTGAAATAAAATCCCCAAAAATCCTCCAAAAATTAGGAAAAAAAGTTCTCAAAACATCACAAGAAAATCACAAAAAAATCTTCAAAAAAAAATCCAGAAAAATTAAAAAAAAATCTGAATAAAATCCTTAAAAAAATCAGGAAAAAAATCGTCCAAAATTCCCCAAAAAATCCTATAAAAATCCTAAAACAATCAGAAAACCCCCAAAAATCCTTCAAAAATCCTCAAAAAACCCCAAAGAAATCCTCAAGAAATCCAGAAAAGAAATCAGAAGAAAAACCCACAAAAAATCTTCAAAAAATCCCCAAAAAACGCTCAAAAAATCTCCAAAAAATCCTAAAAAATCCTCAAAAAAATTAGGAAAAATTAAAAAAAAAAAACCACAAAAAATCCTCAAAAAATCAGGAAAAATTAAAAAAAATCTCAAAAAACCCTCGAAAAACCTCAAAAAACCAGGAAAAATTCCAAAAAAACCTAAAAAAAATCCTCAAAAAATCCTCAAAAAATACCAAAAAAATCTGGAAAAAAACCCTCAAAAAATCCTCATAAAAATCAGGTTAAATTAAAAAAATAAATCAGAAAAAAATCAGAAAAAATCAGAAAAAAATCAGAAAAAAATCAGAAAAAATCAGAAAAAAATCAGAAAAAAATCAGAAAAAAATCCTAAAAAATCAGAAAGAAATCAGAAAAAAATCAGAAAAAAACAGAAAAAATCAGAAAGAAATCAGAAAAAAATCAGAAAAAATCAGAAAAAATCAGAAAAAATCAGAAAAAAATCAGAAAAAAATCAGAAAAAATCAGAAAAAAATCAGAAAAAAATCAGAGAAAAATCAGAAAAAATCAGAAAAAATCAGAAAAAATCAGAAAAAATCAGAAAAAATCAGAAAAAAATCAGAAAAAATCAGAAAAAAATCAGAAAAAATCAGAAAAAAATCAGAAAAAAATCAGAAAGAAATCAGAAAGAAATCAGAAAAAAACAGAAAAAATCAGAAAAAAATCAGAAAAAATCAGGAAAAAATCAGAAAAAATCAGAAAAAAATCAGAAAAAAATCAGAAAAAAATCAGAAAAAAATCAGAAAAAATCAGAAAAAAATCAGAAAAAATCAGAAAAAATCAGAAAAAAAATCCTAAAAAATCTGAAAAATCCCCCCAAAATTCCCAAGGAATTCCCAAAGCTCCCCAGTTCCCAGGATGCCCCTGAGGGTTCCTCACCTGTCTCTGGTAGAATTCGGCTGCGCGCTGGAAGTGCCCGAGCCGGGCCAGGCTGTCCCCGAGGCGCTCGCACAGAGCCAGAGCAAGAGGAGGGTCAGGATCAGCAGAGAGCTGGGCCAGGGCACGGCACACACGGGACACTGAGGGGACATTGGGGACATTGGGGACACTGAGGGGACATTGGGGACACTGAGGGGACATTGGGGACATTGAGGGGACATTGGGGACACTGAGGGGACATTGGGGACACGGCAGGGCCGGGCCAGGCTGTCCCCGAGGCGCTCGCACAGAGCCAGAGCAAGAGGAGGGTCAGGATCAGCGGAGAGCTGGGCCAGGGCACGGCACACACGGGACACTGAGGGGACATTGGGGACACTGAGGGGACATTGGGGACACTGAGGGGACAGTGGGGACATTGGGGACACTGAGGGGACATTGGGGACATTGGGGACACTGAGGGGACACTGAGGGGACAATGAGGGGACACTGAAGGGACACAGAGCCACCCTGGTGAGAGGGGACAGTGGGGACACTGAGGGGACATTGGGGACATTGGGGACACTGAGGGGACATTGGGGACACCCTGGGGACACTGAGGGGACATTGGGGACACTGAGGGGACAATGGGGACACTGAGGGGACATTGGGGACACTGCAGGGACAATGGGGACACTGAGGGGACATTGGGGACATTGAGGGGACATTGGGGGGACATTGGGGACACTGAGGGGACACTGGGGACACTGAGGGGACATTGGGGACATTGGGGACACTGAGGGGACACTGAGGGGACAGTGGGGACACTGAGGGGACATTGGGGACACTGAGGGGACACTGAGGGGACATTGGGGACACTGAGGGGACACTGAGGGGACACTGAGGGGACACTGAGGGGACATTGGGGACATTTGGGACACTGAGGGGACATTGGGGACATTGAGGGGACATTGGGGACACTGAGGGGACATTGGGGACATTGGGGACACTGAGGGGACATTGGGGACACTGAGGGGACATTGGGGACATTTTGGTACCATTTGGCTCCAGTTTGGTGCCACTTGGGGCCATTTTGGAGCCATTTTGCCCATTTTTCCCCATTTTCACCCCATTTTTGTCCCATTTTCCCCATTTCTGCCCCATTTTGGTGCCATTTTTGCCCCATTTTTCCCCATTTTCCCCCGTATTTTTTCCATTTTTCCCAATTTTTGCCCCATTTTCCCCCATTTTTTTCCCATTTTCTCCCCATTCCCACCTCATCTTTCCCCATTTTCCCCATTTTCCCTCATTTTCACCCCATTTTGGTGCCATTTTCCCACATTTTCTGCCCCATTTTTCCCATTTTTTCTCCCCCATTTTTTCCAACTTTTCCCCCATTTCTGCCCCATTTTCTCCCATTTTCCCTCATTTTTCCTCATTTCTGCCCCATTTTTCCCCATTTTTGTCCCATTTTTCCCATT
This sequence comes from Poecile atricapillus, assembly GCF_030490865.1. NCBI lineage: Eukaryota > Metazoa > Chordata > Aves > Passeriformes > Paridae > Poecile > Poecile atricapillus. The sequence goes on along the minus strand of NC_081250.1, from coordinate 153,243,550 downwards.
TTCTCTCATTTTCACCCCATTTTTGTCTCATTTTTCCCCATTTCCATCCCATTTTTTCCCGTTTTCTCCCCATTTTTTCCCATTTTTGCCCCATTTCCCCCATTTTTCCTCCATTTTTCCCCATTTTCTGCCCCATTTCTGCCCCATTTTTTTCCCATTTCTGCCCCATTTCTGCCCCATTTTTCCCCATTTCCACCCCATTTTTTCTTGTTTTCTCCCCATTTTTCCCATTTCTCCCCATTTTTCCCCATTTTTCCCCATTTTTTCCCGTTTTCTCCCCATTTTTCCCCATTTTTTCCCATTTCCATCCCATTTTTTCCTGTTTTCTCCCCATTTTTCCCCATTTCCACCCCATTTTTTCCCATTTTTTCCCATTTTTCCCCATTTTTTCCCATTTCCACCCCATTTTTTCCCGTTTTCTCCCCATTTTTTCCCATTTTTCCCATTTCCACCCCATTTTTCCCCATTTTCTCCCCATTTTCACCCCATTTTTTCCTGTTTTCTCCCCATTTTTTTCCATTTTTCCTCCATTTTTTCCCATTTCCACCCCATTTTTTCCCGTTTTCTCCCCATTTTTCCAATTTTTCCCGGTTTTTCCCCATTTTTCCCATTTCCACCCCATTTTTTCCCGTTTTTCCCCATTTTTCCCCATTTCCACCCCATTTTTTCCTGTTTTCTCCCCATTTTTTCCCATTTCTGCCCCATTTTTTCCCATTTACACCCCATTTTTTCCCATTTTTTCCCATTTTTCCCATTTTTTCCCATTTTTCCCCATTTCCACCCCATTTTTCCCCATTTCTGCCCCATTTTTTCCCATTTCTGCCCCATTTTTTTCCCATTTCTGCCCCATTTCTGCCCCATTTTTTCCCATTTTTCCCCATTTTTCCCCATTTCCACCCCATTTTTTCCTGTTTTTCCCCATTTTTTCCCGTTTCCACCGCATTTTTTCCCGTTTTCTCCCCATTTTTTCCCATTTTTTCCCCATTTCCACCCCATTTTTTCCCATTTTTTCCCATTTCCACCCCATTTTTCCCCATTTTCTGCCCCATTTTTTTCCCATTTTTGCCCCATTTTCTGCCCCATTTCTTTCCCATTTCTAACCCATTTTTCCCCTTTTTTTCCCATTTTTTCCCGTTTTCTCCCCATTTCCCCCCGTTTTTTCCCGTTTTCCCGGTTTTTCCCCCCATTTTCCGCACTCCTGACCGTGTCTCTGGCAGTGCCGGAGCTCTCGGCTCTGGGCGTCGTCGCCGTCGCCGTCTCCTCCCGGTGCCCGGGCTCGGCGCAGCACCCGCCGGGCGCCCCCAAAATCCCCCAGGGCCAGCAGCACCTGAGCCCAAATTCCCAAAAAACATTCCCAGAGAATTCCCAGAATTCCACAGATCCCGAAAAACCCCAAATTCCCACCAAAAACACCCAAAATCCCCGCGGGAATCGGCCCCCAATTCACCGAAATCCCAAAAATTTGGGGAGTTCTGGGGGGGTCCCCAAGAGAGGAGAAGGTGGAGGGACCCAAAATTCCCAAAAATTCCCAAAAATTCCCAAAAATTCCCAAAATTCAAAAAAAATTCCCAAAATTCCCAAAAATTCCCAAAATTCCCAAAAATTCCCAAAAGTTTGAAGGGAATTCCCAAAATTTTTCGAGAGAATCCCAAAAATGCAGAGAAAATTCCCCAAATTCCCTAAAATTTCCCCAAATTTTTAAGGGAATTCCCAAAAATTCCCCAAAATTTTCAAGGAAATTCCCAGAAAATCCAGAAGATTCCCAGAAATAAAAAGAAAATTCCTGAAAATTCCCAAAATTCCCAAAAGTTTCAAGGGAATTCCCAAAATTTTTCGAGAGAATCCCAGAAATGCAAAGAAAATTCCCAAAATTCCCCAAAGTTCCCCAAAATTCCCAAAAATTCCCAAAATTCCCAAAAGTTTGAAGGGAATTCCCAAAATTTTTCAAGAGAATCCCAAAAATGCAAAGAAAATTCCCAAAATCGTCCAAAATTTCCCCAAATTTCCCAACATTTTTAAGGGAATTCCCAAAAATTCGTGAAAATTTTAAGGAATTCCCAAAAGTTTTAAAGCAATTCCCAGGAATTCCCAAAGATTCCCAGAAATACAAAGAAAACTCCCAAAATTACCAAAATTCCCCAAAATTTTTAAGGGAATTCCCAAAATTTTTCAGGAAAATCCTAGAAATGCAGAGAAAATTCCCCAAATTCCCCAAAATTTCCCAAAATTTTTCAACATTTTTAAAGAAATTTTGGATAATTTCAAGAGAATCCCAAAAATACAAAGAAAATTCCCAAGATTCCCCAAAAATCCCCAAAAATTTTAAGGGAATTCCCAAAAATTTCAAGAGAATCCCAGAAATGCAAAGAAAAGCCCCCAAAATTCCTGAAATCCCCAAAATTCCCCAAAATTTCCCCATCTTTTTAAGGAAATTCTCAAAAATTTTAAGGGAATCTCAAGAATACAAAGAAAATTCCCAAAATTCCCCAAAATTCCCAAAAATTTCTCGGGGAATTCCCAGAAAATCCAAAACGATCCCAGAAATACAAAGATAAGCCAAAAAAAATCCCAAAATTCCCAAAAATTTTTAAGAGAATTCCCAAAAATTTCAAGTGAGTCCCAGAAATGCAGAGAAAATTCCCCAAATTTCCTAAAATCTCCAAAATTTCCCAAAATTCTTCAATATTTTGAAGGGAATTCCCAAAAATTCCAAAATAATCCCAGAAATACAAAGAAAATTTCCAAAAATTCCAAAGAATTCCCCCAAAATTTTAAGGGAATTCCCAAAAATTTCAGGAGAATCCCAAACATACAAAGAAAATTCCCCAATTTTCCTAAAATTTCCCAAAATTTTTAAGGGAATTCCCAAAAATTCCTGAAAATTTTAAGGAATTCTCAAACATTTTAAAGCCATTCCCAAAAATTCCAAAAGATTCCCAGAAATACAAAGAAAACTCCCAAAATTCCCAGAGAAACCCCAAAATTCTGGGAAAAACTAAAAAAAAAACCCCTAAAGATCCTCAAAATTCCAGGATAAATCTACAAAAATCCCCAAAAATCCCCAAAAATCCCCAAAATTCCCAAAACTTTGGGAAAAAAAAAATAAAAATCCCCAAAATTCCCAAAAATCAGTTAAAAATTCCCAGAAAATCCCCAAAATTCTGGGAAAAATCCCAAAAATTCCTCAAAAACCCTCAAAATTCCAGAAAAAATCCCCAAAAATCGCAGAAAATCCCCAAAATTCCAGGAAAAATCCCCAAAATCACCAGAAAATTCCCAAAATTCTGGGAAAAAAAAAATCTCGTAAAATTAGAGGAAAATCCCCAAAATTCCAGAAAAATTCCCAGAAAATCTCAAAAATTCCATGACAATCCCCAAAATTCCAGAAAAAATCCCCAAAAATCCAAGAAAATCTCCAAAATTCCAGGAAAAATCCCCGAAATCACCAGAAAATTCCCAAAATTCTGGGAAAAATCCCAGAAAATCCCAGGAAAAATTCCCAGAAAATCCCAAACTCCCAGAAAATTCCCCAAAATCCCCAATTTCCATGCAACCCCCCCCCCCAGAATTCCCAGGAAATCCCCAAAATTCTGGGAAAAATCCCAGAAAATCCCCAAAAATTCCCAAAATTTAGGGAAACTTCCCAGATAATCCCCAAAATTCCAGGAAAAATCCCAAAAAATCCCAGGAAATCTCCAAAATTCTCAGAAAAATCCCAGAAAATCACCAAAATTCCATGAAAATTCCCCAAAATCCCCCGATTTCCAGGCAAACCTCCCCAGAATTCCCAGAAAAATCCCAAAAATTCTGGGAAAAATTAAAAAAAATCCCTGAAAATTCCCAAAATTCTGGAAAAAATCCCAGAAAATCAAGAAAAATTCCCAGAAAATCCAAAAAATTTGGGGAAAAATTCCCAGAAAATCCCCAAAATTCCAGGAAAAATCCCAAAAATTGCAAGAAAATACCCAAAATTCTGGGGAAAAAAAAATCTGATAAAATTAGAGAAAATTCCCCAAAATTCCAGAAAAATTCCCAGAAAATCCCTAAAATTCCAGAAAAAAATCCCAGAAAATTCCCAAAATCCAAAAAAATCCACAAAAATCCCCCAAAATCCCCCAATTTCCAGGCAAACCCCCCAGAATTCCCAGAGAATTCCCAGAATTCCCAAACCTGTCCTGTGGCGGCCTCGGCCTCGCGCAGCAGCTGCGGCTCCCGGAGGCTCCGGGCGAATTCCCGGGCGCGGCCGAGGCTCCGAAGGGACTCCGGGAATTCCTTCCCACGGTGCTGCAGCAGCCCCAGGTTGAAATAGGCCCGGAACTGATCCTCCAAAACCTGGGATTCGCTGGGAAAAGAGCGGGAATGAGGGGGGAATTCCCAAAATTCCCATCCCAGATCCCAAAATTCCCATCCTGGATCCCAAAATCCCCAAAATTCCCCTCCCAGATCCTGAAATTCCCATCCCAGAGTCCCAAATTCCCATCCCAGAGCCTCCAAAACCTGGGATTGGCTGGGAAAAGAGTGGGAATGAGAGGGGGAATTCCCAAAATTCCCATCCCAGATCCCAAAATTCCCATCCTGGATCCCAAAATTCCCATCCCAGAGCCTCCAAAACCTGGGATTCGCTGGGAAAAGAGTGGTAATGAGAGAGAATTCTGGAAAATTCCAGTCCCAGATCCCAAAATTCCCAAAATTCCCATCCCAGAGCCTCCAAAACCTGGGACTGGCTGGGAAAAGAGCGGGAATGAGAGGGGGATTCCAGAAAATTCCAGTCCCAGATCCCAAATTCCCATCCCAGAATTCCCAAAATTCCAGTCCCAGATCCTGAAATTCCCATCCTGAATCCCAAATTCCCATCCCAGAATTCCCAAAATTTCCATCCCAGATCCCAAAATTCCCATCCCTGAATCCCAAATTCCCAAAATTCCCATCCCAGAGTCCCAAATTCCCATCCCAGATCCTCCAAAACCTGGGATTCGCTGGGAAAAGAGCGGGAATGAGAGGGGAATTCCCAAAATTCCAGTCCCAGATCCCGAAATTCCCATCCTGGATCCCAAAATTCTCATCCCAGAGCCTCCAAAACCTGGGATTGGCTGGGAAAAGAGCGGGAATGAGAGAGGAATTCCCAAAATTCCCATCCCAGAATTCCCAAAATTTCCATCCCAGATCCCAAAATTCCCATCTCAGAATCCCAAATTCCCAAAATTCCCATCCCAGAGTCCCAAATTCCCCAAATTCCCCGATTCCCAGAGCCTCCAAAACCTGGGATTCACTGGGAAAAGAGCAGGAATGACAGGGGGGTTCCAGAAAATTCCAGATCCCAAAATTCCCAAAAATCCTAGATTCCCAAAATTCTCATCCCAGAGTCCCAGACCAGATCCCAGATTCCCAAAATTCCAATCCCAGAGGTTCCAAAACCTGAGATTCCCTGGGAATGAGGGGAAAATTCCCAAAATTCCAGTCCCAGATCCCAAAATTCCCATCCCAGAATCCCCCAGTTCTGCTCCCAAATCCTGGAATTTTTGACCTCAAATCCCAAAATCCCAAAAATTCTCCATCCCAAATTCTGAAATTCCTGGAATTCCCATCCCCAAATCCCAGGAATTCCACTCTCAAATCCTGGAATTCCCACCCCAAATCCCAGAATTCCTGACCCCAAATCCCAGAATTCCCACCCAAGATCCCGAAATTCCTTCAATTCCCAACCCCAAACGCCAGAATTCCAACTCCAAATCCCAGAATTCTGCCCCGAAATCCCAAAATTTCTGATCCCAAGTCCCAAAATTCCTGGAATTCCAGACCCCAAATCTCACAATCCTGCTCCCAAATCCCAGAATTTTTGACCCCAAATCCCGGAAGTCCTGACCCCAAATCCTGAAATTCCTGGAATTCCAAACCTGGAATCCCAGGATTCTGCTCCCAAATCCCAGGATTTCTGATCCCAGATCCTGAAATTCCTGGAATTTCTCACCCCAAATCCCAAAATTCCTGGAATTCCCAACTCCAAGTCCTGAAATCCTTGGCATTCCCGACCTCAAATCCCAGAATTCTGCTCTGAAATCCCAGAATTTCTGACCCCAAATCCCAAAATTCTTGGAATTCCTGATCCCAAATCCCAAAATTCCTGGAATTTCCAACCCCAAATCCCAAAACAGCGACCCCAAATCCCAGAATTCCAACTCCAAATCTCACAATCCTGCTCCCAAATCCCAGAATTTTTGACCCGAAATCCCGGAATTCCCGACCCCAATTCCCATTCCCAGGATTCCCAGGATTCCCAGGATTCCCGGGATTCCCAGAATTCCCAGAATTCCCAGATTTCCTCACTCAGCCAGGCGGGCGCTGTCCCGGAGCAGCCGGGCGCTCTCGGAGCCGTTCCCGAGGGATTCCCGACCCCAAATCCCGGAATTCCCGAGCCCAATTCCCATTCCCAGGATTCCCAGGATTCCCAGGATTCCCGGAATTCCCGGATTTCCTCACTCACTCAGCCAGGCGGGCGCTGTCCCGGAGCAGCCGGGCGCTCTCGAAGCCGTTCCCGAGGGATTCCTGGACGAGGCCGAGGTTGAGGAAGAGGCGGCTCCGGATCTGAGCCAGGTCCCGGCCCGGCAGCGCCCCTGGAAAACACCGGGAATGCCGGGAATTCCGGGAATTCTGGGAATTCCGGGATCGGGAATGGCCGGAATCGGGATGGGAATGACGGGATTGGGATCGGGAATTCTGGGAATTACGGGATTTGGGATCGGGATTCCAGGATTTGGGGTCGGAATTCCAGGATTTGGGATCAGAAATCCCAGGATTTGGGGTCAGAATTCCGGGATTCGGGATCAGAATTCCTGGGATTCGGGGTCGGAATCCCAGGATTTGGGGTTGGAATCCCAGGATTTGGGATCAGAATTCCTGGGAATCCCAGGATTTGGGATCGGAATTTCAGGATTCAGGGTCGGAATCCTAGGATTTGGGATCAGAAATCCCAGGAATCCCAGGAATTCCAGTATTTGGGGTCAGAATTCCAGGATTTGGGATCAGAATCCCAGGATTTGGGATCAGAATTCCCAGGATTCAGGGTCAGAATCCCAGGATTTGGGATCGGAATCCCAGGATTTGGGGTCAGAAACCCCAGGAATCCCAGGATTGGGGATGAGAATTCCCAGGAATCCCAGGATTTGGGGTCGGAATTCCGGGATTTGGGATCGGAATCCCAGGATTTGGGGTCAGAATCCCAGGATTTGGGATCAGAATTCCAGGATTTGGGATCAGAAATCCCAGGATTTGGTATCAGAAATCCCAGGATTTGGGATCAGAATCCCAGGATTTGGGATCGGAATCCCAGGATTTGGGGTCAGAAACCCCAGGAATCCCAGGATTGGGGATGAGAATTCCCAGAAATCCCAGGATTTGGGGTCAGAATTCCAGGATTTGGGATGGGAATTCCCGGGATTCACCTTCCAGCCGCGTCTCCACGATGTCCAGGCTGGCCTGGAACGCCTCCAGCGCCCGTCCCAGCGCCGCCCCGGCCGCGACCCCCCGGCTGCCGGCGGCGATTCCCGAGGATCCCGGCGGGAATTCCGGGAATTCCGGGAATTCCGGGGGCTCCGGAGGCTGCGGCTCCTCGGCCAGGAGCAGGAATGTCCTGCCCACGGTGGCCCAGGCTCGCTGCTCCTCCAGCGCGTCCGACAGCGCCCGCGCCCCCAGCAGGTGCTGCCGCTGGTGCTGGGCGGAAAATTCCGGAAAAAACACGGAAAAGTCAAGGAAGAAGGGCGGGAATTCCGTGCCCTGATCCAGAAAATCCCGGCCCGGGAGCAGAAAATCCGGATCTGGATCCTCAAATTCGCTCCCGGAGTTCCCAAAGCTGATCCCAGGTTCCCCAAATCCCCAAATCCAATCCCAGAATTCCCAAAATCCCCTCCCAAATCCCCAAAATCCAATCCCAGAATCCCCAAAATCCAAATCCAAACCCCCAAATCCAAACCCAAATCCCAAAATCCAATCCCAGAATTCCCGAAATCCAATCCCAGAATTCCCAAAATCCAATCCCAAATCCTAAAATCCAATCCCAGAATTCCCGAAATCCAATCCCAGATCCCCAAATCCAATCACAGAATTCCCAAAATCCAATCCCAAATCCCCCCAAAACCCCCTTTCAACCCCTCCCAAATTCCCTCCTAAATCCCAAAATCCCATCCCCAATTCCCAAATCCATTCCCAAATTCCAAAAATCCGTCCAAGACCCCCCAAATCCCCTGAATTTTATTCCCAGATTCCCAAAATTCCAAATCCCTCCGAAACCTCCTCCCAATCCCCCAAAATCCCCTCCCAAATTCCCAAATCCCCTCCCAAACCCCCCCAGATCCCCAAAATCTCCTCCCAGATCAAATCCCAGAACCCCAAAATCCAATCCCAGATTCCCCAAATCCAATCCCCAATCCCAAATCCCTCCCAAACTTTCTCCCAATCCTCAAAAATTGCCTCCCAGAATCCCAAAATCCATTCCCAGATTCCCAAATCCAACTCCAAACTCCCAAATCCACTCCCCAATCCCAAACCCCCAAATCTCCTCCCAAAATTCCAAAATCCCCTCCCAAATCCCCAAAATCTCCTCCCAAATCCCTCAAATCCAATCCCAGAATCCCAAAATCCCAAATCCCTCCCAAACCTCCTCCCAATCCCCCAAAATCCCCTCCCAGAATCCCAAATTCCATTCCCAGATTTCCCAAATCCAATCCCTGATCCCAAATTCCATTCCCAGACCCCCCAAAATCCCCTCCCAGATCCCCAAATCCAATCCCAGATTCCCCAAAATCCCCTCCCAAACCCCCCCAAAAATCCCTCAAATCCCCTCCCAAACCCCCCAAACGCCCCCAGGAATTCCAGGAATTCCGGGAATGGCAGGAATTTTGGGAATTCCCAGATTTTCCCTCCCTCACCCAGAGGGCCTGCGGGAAGCGGCGCAGCTCCGCCAGGCGCTCCCCGATTTTCCGGTGAGCCACGGCACAGCCCAGGGGATCGGGATCGGGAACGGCCTCCAGGAACCGCAGCTGATCCCGGTGCTCCTGGAGAGCAGCACGGAAACGGCCTGGAAAACAGGGAATGGGATCAATGGGATCCAGGGGAAACAGGGAATGGGATCAATGGGATCCAGGGGATCCATGGGATCCATGGGAATGGGATCATTGGGAATGGGATCCAGGAGCCGCAGCTGATCCCGGTGCTCCCGGAGAGCAGCACGGAAACGGCCTGGAAAACAGGGAATGGGATCATTGGGATCATTGGGATCCATGGGATCCATGGGAATGGGATCATTGGGATCCAGGGGAAACAGGGAATGGGATCATTGGGAATGAGATATTGGGAATGGAATCACTGGGAAGGGGATCATTGGGAATGGGATCCAGGGGATCCATGGGAATGGGATCATTGGGAATGGGATCCATGGGATCCAGGAGCCGGAGCTGATCCCGATGCTCCTGGAGAGCTGCAAGGAAACGGCCTGGAAAACAGGGAATGGAATATTGGGAATGGGATTGGGATGGCGGTGGGATTGGGATCCAGGGGATCCATGGGAATGAGATCATTGGGATCCAGGGGATCATTGGGAAAGGGATCATTGGGAATGGGATCCAGGAGCCGGAGCTGATCCCGGTGCTCCCGCAGAGCAGCACGGAAACGGCCTGGAAAACAGGGAATGGGATCACTGGGATCCAGGGGAAACAGGGAATGGGATCATTGGGATCCATGGGAATGGGATCATTGGGAATGGGAAACAGGGAATGGGATCATTGGGATCCAGGGGATCCATGGGAATGGGATCACTGGGAATGGGAATGGGATATTGGGAATGGGATCATTGGAAATGGGATATTGGGAATGGGATATTGGGATCCATGGGAATGGGATCCAGGAGCCAGAGCTGATCCCGGTGCTCCTGGAGAGCAGCACGGAAACGGCCTGGAAAACAAACCAGGAATGCAAAACCGGGAATGGGAAACCGGGAATGGGAAACCGGGAATGGGATCCATGGGATCCATGGGATCCAGATTGGAATCCATGGGACTGGGATCCATGGGATTGGGATCCATGGGATTGAGGATGGGATTGGATCCATGGGATTGGGATCCATGGGATCCATGAGATTAGGAACGGGATCCATGGGATTGAGGTTAGGTTTGGATTGGATCCATGGGATTGGGATCCATGGGATTGGGATCCATGGGATTGAGGTTACGTTTGGATTGGATCCATGGGATTTGGATCCATGGGACTGGGAATGGGATCCATGGGACTGGGATCCATGGGAATGGGATCCATGGGATGGAAAGGGAACACAAAGGAGACAGAAATGGGAACAGGAATGGAATAGGAATGGGAATGGAACATTCCAGAGGTTCTGCCAACCCCACCTGGCTCAAATCCCAGCCCAGAATTCCCAAAATCTCCTTCCAGTCCTCCAACTCCATTCCCAGTTCCCCAAACGTATTCCCATTTTCCCATTCCCAGTTCCCCATTTCCCAGTTCCCCATTCCCAGTTCCCCATTCCCATTTTTCTATTCCCATTCCCACTTTTCCATTCCCAGTTCCCCATTCCCAGTTTCCCACCATTCCCAGTTCCCCATTCCCAGTTCCCCAATCCCATTCCCCCATTCCCATTCCCACTCCCAGTTCCCCATCCCCAGTTCCCCATTCCCATTTCCCCATTCCCATTCCCAGTTTCCCATTCCCAGTTTCCCATTCCCATTCCCAGTTCCCCATTCCCAGTTCCCCATTCCCAGTTCCCCATTCCCATTCCCAGTTCCCCATTCCCATTCCCAGTTCCCCATTCCCAGTTCCCCATTCCCATTTCCCCATTCCCATTCCCAGTTTCCCATTCCCAGTTTCCCATTCCCATTCCCAGTTCCCCATTCCCAGTTCCCCATTCCCAGTTCCCCATTCCCAGTTCCCCATTCCCATTCCCAGTTCCCCATTCCCATTCCCAGTTCCCCATTCCCAGTTCCCCATTCCCAGTTCCCCGTTCCCAGTTCCCCGTTCCCATTCCCAGTTCCCCATTCCCAGTTTCCCATTCCCAGTTTCCCATTCCCAGTTTCCCATTCCCAGTTCCCCATTCCCAGTTCCCCATTCCCATTCCCAGTTCCCCATTCCCAGTTCCCCATTCCCAGTTTCCCACCATTCCCAGTTCCCCATTCCCAGTTCCCCGTTCCCATTCCCAGTTCCCCATTCCCAGTTCCCCATTCCCAGTTCCCCATTCCCATTCCCAGTTCCCCATTCCCATTCCCAGTTCCCCATTCCCAGTTCCCCATTCCCAGTTTCCCATTCCCAGTTTCCCACCATTCCCAGTTCCCCATTCCCAGTTCCCCACCATTCCCAGTTTCCCATTCCCAGTTTCCCAGCATTCCCAGTTCCCCATTCCCAGTTTCCCATCATCCCCATTCCCAGTTCCCCATTCCCATTCCCAGTTCCCCATTCATTCCCAGTTCCCCAGAATTCCCAGTTCCGCTCTCTCACCGTGTCCAGCCAGGATCTCTCCCAGCCGTTCACAGGCGGCCGCCGCCTCCGAGGCTTTCCCGAGGCGCTGCCACTTTTCCTTGGATTTCTGCAGCTCTGGGAAAAACCGGGAATTCTCTCCTCAAACCCCGGGAAAACACCGGGAATCCCAGGAAAAAAACCCGGGAAAACGGCGGGAATTGGGGGGAAAGGATGGGAGGGGGGGTTGCTGGGAAAGGATCCGGGAATTGCTGGGAAAATCCAGGGAATTCCCACAAAAATCCAGGGAATTCCCACAAAAATCCAGGGAATTTCTGTGAAAATCCAGGGAATTCCTGCAAAAATATCCAGGGAATTCCCACAAAAATCCAGGGAATTGCCACAAAAATCCAGGGAATTCCAGTGAAAATTCAGGGAATTCCCACAAAAATCCAGGGAATTCTCAAAAATATCCAGGGAATTCCCACAAAAATCCAGGGAATTCCCCCCAAAAAAACAGGAAATAAAAAAAAAAAAAACCAGGGAATTCCCAAAAAAAATCCAAGGAATCCCTTTAAGGATCCAGGGAATTCCCACAAGGATCCAGGAAAATCGCACAAAAATCCAGGGAATTCCAGTGAAAATCCAGGGAATTCCCCAAGAATTCAGGGAATTCCCACAAAAATCCAGGAATTTCCAGCGAAAATTCCGGGAATTCCTGCAAAAATCCAGGGAATTCCAGTGAAAATCCAGGGAATGCCCACAAATATCCAGGGAATTCCTACAAGGACACAGGGAATTCCCCAAAGGATCCAAGGAATTCCCACAAAAATCCAGGGAATTCCCACAAGGATCCAGGGAAATCCAGCAAAAATCCAGAGAATTCCCATTAAAAAAATCCAGGGAATTCTCATGAAAAAAATCCAGGGAATTCCTTTAAGAATCCAAGAAATTCCCACAAAAATCCAGCGAATTCCTACAAATATCCAGGGAATTCCCAATAAAACCCAGGGAATTCCTGCAAAAATCCAGGGAATTCTCCAAGAATTCAGGAAATTCCTGCAAAAATCCAGGGAGTTCTCACAAAAAATATCCATGGAATTCCCACAATTAAAAAAAAAAACAGGGAATTCCTAAAAAACCCAGGGAATTCCTAAAAAAAACCCAGGGAATTCCTTTAAGGATCTAAGAAGTTCTCACAAAAATCCAGGGAATTCTCCAAGAATTCAGGGAATTCCCACAAAAGTCCAGGGAATTCCCAAAATTTGAGGGATTTTATTCCCACTGTATTAAAATTGGGGAGGGAAACTTGATTTTTTGGGGGGAAAAAAGGAGAAATTTGGGGGAAAAGGAGAATTTCAGGGCTAAAAAAAGAGAAATTTGGGGGGGGGAAAAGGAGAAATTTGGGGACAAAAAAAGAAATTTTTTGGGGGGGAAAAGGAGAATTTTGTGAGGAAAAAAGAGAATTTGAGAGGAAAGAATTTTGGGGAGAAAAACCAAGAATTTGGGAAAAAAAAGGAAAGTTTGAGGGAAAAAGGGAGAATTTAGGGGGAAGAATTTTTTTTTGTGGGGGAAAAAAGAAAAATTTGGGAGAAAAAAAATTGGGGGGAAAAAGAAAATTTTGGGGGGAGAAAAAAGGAGAATTGTTTGGGGTAAAAAAATGAGAATTTTGGGGGGAAAAAAAAAGGAGAAATTTGTGGGAGAAAAATGAGAATTTTGAGGTAAAAAATGAGAATTTTGAGGGGATTTTGAGTCCCTTTGGGAGGATTTGAAGGACCCTCGAGAGTTTTTGATCATCTGAGGGGAAAAAATTTAATTAAAATTAAAATTTTAATTCATTCCCATGAGGGGAATTGGAGCCTCTGGGGGGGGATTCAGGAACCTCGGGAGGAAAATTTGATTTTTTAAGGGGGAAAAAAGGGAATTTTGAGGGGATTTGAGGCCCTTTTGGAGGGATTTGAGGCCAAAATTGTGAGGGGATTTGAGCCCCTGGGAGGAGAATTTGATTTTTTAGGAGGAAAAAAAAGAATTTTGAGGGGATTTGAGGCCAAAATCGTGAGGGAATTTGAGCCCCTGGGAGGAGATTTTGATTTTCTAGGGGAAAAAAAGGGAATTTTGAGGGGATTTTGGGCCCTTTTGCAGGGATTTGAGCCCAAAATCGTGAAGGTATTTGAGCCCCTGGAAGAATTCAGGGGCCTCAGGAGGAGAATTTGATTTTTTAGGGAGAAAAAAGGGAATTTTGAGGGGATTTTGGGCCCTTTTGGAGGGATTTGAGCCCAAAATCGTGAGATTTGAGTCCCTGGGAGGAGAATTTGATTTTCTAGGGGGAAAAAAAGGGAATTTTGACAGAATTTTCGGCCCTTTTGGAGGGATTTGAGCCCAAAATCGTGAGGGGATTTGTGCCCCAGGGAAAGGTTTGAGCGTTTAAAAAGCCCCAATGTGAAGATTTCAGGCCCCGTGAGGGGATTCGAGCCCAGGGCGGCCTGAGGGGGGGAAAGGCTGAGGGAACCGCGGGACTGTCTGAGGAGGCTCCGGCGCGGGAGGAACTCCCCGAGCCCTGAGGGCGCTCATGCCGCCTCCCAGCCCTGCTTAAAGCCCCTGAAGCGCCGATTAAAACGCGTTAAACGCCATTAAAGCCCCGACTCACGGCGGATCTCCCGCTCCGCCTCAGCGCTCAGCTCGCCCGCCATTCCCGCCGCTGGCCGTGACCACGCCCCCCTCGCGTTCTGATTGGCTGAGCGCCGCTGCTTCCACCAATCAACGCCCGGAGAGGCGGGAACGGCCGCTCCTATTGGTCGGGAGAGGCGAAGTCCCGCCCCTTCGATGAGGCGGGAAAGAGGCGATTCCGCCCGCCCTGGAGCGGCCGCGGGGCATCATGGGAAGGGAATGGCGCCCCCTGGCGGCTCCAGGCGGCTCCCAGTAACTCCCAGTAACTCCCAGTAACTCCCAGTGACTCCCAGTGACTCCCAGTGACTCCCAGTAACTCCCAGTGACTCCCAGTGACTCCCAGTGACTCCCAGTGACTCCCAGTGTCTCCCAGTGACTCCCAGTAACTCCCAGTGAATCCCAGTAACTCCCAGTGACTCCCAGTAACTCCCAGTGACTCCCAGTAACTCCCAGTGACTCCCAGTAACTCCCAGTAAATCCCAGTGACTCCCAGTGACTCCCAGTAACTCCCAGTTCATTCCCAGTGACTCCCAGTAACTCCCAGTAACTCCCAGTGACTCCCAGTAACTCCCAGTGACTCCCAGTGACTCCCAGTAACTCCCAGTGACTCCCAGTGACTCCCAGTGACTCCCAGTAACTCCCAGTAACTCCCAGTAACTCCCAGTGACTCCCAGTAACTCCCAGTAACTCCCAGTGACTCCCAGTAACTCCCAGTAACTCCCAGTTCATTCCCAGTGGCTCCCAGTGACTCCCAGTAACTCCCAGTGACTCCCAGTGACTCCCAGTGACTCCCAGTGACTCCCAGTGACTCCCAGTGACTCCCAGTAACTCCCAGTAACTCCCAGTTCATTCCCAGTGGCTCCCAGTGACTCCCAGTAACTCCCAGTGACTCCCAGTGACTCCCAGTAACTCCCAGTAACTCCCAGTTCATTCCCAGTGGCTCCCAGTGACTCCCAGTAACTCCCAGTGACTCCCAGTAACTCCCAGTGACTCCCAGTGACTCCCAGTGACTCCCAGTAACTCCCAGTGACTCCCAGTAACTCCCAGCGACTCCCAGTGACTCCCAGTGACTCCCAGTAACTCCCAGTAACTCCCAGTAACTCCCAGTGACTCCCAGTTCATTCCCAGTGACTCCCAGTAACTCCCAGTAAATCCCAGTAACTCCCAGTTCATTCCCAGTAACTCCCAGTAACTCCCAGTGACTCCCAGTAACTCCCAGTAACTCCCAGTGACTCCCAGTAACTCCCAGTAAATCCCAGTGACTCCCAGTAACTCCCAGTAAATCCCAGTAACTCCCAGTTCACTCCCAGTGACTCCCAGTAACTCCCAGTGACTCCCAGTAACTCCCAGTGACTCCCAGTGACTCCCAGTAACTCCCAGTAAATCCCAGTAACTCCCAGTTCATTCCCAGTAACTCCCAGTAACTCCCAGTGACTCCCAGTAACTCCCAGTAAATCCCAGTGACTCCCAGTTCAACCCCAGTGACTCCCAGTAACTCCCAGTGACTCCCAGTGACTCCCAGTAAATCCCAGTTCATTCCCAGTAACTCCCAGTAACTCCCAGTGACTCCCAGTAACTCCCAGTAAATCCCAGTGACTCCCAGTTCAACCCCAGTGACTCCCAGTAACTCCCAGTGTCTCCCAGTGACTCCCAGTAACTCCCAGTGACTCCCAGTGACTCCCAGTGACTCCCAGTAAATCCCAGTGACTCCCAGTAACTCCCAGTAACTCCCAGTGACTCCCAGTGACTCCCAGTGACTCCCAGTAACTCCCAGTTAATTCCCAGTAAATCCCAGTGACTCCCAGTAACTCCCAGTGACTCCCAGTGACTCCCAGTTCATTCCCAGTAACCCCCAGTTCACCCCCAGTGCCTCCCAGTGACTCCCAGTAAATCCCAGTGACTCCCAGTGACTCCCAGTAAATCCCAGTGACTCCCAGTAACTCCCAGTGACTCCCAGTGACTCCCAGTAACTCCCAGTAACTCCCAGTGACTCCCAGTGACTCCCAGTAACTCCCAGTAACTCCCAGTGACTCCCAGTGACTCCCAGTAACTCCCAGTTCATCCCCAGTAACTCCCAGTAACTCCCAGTAACTCCCAGTAACTCCCAGCGGCTCCCAGTAACTCCCAGTAACTCCCAGTAACTCCCAGCGGCTCCCAGTAACTCCCAGTAACTCCCAGTGACTCCCAGTAACTCCCAGTGACTCCCAGTAACTCCCAGTGACTCCCAGTAACTCCCAGTGACTCCCAGCGACTCCCAGTAACTCCCAGTGACTCCCAGTAACTCCCAGTAACTCCCAGTGACTCCCAGTAACTCCCAGTGAATCCCAGTAACTCCCAGTGACTCCCAGTAACTCCCAGTGACTCCCAGTGACTCCCAGTAACTCCCAGTTCATTCCCAGTGACTCCCAGTAACTCCCAGTAACTCCCAGTGACTCCCAGTAACTCCCAGTGACTCCCAGTGACTCCCAGTGACTCCCAGTGACTCCCAGTAACTCCCAGTAACTCCCAGTGACTCCCAGTAACTCCCAGTAACTCCCAGTGACTCCCAGTGACTCCCAGTAACTCCCAGTGACTCCCAGTAACTCCCAGTGACTCCCAGTGACTCCCAGTGACTCCCAGTAACTCCCAGTAACTCCCAGTGACTCCCAGTAACTCCCAGTGACTCCCAGTAACTCCCAGTGCCTCCCAGTGACTCCCAGTAACTCCCAGTAACTCCCAGTGACTCCCAGTAACTCCCAGTGACTCCCAGTAACTCCCAGTGAATCCCAGTAACTCCCAGTAACTCCCAGTAACTCCCAGTAACTCCCAGTGACTCCCAGTAACTCCCAGTGACTCCCAGTAACTCCCAGTGACTCCCAGTAACTCCCAGTAAATCCCAGTGACTCCCAGTGACTCCCAGTAACTCCCAGTTCATTCCCAGTGACTCCCAGTAACTCCCAGTAACTCCCAGTGACTCCCAGTAACTCCCAGTGACTCCCAGTGACTCCCAGTAACTCCCAGTGACTCCCAGTGACTCCCAGTGACTCCCAGTAACTCCCAGTAACTCCCAGTAACTCCCAGTGACTCCCAGTAACTCCCAGTAACTCCCAGTGACTCCCAGTGACTCCCAGTAACTCCCAGTGACTCCCAGTAACTCCCAGTAACTCCCAGTGACTCCCAGTAACTCCCAGTAACTCCCAGTTCATTCCCAGTGGCTCCCAGTGACTCCCAGTGGCTCCCAGTGACTCCCAGTAACTCCCAGTGACTCCCAGTGACTCCCAGTAACTCCCAGTAACTCCCAGTTCATTCCCAGTGGCTCCCAGTGACTCCCAGTAACTCCCAGTGACTCCCAGTAACTCCCAGTGACTCCCAGTGACTCCCAGTGACTCCCAGTAACTCCCAGTGACTCCCAGTAACTCCCAGCGACTCCCAGTGACTCCCAGTGACTCCCAGTAACTCCCAGTGACTCCCAGTAACTCCCAGTAAATCCCAGTGACTCCCAGTGACTCCCAGTGACTCCCAGTGACTCCCAGTAACTCCCAGTAACTCCCAGTAACTCCCAGTGACTCCCAGTTCATTCCCAGTGACTCCCAGTAACTCCCAGTAAATCCCAGTAACTCCCAGTTCATTCCCAGTAACTCCCAGTAACTCCCAGTGACTCCCAGTAACTCCCAGTAACTCCCAGTGACTCCCAGTAACTCCCAGTAAATCCCAGTGACTCCCAGTAACTCCCAGTAAATCCCAGTAACTCCCAGTTCACTCCCAGTGACTCCCAGTAACTCCCAGTGACTCCCAGTGACTCCCAGTAACTCCCAGTAAATCCCAGTAACTCCCAGTTCATTCCCAGTAACTCCCAGTAACTCCCAGTGACTCCCAGTAACTCCCAGTAAATCCCAGTGACTCCCAGTTCAACCCCAGTGACTCCCAGTAACTCCCAGTGACTCCCAGTGACTCCCAGTAAATCCCAGTTCATTCCCAGTAACTCCCAGTAACTCCCAGTGACTCCCAGTAACTCCCAGTAAATCCCAGTGACTCCCAGTTCAACCCCAGTGACTCCCAGTAACTCCCAGTGTCTCCCAGTGACTCCCAGTAACTCCCAGTGACTCCCAGTGACTCCCAGTGACTCCCAGTAACTCCCAGTGACTCCCAGTAACTCCCAGTAACTCCCAGTGACTCCCAGTGACTCCCAGTGACTCCCAGTAACTCCCAGTTAATTCCCAGTAAATCCCAGTGACTCCCAGTAACTCCCAGTGACTCCCAGTGACTCCCAGTTCATTCCCAGTAACCCCCAGTTCACCCCCAGTGCCTCCCAGTGACTCCCAGTAAATCCCAGTGACTCCCAGTGACTCCCAGTAAATCCCAGTGACTCCCAGTAACTCCCAGTGACTCCCAGTGACTCCCAGTAACTCCCAGTAACTCCCAGTGACTCCCAGTGACTCCCAGTAACTCCCAGTTCATCCCCAGTAACTCCCAGTGACTCCCAGTAACTCCCAGTAACTCCCAGTAACTCCCAGCGGCTCCCAGTAACTCCCAGTAACTCCCAGTAACTCCCAGCGGCTCCCAGTAACTCCCAGTAACTCCCAGTGACTCCCAGTAACTCCCAGTGACTCCCAGTAACTCCCAGTAACTCCCAGTGACTCCCAGTAACTCCCAGTGACTCCCAGCGACTCCCAGTAACTCCCAGTGACTCCCAGTAACTCCCAGTAACTCCCAGTGACTCCCAGTAACTCCCAGTGACTCCCAGTGTCTCCCAGTGACTCCCAGTAACTCCCAGTAAATCCCAGTGACTCCCAGTGACTCCCAGTGACTCCCAGTAACTCCCAGTGACTCCCAGTAACTCCCAGTGACTCCCAGTGACTCCCAGTAACTCCCAGTGACTCCCAGTGACTCCCAGTAAATCCCACTTCACTCTCACTTCACTCCCAGTATCCCAGTCCCAGCAGCTCCCAGTGCTCCCAGTATCCCATTCCCAGTGCTCCCAGTGTTCCCAGTTCACTCCCAGTGAGTCCCAGTAGCTCCCAGTTCAGCCCAGTTCACTCCCATTAAATCCCAGTGCTCCCAGTATCCCAATCCCAGTGCTCCCAGTGCTCCCAGTATCCCCAGTAACCCCACCCCAGTAGCTCCCAGTATTCCCAGCAACTCCCAGTATCCCCAGTATCCCAATCCCAGTACTCCCAGTATTCCCATTCTCCCAGTCCCAGTGCTCCCAGTAACTCCCAGTGCTCCCAGTATCCCAACCCCAGAGCTCCCAGTGACTCCCAGTATTACCAACCCAGTATTCCCACTAACTCCCAGTATCCCAATCCCAGTGCTCCCAGTTCACTCCCATTAAATCCCAGTTCGCTCCCAGTATCCCAATCCCAGTGCTCCCAGTATCCCATTCCCAGTACTCCCAGTGCTCCCAGTATCCCCAGTAACCCCACCCCAATAGCTCCCAGTATTCCCAGTATCCCAATCCCAGTGCTCCCAGTTCACTCCCAGTAAGTCCCAGTAGCTCCCAGTTCAGCCCAGTTCACTCCCACTAAATCCCATTGCTCCCAGTATCCCAATCCCAGTGCTCCCAGTGCCTCCCAGTAACTCCCAGTGCTCCCAGTATCCCAACCCCAGAGCTCCCAGTAACTCCCAGTATCACAAACCCAGTGCTCCCAGTGCTCCCAGTGCTCCCAGTATTCCCAGTATCCCATTCCCAGTGCTCCCAGTGCTCTCAGTGCTCTCAGTGCTCCCAGTGCTCCCAGTATCCCAATCCCAGTGCTCCCAGTGCTCCCAGTTCACTCCCAGTGCTCCCAGTAACTCCCAGTATCCCATTCCCAGTGCTCCCAGTTCACTCCCAGTATCCCCAGTATCCCATTCCCAGTGCTCCCAGTGCTCCCAGTATCCAAATCCCAGTGCTCCCAGTAACTCCCAGTATCCCAATCCCAGTGCTCCCAGTGCTCCCAGTGCTCCCAGTATCCCATTCCCAGTGCTCCCAGTATTCCCAGTATCCCATTTCCAGTGCTCCCAGTGCTCCCAGTTCACTCCCAGTGCTCCCAGTATCCCAATCCCAGTGCTCCCAGTAACTCCCAGTACTCCCAGTATCCCAATCCCAGTGCTCCCAGTGCTCCCAGTGCTCCCAGTATTCCCAGTATCCCATTCCCAGTGCTCCCAGTGCTCCCAGTGCTCTCAGTGCTCCCAGTGCTCCCAGTATCCCAATCCCAGTGCTCCCAGTTCACTTCCAGTATCCCCAGTATCCCAATCCCAGTGCTCCCAGTAACTCCCAGTTCACTCCCAGTGTTCCCAGTATCCCATTCCCAGTGCTCCCAGTGCTCCCAGTAACTCCCAGTGTTCCCAGTATCCCATTCCCAGTGCTCCCAGTGCTCCCAGTAACTCCCAGTGCTCCCAGTGCTCCCAGTAACTCCCAGTGCTCCCAGTGCTCCCAGTATCCCAATCCCAGTGCTCCCAGTGCTCCCAGTTCACTCCCAGTGCTCCCAGTAACTCCCAGTATCCCATTCCCAGTGCTCCCAGTTCACTCCCAGTGCTCCCAGTGCTCCCAGTATCCCAATCCCAGTGCTCCCAGTTCACTCCCAGTGCTCCCAGTATCCCAATCCCAGTGCTCCCAGTAACTCCCAGTATCCCATTCCCAGTGCTCCCAGTGCTCCCAGTATTCCCAGTATCCCAATCCCAGTGCTCCCAGTGCTCCCAGTTCACTCCCAGTATCCCAATCCCAGTGCTCCCAGTGCTCCCAGTATCCCCAGTGAGAACCCCAAATTTTCATCAAAACCACCCCAAAACCTCAAATTTGGGTCAAAAACCTCAATTTTTGGGTCAAACCCACCTCAAAAATATCAAATTTTCACCAAAACCCCCAAAATTTCACCCAAACCACCCCAAAACTTCAAATTTTGCTCCAATTCGCTCCAAAAACCTCAAATTTTCACAAAAAACCCCAAAATTTCATCCAAATCCTCCCAAAATCCCCCAAAATTCACCAAAATTCCCCCAAATCCCCCAAAATTTCCCAAAACTTTCTCAAAATCCTCAAAAAGATCCCCCAAAATATTCCCCAAAATCCCCAAATCTCCCAAAATTCCCCCAAAACCCCAAAATCCTCCCAAATTTTCCCAAAATTCCCCAAAATCCCCCAAAATTTTCCCAAAATCTCCCAAAAATCTCCAAAAATTCCCCAAAAATTCCCCAAATCCTCCCAAAATTCACCAAATTTCCCAAAATTCCCCCCCAAAAATTCCCAAAATTCCCCCAAATCCTCCCAAAAATTCCCCCAAAATCCCCAAATCCCCCCAAATTCCCTCAAATTTCCCAAAATTTTCCCAAAATTCCCCAAATTTTCCAAAATTCCCCCAAAATTCCCTAAAATTTTCCCCAAAATTCCCAAAAATTCCCAAAATCCTCCAAAATTCTCCAAAATTTCTCCAAAATTCCCCAAAATTTCCCCAAAATTCCCCCAAAATTCCCCAAAAATCTCCAAAAATCCCAAAAATTTCCCAAAATTCCCAAAAATTCCCCCAAAATCCCCCAAATCTCCCAAAATTTCCCCCAAATTCCCTAAAATTTTCCCAAAAATTCCCCAAAATTCCCCCAAAGTCCCCAAATCTCCCAAAATTCACCCAAAATTTCCCAAAAATTTTCCCCAAATCCTCCCAAAAATTCCCAAAATTCTCCAAATCTCCCAAAATTCCCCCAAAATTCCCCCAATTTTCCAAAATTCCCCCAAAATTCCCAAAAATCTCCAAAAATCTCCAAAATTCCCTAAAATTCCTTAAAAATTGCCAAAAATTCCCCAAAATCCCCAAATTTTCCAAAATTCCCCCAAAATTCCCTAAAATTTTCCCAAATTCTCCAAAATTCCCAAAATCCTCCAAAATTCCCTAAAATTTCTCCAAAATTCCCCAAAATTCCCCCAAATTCCCCCAAAATCTCCAAAAATCCCAAAAATTTCCCCAAATTCCCCAAAATTCCCCCAAAATCCCCCAAATCTCCCAAAATTTCCCCAAAATTCCCTAAAAATTTCTGAAAAATTCCCAAAATCCTCCAAAATCCCCAAAATTTTCCCAAAATCCCCAAAATTTTCCCAAAATTCCCCAAATTTTCCCAAAATTCCCCAAATTTTCCAAAAATCTCCCAAAAATCCCCAAAATTCCCTAAAATTCCCTAAAAATTGCCCAAAATTCCCCCAAAATCCCCAAATTTTCCAAAATTCCCCCAAAATTCCCTAAAATTTTCCCAAAAATTCCCAAAAATTCCCAAAATCCTCCAAAATTCCCCAAAATTTCTCCAAAATTCCCCAAAATTTTCCCAAAATTCCCCAAAATTCCCCCAAAATTCCCCAAAAATCTCCAAAAATCCCCAAAATTTCCCAAAATCCCCAAATTTTCCCAAATCTCCCAAAATTCCCCAAAATTACCTAAAATTTGCCCCAAATTCCCAAAAATTCCCCCCAAAATCCCCAAATCTCCCCAAATTCCCTAAAAATTTCCTAAAATTTTTCCAAAAATTCCCAAAATCCTCCAAAATTCCCCAAAATTTCTCAAAAATTCCCCAAAATTTTCCCAAAATTCCCCAAAATTCCCCCAAAATTCCCCCAAAATCTCCAAAAATCCCAGAAATTCCCCAAAATTCCCCAAAATTCCCCCAAAATCCCCCAAATCTCCCAAAATTTTCCAAAAATTCCCTAAAATTTTCCCAAAATCTCCCAAAAATTCCCAAAATTCCCCAAATCTCCCAAAATTCCACCCAAAATTCCCCAAATTTTCCAAAATTCCCCCCAAATTCACCCAAAATTTCCCAAAATTCCCCCAAATTCCCTAAAATTCCCTAAAAATTCCCCAAAATCCCCAAATTTTCCAAAATTCCCCCAAAATTCCCTAAAATTTTCCCAAAAATTCCCCAAAATTCCCAAAATCCTCCAAAATTCCCCAAAATTTCTCCAAAATTCCCCAAAAATCTCCAAAATTCCCCAAAATTTTCCCAAAATCCTCCAAAAAATTCCCAAGATTCCCAAAATCCTCCCAAAATTCACCAAATTTCCCAAAATTCCCCCCAAAAATTCCCAAAATTCCCCCAAATCCTCCCAAAAATTCTCCCAAAATCCCCCAAATCTCCCAAAATTTCCCCCAAATTCCCTAAAATTTTCCCAAAAATTCCCAAAATCCTCCAAAATTCCCCAAAATTTTCCCAAAATTCCCCAAATTTTCCTCATTTTTGGGATTTTTCCGTCGTTTTTCCGTCAATTTTTGGCAATTCCGGGACCTTTCGGGGCCGTTTTTGGGCGATTTTGCAGCGATTTTGGTCTTTTCAAACCAATTTTTGATGATTTTGGTGAAATTTTGGTGTTTTTGAGACTTTTCCGTTGGGTTTTGACCAAATTTTGGTGATTTTAGGTCAAATTTTGGTGATTTTAAACCAATTTTTGGTGGTTTTGAGACTTTTCCGTTGAGTTTGAACCAATTTTTGTCATTTTAAACCATTTTTTGATGGGTTTAGAACAATTTTTGGTGATTTCCACCAATTTTTGATGGTTTCAAATCATTTTTGGTGGTTTTTGATCAATTTTTGATATTTTTGAGACCTTTCCGTTGGTTTCCACCAATTTTTGGTGATTTTAGGTCAAATTTTGGTGATTTTAGGTCAATTTTTGATGGTTTTAGATCATTTTTTTTGGTGTTTTTTGACCAATTTTTGGTGTTTTTGAGGCTTTTCCGTTGGTTTTCCATCAATTTTTGGTGATTTTAAACCAATTTTTGATGGTTTCAAATCATTTTTGGTGGTTTTTGATCAATTTTTGGTGTTTTTGAGACTTTTCCATTGGTTTTCACCAATTTTTGGTGATTTTGAAGCAATTTTTGATGGTTTTGGATCAATTTTTTGGTGGTTTTTGACCAATTTTTGGTGTTTTTGAGACTTTTCCGTTGGATTTTAACCAATTTTTGTCATTTTAAACCAATTTTTGGTGATTTTTGATCAATTTTTGATGATTCCAAGACTTTTCCGCTGGGTTTGGATCAAATTTTGGTGATTTTAAACCAATTTTTGGTGTTTTTGAGACTTTTCCGTTGGTTTTCACCAATTTTTGATGGTTTTGGATCAATTTTTGGTGATTTCCACCAATTTTTGGTGGTTTCAAATCATTTTTGGTGTTTTTTGATCAATTTTTGATATTTTTGAGACCTTTCCGTTGGTTTTCACCAATTTTTGGTGATTTTAGGTCAATTTTTGGTGATTTTGAAGCAATTTTTGGTGGTTTTTGACCAATTTTTGGTGTTTTTGAGACTTTTCCCTTGGGTTTTGACCAATTTTTGGTGATTTTACACCAATTTTTGGTGGTTTTAGAACAATTTTTGATTATTCCAAGACTTTTCCGCTGGGTTTGGATCAAATTTTGGTGATTTTGAACCAATTTTTGGTGTTTTTGAGACTTTTCCGTTGGTTTTCACCAATTTTTGGTGATTTTAGGTCAATTTCTGGTGATTTAAAACCAATTTTTGATGGTTTTGGATCAATTTTTGGTGGCTTTAGATCCATTTTTGGTGGTTTTGAGGCTTTTCCGTTGGGTTTTCACCAATTTTTGTCATTTTAAACCAATTTTTGGTGGTTTTGATCAATTTTTGATGATTCCAAGACTTTTCCGCTGGGTTTGGATCAAATTTTGGTGATTTTGAACCAATTTTTGCTGGATTTTGATTAATTTTTGGTGATTTCCACCAATTTTTGATGGTTTCAAACCATTTTTGGTGGGTTTGATCAATTTTTGATATTTTTGAGACTTTTCCGTTGGTTTTTCACCAATTTTTGGTGATTTTGAACCAATTTTTGATGGTTTTAGACCAATTTTTGGTGTTTTTTGACCAATTTTTGGTGTTTTTGAGACTTTTCCGTTGGGTTTTGACCAAATTTTGATCATTTTAAACCAATTTTTGGTGGGTCCTCACCAATTTTTGGCGATTTTAGGTCAATTTTTGGTGATTTGGAAGCGATTTTTGGTGCTTTTGAGACTTTTCCGTTGTTTTCACCAAATTTTGCTCATTTTAAACCGATTTTTGTTGGTTTTGATCAATTTTTGGTGGTTTCAAGACCTTTCCATTGGTTTTTGACCAATTTTTAATCATTTTAGGCCAATTTTTGGTGGTTTCGAGACTTTTCCGTTGTTTTCACCAAATTTTGGTGATTTCAAACCATTTTTGGTGGGTCTTGATCAAATTTTGGTGATTTTCAAGCAATTTTTGGTGTTTTCGAGACTTTTCCGTTGCTTTTTGACCAATTTTTGGTGATTTTAGGTCAATTTTTGGTGATTTTAGGTCAATTTTTGATGATTTGGAAGCGATTTTTGGTGGTTTTGAGACATTTCCGATGTTTTTCACCAAATTTTGGTGATTTTTAACCAATTTTTGATGGTTTAAGATCAATTTTTGGTGTCTTGAGATCAATTTTTGGTGATTTCCACCAATTTTTGGTGATTTTAGAACAATTTTGGTGATTTGGAAGCGATTTTTGGTGGTTTCCAGACTTTTCCGTTGTTTTTCACCCATTTTTGGTCATTTTAAACCAATTTTTGATGGTTTTAGATCAATTTTTTGGTGGTTTCCAAAGAATTTTGGTGCTTTTAGGCCAATTTTTAGTATTTTCGAGACCTTTCCGTTGGATTTTAATGAATTTTTGGTGGTTTTGATGAAATTTTGATGATTCCAAGACTTTCCCGTTGGGTTTTGATCAATTTTTGGTGATTTCAAACCAATTTTGGTGGTTTCAGATCAATTTTTGGTGGTTTTATTCCGATTTTTGGCGATTTCAAAGCGATTTTTGGTGGTTTTGAGACTTTTCCGTTGAGTTTCCATCAATTTCCAGAAGTTTCAAACCAATTTTTAGTGGATTTAGAACAATTTTTGGCAGTTTTCAAGCAATTTTTGGTGGTTTCACCAATTTTTGGTCATTTTAGTCCAATTTTTGTGGTTTCAAACAAATTTTGGGTGATTTGGAAGGGATTTTTGGTGGTTTCGAGACTTTTCCATTGTTTTCCACCGATTTTTGGTCATTTTAAACCAATTTTTGATGGTTTTAGATCATTTCTTGGTGGTTTTTGACCAATTTTTGGTGTTTTCGAGACCTTTCCGTTGGATTTTAACCAATTTTGGTGATTTTAGAACAATTTTTGATGATTCCAAGACTTTTCTGTTGGTTTTTGACCAAGTTTTGGTGATTTTAGGTCAATTTTTGGTGATTTGGAAGCGATTTTTGGTGGTTTTGAGACTTTTCTGTTGCGTTTTCACCAAATTTTGCTCATTTTAAACCAATTTTTGATGGTTTTTGATCATTTTTTGGTGATTTCAAGACCCTTCCATTGGTTTTTAACCAATTTTTGGTCATTTTTTGGTGGTTTCAAGACCTTTCTCTTGGTTCTTGACCAATTTTTGGTGCTTTCAAACCATTTTTGGTGGGTTTAGATCAATTCTTGGAGGTTTCAAGACCTTTCCGTTGGGTTTTGACCAATTTTTGGTCATTTTAGTCCAATTTTTGATGGTTTTGAGACCTTTCTGATGGGTTTGGATCAACTTTTGGTGATTTCCACCAATTTTTGGTGATTTCAAACCATTTTTGGTGGCTTCAGATCAACCTTGGGTGATTTGGAAGCAATTTTTGATGGTTTTGAGACTTTTCCGTTGGTTTTTGACCAATTTTTGATGGTTTCAAACCAATTTTTGGTGATTTGGAAGCGATTTTTGGTGGTTTTGAGACTTTTCCGTTGTTTTCACCAAATTTTGCTCATTTTAAATCCATTTTTGATGGCTTTAGATCAATTTTTGGTGGCTTTAGATGATTTTTTTGGCGGTTTCAAGATCCTTCCATTGGCTTTTGACCAATTTTTGTCATTTTAGTCCAATTTTTGGTGGTTTCCAACCATTTTTGGGGAGTTTAAACCAACTTTTGGTGCTTTCAAGACCTTTCTGTTGGTTTTCCACCAACTTTTGGTGCTTTCAAACCATTTCTGGTGGCTTCAGATCAATTTCTGATGGTTTCAAGACCCTTCCATTGGCTTTCCATCAATTTTTGGCGCTTTTAAAACCTTTCTGTTGGGTTTGGACCAATTTTTGATGATTTCCATCAATTTTTGGGTGTTTCAAACCATTTTTGGTGGGTTTAGATCAAGTTTTGGTGCTTTCAAGACCCTTCCATTGGTTTTCATTCAAATTTTTGGGGCTTTCAAACCAATTTTTGGTGATTTTGAAGCGATTTTTGGTGGTTTCGAGACCTTCCCATTGGCTTTTGACCAATTTTTGGTTATTTTAGGCCAATTTTTGGTGGTTTCAAGATCTTTCCTTTGGTTTTTGTCCAATTTTTGGTGGTTTCAGACCAATTTTTGATGGTTTTAGGTCAATTTTTTTGTGGTTTCAAGACCCTTCTATTCATTTTCTATTGATTTTTGCTGATTTTAGGCCCATTTTTGGTGGTTTCAAACCATTTTTGGTGGGTTTAGATCAATTTTTGATGCTTCCAAGACTTTTCTGTTTGCTTTCCATCAAGTTTTGGTGCTTTCAAGACCCTTCCATTGGGTTTGGACCCATTTTTGGTGGTTTCAAACCATTTTTTGGTGGTTTCAAGATCCTTCCGTTGTTTTTACCCCCATTTTTGATGGCTTTAAACCAATTTTTGGTGTTTTCAAGACCCTTCCATTCATTTTCCACTGATTTTTGCTGATTTTAGGCCAATTTTTGGAGGTTTCAGGACCTTTCTCTTGGTTCTTGACCAATTTCTCGTGGTTTCAAACCAATTTTTGGTGATTTTGAAGCGATTTTTGGTGGTTTCGAGACATTTCCATTGGTTTTTAACCAATTTTTGGTCATTTTTTGGTGGTTTCAAGACCTTTCTCTTGGTTCTTGACCAATTTTTGGTCATTTGAGTCCAATTTTTGATGGTTTCGAGACCTTTCTGATGGGTTTGGATCAACTTTTGGTGATTTCCACCCATTTTTGGTGATTTCAAACCATTTTTGGTGGCTTCAGATCAACCTTGGGTGATTTGGAAGCAATTTTTGATGGTTTTGAGACTTTTCCCTTGGTTTTTGACCAATTTTTGATGGTTTCAAACCAATTTTTGGTGATTCGGAAGCGATTTTTGGTGGTTTTGAGACTTTTCCGTTGTTTTCACCAAATTTTGCTCATTTTAAATCCATTTTTGATGGTTTTAGATCAATTTTTGGTGGCTTTAGATGATTTTTTGGCGGTTTCAAGATCCTTCCATTGGCTTTTGACCAATTTTTGTCATTTTAGTCCAATTTTTGGTGGTTTCCAACCATTTTTGGGGAGTTTAAACCAACTTTTGGTGCTTTCAAGACCTTTCTGTTGGTTTTCCACCAACTTTTGGTGCTTTCAAACCATTTCTGGTGGCTTCAGATCAATTTCTGATGGTTTCAAGACCCTTCCATTGGCTTGACGTCAATTTTTTGTCTTTTTTTTTAAATTTTATTTTAATTTATTTATTTTGTTTTTTTTTTTTTTTTTTTTTTTATCTTTTTTAAAACCTTTCTGTTGGGTTTGGACCAATTTTTGATGATTTCCATCATTTTTGAGGGTTTCAAACCATTTTTGGTGGGTTTAGATCAAGTTTTGGTGCTTTCAAGACCCTTCCATTGCTTTTCATTCAAATTTTTGGGGCTTTCAAACCAATTTTTGGTGATTTTGAAGCAATTTTTGGTGGTTTCGAGACCTTCCCATTGGGTTTAGGCCAATTTTTGGTGGTTTCAAGATCTTTCCTTTGGTTTTTGCCCAATTTTTGGTGGTTTCAGACCAATTTTTGATGGTTTTAGGTCAATTTTTTTGTGGTTTCAAGACCCTTCTATTCATTTTCTATTGATTTTTGCTGATTTTAGGCCCATTTTTGGTGGTTTCAAACCATTTTTGGTGGGTTTAGATCAATTTTTGATGCTTCCAAGACTTTTCTGTTCGCTTTCCACCAAGTTTTGGTGCTTTCAAGACCCTTCCATTGGGTTTGGACCAATTTTTGGTGGTTTCAAACCATTTTTTGGTGGTTTCAAGATCCTTCCATTGTTTTTGCCCCCATTTTTGATGGCTTTAAACCAATTTTTGGTGTTTTCAAGACCCTTCCATTCATTTTCCACTGATTTTTGCTGATTTTAGGCCAATTTTTGGAGGTTTCAAGACCTTTCTCTTGGTTCTTGACCAATTTTTCGTGGTTTCAAACCAATTTTTGGTGATTTTGAAGCGATTTTTGGTGGTTTCGAGACATTTCCATTGGTTTTTAACAAATTTTTGGTCATTTTAGGCCATTTTTTGGTGGTTTCAAGACCTTTCTCTTGGTTCTTGACCAATTTTTGGTGCTTTCAAACCATTTTTGGTGGGTTTAGATCAATTCTTGGAGGTTTCAAGACCTTTCTGTTGGGTTTTGACCAATTCTTGATGGTTTCAAGACCTTTCTGATGGGTTTGAACCAATTTCTGGTGGTTTCAAACCATTTTTGGGGAGTTTAAACCAACTTTTGGTGCTTTCAAGACCTTTCTGTTGGTTTTCCACCAATCTTTGGTGGTTTCAAACCAATTTTTGGTCATTTTAGGCCAAATTTTGGTGGTTCCAAGACCTTTCCATTGGGTTTGGACCCATTTTTGGTGGTTTCAAACCATTTTTGGTGGTTTCAAGATCCTTCCATCGTTTTTACCCCAATTTTTGATGGCTTTAAACCAATTTTTGGTGTTTTCAAGACCCTCCCATTCATTTTCCACTGATTTTTGCTGATTTTAGGCCAATTTTTGGAGGTTTCAAGACCTTTCTCTTGGTTCTTGACCAATTTTTCGTGGTTTCAAACCAATTTTTGGTGATTTTGAAGCGATTTTTGGTGGTTTCGAGACATTTCCATTGGTTTTTAACCCATTTTTGGTCATTTTAGGCCATTTTTTGGTGGTTTCAAGACCTTTCTCTTGGTTCTTGACCAATTTTTGGTGCTTTCAAACCATTTTTGGTGGGTTTAGATCAATTCTTGGAGGTTTCAAGACCTTTCCGTTGGGTTTTGACCAATTTTTGGTCATTTTAGTCCAATTTTTGATGGTTTCGAGACTTTTCTGATGGGTTTGGATCAACTTTTGGTGATTTCCACCAATTTTTGGTGGTTTCAAACCATTTTTGGTGGCTTCAGATCAACTTTGGGTGATTTGGAAGCAATTTTTGATGGTTTTGAGACTTTTCCGTTGGTTTTTGACCAATTTTTGATGGTTTCAAACCAATTTTTGGTGATTTGGAAGCGATTTTTGGTGGTTTTGAGACTTTTCCGTTGTTTTCACCAAATTTTGCTCATTTTAAATCCATTTTTGATGGTTTTAGATCAATTTTTGGTGGCTTTAGATGATTTTTTTGGCGGTTTCAAGATCCTTCCATTGGCTTTTGACCAATTTTTGTCATTTTAGTCCAATTTTTGGTGGTTTCCAACCATTTTTGGGGAGTTTAAACCAACTTTTGGTGCTTTCAAGACCTTTCTGTTGGTTTTCCACCAACTTTTGGTGCTTTCAAACCATTTCTGGTGGCTTCAGATCAATTTCTGATGGTTTCAAGACCCTTCCATTGGTTTTACGTCAATTTTTGGCGCTTTTAAGCCCTTTCTGTTGGGTTTGGACCAATTTTTGATGATTTCCATCCATTTTTGAGGGTTTCAAACCATTTTTGGTGGGTTTAGATCAAGTTTTGGTGCTTTCAAGACCCTTCCATTGGTTTTCATTCAAATTTTTGGGGCTTTCAAACCAATTTTTGGTGATTTTGAAGCGATTTTTGGTGGTTTCGAGACCTTCCCATTGGCTTTTGACCGATTTTTGGTTATTTTAGGCCAATTTTTGGTGGTTTCAAGATCTTTCCTTTGGTTTTTGCCCAATTTTTGGTGGTTTCAGACCAATTTTTGATGGTTTTAGGTCAATTTTTTTGTGGTTTCAAGACCCTTCTATTCATTTTCTATTGATTTTTGCTGATTTTAGGCCCATTTTTGGTGGTTTCAAACCATTTTTGGTGGGTTTAGATCAATTTTTGATGCTTCCAAGACTTTTCTGTTCGCTTTCCACCAAGTTTTGGTGGTTTCAAGACCCTTCCATTGGGTTTGGACCAAGTTTTGGTGGTTTCAAACCATTTTTTGGTGGTTTCAAGATCCTTCCATCGTTTTTACCCCAATTTTTGATGGCTTTAAACCAATTTTTGGTGTTTTCAAGACTCTTCCATTCATTTTCCACTGATTTTTGCTGATTTTAGGCCAATTTTTGGAGGTTTCAGGACCTTTCTCTTGGTTCTTGACCAATTTTTCGTGGTTTCAAACCAATTTTTGGTGATTTTGAAGCGATTTTTGGTGGTTTCGAGACATTTCCATTGGTTTTTAACCCATTTTTGGTCATTTTAGGCCATTTTTTGGTGGTTTCAAGACCTTTCTCTTGGTTCTTGACCAATTTTTGGTGCTTTCAAACCATTTTTGGTGGGTTTAGATCAATTCTTGGAGGTTTCAAGACCTTTCTGTTGGGTTTTGACCAATTTTTGATGGTTCCGAGACCTTTCTGATGGGTTTGAATCAATTTCTGGTGGTTTCAAACCATTTTTGGGGAGTTTAAACCAACTTTTGGTGCTTTCAAGACCTTTCTGTTGGTTTTCCACCAATCTTTGGTGGTTTCAAACCGATTTTTGGTCATTTTAGGCCAAGTTTTGGTGGTTCCAAGACCTTTCCATTGGGTTTGGACCCATTTTTGGTGGTTTCAAACCATTTTTGGTGGTTTCAAGATCCTTCCATTGTTTTTACCCCAATTTTTGATGGCTTTAAACCAATCTTTGCTGGTTTTAAACCAATTTTTCACCGTTTCAAGCCATTTTTGACACTTTTCACCCATTTTGGGGGGATTTTTATCCATTTCCCATCATTTCAAACCATTTTTGGATCTTTTCCCGACCTTCCTTTTGTGTCCACCCCAATTTTGGGTGAATTTCACCCATTTTCAACCCTCTCAAGCTGTTTTTCACCCATTTCAACCCCATTTTTGTCACTTTTAACCAAATTTTGACACTTTCACCACTTCCCTGTTGCTTTCCCACCATTTTTTACCAACTTCAATGAATTTTAGATGGTTTTGGGCCCATTTTTTTCATTTTTCCAATTTTTTTGAGATTTCAAAACACTTTTCTTGGTTTTTCACCCATTTTTGCTGCTTTCAGACCATTTTTTTTCAATTTCAAACCATTTTGATCACTTTCAATCCATTTTTAGGCAGCTTCAAACGAACTTCAAACCGATTTTGGTGGATTTGAACCAATTTTGGATCATTTTTGGACCTTTCTGTTGATTTTTCACCATTTTTTGGTGTTTTCAGGCTGCTTTTGGTGGATTCGAGACATTTCTGTTCAGTTTGGACCCATTTTTTGATGTTTCACTCATTTTTTGACACTTTCCATCATTTTCTCACCATTTTTGTTCTTCTCAAGCCGATTTTTGATGCTTTCAAGACTTTTCTGTTGAATTCCCACCACTTTTGATGATTTTCAACCCATTTTCGATGGTTTCAAGTCAATTTTTGTCACTTTCAAACCAATTTTTCAACCTTCAAACCATTTCTTGATGGTTCCAAGCCAATTCCATTCATTTCCCACCATTTTTTCTGACTTTTGAGCCATTTTTGATGATTTTCAACCCATTTTCGATGGTTTCAAGACAATTTTTGTCACTTTCAACCCACTTTTGTCACTTCCAAACCTTTTTTGATCGTTCCAAGATAATTCCATTCATTTCCCACCATTTTTATCGCTTTTGAGCCATTTTTGATGATTTTCAACCCATTTTTGATGGTTCCAAGCCAAATTTTATCAATTTGAAACCATTTCTTGATTGTTCCAAGACAATTTCATTTCCCACCATTTTTGATGACTTTCGAGCCATTTTTGATGATTTCAATCCAATTTTTATCACTTTCTGACCACTTGTGATGCTTTCTCACCACTTCTCGTCGCTTCCGTGCCATTTTTGACGGTTTCAAGCCAAATTCTGTCATTTTCAGACCATTTTTGACGGTTTCAAGCCAAATTTTCTCATTTTCAAACCATTTCTTTATGATTTGAAGTCAATCCCATTGGCTTCCCACCATTTTTTTCTGACTTTTGTGCAATTTTTGATGGTTTTGAGCCAATTTTTGTCACTTTCAAACCACTTTTGTCACTTCCAAACCATTTTTTGATTGTTCCAAGCCAATTCCATTCATTTCCCACCATTTTTTATCACTTTTGAGCCATTTTTGATGACTTTCAACCCATTTTCGATGGTCTCAAGTCAATTTTTGTTACTTTCAAACCTTTTTTTTACGGTTTCAAGTCAATTCCATTGGTTTACCACCATTTTTTCTGACTTTTGAGCCATTTTTCATGATTTCAATCCAATTTTTATCCCTTTCACACCACTTTTGATGGTTTCCCACCATTTTTCGCCACTTCCCAGCCATTTTTGATGGTTTCAGGCAGATTTTTGTCACTTTCAAACCACTTTCGATGGTTTCAAGCCAAATTTTCTCACTTCCAAACCATTTCTTTACAGTTGGAAGCCAATTCCATTGGTTTCCCACCATTTTTGACGACTTTCAAGCCATTTTTGATGCTTTTCAACCCATTTTTCATGGTTTCGAGCCAATTTTTGCCACTTTCAGACCACTTCTGATGGTTTCCCACCACTTTTTGTCACTTCCAAGCCATTTCTGATCATTTCAGGCCAATTCCATTGGCTTTTCCACCGTTTTTTTTGACTTTCCAGCAATTTTTGTCACTTTCAAACCACTTTGGACACTTTGAAACCATTTTTTGAAGGTTTGAAGCCAATTCCATTCGTTTCCCACCATTTTTTCTGACTTTTGAGCCATTTTTGATGATTTCAATCCAATTTCTGTCACTTTCAAATCATTTCTTTACAGTTTGAAGTCAGTTTCGTTGATTTCTCACCATTTTTTCTGACTTTTGAGCCATTTTCGATGCTTTCAAGCCAAATTTTGTCACTTTCAAACCACTTTCGATGGTTTCCCACCACTTCTCGTCACTTTCCAGCCATTTCTGATGGTTTCAAGCCAAATTTTGCCATTTTGAAACTAATTTTGAAGGTTTGAAGCCAATTCCATTCGTTTCCCACCATTTTTTATGACTTTCAACCCATTTTTGATGGTTTTGAGCCAATTTTTGCCACTTCCAGACCGTTTTTGCTGGATTCCCACCACTTCCCACCACTTCTTGATGCTCCCAAACTGAATTTTTGTCGCTTCCCGCCCATTTTTCCCCGTTCCAATCCCCACCCATCCCCTCACCACCGACTTCCGCCGCTTTCCGACCTCTTCTTTCCGCTAAAATTCCTCCTTCCCTCTTCTCCCCCCACCCAAGCCCACAAAAACCCCCCAAAAATATAAAAAACAACAAAAAAACCACAAAAAAACCCCAAAAACAAAGGAAAAAACCAAAAACAAACAAAAAACTGAAAAAAACCCCCAAAAACCCCAAAAAACAACAAACAAAACAAAAAAAAAAAACCAAAACAAAAAAAAAAAAAAGAAAAAAAAAACCACTCAAAAAACCCCTCCAAAAAACCCCCCAAAAAAACTTCAAAAAACCCCAAAGAACCAAAAAACTCAGAAAACCATAAAAACTCCCAAAAAACCCTAAAACCAAAAAAAAAACCCGCAAAAAATCCCTAAAGAAAACCCAAAAACCCCCAAAAAATCTCCGCAAAAAACCCCAAAAGAACCCTAAAAAAAACCCTAAAAAAACCCCAAAAAAAAACCCGCAGGAAACCCAAAAAAACCCTAAAAAAATAAAAAAAAACCAAAAAAACCCCACAAAAAACCCCAAAAAACCCCCAAAAAAACCCCCAAAAAATTATATAAACCCCCCATAAAAAGTCATTTCCTTTATTATTTTTGGATCTGGAATATAAAAAGGCGCAGGTTGATGTTCTTGGCCGCCAGCAGTTTGTTGCACTCCACCGAATCGACGATGGGCAGCGCCATGTAATCGGTCTCGTTGCTCTCGTTGCTGAAGACGAAGTGATAAATCACCGGCTTGATCTTGACGTCGTCGTAGGGCCCCTCGAGGAGGAGGAAGGAACATTCCATGGGGGAATTGACCTTGCTCTTGAGGATCAGCTGGAAGCTCAGCGTGCGCTTGCACGAGAGGTTGGGGTTGCGCTCCGAGTCGTTGACGCGAGCTTTCAGCACCCACGTCTGGTTGAGGACGGTGAGGCGCGGCGTCTCGTAGTACAGGCGCGTGATGAAGTCGTCGGTGCGGTACGGGCGGAACTGGACCTCTGGGAGAGACAGAATTCCTGGGATTAGCACAGATCCTATGGAAATTTATCGTTATCCGAGAAAAATCCCGGAATTATCGGTGGATCCTATGAAAATTTGCCGTTATTTGACAAAAATCTGGGAATTTTCAATGGATCCTAACACCGTTATCCTACAAAATTCATGGAATTATCACCGGTGCGGTACGGGCGGAACTGGAGCTCTGGGAGAGACAGAATTCCTGGGATTAGCACAGATCCTATGGAAATTCATTGTTATTTGACAAAAATCTGGAATTTTCAGTGGCTCCAATGAAGATTTGCTGTTATCTGACAAAAATCTGGGAATTTTCACTGGATCCTAATCGGATTTGGCATTATCCTAGAAAATTCCTGGAATTATCACCGGTGCGGTACGGGCAGAACTGGAGCTCTGGGAGAGACAGAATTCCTGGGATTAGCACAGATCCTATGGAAATTTGTCGTTATCCAAGAAAAATCCTGGAATTATCAACAGTTTCTAGGAAAATTCGCTGTTATTTGACAAAAAACTGGGAATTTTTAACGGATCCTAACGCCTTTATCCCATAAAATTCCTGGAATTGGCACCAGATCCAAAACTGAAATCACTGGGATGCTCCAAAGCCGAGATTCCAGTCCATCCCAGTCCATCCCAGTCCATCCCAGTCCATTCCAGTCACTCCCAGTCCATTCCAGTCACTCCCAGTCCCTCTCAGTCCCTCTCAGTCCATCCCAGTCCATCCCAGTCACTCCCAGTCCATCCCAGTCACTCCCAGTCCATCCCAGTCACTCCCAGTCACTCCCAGTCAGTCCCAGTCCATCCCAGTCACTCCCAGTCCATTCCAGTCCATCCCAGTCCATCCCAGTCACTCCCAGTCACTCCCAGTCCATCCCAGTAACTCCCAGTCCATTCCAGTCCCATCCCAGTCGCTCCCAGTCGCTCCCAGTCCATTCCAGTCCCATCCCAGTCCATCCCAGTCCCATCCCAGTCCATCCCAGTCTCTCCCAGTCACTCCCAGTCCATCCCAGTCAGTCACTCCCAGTCACTCCCAGTCCATCCCAGTCACTCCCAGTCCATCCCAGTCCATCCCAGAGCCCCCAGGGCAGGTTGGGCTCGTGGCACCGGCGCGTGATGAAGCCGTCGGTGCGGTACGGGCGGAACTGGACCTCTGGGAGAGACAGAATTCCTGGGATTAGCACAGATCCTATGGAAATTTATCATTAGCTGAGAAAAATCTGGGAATTTTCACTGGATCCTAATGGGATTTGGCATTATCCTATAAAATTCCTGGAATTATCACCGGTGCGGTACGGGTGGAACTGGACCTCTGGGAGAGACAGAATTCCTGGGATTAGCACAGATCCTATGGAAATTTGTCGTTATCCGACAAAAATCCCGGAATTATCAACAGTTTCTAGGAAAATTCGCTGTTATTTGACAAAAAATCAGGAATTTTTAACCCATCCTAACGCCTTTATCCCATAAAATTCCTGGAATTGGCACCAGATCCAAAACTGGAATCACCGGGATGCTCCAAAGCCAGGATTCCAGTCCATCCCAGTCACTCCCAGTCCATTCCAGTCACTCCCAGTCGCTCCCAGTCATTCCCAGTCACTCCCAGTCCATCCCAGTCCATTCCAGTCCATCCCAGTCCATTCCAGTCACTCCCAGTCCATCCCAGAGCCCCCAGGGCAGGTTGGGCTCGTGGCACCGGCGCGTGATGAAGCTGTCGGTGCGGTACGGGCGGAACTGGAGCTCTGGGAGAGACAGAATTCCTGGGATTAGCACAGATCCTATGGAAATTTATCGTTATCCGAGAAAAATCCCGGAATTATTGGCGGATCCTGTGAAAATTCGCTGTCATTCGACAAAAATCTGGGAATTTTCAATGGATCCTAACACCGTTATCCTACAAAATTCCTGGAATTATCACCGGTGCGGTACGGGTGGAACTGGAGCTCTGGGAGAGACAGAATTCCTGGGATTAGCACAGATCCTATGGAAATTCACCGTTATTTGACAAAAATCTGGAATTTTCAGTGGCTCCAATGAAGATTTGCTGTTATCTGACAAAAATCTGGGAATTTTCACTGGATCCTAATGGGATTTGGCATTATCCTATAAAATTCCTGGAATTATCAGCACTGCGGTACGGGCGGAACTGGAGCTCTGGGGAGAGACAGAATTCCTGGGATTAGCACAGATCCTATGGAAATTTGTCGTTATCCAAGAAAAATCCCAGAATTATCAACAGTTTCTAGGAAAATTTGCCGTTATTTGACAAAAAATCAGGAATTTTCAGCGGATCCAAAACTGGAATCACTGGGATGCTCCAAAGCCGGGATTCCAGTCCCATCCCAGTCACTCCCAGTCCATCCCAGTCACTCCCAGTCCATCCCAGTCCATCCCAGTCACTCCCAGTCCATCCCAGTCCATCCCAGTCACTCCCAGTCCATCCCAGTCCATCCCAGTCACTCGCAGTCCATTCCAGTCACTTCCAGTCACTCCCAGTCCATTCCAGTCCCATCCCAGTCACTCCCAGTCCATCCCAGTCCATCCCAGTCACTCCCAGTCTCTCCCAGTCCATCCCAGTCCATCCCAGTCTCTCCCAGTCCCATCCCAGTCCATCCCAGAGCCCCCAGGGCAGGTTGGGCTCGTGGCACCGGCGCGTGATGAAGCCGTCTGTGCGGTACTGGCGGAACTGGAGCTCTGGGAGAGACAGAATTCCTGGGATTAGCACAGATCCTATGGAAATTCACCGTTATCTGAGAAAAATCCCGGAATTATTGGTGGATCCTATGAAAATTTGCTGTTATTTGACAAAAATCTGGGAATTTTCAACGGATCCTAACGCCTTTATCCTACAAAATTCCTGGAATTATCACCGGTGCGGTACGGGCGGAACTGGACCTCGGGGAGAAACAGAATTCCTGGAATTAGCACAGATCCTATGGAAATCCACCATTATCTGAGAAATATCCCGGAATTATCAACAGTTTCTATGAAAATTTGCCGTTATTTGACAAAAATCTGGGAATTTTCAAGGGATCCTAACGGTGATAGTAAAAGGTTCCAAAATCTTAGAAAATTCGAGGACTTAGGTTTGGAAAGCCCTGGGATAAGCAGGCCCTGGGAAATGTTAAGCCTTGTGCTTGCTAAAGACCAGGTCAAGCTGCACCTGTGTAGTCAGTATATGATAAATGATAGAATTGTTAGATGTGATTGGATATAATTATTGTTTAGAGAACATGGGGAACCATGTTAGGGGGCTAAGGGGGGATCACGAGAAATTCATGCTTGGGTAAAAACAATGCATACAATAGAACAATGTAAGATTAATAATTAATATGTAAGTTGCATAACGATAGAGTATAAAATATGTTCAACTCGAAAACCAAATCGGGTCAGATTTGGGTATGTGCACCCCTGACACCCAGAGCTCTTTAAATAAAGCACCTTCATATAACCATTCGTGGTTGTGTGTGATCCTGAACGCTAACAACGGGATTTGCCTTCATCCTACAAAATTCCTGGAATTAGCACCAGATCCAAAACTGGAATCACTGGGATGCTCCAAAGCCGGGATTCCAGTCCCAACCCAGTCCATCCCAGTCCATTCCAGTCCATCCCAGTCCATCCCAGTCCATCCCAGTCCATCCCAGTCCATCCCAGTCCATCCCAGAGCCCCCAGGGCAGGTTGGGCTCGTGGCACCGGCGCGTGATGAAGCCGTCGGTGCGGTACGGGCGGAACTGGAGCTCTGGGAGAGACAGAATTCCTGGAATTAGCACAGATCCTATGGAAATTTGTCGTTATCCAATAAAAATCCTGGAATTATCAACAGTTTCTAGGAAAATTCGCCGTTATTTGACAAAAAACTGGGAATTTTCAGCGGATCCAAAACTGGAATCACTGGGATGCTCCAAAGCCGGGATTCCAGTCCCATCCCAGTCACTCCCAGTCTATCCCAGTCCATCCCAGTCACTCCCAGTCCATTCCAGTCACTCCCAGTCACTCCCAGTCCATCCCAGTCACTCCCAGTCCATTCCAGTCCCATTCCAGTCACTCCCAGTCACTCCCAGTCCATTCCAGTCACTCCCAGTCCATTCCAGTCCCATTCCAGTCACTCCCAGTCACTCCCAGTCCATTCCAGTCACTCCCAGTCATTCCCAGTCACTCCCAGTCCACCCCAGTCCATCCCAGTCCCATCCCAGTCCATCCCAGTCACTCCCAGTTCCATCCCAGTCCATCCCAGTCCATCCCAGTCACTCCCAGTCCATTCCAGTCCCATCCCAGTCACTCCCAGTCGCTCCCAGTCCATTCCAGTCCCATCCCAGTCCATCCCAGTCCATCCCAGAGCCCCCAGGGCAGGTTGGGCTCGTGGCACCGGCGCATGATGAAGCCATCGGTGCGGTACGGGCGGAACTGGAGCTCTGGGAGAGACAGAATTCCTGGGATTAGCACAGATCCTATGGAAATTTGTCGTTATCCAAGAAAAATCCCGGAATTACCAACAGTTTCTAGGAAAATTTGCCGTTATTTGACAAAAAACTGGGAATTTTCAGCAGATCCTAATGGGATTTGGCATTATCCTATAAAATTCCTGGAATTATCAGCACTGCGGTACAGGCGGAACTGGACCTCTGGGAGAGACAGAATTCCTGGAATTAGCACAGATCCTATGGAAATTCACCATTATCCGAGAAAAATCCCGGAATTATTGGCGGATCCTGTGAAAATTCGCTGTTATTCGACAAAAATCTGGGAATTTTCAACAGATCCTAACACCGTTATCCTATAAAATTCCTGGAATTATCACCAGATCCAAAACTGGAATCACTGGGATGCACCAAAGCCGGGATTCCAGTCCATCCCAGTCACTCCCAGTCCATTCCAGTCCCATCCCAGTTCCTCCCAGTCCATCCCAGTCCATCCCAGTCCATCCCAGTCCATCCCAGAGCCCCCAGGGCAGGTTGGGCTCGTGGCACCGGTGCGTGATGAAGCCGTCGGTGCGGTACGGGCGGAACTGGAGCTCTGGGAGAGACAGAATTCCTGGGATTAGCACAGATCCTATGGAAATTCACCATTATCCGAGAAAAATCCCGGAATTATCGGTGGATCCTATGGAAATTCACCATTATTTGACAAAAATCTGGGAATTTTCAGCGGATCCTAAGGGGATTTGCCTTTATCCTACAAAATTCCTGGAATTATCAATGGATCCTAACAGGATTTTCCGTTATCTGACAAAAATCTGGGAATAATTAGCAGATCCTAATTGGATTCATCGTTATCCGACAAAATTCCTGGAATTATCACTGGATCCAAAACTGGAATCACTGGGATGCTCCAAAGCCGGGATTCCAGTCCCATCCCAGTCACTCCCAGTCCATCCCAGTTCCATCCCAGTCACTCCCAGTCCATCCCAGTTCCATCCCAGTCTCTCCCAGTCCATCCCAGTCCATCCCAGTTCATTCCAGAGCCTCATCTGAGAAAAATCTTGGAATTATCAGTGGATCCTTCCAGAATTTGCTGTTATCC
This sequence comes from Poecile atricapillus, assembly GCF_030490865.1. Lineage (NCBI taxonomy): Eukaryota > Metazoa > Chordata > Aves > Passeriformes > Paridae > Poecile > Poecile atricapillus. Next base: position 153,202,631 of record NC_081250.1, on the reverse strand, counting down.
AATAAAACTCTTGGGTTTTCCAGCAGCTCCTAATGGGATTTGCCATTATCCAATAAAATTCTTGGAATTATCAGCAAATCCAATGAAAATTTGCCGTAATCTGACAAAAATCTGGGAATTTTCAGTGGATCCCGACTGAATTTTCCATTATCCAATAAAATTCTGGGAATTATCACTGAATCCAAACAAGGTTCACCCTTATCCTACAAAATACCCCAAATTATCACTGGATCCCAACTGGATTTGGTGTTATCCAATAAAATTCTTGGAATTATCAGCGGATCTTAACAAGATTTGCCGTTATCCGACAAAAATTTGGGAATTATTGGCGGATCCTGGCTGGATTTGCTGTTATCCCACTGAATTCTTGGAATTGGCAGCAGTATCCAAGAAAATTCCCGGAATTCTCAGCAAATCCCAACAGGATTCGTCGTTATCCTGAAAAATTCCTGGAATTCTCACAGGATCCCGTTTGTTTTCTTCGTTATCCGATGAAATTCCCAAAATTTCCACGTCCCAAATTCCATTCTTCCCTTATCCCATCCCAAATCCTGGGATTCCTTCCAGAATTCCATGAGAAATCCTGAATTTTGTCTTCCCATCAGAGCGGGAAAACCTTGGGAAAACCTCGGGAAAATCGGGAATTCCGACAGGAGAGCTCCAGAAAATCCCAAAATCCCGGTCGGGATCGATGTCGGCGGTCGGGAATTCCCAGAATTCCCAGAATTCCAGGATTTTCTGTATCCAATTGATTTTCTCAAAGCTGAACAGGCTGGAAAAACCTTGGGAAAACCTCAGAAAAGGTTTGGAAAACCCTCAGGAAACCTATGGAAAAACCTGGAAAACCTTTGGAAAACCCCAAAACACCTTTGGAAATCTCCAAAGAATTTTCAGAAAACCCTGGAAAACTTTGGAAAACCTTTGGAAAACCCTGGAAAACCTTCACAAAACCTTTGAAAATTCCACAAAAACTTCAGAAAACCCTGGAAAACTTTGGAAAACCCTGGAAAACTTCCAAAAAACCTTTGGAAAACCTTTGGAAAACCCCACAAAACTTCAGAAAATGCTGCAAAAACTTTGGAAAACCTTTGGAAAACCCCAGAGAACCTTCAAAAAACCCTGGAAAACCTTCAGGAAACCCCACAAAACCTCTGGAAAACCATGGAAAACCATCGGAAAACCCTGGAGAACCTTTGGAAAACCCTTGGAAAACCCAAAAATCCTTCTAAAAACTCTGGAAAACTTCAGAAAATCCCAAAAAAACCTTGGAAAGCCCTTGGAAAACCTTCAAAAAATCCCGGAAAACTTTGGAAAATCCTAGAAAACTTTGGAAAAGCCTGGAAAACTTTTGGAAATCCTTCGGAAAACCCTGGAGAACCTTCAGAAAACCCAAAAAAACCCTGAAAAAATCCCAAAAAACCCCATTGGAACCATCAAAATCTCCTGGAATTTTGTGGAATTCCCAGGAAATTCCGGGAATTCCGGCATTTTCCGTACCGGTGTATCTGATCTTCTCCAAGCTGAGGAGGCTGAGGAAACCTTCAGAAACCCCAAAAAACCTTCAAAAAACCCTGGAAACCTTCAGAAAACCCAGGAAAACCTTTGGAAAACCCAAAAAACTTTCAGGAAACCCTGGAAAACTTCAGAAAATCCCCCAAAAAAACTTGGAAAACCTTTGGAAAACCTTCAGAAAATCCCGGAAAACTTTGGAAAAGCCTGGAAAACCTTCAAAAAACCCTGGAGAACCTTCAGAAAACCCTGGAAAACCTTTGGAAAACCCCGGAAAACCTTCAGGAAACCCTGGAAAACTTCAGAAAATCCCAAAAAAACCTTGGAAAACCTTTGGAAAACCTTCAGAAAACCCTGGAAAACCTTTGGAAAACCCCGGAAAACCTTTGGAAAACCCCAGAAAACCTTCAGGAAACCCTGGAGAACTTCAGAAAATCCCCAAAAAAACTTGGAAAGGCTTTGGAAAACCTTTAGAAAATCCTGGAAAACTTTGGAAAACCCTGGAGAACCTTTGGAAAACCCTGGAAAACCTTTGGAAAACCCCGGAAAACCTTCAGGAAACCCTGGAGAACTTCAGAAAATCCCCAAAAAAACTTGGAAAGGCTTTGGAAAACCTTCAAAAAATCCTGGAAAATTTCGGAAAACCCTGGAGCACTTTCAGGAAACCCTGGAGAACCTTCAGAAAACCCTGGAAAACCTTTGGAAAACCCCAGAAAACCTTCAGGAAACCCTGGAGAACTTCAGAAAATCCCAAAAAAAACTTGGAAAGGCTTTGGAAAACCTTCAAAAAATCCTGGAAAACTTTCAGGAAACCCTGGAAACCTTCAGAAAAACCTGGAGAACCTTCAGAAAACCCCACAAAACCTTCAAAAAATCCCGGAGAAACCATTAAAAAACACCAAAAAAACCTGAAAAAACCCATCCCCACCATCAAAATCTCCCGGAATTTTTGGGAATTCCCGGAATTCCGGTGTTTTCCGTACCGGTGTATCCGATCTTCTCCAAGCTGAGGAGGCTGAAAAAACCTTCAAAAACCCCAAAAAACATTTGGGAAACCTTTGCAAAACCCCACAAAATTCTTGGAAAACCCAAAAAAACCTTCAAAAAACCCCAGAAAATCCTGGGAAAACCCTTGGAAAACCCAAAAAGCCATCGGAAAACCCTGGAAACCTTCAGAAAAACCTGGAGAACCTTCAGAAAACCCTGGAGAACCTTCAGAAAACCCCTGGAGAACCTTCAGAAAACCGAAAAAAAACCCAAAAAAACCCCAAAAACCCATCCCAACCATCAAAATCTCCTGGACTTTTGTGGAATTCCCAGGGAATTCCGGGAATTCCGGCATTTTCCGTACCGATGTATCCGATCTTCTCGAAGCTGAGGAGGCTGAACAAACCTTCAGAAACCCCAGAAAACCTTGGGAAAACCCTGGCAAACCTCTGGAAAACCTTTGGAAAACCCTGGAGAACCTTCAGAAAACCCCGGAAAACTTCAGAAAATCCAAAAAAAACTTTGGAAAACAGTGGAAAACCTTCAGAAAACCCCTGGAGAACCTTCAGGAAACCCTAAAAAACCTTCAAAAAGTCCCGGAGAAACCATTAAAAAACACCAAAAAAACCTGAAAAAACCCATCCCGACCATCAAAATCTCCCGGAATTTTGTGGAATTCCCAGGAAATTCCCAGAATTCCGGTGTTTTCTGAACCGGTGTATCCGATCTTCCCCAAGCTGAGGAGGCTGAGGAAACCTTCAGAAACCCCAGAAAACCTTCAAGAAACCCTGGAGAGCCTTCAGAAAACCCTGGAAAACCTTTGGAAAACCCCAGAAAACCTTCAGGAAACCCTGGAGAACTTCATAAAATCCCAAAAAAAACTTGGAAAACCTTTGGAAAACCTTCAGAAAATCCTGGAAAACTTTGGAAAACCCTGGAGAACTTTCAGGAAACCCTGGAGAACCTTCAGAAAACCCTGGAAAACCTTTGGAAAACCCCAGAAAACCTTCAGGAAACCCTGGAGAACTTCAGAAAATCCCCAAAAAAACTTGGAAAGGCTTTGGAAAACCTTTAGAAAATCCTGGAAAACTTTGGAAAATCCTGGAGAACCTTTGGAAAACCCTGGAAAACCTTTGGAAAACCCCAGAAAACCTTCAGGAAACCCTGGAGAACTTCAGAAAATCCCAAAAAAAACTTGGAAAGGCTTTGGAAAACTTTCAAAAAATCCTGGAAAACTTCGGAAAACCCTGGAGAACTTTCAGGAAACCCTGGAAACCTTCAGAAAAACCTGGAGAACCTTCAGAAAACCCCACAAAACCTTCAAAAAATCCCGGAGAAACCATTAAAAAACACCAAAAAAACCTGAAAAAACCCATCCCCACCATCAAAATCTCCCGGAATTTTTGGGAATTCCCGGAATTTTTGGGAATTCCCGGAATTCCGGTGTTTTCCGTACCGGTGTATCCGATCTTCTCGAAGCTGAGGAGGCTGAAGATGGAGTTGTAGAGCTGCATCTCCTTCTGGCGGCTCTGGTCCATCTCGTCCAGGATCTCCATCAGCTCGTTGCCCGTCTTGGCCGGGTGGGCGCACTCGGATTCGTGCACGGAGAGCTCGTGGAAAGGGCCCTGCCAGGGGCAGCCGATGCGCTTGTACTTGCACTGCGTCACCCTGAGGGGACAGGAAAACATTGGGAATGTTGGGAAAAGATTGGGAAAAGTTTGGGAAAAGAGAGCAGAAAATTTGGGAAAAATTGGGAGAAATTTGGGGGAAAATCAGGGGGAAATTGGGGAAAAATCGGGGAAAAATTGGAGAAAAATTGGGAGAAAATTGGGGGAAAATTGGGAAAAAATGGGAAAAATTTGGGAAAAAACTGAGAAATAAATGGGAAAAATTTGGGGGAAAATTGGGGGAAATTTGGGAAAAAATCGTGAGAAATTTGGGAAAAAATTGGGAGAAATTTGGGGGAAAATCGCGGAAAAATTGGGAGAAATTTGGGGAAAATTGGGGAAAATTTGGGCAAAATTTGGGCAAAATTGGGAAAAAATCGGGGAAAAATTGGGGAAAAATTGGGAGAAATTTGGGAAAAAATTGGGGAAGATTTGGGGTAAATTTGGGAAAAAATCTGGGGAAAAATTGGGAAAAGATTGGGAGAAATTTGAGAAGAAATGGAGGTGGTGGAAAGGGCCCTGCCAGGGGCAGCCGATGCGCTTGGACTGGCACTGGGTCACCCTGAGGGGACAGGAAAACATTGGGAATGTTGGGAAAAGATTGGGAAAAGTTTGGGAAAAGAGAGCAGAAAATTTGGGAAAAATTGGGAGAAATTTGGGGGAAAATTGGGGAAAAATTGGGGAAAAATCGGGGAAAAATTGGAGAAAAATTGGGAGAAAATTGGGGGAAAATTGGGAAAAAAATGGGAAAAATTTGGGAAAAAACTGAGAAATAAATGGGAAAAATTGGGGGGAAAATTGGGGGAAATTTGGGAAAAAATTGGGAGAAATTTGGGGGAAAATTGGGAAATAAACGGGAAAAATTTGGAGAAAAATTGGGGAAAAAATTGGGGGAAAAATTGAGAAATAAATGGGAAAAATTGGGGAAAAATTGGAAAAAAATTGGGGGAAAAATTGGGGGAAAATTGGGGGAAAATTGGGGGAAATTTGAGAAGAATTTGGGAAAAAACTGGGGAAAATTTGGGGAAAAATTTGGGAAGAAATTAGGAAGAAATGGAGGTGGTGGAAAGGGCCCTGCCAGGGGCAGCCGATGCGCTTGGACTGGCACTGGGTCACCCTGAGGGGACAGGAAAACATTGGGAATGTTGGGAAAAGATTGGGAAAAATTGGGGAAAATTGGGGAAAAATTGGGAGAAATTTGGAGGAAAATTGGGGAAAAATAGGGAAATAAATGGGAAAAATTTGGGGAAAAATTGGGGAAATTTTGAAAAATAAATGGGAAAAATTTGGGGGAAAATTGGGGGAAATTTGGGAAAAAATTGGGGAAGATTTGGGGGGAATTTGGGAAAAAAATTGGGGAAAGATTTGGGAAAAATTGGGAGAAATTTGGGCAAATAATTGAGGAAATATTGGGAGAAATTTGGGCAAATAATTGAGGAAATATTGGGAGAAATTTGGGGGAAAATTGGGGGAAAATTGGGGAAAAAATGGCAAAAATTTGGGAAAAATTTGAGAAATAAATGGGAAAAATTTGGGGGAAATTTGGGGAAATTTGGGGAAGATTTGGGGGAAATTTGGGAGAAATTTGGGGAAAATTTGGGGAAAATCTCGGGAAAATTTGGGGAAAATCTCGGGAAAAATTTGGAAAATTGGGGAAAATTTGGAGAAAAATTGGGAAAAATTGGGAAAAAATTGGGAAAAAATTTAGAAAAGGAGAGTGAGAAATTTGGGAGAAATGTGGAAAAAAACCACCCAGAATTCCCAATAAAACCTCCCCAATTCCACTGAGACCATTCCCAGCCTTCGCCTGTCCTGGCCCTGCAACTTCCGGTGCCGCTCCAGGAGGGATTTGGGGAATTTTTGGAAAAAATCCCAAAAAATCTGAAAAAAACCCAAAAAAAAACCCCAAAAAATCTGAAAAAAAGTCCCAAAAAAATAAAAAAAAAAATTGCAAAAGATTCCCAAAAAATCTGAAAAAAATTTGCAAAAAATTCCCAAAAAATCCCAAAAAATCCACCCCAAAACATAAAAAAATCCCCAAAAAATTGAGAACAAATCCCAAAAAACGCCCAAAAAATGCCAGAAAATAATAACAAAAAAATTCTCAAAAAATCCTCCAAAAAATCCCCCCAAAATTCCCAAAAATCCCTTCTCCCTTCCCCACCTGTCCTGAAACTTCTCCTTCTTGCGCCGCTTTTCCAAGAGAAATTTTGGCAATTTTTAGGCACAGAAATGACCTAAAAAAATCTGAAAATATCTAAAAAAATCCCCCAAAACCAGAAAAAATATTCCCCCAAAAATCAGAAAAAACCCATGAAGAAATTCTCAAAAAATCCCAAAATGAAACCCTCAAAAAATCCCCCTGAAAATCCCAAAAAATCCCCCCCCCAAAATCCAAATAAATCCCAAAAAATCACCAAAAAATCCCCCAAAAAATCAAAAAACAAATTAAAAAAATTCCAAGAAATAAACAAAAAATCCCCAAAAATAAATCCCAAAAAATTCCCAAAAAATTCCAAACTGAACCCCCCAAAAATAAAAACAATTTCCAAGAAAATAAAAGAAAACCACCCAAAACCCCTGCAAAAATCCCAAAAAAACCCCAAAAAATATCCCCAAAAACCCAAAAAAAAAACCCCAAAAAAACTCCAAAAAATCCCAAAAAATTCCCAAAACTCCCCCATTTTTGCCACCTGTCTTGGCACTCCTCCTTCTGGTACTACTCCAGGATGGATTTTGGGAGTTCTTTGGAACAAAAAACACCCAAAAAATACAAAAGAAAAATTCCAAAAAAATCCCCCCCAAAAATCCCAAAAAATCTCAAAAAAATCCCCAAAAACTCCCCAAAAATCCCAAAAACAAGTCCCAAAAAAATTCAAAAAAAATCCAAAAAAATCCCCAAAAAATCCCAAAAAAATCCCCAAAAATAAAAAAAACCCAAAAACAATTTCCCCAAAAATAAAAAAAAAATCTCAAAAAATCCCAAAAAATCCCCAAAAATCCCCCGCAAAAAACCCCCAAAAAAACCCCAAAAAATCCAAAAAAAATCCAAAAAAATCCCAAAAAATTCCCCAAAAATTCCCAAAACTTCCCCATTTTTCCCACCTGTCTTGGCACTCCTCCTTCTGGTACCGCTCCAAGAGGGATTTTGGGAATTCTTTGGAACAAAAACCACCCAAAAATACAAAAGAAAAATTCCAAAAAAATCCCCCCAAAAAATCCCAAAAAATCTCAAAAAAATCCCTAAAAAATCCCCAAAAATCCCAAAAACAAATCCCAAAAAAATTTCAAAAAATACCAAAAAATTTAAAAAAAAATCCCCAAAAATCCCCAAAAACCGCCCCCAAAAAACCCCCAAAAAACCCCAAAAAAATCCTAAAAAAATCCAAAAAAATCCCAAAAAACATCCCAAAAAATTCCCAAAACTTCCCCATTTTTCCCACCTGTCCTGGCACTCCTCCTTCTGGTACCGCTCCAAGAGGGATTTTGGGAATTCTTTGGAACAAAAACCACCCAAAAAATACAAAAGAAAAATCCTAAAAAAATCCCCCCAAAAAATCTCAAAAAAATCCCCAAAAACCCCAAAAACAAGTCCCAAAAAAATTCAAAAAAAATCCAAAAAAATCCCCAAAAAATCCCAAAAAAATCCCCAAAAATAAAAAAAACCCAAAAACAATTTGCCCAAAAATAAAAAAAAATCCCAAAAAATCCCAAAAAATCCCCAAAAATCCCCCCCCAAAAACCCCCAAAAAACCCCCAAAAAAACCCCAAAAAAATAAAAAAAAAAATCCCAAAAAATCCCAAAAAAACATCCCAAAAAATTCCCAAAACTTCCCCATTCTTCCCACCTGTCCTGGCACTCCTCCTTCTGGTACCGCTCCAAGAGGGATTTTGGGAATTCTTTGGAACAAAAACCACCCAAAAATACAAAAGAAAAATCCTAAAAAAATCCCCACAAAAAAATCCCAAAAAATCTCAAAAAAATCCCCAAAAACTCCCAAAAACAAATCCCAAAAAAATTCAAAAAAATCCAAAAAAATCCCAAAAAAAATCCCCAAAAAACCTCAAAAAAATCTCAAAAAAATTCCCAAAACTTCCCCATTTTTCCCACCTGTCCTGGCACTCCTCCTTCTGGTACTAATCCAGGATGGATTTTGGGAATTCTTTGGAACAAAAACCACCCAAAAATACAAAAGAAAAATCCTAAAAAAATCCCCCCAAAAAATCCCAAAAAATCTCAAAAAAATCCCCAAAAACTCCCCAAAAATAAATCCCAAAAAAATCCAAAAAAATCCCCAAAAAATCCCCAAAAAAACCCCAAAAAACCTCAAAAAAAATCTCAAAAAAATTCCCAAAACTCCCCCATTTTTCCCACCTGTCTTGGCACTCCTCCTTCTGGTACTACTCCAGGATGGATTTTGGGAATTCTTTGGAACAAAAACCACACAAAAATACAAAAGAAAAATCCCAAAAAAATCCCCCAAAAAATCCCAAAAAAATCCCCAAAAATAAAAAAACCAAAAACAATTTCCCCAAAAATAAAAAAAAAATCCCAAAAAATCCCCAAAAATCCCCCCCAAAAAACCTCCAAAAAACCCCAAAAAACCCCCAAAAAAAACCCAAAAAATCCCAAAAAATTCCCAAAACTTCCCCATTTTTCCCACCTGTCCTGGCACTCCTCCTTCTGGTGCCTCTCGAGCAGGGAGCGCGGGAACTGGCGGGCGCAGAAGCCGCACTCGGCGGGCAGCTCGCTGACCGCTTTCTCCACGGCCAGGTTACGGCAGCAGAGGCTCTTGGAGATCTCACAGCGACAGTTGGGACACGTGGCCTGCTCCTCCTTCAGCCGCGAATCCGCCAGCAGGTGGATGAAACAGCCAGCACACATCAGGTGCCCGTTGGTGCACTGAGGGATGGAAAAATAACAGGAATTTTTAGGGGATTTTTTGGGAATTTTTTAGGATTTTTTGGGATTTTTTTGGATTTTTTTTTTATTTCTTTTAAAATTGTTAGGGCTTTTTTGAGGAATTTTTTTGGATTTTTTAGGGATTTTTTTGATTTTTGGGGGATTTTTTGGGGGGGAATTTTAGGGATTATTTTTGGAATTTTTTGGGAATTTTTGGGGATTTACTGGGATTTTTTTTTTATTTATTATTTTTTGAGAATTTTTTAGGGATTTTTAGGGGATTTTTTGGGGTTTTTCCCCAGCAGGTGGATGAAACAGCCAGCACACATCAGGTGCCCGTTGGTGCACTGAGGGATGGAAAAACAACGGGAATTTTTAGGGGATTTTTTGGGAATTTTTTAGGATTTTTTTGGATTTTTTTTGGATTTTTTTTGGATTTTTTAAAAAAATTTTTAGGGCTTTTTTGAGGAATTTTTTTGGATTTTGTAGGGATTTCTTTGAGATTTTTTGGAATTTTTCTGAGAATTTTTAGGGATTTTTTTGGATTATTTTGGAATTTTGGAGGATTTTCTTGGGATATTTTGGGGAATTTTGGGGATTTTTTGGGGATTTTTTTGGAATTTTTTTTTTACTTTCTGGGAATTTCTTCGGATTTTTTTGGGATTTTTGGGGGGAATTTTTTAGAGGATTTTTTAGGGGATTTTTTGGGGTTTTTCCCCAGCAGGTGGATGAAACAGCCAGCACACATCAGGTGCCCATTGGTGCACTGAGAGACAGAAAAATAACGGGAATTTTTTTAGAATTTTTTGGGAATTTTTTAGGATTTTTTTGGTTTTTGGGGGATTTTTTTGAGATTTTTTTTTTTGGATTTTTTTTTTTAATTTTTTAGGGCTTTTTTGAGGATTTTTTTTTTATTTTTTAGGGATTTTTTTGATTTTTGGGGGAATTTTTTTTGTATTTTTGAGGGATTTTTTTTCAGTTTTTGGGGAATTTTTTTGGGTTTTTTTTTTATTTTTTGAGATTTTTTTGGATTTTTTTTTTCTTATTTTTTTCAGATTTTTTATGGATTTTTTATGGATTTTTTGGGGTTTTTCCCCAGCAGGTGGATGAAACACCCGGTGCACATCAGGTGCCCGTTGGTGCACTGAGAGACAGAAAAAAAAAGGAATTTTTAGGGAATTTTTTGGAACTTTTGGGGATTTTCTTTTTTATTTTTTTGGAATTTTTTGGAGGAATTTTTTTTTGATTTTTTGGGGGATTTTTTCAGGATTTTTTTTCCATTTTTTTAGGATTTTTTTTGAAGTTTTTTGGGATTTTTTATGGATTTTTTTGGGAATTCTTGGGGAATTTTTGGGGATTTTTTTTTATTTTTGGGGGGGATTTCTTGGGAATTTGGGGGGATTTTTAGGGGTTTTTTTATTATTTTGGGGATTTTTTTGGATTTTTTCTTGTCTTGGGGGAGATTTTTTAGGGATTTTTTGGGATTTTTGGGGCATTTTTTAGTGGATTTTTTGGGAATTTTTGGGGATTTATTGGGATTTTTTAGGGGATTTTTTTGGATTTTTTAAAGATTTTTTTTTTATTTTTTTAGGGATTTTTGGGGGGATTTTTTATCATTTCTTTATTATTTTGGAGGTTTTTTTTAGCATTTTTTTCCCATCTTTTTTCCTCATTTTTCCACCAGATTTATCCCCACTTTTCCCTATTATTTATCCCTAATATTCCCCATTTATCCCCATTTTCCTCCTCCATTTCTCACCCCTTTTCCTCATCCCAATTTCCCATTTTCCCATTTTTTTTCCCCAGCAGGTGGATGAAAGAGCCAGCGCACATCAGGTGCCCCTTGGTGCACTGAGGGATGGAAAAAGAACGGGAATTTTTGGGGAATTTTGGGGAATTTGGGGGATTTTTTGGGAATTTTTTCGATTTTTTGGGTATTTTTTTGGAATTTTTTGGAGATTTTTTTAGGAATTTTTAGGGATTTGGAGGGGATTTTTTTTTTTGAAGAATTTTATGAATTTTTGGGGGACTTTTTGGGATTTTTTGGGGAATTTTTTGGATTTTTTTAGGGAGTTCTTGGGGGATTCTTTGGGGATTTTTTTGAATTTTTTGGGGGAATTTTTTGGGATTTTTTTGGGAATTTTGGGGGGATTTTTTGGGTTTTTTTTTAATTATTTTTTTGGAATTTTTTTGGAATTCTGGGGGATTTTTGGGGGGATTTTTTTAATTTTGGGGGATTTTTTCTATTTTTTATGGATTTTTTGGGAATTTTTAGGGACTTTTTGGATTTTTTGGAGGATGTTTTGGGGAACTTTTTTCAGGAACCTTTTTGGGGATTTTTGGGAATTTTGGGGGGATTTTTTTTTATTTTTTTATTTTTGGGGGATTTTTTTAGTGATTTTTTTGGGGAAATTTTTGGGAAATTTTTGGAATTTTTTGGGATTTTTTTAGGAATTTTTGGAGATTTTTTTGGGATTTTTGTGAGATTTTTTTGGATTTGTTTTGGATGTTTTTGGGATTTTGGAGGATTTTTTTGGGAATTTTTGGGAATTTTGGGGGGATTTTTTAGGGATTTTTGGGGGATTTTGGGGGGGATTTTTTGGAAAATTTTTTGGGATTTTTTGGGGATTTTTTTGATTTTTGGGGGATTTTTTGGGGGGTTTTGGGGGGAATTTTTAGGGATTTTTTTTATTTTTGGGGGATTTTTTGGGTGGATTTTTAAATTTTTTTTTTATGATTTTTGGGGGGTTTTTTAGCATTTTTTTTTCTCATCTTTTTTCCTCATTTTCCCACCTCATTTATCCCCATTTTTCTTCTATTATTTATCCCTAATATTTTTTTAGGGATTTTGGGGGATTTTTTGGTATTTTGGGTGGATTTTTTTAGGGAATTTTTGGGAATTTTGGGGGATTTTTTGAATTTTTTGGGGGGATTTTTGAGGGATATTTTTCGATATTTTTTGGGAATTTTGGGGGGATTTTTTGGGAATTTTTTGGGATTTTTTGTCAGATTTTTGGGGGGATTTTTTATGATTTTTTGGGGGAAATTTTGGGGTTTTTTAGCGCCATTTTTCCATCTTTTTTCCTCATTTTTCCACCTCATTTATCCCCATTTTTCCCCCATTATTTATCTCTAATATTCCCCATTTATCCCCATTTTCCGACATTATTTATCCTCATTTCCCCCCCATTATTTATCCTTAATATTCCAAATTTATCCTCATTTAATGAACAGAAATCCCAAAAAATTGAAGGGAATTGCAAGGAATTGATGGAAATTCCAAGGAAAAAGAGAAGAATTCCCAAAAAAATTGATGGAAATTCCAAAAAAATCGAGAGGAATCCCAAAAATTTGAGGAGAATTCCAAGGAAATTGAGGGGAATTCTAAAAAAATGGAAAAAATTCCAAGAAAATTAAAGGAAATTCCAAAAATTTGAGGAGAATTCCAGGGAATTGAAGAGAATTCCAAGAAAAAATAATGGAATATTGAAAAAAAAATGGGAATTTTCCCCCCCAAAAAGTGGGAATTCCCAAAAAATCCATGGAATTCCTTAAAAAATGGGAAAATACAGGAAAGAAATGGGAATTCCCAAGAAATCAATGGGAATTCCCAAAAAAAATCCATGGGATTCATTAAAAAATCCATGGGAATTCCTAAAAAAATGGAAATTTCCCCCAAAAATAAATGGGAATTCCCAAAACATGAATGGGATTCCTCAAAAAATCCATGGGAATTCCTAAAAGAAATGGGAATTTCCATAAAAAATGATGGGAATTCCCAAAAAAATAAATTGGAATTCCAAAAAACCAATGGGAATTTCCAAAAAATCCATGGGAATTCCCAAAAAATCAATGAGAATTCCTTAAAAAAATGGGAATTCCCAGAAAATAAATTGGAATTCCCAGAAAAAAGTCGGGAATTCTCCTCTGAAATTATGGAAAAGACGGAAAAATTTGGGAATTTTGCCCAGAAAAGATGGGAATGGAGAGGGAGAGATCCTAGATTTCATTAATTAATTAATGCTCCGTTAATTAAATCCCAGCTTTAATTAATCCGTGAGTTAATTAATCGATGCCTGGATTAATTAATCCCGGGTTTAATTAAATCCTGGGATTAATAAATCCTGGATTTGATCCTATCCTGGGATTAATTAATCCTGGTTTTAATTAATCCCTGCTTTAATCAATCCCACAGTTAATTAATGAATCTTTGGGTTAATTAATCCCATCTTTAATTAATCTCATCTTTAATAAACCCCACAATTAATTAATCAATCTCTGGATTAATTAATCCCATCTTTAATCAATCCCACCTTTAATCAATCCCACAATTAATTAATGAATCCCATCTTTAATTAATCCCATCTTCAATCAATCCCACGATTTATTAATCAATCCCTGGATAAATTAATCCCAGCTTTAATTAATCCCTGCTTTAATTAATCCCTGCTTTAATCAATCACACAATTAATTAATCAATCCCAGGATTAATTAATCCCAGCTTTAATTAATCCCAGCTTTAATTAATCTCCTTTTTAATAAATCCCACAATTAATTAATCTGTCCCTGGATTAATTAATCCCATCTTTAATTAATCCTACTTTTAATAAATCCCATAATTAATTAATCAATCCCATCTTTAATTAATTGCACCTTTAATCAATCCCACAATTAATTAACCAATCCCTGGATTAATTAATCCCATCTTCAATTAATCCCATTTTTAATTAATCCTACTTTTAATCAGTCCCACAATTAATTAATCAATCCCACAATTAATTAACCAATCCCTGCATTAATTAATCCCAGTTTTAACAAACCCCAGGATCCAACTAAAGACGGGATTAATCGATCCCAGCGTTACCAAACCCCAGACATAATCAATCGCTCCCCGCATCCATCAATCGATGCCTCCCCCCTGGCCCAGGGGGGATTTGGTGGCCCTGAGGGGGATTTGGTGGCCCAAGGGGGGCTTTGGTGGCCCTGGGACAGTTTGGTGGCCCAAGGAGGGGTTTGGTGGCCCTGAGGGGGATTTGGTGGCCCAAGGGGGGCTTTGGTGGCCCTGGGACAGTTTGGTGGCCCAAGGAGGGGTTTGGTGGCCCTGAGGGGGATTTGGTGGCCCTGGGACACTTTGGTGGCCCAAGGGGGGCTTTGGTGGCCCAAGGGGGGCTTTGGTGGCCCTGGGACAGTTTGGTGGCCCAAGGGGGAATTTGATGGCCCTGGGACACTTTGGTGGCCCTGAGGGGGATTTGGTGGCCCAAGGGGGGCTTTGGTGGCCCTGGGACAGTTTGGTGGCCCAAGGGGGAATTTGGTGGCCCTGAGACACTTTGGTGGTCATGAGGGGGATTTGGTGGCCCTGAAGGAGGTTTGGTGGCCCGAGGGGGGCTTTGGTGGCCCAAGGGGGGGCTTGGTGGCCCTGAGGGGGGGTTTAGTGGCCCTGAGGGGGCCTTTGGTGGCCCTGGGACACTTTGGTGGCCCTGAGAGGGATTTGGTGGCCCAAAGGGGGATTTGGTGGCCCTGAGGGAGGTTTGGTGGCCCTGAAGGAGGTTTGGTGGCCCAAGGGGGGATTTGGTGGCCCTGAGGGAGGTTTGGTGGCCCTGAGGGAGGTTTGGTGGCCCAAGGGGGAAACTGGTGACCCAGGGGGAAATTTGGTGGCCCAGGGGGGAATTTGGTGGCCCCAGGGGGGATCTGGTGGCCCCAGGGGGGATCTGGTGGCCCTGGGACACTTTGGTGGCCCTGAGGGGAGGTTCAGTGGCCCTGACAGGGGGTTTGGTGGCCTTGAGGGGTTTGGTGGCCCTGAAGGAAGTTTTGTGGCCCTGGGACATTTGGTGGCCCAAAAGAAGGGTTTGGTGGCCCACGAGGGGTCAGGGACACTCTAGAGGGGCTTTGGTGGCCCTGAGGGGTTTGGTGGCCCACAACAGAGGTTTGGTGGCCCTGAGGGGACAAGGAGGGGTCTGGTGGCCCTGAGGGGGGGTTTGCAGGCCCTGGCAGGGGTTTGGTGGCCCTGAGACAATTTGGTGGCCCAGGAGAGGACTTTGGTAGCCCACGAGAGAGATTTGGTGGCCCCTGAAGGAGGTTTGGTGGCCCAGAAGGGGACAGGAACCCTCTGGAGGGACTTTGGTGGCCCTCAGGGGTTTGGTGGCCCATGAGAGAAGTTTAGTGGCCCAAGAGAAGACTTTGGTGGCCCAGAAGGGGACAAAGAGTGGGTTTGGTGGCCCACGAGAGAAGTTTGGTGGCCTAAGAGAAGACTTTGGTGGCCCTGAGGGGGTGTTTGGTGGCCCTGGAAGAGTTTGGTGGCCCTGAGGGGGTTTGGTGGCCCTGAGGGGGTGTTTGGTGGCCCTGGAAGAGTTTGGTGGCCCTGAGGGGGTTTGGTGGCCCTGAGGGGGTGTTTGGTGGCCCTAGAAGAGTTTGGTGGCCCTGAGGGGGTTTGGTGGCCCTGAGGGGGGGGTTGGTGGCCCTGGAAGAGTTTGGTGGCCCTGGAAGAGTTTGGTGGCCCTGAGGGGGGGGTTGGTGGCCCTGGAAGAGTTTGGTGGCCCTGAGGTGACGGCGGAAGGGCCAGGGGGAGCCAGGAGGGGACAAAAACCCCCAGGAGGTGACACTGGCTGTCCCCAGGGGGGGTGGCAGTGCCACCAGGGGTGTCCCAGTGTCCCCAGGGGGTGCCCCCATGTCCCCAGGGGTGTCCCAGTGTCCCCAATAGGGGGTGGCAGTGCCACCAGGGGTGTCCCCCTGTCCCCAGTGAGGGGTGGCAGTGCCACCAGGGGTGTCCCAGTGTCCCCAAGGGGTGTCTCAGTGCCACCAGGGGTGTCCCCATGTCACCAATGCGGGGTGGCAGCGTCCCCAGAGGTGTCCCCCTGTCCCCAAAGGGGTGTCCCAGTGCCACCAGAAGTGTCCCCATGTCCCCAATGGGGGGTGGCAGTGCCACCAGGGGTGTCCCAGTGTCCCCAATGCATGTCCCAGTGCCACCAGGGGTGTCCCCAATGGGGTGTCCCTGTCCCCAAGGGTGTCCCAGTGCCACCAGGGCTGTCCCCCTGTCCCCAAAGTGATGTCCCCAAGGAGGTGGCGCTGCCTCACGAGCGTCCCCATCCCCTCAGGGCTTCTCCCGGTGCCACCCGAGCCCTTTCCCGGTGCCACCCGAGCCCTGTCCCGGTGCCACCTGGGCCCTGTCCCGGTGCCACCCGAGCCCCGTCCCGGTGCCACCCCGGCCCTGTCCCGGTGCCACCCGAGCCCTGTCCCGGTGCCACCCGAGCCCTGTCCCGGTGCCACCCAGGCCCTGTCCCGGTGCCACCCGAGCCCTGTCCCGGTGCCACCCGAGCCCTGTCCCGGTGCCACCCGGGCCCTGTCCCGGTGCCACCCGGGCCCTGTCCCGGTGCCACCCGAGCCCTGTCCCGGTGCCACCCGGGCCCTGTCCCGGTGCCACCCGAGCCCTGTCCCGGTGCCACTCGGGCCCTGTCCCGGTGCCACCCCGGCCCTGTCCCGGTGCCACCCGGGCCCTGTCCCGGTGCCACCGCCGCTCGCGGCCGTGTCCCCAAGGCTGTCCCCGTACCTGATAGACGGAAGCCTTGGGCAGATCGAGGCACACGGTGCAGCAGAGCACGGAGTAGAGCCGCTCCTCCAGCTTCACGCTGCCCGCCGCCCCCTCCGCGCCGCCGCCGCCGCTCCCGGCCGTCCTCAGCCGCTTCTTGGGCGGCGCGTCGGGATCCGCGCCCGCCTCCAACAGCAGCGCCGCCGCTTCCTCGGCGCCGCCGCCTTCGCCGCCGAGCGCGGCCGGAGCTGCGGGGCCGGGAGGAGCCGCGGAAGGAGCGGAGGGAGCGGCGGGGCCGCCGCCGGCATCGCGCTCCTCCGCCCCGGACATCGCCGCCATCGCCGCCGCCTCACCCCGCCGCCATCTTGGCCTCCCCTCACGGCTTCCCCTCAGAGGGTGCAGCCAATCACAGAGCGCGAGGGGCGGGGCGGGAAGGAGGGGAGCCAATGAGAGGGCGGGGAGGGAGGAGCGAAGGGTGAGGCGGCCAATGGGAAGGCGGGGTTTGGGGTTGGGGCGGGGACTTAAACGGCAGCGCCGTCAGCTGCCGGTGGAGGGGGCGGGGTTATGTGACGTCACTGGGAAATGGACCAATGGGGAGACGGAGCGGGCGTGGGAGGAGCTTGAGGGGCGGGGCTTGTGGCGGGAGCGCGCGCGGGGCGGCGCGTGCTCGGGGCCACCAGTGCGGACCAGTTTGGACCAGTGTGGACCAGTCTGGGACCAGTTTGGGACCAGTTTGGGACCAGTATGGGCCACTCTGGACCAGTAAGAACAAGTGTGGGACCAGTTTGGGACAGTAAGAACCAGTGTAAGGACCGGTTTGGAACCAGTTTGGGACCAGTATGGACCAGTTTGGGACTGGTATGGACCAGTTTGGGACCAGTGTGGGACCACTTTGGACCAGTATGGTCCAGTTTGGGACCACTTTGGAGCAGCATGGACCAGTTTAGGACCAGTATGGACCAGTTTGGGACCAGTGCAGACCAGTTTGGGACCAGTTTGGCACCAGTTTGGACCAGTTTGTGTTTGCCAAGCCCGGCCCCCCCCGCCCAGGGACCCCAAAGTGTCACCTCAGGGTGCTGTGACAAACCTGACAAACTCCTCCCCCAGTGCCACCAGTGTCACACCAGTGCCACCAGTGCCACCGGTGTCACCATCCCACTGTCACCATCCCAGTGTCCCCAGTGTCACCACCCCAGTGCCACCAATGCCACCCCAGTGCCACCACCAATGTCACATCACCAATGTCACAATGTCACCCCAGTGCCACCATCAATGTCACCAATGTCACCATCAATGTCACCCCAGTGCCCTCAGCAGTGTCACCCCAGTGCCACCATCACTGTCACATCAATGTCACCCCAGTGCCACCAATGTCCTTTACTGCTGTCCCTGCTCCCTGAGCCACCCTAGTGCCACCATCAACGTCACCCCAGTGTCACCATCAATGTCACATCAGTGTCACCATCAGTGTTACATCAATGTCACCAATGTCACCTCAGTGCCATCATCAATGTCACCAATGTCCTTTACTGCTGTCCCTGCTCCCTGAGCCACCCCAGTGCCACCATCAATGTCACACCAGTGTCACCACCAATGTCATATCAGTGCCACCATCAATGTCACATCAGTGTCACACCAGTGCCACCATCAATGTCACCCCAGTGCCACCATCAATGTCACCATCAGTGTCACCAATGTCACCTCAGTGTCCCTTTACTGCTGTCCCTGCTCCCTGAGCCACCCCAGCGCCCTCAGCTGCGCCACCCCAGTGCCACCGTCAATGGCATCAATGTCACCCCAATGCCACCACCAATGTCACCAATGTCACCATCAATGTCACATCAATGTCACCCCAGTGCCACCACCAATGTCACACCAGTGTCACCAATGTCCTTTACTGCTGTCCCTGCTCCCGGAGCCACCCCAGTGCCACTACCAATGTCACACCAATGTCACCACCAATGTCACCCCAGTGCCACCACCAATGTCACCCCAGTGCCACCACCAATGTCACACCAGAGTCACCAATGTCCTTTACTGCTGTCCCTGCTCCCGGAGCCACCCCAGCGCCCTCAGCAGTGCCACCCCAGTGCCACCATCAATGTCACCAATGTCACCCCAGTGCCACCACCAATGTCACCAATGTCACCCCAGTGCCACCACCAATGTCACACCAGTGTCACCAATGTCCTTTACTGCTGTCCCTGCTCCCGGAGCCACCCCAGCGCCCTCAGCAGTGCCACCCCAGTGCCACCATCAATGTCACCAATGTCACCCCAGTGCCACCACCAATGTCACCAATGTCACCATCAATGTCACATCAATGTCACCCCAGTGCCACCAACAATGTCACACCAGTGTCACCAATGTCCTTTACTACTGTCCCTGCTCCCTGAGCCACCCCAGTGCCACCACCAATGTCACACCAGTGTCCTTTACTGCTGTCCCTGCTCCCGGAGCCACCCCAGCGCCCTCAGCAGCGTCACCCCAGTGCCACCATCAATGGCACCAATGTCACCCCAGTGCCACCACCAATGTCACCAATGTCACCATCAATGTCACCCCAGTGCCACATCAATGTCACCCCAGTGCCACCACCAATGTCACACCAGTGTCACCAATGTCCTTTACTGCTGTCCCTGCTCCCGGAGCCACCCCAGTGCCACCATCAATGTCACCAATGTCACATCAATGTCACCCCAGTGTCACCATCAATGTCACATCAGTGTCACCATCAGTGTCACATCAATGTCACCATCAATGTCACCCCAGTGCCACCACCAATGTCACACCAATGTCACACCAGTGTCACCAATGTCCTTTACTGCTGTCCCTGCTCCCGGAGCCACCCCAGCGCCCTCAGCAGCGTCACGCTGGCCGCCGCCCTCACCCAGGGGACGCCCCACGGTGCCACCACCTCCATGTCCCCAAGTGCCACCAAGGCGGCGGCCAGCCCGGCGGGGACGCAGCCGCTGAGCGCGGCCAGGGCCAGCAGTGACCCGGCCGTCAGTGCCACCGCCGAGTGTCCGGCCAGGCCACGCGCCTCGGCCGGCAACGCCGCGGCCACCGCGGCCACCACCGACAGCGAGGACAGCAACAGCGCCGCGGTGGCACTGTCACCTCCCAGGCGGTGACAACCGAACGCCACCAAGGGCTGGGCAAGGAGGGTGCAGATCCAGGAGGGGGGAGGGGGCGTGGGGACATCGGAGGGGACATTGGAGGGGACATTAGAGGGGACATTGGAGGTGGGGACATCAGAGGTGACAGGGGAGGTGACAGAGGGACACAGGAGGGACGCGGCGTCGGTGGCGGCGGCCAGAGCTTGGAGCAGGAAACCGGCGGCTGGGCCACCTGTGACCTGTGGGGACACAGAAATGTCACCTGTGGGGACAGAGATGTCACCTGTGTCACCTGTGGGGACATAGAAATGTCACCTGTGTCACTTGTGGGGACATAGAAATGTCACCTGTGTCACTTGTGGGGACATAGAAATGTCATCTGTGGGGACAGAAATGTCACCTGTGTCACCTATGGGGACATAGAAATGTCACCTGTGGGGACAGAAATGTCACCTGTGTCACCTGTGGGGACAGAGATGTCACCTGTGGGGACAGAAATGTCACCTGTGTCACCTGTGGGGACACAGAAATGTCACTTGTGTCACCTGTGGGGTGACATAGGTGACACAGCACAGGTGACACAGGTGACACAGGACAGGTGACACAGGACAGGTGACACATGGAACCCGCCAGGTGTCAGGGTCCCCCCCCAGCACCAGGGCCCTGTCCCCAATGTCCCCGATGTCCCCAAGGTGTCCCAAATGTCCCCAAGGTGTCTCCAGAGTGTCCCCAAGGTCCCCAGAGTGTTCCCAATGTCCCCAAGGTGTCCCCAAAGTCTCCAGGGTGTCCCCAAAGAGTCACCAATGTCCCCAGAGTGTCCCCAAGGTGTCCCCAGGGTGTCCCCAGGGTGTCCCCAGGGTGTCACCAATGTCCCCAGAGTGTCCCCAGCCCCCCAAAGTGCCCCCAAGGTGTCCCAAATATCCCCAGGGTGTCCCCAAGGTGTCCCCAGAGGGTCCCCAAGGTGTCCCCAAGGTGTCCCCAATGTCCCCAGGGTGTCCCCAGGGTGTCCCCAAGGTGTCCCCAAGGTGTCCCCACCCGTCTGGCGCGGATGGCACAGCCCAGGCTGGTGACACAGAGCAGGACCTGGGCCAGGGCCACCCCGATGTCACCCTCGGGGGGTGGGGACATCGCCGGGGACCTGTGGGGACAACGGCGGGGTCACAGTGTCCCCTCCCCCCTCCCCGACTGTCCCCTCCCCTGTCCCGGTGTCCCCTCGGTGTCCCCAAGTCCCAGTGTCCCCCCCATGTCCCCAGAGTGTCCCCAGCCCCCCAAAGTGTCCCCGCTGTCCCCAGTGTCCCCACCATCCCAGTGCCACCTTGTCACTCTGTCCCCTCCCTTTCACGGTGACCCCTCGATGTCCCCAAACCCCCCCCCCGATGTCCCCAAACCCCCCCGATGTCCCCAAACCCCCTCCTCGGTGTCCCCAAACCCCCCCCAATGTCCCCAAACCCCCCCCCCGATGTCCCCAAACCCCCCCGATGTCCCCAAACCCCCCCGGGTGTCCCCAAACCCCTCCCGATGTCCCCAAACCCCTCCCGATGTCCCCAAACCCCCCCGATGTCCCCAAACCCCCCCCAATGTCCCCAAACCCCCCCGATGTCCCCAAACCCCCCCCAATGTCCCCAAACCCCTCCCGATGTCCCCAAACCCCCCCGATGTCCCCAAACCCCTCCCGATGTCCCCAAACCCCTCCCAATGTCCCCAAACCCTCCCGATGTCCCCTCGATGTCCCCAAACTCCCCCCGATGTCCCCAAACCCCTCCCGATGTCCCCAAACACCCCCCGATGTCCCCAAACCCCCCCCCGGTACCTCCGAGCGCGCGCGCGGGGCCGCTGAAGGGGCGTGGCCAGGGGGCGTGGCCGAGCGCGGTGATTGGCCGAGAGCACGGAGTGGGCGGGGCTACATGACCATATATGGGCATGCGGGGTGGGCGGGGCTTGGAGTGGGCGGGGCTAAACGGGGGAACTCGAGCTGCGATTGGCTACAGGGCGTGGTTACGGGTTAATTAGCGATAATTAGGGCTGAGGGTGGGGGATTGGGCGTGGTTACGGGTTAATTAGCGATAATTAGGGCTGGGGCTGGGGATTTGGAGTGGTCGCGAGTGGGCGGGGCTAATTAAGGTAATTAGGGCTGGGGATGGGGGATTGGGCGTGGTTATGGGGTGGGGTGGGGTGGGCGGGGCTAATTAGGGGCGTGGCCGGGTTTGTCCGGGTGTGGATCCAGCTGTGCCCAGCTGTGTCCAGCTGTGCCCAGGTGTGGATCCAGCTGTGCCCAGGTGTGTCCAGGTGCAGATCCAGGTGTGCCCAGCTGTGCAATGGGATGTCCAGGTGTGCCCAGCTGTGCCCAGGTGTGGATCCAGCTGTGCCCAGGTGCTGGGTGAAGGTGTCCTGGTGCCCTCCTGTGCAGTCACATCCCAAACCCCAAATCCCAAACCCCAAATCCCAAATCCCATCCCATAAATCCCATAAATCAAATCCCAAACCCCAAACCCCAAATCCCAACTCCAAATCTCAAATCCCAATTCCCAATTCCCAATCCCCAATTCCCAATTCTCAATTCCCAATTCCCAAAAATCCCAATCCCCTAATCCCAGAAATCCCAATCCCCAAATCCCAAATCCCATCCCATAAATCCCATAAATCCAATCCCAAATCCCAAATCCCAAATCCCAATCCCCAAATCCCAAATCCCAAACCCCAAATTCCAAATCCAATTCCCAATTCCCAAATCCCAATTCCCAAATCCCGAATCCCAATTCCCAAAATCCCAACCCCCTCCCCCTCCCCTCCCCCCTCCCGCCCCTCCCCAATTCCCGACCCTCCTCCCCCCCCCCGGGGGATAAATCCCGACCCTTCCCCTCCCCCGCCGCCCCCGCGATGCCGCCGCCGCCGCCGGGAGCCCGGGACCGAGCCCGGGACCGATCCTGGGACCGAGCCCGGGACCGATCCTGGGACCGAGCCCGGGACCGATCCGGATCCCTGGCTGGATCCCGGGATGGATCCCGGGGTGATTCCCGGGACGGATCCCGGGGTGATTCCCGGGACGGATCCCGCGCTGATCCCCGGAGCGAACCCCGCTGCGGATCCCGGGACGGATCCCCATCCCCGGCCGCATCCCCGGCCGGATCCCGGTGCGGATCCCGCTCGGATCCCCGGGGCGGATCCCGGGGCGGATCCCGGGGCTCCCCGGGCCGCCCCCAGCGCTACCGGCGCCACCCCAAACCCCCGTACTCGTACCTGGCGCTGATCGCGCTCGTCATCCGCGCCGCCCCCGGCCGCCGCCTCAAGCTCGCACAGGTAACCCCGAGAGAGACCGAGAGATCCACCGGGATCCACCGGGATCCACCCGAGAGAACCCTGAGAGACCCCCGGGATTCACCCGAGAGAACCCCGGGACTTCCCTGACTGAGTGACCCCTGAGTGACCCCTGGGATTTCACTGAGAGACCCCCGGGATCCACCCGAGAGACCCCCGGGATCCACCGGGATCTTCTTGAGAGACCCCTGAGTGACCCCTGAGTGACCCCCGGGATCCCCCTGACTGAGAGACCCCCGGGATCCACCGGGATCCCCCTGAGAGACCCCCGGGATCCCCCAGGATTCACCCTGAGAGACCCCCGGGATCCACCGGGATTCACCCTGAGAGACCCCCGGGATCTCCCAGGATTCACCCTGAGAGACCCCCGGGATCCCCCGGGATCCCCCTGAGTGGCCCCTGACAAACCCGGGACCCCCGGGATCCACCTGAGAGACCCCCGGGGTCCCCTCGAGGTTCCCGATCCGACCCCGGGACCCCCGGATTGGGATCCTCATCCAGCCCCGGGAGCACCGGGAATGTCCCGGGACCCCTCGGGATCCTCCCGGGGTCCCCGATCCAGCCCCGGGATCCCCGGATTGGGATCCTCATCCAGCCCCGGGGTCCCAAAGGATCCCCGATCCAACCCCGGGACCCCCGGGATCCCCCAGCCGGTCCCGGGATCCCCTTGGAGTTCCCGATCCAGCCCCGCTGCTGCCGGGGTCGGATGAGGATCCCAATCCGGGGGTCCCGGGGTTGGATCGGGGACCCCGAGGGGATCCCGGGACCGGCTGGGGGATCCCGGGGGTCCCGGGGCTGGATCGGGGATCCCAGTTCGGGGGTCCCGGGGTTGGATGGGGGATCCAAATTCGGGGGTCCTGGGGCTGGATCGGGGATCCAAATTCGGGGGTCCCGGGGCTGGATCGGGGATCCAAATTCGGGGGTCCTGGGGCTGGATCGGGGATCCAAATTCGGGGGTCCCGGGGCTGGATGGGGGATCCAAATTCGGGGGTCCTGGGGCTGGATCGGGGATCCAAATTCGGGGGTCCCGGGGCTGGATCGGGGATCCAAATTCGGGGGTCCCGGGGCTGGATCGGGGATCCAAATTCGGGGGTCCCGGGGCTGGATCGGGGATCCAAATTCGGGGGTCCCGGGGCTGGATCGGGGATCCTTTGGGACCCCGGGGTTGGATGGGGATCCCAATTCGGGGGTCCCGGGGTTGTCTGCGGGATCCCCGAACCCCCCCGGGACCCCCGAATTGGGATCCTCATCCAATCCCGGGACCCCCAAATTTGGATCCCCCGGGACACTTTGGGATCCCCGATCCCCCCCCAGGACCCCCAAATTTGGATTCTCGATCCCCCCCCGGGATCCTCTCCCCTGCCTCAATTCCCGACGCTTCCCGAATTCCCCAATAATTCCCGAAAAATTCCCCGAAAATTCCCCCCAAATCCAGAATAATTCCCGAATAATTCCTGGAAAATTCCCGAATAATTCCCAAATAATTCCCGGAAAATTCCCCCCAAACCCCCCAAATTCCCCCCAAAATATCCCGAAAACAACTCTCAAAAAACCCAAAAAAGATTCCAAAAAACCCTAAAAAAATCCCCAAAAAACCCCCCCCGAAAAACCCCAAAAAATCCCAAAAAAATCCCCCCCCAAAATACCCAAAAATCCCCCCAAAAATCCCCAAAAATAAAAAAAAATCCCACCCAAAAAACCTCAAAAATCACCTCAAAAATCCCCAAAAAATCCCCAAAAATCCCCAAAAATCCCCCAAAATCCTAAAAAAATCCCCAAAAATCTCCCAAAAAATCCCAAAAACTACCCAAAAGATTCCCAAAAAAAATCCCAAAAAATCCAAAAAAACCCCCAAAAATCCCCAAAAAACCCCTAAAAAAACCCCAAAAATCCCCCCAAAAAATCCAAAAAAACCTCCAAAAGATTCCCAAAAAATCCCAAAAAAATCTCCCAACCCCCCGGGTCCGGCGCCCCCCGGGTGTTGTCGCGGCTGTCGCGACAGGAGGTGCCAATCGCGACAGGGGGTGACAAAAGCGCTGCCGATGGCGCCGCGGGGGCTCCGGCGCCGCTGTCGCGACATTCCCGGGGTGGGGGAGGGGTCCCGATCCCAAAAAAAAATGAAATTCCAGGATCGGGATGGGAAAAAAAATAATAAAAAAGGATTAAATAAAAAAAATCAAAAAAAAATCCCCCCAAACATTCCGACAAAAACCCCAAAAATCCCAAAAAATCCCGAAAAAAAACCCCCAAAAAACTCCGAAAATCACGAACTCCAAAACCCCCAAGAAATCCCCAAAAATCCCCAAAACCACCCCAAAAATCCTGAAAAACACCCCAAAAACTCCCCAAAAATCCCGGAAAAAAAACGTAAAAAAAGCCAAAAAATTCAAAAAAATCCCCCCCCAAAACCCCAAGAAATCCCCAAACAACCCCAAAAAAAAAACCCCTAAAAAACCCTCCCAAAATCCCCAAAAATCCCGAAAAAACCAAAAAAATCCCCAAAAATCCCGAACTCCAAAACACCCTAAAAGACCCCAAAAATCCCCCCAAAAAACCAAAAAAAAAAACCCCTAAAAATCCCCAAAAATCCCCAAAAGCCCCAAACTAAAAACCCCAGAAAACCCCAAAAAATCCCAAACTCCAAAACCCCCCAAAATAAAAAATCTCAAATTCTCAAAAACCCAAAAAAACCCCAAAATCCCCAAAATCCCAAACCCCAAAAAACCCCAAAAAAACCCAAAAACCCCAAACTCCAAAACCCCAAAATCCCAAATTTTTGGGATGTTCTAGGGGGGAAATTTGGGGGAAAATTTGGGGTTTTTGGGGTTTTGGGGTTTGGGATTTTTTGGGGTCTTTTGGGGGGATTTGGGATTTTTTTGGGGGGGTTTGGGGGGTTTTGGGATTTGAGATTTTTTGGGATTTTTTTGGGTTTTGGGGTTTTCCAGTCTGGGATTTTTTGGGATTTTTTTTTTTTAATTTTTGGATTTTTTTTAATTTTTGGGGACTTTTTTTTAGTTTTTTGGGGGATTTTGGGGGTTTTTTTTATTTTTTTGGGATTTTTGGGGACTTTGGGGTTTTCTGGATTTTGGAGTTTGGGATTTTTTTGGGTTTTTCTGGATATTTTTGGGATTTTTGGTTTTTTTGGTGTCTGTGAGTTTTGGGATTGTGAAATTTGGGGATTTTTTGGGGAAAAATTGAGGAATTTTTTGCTTTGTAATTTGAGTTTTTTGGGATTTTTTGGGGGAACCAATCCCAGGGCTGAAATGAGAATTTTGGGATGGGATAAAAAATCCAATTTTGGGTCAAAATTCGGGATTTCGGGGAAGTTTTATTTTTAATTCCCCAAAACATCCCAGAATCTCCCAAAATTCCTGGAATTTCTCCCAAATAACCCCCAAAATTTTAATTTTTTAGGGAGAATTTTAGGATAAAATTAAAAATAAATCCAATTTTGGGACTACAAATGTGTGATTTTTAAAGGGAATTTTGAGGAAATCCCATAAATTTTGGGGATTTTGGGGATTTTGGGGTTTTATCCTGAATTTTTTTGGGATTTTCCCAGATTATCCAGCAGCTCCGGAGCCTGTTCCCGTTTTTTGGGGGAGGATATCAGGGCTGGAAAGATTCCGTGCGCCACAACCTCTCCTCCAACCCCTGCTTCGCCAAGGTTTGGGGGAATTTTGGGGAGATTTGGGGGGATTTGGGGTTTTTGGGATTTTTAGGGTTTTTTTGGGATTTTTTGGGATTTTTTGGGGATTTTTGGGGGATTTTTTGGGGATTTTTTTTTTGATTTTTCGGGATTTTTGGGGGATTTTTTGGGGTTTTTTTTGGTTTTATTTGGGTTTTTAATTGGGTTTTTATTGGGTTTTTTTGTGGTTTTGGGTTTTTGGGTTTTTTTTGGGAGGGTTTTATTTGGATTTTTAATTTGGTTTTTATTGGGATTTTTTGGGATTTTTGGGGGGGTTTTTGGGGGATTTTTTGGGATTTTTTTGGTATTTTTTGGGGATTTTTGTTGGGTTTTTTTGGGGTTTTTATTGGAATTTTTGGGGGGTTTTTGGGGGAGTTTTTTGGGGTTTTATTTGGGTTTTATTTGGGTTTTTATTGGGTTTTTATTGGGTTTTTGGGGCGGTTTTGGGTTTTTGGGGTTTTTTTGGGAGGGGTTTTATTTGGATTTTTAATTTGGTTTTTATTGGGATTTTTTTGGGGAATTTTTTTTGGTTTTTGGGTTTTATTTGGGTTTTTAATTGGGGTTTTTTGGGATTTTTTTTATTTTTGGGGATTTTTTTGGGATTTTTTTTATTGTTTTGGAGATTTTTTTTTTATTTTTGGGGATTTTTGGGATTTTTGGGGGGTTTTGGGGATTTTTGGGGTTTTTTGGGGTTTATTGGGGAATTTTTGGGGGGTTTTATTCCGTGCGCCACAACCTCTCCTCCAACCCCTGCTTCGCCAAGGTTTGGGGGAATTTTGGGGGAATTTTGGGGAGATTTGGGGTTTTGGGGGGATTTTGAGATTTTGGGGATTTTTTGGGATTTTTGGGGATTTTTTTGAGATTTTTTGGGGGTTTTTGGGGGAATTTTTGGGGTTTTATTTGGTTTATTTGGGGTTTTTATTTGGGTTTTTATTGGGTTTTTATTGGGGTTTTTATTTGGGTTTTATTTGGGTTTTTATTGGGTTTTTATTGGGTTTTTATTGGGTTTTTATTGGGTTTTTATTGGGTTTTTGGGGGTTTTTTTGGGTTTTATTCCGTGTGCCACAACCTCTCCTCCAACCCCTGCTTCGCCAAGGTTTGGGGGAATTTTGGGGGGATTTGGGGGGATTTGGGGTTTTGGGAGGATTTTGGGATTTTGGGGATTTTTTGGGATTTTTTTGGATTTTTTGGGGGGTTTTTAGGGGAATTTTTGGGGTTTTATTTGGGTTTTTTGGGGTTTTTATTTGGGTTTTTAATTGGGTTTTTATTGGGTTTTGGGGGGTTCTTTTTGGCTTTTTTTGGGTTTTTATTGGGTTTTTATTGGGGTTTTTTTGGGTTTTATTTGGGTTTTTATTTGGGTTTTTTTGGGTTTTATTTGGGTTTTTATTGGGCTTTTATTGGGTATTTATTGGGCTTTTATTGGGTTTTTATTGGGATTTTATTGGGTTTTTGGGGTTTTTTTGGGGTTTTATTCCATGTGCCACAACCTCTCCTCCAACCCCTGCTTCGCCAAGGTTTGGGGGAATTTGGGGGATTTGGGGTTTTGGGGGGATTTTGGGATTTTGGGGATTTTTTGAGATTTTTTGGGGATTTTTTTTGATTTTTTGGGGTTTTTTTTGGGGAATTTTTGGGGTTATATTTGGGTTTTTTGAGGGTTTTTATTTGGGTTTTTAATTGGGTTTTTATTGGATTTTTGGGTTTCTTTTTGGCTTTTTTGGGTTTTTATTTGGTTTTTATTTGGTTTTTTTTTTGGGTTTTATTTGGTTTTTTGAGGGGCTTTATTGGGTTTTTATTTGGGTTTTTATTGGGATTTTATTGGGTTTTTATTTGGGTTTTTATTTGGGTTTTTATTTGGGTTTTTTATTGGGTTTTTATTGGGTTTTTATTGGGTTTTTATTGGGTTTTATTTGGGTTTTTATTTGGGTTTTTTGGGGGGTTTTATTTGGGTTTTTATTTGGGTTTTAATTGGGTTTTTATTGGGTTTTTATTGGGTTTTTATTGGGTTTTTGGGGTTTTTTTGGGGTTTTATTCCATGTGCCACAACCTCTCCTCCAACCCCTGCTTCACCAAGGTTTGGGGGAATTTTGGGGGAATTTGGGGGGATTTGGGGTTTTTGGGGTTTTGGGGATTTTTTGAGATTTTTTGGGATTTTTTTGAGATTTTTTGGGATTTTTTTGAGATTTTTTGGGGGTTTTTGGGGGAATTTTTGGGGTTTTATTTGGTTTATTTGGGGTTTTTATTTGGGTTTTTAATTGGGTTTTTATTGGGTTTTGGGGGGTTCTTTTTGGCTTTTTTGGGCTTTTATTGGGGTTTTTTTGGGGTTTTTTTTGGGTTTTATTTGGGTTTTTTGGGGGGTTTTATTTGGGTTTTTATTTGGGTTTTTATTTGGGTTTTTATTGGGTTTTTATTGGGTTTTGGGGGGGTCTTTTTGGCTTTTTTTGGGTTTTTATTGGGGTTTTTTTGGGTTTTATTTGGGTTTTTTGGGGGGTTTTATTTGGGTTTTATTTGGGTTTTTATTTGGGTTTTTATTGGGTTTTTATAGGGTTTTTATTGGGTTTTTATTGGGTTTTTATTGGGTTTTGGCATTTTTGGGGATTTTTGGGGATTTTTTGGGATTTTTGGGATTTTTTTGTTCTTTAATTGTGTGTTTAATTAGTTTTTTTTTGTTTTTAATTCGGTTTTTAATTGGGTTTTAGTAGGGTTTTAATTGGGTTTTTTGGGGTTTTTTCAGTTTTTTGGGGTTTTGGGGGGTGATTTTTGGGACGTTTTTGGTTTTTGGGGGTTTTTTTTTGTTTTTTGGGGGGTTTATTTGGGTTTTTATTGGGGTTTTTTTGGGTTTTGGGGGATTTTTGGGGTTTTTTTGGTTTTTCAGATTTTTTTTGTTTTTTGAGATTTTTGTGTTTTTTTGGGGGGGATTTTTTTGTTTTTAATTGGGTTTTTATTGGGTTTTTTGGGGTTTTTTGGGGATTTTTGAATTTTTTGGGGGGGTTTGGATTTTTATTGTGTTCTTTGAGGTTTTTTTTTTTATTTGGGTTTTTGTGCGGTTTTTGGTGTTTTTTTTGAGGATTTCTTGTTTTTTTTGGCATTTTTTAGGGGGGTTGGGAATTTTTGGGGGTTTTTTTGGGGTGTATTTGGGGTTTTTTAGGGTTTGGGGTTGTTTTTTGGGTTTTTTTGTTTGTTTTGGGGTTTTTTAATTTTTATTGGGATTTTTTGGGGTTTTTTGGGAGGATTTTTTTTGGGTTTTATTCCGTGCGCCACAACCTCTCCTCCAACCCCTCCTTCGCCAAGGTTTGGGGGAATTTTGGGGGATTTGGGGGGATTTGGGGTTTTTTGGGGGTCTTGGGGTTTTTTTTGGTTTTTGGGAATTTTTTGGTAGTTTTTGGTAGTTTTTGGGGGTTTTTTAGGGGAATTTTTGGGGTTTTATTTGGTTTATTTGGGGTTTTTATTTGGGTTTTTAATTGGGTTTTTATTGGGTTTTGGGGGGTTCTTTTTGGCTTTTTTGGGTTTTTATTTGGGTTTTTTTGGGTTTTTATTTGGGTTTTTATTGGGTTTTTATTGGTTTTTATTGGGTTTTTATTGGGTTTTGGGTTTTTTTCTGGGTTTTATTCCATGTGCCACAACCTCTCCTCCAACCCCTGCTTCGCCAAGGTTTGGGGGAATTTTGGGGAGATTTGGGGGGATTTGGGGTTTTTGGGGTTTTGGGGATTTTTGGGGATTTTTTGGGATTTTTTTGGATTTTTTGGGGTTTTTTTGGGGGAATTTTTGGGGTTTTATTTGGTTTATTTGGGGTTTTTATTTGGGTTTTTAATTGGGTTTTTATTGGGTTTTGGGGGGTTCTTTTTGGCTTTTTTGGGCTTTTATTGGGTTTTATTTGGGTTTTTTTGGGTTTTATTTGGTTTTTGGGGGGCTTTATTTGGGTTTTTATTGGGTTTTTATTTGGGTTTTTATTGGGTTTTATTTGGGTTTTTATTTGGGTTTTTATTTGGGTTTTATTTGGGTTTTATTTGGGTTTTTTGGGGGTTTTTATTTGGTTTTTATTTGGGTTTTAATTGGGTTTTTATTGGGTTTTTATTTGGGTTTTTATTGGGTTTTTATTGGGTTTTTATTGGGATTTTATTGGGTTTTTATTGGGTTTTTATTGGGATTTTATTGGGTTTTATTCCGTGTGCCACAACCTCTCCTCCAACCCCTGCTTCGCCAAGGTTTGGGGGAATTTTGGGGAGATTTGGGGGGATTTGGGGTTTTTGGGGTTTTGGGGATTTTTGGGGATTTTTTGGGGATTTTTTTGAGATTTTTTGGGGGGTTTTTGGGGAAATTTTTGGGGTTTTATTTGGTTTATTTGGGGTTTTTATTTGGGTTTTTATTTGGGTTTTTAATTGGGTTTTTATTGGGTTTTGGGGGTTCTTTTTGGCATTTTTGGGTTTTTATTGGGGTTTTTTTGGGTTTTATTTGGCTTTTATTGGGGTTTTTTTGGGTTTTTATTTGGGTTTTTTGGGGGGTTTTATTTAGGTTTTTATTTGGGTTTTTATTGGGGTTTTTTTTGTTTTTATTGGGTTTTTATTGGGTTTTTTTTGGGTTTTTATTGGGCTTTTATTGGGTTTTTTGGGGTGTTATTTGGGTTTTTTGGGGGTTTTTATTTGGGTTTTTTTGGGGGTTTTATTTGGGTTTTTATTGGGTTTTTATTGGGTTTTTAATTGGGTTTTTGGGGTTTTTTTGGGGTTTTATTCCGTGCGCCACAACCTCTCCTCCAACCCCTGCTTCGCCAAGGTTTGGGGGAATTTTGGGGGAATTTTGGGGGAATTTGGGGTTTTGGGGGGATTTTGGGATTTTGGGGATTTTTTGAGATTTTTTTGGGATTTTTTTGGATTTTTTGGGGGGTTTTAGGGGAATTTTTGGGGTTTTATTTGGGTTTTTTGGGGTTTTTATTTGGGTTTTTAATTGGGTTTTTATTGGGATTTGGGGGGTTCTTTGGGGGGGTTTTTTGGATTTTTTTTTGGCTTTAATTGGGTTTTTATTGGGGTTTTGGGTTTCTTTTTGGCTTTTTTTGGGGTTTTTACTGGGTTTTTTTGGGGGGTTTTATTTGTTTTTTTGGGGGGTTTCATTTGGGGTTTTTATTGGGTTTTAATTGGGTTTTATGGGGGGGATTTTTTGGATTTTTTTTTAGTTTTTAATTGGGTTTTTATTGGGGTTTTGGGGTTTTTTGGGTTTTTGGGAATTTTTTGGGGTTTTTTGGGGGGTTTTTTGTTGGGATTTTGGGCGTTTTATTTGGGTTTTTTTGATTTTATTTGTTTTTTGCGGTTTTTTTTGTTGTTTTTGGGGTTTTTTGGGGGGATTTTGGGGTTTTTTATTTTTGGGGGGTTTGAGGATTTTTTGGGGTTTTTTTTTTGTTTTTAATTTGCTTTTTATTGGGATTTGGGGGAGTTTCTTGAGGGTTTTTTGGGCTTTTTTTTTTGGGTTTTGGGGTTTTTTTGGTGTTTTGGGGTTTTTTTCGTGGTGGATTTTGGAGAGATTTTCTTTTTTGTTGTTTTTTGGTTTTGTTTTGGTTTTTAGGGTTTTTTTAGGGTTTTTTGGGGGATTTTTTTGAATTTCTTTGAGGGATTTTTGGGAGGTTTTTGGGGTCCCTTTCTGGAGGTTTTGGGGTCTCAATCTGGGGATTTTGGGGTCCCAAATTCGGGATTTTGGGATTCAAATTTGGGAATTTTGGAGTCTCAATTTGAGGCTTTCGGGGTCTCATTTTGGGGGTTTTGGGGTCCCATTTTGGAGATTTTAGGGTCTCAACTTGGGGATTTTTGGGTGTCAGTTTGGGGATTTTGGGGTCCCATTTAGGGGATTTTTGGGGTTTCAATTTGGAGATTTTGGGGTCTGAATTTGGGGATTTTGGGGTCTCAGTTTGGGGATTTTGGGGTCTGAATTTGGGGATTTTGGAGTCTCATTTTGGAGGATTTTGGGGTCCCATTTAGGGGATTTTGGGGTCTCAATTTGAGGCTTCTGGGGTCTGAATTTGGGGATTTTGGAGTCTCATTTTGGGGATTTTTGGGTCCCATTTAAGGGATTTTGGGGTCTCAATTTGAGGCTTTTGGGGTCTCAGTTTGGGGCTTTTGGGGGTCTGAATTTGGGCATTTTTGTGTTCCAAATGTGGGGATTTTGGGTTCCTGTTCTTGTGGGGTTTGGGGTCACATTTGGGGGATTTTGTGGTCCAAATTTGGTGATCTTGGGGTCTCATTCCTGGAGGTTTTGGGGTCCCATTTGTGGGATTTTGGGGTCCCAATTTGGGGGTTTTGGGGTCTCAGTTTGGGGATTTTGGGGGTCTGAATTTGGGGATTTTGGGGTCACATTTAAGGGATTTTGGGGTCTCAATTTGAGGCTTTTGGGGTCTGAATTTGGGGATTTTGGGGTCCCATTTAGGGGATTTTTGGGGTTTCAATTTGGAGATTTTAGGGTCTCAATTTGGGGATTTTGGGGTCTCAGTTTGGGGATTTTGGGGTCCCAATTTGGGGGTTTTGGGGTCTCAGTTTGGGGATTTTGGGGGTCTGAATTTGGGGATTTTGGGGTCTGAATTTGGGGATTTTGGGGTCCCATTTAGGGGATTTTGGGGTCTGAATTTGGGGATTTTTGGGGTCCCATTTAGGGGATTTTTGGGGTCTCAATTTGGAGGATTTTGGGGTCTCAATTTGGGGATTTTGGGTTCCCAAATTTGTTTTTTCCCCTCTCCAGGTGCTGAAGGACCCCTCCAAACCCCAATCCAAGGGGAGCCTCACCTGGGGTCCCTCTCTGAGGGGTTTTGGGGGGGATCCGGAACTTTTTGGGCTCCGAGTTTGTGGATTTTGGGGTCTCAATTTGTGGATTTTGGGGTCCCAATTTAGGGATTTTGGGGTCCCAATTTAGGGATTTTGGACTCCTATTCCCAAGGTTTTAGGGTCTCAATTTGGGGGATTTTGTGGTCCCAATTTGGGGATTTGGGGGTCTCAGTTTGGGGATTTTGGGCCCCCATTCCTGGAGATTTTGGGCTCCAAGTTTGTGGATTTTGGGGTCCCAATTTGGTGATCTTGGGGTCTCATTCCTGGAGGTTTTGGGGTCCCATTTGTGGAATTTTGTGGTCCCAATTTGGGGATTTTGGGGTCTCAGTTTGGGGGATTTTGGGCTCCCATTCCCGGAGATTTTGGGCTCCCAATTTGTGGATTTTGAGGTCCCAATCTGGGGATTTTTGGGTCTCAATTTGGGGATTTTGGGGTCTCAATTTGTGGATTTTGGGGTCCCAAATTTGTTTTTTCCCCTCTCCAGGTGCTGAAGGACCCCTCCAAACCCCAATCCAAGGGGAATTTCTGGACCGTGGACGTGTCCCGGATCCCCCCGGCCGCTCTCAAGCTGCAGAACACGGCGGTGGCTCGCGGCAGCGGCGGCGGCGTCACCCCCTTCGTCCCCGACCTGTCCCCCTTCATCATCTCGGGGTGTCCCTACCCCCCTTCCCCTCCTCCTCCTCCTCCTCCCCTCCCCGCACCCCAAAATTCCAATTTCTCCATCGATTCCCTGCTCCGGGAAAACCCCGGAGTCCCCGAGCCCAAATTCGGGGCTCGGATTTGGGGGCAGCTGCCCACGTCCTACAGCACGGCCGTGGCCCCCAACGCCGTGGCCCCGGTGGGGACAGGGGGGACCCCGATTTTGGCTTTAAATTGGGGGGTCCTGCAGCTTCCCCCTCCCCAAAATTTGGGGGAGCCCCGGCTGGAGTCGGATTTTGGGGGGGTGGGGGCGGCGCCCCCCAATAAAAGCGTCTTTGACGTCTGGCTCAGCCACCCCGGGGACATCGCCATCAGGGGGTGATGACGTCAGCGTGGCCACGCCCCCCCAAAATTTTGGGGGGATCCCCCCACATAAAAAAAATTTGGGGACCCCCCCCATAAAAAAAATTTGGGGGGACCCCCCTATAAAGAAAAATTGGGGGTGGGGTCCCAGCAAATTTCAAATTTCAGGGAAATTCGCCCCAAAAACTTTGGGGGTGGAAAGGTAAAAAAAAAAAAAAATTGGTGTGAAACCCCTCCCCCCCCCAAATTTGGGGGTTCTGTGACGTCATCGCAGTCACCCCCCCCCCCCCCAAAATTTTGGGGTGGCACCGCCCTAAAAACTCCTTTGACCCTTCCCACAAAATTTGGGGGTTTTGTAGTCATGGAGTGATGACGTCATGGGTGTGTCCCCCCCCAAAATTTGGGGGGTTTTGTCACTCATCGGGTGATGACGTCATCGTCATCACCCCCAAATTTGGGCTGACCGTCTCCGTCGGGTGATGACGTCATCGGTGTCCCCCCCCACGTTTGGGATGTTCGCTGCCATCGGGTGATGACGTCATCGGTGTCCCCCCCCACGTTTGGGATGTTCGCTGCCATCGGGTGATGACGTCACAGCCACACCCCAAATCTGGGGTCTCTGTCGCCCATCGGGTGATGACGTCATCGGTGTCCCCCCCAATAAAGGCTCGGGGTGACCACGGGGAGCTGCGGCTGTCATTGGGGGCGGGGCCGCCCCTCCCAGTTTGGCCCAGTTCAGTCCCAGTTCAGTCCCAGTTCAGTCCCAGTTCAGTCCCAGTTCAGTTCCAGTCAGTCCCAGTCCGGTCCCAGTTCAGTCCCAGTTCAGTCCCAGTCAGTCCCAGTTCAGTCCCAGTTCAGTCCCAGTCAGTCCCAGTTCAGTCCCAGTTCAGTCCCAGTCAGTCCCAGTTCAGTCCCAGTCCGGTCCCAGTTCGGTCCCAGTTCAGTCCCAGTCAGTCCCAGTTCGGTCCCAGTCAGTCCCAGTCCGGTCCCAGTTCAGTCCCAGTCAGTCCCAGTTCAGTCCCAGTCCGGTCCCAGTTCAGTCCCAGTTCAGTCCCAGTCAGTCCCAGTTCAGTCCCAGTTCAGTTCCAGTCCGGTCCCAGTTCAGCCCCAGTTCAGTCCCAGTCAGTCCCAGTTCAGTCCCAGTCAGTCCCAGTTTGGTCCCAGTTCGGTCCCAGTCAGTCCCAGTTCAGCCCCAGTTCAGTCCCAGTCAGTCCCAGTTCAGTCCCAGTCAGTCCCAGTTTGGTCCCAGTTCGGTCCCAGTTCGGTCCCAGTTCAGTCCCAGTCAGTCCCAGTTCAGTCCCAGTTCAGTTCCAGTCAGTCCCAGTCAGTCCCAGTTCAGTCCCAGTTCAGTCCCAGTTCAGTTCCAGTCAGTCCCAGTTCAGTCCCAGTTCAGTTCCAGTCAGTCCCAGTTCAGTCCCAGTTCAGTTCCAGTCCGGTCCCACTTCAGTCCCAGTTCAGTCCCAGTCAGGTCCCAGTTCGGTCCCAGTTCAGTCCCAGTTCAGTCCCAGTTCAGTCCCAGTTTGGTCCCAGTTCGGTCCCAGTTCAGTCCCAGTCAGTCCCAGTTTGGTCCCAGTTCGGTCCCAGTTCAGTTCCAGTCAGTCCCAGTCAGTCCCAGTTCAGTCCCAGTCAGTCCCAGTTCAGTTCCAGTCAGTCCCAGTCAGTCCCAGTTCAGTCCCAGTCAGTCCCAGTTCAGTTCCAGTCAGTCCCAGTCAGTCCCAGTTCAGTCCCAGTCAGTCCCAGTTCAGTTCCAGTCAGTCCCAGTCAGTCCCAGTTCAGTCCCAGTCAGTCCCAGTTCAGTTCCAGTCAGTCCCAGTTCGGTCCCAGTCAGTCCCAGTCAGTCCCAGTTCAGTCCCAGTCAGTCCCAGTTCGGTCCCAGTTCGGTCCCAGTCAGTCCCAGTTCAGTTCCAGTCAGTCCCAGTTCAGTCCCAGTTCAGTCCCAGTCAGTCCCAGTCAGTCCCAGTTCGGTCCCAGTTCGGTCCCAGTTCAGTTCCAGTCAGTCCCAGTTCAGTCCCAGTTCAGTTCCAGTTCAGTCCCCGTTCAGTCCCAGTTCATTCCCAGTTTGTTCCAGTTCCCTCCCAGTCCATCCCAGTTTGTCCCAGTTCACTCCCAGTCCCTCCCAGTTCCCTCCCAGTCCATCCCAGTTCACTCCCAGTTCCCTCCCAGTCCCTCCCAGTTCCCTCCCAGTTCCCTCCCAGTTCCCTCCCAGTCCCTCCCAGTTCACTCCCAGTCCCTCCCAGTCACTCCCAGTCAGTCCCAGTTCACTCCCAGTTCCCTCCCAGTCCCTCCCAGTTTGTCCCAGTTCCTCCCAGTCCCTCCCAGTCCCTCCCAGTCCCTCCCAGTTCACTCCCAGTCGCTCCCAGTCCATCCCAGTTCCCGGCGGTGCCCGCGGGGATTTTGCACAACAAAAGCGGCGGCGCCGGAGGGGGAGGGGCGGCAAATGGGGAAATTTGGGGAATTTGGGATGGGGGAGGGGCGGGGCTGGGGAAATTTGGGATGGGGAATGGGGGGGGCAGGGATTTGGGATTTGGGGAATTTGGGATTGGGGGGGGCAGGGATTTGGGATTTGGGATTTGGGGAATTTGGGATTTGAGGAATTTGGGATTGGGGGCTCTGGGATTTGGGATTTGGGGAATGAGGGGTTCAGGGATTTGGGATTTGGGGAATTTGGGATTTGGGATTTCGGGGATTCAGGGATTCAGGAGCTGGGGGGTCCTGTGGGGTGAGGGCGACTGGGACCAAACTGGGATGGAACTGGGACCGAACTGGGACTGACTGGGACTGAACTGGGGCTGAACTGGGACTGAACTGGGACCGAACTGGGGCTGAACTGGGACTGAACTGGGACCGAACTGGGACTGAACTGGGAGCGAACTGGGACTGACTGGGAGTGAACTGGGACTGAACTGGGACCGAACTGGGAGCGAACTGGGACTGAACTGGGACCGAACTGGGGCTGAACTGGGACTGAACTGGGACCGAACTGGGAGCGAACTGGGACTGAACTGGGAGTGACTGGGACTGAACTGGACTGACTGGGACTGAACTGGGACCGAACTGGGGCTGAACTGGGACTGAACTGGGACTGACTGGGACTGAACTGGGACTGAACTGGGACTGAACTGGACTGACTGGGACTGAACTGGGACCGAACTGGGGCTGAACTGGGACTGAACTGGGACTGACTGGAACTGAACTGGGACTGAACTGGGCCAAACTGGGGCGGCCGGAGCCGAATCAGAGCCGAACCCGAGCGAGTGAAACCGACCCGACCCGAACAGAGCCGAGGGAACACGAGCGGAACCGAGAGAACCCGAAAGGACCCGAATATACCCGAACCCTCCCGAACTCACCCGAACCTTCCCGAACTCACCCGAACCTATCCGGAACCATCCGAACTCACCCGAACCCATCCGGACCCTCCCGAGCTCACCCGAACCCACCCGAGAGAAGCCGAAAAGACCCGACCGGACCCCAACACTGAGGCGGGGGTCGGTCCCATTACTGGGGGATTCTGAGGGTGGGAATTGAGGGGGGTCCCATTCATACCCTGAGGGGTTTTCCCACTATTTGGAGCCTTGGAAGGTCACGGGAGGACCCCAAATCCCTCAGAACACCCCAAAATTTGTGACCCCCCCCCAAACCATCCCCATTGTGACGTCATTTCCTCGCCGTCCGCCAGGGGGCGCCGCGCAGCGCCCGCCATCTTGAGTGTGGCGGCGGCACCGCCTGGCACTTCCGGGTTTGTTCGCACTCACTTCCGGCGTCACCGGAAGCGCCGCCGTCGCCATGGAGACGGCCCCGCCTCGGGCAGCGGCGGTGGCGGCGGGCAGGGCCGGAGGCCTCAACGGGGACAGCGAGGGGACAACGAGGGGACAGCGAGGCGACAACGGCCGGTAACGGGGAGTGGCGGCAGCGCGGGGACCCCGCGGAGGGGCCTGGGGCCGAGGGGGACCCGGTGAGGGGGGCGCGGGAAGGGGCCGGGCAAAATGGCGGTGACGTGAGGGGGGAGTCGGGGCCAAGGGCGGGAATCGTGAGGGGACCTTGGGAACAGGGAGGGGTTCGGGGTGTGGGGACAGGGGGTGATGAGGTTTGGGGACATTGGGGGGCGGTGAGGGGACATTTGGGGACATTGGGGGGGCAGTGAGAGGACATTGGGGACATTGGGGGAGCGGTGAGGGGACATTTGGGGACATTTGGGGACATTGGGGGGGCAGTGAGGGGACATTGGGGGTCCCCTCAGGAGGGGTTTGGGGACAAATTCCTGGATTTGAGGGGACTTTGGGGACAAGTTCAGGGATTTGGGGGGACTTTGGGGACATTGGGGTCCCCTCAGGTGGGGTTTGGGGACAAATTCGGGGACTTTGGGAACATTGGGGACAAATTCCTGGATTTGGGGGGACTTTGGGGACATTGGGGACAAGTTCAGGGATTTGGGGGGACTTTGGGGACATTGGGGTTCCCCCAGGGGAAGTTTGGGGACAAATTCAGGGACTTTGGGGACATTGGGGTCCCCTCAGGAGGGGTTTGGGAACAAATCCCTGGATTTGAGGGGACTTTGGGGACAAATCCCTGGATTTGGGGTGGTTTGGGGACATTGGGGTCCCCTCAGGAGAAATTTGGGGACAAATCCCAGGATTTGAGGGGACTTTGGGGACATTGGGGTCCCCTCAGTGGAAGTTTGGGGACAAATCCCAGGATTTGAGGTGGTTTGGGGACATTGGGGTCCCTTCAGGAGGGGTTTGGGGACAAATTCAGGGATTTGGGGGGACATTGGGGACATTGAGGACATTGGGGTTTTCTCAGGGGAAGTTTGGGGACAAATCCCAGGATTTGAGGGGACTCTGGGGACAAATTCCTGAATTTGAGGGGACTTTGGGGACATTGGGGTTCCCTCAGGAGGGGTTTGGGGACAAATCCCTGGATTTGGGGTGGTTTGGGGACATTGGGGTCCCCTCAAGGGAAATTTGGGGACAAATCCCAGGATTTGGGGTGGATTGTCCCCGTTTTTTGGGGACATTGGGGGGGGGTGGGGGTGGCCCTGGGGTGACACCGAATCCGTCCCGGCGGATTTACGTAAATCCCGATAAATAAAAGATCAGGAGTTGCTTTTGGAAAAGGAAATTTGAAAGGGAAATTGGCCAGAGCCAGAGCCCGACGGGATCCGGTGGCGAATTCCCGGATTCCCAAAGCCCTGGAATTTTTGGGGGCTTTTCCTGGGAATTTTGAGGGATTTTTGTTGGAATTTTGAGTCTGTTTCCAGGGAATTTTGAGGCTGTTTCCTGGGAATTTTGGGGGCTTTTTTTTGTGAATTTTGGGGGCTTTTCCAAGGAATTTTGAGGGATTTTTGTTGGAATTTTGGGGGATTTTTCTGGGAATTTTGGGTCTTTTTCCAGGGAATTTGGGGGCTGTTTCCTGGGAATTTTGGGGGATTTTTCTGGAAATTTTGAGGGCTGTTTCCAGGGAATTTTGAGGCTTTTTCTGGGAATTTTGAGGGCTGTTTCTGGGGAATTTTGAGGGCTGTTTCTGGGGAATTTTGGGGGCTGTTTCTGGGAATTTTTGAAAGGTATTTCCAAGGAATTTTGAGGCTGTTTCCAGGGATTTTTTTGAAGCCGTTTTCAGGGAACTTTGGGGCTGTTTCAGCAGAATTTGGCATTTGTGGAATTTTTTAAACAAGTTGAGGATCCGTTTTCCCACAGATCCGGAATCCCAACGGGATCCATCCCCCTCCCCTTTCTCCCCGGCTTTTCCCTCAGCATTCCAAAGGGATTTACCCTGGGATTAAGGGAATTCTTTCCCCTTTTTCCCCCTGGCCGGACTTTGCCCGCTCCGGGGAGGGAAGAACCCGCCTTGGGAATCTCGCTCCGCCGGAATCCTCCGGAATCCGCCCGGCCCTGCCCTCGGGGGCGGAGGCGCTCCCGATTTTTCCGTTCCCGGAATTCTCCTGGATCCCCTTTTGGATCAATTTTCCCGGAGATCCATTCCCAAAAAAACCCAAAAAACCCCAAAAAATCCAAAAAAATCTGTGATCTCCGGGGTTTTTTTGGGGTTTTTTTTGGTTTTTTGGGAGTTTCCCAACCTTGGGAATTCCGGTTGGATTCCAGGTCAATCCCGGATTAGGAAAACCGGGAAAACCGGCCGTGCCTTGGGCCTCTCCCTGGATTTAACAATCCCAAATATTTTTTTAAATCCTTAGGATTCATCCCACGGCGTCTTCCCAGGAAGAGAAAAAAACCTGGGAATCTTCAAACAAGGAAAAATTCCCACCAAACCATCGGATCCACCGGGAATCCCACCCTCGGAAAGGGGGATTAAAAACAACGGGAAATGCTCCCAAAACCCCGATCCTCTCCGGATCCCGGCATAGAGGGATAAAAACCCGCCGGAAACCGGCGGGGGTGATGCTTCCGGCCCTCATTCCCGAGTTTTTCCCGGGAATTCCGGGATCATGGCGGAGCACCAGGAGCTGCTGGCGGAGATGCCGGCGGTTTCCCGGCTCAGCACCCCGGAGCGGCTCCGGCACGCCCAGAAGCGCCGGGCGCAGCAGCTGCGGAAATGGGCGCAGGCGGAGAAGGAAACGCCGGGAATGGGAGCGGGAAGCGAGCGGAGGAGGAGGAGGAGGAGGAAAAGCGGGAAGAGGGTGACGTTCCCGGCCAGCGTCCGGCTCCTGGAAGCGGCGGCGCGGCGCGACGCCGAGGAAGGTGCGGGAAAAAAAAGGGGGAAAAGGGAAAAAAAAAGGGAAAAAAAAAGGAGGAATTTCCTTCCCCGGGGGTTTGGTGTGGGAAGGAAGCGGGAATGGGAATGGGGAGGTGGAGCCTTGGAATTTCCAGTGGAATTTCCATTGGAATTTCCATTGTGTGTCTTGGAATTTCCACTGGAATCCTTGGAATTTTCATTGGAATTTCCAGTGGAATTTCCATTGGAGTTTCCATTGGGATCCTTGGAATTTCTGTTGGGATCCTTGGAATTTCCATTGGAATTTCCATTGGAATTTCCGTTGAGTGTCTTGGAATTTCCAGTGGAATTTCCATTGGGATCCTTGGGATTTCCATTGGAATTTTCATTGGAATTTCCATTGGAATTTGCAGTGGAATCCTGGGAATTTCCATTGGAATTTCCATTGGGTGTCTTGGAATTTCCATTGGAATTTCCATTGAAATTTCCATTGAGATCCTTGGAATTCCCATTGGGATCCTTGGAATTTCCAGTGGAATTTTCCTTGGAATTTCCATTGGAATTTCCGTTGGGATCCTTGGAATTTTTGTTGGAATCCTTGGAATTTCCATTGGAATTTCCATTGGGATTTTTGGAATTTCCATTGGAATTTCCATTGGGATC
Organism: Poecile atricapillus; assembly: GCF_030490865.1. Classification (NCBI taxonomy): domain Eukaryota; kingdom Metazoa; phylum Chordata; class Aves; order Passeriformes; family Paridae; genus Poecile; species Poecile atricapillus. The sequence goes on along the minus strand of NC_081250.1, from coordinate 153,160,787 downwards.
CTTGGAATTTTAATTGGAATTTCCATTGGGTGTCTTGGAATTTCCAGTGGAATTTCCATTGGAATTTCCGTTGAGTGTCTTGGAATTTCCATTGGAATTTCCATTGGGATTTTTGGAATTTCCATTGGAATTTCCATTGGAATCCTTGAAATTTCCAGTGGAATTTCCATTGGGTATCTTACAATTTCCAGTGGAATTTCCATTGGAATTTCCAGTGGAATCATTGGAATTTCCATTGGAATTCCCATTGGAATTTCTGCTGGGATCCTTGGAATTTCCATTGGGTGTCTTGGAATTTCCATTGGAATTTCCTTGGAATTTCAAGTGGAATCTTTGGAATTTCCATTGGAATTCCCATTGGAATCCTTGGAATTTCCATTGGAATTCCTATTGGGTGTCTTGGAATTTCCAGTGGAATGCTTGGAATTTCCATTAGGTGTCTTGGACTTTCCATTGGGTGTCTTGGAATTCCCATTGGAATTTCCATTGGAATTCCCATTGGAATTTCAGTTTGGATCCTTGGAATTTTCATTGGAATTCCCATTGGAATTTCCATTGGGATCCCTGGAATTTCCACTGGGATCCCTGGAATTTCCACTGGAATTCTTGGAATTCCCTTTGGGATTCTTGGAATTTCCATTGGAATTTCCATTGGGATCCTTGGAATTTCCATTGGAATTCCTGGAATTCCCATTGGGATCCTTGGTGGAATTCCCACTGGGATCCCTGGAATTTCCACTGGAATTCTTGGAATTCCCTTTGGGATTCTTGCAATTTCCATTGGAATCCTTGGAATTTCCATTGGGATACTCCATGATTCCATTGGGATCCTTGGAATTCCCATTGGAATCCCTGCAATTCCCACTGGGATCCCTGGAATTCCCGTTGGAATCACTGGAACTTCCACTGGAATTCCCTTTGGGATTCTTGCAATTTCCATTGGAATTTCCATTGGAATCCTTGGAATTCCCATTGGGATCCTCGGAATTCCTGTTGGAATCCCTGGAATTCCCATTGGAATCCCTGGAATTTCCACTGGGATCCCTGGAATTTCCACTGGAATTCTTGGAATTCCCTTTGGGATTCTTGGAATTTCCATTGGGATACTGCATCATTACAGTGGGATCCTTGGAATTTCCATTGGAATTCCTGGAATTCCAATGGAAATTCCAAGGATTCCAATGGAAATTCCAATGGAAATTCCCATTGGGATCCTTGGAATTTTTCATTGAAATCCCTGGAATTTCCACTGGAATCCGAGGAATTTTCATTGGAATTTCTGTTGGGATCCTTGGAATTTTCATTGGGATTTTTATTGGGATCCTAGGAATTTCCATTGGGATCCCTGGAATTCCCATTGGGATCCCTGGAATTTCCACTGGAATTCTTGGAATTCCCTTTGGGATTCTTGGAATTTCCATTGGAATTTCCATTGGGATCCTTGGAATTTCCATTGGAATTCCTGGTATTCCCATTGGGATCCTTGGTGGAATTCCCACTGGAATCCCTGGAATTTCCACTGGGATCCCTGGAATTTCCACTGGAATTCTTGGAATTCCCGTTGGGATTCTTGGAATTTCCATTGGAATTTCCATTGGAATCCTTGGAATTTCCATTGGAATTTCCATTGGAATTCTTGGAATTCCCTTTGGGATTCTTGGAATTTCCATTGGAATTTCCATTGGAATCCTTGGAATTTCCATTGGAATTTCCATTGGAATCCTTGGAATTTCCATTGGGATACTCCATGATTCCATTGGGATCCTTGGAATTCCCATTGGGATCCTTGGTGGAATTCCCGTTGGAATCACTGGAACTTCCACTGGAATTCCCTTTGGGATTCTTGCAATTTCCATTGGAATTTCCATTGGAATCCTTGGAATTCCCATTGGGATCCTCGGAATTCCCACTGGAATCCCTGGAATTCCCACCAGGACCCTTGGAACATCCCTCCCCTGGGATTCCCCCGGCATTCCCGGCGGGAATTCCCACTCCCTTCCCGTCCCTCCGCAGTCCGGCAGTTCCTGGAGAGCGGGATCAGCCCCGACCTGTGCAACGAGGACGGGCTGACGGCGCTGCACCAGGTATTCCCGCAATTCCCGCAATTCCCGGCCATTCCCGGCCATTCCCGGGAATCCCCGGCGTTCCGGAGCCGGCTCCTTCCCGCCAATCCCGGGAGGATCCGGCTCCTTCCCGGCGCTGACTCCGATCTCCCGGATCCGGGGATTTTCCATCCCAGCTCCATCCCTTCATCCCCTGAATCCCGGTGATCCCAGATCCGGGCGTTTCCCATCCCAAATCCCGATGTTCACGTCCTTCCCATCCTGTTGATTGGTGATCCTGGATCCCAGTGATCCCGAATCCCGCTGATCCCACATCCCAGAGATCCCAAATCCCGGTGATCCCGAATCCCGCTGATCCCAAATCCTGCTGATCCTGAATCCCGGTGATCCTGAATCCCGGAGATCCCAAATCCCAGAGATCCCGAATCCCAGTGATCCCAAACCCAAGCCCTTCCCATCCCAATTATTGGTGATCCGAGATCCCACTGATACTGAATCCCAGAGATCTGGAATCCCGGTGATCCCAAATCCCAGAGATCCCAAATCCAGGCCCTTCCCATCCCATTGATGGGAGATCCCAAATCCCGGTGATCCCAAATCCTGGTGATCCCAGATCCCAGTGATCCTGAATCCCAGAGATCCTAAATCCCAGTGATCCCAAATCCCAGAGATCCCAAACCCAGGCCCTTCCCATCCCATTGATGGGAGATCCCAGATCCCGGTGATCCCAAATCCCAGAGATCCCAAATCCCAGAGATCCCAAATCCCAGAGATCCTGAATCCCAGTGATCCCAAACCCAAGCCCTTCCCATCCCAATTATTGGTCATCCCAGATCCCGCTGATCCTGAATCCCAGAGATCCCAAATCCCAGAGATCTGGAATCCCGGTGATCCCAAATCCCAGAGATCCCAAACCCAGGCCCTTCCCATCCCATTGATGGGAGATCCCAAATCCCGGTGATCCCAGATCCTGGTGATTCCAAATCCCAGAGATCCTGAATCCCAGAGATCCCAAATCCCGGTGATCCCAGATCCCGGTGATCCCAAATCCCAGAGATCCTGAATCCCAGAGATCCCAAATCCCGGTGATCCCAGATACCGGTAATCCCAAATCCCAAGATCCCAGCTCCAGGCCCTTCCCTGCCCCTCTTCCATCCCAAATCCCAGGATCCCAGATCCCGGTGATCCCAAATCCCAGGATCCCAGATCCCGGTGATCCCAAATCCCAGAGATCCCGGATCCCGAGATCCCGGCTCCGCGCCCTTCCCGTCCCATTGACCTCTGGCATCCCAGCACTGCCCTTCCCCTTCCCGTTATTCCTGCCCCGTTCCCAATCCCATTCCCGTTCCCATTGCCCTTCCCGTTATTCCTGCCCCGTTCCCATTCCCGTTCCCATTCCCCTTCCCGTTATTCCTGCCCCGTTCCCAATCCCATCCCCGTTCCCATTCCCATCCTCATTCCCATTCCTGTTCCCATTCCTGTTATTCCTGCCCCGTTCCCAATCCCATCCCCATTCCCATTCCCATTCCCAATCCTGTCCCCATTCCCATTCCTGTTCCTATTCCTGTTATTCCTGCCCCGTTCCCAATCCCATTCCCACCATTCCCATTCCCATTTTCCCATCATTCCCACCTTGTTTTCCCATTCCCATTTTCCCATTCCCACCCCAATCTCATTCCCATTCCCATTATTCCCAATCCCATTCCCACCCCATTCCCAATCTCATTTTCCCATCATTCCCACCATTCCCATTCCCATTTTCCCGCCATTCCCACCTCTCCCGCTGGTCCGGCTGCTCCCAGACCATGGAATCCCATTCCCAATCCCATTGTTCCCATTCCCATTGTTCCCATTCCCAATCCCATTGTTCCCATTCCCATTGTTCCCGTCATTCCCATCATTCCCATCATTCCCAGAGCTGCATTGATGACTCTCTCCCACTGGTCCAGCTGCTCTTGGACCATCAAATCCCATTGTTCCCATTCCCAATCCCATTGTTCCCAATCCCATTGTTCCCAATCCCATTGTTCCCATTCCCAATCCCATTGTTCCCATTCCCATTGTTCCCATTCCCATTCCCATTGTTCCCACTCCCAATCCCCTTGTCCCCAATCCCATTCCCACCATTCCCATTGTTCCCATTCCCATTGTTTCCATTCCCAATCCCATTGTTCCCATTCCCATTGTTCCCGCCATTCCCATTCCCATTTTCCCACCATTCCCATTGTTCCCACTCCCATTGTTCTCATTCCCATTCCCATTGTTCCCATTCCCATTGTTCCCATTCCCATTCCCATTGTTCCCATTCCCAATCCCCCTGTTCCCAATCCCACTCCCACCATTCCCATTGTTCCCATTCCCATTGTTCCCGCCATTCCCATTCCCATTGTTCCCACCATTCCCATTCCCATTGTTCCCACCATTCCCATTGTTCCCACCATTCCCATTCCCATTGTTCCCGCCATTCCCATTCCCATTCCCAGAGCTGCATCGACGATTCTCTCCCTCTGGTCCGGCTGCTCCTGGATTCCGGCGCCGACGTCAACGCGCGCGACGCCGAGCTCTGGACGCCGCTGCACGCCGCCGCCACCTGCGGCCACCTGGGGCTGGTGCGGCTCCTGCTCCAACGGTACCCGGAATTCTGCATCCCGAAATTCCCAATCCCAAAATTATCCATCCCAAAATCATCCATCCCAAAATGATCCCAAAATTATCCATCCCAAAATTATCCATCCCAAAATTATCCATCCCGGGATTCTGCACGCCGCCGCCACCTGGCGGCCACCTGGGGCTGGTGCGGCTCCTGCTCCAACGGTACCCGGAATTCTGCATCCCGAAATTCCCAATCCCAAAATCATCCATCCCAAAATTATCCATCCCAAAATTATCCCAAAATTATCCATCCTGGAATTATCCATCCCGGGATTCTGGACGCCGCAGCCACCTGGCGGCCACCTGGGGCTGGTGCGGCTCCTGCTCCAACGGTACCCGGAATTCCCGGTCCCAAAATTATCCATCCCAAAGTTATCCATCCCAAAATTATCCATCCCAAAATTATCCCAAAATTATCCATCCCAAAATTCTCCATCCCGGAATTATCCATCCCAAAATTATCACGAAATTATCCATCTCAAAATTATCCATCCTGAAATTATCCATCCCGAAATTATCCTGAAATGATCCATCCCAGGATTATCCCAAAATTATCCATCCTGAAATTATCCTTCCCAAAATTATCCATCCCAAAGTTATCCATCCCAGGATTATCCCGAAATTATCCCAAAATTATCCATCCCAAAATTATCCATCCAGGGATTATCCCGAAATTATCCCAAAATTATCTGTCCCGGAATTGTCCATCCCAAAATTATCCATTCCAAAATTATCCATCCTGAAATTATCCCGAAATTATCCCAAGATTATCCATCCCAAAATTATCCCAAAATTACCCATCCCAAAATTATCCATCCAGGGATTATCCCAAAATTATCCCAAAATTCCCTATCCCAAAATTATCCCAAAATTATCCATCCCAAAATTATCCCGAAATTATCCTGAAATTATCCATCCCAGGATTATCCCGAAATTATCCCGAAATTATCCGTCCCGGGATTTGATCCCAAAATTGTCCTTCCTGGGATTATATCCCTGAGTTATCCAGCCTGGAATTGTCCCAAAATTATCCATCCCAAAATTATCCCAAAATTATCCATCCCGAAATTTTCCGTCCTGAAATTATCCATCCCGAAATTATCCTGAAATGATCCATCCCGGGATTATCCCAAAATTATCCATCCAGGGATTATCCCAAAATTATTCATCCCAAAGTTATCCATCCCAGGATTATCCCGAAATTATCCCAAAATTATCCCAAAATTATCCATCCCAAAATTATCCATCCCGAAATTCTCCATCCTGAAATTATCCATCCCGGGATTATCCCGAAATTATCCCGAAATTATCCGTCCCGGGATTGGATCCCAAAATTGTCCTTCCTGGGATTATATCCCTGAATTATCCAGCCTGGAATTGTCCCAAAATTATCCATCCCAAAATTATCCATCCCAAAATTATCCCAAAATTATCCGTCCCGAAATTCTCCATCCTGAAATTATCCATCCAGGGATTATCCCAAAATTATCCATCCCAAAATTCTCCATCCTGAAATTATCCATCCAGGGATTATCCCGAAATTATCCCAAAATTCCCTATCCCAAAATTATCCCAAAATTACCCATCCCAGAATTATCCATCCCAGGATTGCCGATCCCAGGAATTATCCAGGAATTGTGCATCCCAGGATTGCTGATCCTGGATTTTCCCCTCCATCCTGGAATTGTCCATCCCGGGATTGCTGATCCCAGAATTATCCCAGATTTTTCCCTGTATCCCAGAATTTTTGATCCTGGATTTCCCCCCTGTATCCCAGATTTTTTCCCCCTGTATCCCGGAGTTTCTGATCCCAGAATTTCTCCTCCCTGCCAGTGTATCCCAGGGTTTCTGACCCCGGAATTCCCGGTGTATCCCAGGGTTTCTGATTCCCAGAATTCCTGGTGTATCCCAGGGTTTCTGATTCCCAGAATTCCTGGTGTATCCCGGTGTATCCCGGGGTTGTTTCCGACCCCGGAATTCCCAGGATTTCCCCCCGGTGTGGTTTCCGACCCCGGAATTCCTGGGATTTCTCCCTGCTGTGGTTTCTGACCCCGGAATTCCCGGGATTTCCCCCCGGTGTGGGTTCCGACCCCGGAATTCCCGGGATTTCCCCCCCGGTGTGGTTTCCGACCCCGGAATTCCCGGGATTTCCCCCCGGTGTGGATTCTGACCCCGGAATTCCCGGGATTCCCGGGATTTCCCTCCCTTCCCTCCCCCCGGCAGCGGTGCGGACCTGCTGGCGGTGAATTCCGACGGGAATTTGCCGTACGATCTCTGCGAGGACGAGGCCACCCTGGACTGCCTGGAGAGCGCCATGGCCGACAGAGGTGAGAGCGGGGAAACACCCCAGAAACACCCCCAAAAACACCCCAAAATCACCCCAAAAACATCCCAAAAACACCCCAAAAAACCCCAGAAATCATCACCAGAAACAACCCAAAACCACCCCAAAATCACCCCAAAAACAACCCAAAAACACCCTGAAAACACCCCAGAAACACCCCGAAAACAACCAGAAATCATCACCCCCAAACCACCCCAAAATCACCCCAAAAACACCCAGAAATCATCGACAAAAACATTCCAAAAACACACCAAAGTAACTCTGAAAACAACCCAAAAACACCCCAAAAACAACCCAAACTCATCACCCCGAAAACACCACAAAATCACCCCAAAAACACCCTGAAAACAACCCAAAATCACCCCAAAAATCACCCCAAAAACACCCTGAAAACAACCCAAAATCATCACCCCAAAAATACCCCAAAACCACCCCAAAATACACCCAAAACCACCCCAAAAAACAACCCAAAATCACCCCAAAAACACCCCAAAACCAACCCAAAAACACCCTGAAAACACCCCTAAAACAACCAGAAATCATCACCCCAAAACCACCCCAAAATCACCCCAAAAACAACCCAAAAACACCCAGAAATCATCACCAAAAACAACCCAAAACCACACCAAAACACCCCAAAATCATCACTAAAAGCACCCCAAAATCACCCCAAAAACACCCCAAAAACACCCCAAAACCAACCCAAAATCATCACCCCAAAAACACCCAAAAATACCTCCAAAACAACCCAAAATCATCACCCAAAAAACACCCCGGAAACACCCCAAAAACAACCCAAAACCACCCCAAAATCACCCCAAAAATCACCCCAAAAACACCCAGAAATCATCACCAAAAACAACCCAAAACCACACTAAAATCACCCCAAAAACAACCCAAAATCATCACCCCAAAAACAACCCAAAACCACCTCAAAATCACCCCAAAACCACCCAGAAATCATCACCAAAAACAACCCAAAGCCACACTAAAATCACCCCAAAATCACTCCAAAAACAACCCAAAATCATCACCCCAAAAACACCCCAAAATCACCCCAAAAATCACCCCAAAAACACCCCAAAATCACCCAAAAAATCACCCCAAAAACACCCAGAAATCATCACCAAAACCACCCCAAAATCATCACCAAAATCACAACAAAACCACCCCAAAATCCCCCTGAAATCACCCCAAAAACACCCCAAAGACACCCCAAAAACAACCCAAAAAAAACCCAAAATCATCACCCCACAAACAACCCAAAAACACCCCGAAAACACCCCGAAAACATCAACAAAAACAACCCAAAATTATCACCAAAATCACCCAAAAACACCCCAAAAACACCCTAAAATCACCCCAAAATGACCCTAAAAACACCCCAAAAACTCCCCGCAATCACCCCAAAATCAGCACCAAAACCAACCTAAAACCACACCAAAATCACCCCCAAAACACCCCAAAAACACCCCAAAACCACCCCAAAATGACTGCAAAACCACCCCTAAAACAACCAAAAATCACACCAAAGTCATCACCCCAAAATCACCTCAAAACCACCCCAAAAACAACCCAAAATCATCACCAAAAACAACCCAAAATCACCCCAAATATCACCCCACAAACACCCCAAAACCACACCAAAAACACCCTGAAATCAACCCAAAATCACCCCAAAACCAAGCCAAAAACAACCCCAAAAACAACCCAAAATCGTCACCCCAAAAACACCCCGAAATCACCCCAAAAAACACCAAAACACACCAAAATCACCCCAAAATCATCACCAAAAACAACCCAAAAACACCCCAAAATCACCCCAAAAATCACCCCAAAAATGCCCCAAAATCACCCCAAAAACGCCACAAAATCACCCCAAAAACAACCCAAAATCATCACCAAATCACACCAAAATCATCACCTGAAAATCACCTGAAATCACCCCAGAATCACCTGAAATGACCCAAAATGACCTGAAATTACCCAAAATGACCCAAAATGACCCAAAATCCCCTGAATTGAGCCCAATTTCCCCGCAGGGATCATGCAGGAGGTGATCGAGGCGGCGCGGGCGGACACCGAGCGCTCGATGCTCCCCAGAAATCACCCCCAAAATCCCCTGAAATCACCCCAAAATCACCTGAAATCACCCCAAAATCACCTGAAATGACCCAAAATGACCCAAAATGACCCAAAATGGGCTGAATTGAGCCCAATTTCCCTGCAGGGATCACGCAGGAGGTGATCGAGGCGGCGCGGGCGGCCACCGAGCGCTCGATGCTCCCCAGAAATCACCCCAAAATCACCTGAAATCACCCCAAAATCACCTGAAATGACCCAAAATGCCCCAAAATGACCCAAACTGACCCAAAATCACCTTAAATGACCCAAAATGCCCCAAAATGCCCTGAATTGATCCGGATTTCCCCGCAGGGATCACGCAGGAGGTGATAGAGGCGGCGCGGGCGGCCACCGAGCACTCGATGCTCCCCAGAAATCACCCCCAAAATCCCCTGAAATCACCCCAAAATCACCTGAAATCACCCTGAAATGACCCAAAATCACCCAAAATGAGCCAAAATGACCCAAAATGAGCCAAAATTGGCTGAATTGAGCCCAATTTCCCCGCAGGGATCACGCAGGAGGTGATCGAGGCGGCGCGGGCGGGCACCGAGCGCTTGATGCTCCCCAGAAATCACCCCCAAAATCACCCCAAAATCCCCTGAAATCACCCCAAAATCACCTGAAATGACCCAAAATGCCCCAAAATGCCCCAAAATGCCCCAAAATCCCCTGAATTGAGCCGGATTTCCCCGCAGGGATCACGCAGGAGGTGATAGAGGCGGCGCGGGCGGCACCGAGCGCTCGATGCTCCCCCAAAATCACCCCAAAATCCCCTGAAATCACCCCAAAATCACCTGAAATCACCCCAAAATGACCCAAAATCACCTGAAATGACCCAAAATGACCCAAAATGCCCCAAAATGCCCCAAAATCCCCTGAATTGAGCCGGATTTCCCCGCAGGGATCACGCAGGAGGTGATCGAGGCGGCGCGGGCGGGCACCGAGCGCTTGATGCTCCCCAGAAATCACCCCCAAAATCACCCCAAAATCACCTGAAATCACCTGAAATCACCCCAAAATCACCTGAAATGACCCAAAATGACCCAAAATGACCCAAAATGACCCAAAATGCCCAGAATTGAGCCCAGTTTCCCTGCAGGGATCACGCAGGAGGTGATCGAGGCGGCGCGGGCGGCCACCGAGCGCTCGATGCTCCCCAGAAATCACCCCCAAAATCACCTGAAATCACCCCCAAAATCACCTGAAATCACCCCAAAATCACCTGAAATGACCCAAAATCACCTGAAATCACCCCAAAATCACCTGAAATGACCCAAAATGCCCCAAAATCCCCTGAATTGAGCCCAAACTCCCCGCAGGGATCACGCAGGAGGTGATAGAGGCGGCGCGGGCGGCCACCGAGCGCTCGATGCTCCCCAGAAATCACCCCCAAAATCCCCAGAAATCACCCCCAAAATCCCCAGAAATGACCCAAAATCACCTGAAATCACCCCAAAATCACCTGAAATCACCCCAAAATGCCCCAAAATGCCCCAAAATGCCCCAAAATGCCCCAAAATGCCCTGAATTGAGGCGGATTTCCCCGCAGGGATCACGCAGGAGGTGATCGAGGCGGCGCGGGCGGGCACCGAGCGCTCGATGCTCCCCAGAAATCACCCCCAAAATCACCTGAAATCACCCCAAAATCACCTGAAATCACCCCAAAATCACCTGAAATCACCCCAAAATCACCCAAAATGCCCCAAAATGCCCCAAAATGCCCTGAATTGAGCCGGATTTCCCTGCAGGGATCACGCAGGAGGTGATCGAGGCGGCGCGGGCGGCCACCGAGCGCTCGATGCTCCCCAGAAATCACCCCCAAAATCACCCCAAAATCCCCTGAAATCACCCCAAAATCACCTGAAATGACCCAAAATGACCCAAAATGCCCCAAAATGATCCAAAATCCCCTGAATTGAGCCCAATTTCCCTGCAGGGATCACGCAGGAGGTGATCGAGGCGGCGCGGGCGGCCACCGAGCGCTCGATGCTCCCCAGAAATCACCCCCAAAATCCCCTGAAATCACCCCAAAATCACCTGAAATCACCTCAAAATCACCTGAAATCACCCAAAATGACCCAAAATCACCTGAAATGACCCAAAATGACCCAAAATGGGCTGAACTGAGCCCAATTTCCCTGCAGGGATCCCACAGGAGGTGATCGAGGCGGCGCGGGCGGGCACCGAGCGCTCGATGCTCCCCAGAAATCACCCCCAAAATCACCCCAAAATCCCCTGAAATCACCCCAAAATCACCTGAAATCACCCCAAAATGACCCAAAATCACCTGAAATGACCCAAAATGACCCAAAATGCCCCAAAATGCCCCAAAATCCCCTGAATTGAGCCGGATTTCCCCGCAGGGATCACGCAGGAGGCGATCGAGGCGGCGCGGGCGGGCACCGAGCGCTCGATGCTCCCCAGAAATCACCCCCAAAATCACCTGAAATCACCCCAAAATCACCTGAAATCACCCCAGAATCACCTGAAATGACCCAAAATGCCCCAAAATGACCCAAAATCCCCTGAATTGAGCCGGATTTCCCCGCAGGGATCACGCAGGAGGCGATCGAGGCGGCGCGGGCGGGCACCGAGCGCTCGATGCTCCCCAGAAATCACCCCCAAAATCACCTGAAATCACCCCAAAATCACCTGAAATCACCCCAAAATCACCTGAAATGACCCAAAATGCCCCAAAATGACCCAAAATCCCCTGAATTGAGCCGGATTTCCCCGCAGGGATCACGCAGGAGGCGATCGAGGCGGCGCGGGCGGGCACCGAGCGCTCGATGCTCCCCAGAAATCACCCCCAAAATCACCTGAAATCACCCCAAAATCACCTGAAATGACCCAAAATGACCCAAAATGAGCCAAAATGCCCCAAAATGACCCAAAATCCCCTGAATTGAGCCCAAACTCCCCGCAGGGATCACGCAGGAGGTGATCGAGGCGGCGCGGGCGGCCACCGAGCGCTCAATGCTCCCCAGAAATCACCCCCAAAATCACCTGAAATCACCCCAAAATCACCTGAAATGACCCAAAATGACCCAAAATGCCCCAAAATGCCCCAAAATCCCCTGAATTGAGGCGGATTTCCCCGCAGGGATCACGCAGGAGGCGATCGAGGCGGCGCGGGCGGGCACCGAGCGCTCGATGCTCCCCAGAAATCACCGCCAAAATCACCCCAAAATCCCCTGAAATCACCCCAAAATCACCTGAAATCACCCCAAAATGACCCAAAATCACCTGAAATGACCCAAAATGCCCCAAAATCCTCTGAATTGAGGCGGATTTCCCCGCAGGGATCACGCAGGAGGTGATCGAGGCGGCGCGGGCGGGCACCGAGCGCTCGATGCTCCCCAGAAATCACCCCCAAAATCACCCCAAAATCCCCTGAAATCACCTGAAATCACCCCAAAATCACCTGAAATGACCCAAAATGACCCAAAATGACCCAAAATGACCCAAAATGACCCAAAATCCCCTGAATTGAGCCCAATTTCCCCGCAGGGATCACGCAGGAGGTGATAGAGGCGGCGCGGGCGGGCACCGAGCGCTCGATGCTCCCCAGAAATCACCCCCAAAATCACCCCAAAATCACCCCAAAATCAACTGAAATCACCCCAAAATCACCTGAAATCACCCCAAAATCACCTGAAATCACCCCAAAATCACCTGAAATCACCCCAAAATGACCCAAAATGCCCCAAAATGGGCTGAATTGAGCCCAATTTCCCCGCAGGGATCACGCAGGAGGTGATCGAGGCGGCGCGGGCGGGCACCGAGCACTCGATGCTCCCCAGAAATCACCCCCAAAATCACCTGAAATCACCCCAAAATCCCCTGAAATCACCCCAAAATCACCTGAAATGACCCAAAATGACCCAAAATGACCCAAAATGCCCCAAAATCCCTTGAATTGAGCCCAATTTCCCCGCAGGGATCACACAGGAGGTGATCGAGGCGGCGCGGGCGGGCACCGAGCGCTCGATGCTCCCCAGAAATCACCCCCAAAATCACCCCAAAATCACCTGAAATCACCCCAAAATCACCTGAAATGCCCCAAAATCACCTGAAATCACCCCAAAATCACCTGAAATGACCCAAAATGACCCAAAATGCCCCAAAATGCCCCAAAATCCCCTGAATTGAGCCGGATTTCCCCGCAGGGATCACGCAGGAGGTGATTGAGGCGGCGCGGGCGGGCACCGAGCGCTCGATGCTCCCCAGAAATCACCCCCAAAATCACCCCAAAATCACCCCAAAATCCCCTGAAATCACCCCAAAATCACCTGAAATGACCCAAAATGCCCCAAAATGACCCAAAATCCCCAGAATTGAGCCCAAACTCCCCGCAGGGATCACGCAGGAGGTGATCGAGGCGGCGCGGGCGGGCACCGAGCGCTCGATGCTCCCCAGAAATCACCCCCAAAATCACCCCCAAAATCACCTGAAATCACCCCAAAATCACCTGAAATGACCCAAAATGCCCCAAAATGACCCAAAATCCCCTGAATTGAGCCGGATTTCCCTGCAGGGATCACGCAGGAGGTGATCGAGGCAGCGCGGGCGGGCACCGAGCGCTCGATGCTCAGGGAGATCCGGGAGCTGCTCCGGGCTGGAGCTGAACTGGACACGCCCCGGGGACACGGAGCCACCCTGGTGAGAGGGGACACTGGGGACATCACTGGGGACATTGGGGACATCCTGGGGACGTCACTGGGGACATGGAGCCACCCTGGTGAGAGGGGACACTGGGGACATCACTGGGGACATCATTGGGGACACTGAGGGGACACTGAGGGGACACTGAGGGGACACGGAGCCACCCTGGTGAGAGGGGACAGTGGGGACATTTGGGGACATCCTGGGGACACTGAGGGGACATCGGGGACACTGAGGGGACATCACTGGGGACATGGAGCCGCCCTGGTGAGAGGGGACATTGGGGACATCACTGGGGACACCAAGGGGACATCGGGGACATCGGGGACATTGGGGACATTGGATACATCACTGGGGACACGGAGCCACCCTGGTGAGAGGGGACAGTGGGGACACTGAGGGGACATCATTGGGGACATTGGGGACACTGAGGGGACACGGAGCCACCCTGGTGAGAGGGGACACTGGGGACACTGAGGGGACATCATTTGGGACATCACTGGGGACACGGAGGGGACATTGGGGACATCCTGGGGACATGATTGGGGACATTGGGGACACCCCGGGGACATCCTGGGGACATTGAGGGGACATCACTGGGGACATTGGGGACATCACTGGGGACATCCTGAGCACATTGGGGACAGTGAGGGGACACGGAGCCACCCTGGTGAGAGGGGACATTGGGGACATTTGGGGACATTGGGGACATCATTGGGGACATTGGGGACACTGAGGGGACATCACTGGGGACACGGAGCCGCCCTGGTGAGAGGGGACATTGGGGACATCACTGGGGACACCAAGGGGACATCGGGGACATCGGGGACATTGGGGACATTGGATACATCACTGGGGACACGGAGCCACCCTGGTGAGAGGGGACAGTGGGGACACTGAGGGGACATCATTTGGGACATCACTAGGGACACGGAGGGGACATTGGGGACATCCTGGGGACATCATTGGGGACATTGGGGACACCCCGGGGACATCATTGGGGACACCCCAGGGACATCCTGGGGACATTGAGGGGACATCACTGGGGACATTGGGGACATCACTGGGGACATCCTGAGGACATTGGGGACAGTGAGGGGACACAGAGCCACCCTGGTGAGAGAGGACATTGGGGACATCACTGGGGACATCCTGAGGACATTGGGGACAGTGAGGGGACACAGAGCCACCCTGGTGAGAGGGGACAGAGGGGACATCCTGGGGACATCATTGGGGACACTGAGGGGACATTGGGGACAGTGGGGACATCACTGGGGACGTTGGGGACACTGAGGGGACATTGAGGGGACACTGAGGGGACACTGAAGGGACACAGAGCCACCCTGGTGAGAGAGGACAGTGGGGACACTGAGGGGACAGTGGGGACATCCTGGTGGGTGTGGGGACATTGGGGGGGGGACACTGGTGGGGGTTGGGGATGCCGGTGACACTGGGGGGGTCAGGGTGACACTGGGGTGACACTGGGGGACACTGGGGGACGCTGGGGGTGACACAGGGGGTGACAGTGGTGACACTGGGGTGACACTGGGGGGGTCACAGTGACACTGGTGACACTGGGGGGGTCAGGGTGACACTGGGGTGACAGTGGGGTGACACTGGGGGGACACTGGGGGACACTGGGGGTGACACCGGGTGACACTGGGGTGACACTGGGTGACACTGGGGTGACACTGGGGGGGTCAGGGTGACACTGGGGTGACAGTGGGGTGACACTGGGGGGACACTGGGGGACACTGGGGGTGACACCGGGTGACACTGGGGTGACACTGGGTGACACTGGGGTGACACTGGTGGGGTCAGGGTGACACTGGGGTGACACTGGGGTGACACTGGGTGACACTGGGGGGGTCAGGGTGACACTGGTGACACTGGGGGTGACACTGGGTGACACTGGGGGGGTCAGGGTGACACCAGGACCCTCCTCATCCCCCAGACCCTTTCACCCACAAACCCCCCCATTCCCCCAGTGTCACCAAAGTGCCACCAGTGTCCCCAAACTGTCCCCAAATGTCCCCAAATGTCCCAAACTGTCCCCAAATGTCACCAAATGTCCCCAAACCTCCCCAAATGTCCCAAACCTTTCCCCAACTGTCCCCAACTGTCCCCAATGTGTCCCCAAATGTCCCCAACTGTCCCCAAACTGTCCCCAACTGTCCCAAACGTGTCCCAAAATGTCCCCAGATGTCCCCAACTGTCCCAAACTGTCCCCAACTGTCCCCAATGTGTCCCCAGCTGCACGTGGCAGTGGCTCATGATTACCAAACCTCCCCAGACATGTCCCCAAATGTCCCCAATGTGTCCCCAAATGTCCCCTGTGTGTCCCCAGCTGCACGTGGCAGCCGCTCACGGTTACCAAACCTCCCCAAATGTCCCAAACCTTTCCCCAACTGTCCCCAAATGTCCTCAAATGTCCCAAACATGTCCCAAAATGTCCCCAACTGTCCCCAAATGTCCCCAAACGTGTCCCCTGTGTGTCCCCAGCTGCACGTGGCGGCGGCTCACGGCTTCCTGGAGGCGGCCGAGCTGCTGCTGGAGAACCGCGCCCGCCCCGACAGCCGCGACGACGACGGCTGGGAACCGCTGCACGCCGCAGCCTGCTGGGGACAGGTCTGGGACTGCCCAAAATACACCCAAATTCACCCAAAATACAGCCCAAAGCCACCCAAAAACACCCAAAATACACCCCAAAATACACACAAAATACACCCCAAAATACACCCCAAAATACACCCCAAAATACACCCAAATACACCCAAAATTCACCCAAAAATACAGCCAAAATACACCCAAAATATACCCAAAATACAGCCAAAATACAGCCAAAATACACCCAAAATACACCCCAAAACACAGCCAAAAACACCCCAAAATACACCCAAAATACACCCCAAAATACACCCCAAATTCACCCAAAATACAGCCAAAATACACCCAAAATACACCCCAAAATACACACAAAATACACCCCAAAACACAGCCAAAAACACCCAAAAACACCCAAAAATTCACCCAAAATACACCCCAAAATACACCCCAAAACACACCTGAAAAACACCCCAAAATTCACCCAAAATACACCCAAAATACACCCCAAAATACAGCCAAAAACACCCCAAATACACGCAAAATACACCCCAAAATACACCCCAAAATACACCTGAAAAACACCCCAAAATACACCCAAAATACACCCAAAATACTGCCAAAATACACCCAAAACCACCCAAAATACACCCAAAATACACCCCAAAATACACCCAAAATACACCCCAAAATACACCCAAAATACACCCAAAATACACCCCAAATACACCCAAAATACACCCAAAATACACCCAAAATACACCCCAAATACACCCAAAATACACCCAAAATACACCCAAAATACACCCAAAAACACCCAAAATACACCCCAAAATACACCCAAAATACACCCAAAATACAGCCAGAAATTCACCCAAAATACACCACAAAATACAGCCAAAATACACCCCAAAAACACCCAAAATACACCCCAAAATACAGCCAAAAACACCCAAAATACAGCCAGAAATTCACCCAAAATACACCCGAAAAACACCCCAAAATTCACCCAAAATACACCCCAAAATACACCCCAAAAACACCCCAAAATACACCCAAAATACACCCCAAAATACACACAAAATACACCCCAAAACCACCCAAAATACACCCCAAATTCACCCAAAATACACATCAAAATACACCCAAAATACACCCCAAAATACACCCCAAATACAGCCAAAATACACCCAAAATACACCCAAAATACACCCCAAAATACACCCCAAATACACCCAAAATACACCCAAAATACACCCCAAAATACACCCCAAATTCACCCAAAATATACCCAAAATACAGCCAAAAATACACCCAAAATACACCCAAAATACAGCCAAAATACACCCCAAAATACACCCCAAAACCACCCAAAATACAGCCCAAAATACACCCAAAATACACCCAAAATACACCCAAAATACACCCAAAATACACCCAAAATACACCCAAAATACACACAAAATACACCCAAAAACCACCCAAAAATTCACCCAAAATACACCCAAAATACACCCCAAAATACACCCAAAATACACCCAAAATACACCCCAAAATACAGCCAAAATACACCCAAAACCACCCAAAAATACACCCAAAATTCACCTAAAACCACCCAAAATACACCCAAAATACACCCAAAATACACCCAAAATACACCCAAAATACACCCCAAAATACACACAAAATACACCCCAAAACCACCCAAAATACACCCCAAATTCACCCAAAATACACCCCAAAAACACCCAAAATACACCCCAAAACCACCCCAAAATACACCCAAAATACACCTAAAATACAGCCAGAAATTCACCCAAAACCACCCCAAATACACCCAAAATACACCCAAAGCACACCCAAAATACAGCCAGAAATTCACCCAAAATACACCCGAAAAACACCCCAAAATTCACCCAAAATTCACTTAAAATACACCCAAAATACACCCCAAAATACACCCAAAAACACCCCAAAATTCACCCAAAAACCACACACAAAATACACCCAAAATACACCCAAAACCACCCCAAAAACTCCCCCCAAAATACACCCAAAATACACCCCAAAATACACCCAAAACCACCCCAAAACACACCCCGAAATTTGCCAAAAATTCACCCAAAATACACCCCAAAAACACCCCAAAATGCACCCAAAATACACCCAAAATACACCCAAAAACACACCCAGAAACACCCAAAATACACCCTAAAAACACACCCCAAAATTCGCTCAAAATTCACCCAAAAACGCCCCCAAAACACCGCAAATACACCCAAAATACAGCCAAAACCACCCAAAATACACCCTCAAATTCACCCCAAAATACACCCAAAACCACCCCCCAAACACACCCCAAAATTTGCCCAAACACACCCAAAAACACTCAAAATGCACCCAAAAATTCACCCAAAATACACCCAAAACCACCCCAAAAACTCACCCCAAAATACACCCAAAATACACCCAAAATACACCCAAAACCACCCCAAAATTCACCCAAAATACACCCCAAAACACACCTGAAAAACACCCCAAAATTCACCCAAAATACACCCAAAATACACCCAAAATACACCCAAAATACACCCAAAATACACCCAAAACCACCCCAAAATACACCCCAAAACACCCCAAAACACACCCGAAAAACACACCAAAATTCATCCAAAATTCACTTATAATACACCCAAAATACACCCCAAAATACACCCAAAAACACCCCAAAATTCACCCAAAAACCACACCCAAAATACACCCAAAATACACCCAAAACCACCCCAAAAACTCCCCCCAAAATACACCCAAAATACACCCAAACCACACCCAAAAATTCACCCAAAATACACCCAAAATACGGCCAAAAACGCCCCTCAAGCACACCCCAAAATTTGCCAAAAATTCACCCAAAATACACCCCAAACACACCCAAAACCACACAAAATACACCCAAAAATTCACCCAAAATACACCCAAAACCACCCCAAAACCACACCCCAAAACCACCCAAAATACACCCCAAAATACACCCAAAAACACCCCAAATTCACCCAAAATACACTCAAAATACAGCCAAAATACAGCCAAAAATTCACCCAAAATTCCCCTTTTTACTCCTTTTTTTACCCGCTGCACGCCGCAGCCTGCTGGGGACAGGTCTGAGAGTGCCCAAAAACACCCCAAATACACCCAAAATACACCCAAAACCACACCCCAAAACCACCCCAAAATACACCCCAAAACACCCCAAAACACACCCAAAAAACACACCAAAATTCATCCAAAATTCACTTATAATACACCCAAAATACACCCCAAAATACACCCAAAAACACCCCAAAATACACCCAAAAACCACACCCAAAATACACCCCAAACCACCCCAAAAACTCCCCCCAAAATACACCCAAAATACACCCAAACCACACCCAAAATACAGCCAAAATACACCCAAAATACAGCCAAAAACGCCCCTCAAGCACACCCCAAAATTTGCCAAAAATTCACCCAAAATACACCCCAAACACACCCAAAACCACACAAAATACACCCAAAAATTCACCCAAAATACACCCAAAACCACCCCAAAACCACACCCCAAAACCACCCAAAATACACCCCAAAATACACCCAAAAACACCCCAAATTCACCCAAAATACACTCAAAATACAGCCAAAATACAGCCAAAAATTCACCCAAAATTCCCCTTTTTACTCCTTTTTTTACCCGCTGCACGCCGCAGCCTGCTGGGGACAGGTCTGAGAGTGAACAAAAATACCCCAAATACACCCAAAAACACCCAAAATACACCCAAAAAACTCACCCCAAAACACCCCAAAAACACCCCAAAACACACACAAAATACACCCCAAAATTCACCTAAAAACACCCAAAATTCACCCAAATGCACATCTCAAAATTCACCCAAAACCCCCCAAAATTCACCCAAAAATACACCCAAAAACCACACCCAAAATACACCCAAAAACACCCCAAAACACACCCAAAACCCACCCCAAAATTCACTTAAAATACACCCAAAATACACCCCAAAATACACCCAAAAACACCCAAAATTCACCCAAAATACACCCAAAATACACCCAAAACCACACCCCAAAACCACCCCAAAATACACCCCAAAACACCCCAAAACACACCCGAAAAACACACCAAAATTCATCCAAAATTCACTTATAATACACCCAAAATACACCCCAAAATACACCCAAAAACACCCCAAAATTCACCCAAAAACCACACCCAAAATACACCCAAAATACACCCAAAACCACCCCAAAAACTCCCCCCAAAATACACCCAAAATAGACCCAAAATTTTCCCTTTTTTCCCTGTTTTTTCCCCATTTTTAACCATTTCTCTGTGTTTTTTCCCCATTTTCCCCCATTTTCCCCCATTTTTCCCCATTTTTAACCATTTCTCTGGATTCTTTCCCCCATTTTTTTGTGGTTTTCCTCCATTTTCCCACACTTTTTTTTTAGTTTTTCCCCCATTTTTCACCATTTCTCTGGGTTTTTTCCCCATTTTTCCCCATTTTTCCCCGTTTTTTCCCCATTTCTCCCCATTTTTGACCCTTTCTCTGTGTTTTTTCCCCATTTTTTTCATGTTTTTTCCCCATTTTCCCCATTTTAACCATTTCTTGCTGTTTTCTCCCCAAAAGCTGCCCCTGGCCGAGCTCCTGGTTGCCCACGGCGCCGACCTGGGAGCCAAATCCGCCCTGGACGAGACGCCCCTGGGTGGGTGAGGCCGGATTGGGGCAAAAACGCCCGAATTTGGGACATTTGGGGACATTTGGGGACATTTGGGGACATTTGGGGACATTTGGTGACATTTGGGGACATTTTGGGGACATTTGGGGACAGTTCAGTAACATTTGGGGACATTTGGTGACATTTGGGGACATTTGGTGACATTTGGGGACATTTGGGGACATTTGGGGACATTTGGTGACATTTGGGGACATTTGGGGACATTTGGTGACACTGAGGTGACATTTGGGGACATTTGGGGACATTTGGCGACATTTGGGGACATTTGGGGACATTTGGTGACATTTGGGGACATTTGGGGACATTTGGTGACACTGAGGTGACATTTTGGGGACATTTCAGTGACATTTGGGGACATTTGGTGACATTTGGGGACATTTCAGTGACATTTGGAGACATTTGGGGACATTTCAGTGACATTTGGGGACATTTGGGGACATTTGGGGACATTTCAGTGACATTTGGGGACATTTGGGGACATTTCAGTGACATTTGGGGACATTTGGTGACATTTGGTGACATTTGGCGACATTTGGGGAGATTTGGGGACATTTCAGTGACATTTGGGGACATTTGGGGACATTTCAGTGACATTAGGTGACATTTGGTGACATTTGGTGACATTTCAGTGACATTTCATGACATTTGGTGACATTTGAGGACATTTTGGTGACATTTCAGTGACATTTGGGGACATTTCAGTGACATTTCAGTGACATTTGGGGACATTTGGGGACATTTGGCGACATTTCAGTGACATTTGGTGACATTTGGGGACATTTGGGGACATATTGGTGATATTTGGTGACATTTGGGGACATTCCAGTGACATTTGGTGACATTTGGGGACATTTCAGTGACATTTGGGGACATTTGGGTGACATTTGAGGACATTTCAGGGACATTTGGGGACATTTTGGGACATTTCAGTGACATTTGGTGACATTTGGTGACATTTGGGGACATTTCAGTGACATTTGAGGACATTTCAGTGACATTAGGGGACATTTCAGTGACATTAGGGGACATTTGGTGACATTTCAGTGACATTTGGAGACATTTGGGGACATTTGGGGACTTTTGGGGGACATTTGGGGACATTTGGGGACATTTGGTGACACTGAGGTGACATTTGGTGACATTTGGTGACACTGAGGTGACATTTGGTGACACTCAGGTGACATTTGGTGACATTTGGTGACATTTTGGTGTCCCCAGATGTGTGTGGTGACAGTGACACCAGGACACGGCTCCTGGAGCTCCAGCAGAGACACTGAGGTGACACTGAGGTGACATTTGGTGACACTGAGGTGACATTTGGTGACACTGAGGTGACATTCAGGTGACATTTGGTGACATTTGGTGACACTGAGGTGACATTTGGTGACATTTTGGTGTCCCCAGATGTGTGTGGTGACAGTGACACGCGCTCCCGGCTCCTGGAGCTCCAGCAGAGACACTGAGGTGACATTTGGTGACACTGAGGTGACATTTGGTGACATTTGGTGACACTGAGGTGACATTTGGTGACACTCAGGTGACACTGAGGTGACATTTGGTGACACTCAGGTGACATTTTGGTGTCCCCAGATGTGTGTGGTGACAGTGACACGCGCTCCCGGCTCCTGGAGCTCCAGCAGAGACACTGAGGTGACATTTGGTGACACTCAGGTGACATTTGGTGACATTTGGTGACATTTTGGTGTCCCCAGATGTGTGTGGTGACAGTGACACCAGGACACGGCTCCTGGAGCTCCAGCAGAGACACTGAGGGGACACTGAGGTGACATTTGGTGACACTGAGGTGACATTTGGTGACACTCAGGTGACACTCAGGTGACATTTTGGTGACATTTGGTGACACTGAGGTGACATTTGGTGACACTCAGGTGACATTTGGTGACACTCAGGTGACATTTGGTGACACTGAGGTGACATTTGGTGACATTTGGTGACACTCAGGTGACACTCAGGTGACATTTTGGTGTCCCCAGATGTGTGTGGTGACAGTGACACCAGGACACGTCCCCTGGAGCTCCAGCAGAGACACTGAGGTGACATTTGGTGACACTCAGGTGACATTTGGTGACATTTGGTGACATTTGGTGACACTGAGGTGATACTGAGGTGACATTTGGTGACACTCAGGTGACATTTGGTGACATTTTGGTGTCCCCAGATGTGTGTGGTGACAGTGACACGCGCTCCCGGCTCCTGGAGCTCCAGCAGAGACACTGAGGTGACATTTGGTGACATTTGGTGACACTGAGGTGACATTTGGTGACACTGAGGTGACATTTGGTGACATTTGGTGACACTCAGGTGACACTCAGGTGACATTTTGTTGTCCCCAGATGTGTGTGGTGACAGTGACACCAGGACACGGCTCCTGGAGCTCCAGCAGAGACACTGAGGTGACATTTGGTGACATTTGGGGACATTTGGTGACACTCAGGTGACATTTTGGTGTCCCCAGATGTGTGTGGTGACAGTGACACCAGGACACGGCTCCTGGAGCTCCAGCAGAGACACTGAGGTGACACTGAGGTGACATTTGGTGACACTGAGGGGACATTTGGTGACACTCAGGTGACATTTGGTGACATTTGGTGACACTGAGGGGACATTTGGTGACACTCAGGTGACATTTGGTGACACTGAGGTGACATTTGGTGACACTGAGGTGACATTTGGTGACATTTGGTGACACTCAGGTGACATTTTGGTGTCCCCAGATGTGTGTGGTGACAGTGACACGCGCTCCCGGCTCCTGGAGCTCCAGCAGAGACGCGCGGCCGTGCTGAGGTCGCAGGAGAAACAGAAATCGCTGCTGCAGAGGAGAACGTCCAGCGCAGGGAGCCGAGGGTGAGGGGACATTGGGGATATCATTGGGGACACTGAGGGGACATTGGGGACATTTGGGGTCGCTGCTGCAGAGGAGAACGTCCAGTGCAGGGAGCCAGGGGTGAGGGGACCTTGGGGACATCATTGGGGACACTGAGGGGACACTGAGGGGACATTGGGGACATTGGTGACATCATTGGGGACATTGAAGGGACATTGGGGACATTGGTGACATCATTGGGGACATTGAAGGGACATTGGGGACATTTGGGGTCGCTGCTGCAGAGAACGTCCAGTGCGGGGAGCCAGGGGTGAGGGGACCTTGGGGACATCTGGGGTGGCATTGGGGACACTGAGGGGACATTGAGGACATCATTGGGGACATTTGGGACATTGGGGACATCACTGGGGACACTGAGGGGACATTTAGGGACACTGAGGGGACATTGGGGTCATTGGGGACATTGGGGTGGCATTGGGGACATTGGGGACACCGAGAGGGGGGATTAGGGTGACCCTGGGGGGGGTGAGGGTGACACTGGTGGCACTGGGGGTGACGCTGGGGGGGTCAGGGTGGCACTGGTGACACCGGGGGTGGCACTGGGGGGGTCAGGGTGGCACTGGTGACACCGGGGGTGGCACTGGTGGTGACACAGCGCTGTCACCCGCGGCCATCACTGCGCTCTGGGGGTGACGCTGGATATCCGGAACCCCCAAAAAAACCCCAAAGCACCCCAAAAAAACCCAAAAATCCCCCCCCCCAAAACCCCAAAAATCCCCCCAAAAATCCCCCAAAAACCAAAAAAAAAATCCCCCCCAAAAATCCCACAAAAAACCCCAAAAAAACCCAAAATCCCCCCCAAAAAAATCCCCAAAACCCCAAAAAAATCCTCAAAGAATCCCCAAAATCCCCCCCAAAAAACCCCAAAAATCCCCAAAAAATCCCCCCCAAAATCCCAAGAAACCCCCAAAAAAATCCCACAAAAAATCCCCCAAAAATCCCAAAAAGTCCACAAAAAAACCCCAAAAATCCCCCAAAAATTCCAAAAAAAATCCCAAAAAATCCCCAAAAAAACCCACAAAAAACCCCCCAAAAAGTCACAAAAAAAGCTCAAAAATCCCCCAAAAGTTCCCGAAAAAATCCCCCCAAAAATCCCTAAAAAATCCCTAAAAAATTCAAAAAAACACCAAAAAAACCCCCAAAACAACCCAAAATCCCCCCAAAAATCCCCCCCAGAAAACCCCCAAAAAATCTCCAAAACCCCCCCAAAAATCCCCAAAAAATCCCCCAAATATCCCCAAAAAACCCCCCAAAAAATCCCCAAAAAATCCCCCAAACTCCCCCAAAAAATCCCAAAAAAATCCCCAAAAAACCCCAAAATCCAAAAAAAATCCCAAAAATCCCAAAATAATCCCCAAAAAACCACAAAAAACCCGGCAAAATATCCCAAAAATTCCCCAAAAAAATCCCAAAAAATAAAAAATAATCCCCCAAAAACCACAAAAAAACTCCAAAATCCACAAAAAAAATCCCCAAAAAATCCCAGGAAACCCCCCAAAAAATCCCAAGAAACCCCAAAAAATCCCCCAAAAAAATCCCCCCAAAAAATCCCCCAAAATCCCCCAGAAAACCCCCAAAAATCCCCCCAGAATTCCCAAAAAAATCCCCCCAAAAAACCCCCAAAAATCTCAAAAAAACCCAAAAAAATCCCCAAGAAAACAAACAAAAAAATCCCAAAAAAATCCCCAAAAGTCCCCAAAATTCCCCAAAAAATCCCCCAAAATTCCAAGAAAAATCCCCAAAAAACCCCAAAAAATCCCAAAAATTCCCAAAAAATCCCCAAAAAATCCCAAAATTCCCCCAAATGTTCTCCATCATTCCCTGGAATTCCTGAATTCCTGAATTCCCGGAATTCCCGGCTCTCTCTGGCAGGAAGGTGATGCAGAGGGCCAGCGTGTCCGAGCGCTCCAGGGGTGACACTGGATATCCATAAACCCCAAAAATCCCCCCAGAACCCCCCAAAAACCCCAAAACTCCCCCAAAAATCCCCCCAAAAACCGCAAAAACTCCAAAAACCCCAAAAACTCCCCCCAAAAACCCAAAAAATAAAAAAAAAAAACACAAAAAATCCCCAAAAAATCACAAAAAAAACCCCCAAAATTGCCCCAAAACCAAAAAAAATTAAAAAAACCCCCCAAAAATTCCCAAAAAATCCCAAAAATTCCCCAAAAATAAAAAAAAATCCCCCAAAAATTCACAAAAAAATCCAAAAAAATCCCCCCAAAATTCCCCCAAAAGCCCCCAAAAAATCCCCAAAATCCCAAAAAAATCCCCTCCAAAAATCCCCTCAAAAAACCCAAAAATCCCCCAAAAAATCCCCCCAAAATCCCAGAAAATCCCAAAAAACCCAAAAAAAATCCCTAAAAAAATCCCCCACAAAAATGAAAAAAATCCAAAAAAAATCCTCCAAAAATCCCAAAAAATCCCAAAAATTCCCCAAAAAATCCCCAAAAAATCCCAAATTTCCCCCAAACGTTCTCCATCATTCCCTGGAATTCCTGAATTCCCAAATTCCCGAATTCCTGGAATTCCCGGCTCTCTCTGGCAGGAAGGTGGTGCAGAGGGCCAGCGTGTCCGAGCGCTCCAGGGGTGACACTGGATATCCATAAACCCCAAAAATCCCCCCAAAACCCCAAAACTCCCCAAAAAATCCCCCCAAAAAACCCCAAAAACTCCAAAAACCCCAAAAACTCCCCCGAAAAACCCCAAAAATAAAAAAAAAACAACCAAAAATCCCCAAAAAATCACAAAAAAACCCCAAAATTGCCCAAAAAACAAAAAAAATTCAAAAAAAACCCAAAAAATTCCCAAAAAAATCCCCCCCCAAATCCCCAAAAATCAAAAAAAATCCCCCAAAAATTCCCCAAAAAATCCAAAAAAATCTCCCCAAAAATCCCCCAAAATCCCCCAAAAAATCCCAAAAATCCCCAAAAAAATCCCCTCCAAAAATCCCCTCAAAAAACCCAAAAATCCCCCAAAAAATCCCCCAAAAATCCCAGAAAATCCCAAAAAACCCCAAAAAAATCCCCAAAAAAATCCCCCCAAAATCCCCAAAATTCCCCAAAAAATCCCCAAAAAAATCCCCCCAAAATCCCCAAAATTCCCCAAAAAATCCCCAAAAAAATCCCCCACAAAAATGAAAAAAATAAAAAAAAAATCCGCCAAAAATCCCAAAAATCCCCTCCAAAAATCCTCTCAAAAAACCCCAAAAATCCCCCAAAATCCCAAAAAAATCCCCTCCAAAAATCCCCTCAAAAAACCCAAAAATCCCCCAAAAAATCCCCCCAAAATCCCAGAAAATCCCAAAAAACCCCAAAAAATCCCCAAAAAAATCCCCCCAAAATCCCCAAAAATCCCCAAAAAAATCCCCAAAAAAATCCCCCACAAAAATGAAAAAAATCCCAAAAAAATCCGCCAAAAAATCCCAAAAAATCCCAAAAATTCCCCAAAAATACCAAAAAAAATCCCAAAATTCCCCCAAATGTTCTCCATCATTCCCTGGAATTCCTGAATTCCCAAATTCCTGGAATTCCCGGCTCTCTCTGGCAGGAAGGTGGTGCAGAGGGCCAGCGTGTCCGAGCGCTCCAGGGGTGACACTGGATATCCATAAACCCCAAAAATCCCCCCAAAACCCCAAAACTCCCCCAAAAATCCCCCCAAAAAACCCCAAAAACTCCAAAAACCCCAAAAACTCCCCCGAAAAACCCCAAAAATAAAAAAAAAACAACCAAAAATCACCAAAAAATCACAAAAAAACCCCAAAATTGCCCAAAAAACAAAAAAATTCAAAAAAAAACCAAAAAATTCCCAAAAAAATCCCCCCCCAAATCCCCAAAAATCAAAAAAAATCCCCCAAAAATTCCCCAAAAAATCCAAAAAAATCTCCCCAAAAATCCCCCAAAATCCCCCAAAAAATCCCAAAAATCCCCAAAAAAATCCCCTCCAAAAATCCCCTCAAAAAACCCAAAAATCCCCCAAAAAATCCCCCAAAAATCCCAGAAAATCCCAAAAAACCCCAAAAAAATCCCCAAAAAAATCCCCCCAAAATCCCCAAAATTCCCCAAAAAATCCCCAAAAAAATCCCCCCAAAATCCCCAAAATTCCCCAAAAAATCCCCAAAAAAATCCCCCACAAAAATGAAAAAAATAAAAAAAAAATCCGCCAAAAATCCCAAAAATCCCCTCCAAAAATCCTCTCAAAAAACCCCAAAAATCCCCCAAAATCCCAAAAAAATCCCCTCCAAAAATCCCCTCAAAAAACCCAAAAATCCCCCAAAAAATCCCCCCAAAATCCCAGAAAATCCCAAAAAACCCCAAAAAATCCCCAAAAAAATCCCCCCAAAATCCCCAAAAATCCCCAAAAAAATCCCCAAAAAAATCCCCCACAAAAATGAAAAAAATCCCAAAAAAATCCGCCAAAAAATCCCAAAAAATCCCAAAAATTCCCCAAAAATACCAAAAAAAATCCCAAAATTCCCCCAAATGTTCTCCATCATTCCCTGGAATTCCTGAATTCCCAAATTCCTGGAATTCCCGGCTCTCTCTGGCAGGAAGGTGGTGCAGAGGGCCAGCGTGTCCGAGCGCTCCAGGGGTGACACTGGATATCCATAAACCCCAAAAATCCCCCCAAAACCCCAAAACTCCCCCAAAAATCCCCCCAAAAAACCCCAAAAACTCCAAAAACCCCAAAAACTCCCCCGAAAAACCCCAAAAATAAAAAAAAAACAACCAAAAATCACCAAAAAATCACAAAAAAACCCCAAAATTGCCCAAAAAACAAAAAAATTCAAAAAAAAACCAAAAAATTCCCAAAAAAATCCCCCCCCAAATCCCCAAAAATCAAAAAAAATCCCCCAAAAATTCCCCAAAAAATCCAAAAAAATCTCCCCAAAAATCCCCCAAAATCCCCCAAAAAATCCCAAAAATCCCCAAAAAAATCCCCTCCAAAAATCCCCTCAAAAAACCCAAAAATCCCCCAAAAAATCCCCCAAAAATCCCAGAAAATCCCAAAAAACCCCAAAAAAATCCCCAAAAAAATCCCCCCAAAATCCCCAAAATTCCCCAAAAAATCCCCAAAAAAATCCCCCCAAAATCCCCAAAATTCCCCAAAAAATCCCCAAAAAAATCCCCCACAAAAATGAAAAAAATAAAAAAAAAATCCGCCAAAAATCCCAAAAATCCCCTCCAAAAATCCTCTCAAAAAACCCCAAAAATCCCCCAAAATCCCAAAAAAATCCCCTCCAAAAATCCCCTCAAAAAACCCAAAAATCCCCCAAAAAATCCCCCCAAAATCCCAGAAAATCCCAAAAAACCCCAAAAAATCCCCAAAAAAATCCCCCCAAAATCCCCAAAAATCCCCAAAAAAATCCCCAAAAAAATCCCCCACAAAAATGAAAAAAATCCAAAAAAAATCTGCCCAAAAATCCCAAAAAATCCCAAAAATTCCCCAAAAAATCCCAAAAAAAATCCCAAAATTCCCCCAAACGTTCTCCATCATTCCCTGGAATTCCTGAATTCCCGAATTCCTGGAATTCCCGGATCTCTCCCGGCAGGAAGGTGGTGCAGAGGGCCAGAGTGTCCGAGCGCTCCAGGGGTGACACTGGATATCCATAACCCCCAAAAATCCCCCCAAAACCCCCCAAAACCCCAAAACTCCTCCAAAAATCCCCCCAAAAAACCCCAAAAACTCCAAAAACCCCAAAAACTCCCCCGAAAAACCCCAAAACTAAAAAAAAAACACAAAAAATCCCCAAAAAATCACAAAAAAACCCCCCAAAATTGCCCAAAAAACAAAAAAAAAAAATTCAAAAAAAACCCCAAAAATTCCCAAAAAACCCCAAAAATTCCCCAAAAATCAAAAAAAATCCCCCAAAAATTCCCCAAAAAATAAAAAAAAATCCCCCAAAAAATCCCCCCAAAAGCCCCCAAAAAATCCCAAAAATCCCCAAAAAGTCCCCTCCAAAAATCCCCTCAAAAAACCCAAAAATCCCCCAAAATATCCCCCAAAAATCCCAGAAAATCCCAAAAAACCCAAAAAAATCCCCAAAAAAATCCCCCCAAAATCCCCAAAAAAATCCCCAAAGAAATCCCCCACAAAAATGAAAAAAATCCAAAAAAAATCCTCCAAAAATCCCAAAAAATCCCCAAAATTCCCCAAAAAATCCCCAAAAATCCCCCAAAAAATACCAAAAAAAATTCCAAAATTCACCCAAATGTTCTCCATCATTCCCTGGAATTCCTGAATTCCCGAATTCCTGGAATTCCCGGCTCTCTCTGGCAGGAAGGTTGTGCGGAGGGCCGGCGTGTCCGAGCGCTCCAGGGGTGACACTGGATATCCATAAACCCCAAAAATCCCCCCAAAACCCCCCAAAAACCCCAAAACTCCCCCAAAAATCCCCCCAAAAAACCCCAAAAACTCCAAAAGCCCCAAAAACTCCCCCCAAAAACCCCAAAAATAAAAAAAAACCCACAAAAAATCCCCAAAAAATCACAAAAAAACCCCCCAAAATTGCCCAAAACCAAAAAAAATTAAAAAAACCCCCCAAAAATTCCCAAAAAATCCCAAAAATTCCCCAAAAATAAAAAAAAAATCCCCCAAAAATTCACAAAAAAATCCAAAAAAATCCCCCCAAAATTCCCCCAAAAGCCCCCAAAAAATCCCCAAAATCCCAAAAAAATCCCCTCCAAAAATCCCCTCAAAAAACCCAAAAATCCCCCAAAAAATCCCCCCAAAATCCCAGAAAATCCCAAAAAACCCAAAAAGAATCCCAAAAAAAATCCCCCCAAAATCCCCAAAATTCCCCAAAAACATCCCCAAAAAAATCCCCCACAAAAATGAAAAAAATCCAAAAAAAATCCTCCAAAAATCCCAAAAAATCCCAAAAATCCCCCCAAAAATCCCCAAAAAATCCCAAAATTCCCCCAAACGTTCTCCATCATTCCCTGGAATTCCTGAATTCCCGAATTCCTGGAATTCCCGGATCTCTCTGGCAGGAAGGTGGTGCAGAGGGCCAGAGTGTCCGAGCGCTCCAGGGGTGACACTGGATATCCATAAACCCCAAAAATCCCCCCAAAACCCCCCAAAATTCCCCCAAAAATCCCCCCAAAAAACCCCAAAAACTCCAAAAACCCCAAAAACTCCCCCCAAAAACCCCAAAAATAAAAAAAAAACCACAAAAAATCCCCAAAAATCACAAAAAACCCCCAAAATTGCCCAAAAACCAAAAAAAATTCAAAAAAAACCCAAAAAATTCCCAAAAAATCCCAAAAATTCCCCAAAAATAAAAAAAATCCCCCAAAAATTCACAAAAAAATCCAAAAAAATCCCCCCAAAATTCCCCCAAAATCCCCCAAAAAATCCCAAAAATCCCCAAAAAGTCCCCTCCAAAAATCCCCTCAAAAAACCCAAAAATCCGCCAAAATATCCCCCAAAATCCCAGAAAATCCCCAAAAACCCCAAAAAATCCCCAAAAAAATCCCCCCAAAATCCCCAAAATTCCCCAAAAAATCCCCAAAAAAATTCCCCACAAAAATGAAAAAAATCCGAAAAAAATCCTCCAAAAATCCCAAAAATCCCCCAAAAAATCCAAAAAAATCCCCCAAAAAATCCCCCCAAAAGCCCCCAAAAAATCCAAAAATCCCAAAAAAATCCCCTCCAAAAATCCCCTCAAAAAACCCAAAAATCCCCAAAAGATCCCCCCAAAATCCCAGAAAATCCCAAAAAACCCCAAAAAATCCCCAAAAAAATCCCCCCAAAATTCCCCAAAATTCCCCAAAAAATCCCCAAAAAAATCCCCCACAAAAATGAAAAAAATCCAAAAAAAATCCCAAAAAAATCCCAAAAAATCCCAAAAATTCCCCAAAAAATCCCCAAAAAATTACCAAAAAAATACCAAAAAAAATCCCAAAATTCCCCCAAACGTTCTCCATCATTCCCTGGAATTCCTGAATTCCCAAATTCCCGGAATTCCCGGCTCTCTCTGGCAGGAAGGTTGTGCGGAGGGCCAGCGTGTCCGAGCGCTCCAGCCGCTACCGGCGCGAGCAGCAGCGCGAGGCCATCGTGTGGCAGCAGAGACGGGGACACCTCGGGGACAGCGAGGACGAGGACAGGGGGACACCCGAGAGCACCGCTGGAGACGGGGTGAGGGACACTGGGGACACCTTGGGGACATTGGGGACATCATTGGGGACATTGGGGACACCTTGGGGACACCTTGGGGACATTGGGGACATCACTGGGGACACCTCGGGGACAGCGAGGATGAGGACGGGGACACCTGAGGGCACCGCTGGAGATGGGGTGAGGGACACTGGGGACACCTTGGGGACATTGGGGACACCTCAGGGACATTGGGGACACCTCAGGGACATTGGGGACATCACTGGGGACACCTCGGGGGCAGCGAGGACGAGGACAGGGGGACACCCGAGGGCACCGCTGGAGACGGGGTGAGGGACACTGGGGACACCTTGGGGACATTGGGGACATCATTGGGGACATTGGGGACACCTTGGGGACACCTTGGGGACATTGGGGACATCACTGGGGACACCTCGGGGACAGCGAGGATGAGGACGGGGACACCTGAGGGCACCGCTGGAGATGGGGTGAGGGACACTGGGGACACCTTGGGGACATTGGGGACACCTCAGGGACATTGGGGACACCTCAGGGACATTGGGGACATCACTGGGGACACCTCGGGGGCAGCGAGGACGAGGACAGGGGGACACCCGAGGGCACCGCTGGAGACGGGGTGAGGGACACTGGGGACACCTTGGGGACACCCTGGGGACACCTCAGGGACATTGGGGACATCATTGGGGACACCTCGGGGACATCATTGGGGACACCTCGGGGACAGCGAGGACGAGAACAGGGGGACACCGGAGAGCACCGCTGGAGACGGGGTGAGGGACATTGGGGACACCTTGGGGACATTGGGGACACCTTGGGGACACCTCAGAGACATTGGGGACATCATTGGGGACACCTCGGGGACAGCGAGGACGAGAACAGGGGGACACCAGAGAGCACCGCTGGAGACGGGGTGAGGGACACTGGGGACACCTTGGGGACACTGGGGACACCTCAGGGACATTGGGGACATTGGGGACATTGGGGACACCTCAGGGACATTGGGAACACCTCAGGGACACCTTGGGGACACCTCGGGGACAGCGAGGACGAGGACAGGGGGACACCCGAGAGCACCGCTGGAGACGGGGTGAGGGACATTGGGGACACCTTGGGGACATTGGGGACATCATTGGGGACACCTTGGGGACATTGGGGACACCTCAGGGACATTGGGGACATCACTGGGGACACCTCGGGGACAGCGAGGATGAGGACGGGGACACCTGAGGGCACCGCTGGAGATGGGGTGAGGGACACTGGGGACATTGGGGACACCTCGGGGACATTGGGGACATCATTGAGGACCTTGGGGACATTTGGGTCAGGGACCTTGGGGACAACGTGGGACCTTGGGGACATGGGGACATCGGGCTCAAGGACCTTGGGGACAATGTGGGACCTTGGGGACCTTGGGGACCTTGGGGACATTGGGGACATCGGTCTCAAGGACCTTGGGGACAATGTGGGACCTTGGGGACCTTGGGGACCTTGGGGACAATGTGGGACTTTGGGGACATTGGGGACAAGGGTCTCCAGGACCTTGGGGACACCCTCAGCGCCACCGCCTCATCTCCGTGTGACAAAGGCCACACCTCTCAATGTCCCCATTGTCACCCCCCCTGTCCTTTGTGTCCCCTCAGGAGCCGTCCCCGGTGTCCCCAGAGCCCAACGGCTCCGCGCTGTCCCCGCCGACGTCCCCGCGCTGTCCCCAAGGAGGTGACAAAAGCCACCCCCAAACCCTGGCCGACCTCAAACGCCACCGAGCCGCCGCCGCCGCCGCCGCCACCAAAACCCGGCCCGAGAGAGACCCCAAAAACCCCGAGAGAGACCCCAAAAACCCCCTTGGGGACCCCAAAAACCCCGAGAGGGACCCCAAAACCCCCCTTGGGGACACTTTTGGGGACACTTTTGGGGACACTTTTGGGGACATTTCGGAGCCACCGCGGCTGCGCCTGACGGCTCCGGCCGAGGAGGCGCCGGCCCAGAAGCAGCGCTGCTGTCGCTTGATGTGACCGGAAATTTTGGGGTCGTTTTGGGGTTTTTTGGGGTTTTTTTTTTGGGGTCACCCCAAAGATTTGGGGTGGCCCCGAATTTTTGGGGGTCTCTGCTGTCACTTTTTGTCCCCGTTTTTGTCACCTTTTGTCACCCGGAAAAAAGAAAAAAAAAAAAGGGTGAGGAAAGGAAATGAGGCCGGATTTGGGTTTTTTGGGGTTGGTTTTGGGGTTTTTTGGGGGGTTTTGGGGTTTTTGGGGTGTCCCTAAATGTTGGTGAGGGGGTGGTGGGGAGTCTGAAATTTGGGGAGGGGGATGGGGGGTCCCAAAGATTTTGGGGAGGGTGGAGGAGCCCCAAAATTCACATTTGGGGTTTTGGGATCCCCTAAATCACATTTGGGGTTTTATGAACCCCTAAATTCCACATTTGGGGTTTTAGGACCCCCCCAAACCCCAAATTTGAGGTTTTGGGAACCCCTAAATTCACATTTGGGGTTTTAGGACCCCTCCAAACCCCGAATTTGAGGTTTTGGGAACCCCTAAATTCACATTTTGGGGTCTTAGGACCCCCATAAATTCACATTTGGGGTTTTGGGACCCCTCCAAATCCCAAATTTGAGGTTTTGGGAACCCCTAAATCCACATTTGGGGTTTTGGGATCTCCCTAAATCCACATTTGGGGTTTTATGAATCCCTAAATTCACATTTGGGGTTTTGGGATCCCCCAAATTCCACATTTGGAATTTTAGGACCGCCCTAAATCCACATTTGGGGTTTTAAGGACCCCCCCAAATCCCAAATTTGGGGTTTGGGATCCCCCAATTCCACATTTGGGGTTTAAGGACCCCCCTAAATCTACATTTGAGGTTTTAGGATCCCCCCAAACCCCAAATTCGAGGTATTGGGACCCCCCCAAATTCCACATTTGGGGTTTTATGAACCCCTAAATCCACATTTGGGGTTTTAGGACCCCCCCCAAACCCCAAATTTGAGGTTTTGGGAAACCCTAAATCTCACAGTTGGGGTTTTAGGACACCCCAAATCCCACATTTGGGGTTTTGGGATCCCCCAAATCCCATTGGGAAGTTTTAGGACCCCCCCAAATCCCAAATTTGAGGTTTTGGGATCCCCCTAAATCTACATTTGGGGTTTTGGGACCCCTCCAAATCCCAAATTTGACGTTTTGGGATCCCCCAAATTCCACATTTGGGGTTTTAGGACCCCCCCAATTCCAAATTTGGGGTTTTAGGACCCCCCCAAACCCCCAATTTGAGGTTTTGGGAACCCCTAAATTCACATTTGGGGTCTTAGGACCCCCATAAATTCACATTTGGGGTTTTGGGACTCCTCCAAATCTCAAATTTGACGTTTTGGGATCCCCCAAATTCCACATTTGGGGTTTTGGGATCCCCAAATCCACATTTGGGGTTTTTAGGACCCCCCCAAATCCACATTTGGGGTCTTAGAACCCCCCTAAATTCACATTTGACATTTTGGGATCCCCTAAATCCACATTTGGGGTTTTTAGTACCCCCCAAATCCCAAATTGGAGGTTTTGGGATCCCCCAAATTCCACATTTGGGGTTTTAGGACCCCCCCAAATCCACATTTGGGGTTTTAGGATCCCCCAAACCCCACATTTGTGGTTTTGGAACCCCCCAAATCCCCCAGGAAAGTTTTGGGATCCCCTAAATCCACATTTGGGGTTTTAGGGGCCCCCCAAACCCCAAATTCGAGGTTTTGGGACCCCCCCAAATTCCACATTTGGGGTTTTATGAATCCCTAAATCCCCATTTGGGGTTTTTAGGAGCCCCCAAATCCACATTTGGGGTTTTAGGATCCCCCCAAAATCCCAAATTTGAGGTTTTGGGAATCCCTAAATTCACACTTGGGGTTTTGGGATCCCCAAATCTCCCAGGAAAGTTTTGGGATCCCCCAATTCCACATTTGGGGTTTTAGGACCCCCCTAAATTCACATTTGGGGTTTTAGGACCCCTCCAAATCCCAAATTTGGGGTTTTAGGATCCCCCCAAATCCCAAATTTGAGGTTTTAGGACCCCCCCAAACCCCAAATTTGAGGTTTTGGGAACCCCTAAATCCACATTTGGGGTTTTTAGGACCCCCCAATTCCACATTTCAGGTTTTAGGACCCCCCCAAATCCCAAATTTGAGGTTTTAGGAGCCCCCCAAACCCCAAATTTGAGGTTTTGGGAACCCCGAAATCCCACTGGGAAGTTTTGGGATACCCCAAATCCCAAATTTAAGGTTTTAGGACCCCCCCAAACCCCAAATTTGAGGTTTTGGGAACCCCTACATCCACATTTGGGGTTTTTAGGACCCCCCAAATTCCACATTTGGGGTTTTAGGACCCCCCAAATCCCAAATTTGGGGTTTTAGGACCCCCCCAAATCCACATTTGGGGTTTTAAGACCCCCCTAAATCCCACATTTGGGGTTTTAGGATCCCCCTAAATCCACATTTGAGGTTTTGGGATCCCCCCAAACCCCAAATTCGAGGTTTTGGGACCCCCCCAAATTCCACATTTGGGGTTTTATGAATCCCTAAATTCACATTTGGGGTTTTGGGATCCCCCAAATTCCACATTTGAGGTTTTAGGACCCCCCCAATTCCACATTTGGGGTTTTTAGGATCCCCCAAATCTACATTTGGGGTTTTAGGACACCCCCAAACCTCAAACATTTGGGGTTTTGGGATCACCCCAAATTTGAGGTTTTGGGATCCCCCCAAATCCACATTTGGGGTTTTAGGATCCCCCAATTCCACATTTGGGGGTTTTAGGACCGCCCTAAATCCACATTTGGGGTTTTAGGACCCCTCCAAATCCCAAATTTGAGGTTTTAGGACCCCCCCGAATCCACATTTAGGGTTTTAGGACCCCTCCACCCCAAACCCCAAACCCCAACATTTCGGGGACCCCAAATCCTCCCCTCCCCCAATCCCAAACTGGGGTTTGGGGTTTGTTTTTTTTTTTGGGGTGGCCCTTTATGGGGGCGGGGCACCCCCCCAAAAAAAATCCCAAATCCTCCCCTCCCCCGATCCCAATCCCGCTTCTATTTCGGGCCCCGCGGCAGCTGCAGGCAAAGGTCAGTTGTAGGGTGACCCCAAAAAGCTCCCCCCACACCCCAAAATCCCACCCCAAAAACCCCAAAAAGGCCCCGCGGGAGGTGTTGGGGGTGGGGATTTGGTGTTTTTGGGGTTTTTTTTTGGGGTGCTGGGAGGGGCTGATAAGGGGTGGGGGGTTGGGAAAAGGGTGGGGCGGCCCTAAAAGAGCGGGAATTTGGGGTTTGGGGGGTCCTAAAAGGGAAAATTTGGGGTTTGGGGGGTCCTAAAAGGGAAAATTTGGGGTTTGGGGGGTCCTAAAAGGGAAAATTTTGGGTTTGGGGGGCCCTAAAAGGGAAAAATTGGGATTTGGGGGGTCCTAAAAGGGGAAATTTGGGGGTTGGGGGGCCCTAAAAGGGGGGATTTGGGGTTAAAATGGGAATTTGGGGGTCCTAAAAGGGGGAATTTGGGGTTTGGGGGGTCCTAAAAGGGGGAATTTGGGGTTTGGGGGGTCCTAAAAGGGGAAATTTGGGGTTTGGGGGGTCCTAAAAGGGAAAATTTGGGGTTTGGGGGGTCCTAAAAGGGAAAATTTGGGGTTTGGGGGGTCCTAAAAGGGAAAATTTGGGGTTTGGGGGGTCCCAAATGGGGAAATTTGGGGTTTGGGGGAGTCCTAAAAGGGGAAATTTGGGGTTTGGGGGGTCCTAAAAGGGGAAATTTGGGGTTTGGGGGGTCCTAAAAGGGAAAATTTGGGGTTTGGGGGGGTCCCAAAAGGGGGGATTTGGGGTTTGGGGGGTCCTAAAAGGGAAAATTTGGGGTTTGGGGGGTCCTAAAAGGGGGAATTTTGGGTTAAAATGGGAATTTGGGGGTCCCAAATGGGGGAATTTGGGGTTTGGGGGGTCCTAAAATGGGAAATTTGGGGTTTGGGGGGTCCTAGAAGGGAAAAATTGGGATTTGGGGGGTCCTAACAGGGAAAATTTGGGTTTTGGGGGGTCCTAAAATGGGGGATTTGGGGTTAAAATGGGAATTTGGAGGTCCCAAAAGGGGGAATTTGGGGTTTGGGGGGTCCTAAAAGGGAAAATTCGGGGTTTGGGGGGTCCTAAAAGGGGGGATTTGGGGTTTGGGGGGTCCTAAAAGGGGAAATTTGGGGTTTGGGGGGTCCCAAAAGGGAAAATTTGGGGTTTGGGGGGTCCCAAAAGGGGGAATTTGGGGTTTTGGGGA
The DNA here is from genome assembly GCF_030490865.1 of Poecile atricapillus. Taxonomy (NCBI): domain Eukaryota; kingdom Metazoa; phylum Chordata; class Aves; order Passeriformes; family Paridae; genus Poecile; species Poecile atricapillus. The sequence continues at coordinate 153,122,225 of NC_081250.1, read as the reverse complement.
TCCCAAAAGGGAAAATTTGGGCTTTGGGGTATCTCAAATGGGGAATTTTGGGGTTAAAATGGGAATTTGGGGGTCCTAAATGGGGGAATTTGGGGTTTGGGGGATCCCAAAAGAAGGAATTTGGGGTTTGGGGGGGTCCTAAATTGGGGGATTTGGGGTTTTGGGGGTCCTTAAAGGGGAAATTTGAGGTTTGGGGGGTCCTAAAAGGGGGAATTTAGGGTTTGGGGGTTCCTAAAAGGGGAAATTTGGGATTTGGGGGGTCGTAAAAGGGAAAATTTGGGGTTTGGGAGGTCCTTAAAGGGAAAATTTGGGGTTTGGGGGATCGTAAAAGGGAAAAATTGGGGGTTGGGGGGTCCTAAAAGGGAAAATTTTGGGTTTGGGGGTCCTAAAAGGGGGGATTTGGGGTTAAAATGGGAATTTGGAGGTCCGAAATGGGGGAATTTGGGGTTTGGGGGGTCCTAAAAGGGAAAGTTTGGGGTTTGGGGGGTCCTGAAAGGGAAAATTTGGGGTCTGGTGGGTCCTAAAAGGGGGGATTTGGGGTCTGGGGGGTCCCAAAAGGGGGGATTTGGGGTTTGGGGGGTCCTAAAAGGGAAAATTTGGGGTTTGGGGGGTCCTAAAAGGGGGGATTTGGGGTCTGGGGGGTCCCAAATGGGGAAATTTGGGGTTTGGGGGGTCCTAAAAGGGGGAATTTGGGGTTTGGGGGTCCGAAAAGGGAAAATTTGGGGTTTGGGGGGTCCTAAAAGGGGAATTTTGGGGGTTGGGGGATCTCAACTGGGGGAATTTGGGGTTAAAATGGGAATTTTGGGGTCCCAAAAGGGGGAATTTGGGGTTTGGGGGGTCCCAATTCGGGAAATTTGGGGTTTGGGGGGTCCCAAAAGGGAAAATTTGGGGTTTGGGGGGTCCTAAAAGGGGGGGTTTGGGGTTTTGGGGGTCCTTAAAGGGGAAATTTGGGGTTTGGGGGGTCCTAAAAGGGAAAATTTGGGGTTTGGGGGGTCCTAAAAGGGAAAATTTGGGGTTTGGGGGGGTCCCAAAAGGGGAAATTGGGGGGGAAATGGGGTTTGGGGCTTTCCCCTTTTGGGGGATCCCCCAATGGGGTTCTGTGGGGTCCCCCAATGGGATCTGTGGGGATCAATGGGGTTCTGTGGGGTTCTATGGGGTCCCCAATGGAATCAGTGGGGTTCTATGGGGTCCCCAATGGGATCTATAGGGTTCTATGGGGTTCTATGGGGTCCCCAATGGGATCTATAGGGTTCTATGGGGTCCCCACTGAGATCTATAGGGTTCTATGGGGTTCTATGGGGTCCCCAATGGGATCAATGGGGTTCTGTGGGGCTCTATGGGGTCCCCATTGGGATCTATGGGGCTCTATGGGGTCCCCAATGGGATCAATGGGGTTCTGTGGGGTTCTATGGGGTCCCCAATGGAATCAGTGGGGTTCTATGGGGTCCCCACTGGGTTCTATGGGGTTCTATGGGGTCCCCAATGGGATCTATAGGGTTCTATGGGGTTCTATGGGGTCCCCAATGGGATCTGTAGGGTTCTATGGGGTTCTATGGGGTCCCCAATGGGATCAATGGGGTTCTGTAGGGTCTATGGGGTTCCCAATGCGGCTCTTTTGGGCTCTGTGGGGATCAGTGGGGTTCTGTGGGGCTCTGTGGGGTCCCCATTGGGATCTATGGGGCTCTATGGGGTCCCCAATGGGATCTGTGGGGCTCTATGGGGTCCCCAATGGGATCAATGGGGCTCTATGGGGTCCCCAATGGGATCAATGGGGCTCTATGGGGTCCCCAATGGGATCAATGGGGCTCTATGGGGTCCCCAATGGGGTCTATGGGATTCTATGGGGTCTATGGGGTTCTATGGGGTCCCCAATGGGCTCTATGGGGATCAGTGGGGTCTGTGGGGCTCTATGGGGTCCCCAATGCGGATCTGTGGGGGTCTATGGGGCTCTATGGGGTCCCCAATGGGGTCCCCAATGCGGATCTGTGGGGCTCTATGGGGTCTATGGGGCTCTATGGGGTCCCCAATGGGTTCTATGGGGCTCTATGGGGTCCCCAATGGGTTCTGTGGGGCTCTATGGGGTCTATGGGGTTCTATGGGGTCCCCAATGCGGATCTGTGGGGCTCTATGGGGTCTATGGGGCTCTATGGGGTCCCCAATGGGTTCTGTGGGGTTCTATGGGGTCTATGGGGCTCTATGGGGTCCCCAATGGGGTCTATGGGGTCCCCAATGGGTTCTATGGGGTTCTATGGGGTCCCCGATGGGGTCTATGGGTTCCACAATGGGTTCTATGGGCTCTATGGGGTCTATGGGGTCCCCAATGGGTTCTGTGGGGCTCTATGGGGTCTGTGGGGCTCTATGGGGTCCCCATTGGGATCTATGGGGGTCTATGGGGTCCCCAATGGGTTCTGTGGGGCTCTATGGGGTCTATGGGGCTCTATGGGGTCCCCAATGGGGTCTATGGGGTCCCCAATGCGGATCTGTGGGGCTCTATGGGCTCTATGGGGTTCTATGGGGTCCCCAGTGGGGTCTATGGGGTCCCCAATGCGGATTTATGGGGTCCCCAAATGGGAGGATCCATAGGGACCCCCAATGGGGGGGGGAGGGAGGTCCCCAAACCGAGCCCCCCCCCCACTCCCGCCGCGGTTTGGGCGCTTCCTGCCCCGCCCCCTCCGCCAGCAACCAATCAGCTTTCGCGTGGGCGTGGTCTCGGCGTTGATTGACAGCTGAGGGCGTGGCCAGCGCGGGCGCGGCTGTTGGCGCCGCTGGGGGGCGCTGTGGGCGGGGCCGTTTGGGGACATTTGGGGATATTTGGGGACATTTGGGGACATTTCGGGGGGTCTGCGGTGCCAAACTCCCGCGTCCCACGAGCCCCGCGTCGCCTGTCCCCGACCCGCGGGGTGACACGGTCCGCACAGCCCCGGTGCCACCTTCCCGATGTCACCTTCCCGATGTCACCTTCCCGATGTCACCCCCATTCCCGGAGCCACTTATCTCCAGTGTCCCTTGTCCCCGGTGTCCCCTTCCCGATGTCACCTTCCCTATGTCACCTTCCCGATGTCACCCCCATTCCCGATGTCACCCCCATTCCCGGTGCCCCTTGTCCCCATTGCCACTTGTCCCCGGTGCCACGTGCCCGCTCCCGGCTCTCCCTTGTCCCCGGTGCCACCCCTGTCCCTGTGCCCGTTGTCCCCGCTGCCACGTGCCCGCTCCCGGTGTCCCGTTCCCGGTGCCACCCCCGTGTCCCGGTGCCACCCCCCTGTCCCAGTGCCACCCGTGTCCCAGTGCCATCCCTGTCCCCGTTCCCGGTGTCCCATTCCCGGTGCCACGTGCCCGTTCCCGGTGCCACCCCCTTTTCCCAGTGTCCCGCTCCTGGTGCCACCCCCTTTTCCCAGTGTCCCGTGCCCGGCGCCACCCCCGTGTCCCAGTGCCACCCCTGTCCCTGCTCCCAGTGCCGCCACCCCCATTCCCAGTGCCACCCGTGTCTCAGTGCCACCCGTGTCTCAGTGCCACCCCTGTCCCCATTCCCAGTGCCACCCGCTCCCACTGCCACCCCCATTCCCAGTGCCACCTGTGTCCCCGCTTCTGGTGTCCCAGTGCCACCCCTGTCCTCGCTCCCAGTGCCACCTGCTCCCAGTGCCACCTGTGTCCCCGCTCCTGGTTCCCAGTGCCACCCCCATTCCCAGTGCCACCTGTGTCCCCATTCCTGGTGTCCCAGTGCCACCCCTGTCCCCACTCCCGGTGTCCCAGTGCCACCCCTGTCCCCGCTCCTGGTGTCCCGGTGCCACCCTCGTTCCCAGCGCCACCCGTGTCTCAGTGCCACCTGTGTCCCCGCTCCCAGTGCCACCTGCTCCCAGTGCCACCCCTGTCCCCACTCTCGGTGTCCCGGTGCCACCCCTGTCCCAGTGCCACCTGTGTCCCCGCTCCTGGTGCCACTCCTGTCCCCGCTCCCAGTGCCACCCTCATTCCCAGTGCTAACCCCGCTCCCAGTGTCACCCCTGTCCCCGCTCCTGGTGCCACCCCCGCTCCCAGTGCCACTCCCGCTGTCCCAGCGCCACTCCCGGTGTCCCAGTGCCACCCCCATTCCCAGTTCCAACCCCGCTCCCAGTGCCACTCCCGGTGTCCCAGCGCCACCCGTGTCCCGGTGTCCCAGCGCCACTCCCGGTGTCCCAGCTCCACTCCCGCCGCCTCCTGTCACCACTGCCACCCTTTCCGTGTCCCCACCGGTGCCACTCGCCCACCCCCGTCCCGCTGCCGCCCCTTTCCGTGTCCCCTCCGGTGCCACCCGCGCGCCCACCCGCGCTGTCCCCGTGTCCCGGTGCCGCCCCTTTCCGTGTCCCCGCTGTCCCCTCCGCCCCCCGCGCGCCCCCCCCGTTGCCCGTTGCCCTTCGCCCGTTGCCCGTTGCCCGTTGCCCGTTGCCCCGGCCGAGGAAGGCGCCGGTAGCCGCGGAGCTCCGGGGAGGGTTTCGGGGTTCCCGGGGGCGGGTTCTGGGGGTGGCGGCTGCGGTGTCCCCGCGGGGCGGTGTCGCGGCGGTGTCCCGGTGGTGTCGCGGCGGTGTCCCGGTGCTGGCGGTGTCCCCGCGGGGCGGTGTCCCGGTGTCCCCCCGGGGCTCGGGGGGCCGGTGATGCGGGCTCTGAGGGCGCTGCGGCCCCGCAGGCTCCTGGCGATGGCGGCGGCTCCCGGGGGGTCCCGGCGGGGCCCGGTGCTGACCCCCGAGTCGATGAACCCCGCGATTCGCCGCGTGGAGTACGCGGTGCGCGGCCCCATCGTGCTGCGGGCGCTGGAGCTGGAGCAGGAGCTGCGCAAGGTACCGGGAAAAACCCAAAACACCCAAAAACTGACCCAAAAAAAACCCAAAAAAGGGAGGGGGAGAAAAGCGGAGAGGGAGAACCCGGGCCTGAAATGGGAACTGACACCGGGAACCGGGACAATCCCGAACCGGGAGAACCGAGACAATCACGGACCGGGAAAACTCGATCCCAACCGGGACCAGCCCCCAAGAACCGGGACAATCCCGGACCGGGAGAACCCGGCCCTAAACCGGGACCAGCCCCCAAGAACCGGGACAATCCCGAACCCGACCAGGACAATCCCGGACCGGGAGAACCCGATCCCGAACTGGGACCAGTCCCCAAGAACCGGGACAATCCCGAACCGGACCGGGAGAACCCGGCCCTGAACCGGGAACAGACCCCGGGAACCGGGACAATCCCGGACCGGGGGAACCCGGCCCTAAACCAGGAACAGACACCGGGAACCGGGACAATCCCGGACCGGGGCAATCCCGGGGCGGGAGAACCCGATCCCAAACCGGGACCAGTCCCCAAGAACCGGGACACTCCCGGACCGGGAGAACCGGGACAATCCCGGACCGGGAGAACCGGGACAATTCCGGACCGGGAGAACCGGGACAATCCCGGACCGGGATATCCCGATCCCAACCGGGATCAGCCCCCGGGAACCGGGACAATCCCGGACCGGGAGAACCGGGACAATCCCGGACAGGGAGAACCGGGACAATCCCGGACCGGGATATCCCGATCCCAACCGGGATCAGCCCCCGGGAACCGGGACACTCCCGGACCGGGAGAACCGGGACAATCCCGAACCGGGATCAGCCCCCGGGAACCGGGACAATGCCGGACCGGGACAATCCCGGACCGGGAGAACCGGGACAATCCCGAACCGGACCGGGAGAACCGGGACACTCCCGAACCGGGACAATCCCGAACCGGGACAATCCCGGACCGGGATATCCCGATCCCAAAATTTGGGGTCCCCTCCCCCCTAAACCGGGACCGCTCCAATCCCGGCTCTCCCTCCCCGCACCCCAAATTTGGCTCCTCACGTCCCATGAGCGCCCCCAAAAATGGGGTTTTACCACCAAAAATGGGTTTATTGTCCCCAAAAATGAGTTTTTCTTTACAAAAAATGGGGTTTTACCATCCAAAAATGAGTTTATTACCCCCAAAAATGAGTTTATTACCCCCAAAAATGAGTTTTTCTTCCCAAAAAAATGTGGGTTTACCCCCAAAAATGGGTTTATTACCCCCAGAAACGGGGTTTTACCACCCAAAAATGAGTTTGTTGTCTCAAAAATTGGTTTATTACCCCCAAAAATGAATTTATTACCCCCAAAAACCGGATTATTCCCCCCGAAAAAAGAATTTTTACCACTAAAAACTGATTTTTTTTCCCTTAAAAAAAATATTTTTCCCCAAAAAAAGGATTTTCCTCTCTAAAAAGGGGTTTTCCCCCAAAAAAAGGATTTTTTTTCCCAAAAAAGGGATTTTTTTCCCCAAAAAAAGTTTTTTCCCGCTAAAATACGAGTCCCCCCCAAAAAAAGATTTTCCCCCCAAGAAAGGGATTTTCCTCTCCAAAAAATGCAATTTATCCCCCCAAAAAATGAGTTTTTACCCAAAAAAAGGGATTTTTTTCTAGAAAAAAGCATTTTTCCTCCCCAAAAAAGGGATTTTCATCTCAAAAAATGCGATTTAACCCCCCAAAAAATGAATTTTTACCCAAAAAATGGAATTTTTTTTCCCCAAAAAATGGATTTTCCCCCCAAAAAAAGGGATTTTTTTTCCCCCAAAAATGGATTTTCCTCCCCAAAAAAGGGAATTTTTTTCCCCGGGGGGTTGGGCGAGGGGTTTGGGGACACTTTGGGGGTGGCAGCGGTGAGGCCGAGGTGACACAGGTGACACTTTGGGGGCGGTGCCACCCTCGGGGTGGGGGAGGGGCAGAGTCCGGCGTGGCCGAGGTGGCCAAAGTCCGGCCGAGGTGGCCGCGGTCACCCGGGCTGGGGGTGGGGACATGGCCACCGTGTCCCCGAGGTCCCCAAAGTCCCCGAAGTCCCCAAGGTCCCCAAAGTCCCTGAGGTCCCCAAGGTCCCCGAGGTCCCCAAAATCCCCCGAGGTCCCCAAAGTCCCCGAGGTCGCTGAGGTCCCCAAAGTCCCCGAAGTCCCCAAGGTCCTGAAGTCCCCCAGGTCCCCGAGGTCCCCAAGGTCCCGGAGGTCCCCGAAGTCCCGGAAGTCCCCAAAATCCCACATTGTCCCCAATGTCCCCAAGGTCCCCGAGGTCCCCAAAGTCCCCAAGGTCCCCGAGGTCCCCAAAGTCCCCAAGGTCCCCGAGGTCGCAGCCACTCCCAGGACAGGGGACACGGCGGTGACGTCACTGCCCTGCTGGTGGCACCCGTGTGACAGCGGGGGTGGCCCCGGGTGGGGACAGGCGGGTCATGACCCCTGACCTGTCCCTGTCCCCATCCCTGTCCCCGTGTCCCTGTCCCTGTCCCCACCCGTCCCCGTGTCCCCCTGTCCCTCTGTCCCCATCCCTGTCCCCATCCCTGTCCCCGTGTCCCCCTGTCCCCATCCCTGTCCCCGTGTCCCCATCCCTGTCCCCGTGTCCCCTCAGGGTGTCTCCAAGCCCTTCACCGAAGTCATCAAGGCCAACATCGGTGACGCGCACGCCATGGGCCAGCAGCCCATCACCTTCCTCCGCCAGGTACGGCCTCGGTGCCACCCCACGGCCACCCCGGGGCCACCCCGGGGCCACCAGGGGCCACCCCGGCCCGTTGTCACCCTGCTGTCCCCTCAGGTGGCCGCGCTGTGCCTGTGCCCGGAGCTCATGAAGGACTCGTCCCTCCCCAGCGACGCCAAGGAGCGAGCGCGGCGACTTCTATCGGCCTGCGGTGGCCAGAGCGTGGGTCGGTGTCACCGCCCCTCCCCGGCGACATCCCCTGGGGTGGCTTTTGGTGGGGACAGGTGACACGGTGGCTGTCCCCCTGCCAGGTTCCTACAGCGCCAGCCCCGGTGTGCAGATGGTGCGGGAGAACGTGGCGCGTTACATCGAGCGGCGCGATGGTGTCCCCGCCAGCCCCGACGACATCTTCCTGTCCACGGGCGCCAGCGACGCCATCGTGGTACGGTGACATCGGCCACCACCCCCCCTGGGGACACCGGGCTCGGTGCCACCACCCCTCCCCCGGCCGTTCCCACGGAGGACAAAGGGACCTTTGTGGCCGGGGGTGGCGCTGGGCCCGGGCGGTGTCGCCGCGCCGGGGGTGGCACCGCGTTGTCGCCGAGGCCGGGTGGTTGCCGTGGTTATGGTGGCGCTGTGCCCGGCCCCGCGTTGTCCCCTCGTTGTCCCCTCGCTGTCCGAAGGTCACTGCTGGGGGTCTGTTGTGGCCGCGATGTCCCCAGGGGTGTCCCCAAGTTTCTGTCCTGTGGTTGTGGCCACCATCCTGCCCCTTGTCGCCGCTGTCCCCCCCGTTCTGTCCCCACCTTTGTGTCCGTGCCCACCCCAAACGTGTCCCCGTGGTGTCCCCTCATTGTCCCCACGATGTCCCCGTGATGTCCCCATGGTGTCCCCTCATTGTCCCCACGGTGTCCCCGTGATGTCCCCATGGTGTCCCCTCATTGTCCCCACGGTGTCCCCGTGATGTCCCCATGGTGTCCCCATGCCCATCCCAACCTGTCCCCAGAACGTCCTGACAGCCACCCCATCCTGTCCCCTCCATGTCCCCTCTGTGTCCCCTCATTGTCCCCTCAATCTCCCTTCCCCATGTCCCCTCTGTCCCCCCCGACTGTCCCCTGTGTCCCCTCCCCTGACTGTCCCCCGTGTACCCCCTGTGTCCCCAGTGTCCCCCCTCTGTGCCCCCCTCTGTCCCCCGTGTCCCCCCTGACTGTCCCCCGTGTGTCCCCCGCCCGCTGTCCCCCATGTCCCCTCTGTCCCCCCTGACTGTCCCCCGTGTCTCCCGTGTCCCCTTTCCCCGCTGACTGTCCCCCGTGTGTGTCCCCCCTGACTGTCCCCCGTGTCCCCCCTGTGTCCCCCGTGTCCCCCCTGTGTCCCCCCCTGACTGTCCCCAGTGTCCCCCCTGTGTCCCCCCTGTGTCCCCTGTCTCCACTGACTGTCCCCCGTGTCCCGCCTGTGTCCCCCCTTTTTCCCCCGTGTCCCCTCTGTCCCCTGTGTCCCCTCTTTCCCACCCCCCGACTGTCCCCCCGTGTCCCCGCTGTGTCCCCGCTGACTGTCCCCCGTGTCCCCTCCTTTCACCCCCTGACTGTCCCCCCTCTTTCCCCCCTGACTGTCCCCCGTGTCCCCTCTTTTCCACCCCCCGACTGTCCCCCCCGTGTCCCCGCTGACTGTCCCCCGTGTCCCCTGTGTCCCCGTGTCCCCTCTGACTGTCCCCCCGTGTCCTCCCTGACTGTCCCCTGTGTCCCCCCTGACTGTCCCCCTTGTCCCCCGTGTCCCCTGTGTCCCGCGTGTCCCCTCTGACTGTCCCCTGTCCCCTCCCCTGACTGTCTCCTGTGTCCCCCGTGTCCCCGCTGACTGTCCCCCGTGTCCCCTGTGTCCCCCGTGTCCCCTCTGACCGTCCCCTGTCCCCTCCCCTGACTGTCCCCGGTGTCCCCCGTGTCCCCGCTGACTGTCCCCTGTGTCCCCCGTGTCCCCTCTGACTGTCCCCTGTCCCCTCCCCTGACTGTCCCCTGTGTCTCCCGTGTCCCCGCTGACTGTCCCCCATCTCCCCCGTGTCCCCGGTGTCCCCCGTGTCCCCTCCGCTGACTGTCCCCGCTGTGTCCCCGCAGAACATCCTGAAGCTGTTGGTGTGCGGTTCGGGCTCGTCTCGCACGGGTGTTCTGATCCCGATCCCGCAGTACCCGCTCTACTCGGCGGCTCTGGCGGAGCTGGACGCGGCTCAGGTCCGGTATTACCTGGCCGAGGAGCGCTGCTGGGCGCTGGACGTGGCCGAGCTGCGCCGGGCGCTGGAGGAGGGGCGGCGCCGCTGCTCGCCCCGGGTGCTCTGCATCATCAACCCGGGCAACCCCACCGGTAACGGGGGCTGTGGGGTCTGTGGGATCCGTGGGGTGTGTGGGATCTGTGGGGTGTGATCTATGGGGTGTGTGGGGTGTGTGGGATCCATGGGGTGTGATCTATGGGGTGTGTGGGGTGTGTGGGGTGTGTCGGGCGCTGGAGGAGGGGCGGCGCCGCTGCTCGCCCCGGGTGCTCTGCATCATCAACCCGGGCAACCCCACCGGTAACGGGGGCCGTGGGGTGTGATTTGTGGGGTGTGTGGGGTGTGTGGGATGTGATTTGTGGGGTGTGTGGGATCCATGGGATGTGATCTGTGGGGTCTGTGGGGTGTGATCTGTGGGGTATGTGGAGTATCTGGGATGGGATATCTGGGATGGGATATTTGGGGTGGATATTTGGGATGGGATATTTGGGATGGGATATCTGGGATGGGATATTTGGGATGGGATATCTGGGATGGGATATTTGGGATGGGATATTTGGGATGGGATATCTGGGATGGGATATTTGGGATGGGATATTTGGGGTGGGATATTTGGGATGGGATATTTGGGGTGGATATTTAGGATGGGATATTTGGGATGGAATATCTGGGGTGGGATATTTGGGATGGGATATCTGGGATGGGATATCTGGGGTGGGATATTTGGGATGGGATATCTGGGAATGGGATATTTCGGATGGGATATTTGGGATGGGATATCTGGGATGGGATTTTTGGGATGGGATTTTTGGGATGGGATATTTGGGGTGGGATATCTGGGGTGGGATATTTGGGGTGGGATATCTGGGGTGGGATATTTGGGATGGGATATCTGGGATGGGATATCTGGGATGGGATATTTGGGATGGGATATCTGGGATGGGATATTTGGGATGGGATATTTGGGGTGGGATATTTGGGATGGGATATTTGGGGTGGGATATTTGGGATGGGATATTTGGGGTGGGATATTTGGGATGGGATATTTGGGATGGGATATTTGGGATGGGATATTTGGGATGGGATATCTGGGATGGGATTTTTGGGATGGGATATTTGGGGTGGGATATCTGGGATGGGATATCTGGGATGGGATATCTGGGGTGGGATATTTGGGATGGGATATTTGGGATGGGATATTTGGGGTGGGATATCTGGGGTGGGATATTTGGGATGGGATATTTGGGATGGGATATTTGGGATGGGATATTTGGGGTGGGATATTTGGGATAGGATATTTGGGGTGGGATATCTGGGGTGGGATATTTGGGATGGGATATTTGGGGTGGGATATTTGGGATGGGATATTTGGGGTGGGATATTTGGGATGGGATATTTGGGGTGGGATATCTGGGGTGGGATATTTGGGATGGGATATTTGGGGTGGGATATTTGGGATGGGATATCTGGGGTGGGATATTTGGGATGGGATGGATTCCATGGGGGAAGACCTGGGGTAAGGTCCTGGGGTGGACTGGGAACTCAGGATGGGGACCCCAAAACTGAACTGGGACCTCAAAACTAAACTGGGACACCAAAACTGAAGTGGGACCCCAAAACTAAAGTGGGACCCCAAAATGGCACCCCAAAACTGGATGGGGACCCCAAAACTGGGATCCCAGAACTGAACTGGGACCCCAAAACTGGGACCCCAAGACTGGACTGGGACCCCAGAAGTGGGAGCCCAGAAGTGGGACCCCAAAACTGGGACCGCAAAACTGAACTGGGAGCCCAGAAGTGGGACCCCAAAACTGGACGGGGACCCCAGAACTGGGACCCCAGAACTGGATGGGGACCCCAAAACTGGGGCCCCAAAACTGTTCAGGGACCCCAGAACTGGACGGGGACCCCAGAAGTGGGACCCCAAAACTGGATGGGGACCCCAGAAGTGGATGGGGACCCCAAGTCTGGGCGGGGACCCCAGAACTGGGACCCCAAATCTGGACGGGGACCCCAGAAGTGGATGGAGACCCCAAGTCTGGATGGGGACCCCAGAACTGGATGGGGACCCCAAAACTGGGACCCCAAAACTGGATGGGGACCCCAGAAGTCGGATCCCAAGTCTGGACAGGGACCCCAGAAGTGGAACCCCAGAACTGGATGGGGACCCCAGAGGTGGGACCCCAGAACTGGGACCCCAAGTCTGGACAGGGACCCCAGAAGTGGGACCCCAGAAGTGGACGGGAACCCCAGAAGTGGGACCCCAAGTCTGGACAGGGACCCCAGAAGTGGGACCCCAGAAGTGGACGGGAACCCCAGAACTGGGACCCCAGACGTGGACGGGGACCCCAGAAGTGGGAGCCCATTTTTGGGGTGCCCACGTCCCCCGTGGTGTCCCCAGGCCAGGTGCAGAGCCGGGAATGCATCGAGGACGTCATCAAGTTCGCCTACGAGGAGAAGCTTTTCCTCATGGCCGACGAGGTGGGCGTGGCCGCCACGGGATGTGTCCCAAATTCCCGGGAAAATCCCGGAATTGCGGGTGACATCCCGGGATGTCCCATCTCATCCCACCCAGGTGTACCAGGACAACGTCTACGCCAAGGGCTCGGCCTTCTACTCATTCAAGAAGGTCCTGAAGGAGATGGGGCCGCCCTACTCGGATACGGTGGAGTTGGCCTCCTTCCACTCCATCTCCAAGGGATACATGGGAGAGTGAGTGCCGGCAATTCCGGGATTGTCACCTCCTGCCCTGGGATCCCAGAGGTCACCATGGATCCCGTGGGATTGGATGGGGGAGGGTGTGGGATGGAGATGCCACCACGCCGTGGATGTCATGGATTGGGGTTGGAGAGGCCACCATCCCATGGATCTCCTGGATTGGGGATGGAGGTGCCACCACCCCATGGAATTTCTGGATTGGGGTTGGAGATGCCACCATTCCATGGGTCTCCTTGATTGGGGTTGGAGAGGCCACCACCTCATGGATCTCCTGGATTGGGGTTGGAGAGGCCACCACCTCATGGATCTCCTGGATTGGGGTTGGAGATGCCACCACCCCATGGATCTCCTGGATTGGGGTTGGAGATGCCACCACCCCATGGATCTCCTGGATTGGGGATGGAGATGCCATCACCCTGTGGATCTCCTGGATTGGGGATGGAGATGACATCGGATGCGGGTGTCGAGATTCCATGGATGCCATATCTTAACCATGAATTCTCATTCCAAACCCCCATCCATGGATCCCATCCATCAATCCCACCCACATCTCCCACCCATGGGTCTCATGATGGTCCCCCATCCATGGATCCTTCTCCATAGGTTCCCACCCATGGATCCTGTCCCAAACCTTCATCCATGGATCCTTCTCCATAGGTTCCCATCCATGGATCCCATCCATGAATCCCCACCCATGGCTCCTTCTCCATAGGTTCCCATCCATAGATCCCATCCATGGCTCCTTCTCCCTAGGTTCCCACCCATGGATCCCATCCCAAACCTTCATCCATGGCTCCTTCTCTGTAGGTTCCCATCCCAAATCCCCATCCCAAACACCCATCCATGGATTCCCATCCCAAATCCCTATCCATGGATCCTTCTCCATAGGTTCCCATCCCGGATTCCCATCCCAAACCCCCATCCATGGATCCTTCTCCATAGGTTCCCATCCATGGATTCCATCACAGACCCCCACCCATGGATCCCATCCCAAACCCTCATCCATGGCTCCTTCTCCATAGGTTCCCATCCATAGAGCCCACCCATTGGTCCTTCTCCATAGGTTCCCATCCATGGATCCCACCCACATCTCCCACCCATGGGTCCTTCTCCATAGGTTCTCACCCATGGATTCCCATCCCAAGCCCCCACCCCCAAACCCCCATCCATGGATTCCATCCCAAAACACCATCCATGGATTCCCATCCATGAATCCCACCCACATCTCCCACCAATGGATCCTTCTCCATAGGTTCTCATCCATGGATCCGATGCCAAACCCCCATTCATGGCTCCTTCTCCATAGGTTCACATCCATGGATTCCCATCACTGACCCCATCCATGGATCCCATCCATGAATCCCACCCACATCTCCCACCCATGGCTTCCATGATGAACCCCCATCCGTGGCTCCTTCTCCATAGGTTCCCATCCCAAATCCCCATCCCAAACCCCCATCCATGGATCCCATCCATGGCTCCTTCTCCATAGGTTCCCATCCCAAATCCCCATCCCAAACCCCCATCCATGGCTCCTTCTCCATAGGTTCCCACCCATGGATCCCATCCCAAACCCCCATCCATGGATCCCATCCATGGCTCCTTCTCCATAGGTTCCCATCCATGGCTCCTTCTCCATAGGTTCCCACCCATGGATCCCATCCCAAACCCCCATCCATAGATTCCATCCATGGCTCCTTCTCCATAGGTTCCCATCCATAGATTCCATCCATGGCTCCTTCTCCATAGGTTCCCATCCATAGATTCCATCCATGGCTCCTTCTCCATAGGTTCCCATCCATAGATCCCATCCATGGCTCCTTCTCCATAGGTTCCCATCCATGGCTCCTTCTCCATAGGTTCTCATCCATGGATTCCCGTTCCCCATCCCACCCCATCCCCACCTCTCCTCCCAGGGATCCCGTTCCCGGTGCTCCGGGGGATTCCGGGCGGTTCCAATCCGTGTCTCTCTGGCAGGTGTGGGCTGCGGGGCGGTTACGTGGAGGTGGTGAACCTGCACCCCGAGGTGAAGGCCGAGCTCTCCAAGCTCGTGTCGGTCCGGCTGTGCCCGCCCGTGCCGGGACAGATGGTCCTGGACGCCATCATGGACCCGCCAAAGCCCGGAGATCCATCCTACGAGCGCTTCCAGGCTGTATGGAATGGAGGGATTGGGATCCATGGGATCCATAGGATTGGGATTGGGATCCATGGGATTTGGATTGGGATTGGGATGGGGATCCATGGGATTGGGATCCATGGGACTGGGATTGGGATCCATGGTATGGGATTGGGATTGGGATCCATGGGATTGGGATCCATGGTATGGGATTTGGATTGGGATCCATGGGATGGGATTGGGATCGGGATCCATGGGATGGGATTGGGATTGGGATCCATGGGATTGGGATCCATGGGATGGGATCTGCCTAAACCCGGAGATCCGTCCTACAAGTGCTTCCAGGTTGTACGGAACGGCGGGATTGGGATCCATGGGATCCATGGGATTGGGACCCATGGGATTGGGATTGGGATCCATGGGATCCATGGGATTGGGATCCATGGGATTGGGATCCATGGGATTGGGATCCATGGGATTAGGATGGGATCCATGGGATCCATGGGATTGGGATCCATGGGATTGGGATCCATGGGATTGGGATCCATGGATTGGGATCCATGGGATGGGATCCACCAAAACCTGGAGATCCGTCCTACCAGCGCTTCCAGGCTGTACGGAACGGCGGGATTGGGATCTATGGGATCCATGGGATTGGGATTGGGATCCATGGGATTGGGATTGGGATTGGGATGGGATCCATGGGATGGGATCCACCAAAACCCAGAGATCCGTCCTACGAGCGCTTCCAGGTTGTATGGAATGGAGGGATTGGGATCCATGGGATCCATGGGATTGGGACCCATGGGATTGGGATTGGGATCCATGGGATGATTGGGATTGGGATCCATGGGATTGGGATCCATGGGATTAGGATGGGATCCATGGGATTGGGATCCATGGGATTGGGATTGGGATCCATGGGATAGGATTTGGATTGGGATCCATGGGATTAGGATGGGATCCATGGGATTGGGATCCATGGATTGGGATTGGGATTGGGATCCATGGGATTGGGATCCATGGGATTAGGATGGGATCCATGGGATTGGGATCCATAGATTGGGATCCATGGGATGGGATCCACCAAAACCCAGAGATCCGTCCTACGAGCGCTTCCAGGCTGTACGGAACGGCGGGATGGGGATCCATGGGATCCATGGGATTGGGATTGGGATGGGATCCATGGGATGGGATTCACCAAAACCCAGAGATCCGTCCTACAAGCACTTCCAGGCTGTACGGAATGGCGGGATGGGGATCCATGGGATCCATGGGATTGGGATCCATGGGATTGGGATTGGAATTGGGATCTATGGGATGGGATCCATGGGATGGGATTGGGATCCATGGGATGGGATTGGGATTGGGATCCATGGGATGGGATTGGGATTGGGATCCATGGGATGGGATTGGGATCCATGGGATTGGGATCCATGGGATTGGGATCCATGGGATGGGATCTGCCTAAATCCGGAGATCCGTCCTACAAGTGCTTCCAGGTTGTACGGAACGGCGGGATTGGGATCCATGGGATCCATGGGATTGGGACCCATGGGATTAGGACGGGATCCATGGGATTGGGATCCATGGGATTGGGATCCATGGGATTAGGATGGGATCCATGGGATTGGGATCCATGGGATTGGGATCCATGGATTGGGATCCATGGGATGGGATCCACCAAAACCTGGAGATCTGTCCTACCAGCGCTTCCAGGCTGTATGGAACGGCGGGATTGGGATCTATGGGATCCATGGGATGGGATTGGGATAATGGGATATAATGGGATAATGGGATGGGTGTGGAATGGAATCCATGAGATGGGATAATGGGATAATGGGATCCATGGGATAATGGGATAATGGGATCCATGGGATGGGATAATGGGATAATGGGATGGGATAATGGGGTAATGGGATAATGGGGTAATGGGATAATGGGATAATGGGATAATGGGATCCATGGGATGGGATAATGGGATAATGGGGTAATGGGATAATGGGATAATGGGGTAATGGGATAATGGGATAATGGGGTAATGGGATAATGGGATAATGGGATCCATGGGATGGGATAATGGGATCCATGGGATGGGATAATGGGATCCATGGGATCCATGGGATCCATGGGATGGGATATTGGTTCAGCACGGGACGAGCTGGGCTGAACGGGAAGAGAATTCCCAGATTCCCATCCCGTTTTCCGGCAGGAGAAGGAGGCCGTGCTCAGCGCCCTGGCGGAAAAGGCGCGGCTGACGCAGGAGATCTTCAACCGCACCCCGGGGATCCACTGCAACCCCGTGCAGGGAGCCATGTACTCCTTCCCCCGGATCGACCTCCCGGACAGAGCCCTGGCCGCCGCCAAGGTGCCCGGGAACGCCGGGAATGGCGGGATCTGAGCTGGGATCCGCACTGGGAATGGCGGGATCTGTGCCGGGAATGGCGGGATCCGCACTGGGATCCGCACCGGGAATGGCAGGATCCGCGCTGGGAATGGCGGGTTCTGCACTGGGAATGGCGGGATATGAACTGGGAATGGTAGGATCCACACCGGGAATGGCAGGATCTGTGCCGGGAATGGCGGGATATGAACTGGGAATGGCAGGATCTGAACTGGGAATGGTGGGATCTGAACTGGGAATGCTGGGATCCGCACTGGGATCTGAACTGGGAATGGCGGGATCTGCACTGGGAATGGCGGGATCTGCACTGGGATCTGCACTGGGAATGGCGGGATCCGCACTGGGAATGGCAGGATCTGTGCCGGGAATGGCGGGATCTGTACTGGGAATGCTGGGATCCGCACTGGGAAGGGTGGGATCTGAACTGGGAATGGCAGGATCTGAACTGGGAATGGTGGGATCTGAACTGGGAATGGCGGGATGTGAACTGGGAATGGCGGGATCTGAACTGGGAATGCTGGGATCCGCACTGGGATCTGAACTGGGAATGGTGGGATCTGTGCCGGGAATGGCGGGATCTGCACTGGGAATGGCAGGATCTGAACTGGGAATGGTGGGATGGGCAGGGGGGAGCACAGCTGGGAGATGTGGGATGGATGGGATCCAAACTGGGATGGACAAGATCCAGACTGGGAGATGTGGGAATGGATGAGATCCCAAATGGGACGGGATTCCAATAGGATGGGTGGGATCCAAACTGGGATGGACGGGATCCAAACTGGGATGGACGGGATCCAAACTGTGATGGATGGGATCTAAACTGGGATGGATGGGATCCAAACTGGGATGGATGGGATCCAAACTGGGATGGACGGGATCCAAAGTGGGATGGATGGATCTAAACTGGGATGGATGGATCCAAACTGGGAGGGATGGGATCCAAAGTGGGATGGACGGGATCCAAAGTGGGATGGACGGGATCCAAAGTGGGATGGATGGATCTAAACTGGGATGGATGGATCCAAACTGGGATGGACAAGATCCAAACTGGGATGGATGGGATCCAAAGTGGGATGGACAGGATCCAAACTGGGATGGATGGGATCCAAACTGGGATGGACGGGATCCAAACTGGGAGGGATGGGATCCAAACTGGGATGGATGGATCCAAACTGGGATGGATGGGATCCAAACTAGGAGGGATGGATCCAAACTGGGATAGATGTGGGATGGATGGGATCCAAACTGGGAGATGTGGGAATGGACGAGATCCCAAATGGGATGGACGGGATTCCAATAGGATGGGTGGGATCCAAACTGGGATGGATGGGATCCAAACTGGGTGGATGGGATCCAAACTGGGATGGACGGGATCTAAACTGGGATGGATGGGATCCAAACTGGGTGGATGGGATCCAAACTGGGATGGACGGGATCTAAACTGGGATGGACGGGATCCAAACTGGGATGGAGGGGATCCAAACTGGGATGGATGGGATCTAAACTGGGATGGACGGGATCCAAACTGGGATGGACGGGATCCAAACTGGGATGGATGGGATCCAAAGTGGGATGGACAGGATCCAAACTGGGATGGATGGGATCCAAACTGGGATGGACGGGATCCAAACTGGGAGGGATGGGATCCAAACTGGGATGGATGGATCCAAACTGGGATGGACGGGATCCAAACTGGGATGGATGGGATCCAAACTAGGAGGGATGGATCCAAACTGGGATGGATGTGGGATGGATGGGATCCAAACTGGGAGATGTGGGAATGGACGAGATCCCAAATGGGATTCACGGGATTCCAATAGGATGGGTGGGATCCAAACTGGGATGGACGGGATCCAAACTGGGATGGACAAAATCCAAACTGGGATGGACGGGATCCAAACTGGGATGGACGGGATCCAAACTGGGATGGACGGGATCCAAACTGGGATGGACAAGATCCAAACTGGGATGGACGGGATCCAAACTGGGATGGATGGGATCTAAACTGGGATGGATGGGTCCAAACTGGGAGGGATGGGATCCAAACTGGGATGGATGGGATCCAAACTGCGATGGATGGGTCCAAACTGGGATGGACGGGATCCAAACTGGGATGGACAGGATCCAAACTGGGATGGATGGGATCCAAACTGGGATGGACGGGATCCAAACTGGGAGGGATGGATCCAAACTGGGATGGACGGGATCCAAACTGGGAGGGATGGATCCAAACTGGGAGGGATGGGATCCAAACTGGGATGGACGGGATCCAAACTGGGAGGGATGGATCCAAACTGGGAGGGATGGATCCAAACTGGGATAGATGTGGGATGGATGGGATCCAAACTGGGAGATGTGGGAATGGACGAGATCCCAAATGGGATGGACGGGATTCCAATAGGATGGGTGGGATCCAAACTGGGATGGATGGGATCCAAACTGGGATGGACGGGATCCAAACTGGGATGGACGGGATCCAAACTGGGATGGACAGGATCCAAACTGGGATGGACGGGATCCAAACTGGGAGGGATGGATCCAAACTGGGATGGATGGGATCCAAACTGGGATAGATGTGGGATGGATGGGATCCAAACTGGGATGGATGGATCCAAACTGGGAGGGATGGGATCCAAACTGGGATGGACGGGATCCAAACTGGGATGGATGGACCCCAACTGGGATAGATGTGGGAATGGATGGGATGGATCGGGATCCACGTGGGGCGTGGGGGACGCGATCCCGGTTTTTCCGACGCCGCGTTCCGTGCGGAATTCCCAGGAGAAGCAGCAGGCCCCGGACATGTTCTTCTGCATGAGGCTCCTGGAGGAAACCGGGATCTGCGTCGTCCCGGGAAGCGGCTTCGGACAGAAGGAAGGCACCTTCCACTTCCGGTGGGTTCCCGGGCCAGAATTCCCTGATTTTGGGGGGATCCCACCCCAAATTCCCTGATTTTGGGAATTCCCCATCCCAAATTCCCTGGTTTTGGGGGATCCCACCCCAAATTCCTGATTCCCAGATTCCCACCCCAAATTCCCTGTTCCTGGGGGGATCTCCCATCCCAAAATTCTAGTTCCCAGGATCCCCCATCCCAAATTCCTGGTTCTTGAAATCCCGCATCCCAAATTCCCAGTTTTTGGGGGGATTCCACCCCAAATTCCTGATTCCCAAAATTCCCATCCCCAATTCCCTGGGTTTTTTTGGGGATCCCACTCCAAATTCCCAATTCTTGGAATCCCCCATCCCAAATCCCCAATCCCCCCATCCCAAATCCCCAAATCCCCAAACTCCCAAATTCCCAAATCCCCTCGTCCCAAATCCCAAATCCCCAAATCCCAAATCCCCGATCCCAAATCCCAAATCCCAAATTCCCAAATCCCCCATCCCCAAATCCCCTCATCCCAAATTCCCAAATCCCCAAATCCCAAATCCCAAAATCCCAAATCCCAAAACCCCAAATCCCAAACCCCCAAATCCCCAAATCCCCAAATTCCAAATCTCTAAATCCCCAAATCCCAAATCCCAAAATCCCAAATTCCCCTATCCCAAATCCCCAAACTCCCAAATTCCCAAATCCCAAATTCCCAAATCCCCAAATCCCAAATCCCCAAATCCCCTCATCCCAAATTCCTAAATCCCCAAATCCCCAAATCCTCAAACCCCCAAATCCCAAATCCCCAAATCCCAAATCCCCAAATCTTCCATCCCAAATCCCCAAATCCCCTCATCCCAAATCCACAACTTCCCAAATTCCCAAATCCCAAATCCCCTCATCCCAAATTCCTAAATCCCCAAATCCCCAAATCCCCAAATCCCCAAATCCCCAAATCCCAAATCCCCAAATTCCCAAATCCCCAAATCCCCAAATCCCAAATCCCCTCCCCCCACCCACCACAACTTTTTGGCATCCCCGGGAAAAAGAAGCTTTGAAATTCGGGAATTTTTCCCATTTTTCCAGTGGAGAAAATTTGGGAATTCCCGTCCCTTTTCCCACTTTTTTTTTTGGGATTTTCCCGCCAGGATGACGATCCTGCCTCCCACGGACAAACTGAAAATCCTCCTGGAAAAACTCAGCGCCTTCTACACCAAATTCGTCAAGGAATTCTCTTAAAATTCCCGCCTGGAATTCTCCTCTCCCGGTTTTTTTTTTGGGAATTGCGGGGCAGGTCCCCCCCAGTGTTCCCAAATAAAGGACAGTGACCGGCCTCGGCTTTTCCGGGGGGATCCGGGAGGGTTTTTATGGAATTTGGGGTGGGATTTTGGGGAGGGAGGGGTTGGGGAATTCCGGTCGGGTGTTCCCAGTCCTTGGGAATTGCGGCTCTTCCGAAATTCTGGCTCCTCTGATCCCTGGGAATTCTGGCTCCTCCAAAATTCCAGATCCTCCGATTCCTTGGGAATTCTGGCTCCTCCAATCCCTGGGAATTCTGGCTCCTCCAAAATTCCAGATCCTCCGATTCCTTGGGAATTCCAGATCCTCCAATCCCTGGGAATTCTGGCTCCTCCAATCCCTGGGAATTCTGGCTCCTCCAAAATTCCAGATCCTCCAATTCTTTGGGAATTCCAGCTCCACCGATTCCTTGGGAATTTGGGAATTCCGGCTCTTCCAGTCCTTGGGAATTGCGGCTCCTCCACTCCCTGGGAATTCCAGATTCTCCAATTCCTTGGGAATTCCAGATCCTCCAATTCCTTGGGAATTCTGGCTCCTCCAATCCGTGGGAATTCCAGATCCTCCAAAATTCTGGCTCCTCCAATTCCTGGGAATTCCAGCTCCTCCAATCCTTGGGAATTGCGGCTCCTCCAAAATTCCAGATCCTCCGATTCCTTGGGAATTGTGGCTCTTCCAATTCCTTGGGAGTTCCAGATCCTTCAAAATTCCAGCTCCTCCAATCCTTGGGAATTTGGGAATTCCAGCTCCTCCAATCCTTGGGAATTTGGGAATTCCAGCTCCTCCAATTCCTTGGGAATTCTGGCTCCTCCAATCCCTGGGAATTCCAGATCCTTCAAAATTCCAGCTCCTCCAATTCCTTGGGAATTTGGGAATTCCGGCTCCTCCGATTCCCTGGGAATTCCAGCTCCTCCAATTTCTTGGGAATTGCGGCTCCTCCAAAACTCCCATCAAAAATTCCCCCCTAAAAAAATTCCTGGGAAAAGAAAAAATCCCCCAAAAAAATCCCCTAAAAAAAAATTTCCACCCCCCAAAAAAATTTTTCCCAAAGAAATTCCCAGAATGAAATTTCTTGGGGGGGAAAAAAAAAAAACCCCAAAATTCCCCCCCCAAAATTCAGGCCTGAGGGAAACTGAGGCACAGAGTGGGAATGACCAGATCCCAAAGGGAAACTGAGGCACGGGATGGGAAAAACCAATCATAAAGGGAAACTGAGGCACGGCACAGGAATGACCAGATCCTGCAGGGAAACTGAGGCACAACGCTGGTTGAACTGGATCCCAAAGGGAAACTGAGGCACGGGATGGATTCAAGAATCCCAAGGGGGAAACTGAGGCGCGGTGCGGGAATGACCGGATCCCAAAGGGAAACTGAGGCACGGGATGGGAATGACCGGATCCACGGGGAAACTGAGGCATGACGCTGGTTGAACCGGATCCCAAAAGGGAAACTGAGGCAGGGCATGGGGGTGGTGGGAATGACTTCTTGGAGCTCCAGGAATTTTGGGAATTTGGATCTTTGTGATTCCCTGGGAACCCCTGGAGCTCCGGGAATTTTGGGATGTTGCTGATCCCAGGGGTCCCCTGGGTGCCACCATCGCTCCTTGGGATCGGGATCGGGATCAGGATCGGGATCAGGATCGGGATCCTCAGGATCTTTGGGATCCTTGGGATCGGGATTGGGATCCTCGGGATCCTTGGGATCAGGATCGGGATTGGGATCTTCGGGATGAGGATTGGGATCCTTAGGATCTTCGGGATCCTTGGGATCTGGATCAGGATTGGGATCCTCAGGATCCTTGGGATTGGGATCAGGATCAGGATTGAGATCTTCGGGATCAGGATGAGGATCTGGATCGGGATCCTCAGGATCTTCAGGATCGGGATCAAGATTGGGATCTTCGGGATCAGGATCGGGATCCTCGGGATCAGCATTGCGATCCTCGGGATTCTCAGGATCCTTGGGATCGGGATCAGGATCCTCGGGATCAGGATTGGGATCTTGGGGATCAGGATCGGGATGAGGATCAGGATTGGGATCCTCAGGATCGGGATCGGGATCAGGACTGGGATCTTCAGGATCAGGATTGGGATCTTTGGGATCGGGATCTGGATCAGGATCCTCAGGATCGGGATCTTCAGGATCAGGATTGGGATCTTTGGGACTGGGATGAGGATCGGGATCTGGATCAGGATCCTCAGGATCCTCAGGATCGGGATCTTCAGGATCAGGATCGGGATCTTTGGGATCGGGATCCTCGGGAAGCGCAGCCTGGGGGAGGGGCCCGGTTCATGTTTTGGGGTCCCGATTCATGTTTTGGGGTCAGGATTGATGTTTTGGGGTCCCGGTTCATGTTTTGAGGTCCGGGTCCATGTTTTGGGGTCAGGATTGATGTCTTTGGGATCCCAGTCCATGTTTTGGGGTCAGGTTTATGTTTTTGGGGTCAGGGTTCATATTTTGGGGTCAGGTTTATGTTTTTGGGGTCCTGGTCCACGTTTTGGGGTCAGGTTTATGTTTTTGGGGTCCCGGTCCATGTTTTGGGGTCAGAGTTCATGTTTTTGGGGTCAGGGTTCATATTTTGGGGTCAGGTTTATGTTTTTGGGGTCCCGGTCCATGTTTTGGGGTCAGGGTTCATGTTTTGGGGTCAGGATTGATGTTTTGGGGTCAGGATTGATGTTTTGGGGTTCCGGTTCATGTTTTGAGGTCGGGGTTCATGTTTTGGGGTCAGGATTGATGTCTTTGGGATCCTGGTCCATGTTTTGGGGTCAGGGTTCATGTTTTGGGGTCAGGTTTATGTTTTTGGGGTCCCGGTCCATGTTTTGGGGTCAGGGTTCATGTTTTGGGGTCAGGATTGATGTTTTGGGGTCCCGGTTCATGTTTTGGGGTCCCCCCGGTGCCCCGTGCCGAGGGTGACCAGGGGACACCGAGCTGTCCCCACCCCTCATCCCATTCCCTGCCCCAATTCCCGATCCCAGTTCCCAGAGCA
This sequence comes from Poecile atricapillus, assembly GCF_030490865.1. Lineage (NCBI taxonomy): Eukaryota > Metazoa > Chordata > Aves > Passeriformes > Paridae > Poecile > Poecile atricapillus. The sequence goes on along the minus strand of NC_081250.1, from coordinate 153,098,108 downwards.
CCCCCTGCCTCACTTTCCCCAGATTTCCCCCCATTTCCCATTCCCAGCTCCTTTTCCAAACCCAGTTCTCCCGGTTTCTCCCCATTTCCCAGCCCCATTTCTCCCGGTTTTCCCCCAATTTCCCAGCCCCATTTCTCCCGGTTTTTCCCCAATTTCCCATTTTCCCGTCCCCGCTCTCCCGTCCGGTCCCTTTCTCTGTCACCTCCCCCTGGCGCTCCGCCACCGCCACCGTCACAGCCATGGCGGCCACCGAGGGGACACCGGCGGGGACACCACCGGGGACCCTGGGGACACCGGGGACCTTGGGGACACCACCGGGGACCTTGGGGACAGCGGGGACCTTGGGGACACCACCGGGGACCTTGGGGACACCACCGGGGACACTGGCGGGGATCTTGGGGACAGCGGGGACACCACCGGGGACCTTGGGGACACCACCGGGGACCTTGGGGACAGCGGGGACCTTGGGGACACCACCGGGGACACCGGGAACACCGGGGACAGCGGGGACACCACCGGGAATCTTGGGGACACCGGGGACAGCGGGGACACCCCCGGGGATCTTGGGGACACCGGGGACAGCACCGGGGACCTTGGGGACACCAGGGGGGTCACCTGGGCCACCTGACCCCCCGCTGGTGTCCTCGGTGCTGTCCCCGGTGTCCCCTGACCCCCCTGGGGTGTCCCCGGAGGTGTCCCCGGGGGTGTCCCCGCTGTCCCCGGAGGTGTCCCCGGGGGTGTCCCCGGAGCCGTTCGTGCCACCCCTGGACTGCGGCGGTGATGACGCTCAGGCCGCGGGGCGGGAGCTGCCCCTGGTCCTGCGCCAGGTACCGGGAATGGCCCCCGGGATAACCGGGAATGGCCCCGGGAAAACCGGGAATGTCCCTCGGGAATGTCCCCGGGAAAACCGGGAATGTCCCTCGGGAATATCCCCGGGATCACCGGGAATGTCCCCTGGGATAACCGGGAATGGCCCCGGGAAAACCGGGAATGTCCCCCGGGATAACCGGGAATGTCCCCTGGGAATGTCCCCGGGATAAGCGGGAATGTCCCCGGGATAACCGGGAATGCCCCTCCGGGATAACCGGGAATGTCTCCCGGGATAACCGGGAATATCCCCTCGGGATAACCGGGAATGTCCCCTCGGGATAACCGGGAATGTCCCCTGGGATAACCGGGAATGCCCCTCCGGGATAACCGGGAATGTCCCCCGGGAACGTCCCCTCGGGATCACCGGGAATGTCCCCCCCGTGTCCCAAATCCTGAATTCTCCGTGTTCCCATTCCCAGATTTTGGCCGCCTGCGCTCTTCCCGAACTTTTGGAGTCTCCCGCTCTCCCCGAGGCCGTGCGGGACCGGGCCCGGAGCATCCTGCGGGAAATGGATTCCGGGAATATCGGTGGGAATGGCGATCCCAGAGGGATTCGGGATTATCCGGGAAGGGAAATGGATTCCGGGAATATCGGTGGGAATGGCGATCCCAGAGGGATTCGGGATTATCCGGGAAGGGAAATGGATTCCGGGAATATCGGTGGGAATGGCGATCCCAAAGGGATTCGGGAATATCTGGGAAGGGAAATGGATTCCGGGAATATCGGTGGGAATGGTGATCCCAAAGGGATTTGGGATTATCCGGGAAGGGAAATGGATTCCGGGAATATCGGTGGGAATGGCGATCCCAGAGGGATTCGGGATTATTCGGGAAGGGAAATGGATTCCGGGCATATCGGTGGGAATGGCGATCCCAAAGGGATTCGAGGCTGATCCCATTGGATTTGGGATCGATCCCATGGGATTTGTGCTGATCCCATTGGATTTGGGATATTGAGGGATTTGAGGCTGATCCTGCTGGGTTTGGGATCCCGTTGGATTTGGGGCCATTCCCATGGGATTTGGGGTCAATCCCACTGGATTTGGGGCTAATCCCACTGGATTTGGGATTCCATTGGATTTGGGGCCAATCCCTCTGGATTTGGGGCCGATCCCACTGGATTTGAGGCCAATCCCACGGGATTTGGGATTCCACTGGATTTGGGGTTTATCCCATTGGATTTGGGGTCGATCCCATGGGATTTGTGCTGATCCCATTGGATTTGGGATATTGAGGGATTTGAGGCTGATCCTGCTGGGTTTGGGATCCCGTTGGATTTGGGGCCGATCCCTTTGGATTTGGGGCCAATCCCTCTGCATTTGGGGCTGATCCCACTGGATTTGGGATTCCATTGGATTTGTGGCTAATCCCATGGGATTTGGGGTCAATCCCACTGCATTTGGGGCCAATCCCTTTGGATTTGGGGCCGATCCCGTGGGATTTGGGGCTGATCCCTCTGGATTTGGGGCCGATCCCGTGGGATTTGGGGCTGATCCCGTGGGATTTCCGTGCGATCCCGCTGGATCCGAGGCCGATCCCGTTGCCGCAGGGGGATACAACCACGAGCACCGATCCCACGGCGTTCCCGGCAGGATCTCCCGGTTCCTGGAATTCCGGGATGGATTCCCCTGCCATCCCGGGAACATCATCCTGTGCAGCGGCACCGCCACCATGATCCCGGTGAGAGAGCGGGAACGGGATCGGGATCGGGAACGGGAACGGGATATGGGAGTGGGATATGGGAATGGGATATGGGATATGGGATATGGGAATGGGATATGGGATATGGGATATGGGATATGGGATATGGGATATGGGAGTGGGATATGGGATATGGGATATGGGATATGGGATATGGGATATGGGATATGGGATATGGGGTGTGGGATATGGGATATGGGATATGGGATATGGGATATGGGATATGGGATATGGGAATGGGATATGGGATATGGGATATGGGATATGGGATGTGGGAATGGGATATGGGATATGGGATATGGGATATGGGATATGGGATATGGGAATGGGATATGGGATATGGGATATGGGATATGGGATATGGGATATGGGATATGGGATATGGGAGTGGGATATGGGATATGGGAGTGGGATATGGGATATGGGATATGGGAGTGGGATATGGGAATGGGATATGGGATATGGGATATGGGAGTGGGATATGGGAATGGGATATGGGATATGGGATATGGGATATGGGATATGGGATATGGGACCAAAAACTGGGAATGGGGACTCCAAACAGGGAATGGGGCCCCCAGCCCAGATCCTGTTATCCCAATACCGGTTACTCGTTATCCCGTTATCCCATCGTTACCCTGTTATCCCATTATTCTGTTATCCCGTTATCCCGTTATTATCCCGTTGTTATCCCATTATTACCCCGTCATTATCCCATTATCCTGTTATTATCCCATTGTTATCCCGTTATTATCCCATTGTTATCCCGTTATTATCCCATTATTATCCCGTTATTATCCCGTTATTATCCCATTATTATCCCATTGTTATCCCATTGTTATTCCATTGTTATCCCATTATTACCCCGTCATTATCCCATTATCCCGTTATTATCCCGTTATTATCCCATTGTTATCCCGTTATTATCCCGTTATTATCCCGTTATTATCCCGTTATTATCCCGTTATTATCCCGTTATTATCCCATTATTATCCCATTGTTATCCCATTGTTATCCCATTATTTTCCCGTTATTATCCCATTATTTTCCCATTATTATCCCGTTATTGTCCCGTTATTATCCCGTTATTATCCCGTTATTTTCCTGTTATTATCCCGTTATTATCCCATTATTATCCCGTTATTATCCCGTTGTTTTCCCATTGTTATCCCGTTATTATCCCGTTATTATCCCGTTATTATCCCATTGTTATCCCGTTATTATCCCGTTATTATCCCATTATTATCCCGTTATTATCCCGTTATTATCCCATTATTATCCCGTTATTATCCCGTTATTTTCCCGTTATTTTCCCGTTATTATCCCGCTATTATCCCATTGTTTTCCCATTGTTTTTATCCCATTCCCAGTTCGTGCTGTCTCTGTTCTCGCTGCCTCCCCCGGCCCTTCCCGCGGGGGTTCTGGTACCGGTTCCGGGCCCGCCGGTTCTCCGGGAGGCCGCGCTGCTGGCGGGGGCGGTTCCGGTTCCGTACGCGCTCTCCGAGCCCCGGGGTTGGGTCCCGGACGAGGCCGCGCTGCTCCGGGAGCTGCGGGGGGCGCGGGGCCGGTGCCGCCCGCGGGTTCTGTGCGTGGTCAATCCCGGGGACCCCACCGGTGAGTCCGGGCATTCCCGGGAATTCCCGTCCCCTGCCTCAGTTTCCCTTCTGGGATCCCGTTATTCCCATCCCCTGCCTCAGTTTACCTGCGGGATCCGGGTATTCCCGTCCCCTGCCTCAGTTTCCCCTCTGGGATCCGGTTATTCTCATCCCGTGCCTCGGTTTCCCCTTTGGATCCGGTTATTTACACCCCGTGCCTCAGTTTACCTGCGGGATCTAGTTATTCCCGTCCCGTGCCTCAGTTTCCCTTTGGGATCCGGTTGTTCCCCTCCCCTGCCTCAGTTTCCCCCTGGGTTCCGGTTATTCCCGTCCCCTGCCTCAGTTTCCCTTCTGGGTTCTGGTAATTCCCATCCCGTGCCTCAGTTTACCTCTGGGATCCGGTTATTCCCGTCCCGTGCCTCAGTTTCCCCATTTGGATCCAGTTATTCTCATCCCATGCCTCAGTTTCCCCTCTGGGATCCAGTTAGTCCCATCCTCTGCCTCAGTTTCCCCTCTGGGATCCGGTTATTCCCGTCCCCTGCCTCAGTTTACCTGCGGTATCCGGGTATTTCAATCCTGAGCCTCAGTTTCCCTTTGGAATCCGGTTGTTCCCCTCCCCTGCCTCAGTTTCCCCTCTGGGATCCGGTTATTCCCCTCCCGTGCCTCAGTTTCCCTCTGGGATCCGGTTATTCCCGTCCCCTGACTCAGTTTCCCCTTTGGATCCGGTTATTTACACCCCGTGCCTCAGTTTCCCTCTGGGTTCGGGTTATTCCCGTCCCCTGCCTCAGTTTCCCTTCTGGGTTCTGGTAATTCCCATCCCGTGCCTCAGTTTCCCCTCTGGGATCCCGTTATTCCTGTCCCCGTGCCTCAGTTTCCCCTTTGGATCCGGTTATTTCCGTCCCGTGCCTCAGTTTACCTGCGGGATCCGAGTAGTCCCGTCCCCTGCCTCAGTTTTCCCCCGGGCCGTGCCTCAGTTTCCCCCCCGACCGTGCCTCAGTTTCCCTGGGACCGTGCCTCAGTTCCCCCCAGACCGTGCCTCAGTTTCCCTCCGAACCCTCCCCCCCCCCCCCCCCTCGGGCCGTGCCTCAGTTTCCCCGGGACCGTGCCTCAGTTTCCCCCAGGCCAGGTGCTGAGCCGGGAGCTCCTGGCGGGGCTCGCGCGCCTGGCGGCCGAGGAGGGGCTGCTGCTGCTGGGCCACGAGGTGAGGGAATGGCGGGAATTCCATCGGGAATGGCGGGAATTCCATCGGGAATGGCGGGAATTCCATCGGGAACGGTCGGGAATGAGCGGGAATGGGCGGGAATTCCTTTGGGAATGTTCGGGTATGTTCGGGAGTTCCCTCGGGAATGTTCGGGAATATTCGGGAATGGTCGGCAATGGTCGGCAATGGTCGGCAATGGTCGGGAGTTCCTTCAGAAATGTTCGGGAATGGTCGGGAATTCCATCGGGAATGTTCGGGAATGGTCGGGAATGGTCGGGAATGGTCGGGAGTTCCTTCGGGAATGGTCGGGAATGGGCGGGAATTCCACCGGGAATGGGCGGGAATGGGACCGATTTTTTGGGAACACCTGGAGGATTTTTTTGGGAATGTTTGGAGGATTTTTTTGGGGAATTCCCGGAGGAATTTTTTGGGAATTCCAAGAGGAATTTTTGGGAATTCCCAGAGAATTTTTTGGGAATACCCAGGGGATTTTTTTGGAAATGTTTGGAGGATTTTTTTTAGGAATTCCCAGAGGAATTTTTGGGAATTCCTGAAGGATTTTTTGGGAATGTCCAGAGGATTTTTTTGGAATGTGTGGAGGATTTTTTTGGGGAATGTTTGGAGGATTTTTTGGGAATTCCCGGAGGATTTTTTGGGAATTCCTGGAGGAATTTTTGGGAATTTCTGGAGGATTTTTTGATAATTCCCGGATGATTTTTTGGGAATTCCCAGAGGATTTTTTTGGAATTTCGAGAGGATTTTTTGGGAACACCTGGAGGATTTTTTTGGGAATTCCCAGAGGAATTTTGGGAATTCCCGGAGGAATTTTTGGAAATTCCTGGAGGATTTTTTGGGAAGGTTTGGAGAATTTTTTGGGAACTCCCGGAGGATTTTTTTTTTGAATGTGTGGAGGATTTTTTTTGTGAATTCCTGAAGGATTTTTTTGGCAATTCCTGGAGGATGTTTGGGAATTCCTGGAGGATTTTTTGGGAATTCCCGGAGGATTTTTTTGGGGAATGTTTGAGAATTTTTTGGGAATGTTTGGAGGATTTTTTGGGAATACCCTGAGGATTTTTTGGGAATGTGTGTAGGATTTTTTGGGAATTCCCAGAGGATTTTTTTGGGAATTCCTAAAGGGTTTTTTGGCAACACCTGGCGGATTTTTTGGGAATTCCTGGAGGATTTTTTGGGAATACCCAGGGGATTTTTTGGGAATACCCAGGGGATTTTTTTGGAAATGTCTGGAGGATTTTTTTGGGGAATTCCCAGAGGAATTTTTGGGAATTCCTGAAGGATTTTTTTGGGAATGTCCGGAGGATTTTTTTGGAATGTGTGGAGGATTTTTTTTGGGGAATGTTTGGAGGATTTTTTGGGAATTCCTGGAGGAATTTTTGGGAATTTCTGGAGGATTTTTTGATAATTCCCGGATGATTTTTTGGGAATTCCCAGAGGATTTTTTTGGAATTTTGAGAGGATTTTTTGGGAACACCTGGAGGATTTTTTGGGAATTCCTGGAGGAATTTTTGGGAATTCCTGGAGGATTTTTTGATAATTCCCGGATGATTTTTTGGGAATTCCCAGAGGATTTTTTGGGAATTCCTGGAGGAATTTTTGGGAATTCCTGAAGGATTTTTTGGGAATGTCCGGAGGATTTTTTTGGAATGTGTGGAGGATTTTTTTGGGGAATGTTTGGAGGATTTTTTGGGAATTCCCGGAGGATTTTTTGGGAATTCCTGGAGGAATTTTTGGGAATTTCTGGAGGATTTTTTGATAATTCCCGGATGATTTTTTGGGAATTCCCAGAGGATTTTTTGGGAATTCCTGGAGGAATTTTTGGGAATTCCTGAAGGATTTTTTGGGAATGTCCGGAGGATTTTTTTGGAATGTGTGGAGGATTTTTTTGGGGAATGTTTGGAGGATTTTTTGGGAATTCCCGGAGGATTTTTTGGGAATTCCTGGAGGAATTTTTGGGAATTTCTGGAGGATTTTTTGATAATTCCCGGATGATTTTTTGGGAATTCCCAGAGGATTTTTTGGGAATTCCCAGAGGATTTTTTGGGAACACCTGGAGGATTTTTTGGGAATTCCTGGAGGAATTTTTGGGAATTTCTGGAGGATTTTTTGATAATTCCCGGATGATTTTTTGGGAATTCCCAGAGGATTTTTTTTGAATTTCGAGAGGATTTTTTGGGAACACCTGGAGGATTTTTTGAGAATTCCCAGAGGAATTTTGGGAATTCCCGGAGGAATTTTTGGAAATTCCTGGAGGATTTTTTGGGAAGGTTTGGAGAATTTTTTGGGAACTCCCGGAGGATTTTTTTTTTGAATGTGTGGAGGATTTTTTTTGTGAATTCCTGAAGGATTTTTTTGGCAATTCCTGGAGGATGTTTGGGAATTCCTGGAGGATTTTTTGGGAATTCCCGGAGGATTTTTTTGGGGAATGTTTGAGAATTTTTTGGGAATGTTTGGAGGATTTTTTGGGAATACCCTGAGGATTTTTTGGGAATGTGTGTAGGATTTTTTGGGAATTCCCAGAGGATTTTTTTGGGAATTCCTAAAGGGTTTTTTGGCAACACCTGGCGGATTTTTTGGGAATTCCTGGAGGATTTTTTGGGAATACCCAGGGGATTTTTTGGGAATACCCAGGGGATTTTTTTGGAAATGTCTGGAGGATTTTTTTGGGGAATTCCCAGAGGAATTTTTGGGAATTCCTGAAGGATTTTTTTGGGAATGTCCGGAGGATTTTTTTGGAATGTGTGGAGGATTTTTTTTGGGGAATGTTTGGAGGATTTTTTGGGAATTCCTGGAGGAATTTTTGGGAATTTCTGGAGGATTTTTTGATAATTCCCGGATGATTTTTTGGGAATTCCCAGAGGATTTTTTTGGAATTTTGAGAGGATTTTTTGGGAACACCTGGAGGATTTTTTGGGAATTCCTGGAGGAATTTTTGGGAATTCCTGGAGGATTTTTTGATAATTCCCGGATGATTTTTTGGGAATTCCCAGAGGATTTTTTGGGAATTCCTGGAGGAATTTTTGGGAATTCCTGAAGGATTTTTTGGGAATGTCCGGAGGATTTTTTTGGAATGTGTGGAGGATTTTTTTGGGGAATGTTTGGAGGATTTTTTGGGAATTCCCGGAGGATTTTTTGGGAATTCCTGGAGGAATTTTTGGGAATTTCTGGAGGATTTTTTGATAATTCCCGGATGATTTTTTGGGAATTCCCAGAGGATTTTTTGGGAATTCCCAGAGGATTTTTTGGGAACACCTGGAGGATTTTTTGGGAATTCCTGGAGGAATTTTTGGGAATTTCTGGAGGATTTTTTGATAATTCCCGGATGATTTTTTGGGAATTCCCAGAGGATTTTTTTTGAATTTCGAGAGGATTTTTTGGGAACACCTGGAGGATTTTTTGAGAATTCCTGAAGGATTTTTTGGCAATGCCTGAAGGATTTTTTTGGAATTCCCGGAGGATTTTTTGGGAATGTTTGGAGGATTTTTGGGGAATTCCTTGAGGATTTTTTTTGAGTTTTGAGAGGATTTTTTGGGAACACCCAGAGGAATTTTTGGGAATTCCTGGAGGAATTTTTGGGAATTCCCAGTGGATTTTTGGGAATGTTTTCCAGGTGCAGCAGGAGCGAGCCTTTGATCCCGAGCGTCCGTTCCTGTCCCTGCGGCGAGTCCTGGCCCAGCTGGGGCCACCCCTGGCCACGAGCGTCCAACTGATCTCCTTCCACTCCCTGCGGTGCGGAACCGCCGGAATAACGGGAAAAACAATGGGAATAATGGGAAAAACAACGGGAATAATGGGAAAAACAACGGGAATAATGGGAAAAACAACGGGAATGACAATGGGAATAATGAGAAAAACAATGGGAATAACAGCGGGAATAACAGGAAAAACAATGGGAATAATCAATGGGAATATTCAATGGGTAAAAACAACGGGAATATTCAGTGGGAATGATGGGAATTCAACGGGAAAAACAGCGGGAATGATGGGAAAAACAACGGGAATGACAATGGGAATAATGAGAAAAACAATGGGAATAACAGCGGGAATAACAGGAAAAACAACGGGAATATTCAATGGGAATATTCAATGGGAAAAAACAATGGGAATATTCAATGGGGAAAAAACAATGGGAATATTCAATGGGAATATGCAATGGGAATAACGGGAATTCAATGGGAATAACAGCAGGAATAATGGGAAAAACAGTGGGAAAAACAACGGGAATATTCAGTGGGAATAACAGGGAAAACAACGGGAATAACAGCAGGAAAAACAATGGGAATGACAGGGATAACAACGGGAATAACAATGGGAAAAACAATGGGAATAACAATGGGAATGACGGGAGTGACAACGGGAATGACAGCAGGAATAACGGGAAAAACAATGGGAAAAACAGTGGGAAAAACAATGGGAATATTCAATGGGAATAACAGGAAAAACAACGGGAATATTCAATGGGAATAATAGTGGGAATAACGGGAAAAACAATGGGAAAAACAAAGGGAATATTCAATGGGAATAACGGGAATTCAACGGGAATAACAGTGGGAATAACGGGAAAAACAACAGGAAAACAACAGGAAAAACAATGGGAATGACGGGAAAAACAACGGGAATATTCAATGGGAATAATGGGAAAAACAACGGGAATAACGGGAATAACAATGGGAATAACAATGGGAATAACAACGGGAATAATGGGAATTCAACGGGAATGATGGGAAAAACAATGGGAATATTCAATGGGAATAACGGGAATTCAATGGGAATAACAGCGGGAATAATGGGAAAAACAATAGGAATAAGAGCGGGAATGACAATGGGAATGACGGGAATGACAACGGGAATTCAACGGGAATGACGGGAAAAACAATGGGAATAAACAATGGGAATAGCAACGGGAATAATGGGAAAAAACAACAGGAATAACAACAGGAAAAACAATGGGAATGATGGGAATGACGGGAATTCAATGGGAATAACAATGGGAAAAACAGCGGGAGTAACAATGGGAATTCAATGGGAATGACAATGGGAATAACAGCGGAAATAACAACGGGAATTCAATGGGAATGACAATGGGAATGACGGGAATAACAGTGGGAATAATGGGAAAAACAACAGGAAAAACAATGGAAATGACGGGAATGACAACGGGAATGACAATGGGAATAACAAGGGGAATAACAGGAAAAACAATGGGAATTCAACGGGAATAACAATGTGAATGATGGGAATGATGGGAATTCAATAACAACAGGAATAACAACGGGAATATTCAATGGGAATGACAATGGGAATAACAATGGGAATAATGGGAACATTCAACGGGATTAATGGGAATAACAGGAATATTGAATGGGAATAACAGTGGGAATGACAATGGGAATAATGGGAACATTCAACGGGATTAATGGGAATAACAGGAATATTGAATGGGAATAACAGTGGGAATGACAATGGGAATAATGGGAACATTCAACGGGAATGATGGGAATTCGACGGGAATATTCAACAGGGATTTGGGGGATTTGGGGAATTTTGGGATTGGGATGGAAGGGGGTGAGGGAACAGTGGCGGTGCCCCAGGAGCAGATTCCAGGTGGGAATTTTGGAGCTGGAATTTTGGGAATTTTGGGAATACTGGGAATTTTGGGAATGGTGTGGAAGGGCGTGAGGGAACAGCAGTGGTTCCCCAGGACCTGATTCCAGGTGGGATTCCTGGAGCTGGAATTTTGAGAAAAAACCGGGAAGGCCTCAAATTCCGGGAATGAATTTTGGGAATGAACGAATTTCGGGAATGAATGTTGGGAATTCCGGTGCCGCAGGAGCGGATTCCGGGTGGGATTCCTGGAGCTGGTGAACGTGGAGCCGCGGCTCCGGCGGCCGTTCCAGCTGGCTCAATCCATCCCCCGGCCCTGCGTTCCCGGCCGGATCCTGCTGGATCTGCTCCTGGAGCCGCCGGATCAGCGGGATCCCATCCGCAGGGAGCTGGAAAAGGTGCTGGGAGAGAGGCCTGGGCTTGGGATTCTGCGGGTCCCGGAAATCCCATAAATCCCAAAAATCCCATAAATCCCAAAAATCCCATCCCGTAAATCCCAAAAAACCCATAAATCCCCTAAATCCCGTAAATCCCATCCCATAAATCCCATAAATCCCGTAAATCCCATAAATCCCATCCCATCCCCTAAATCCCATAAGTCCCATAAATCCCATAAAATCCCCGAAATCCCATAAATCCAAAAAATCCCCTAAATCCCATAAATCCTGTAAATCGCAGAAATCCCAAAAATCCCATAAATCCCATAAATCCCATAAATCCCGGAAATCCCGTAAATCCCAAAAATCCCATAAATCCCGTAAATCCAGTAAATCCCGGAAATCCCGTAAATCCCCAAAATCCCATAAATCCCATAAATCCCCCAAATCCCGTAAATCCCAAAAATCCCATAAATCCCATAAATCCCGTAAATTCAGTAAATCCCGGAAATCCTGTAAATCCCAGAAATCCCAGTAATCCCCAAAATCCTGTAAATCCCATAAATCCCAAAAATCCCCGAAATCCCATAAATCCAAAAAATCCCCTAAATCCCCTAAATCCTGTAAATCCCATAAATCCCCAAAATCTCGTAAATCCCAAAAATCCCATAAATCCCGTAAATCCAGTAAATCCCGGAAATCCTGTAAATCCCATAAATCCCCAAAATCTCGTAAATCCCAAAAATCCCATAAATCCCGTAAATACAGTAAATCCCGGAAATCCTTTAAATCCCATAAATCCCATAAATCTCGGAAATCCCATAAATCCCATCCCATTCCCTAAATCCCATCAATCCCAAAAATCTGGTAAATCTCAAAAATCCCATAAATCCCAGAAATCACATAAATTTCCTAAATCCCATCCCATTCCCTAAATCCCATAAATCCTGTAAATCCCATAAATCCTGTAAATCCCATAAATCCTGTAAATCCCATAAATCCCATAAATCCCATAAATCCCATAAATCCTGTAAATCCCGTAAATCCCATAAATCCCATAAATCCTGTAAATCCCATAAATCCTGTAAATCCCATAAATCCTGTAAATCCCGTAAATCCCATAAATCCCATAAATCCCATAAATCCCGTAAATCCCATCCCATAAATCCCATCAAATCCCCGAAATCCCATAAATCCCATAAATCCCGGAAATCCCGTAAATCTGAAAAATCCCGGAAATCCCATAAATCCCGGAAATCCCATAAATTCCCTAAATCCCATAAATCACATAAATCCCATCCCAGAAATCCCGTAAATCCGAAAAATCCCCAAAATCCCATAAATCCCCAAAAATCCCCCAAATCCAAAAAAATCCTGTAAATCCCATAAATTCCATAAATCCCGTAAATCCAAAAAATCCCCAAAATCCCATAAATCCCATCCCATAAACTGCATAAATCCCCTAAATCCCCTAAATCCCATAAGTCCCAAAAATCCCATAAATCCCGGAAATGCCATAAATCCTGTAAATCCCAAAAATACCATAAATCCCGTAAATGCCCTAAATCCCATAAACCCCATAAAATCTGAAAAATCCCATAAATTCTCAAAATACCGTAAATCCCAAAAATCCCCTAAATCCCTGAAATCCCAGAAATCCCCTAAATCCGAAAAATCACGGAAATCCCATAAATCCTGGAAATCCCCTAAATCCCATAAATCCCCCAAATCCCGTAAATCCCAAAAATCCCCTAAATCCCATAAATCAAAAAAATCCCCTAAATCCCCTAAATCCCAAAAATCCCCAAAATCCCGTAAATCCCCAAAATCCCATAAATCCCAAAAATCCCATAAATCCCATAAATCCCGTAAATCCAGCAAATCCCGGAAATCCTGTAAATCCCATCCCATTCCCTAAATCCCATCAATCCCAAAAATCTGGTAAATATCAAAAATCCCATAAATCCCGGAAATCCCATAAATTTCCTAAATCCCATCCCATTCCCTAAATCCCATAAATCCCCAAAATCCCGGAAATCCTGTAAATCCCATAAATCCCGTAAATCCCAAAAATCCCATAAATCCCATAAATCCTGTAAATCCTGTAAATCCCGTAAATCCCATAAATCCCATAAATCCTCAAAATCCAAAAAATCCCGTAAATCCCATAAATCCCAAAAATCCCAAAAATCCCATAAATCCTATAAATCCCGTAAATCCCATCCCATAAATCCCATAAATCCCATAAATCCCATAAATCCCATAAATCCCATCCCATAAATCCCATTAATCCCATTATCCCGTTATCCCGGTTTTCCAGCACCGCCAGGATCTGCTCCGGGACCTGGCCTGCAACGCCTGGTGGCTGCGGCGGGAGCTGGATCCTGTTATCCCATTAATCCCATTTATCCCGTTATCCCGTAAATCCTATTATCACGTTATCCCGTTAATCCCGTTATCCCGTTAATCCCGGTATCCCGGTATCCCGTTAATCCCGGTATCCCGTTAATCCCATTATCCCATTATCCCGTTATCCCGGTTTTCCAGCACCGCCGGGATCTGCTCCAGGACCTGGCCTCCAATGCCCGGCGGATGCAGCGGGAGCTGGATCCCATTACCCCGTTAATCCCGTTATCCCATTGATCCCGTTATCCCGTTATCCCAGTTTCCTGTTATCCCGTTATCCCATTAATCCAGTTAATCCCATTATCCCATAAATCCTGTTAATCCCATTATCCCGTTTTTCCACCCCCAGCACCGCCGGGATCTGCTCTGGGACCTGGCCTCCAACAGCGGGCGGGTGCGGTGGGAGCTGGATCCCGTTATCCCGTTATCCCATTGATCCCATTAATCCCATTATCCCGTTATCCCGTTAATCCCATAAATCCCATTAATCCCATTTATCCCGTTATCCCGGTTTTCCAGCACCGCCGGGATCTGCTCCAGGACCTGGCCTCCAACGCCCGGCTGCTGCAGCGGGAACTGGATCCCGTTATCCTGTTATCCTGTTATCCCATTGATCCCGTTATCCCGTTAATCCCATAAATCCTGTTATCCCGTTATCCAAATTTCCCGTTAATCCCGTTATCCCGTTAATCCCGTTAATCCCGTTATCCCGGTTTTCCAGCACCGCCGGGATCTGCTCCAGGACATGGCCTCCAACGCCCGGCGGCTGCAGCGGGAGCTGGATCCCGTTAATCCCGTTATCCCGTTAATCCCGTTATCCCGTTATCCCGTTAATCCCATTATCCCGTTTTTCCATCCCCAGCACCGCCGGGATCTGCTCCAGGACCTGGCCTCCAACGCCTGGCGGGTGCAGCGGGAGCTGGATCCCATTACCCTGTCAATCCCGTTATCCCATTGATCCCGTTATCCCGTTATCCCAGTTTCCCGTTAATCCCGTTATCCCGTTAATCCCGTTATCCCGTTATCCCATTATCCCGTTATCCTGTTATCCCGTTAATCCCGTTATCCCGTTATCCCATTATCCCGTTATCCCGTTATCCCGTTAATCCCATTATCCCGTTTTTCCATCCCCAGCACCGCCGGGATCTGCTCCAGGACCTGGCCTCCAACGCCCGGCTGCTGCAGCGGGAGCTCGGCCGCGCCCCCGGGATCCGCTGCCACCCCCCGGCCGCGGGACCCCGCGCGTTCCCCCGGCTCCGGATCCCCGAACGGGCCCGGAACCGAGCCAGGGTGAGAGACAGGGGACACGGACAGGGGACACCGGGGACACGGACAGGGGACACAGCGGGGACAGCGGGGACACAGAGGGGACAGGGACAGGGGACACCGGGGACAGGGACACCGGGGACACAGCGGGCCCGGCACCGAGCCAGGGTGAGAGACAGGGGACACAGAGGGGACACCGGGGACAGGGACAGGGGAAAGGGACAGGGACAGGGGACACCGGGGACACAGCGGGGACAGGGGACAGGGACAGGGGACACCGGGGACACAGCGGGAACAGGGGACACTGGGGACACAGCGGGACAGGGACAGGGACCGGGGACACCGGGGACAGGGACAGGGACACAGGGACACCGCGGGGACACAGCGAGCCCGGAACAGAGCCAGAGAGCGGGGACATAGAAGGGACAGGGACACAGCGGGAACACAGCGGGGACACAGCGGGGACACAGCGGGGACACAGCGGGGACACGGGGACAGAGTGAGAGCGGGGACACGGAGGGGACACAGCGGGACAGGGACACAGCGGGGACACAACGGGAGGGGACAGGGACAGACCGAGGGGACAGAGACACATTGGGACAGGGACAGAGCCAGGGTGAGCGCGGGGACACAGCGGGGACACGGACAGGGACACTGGGGACATGGCGGGGATGGGGACAGGGACAGGGACACGGGACAGGGGACAGGGGACAGGGACAGGGGACAGCGACAGGGACAGGGACAGGGACAGGGGACAGGGACAGGGGACAGGGACAGGGACAGGGACAGGGACAGGGACAGGGACAGGGGACAGGGACAGGGGCAGGGACAGGGACAGGGGACAGGGACAGGGACAGGGGACAGGGACAGGGACACTGGGGACAGGGACAGGGACAGGGGACAGGGGCAGGGACAGGGACAGGGGACAGGGACAGGGACAGGGACAGGGGCAGGGACAGGGACAGGGGACAGGGACAGGGACAGGGGACAGGGACAGGGACACTGGGGACAGGGACAGGGACAGGGGACAGGGGCAGGGACAGAGGACAGGGACAGGGACAGGGACGGGGACAGGGGACAGGGACAGACCGAGGGGACAGGGACAGGGGACAGGGACAGATCGAGGGGACAGGGACAGGGGACAGGGACGGGGACAGGGACAGGGGACAGGGACAGGGACAGATCGAGGGAACAGGGACAGGGGACAGGGACAGGGACAGGGACAGGGACACACCGGGAGCCACAGGAGCGGGTCTCGGAATGGGGGAGAGCGGGAGCGGGGACACGGCCCTGGCGGGTGGGGGGTGCTGGGACATGGGGACATCGTGGGGACAGCTGGGGACACCCCGGGGACACCTTGAGGACACCTTGAGGACACCCTGGGGACACTTCGGGGCCAGCCCGTGTCCCCTCGGTGTCCCGTCGCTGTCCCCTCAGTGTCACCTGCTGTCCCCAGGGTGTCCCCAGGGTGTCCCCTGCTGTCCCCTCATGTCACACCTCCCGTGTCCCTTTGGGGCAGGAGTTGGGGCTCGAGCCCGACGCGTTTCTGTGCCGGGAGCTGCGGGAGGCGACGGGAGTGGAGCTGGAACCGGGGAGCGGCTTCGGGATGAGCGGGGACAGCGGCCACGTGGGGTACGGGGACATTGAGGGGACATTGGGGACACCCTGGGGACATTGGGGACATTGGGGACACTGAGGGGACATTGGGGACACCCTGGGGACATTGGGGACATGGGAGTGGAGCTGGAACCGGGGAGCGGCTTCGGGATGAGCGGGGACAGCGGCCACGTGGGGTATGGGGACATTGAGGGGACATTGGGGACACCCTGGGGACACTGAGGCGACATTGGGGACATTGGGGACATTGGGGACATTGGGGACACGGGAGTGGAGCTGGAACCGGGGAGCGGCTTCGGGATGAGCGGGGACAGCGGCCATGTGGGGTACGGGGACACCCTGGGGACACCCTGGGGACATTGGGGACACTGAGGGGACATTGGGGACACCCTGGGGACATTGGGGACATTGGGGACACGGGAGTGGAGCTGGAACCGGGGAGCGGCTTCGGGATGAGCGGGGACAGCGGCCACGTGGGGTACGGGGACACTGGGGACACTGGGGACACCCTGGGGACACTGAGGGGACATTGGGGACACCCTGGGGACACTGGGGACACCCTGGGGACACTGAGGGGACATTGGGGACACCTCGGGGACATTGGGAGGACACTTGAAGGGGTGGGGGTTGGTTTGGGCTGGGGGTTGGTGTTGGATTTTGGGATTTGGGGATTTTGGGCTGTTGGATTTTGGGCTTGTTGGAATTTTGGGGTGTGGGATTTTGGGATGTTGGGTGTTGGGATTTTGGGGTGTTTGGTGTAGGATTTTGGGGTGTTGGGTTTTTGGGATGTTGGGTGTTGGGATTTTGGGATTGTTGGAATTTTGGGGTGTAGGATTTTGGGGTGTTGGGTGTTGGGATTTTGGGATTGTTGGAATTTTGGGGTGTCAGGATTTTGGGATGTCGGGTGCTGGGATTTTTGGGGTGTTGGGTGTGGGATTTTGGGGTGTTGGGTGTGAAATTTTGGGATGTCGGGTGTTGGGATTTTGGGATATTGAGTGTTGGGATTTTGGGATTGTTAGAATTTTGATTTTGGGATTGTTGGAATTTTGGGAATGTTGGGATTTTGGGGTGTTGGGATTTTGGGGTGTTGGGATTTTGGGATGTTTGCCTTGTTGGACGTTGGGATTTGGGGACGTTGGAATCCTGGGATGTTGAGAGTTTGGAATGCCGGGACACCGGGATTTTGGGGTGCTGGGACTTGGGGATTTGAGGATTTGGTGACTGAGATTTGGGGATTTGGGATTTTTAGGATTTGGTGACTCTGGGATTTGGGATTTTTGGGATTTGGGGACTCTGGGATTTGGGATTTGGTGACTGAGATTTGGGGATTTGAGGATTTGAGAATTTGGAGATTCGGGATTTGAGGATTTGGTGATGCTGGGATTTGAGGATTTGGGGATTTGGGATTTGAGAATTTGGAACTTTTGGGATTTGGTGACTCTGGGATTTGAGGATTTGGGATTTTTGGGATTTGGTGACTCTGAGATTTGAGGATTTCTGGGATTTGATGACTCTGGGATTTGGGGACTTCGGGATTTGAGGATTTGGCAACTCGGATTTAAGGATTTGGGGATTTGGGGACTCTGGGAATTGGGATTTGAGGATTTGGGATTTTTGGGATTTGGTGACTGGGATTTGGGGACTCTGGGATTTGGGATTTTTGGGATTTGGTGACTGAGATTTAAGGATTTGGGGATTTGGGATTTGTTGTCTCTGGGATTTGTGGATTTTGGGGATTTGGTGATTTGGTGATTGGGATTTGGGATTTGGGAATTTGGGATTTGGTGACTGAGATTTGGGATTTGGGAATTTGGGATTTGGGGATTTGGTGACTCTGGGATTTGTGGATTTTGGGATTTGGGGATTGGGATTTGGGAATTTGGGATTTGGTGACTGAGATTTGGGGACTTGGGGATTTGAGGATTTGGGATTTTTGGGATTTGGTGACTGAGATTTGGGATTTGGGGGTTTGGGATTTTTGGGATTTGGTGACTGAAATTTGGGGATTTGGTGACGCTGGGAATTGGGATTTGAGGATTTGGGATTTGAGAATTTGGGATTTTTGGGATTTGGGATTTGAGAATTTTGGGATTTGGTGACTGGGATTTTTGGGATTTTGGGATTTGCTGACTCTGGGATTTGGGGATTTTGGGATTTTGTGACTGAGATTTGGAGATTTGGGGATTTGGGGATTTGGTGACTCTGGGATTTGGGATTTTTGGGATTTGGTGACTCTGGGATTTGGGATTCGGTGACTGAGATTTGGGGATTTGAGAATTTGGAGATTTGGGATTTGAGGATTTGGGGATTTGGGATTTGAGGATTTGGGATTTTTGGGATTTGGGATTTTTGGGATTTGGGATTTGGGGATTTGGTGACTGGGATTTGGGATTTAAGGATTTGGGATTTGAGGATTTGGGATTTTTGGGATTTGGGGACTCTGGAATTTGTGGATTTGGTGACTCTGGGATTTTGGGGATTTGGGATTTGGTGACTGAGATTTGGGGATTTGGGATTTTGGGGATTTGGGATTTGGTGACCCTGGGATTTGAGGATTTTTGGGATTTGGTGACTGAGATTTGGGGATTTGGTGATGCTGGGATTTGAGATTTTTGGGATTTGGCGGCTCTGGGATTTGGGGATTTGGGATTTGAGGATTTGGGGACTCTGGGATTTGGGATTTGGGGATTTGGGATTTGAGGATTTGGGATTTTTGGGATTTGGGGATTTGGGATTTGGTGACTCTGGGATTTGGTGACTCTGGGATTTGGGATTTTTGGGATTTGGTGACTGAGATTTAAGGATTTGGGGATTTGGAATTTGTTGTCTCTGGGATTTGTGGATTTTGGGATTTGGTGACTGAGATTTGGGATTTGGGGGTTTGGGATTTTTGGGATTTGGTGACTGAAATTTGGGGATTTGGTGACGCTGGGAATTGGGATTTGAGGATTTGGGATTTGAGAATTTGGGATTTTTGGGATTTGGGATTTGAGAATTTTGGGATTTGGTGACTGGGATTTTTGGGATTTTGGGATTTGCTGACTCTGGCATTTGGGGATTTTGGGATTTTGTGACTGAGATTTGGAGATTTGAGGATTTGGGGATTTGGTGACGCTGGGATTTGGGATTTGAGGATTTGGGATTTTTGGGATTTGGTGACTCTGGGATTTGGGATTTTTGGGATTTGGTGACTCTGGGATTTGGGATTTTTGGGATTTGGTGACTCTGGGATTTGGGATTTGGTGACTGAGATTTGGGGATTTGAGGATTTGAGAATTTGGAGATTTGGGATTTGAGGATTTGGTGATGCTGGGATTTGAGGATTTGGGGATTTGGGATTTGAGGATTTGGGATTTTTGGGATTTGGGGACTCTGGAATTTGTGGATTTGGTGACTCTGGGATTTTGGGGATTTGGGATTTGGTGACTGAGATTTGGGGATTTGGGATTTTGGGGATTTGGGATTTGGTGACCCTGGGATTTGAGGATTTTTGGGATTTGGCGGCTCTGGGATTTGGGGATTTGGGATTTGAGGATTTGGGGACTCTGGGATTTTGGATTTTTGGGATTTGGTGACTCTGGGATTTGGTGACTCTGGGATTTGGGATTTTTGCGATTTGGTGACTGAGATTTAAGGATTTGGGGATTTGGAATTTGTTGTCTCTGGGATTTGTGGATTTTGGGATTTGGGGATTGGGATTTGGGATTTGGGAATTTGGGATTTGGTGACTGAGATTTGGGGATTTGAGGATTTGGGATTTTTGGGATTTGGTGACTGAGATTTGGGATTTGGTGACGCTGGGAATTGGGATTTGAGGATTTGGGATTTGAGAATTTGGGATTTTTGGGATTTGGGATTTGAGAATTTTGGGATTTGGTGACTGGGATTTTTGGGATTTTGGGATTTGCTGACTCTGGGATTTGGGGATTTTGGGATTTTGTGACTGAGATTTGGGGATTTGGGATTTTTAGGATTTGGTGACTCTGGGATTTGGGATTTTTGGGATTTGCTGACTCTGGAATTTGGGATTTGGTGACTGAGATTTGGGGATTTGAGGATTTGAGAATTTGGAGATTCGGGATTTGAGGATTTGGTGATACAGGGATTTGAGGATTTGGGGATTTGGGATTTGAGAATTTGGAATTTTTGGGATTTGGTGACTCTGGGATTTGAGGATTTGGGATTTTTGGGATTTGGTGACTGAGATTTGAGGATTTCTGGGATTTGGTGACTGGGATTTGGGGACTTCGGGATTTGAGGATTTGGTGACTCGGATTTAAGGATTTGGGGATTTGGGGACTCTGGGATTTGGGATTTGAGGATTTGGGATTTTTGGGATTTGGTGACTCTGGGATTTGGTGACTCTGGGATTTGGGATTTTTGGGATTTGGTGACTGAGATTTAAGGATTTGGGGATTTGGAATTTGTTGTCTCTGGGATTTGTGGATTTTGGGATTTGGGGATTTGGTGATTGGGATTTGGGATTTGGGAATTTGGGATTTGGTGACTGAGATTTGGGGATTTGGGGATTTGAGGATTTGGGATTTTTGGGATTTGGTGACTGAAATTTGGGGATTTGGTGATGCTGGGGATTGGGATTTGAGGATTTAGGATTTGAGAATTTGGGATTTTTGGGATTTGGGATTTGAGAATTTTGGGATTTGGTGACTGGGATTTTTGGGATTTTGGGATTTGCTGACTCTGGGATTTGGGGATTTTGTGACTGAGATTTGGAGATTTGAGGATTTGGGGATTTGGTGACGCTGGGAATTGGGATTTGAGGATTTGGGATTTTTGGGATTTGGTGACTCTGGGATTTGGGATTTGGTGACTCTGGGATTTGGGATTTGGTGACTGAGATTTGGGGATTTGAGGATTTGAGAATTTGGAGATTTGGGATTTGAGGATTTGGGGATTTGGGATTTGAGGATTTGGGATTTGGGGACTCTGGAATTTGTGGATTTGGTGACTCTGGGATTTTTGGGATTTGGGATTTGGTGACTGAGATTTGGGGATTTGGGATTTTGGGGATTTTGGGGATTTGGTGACTCTGGGATTTGGGATTTGCTGACTCTGGGATTTGGGGATTTTGTGACTGAGATTTGGAGATTTGAGGATTTGGGGATTTGGTGACGCTGGGATTTGGGATTTTTTGGGATTTGGTGACTCTGGGATTTGGGATTTTGTGACTCTGGGATTCGGGGATTTTTGGGGTTTGGTGACTCTGAAATTTGGGATTTGCTGACTCTGGGATTTGGGATTTTTGGGATTTGGTGACTCTGAAATTTGGGATTTGGTGACTCTGGGATTTGGGATTTGGTGACTGAGATTTGGGGATTTGAGAATTTGGAGATTTGGGATTTGAGGATTTGGGGATTTGGGGATTCTGGAATTTGTGGATTTGGTGACTCTGGGATTTTGGGGATTTTGGGGATTTGGTGACTCTGGGATTCGGGGATTTTGGGGATTTGGTGACTCTGGGATTTTGGGGATTTTTGGGATTTGGTGACTCTGAAATTTGGGATTTGCTGACTCTGGGATTTGGGGATTTTTGGGATTTGGTGACTCAGGAATTCGTGGAATTTTGGGATTTATTTCTGGGGCCGTTCCCAGGCTGTCGCTGCTGCTGCCGCCGCCGGCTCTGGAGCGAGCGCTGCTGCTCCTGCGCCGCTTCCACGCCCAATTCCTGCGGGAATTCTCCTGAGCCGGAACCTTCCGGAAGCCGAATTCCCACCGGGATTCCCCGGGACCTGGAAAAACTTGGGAATTCCGACAAAATTCCTGATTTTATTTTGAGTCTCGTGTGGGATTTGGGGTCCGGGAGTGGATTTGGGAATTTTTTTGGGAATTTTTGGGAATTCATGATTAGATTTTTTTTTGGATTTGCAATTTTTTTGGGGATCTGGGAATTTTGGGAATCTGGGGTTGGATTTTTGGGAATTTGGGAATCTGGGATTGGATTTTTGGGAATTCCGACAAAATTCCTGATTTTATTTTGAGTCTCGTGTGGGATTTGGGGTCTGGGGTTGGATTTGGGAATTTTTTTGGGAATTTTTGGGAATTCAGAATTAGATTTTTTTTGGATTTGCAATTTTTTTGGGGATCTGGGAATTTTGGGAATCTGGGGTTGGATTTTTGGGAATTCCGACAAAATTCCTGATTTTATTTTGAGTCTCATGTGGGATTTGGGGTCTGGGGTTGGGATTTGGGACTTTTTTTGGGAATTTTTGGGAATCTGGGATTGGATTTGGGAATTTTTTTTTGAATTTTGGGAATTCAGGATTGGATTCTTTTGGATTTGTGATTTTTTTGGGAATCTGGGGTTGGATTTTTGGGAATTTTTTGAGGAATATTTGGGAATTCAGGATTAGATCTTTTTTGGATTTGCAATTTCTTTGGGAACCTGGGAATTTTGGGAATCTGGGGTTGGATTTTTGGGAATATTTTGGGGATTTTTGGGAATTCAGGATTGGATTTTTTTTTTATTTGCATTTTTTTTTGGGAATCTGGGATTGGAATTTTGGGAATTCCAACAAAATTCCTGATTTTATTTTGAGTCTCATGTGGGATTTGGGGTCTGGGAGTGGATTTGGGAATTTTTTTGGGAATTTTTGGGAATTCAGGATTGGATTTGGGAATTCAGGATTGGATTTTTTGGATTTGCAAGTTTTTGGAATCTGGGGTTGGATTTTTGGGAATTTGGGAATCTGGGATTGGATTTTTGGGGAATCTGGGATTGGATTTGGGAATTCTTTGGGGAATTTTTGGGAATCTTGAATTCCCAAAAATTTGATTTGGGAATTCAGGATTGGATTCTTTTGGATTTGCAATTTTTTTGGGAATCTGGGAATTTTGGGAATCTGGGGTCGGATTTTTGGGAATTTGGGAATCTGGGATTGGATTTGGGAATTTTTTTTTGAATTTTGGGAATTCAGGATTGGATTCTTTTGGATTTGTGATTTTTTTGGGAATCTGGGGTTGGAGTTTTGGGAATTTTTTGAGGAATATTTGGGAATTCAGGATTAGATTTTTTTTTGGATTTGCAATTTCTTTGGGAACCTGGGAATTTTGGGAATCTGGGGTTGGATTTTTGGGAATTTTCTGGGAATTTTTGGGAATTCAGGATTGGATTTTTTTTTTTATTTGCATTTTTTTTGGGAATCTGGGGTTGGATTTTTGGGAATTCTGACAAAATTCCTGATTTTTTTTGAGTGTCGTGTGGGATTTGGGATCTGGGATTGGATTTGGGAATTTTTTTGGGAATTTTTGGGAATTCAGGATTGGATTTGGGAATTCAGGATCGGATTTTTTGGATTTGCAACTTTTTGGAATCTGGGGTTGGAGTTTTGGGAATTTGGGAATCTGGGATTGGATTTTTGGGGAATCTGGGATTGGATTTGGGAATTCTTTGGGGAATTTTTGGGAATCTTGAATTCCCAAAAATTTGATTTGGGAATTCAGGATTGGATTCTTTTGGATTTGCAATTTTTTTGGAAATCTGGGGTTGAATTTTTGGGAATTTTCTGGGGATCGTTGGGAATTCAGGATGGGGTTTTTTGGATTTGCAACTTTTTGGAATCTGGGATTGGATTTTTGGGAATTCCAACAAAATTCCTGATTTTATTTTGAGTCTCATGTGGGATTTGGGGTCCGGGAGTGGATTTGGGAATTTTTTTGGGAATTTTTGGGAATTCATGATTAGATTTTTTTTTGGATTTGCAATTTTTTTGGGGATCTGGGAATTTTGGGAATCTGGGGTTGGATTTTTGGGAATTTGGGAATCTGGGATTGGATTTTTGGGAATTCTGACAAAATTCCTGATTTTTTTTGAGTCTTGTGTGGGATTTGGGAATCTGGGAATTTATTTGGCAACTTTTGGGAATTCAGGATTGGATTTGGGAATTCAGGATCAGATTTTTTGGGTTTGCGTTTTTTTAGGGAATCTGGGGTTGGATTTTTGGGGAATCCGGGAGCGGATTTGGGAATTTTTTTGGGAATTTTTGGGAATCTGAATTCCCAAAAATTTGATTTGGGAATTCAGGATTGGATTCTTTTGAATTTGCAATTTTTTTGGAAATCTGGGGTTGAATTTTTGGGAATTTTCTGGGAATTTTTGGGAATTCAGGATGGGGTTTTTTGGATTTGCAACTTTTTGGAATGTGGGATTGGAATTTTGGGAATTCCAACAAAATTCCTGATTTTATTTTGAGTCTTGTGTGGGATTTGGGGTCTGGGATTGGATTTGGGAATTTTTTTGGGAATTTTTGGGAATTCAGAATTGGATTTGGGAATTCAGGATCGGATTTTTTGGGTTTGCAATTTTTTTGGAAATCTGGGTTTGGATTTTTGGGAATTTTCTGGGGATTTTTGGGAATTCAGGATGGGTTTCTTTTTTGATTTGTGACATTTTTTGGGAATCTGGGCTTGAATTTTTGGGAATTTTTTGGTAATTTTTGGTAATTCAGGATAGGATTTTTTTGGATTTGCAAATTTTTGGAATCTGGGTTTGGATTTTTGGGAATTTTTTTGGAAATTTTTGGGAATTCAGGATTGGATTTGGGAATTTAGGATCGGAATTTTTTTTGATTTGCATTTTTTTTTGGAATCTGAGAATTCTGGGAATCTGGGGTTGGAGTTTTTGGAAATTTTTTGGGAACCTGGGGTTGGATTTTTGGGAATTCTGGGATTTGGATTTAGGAAATTTTAGGGAATTTGGGGGAAATTGGGGAATTCTGGAAAAAATTTGGGAAATTTTAAGGAAATTTGACAGAAAATGGGGAAAAAATTGGGGGAAAATTTGGATTTTGGGAGCTTGGGAAAGAGATTGAGAATCTGGGATTGGGAATTTGGGAATTCCAACAAAATTCCAGATTTTATTTTGAATCTCATGGATTTGGGGGCTGGGATTGGATTTTTTGGGAATTTGGGAATCTGGGACTGGATTTTAATGGTTTGGGATTGGGAATTTGGGAAACTGGGATGGGATTTTGGAATTTTTTTTTGGAATTTTGGGATTTTTGATAAAATTGAGGGATCAAATCCCCTTTTCCAGGAACTCCAAATATTTCTTCCGGGACCAGATTTCCTTTTCCGGGGATCAAATCCAAATTTTTGGGAATAAAATTCCTTTTTCAAATAAAAAAGTCTTTTTTTTCCAGGGATAAATCAAATTTCCAGGACCAAATTCTTAAAGAAATCCAAGGATTTCTCCAGTTTTTTTTTTGGCATCTAAATTTTTTCCCTATTATTTTTTTGGGAAGAGAACTCTGGGATCAGAATCCAAGGATTTTTCCTGTTTTTTAGGATTTTCCCCATTTTTTTAGGAATTTTCTCAATTTTTTTAGGATTTTTCCCCATTTTTTGCAGGACTTTTCCCCAATTTTTTAGGATTTTCCCCATTTTATTTTTAGGATTTTTCCTGGTTTTTTTCAGGATTTTCTCCCCTTTTTTTTTTTTTCTCCAGGATTTTTTCCATTTTTTTAGGATTTTCCCATTTTTTTGAGGATTTTCCCCATTTTTTTAGGATTTTTCCTGGTTTCTTTTTTTATTTTTTCCTGTTTTTTTAGGATTTTTTCCTTTTTTTTATTTTTTTTAGGATTTTCCCAAATTTTTTCGGATTTTCCCATTTTTTTTCGGATTTTCCCCATTTATTTTTAGGACTTTTCCTAATATTTTTTAAAGAGTTTTCCCATTTTTCAAAGATTTTCCCCCTTTTTTTTAAGGATTTTTCCCAGGTTTTTTTTAGGACTTCTCCCAGTTTTTTTAGGACTTTTCCCTTTTTTTTTTTTTTCAGGATTTTTCCATTTTTTTCAGGATTGTCCAATTTTTTCCAGCATTTTCCCCATTTTTTTAAGGATTTTCCCTTTTTTTTTATGATTTTTCCTGGTTTTTTTTAGGACTTTTCCCACTTTTTTTTTTTTTTTAGATTTTTCCCATTTTTTTTAAGGATTTTCCCAATTTTTTTTAGGACTTCCATTTTTTTTAGGAGTTTTCCCCATTTTTTTTTTAGTATTTTTCCCTTTTTCAAGATTTTCCCCATTTTTTTTAGCATTTTCCCAAGTTTTGTTCAAGATTTTTCCCATTTTTTAAAAGACTTTCCCGTTTTTTGGTTTTTTTTTTCAGGATTTTTCCTGGTTTTTTTAGGACTTTTTCCTTTTTTTTTAGGGTTTTCCCCATTTTTGTTTTTTTAGGATTTTTCCTAATTATTTATCAGGATTTCCCCATTTTTTTCAGCATTTTCCCCATTTGTTTAAGGCTTTTCCCTCCTTTTTTTCCCTACAATTTTTCCTGGTTTTTTTTTTATGACTTTTCCCTCTTTTTAAGAATTTTTCCCTTTTTTTTTTAAAGAATTTTCCCAATTTTTTTAATGATTTTTCCCATTTTTTTTTTAGGATTTTCCCATTTTTTTTAGCATTTTTCCCAAATTTTTTTCAGGATTTTTCCCCTTTTCTTTTCAGGATTTTCCCCTTTTTTTTTTAATTTCCCCCATTTTTCAATAACTTTTTTTTTTAGATTTTTCCCATTTTTTTTAAGGATTTTTCCTTTTTCAAAATGATTTTTCCTGGTTTTTTTAGGACTTTTCTCACTTTTTTTTTTTTAGATTTTTTCCATTTTTCAAAGATTTTTTCCCATTTTATTTAAGGATTTTCCCCATTTTTTTTAAGACTTTCCCTTTTTTTCTTTTATGATTTCTCCTGGGTTTTTAGGACTTTTCCCACTTTTTTTCTTTTAGATTTTCCCCATTTTTTTAAGGATTTTTCCCATTTTTTTTATGACTTTCCCATTTTTTTTTTTCAGATTTTTCCTATCTTTTTTTAGGACTTTTCCCCATTTTTTTTTTTAGGATTTTCCCCATTTTTTCAGGATCTTTCCCATTTTTTTTTAAGGAAAACAACTCCAAGCTCCAATCCCAGGGATTTTTCCCGTTCCTTTATTAATTCCAGAAATAAAATCCCAATAAAATCCCGATAAAATCGCTGAAATTCCCGAGGTTTTCCAGAGGTTTTCCCGAGGTTTTCCAGAGGTTTTCCAGAGGTTTTTCCCGGTTTTTCCCTCACCTGGAGGCCAGGATTTCCTGGGAAGCCAAGCGGGAAAGGCTCCGGAATTCCAGCGGGAGGAGCCTCCTCCAGAAGCGCCGATCCCGCCCGAAAATCTGGGCTGGGAAGCGGGGAGAGCCTGAGGGGAAAAATCCGGGATTGGGATCCCAAATTCCTGAAAAATCCAATCCCAAAAATCCCAAATTCCCAAAAAAATCCAATCCCCAAAATCCCCAAATTCCCAAAAAATCCAATCCCAAAAATCCCCAAATTCCCAAAAAATTCAATCCCCAAATTCCCAAAAAATCCAATCCCAAAACTCCCCAAATTCCCAAAAAATCCAATCCCCAAAAATCCCCAAATTCCCAAAAAATCCAATCCCAAAATCCCCAAATTCCCAAAAATTCCAATCCCCAAAATTCCCAAATTCTCAAAAATTCCAATCCCAAAATCCCCAAATCCCCAAAAAATCCCCAAATTCCCAAAAAACCCAAATTCCCAAAAATTCCAATCCCAAAATTCCCAAATTCCCAAAAATTCCAATGCCAAAATCCCCAAATTCCCAAAAAATCCAATCCCAAAAATCCCCAAATTCCCAAAAAATCCCAATCCTGCCGAATTCCCAAAAATTCCCAATCCCAAAAATCCCCAATTCCCAAAAAATCCAATCCCAAAAATCCCCAAATTCTCAAAAAATCCAATCCCCAAAAATCCCCAAATTCCCAAAAAATCCAATCCCCAAAAATCCCCAAATTCCCAAAAAATCCAATCCCAAAAATCCCCAAATTTCCCAAAAAATCCAATCCCCAAAATCCCCAAATTCCCAAAAAATCCCCAAATTCCCAAAAATCCCCAATTCCCCAAAAAATCCAATCCCCAAATTCCTGAAAAATCCAATCCCCAAAAATCCCCAAATTCCCAAAAATACCAATCCCAAAAATCCCCAAATTCCCAAAAAATCCAATCCCCAAAAATCCCCAAATATCCAATCCCAAAAATCCCCAAATTCCCAAAAAATCCAATCCCAAAAATCCCCAAATTCCCAAAAAATCCAATCCCCAAAAATCCCCAAATTCCCGAAAAATCCAATCCCCAAAAACCCCAAATTCCCAAAAAATCCAATCCCAAAAATCCCCAAATTCCCAAAAAATCCAATCCCCAAATTCCCAAAAAATCCAATCCCAAAAATCCCCAAATTCCCAAAAAATCCAATCCCCAAATTCCCAAAAAATCCAATCCCAAAACTCCCCAAATCCCCAAAAAACCCAAATTCCCAAAAATTCCAATCCCAAAATTCCCAAATTCTCAAAAATTCCAATCCCAAAAATCCCAAATTCCCAAAAAATCCAATCCCAGATACCCCAAATTCCCAAAAAATCCCCAAATTCCCAAAAAATCCAATCCCCAAAAATCCCCAAATTCCCAAAAATCCCCAAATTCCCAAAAAATCCAATCCCCAAAAATCCCCAAATTCCCAAAAAATCCAATCCCAAAAATCCCCAAATTCCCAAAAAACCCCAAAACTCCTCAAATTCCCAAAAAATCCCGATAAAATCCTAAAATTCCACGTGGAATTTGGGAAAATTTGGGAAAATTTTTGGGAATCCTGGACTGGAATTTTGGTGATTTGGGAATTTTGGGATTGGATTCTGGAAATTTTGGGAATTCTGGGGTTGGATTTTGGGGAATTCTTGGGATTTGGATTTAGGAAATTTTAGGGAATTTGGGGGGAAAACTGGGGAATTCTGGAAAAATTTGGGAATTTTAAGGAAATTTGGCAGAAAATGGGGAAAAAATTGGGGAAAAATTTGGATTTTGGGAATTTGGGAATGAGGTTGGGAATCTGGGATTGGAAATTTGGGATTTTGGGAATCTGGGATTGGATTTTTGGGAATTTTTTGGGAATTCAGGATCGGATTTTTTTTGATTTGTGATTTTTTGGGAATCTGGGATTGGATTTTTAGGAATTTGGGATTGGATTTTTGGGAATTTGAGAATCTGTGATTGGATTTTTGGGACTTTGGAAATTTGGGATTGGATTTTTGGGAATTTGAGAATCTGGGATTGGATTTTTGGGAAGTTTCTTGGGAATTTTTTTGGGAATTTTTTGGGAATTCAGGATCAGATTTTTTTTGATTTGTGATTTTTTGGGAATCTGGGATTGGGAATTTGGGAATCCGGAATTGGATTTTTGGGAATTTTTTTTGGAATTTGGGATTGGATTTTTTTTTGATTTGTGATTTTTTGGGAATCTGGGATTGGATTTTTAGGAATTTGGGATTGGATTTTTGGGAATTTGGGAATCTGGGATTGGATTTTTGGGAATTTGAGAATCTGGGATTGGATTTTTGGGAAGTTTCTTGGGAATTTTTTGGGAATTCAGGATCAGATTTTTTTTGGATTTGTGATTTTTTTGGGAATCTGGGATTGGGAAATTTGGGATTTTGGGAATCTGGGATTGGATTTTTGGGAATTTTTTTTGGAATTTGGGATTGGATTTTTTTTGATTTGTGATTTTTTGGGAATCTGGGATTGGATTTTTAGGAATTTGGGATTGGATTTTTGGGATTTTGGGAATTTGGGATTGGATTTTTGGGAGGTTTCTTGGGAATTTTTTTTGGAATTTTCTGGGAATTCAGGATCAGATTTTTTTTGGATTTGTGATTTTTTGGGAATCTGGGATTGGATTTTTAGGAATTTGGGATTGGATTTTTGGGAATTTGAGAATCTGGGATTGGATTTTTGGGAAGTTTCTTGGGAATTTTCTTGGGAATTTTTTGGGAATTCAGGATCAGATTTTTTTTGGATTTGTGATTTTTTGGGAATCTGGGATTGGGAATTTGGGAATCTGGGAGTGGATTTTTGGGAATTTTTTTTTGGAATTTGGGATTGGATTTTTTTTTATTTGTGATTTTTTGGGAATCTGGGATTGGATTTTTGGGAATTTGGGAATTTGGGATTGTATTTTTGGGATTTTGGGAATTTGGGATTGGATTTTTGGGAATTTGAGAATCTGGGATTGGATTTTTGGGAAGTTTCTTGGGAATTTTTTTTGGAATTTTCTGGGAATTCAGGATCAGATTTTTTTTGGATTTGTGATTTTTTGGGAATCTGGGATTGGGAATTTGGGGTTTTGGGAATCTGGGATTGGGAAATTTGGGATTTTGGGAATCTGGGACTGGATTTTTGGGAACAACCCCTCACCAATTCCATGGAAAATCCTGGCCACGGCTCTTCCCGAAAATTCCTCCTCCGGATACGCCGCCAGGAATTTCCGGATCTCGGCTCGGATTTCTTCTTCCTGGTCCTTCAGCCAAAGGAAAATCGGGAATTCTCATCCAGAAATCCCCAAATTTCCTGGAAATTCCTCATTTATCCTCCCAAATCCCTGATTTTTCCCAGATTTCTCCAGAATTCCCCATTTTTTCCCTTAATTTTCCCAAAATTCCCTGATTTTTCCCCCTAAACCTCCCAAATTTCCCCAAAATTCCCCAGATTTTCCTAAAATTCCCCAATTTTCCCCCCAAATTTTCAGATTTTTCCCCCAAATCCCCCATTTTTCCCAAATCTTTTCCATTTTTACCAAAATCCCAATTTTTTCCCCTTAAACCTCCAAAATTTTCCCAGATTTTCCCAGAATTCCCTGATTTTCCCCCAAATCTTCCCAGATTTCCTTCCAATTCCCCCTTTCCCCCCAAAATTTTCCAAAATTCTCAATTTTCCCCCAGATTTTCCTAAAATTCCCCATTTTTTCCCAGATTTCCCTAAAATTCCCTGATTTCCCCCCCAAATCTCCCATTTTTCCCAAACTTTTCCCATTTTTCCCAAATTCCTTGATTTTCCCCAAATTTCCTTCCAATCCCTCCTTTTTTCCCCAAATTTTCCAATTTTTCCCACATTTTTTCCCAGATTTCCCTAAAATTCCCCAATTTTCCCTCCAAAATTTTCCAATTCTCCCCCAAATCCCCCATTTTTCCCAAATCTTTCCCATTTTTCCCAAAATCCCAATTTTTTCCCCCTAAACCTCCAAAATTTTGCCAAATTTTCCCAGAATTCCCTGATTTTCCCCCAAATCTTCCCAGATTTCCTTCCAATCCCCCCTTTTCCCCCAAAATTTTCCAAAATTCTCAATTTCTCCCCAGATTTTCCTAAAATACCCCATTTTTTCCCAGATTTCCCTAAAATTCCCCAATTTCCCCCCCAAATCTCCCATTTTTCCCAAACTTTTCCCATTTTTCCCAAATTTTTCCAAAATTCCTTGATTTTCCCCGAATTTCCTTCCAATTCCTCCTTTTTTCCCCAAATTTTCCAATTTTCCCATTTTTTCCCAGATTTCCCTAAAATTCCCCAATTTTCCCTCCAAAATTTTCCAGTTTTGCCCCAAATCCCCCATTTTTCCCAAATCTTTCCCATTTTTCCCAAAATCCCAATTTTTTTCCCCCTAAACCTCCAAAATTTTCCCAAATTTCCCCAGAATTCCCTGATTTTCCCCCAATTCTCCCCGAATTTCCTTCTAATCCCCCCTTTTTCCTCCAAATTCTCCAGAATTCCCAATTTTTTTCCCAGATTTTCCTAAAATTCCCCAATTTCCCCCCAATTTTTCCCCCAAATCCCCCATTTTTCCAAATTTTTCCCCCAAATCCCAATTTTTCCCCTTGAAATCCCAAAAATTTTCCCAAAATTCCCCGTTTTTCCCCCAGATTTCCCTAAAATTCCCCAATTTTCCCCCCCAAATTTACCAATTTTTCCCTCCAAAATTTTCCAATTTTTCCCCCAAATCCCCCATTTTCCCCAATTTTTTTCCATTTTTCCCAAAATTCTGATTTTTCCCCCAAAACTTCCCCAAATTTTTCCAAAATTCCCCAATTTTTTCCCAGATTTTCCTAAAATTCCCCAATTTTACCCCAAATTTTTTTCCAATCCCCCCTTTTTTCCCCAAATTTTCCAATTTTTCCCACATTTTTTCCCAGATTTCCCTAAAATTCCCCAGTTTTCCCTCCAAAATTTTCCAGTTTTGCCCCATATCCCCCATTTTTCCCAAATCTTTCCCATTTTTACCAAAATCCCAATTTTTTCCCCTTAAACCTCCAAAATTTTGCCAAATTTTCCCAGAATTCCCTGATTTTCCCTCAATTCTCCCCAAATTTCCTTCCAATCCCCCCTTTTCCTCCAAATTCTCCAAAATTCCCAATTTTTTCCCCAGATTTTCCTAAAATTCCCCATTTTTTCCCAGATTTCCCTAAAATTCCTCAATTTCCCCCCCAAATCTCCCATTTTTCCCAAACTTTTCCCATTTTTCCCAAATTTTTCCAAAATTCCTTGATTTTCCCCGAATTTCCTTCCAATTCCTCCTTTTTTCCCCAAATTTTCCAATTTTCCCCACATTTTTTCCCAGATTTCCCTAAAATTCCCCAATTTTCCCTCCAAAATTTTCCAGTTTTGCCCCATATCCCCCATTTTTCCCAAATCTTTCCCATTTTTCCCAAAATCCCACTTTTTTC
The DNA here is from genome assembly GCF_030490865.1 of Poecile atricapillus. Taxonomy (NCBI): domain Eukaryota; kingdom Metazoa; phylum Chordata; class Aves; order Passeriformes; family Paridae; genus Poecile; species Poecile atricapillus. The sequence continues at coordinate 153,064,919 of NC_081250.1, read as the reverse complement.
CCCTAAACTTCCCTAAAATTTCCCATATTTTCCCAAAATTCCCAATTTTCCCCCAGATTTTCCTAAAATTTCCCATTTTCCCCCCAAATTTTCAGATTTTTCCTCAAAATTCCCCATTTTTCCCAAAATCCCAATTTTTTTCCCTTAAACCCCCAAAATTTCCCCAAATTTTCCCAGAATTCCCCAATTTTCATCCCAAATTTTCCCCCAAATCCCCAAATTTTTCCCAAATTCCCAGATTTTTCCCGGAATTCCCACTCACCGCGGGAATTCCCGGATTTTTTTCCTCCTCCTCCTCCTCGGATTCCGTCGGATCCCTCTGGAAATATTCCCGGATCAGCTCCCGGAGTCGGGAATTCTGCTCCAGCTCCGCCTCTTCCGGAGGCTCGGGAACGCAGCTCGGGATCGCCACGCTGGAATTTGGGAATTTCCCAGGAATTTTGGGAATTTTCCCAAGGAATTTGCCTCAGAAAACCCCAAAGATCCATCAGGAAATCCCAAAATTTGTCAGAAAACCCAAAATTCCTTGGAAAATCCCCAAAATTCCTCGGAAAAACCCCAAAAATCCATCAGGAAAATCCCCAAAATTCCTTGGAAAAACCCCAAAATTCCTTGGAAAATCCCCAAAATTCCTTCAGGAAATCCCCAAAATTCCTTAAGAAATCCCCAAAAATCCATTGGGAAATCCCAAAATTCCTTGGAAAAACCCCAAAATTCCTTGAAAAAAACCCAAATTCCTTGGAAAATCCCCAAAATTCTTTGGAAAATCCCCAAAATTCCTTGGAAAAACCCCAAAAATCCATTGGGGAATCCCAAAATTCCGTGGAAAAATCCCCAAAATTCCTTAAAAAATCCCAAAATTCCTTGGAAAATTAATTTCCCAATGAATTCTTTAGGATTTTCTGAGGAATTTTTGGGGCTTTTCCAAGGAATTTTTGGGATTTTCCAAAGGGATTTTTGGAGAGATTTTCCAAGGAATTTTGGGGAGATTTTCCATGGAATTTTGGGGGATTTTCCATGGATTTTTGGGGATATTTTCTATGGAATTTTGGGGAGATTTTCCATGGAATTTTGGAGGATTTTCCATGGAATTTTGGGGGGATTTTCCATGGAATTCTGGAGGGATTTTCCATGGATTTTTGAGGATGTTTTCAAAGAATTTTGGGGAGATTTTCCATGGAATTTTGGGGGATTTTCCATGGAATTTTGGGGAGATTTTCCATGGAATTCTGGAGGGATTTTCCATGGATTTTTGAGGATGTTTTCAAAGAATTTTGGGGAGATTTTAGTGGAATTTTGGGGAGATTTTCATGGAATTTTGGAGGGATTTTCCATAGAATTTAGGGAAGATTTTCCATGGAGTTTTGGGGAATTTTCCATGGAATTTTGGGGGATTTTCCATGGAATTTTGGGGAGATTTTCCATGGATTTTTGGGGATATTTTCTATGGAATTTTGGGGGATTTTCCATGGAATTTTGGGGAGATTTTTCATGGAATTTTGGGGAGATTTTCCATGGATTTTTGGGGATATTTTCTATGGAATTTTGGGGAGATTTTCCATGGAATTTTGGAGGATTTTCCATGGAATTTTGGGGAGATTTTCCATGGAATTCTGGAGGGATTTTCCATGGATTTTTGAGGATGTTTTCAAAGAATTTTGGGGAGATTTTCGTGGAATTTTGGGGAGATTTTAATGGAATTTTGGGGGGATTTTCCATAGAATTTAGGGAAGATTTTCCATGGAGTTTTGGGGAATTTTCCATGGAATTTTGGGGGATTATCCATGGAATTTTGGGGGATTTTCCATGGAATTTTGGGGAGATTTTCCATGGATTTTTGGGGATATTTTCTATGGAATTTTGGGGGATTTTCCAAGGTATTTGGGGGATTTTTCATGGAATTTTGGGAGGACTTTCCATAGAATTTTGGGGAGATTTTTCACGGAATTTTGGGGAGATTTCCATGGAATTTTGGGGGATTTTCCATGGAATTTTAGGGGGATTTTCCATGGATTTTTGAGGATGTTTTCAAAGAACTTTGGGGAGATTTTTGTGGAACTTTGGGGGGATTTTCCATAGAATTTAGGGGAGATTTTCCATGGAATTCTGGGGGTGGATTTTCCATGGAATTTTGGGAATTCCTCACCTCTGGAAGGCCCGGAAGCAGCGCTGGAGCCGCCGCAGCTCCGACTTTTCCCGGGAGAGCACTCGGGAATGCAGGAATTCACAGACGGAATCCAATTCCCGGGAATCCAGGTCTCCGTAGGCTCGGAAGAAGAAGGAGAATTCCTGGAATTCCACCTGGATCCCGGAGTTTTTTCCTGCTGGGATTTGGAGTTGGATTTGTTGGAATTCCCAGGGAATTTCTGGGATTTTTCCCAGAATTCCCAAGATCTTTCCCCACACAATTCCCAGAATTTTTCCCACTGAATTCCTGGAATTCTCGGGGCCTTTCTCAGAGGATTCCCCCAGAATTCCTGCTGGATTCCCATGGAATTCCCAGAATTTTTCCTGCTGGATTTCCCCTGAATTCCCAAGACCTTTCCCATTGGATTTCTCCAGAATTCCCACAGAATTCCCAGATTTTTCCCCACAAAAATCCCAGAATTTTTCTGGTTGGATTCACACGGAATTCCAGAAATTCCTTTCTCCTGAATTCCCATGGAATTCCCAGAACTTTTCCCACTGAATTCCCACAGAATTTCTGGGATTTTTCCAACAGAATTCCCACTTTTTTCCCCACTGGATTCCCACAGAATTCTGGAAAAATTTGGGAAAACTTGAGGAATTTGGGGTAAAAAATTGGGAATTCTGGAGACTTTAGGCTTAAAATTGGGGAATTCTGGAAAACTTTGGGGTAAAAATTGGGGAATTCTGGGGAAAATCAGGAAAAAAACAGGAATTCTGGGAAAAGTTGGAATAAAGTTAAGGAAATTCTGGAAAATTTGGGGGAATATTGGGGAATTCTGGGAAAAGTTGGGGGAAAAATTCCCACAAAATTCCCGCCAGATCCCATCAGAATTCCCACAAATTTTTCCCAAAACTTTTACCACAGAATTCCCAGAGTTTTCCCCACAGAATTCCCATTTTTTCCCCACTGTATTCCCACAGAATTCCCATTTTTTCCCTGCTCCATTCCCACAGAATTCCATTCTTTTTCCAGCCAAATTCCCACAAAATTCCCGCCAGATCCCCCAGAATTCCCACAAATTTTTCCCACTGGATTCCCAGAATTCCCAGAACTTTTCCCACAGAATTCCTGGAATTTTTCCCCGCTGGATTCCCAGAATTCCCGGCCTCACCTTTCCGGGATTCCCAGGGGATCCTCCTGAGGCTCTGGCGGAGCCTCCGGAATTCCCAGCCCATGGAATCACTCAGGGCCACGGCGTCGAATTCCAGGCATCCCGAAATTCCCAAACTTCCAGAGGGATCCTGAGCCAGGAGAAATCCCAAGGGGGGGCACCTGGATCGGGAAAATCCCAAAATTCCATCAAAATCTCCAGGATTTTCCCAGTTTTCCCCAAAAATTTCTCCTGAATTCCCCAATTTTTCCCACAATTCCTTCCCCAAGTTTTCCAGAATTCCCATTTTTTTTCCCCCCCACAATCTTCCAGAATTCCCCAGTTGTCCACAATTCCCAATTTTCCCCGTGGATTTCCCATTCTTTTCTCAAAATCCCCAAAATTTTCCCCAATTTTTCCCAGAATTCCCCAATTTTTACTCCAAATTTTCCCAGAATTCCCCAATTTTTCCCCCAAATTTTCCCAAAATTCCCCAATTTTTACCCCCACTTTCCCCAGAATTCCTCAATTTTTACCCCAAGTTCTCCTGGAATTCCCCAATTTTTCCCAAATTTCCCCAGAATTCCTCAATTTTTAACCCGAATTCCCCATTTTTTTACTCCAAATTCTTCCAGAATTCCCAGATTTTCACCCAAATTTCCCTGAATTCCCCAATTTTTACCCCAAATTCCTCAAGTTTTTCCAAATTTTTTCAGAATTCCCTGTTTTTTCTCACAAATTTTCCCAAAATTCCTGTTTTTCCCCATGTTTCCACAGAATTCCTCAATTTTCACCCCAAATTTTCCCAGAATTCCCCATTTTTTCTCTCAAACTTTCCCAGAATTCCTCAATTTTCACTCCAAAATTTTCCAGAATTCCTGTTTTTCCCTGATTTTTCCCAGATTTCCCCAATTTTCCTCAAGTTTTCCAAATTCCCCATTTTTTACTCCAACTTTTCCCAGATTTCCTCAATTTTGACTCAAAATTTTCCCAGAATTCCCCAATTTTGACCCAAGTTTCCCTGAATTCCCCAGTTTTTACCCCAAATTCCTCAAGTTTTCCCAATTTTCCCTTGAATTCCTCAATTTTCACTCCAAAATTTTCCAGAATTCCTGTTTTTCCCCAAGTTTTCCCAGATTTCCCCAATTTTCCCCAAATTTCCCATAATTCCCCATTTTTTACTCCAACTTTTCCCAGAATTCCTCAATTTTAACTCAAAATTTTCCCAGAATTCCCAAATTTTGACCCCAAATTCCCCAATTTTACTCCAATTTTCCCCAGAATTCCCCAATTTTGACCCAAATTTCCCTGAATTCCCCAGTTTTTACCCCAAATCCCTCAAGTTTTCCCAAATTTTCCCAGAATTCCTCATTTTTTCTGCCAAATTTTCCCAGAATTCTTGTTTTTCCCCAAGTTTTCCCAGAATTCCCCATTTTAACCCCAAATTTTCCCCAGAATTCCCCAATTTTTACCCCAAATTCTCCCAGAATTCCACAATTTTTACCCCAAATTCCTCAAGTTTTCCCAAATTTTCCCAGAATTCCTCAATTTTCACCATAAAATTTTCCCAAAATTCCTGTTTTTCCCCAAGTTTTCCCAGATTTCCCCAATTTTCCCCAAATTTCCCATAATTCCCCAATTTTTACTCCAACTTTTCCCAGAATTCCTCAATTTTTACTCAAAATTTTCCCAGAATTCCCAAATTTTGACCCCAAATTCCCCAATTTTACTCCAATTTTCCCCAGAATTCCCCAATTTTGACCCAAATTTCCCTGAATTCCCCAGTTTTTACCCCAAATCCCTCAAGTTTTCCCAAATTTTCCCAGAATTCCTAAATTTTTACCCCCAATTTTCCCAATTTCCCCCAAATTTCCCTGAATTCCTCAAGTTTCACCCCAAGTTTTCCCAGAATTCCCCAATTTTAACCCCAAATTTTCCCCAGAATTCCCCAATTTTTACCCCAAATTCTCCCAGAATTCCACAATTTTTACCCTAAATTCCTCAAGTTTTCCCAAATTTTCCCAGAATTCCTCAATTTTCACCATAAAATTTTCCCAAAATTCCTGTTTTTCCCCAAGTTTTCCCATAATTCCCCAATTTTCCCCAAATTTCCCATAATTCCCCAATTTTTACTCCAACTTTTCCCAGAATTCCTCAATTTTAACTCAAAATTTTCCCAGAATTCCCAAATTTTGACCCCAAATTCCCCAATTTTACTCCAATTTTCCCCAGAATTCCCCAATTTTGACCCAAATTTCCCTGAATTCCCCAGTTTTTACCCCAAATTCCTCAAGTTTTCCCAAATTTTCCCAGAATTCCTAAATTTTTACCCCAAATTTTCCCAATTTCCCCCAAATTTCCTTGAATTCCCCAAGTTTCACCCCAATTTTTCCCAGAATTCCCCAATTTTCCCCCAAATTTTCCAGAATTCCCCAATTTTTACTCCAAATTCTTTCCAGAATTCCCCAATTTTCCCCAGAACTCCCCAATTTTGATCCCAGTTTTCCAGAATTCCTCAATTTTTACCCCAAATTCTCCCAGAATTCCCCGTTTTTAACCCCAAATTCCTCAAGTTTTCCCAATTTTTCCCAGAATTCCTCAATTTTAACCCCAAATTTTTCCAGGATTCCAGTTTTTCCCTGATTTCCCCCAAATTTCCCCAAATTCCCCCATTTTTACTCCAATTTTTCCCAGAATTCCTCAATTTCAACCTAAATTTTGCCAGAATTCCCCAATTTTTACTCCAACTTTTCCCAGAATGTCTCAATTTTTCTGATTTTTCCCAAATTCCCCCATTTTTACACCAATTTTTCCCAGAATTCCTCAATTTCAACCTAAATTTTCCCAGAATTCCCCAATTTTTACTCCAACTTTTCCCAGAATGTCTCAATTTTTCTGATTTTTCCCAGATTTCTCCAATTTTTACCCAAATTTTCCCAGAATTCCCCAATTTTTACTCCAACTTTTCCCAGAATGTCTCAATTTTTCCCAGATTTCTCCGATTTTTACCCAAATTTTCCCAGAATTCCCCAATTTTCCCCCGATTTTTCCCATTTCCCCCCAGATTTCCCCATTCCCCCCCAATTCCTGCCGGATTTTCCCCCAAATCCCTCCAAATTCTCCCAAAATTTCGCAGAATCCCCCAATTTTTCCCTGTTTCCTGCCCCAAAACCCCCAGGAATTCCGGGAATTCCGGGAATTCTCACCCCCGCGCCGCTTCCCGGAGCGCCGCCGTGGAATTCCCGGGAAATCGGATCCGGCAGCGGGAACGGACCGAGGGGAAAAGCTCCAGGAATTTCTTGGGATGGAGCTCCAGGAGGCACAGGAGGGTCTCGATCCCTGCGGGAAAAGTGGGAATTCTGGGGAAAAATTGGGAAAAATGGGGGGATTTGGGAAGAGAATTGGGTAAAAATTGGAGATTTGGGGAAAATTGGGGGAAAATTGGGAAAAAACTGGGAAAAATGGGGAAAATTTGGAAAAAAATGAAGGGATTTGGGAAAAAAATTGGGGGAATTTGGGAATAAATGAGAATTCTGGAAAAATTGGGGAATTTGGGAAAAGAATTTGGGAGAATTGGGAAAAATTGGGGAGAAATTGGGGAAAAATTGAGAAAAATAAAGGGATGTGGGAAAAAATTGGGGGAATTTGGGGGAAAATGGGATTTGGGAAGAGAATTTGGGAAAATTGTGGAGATTTTGGGGAAATTTGGGGAAAACTTGGGAGATTTGGGGGGAATTGGGAAGAGAATTTGGGAAAATTTGAGAAAATTGAGCAGAAATTGGGGAAAAATTGGGAAAAATGAAGGGATTTGGGAAAAAAATTGAAGGAATTTGGGAATAAATGAGAATTCTGGAAAAATTGGGGAATTTGGGAAAAGAATTTGGGAAAATTGGGAAAAATTGGGAAAATTGGGGAGAAATTGGGGAAAAATGAAGGGATGTGGGAAAAAATTGGGGGAATTTGGGGGAAAATGGAGGGATTTGGGAAGAGAATTTGGGAAAATTGGGGAGATTTTGGGGAAATTTGGGGAAAACTTGGGAGATTTGGGGGGAATTGGGAAGAGAATTTGGGAAAATTTGAGAAAATTGAGCAGAAATTGGGGAAAAATTGGGAAAAATGAAGGGATTTGGGAAAAAAATTGAAGGAATTTGGGAATAAATGAGAATTCTGGAAAAATTGGGGAATTTGGGAAAAGAATTTGGGAGAATTGGGAAAAGTTGGGGAGAAATTGGGGAAAAATTGGGAAAAATAAAGCGATTTGGGAAAATATTGGGGGAATTTGGGGGAAAATGGGAAATGCTGGGAAAAATAGGGAGTTTTGGGAAGAGAATTTGGGAAAATTGGGGAGAAATTGGGGAGATTTGGGGGGAATTTGGGGAGAATTTGGAAGATCTGGGGAAAAATTGGGGAAAAATGGGGAAAAATTAGAAAAAAATGAAGGGATTTAGGAAAAAATGGGGGAATTTGGGAATAAATGAGAATTCTGGAAAAATTGGGGAATTTGACAAAAGAATTTGGGAAAATGGGGAGAAATTGGGAAAATTGGGGAGAAATTGGGGAAAAATGAAGGGATGTGGGAAAAAATTGGGGGAATTTGGGGGAAAATGGAGGGATTTGGGAAGAGAATTTGGGAAAATTGGGGAGATTTTGGGGAAATTTGGGGAAAACTTGGGAGATTTGGGGGGAATTGGGAAGAGAATTTGGGAAAATTTGAGAAAATTTGGCAGAAATTGGGGAAAAATTGGGAAAAATGAAGGGATTTGGGAAAAAATGGGGGAATTTGGGAAAAAATGAGAATTCTGGAAAAATTGGGGAATTTGACAAAAGAATTTGGGAAAATTGGGGAGAAATTGGGGAGGAATTGGGAAATCTGGGGAATTTGGCAGAATTTGGGGAAAAATGGGGAATTTGACAAAACAATTTTGGAAAATTGTGGAAAAATTGTGGAAAATTTGGGGGAAAAAGTGGAAAAAATTACGGGATTTTAGGTAAAAATTGAGGAATTCTGGGAAAATTTGGGAAAAATGGGGAGATTGAAAGGAAAATTGGGGGATTTTGAGGAATAAAATTGGAAAAAATTGGGGAAATTGGGGGAGAAACTGGAAAATCTCAAGGAAATTTTGAGTATTTGGGAAACTCCCTGAACACTAAAGAAAAAATTGGAGAATTTTGGGAAACCTGGGGAAAAATTTGGGAAGAAATTGCAGAAAATTTAGGAATTTCAAGGAAATTTGTGAGCCAAGCAGGAAAAAATTAGGAAAAAATTGGATTTTGGGGATCTGGGACTGGAATTTTAGGAGTTGATTCTCAATTTTTCACCTTCTTCCCGAAGATCCAAGGTTTCCACCAATTCCTGGATGGGGATGCAGCGCTCGTGGCCGCGGCAGATCCGGGGATTTTTTGGGAATTCCGGGGTTTCCTGTGGGGAAAAAAAATCTTCAAAATTCCAACATTTCCTTCATTTCAAATTCCCAATTTTTTTGTTGTGTTTAATGGGATTCAAACCTTGGAGTTTTCCTGGTTTTTTCCATGGATTTCCAGGCATTTACAAGGAGCAAAAACCCTTTGGATCAAGATCTTGACAGCCAAAAAATCCACGGAATTCTCATGGATGTGGCGGCGTAATTCCAGGAGATCCTGACCCTGGGGGGTGGGGGATAAAAGAGGAAATTAATGGAAAAATCAACATTTTGGGAATTTCTCCCCCAAAATTTGGACCAAATTCCTCAAAATTCTCCCCAAACCAAATTTCCTCCCAATTTTTCCCAGAATTTTACAATTTTTTCCTGAATTCCCCATTTTTTTTCTACCAGATTCTCCCCAAATTTCCTTGAAATCCCCTCATTTTTCCCAAGTTTTCACACTTATTCCCCAATTTTTTTTCCCCAAATGTTTCCTAGAACCCCCAAATTTTTCCGGAATTCCCAAATTTCCCCCTCAATTCCCCAAATTTCCTTGAAATTCCCTCATTTCCCTGGACTTTTCCAGAATTCCCCAATTTCTCTGCAAATTTTGATTTTTCCCATTTATGCCTCAAACTCACCAATTCTCCTTGAAATCTCAGTTCTCCCAATTTCCCAGAATTCCCCAATCTTTTCTATAAATTTTTCCCAGAATTCCCCAATTTTGTCCAAATTTCCTTCCCCAAATTCTCCCAGAATTCCCCAATTTTTTCCTTAAATTTTCCAGAATTCCCCAATTTTTCTTAAAATCTCCCAGAATTCCTCAAGTTCCCCCTTAAATTTTCCCAGAATTCCCCATTTTTTTCCTTAGATTTTCCCAGAATCCCCCATTTTTCCTAGAATTCCCTATTTTTTCCCTCAAATTTTCCCAGAATTCCCCAATTTTTTCCTCAAATTTCCCCCAAAATTCCCCAATTTTCCCCCCAAATTTCCCCAAAAATTCCCCCAAAAATTCCCCAATTTTTTCCTCAAATTTTCCCAGAATTCCCCAATTTTTTCCTTAAATTTTCCCAAAATTCCCCATTTTTTGCCCAGAATCCCCCATTTTTTCCCAGAATCCCCCATTTTCCCCAGAATTCCCCAATTTTCTCCCCCAAATTTCCTTATTTTTTCCTCAAATTTTCCCAGATTTCCCCAATTTTTGCCCCAAATAATTTTCCAAAAAACTCCCAAATTTTTCCCCCAAACGTCACCAGAAATTCCAATTTTTTTCCCAAATTTCCCCAAAAATTCCCCAATTTTTTCCCCATATTTCCCCAAAAATTTCCCTATTTTTTCTCAAATTTTCTCAAAATTCCGCATTTTTTTTCCCAGAATCCTCCATTTTTTTCCCAGAATTCTCCATTTTCTTCCAGAATCCCCCATCTTCCCCAGAATTCCCCAATTTTCTCCCCAAAATTTCCGTATTTTTTCCTCAAATTTTCCCAGATTTCCCCAATTTTTGCCCCAAATAATTTCCCAAAAAATTCCCAAATTTTTAAATTAAATTTCCCCAAAAATTCCACAATTTTTTCCCCAAATTTCCCGAATTTTTTCCTCAAATTTTCCCAGAATTCCTCAATTTTTTCCCTAAATTTCCCCAAAAATTCCTGCATTTTTTCCTTAAATTTTCCCAGAATTCCCCAATTTTTCCCCCAAATTTCCCCAAAAATTCCCGCGTTTTTTCCTTAAATTTTCTCAAAATTCCCCATTTTTTGCCCAGAATCCCCCATTTTTTCCCAGAATCCCCCATTTTCCCCAGAATTCCCCAATTTTCTCCCCCAAATTTCCTTATTTTTTCCTCAAATATTCCCAGATTTCCCCAATTTTTGCCCCAAATAATTTCCCAAAAAATTCCCAAATTTTTAAATTAAATTTCCCCAAAAATTCCACAATTTTTTCCCCAAATTTCCCGAATTTTTTCCTCAAATTTTCCCAGAATTCCTCAATTTTTTCCCTAAATTTCCCCAAAAATTCCCGCATTTTTTCCTTAAATTTTCCCAGAATTCCACAATTTTTTCCTCAAATTTTCCCAGAATTCCACAATTTTTTCCTCAAATTTTCTCAAAATTCCCCATTTTTTGCCCAGAATCCCCCATTTTTTGCCCAGAATCCTCCATTTTCCCTCAGAATTCCCCAATTTTCTCCCCCAAATTTCCTTATTTTTTCCTCAAATATTCCCAGAATTCCCCAATTTTTGCCCCAAATAATTTCCCAAAAAATTCCCAAATTTTTAAATTAAATTTCCCCAAAAATTCCACAATTTTTTCCCCAAATTTCCCGATTTTTTTCCTCAAATTTTCCCAGAATTCCTCAATTTTTTCCCTAAATTTCCCCAAAAATTCCCGCATTTTTTCCTTAAATTTTCCCAGAATTCCACAATTTTTTCCTCAAATTTTCCCAGAATTCCAGAATTTTTTCCTCAAATTTTCTCAGAATTCCCCATTTTTTGCCCAGAATCCCCCATTTTTTGCCCAGAATCCTCCATTTTCCTTCAGAATTCCCTGATTTTTTCCCAGAATTCCCAATTTTCCCCCCAGAATTCCCCATTTCCCCCCAGAATTCCCACCTGTGGCTCCAGGAACAGGTGGCACCGGGCGGGATTTCCGTCCCTTCCGGCTCTCCCGATTTCCTGCACGTAGCTCTCCAGATTCCCGGGAATGTTGTAATGAACAATTCCCCGGATATCGGATTTATCCAACCCCATCCCGAAGGAAATCGTGGCACAAAGGATCTGGATCCGGTTTTCCATGAAATCCCGTTGGATTTTCCGCCGTTCCCGGGGTGCCAACCCAGCGTGGTACGCGGCCGAGACCCAAAATTCCTGATTTTTCCCTAAGCAAAACATAGAATTCCAATGCTTTTTGTGAATTTTCCCAAAATTCCTCATTTTTTCCCAAAGTTCTCCTGTTTCCCTCAAATTTTTTCCCAAAATTCCCCCATTTTTCCTCACATTTTCCCAGAATTCCCCCATTTTTCCCATTTATTCCTCAAATTCCCCAAATTTTTGCGCAGACTTTCTTAAAATTTTCCATTTCTCCCCCAAATCTTTCCAGAATTCCTGTTTTTCCCACATTTTTCCCATTTTATGCCTCAAATCCCCCATTTCCCTCCAACTCCCCCCAGATTCCCCCCAAATTCCCACTTTTCTCCCAGACTTTTCCTTTTTCCCCCCAAATTTTCTCCAAATCCCAGAAATTTCCCCATTTTTACCCCAAATCCCAGAAATTCCCTTTCATTCCAAATTTTTCCCCAAATTTCCTTCAAATCCCCCATTTTCCTTAAATTTTCCCAAAATTTCCCAATTTTCTCCCAAATTTTTTCCCATTTTATGCCTCAAAATCCCCAAATTTCTCCCAGATTTTTCCATTTTCCCCCCAAATCTCCCCATTTTTCCTCCAAATCCCAGAAATTCCCTTTCATTCCCAATTTTTCCCCAAATTTCCTTCAAATCCCCCATTTTCCTTCAATTTTTCCAAAATTTCCCAATTTTCTCCCCTAATTTTCCCATTTTACTCCTCAAATTCCCAATTCCCTCCCAGACTTTTCCCTTTTCCCCCCAAATTTTCTCCAAATCCCAGAAATTTCCTCCAAATTTCCCCATTTTTACCCCAAATCCCAGAAATCCCCTTTCATTCCCAATTTTCCCCCAAATTCCTTGAAATCCCCCCATTTTCCATAAATTTTCCCAAAATTTCCCCATTTTTAGCCCAAATTTTTTCCATTTTACTCCTCAAATTCCCCATTTCCCCAAATTTCCTCCCAGATTTTTCCATTTCCCCCCAAATTTTCTCTAAACCTCCCACTTTTACCCCAAATTCTCCCCAAATCTCCCCATTTTTACCCCAAATCCCAGAATTTCCCTTTCATTCCAAATTTTCCCCTAAATTCCTTGAAATCCCCCCATTTTCCTTAAATTTTCCCAAAATTTCCCAATTTTCTCCCCTAATTTCCCCGTTTTACTCATCAAATACCCAATTCCCTCCCAGATTTTTCCCTTTTCCCCCCAGATTTCCCCCAAATCCCAGAAGTTTCCTCCAAATCTCCCCATTTTTACCCCAAATCCCAGAAATCCCCTTTCATTCCCAATTTTCCCCCCAAATTCCTTTAAAATCCCCCCCATTTTCCTTAAATTTTCCCAGATTTTTCCCCCAAATTTTCCCATTTTACTCCTCAATTTCCCCAATTCCCAGACTGGAATTTCACCCCAATCCCAGCCTGGATTTTTCCCACCTTTCCTTTGTTTTTTCCCGGTGTTTTCCGGGTGTTGTGGGGGCGGAATTCCCGGGAATTCCCGGCGGATCAGCGCCGCCAGCCGCTCGCTCTCCTCCCGGCGCGTGCAGTAAACGATGGCGGAATCCGCGGAGCCGAAATTCCGCCCTCGGAGCAGCCGCAGCAGCGCCTGGCAACGGGAAACGGGATTGGAACGGGAAAATCTGGAGTTTTTGTCCCATGAAAATGGAAAAAAAAAATGGGGAATTTGGGCCAAAAAAATAGGATTTTTTTTGGTATAAAAATGGGGAATTGGTTCCAAAAAATCGGGATTTTTTTTTCCGTAAAAATGGGAAATTTGTCCTAAAAAAATCCAACTTTTTTTCCCCATAAAAATGGGGGAATTGTGCCAAGAAATTGGGAATTTTTACATATAAAAATGGGGAATTTATGCCAAAAAATTCAACTTTTTTTTTTTCCCATAAAAATGGGGTTTTATGGCAGAAAAATGTGGCATTTGTCCCAAAAAAAAGGGAATTTTTTCATATAAAAATGTGGCATTTGTCCCAAAAAATCAGGATTTTTCTCATACAAAAATGGGAAAAAAAATGGGAAAAATGGCTCTAAAAAACTGGGAATTTTTTTCTCATAAAAATGGGACTTTCAGGCAAAAAAAGTGGAATTTGTCCCAAAAAACTGGGATATTTTTCATATAAAAATGGGGAATTGGTTCCAAAAAATCAGGATTTTTTTTTTCCATAAAAATGGGGAATTTCTCCCAAAAATGCAACTTTTTTTTTCCCCATGAAAATGGGGGATTTGTGCCAAAAATTTGGGATTTTTTTTCCCAAAAAAAAGGGATTTTATGGCAAAAAAATCTGGAATTTGACCTCAAAAACTGGGATTTTTTTGGTAGAAAAACAGGGAATTTGTGACAAAAAAATGGGATTTTTTTTCCTATTAAAATGAGGAATTTGTGCCAAAAAATTGGGAATTTTTCTCATATAAAAATGGGGAATTTGTCCCAAAAAATGGGGATTTTTCTCATATAAAATTGGGGAATTTGTACCAAAAAACTGGGATTTTTTTTCCCTATAAAAATGGGGTTTTAGGGCAAAAAAAAGGGAATTTGTAAAAAAAAAATGGGGAATTGGTCCAAAAAAATTGGGATATTTTTTCCCATATATATGGGGAATTTGTCCTAAAAAAGTGATAAATTTTTCCCCAAAAAAAGGGTTTTCAGAGAAAAAAAATGGGGTGTTTTTGCCAAAAAATTGGGATTTCTTTCCTGATAAAAATGGGGCTTTAGGGAAAAAAAATGGGGAATTTTCCCCAAAAAATGGGATTTTTTTTTTTTCCCTTGAAAATGAAGTTTACCTCCTAAAAACGTGGGTTTTCCCTCAAAAACACAGGTTTTCCCTCATTTTCCCAAAAAACGAGGATTATTCCCAAAAATAAAAGTTTAGACCCTATAAATGGAATTTTTCCTTCAGAAAACGTGGGGTTGATCCCAAAAAATTGAATTTTTAGGCCCTAAAAATGGAGATTTTCACCTTAAAAATCCCAGAAAAAAAAACCCAAAACACCCTGGAATGATCTCAAATCTGACCCCACCTGATCCCGGTCGGAATCCATGGACACGGAGAGCCGCAGGTTTTCGGGAATTCCGGCGGCGCGGATCCCGATCCCGTTTTCCGGAGGAATTCCCAAATGTTGGGCCACGTCCCGAGCCGTGGCCGCCGTGGCCGTGGCCGTGAGGCCCAGGAAGCATCGGACCCCAAAGCGCTCCCGGAGAACCTGGGGGAAAAAAAGCAGGATTTGAGGGGTTTTCCTGCTTCTTTTTTTGGAATTTTTCCGAGGTTTTTCCAGGTTTTCCCACCTTGCAGATCCGGAGGTAAGCGGGCCGGAAGTTGTGGGACCATTGGGAGACGCAGTGAGCCTCATCCAGGCAGGCGAAAGCCACGGGAGGGAAATCCCGGAAAAAAGGGGAAAAAGATCCCGATCCCACCAGAGATTCCGGGGAAAGCAGCAGGATTTGGGCTTTGCCGCTCCTGACCTGGTGGAAAATTTGGATTATCCCGGATTTCTGCAATCCTAAAGGTGGAAAACGGGGAATTTTACTCACTTTTTCCATGGCTGCTTCCCGCTGGGATTGGGAGAGGTTGGAATGGATGCAGACGGCTTTGAGGGCTGAGGGGAGGCCAGAAACCTGGGATTGGGAATATTCCGGGTTTTTTTGCTGGGATATTCCAGCAGAATGGGGAAAAAGCAGGAATTATGGAAATACCTGATCGTCCATGAGGGATACGAGAGGGGAAATGACCAGGGAGACGCTGCCGGAATGTCGGTGGTAGAGAAAAGCAGGAAGTTGGTAGCACAGGGATTTGCCCATCCCTGTGGATAACACCACCAGCGTGGAGATTCCTGGGAAAAAGAAGGAATTTTGGGAAGCTAGGTGAGGGAAAAGGGCAGGAAAATTGAGGGGAAAAGAGCGGGAAAAACTGAGGGAAAATGGGTGGGAAAACTGAGGGAAAAAGCAGCAAAAAGGGTGGGAAAAATGGAGACGAAAATGGTGGGAAAAGGGCGGGAAAACCTGAGGGGAAAAGGGGGGGGAAAACTGAGGGAAAAAGAGCGGGAAAAACTGAGGGGAGAAGCAGGGGAAAAAACTGAGGGAAAAAGCGGCAAAAAGGGTGGGAATAATGGAGAGGAAAATGGTGGGAAAAAGGGTGGGAAAAATGTAAGGAAAAAGGGCGGTAAAACCTGAGGGGAAAAGGGCGGGAAAACTGAGGGGGAAAGGGAGGGGGGGAACTGAGGGAAAAAGCAGCAAAAAGGGTGGGAAAAATGGAGAGGAAAATGGTGGGACAAATGTAAGGGAAAAGGGTGGTAAAATCTGAGGGGAAAAGGGTGGGAAAACTGAGGGAAAAGGATGGGAAAAATGGAGGGAAAAAGGGAGGGAAAACTGAGGGAAAAAGGATGGGAAAACTGAGGGAAAAAGCAGCAAAAAGGGTGGGAAAAATGGAGAGGGAAATGGTGGGAAAAAGGGCAGGAAAAATGTAAGGGAAAAGGGCAGTAAAACCTGAGGGGAAAAGGGTGGGAAAAACTGAGGGGAAAAGAATGGGAAAACTGAGGAAAAAGGGTGGGAAAAATGGAGGGAACAAGGGAGGGAAAACTGAGGGAAAAAGCAGCAAGAAGAGTGGGAAAAATGGAGAGGAAAATGGTGGGAAAAAGGGCGGGAAAAACTTAAGGGAAATGGGTGGGAAAAACTGAGGGAAAAAGAGCAGGAAAAATTGAGGGGAAAAGCAGGGGAAAAAACAGGGAAAAAGCAGCAAAAAGGGTGGGAAAAATGGAGAGGGAAATGGTGGGGAAAAGGGCAGGAAAAATGTAAGGAAAAAGGGTGGTAAAATCTGAGGGGAAAAGGGCGGGAAAACTGAGGGGGAAAGGGGAGGGGGGAACTGAGGGAAAAAGCAGCAAAAAGGGTGGGAAAAATGGAGAGGAAAATGGTGGGGAAAATGTAAGGGAAAAGGGTGGTAAAATCTGAGGGGAAAAGGGTGGGAAAACTGAGGGAAAAGGATGGGAAAAATGGACGGAAAAAGGGAGGGGAAACTGAGGGAAAAAGCAGCAAAAAGGGTGGGAAAAATGGAGAGGGAAATGGTGGGAAAAAGGGCAGGAAAAATGTAAGGGAAAAGGGCAGTAAAACCTGAGGGGAAAAGGGTGGGAAAAACAGGGGAAAAGAATGGGAAAACTGAGGAAAAAGGGTGGGAAAAATGGAGGGACCAAGGGAGGGAAAACTGAGGGAAAAAGCAGCAAGAAGAGTGGGAAAAATGGAGAGGGAAATGGTGGGAAAACTGAGGGAAAAAGGGAGGGAAACACTGAGAGGAAAAGGGCGGGAAAACTGAGGGAAAAAGCAGCAAAAAGAGCGGGAAAAATGGAGAGGGAAATGGTGGGAAAAAGGGTGGGAAAAATGTAAGGGAAAAGGGTGGCAAAATCTGAGGGGAAAAGGGCGGGAAAACCTGAGGGAAAAAGGGTGGGAAAATCTGAGGGGAAAAGGATGGGAAAACTGAGGGGAAAAACAGCAAAAAGAATGGGAAAAATGGAGAGGGAAATGGTGGGAAAAAGGACTGGAAAACCTGAGGGGATAAGGGCGAGAAAACCTGAGGGGAAAAGGGCAGGAAAACCTGAGGGGAAAAGGGCGGGAAAACTGTGGGGGAAAGGGTGGGAAAAACTGAGGGAAAAAGCAGCAAAAAGGATGGGAAAAATGGAGAGGAAAATGGCAGGAAAAAAAGTAGGAAAAATGGAGGGGAAAAAGAGATGGAAAAAAAGGCAGGAAAAAAAAAGGGAAAAAGGATAGGAAAAAATAGACTGGAAAAAGGGCAGGAAAATCCAACCGGAAAGGACCCTCATGATGGCTTCGGCCTGGCCGGGCCGGAAGGAATCGTATCCCAAAATTCTCAGAGCTTCCAGGACTTCTTCCGGAGGATCTGTGGGATTCAGGAGGTGGGAATGTGGATTTTTTTTTCCATGTTTTTTATTCTGTGATTTTTCCATGGGTTTGCTCTGGGATTTACCTGGGATTGTCCCGTCAGGGTTTGGGGGGTAAAGGGGATCCACAGGGGGTGGAGGAGGGGATGGGGGGGAGAATTCCGGCTGAAGGAAATCCTGGGAATTTGGGGTGATTTGGGAATTTTCTGCACTGGAGCCGCCATCTGGAGGGAAAAGGAGAAAAAAACAGGATTTTAGAAGGAAAATGTCAGGTTTTTGCAGGAAAAAAAATCCCAGTTTTAGGCCCTAAAATGTCACTTTTGGGGACAAGTCCCACATTTTCTGAGGGAAAATCCACATCTGTAGGATCCAACCTCAGTTTTTGGGGAGAAAAATCCCATTTTTAGGATCTAAACTTGCATATTTTGTGGGAAAACTCCTCATTTTTAGGATCCAACCCAAATTTTTCGGAAAGAAATTCTCATTTTTAGGGTCTTAAATTTCATTTTTGGGGCCAAATCCCACATTTTCAGATCCCAAATCCTCATTTTTAGGATCCACTTCTTTGTTAGGATAAATCCCACTCAAATTTAGGGAAAAGAATCACAGTTTTAAGGCCAAAATCCCTCATTTTTACTGTCAAATCCCTGATTTTTAGAGCCAAAAGTCCTCATTTTTAAGCCCAAATCCCACATTTTTTGATCCCAAATCCTGGTTTTTGACCCACCCCCTTTTTAGGAGAAACTCATACTTTAAGGAGGAAAAAATAAAAAGTCACATTTTTGTGGCAAAAATTCCAGTTTTAAGCCCCAAATCCCACATTTTTAGAGCCCCAAATTCCAAGTTTTGAGGCCAACCTCCCTTCATTTCCCACCCTTTCCCAGAGAAAAGGCAGGAATTTCATAATTCCCAATCTCACCGGGAATCTCCGGCATAAAAACGCCGTTGGTCCTTCGGGCCACTTCTTCCAGAGTGGGAAGTGCTTCCTCCTCCTCCTCAGGAATTTCCTCCTGGAATGATCCCAAATCCTTTCCTGCACACACAAAATGGGCAATTCCCTCTAAAATCCATGGAAAAGAATCCCCCTCACCCTTTTCCCACTGTTTTATCCCAAAAAATCCCCTCAGAAATCCCAAAAAAACCCTGGCCTGACCTGGGCATTCTGAGGCCCAGTGGCCTTTCCCGCCACACCGGAAGCAAAGATCGGATCCGGCCCCGAACTTTTTCCTCCATTTCTGTTTCCAAATCTGTGGGAAAAAAAATTCCAAAGCCAGGAATTCCAGCGGGGGAAAGGCTGGGGATTCCCAAAAAAAAAAAAAAAATTGGGAAGGTTTTACCCGTTTCCGAAGGAATTTTCCCCTCAGGTTTCCGCGCGAATACGTTTTTCTCTTCAGGTTGAGGAGGACGAAATTCCCACCATTCCGGGGCTGGACTCTGAGGGAAAAGAGGGATTAAAGCCAGAGGGAATCTTGGAAAAGCTGGAAAAAACTGAATTTTGGGTTTCCCATTTTTGGAGGTTCTCAGGTTTTTGGGATTTTTCTGATTTTGGGGTCCTTATTTCTGGTTTTATTTTAAGGGATCTTGAATTTTGGGATTCTTCCCATTTTTATGCCCTAAAATCACATTTTTATGAGGCAAAACTTATTTTTTGGGACAAATTTCCTGACTTTATTCTGTAAAATCCTATTTTTATGAGAAAAAGAATTCCCAGCTTTTTTGGGACGGATTCCCCGTTTTTATGAGGAAAAAAATTCTGATTTTTTTTTGCGCAAATTCCCCATTTTTATATGGAAAAAAAACCACATTTTTTTGGGCATAATTTCCCCATTTTTATGGGAAACAAAATCTGATTTTTTTTGGCACAAATTCCAAATTTCTATGGGAAAAAAAAATCCCATTTTTTTTCAGACAAATTTTATGAGGAAATCTGAATTCTTTTAGGACAAATTCCCCATTTTTTGTCCTAAACCCCATTTTTATGGTCCTTAACTTTGGGGTTTTTGATTTTGGGACGGCCTCTAATTTTGGAGGTCTCTAATTTTGGGATTCTCCAATTTTTAGGGTCCCCGATTTTTGGGATTCCCTAAATTTGATGGATCCCTGATTTTTGAGGTCTGCAAATTTTGGATTCTTTAGTTTTAAGGATCTTTCACTTGGGAAGGTCCCAAATTTTGGAATTCGCCAACTTTTAGGCTCTGATTTTTGGGGTCTTTCATTTTGAACTCCCTGATTTTTGGATTCTCCAAATCCCAAATCTTCCCCTCTTGGAAAAACTGTAAAAGAATCCCAGAAAAACCAGGAAAAACTGGGAATTACCGGGTTCTGCGCGTGGGTTTGGGTTTTTCCTCCTTTTCCTCCTCTTCCAGGATTTTTTCCAAGCGATCCGGTGCCTTCCCAGCTCCATTTTGGGATTCCGGCCCCTCTCCTTCATCCTCATTTTCCTTCTGGATTTGCCTCATCCCAAAAATTCCTGGATCAGATCCTTGGAGGCCCCTCCGGAGCTTGGCCGGAGCCTCTGGGGCGCCTCCACCTTCCCGGGGCCTTTTCCTCACGGAATTCCCAATGGATTCAGGCTGGATTTCCTCTTTTTCCATCATGGATCCCGCTGGGAATTCCCGTTTTTTAGGGGATTCCTGGCACCTCTGGATCCAGCCGGGATCCAGCGATCCCAAAGTTTGGGCCACCCTCTGCTTCAGCTGCTGGAATTTTTCGGGAATGGAAGGAAAATGGGGATTTATTCCCGTTGGGAGCTTGAGGGGACCCAATCCCGGCACCAAGGGAGGAAGGACGAGGTCTTCAAATTCCTCGGAATCTCCGGATTTTTTGGGATTTTCAGATTTTCCTTCATTCTGTGACGGCTCTGCTGGTGAAGCTTCGGCTCCGCACTCCGGGTTTTTTTGGGATTGGGGAATTTTTGGGATTCTTCTGGGATTTGGGGTCCTCCGAGGGGTCAGAGGAGGCTCCTGGAGGAAAGGGAGGGGTCAGATCCCGATATTTTTTCTCCTCTGGAATTCCAAAACCCAAATCCAACAGGGCCTGGAATTTAGGGGTCCCTGATTTTGGAGAATCCAAGTTTTGGGGCCTCCAATTTTTAAAGGATTCCTGGTTTTGGGATTCTCTGATTTTGGGATTCTCCAACTTTTGGGGTTTCCAATTTTTGGGATTTTAATTTTGGGGTCTTTGACTTTGGTGTAGATGATTTTCGGGGTCCCTAATTCTGGGATTTGCCAGATTTTAGGATCTCTGATTTTGGGATTCTTTGATTTTGGGATTCTCCAATATTTAGGGTTCTTAATTTTGGGCTTTTTGATTTGGGATCTCCCAACTGTTGGGGCTCCCTGACTTTGGGATTCTCCAATTTTTGGGGTCTCACCTTTTGGGATCTCTGATTTTTGGGGTTTTTGATTTTGGGGTTCTCCAAATTTTGGGGTCGCCTGTTTTTGGGGTCTTTGATTTGGAGGTCACAAATTTTGGGATTCTCAGAGTTTTGGGGACTCAAATTTTTGAGCTCTCTCAGTTTGAGGCTCCTGATTTTTGGGGTGTCTCATTTGGGATTCTTCAACTTTTGGGGGTTTCCAGTTTTTGGGATTCCTCATTTTGAGATTCTCCCTCAGGAATAACCCAAATTTTGGGCTGAAAAATCCCCCAAACACTCCCATAAAAAATCACTTTCCCCTTTTTCCCCCCCATTCCTGACCTTCCCAGTCGTTCCCAGTTTGGCTTTGAGCTTCATCCCATAAAATTCTGCCGAAATTCCCGGCCTGGCGCTCCTGCTCTGGCTTTTCCCGGGAATTTTCGGTGCCCGGTTCAGGTGGGAGCCCCAAAATCCTGAATCCTCCACCTGCAATGACACCAAAATCCTCAAAAATCCCCCAGATCTGCTCAATCTCAGCCCAAAATCCCCCAAATCTGCTCAATCTCAGCCCAAATCTGCTCAATCCCAGCCCAAAATCTCCCAAATCCACTCAATCTCAGCCCAAAATCCCCAAAAATCCCTCAGATCTGCTCAATCCCAGCCCAAAATCCCCCAAATCTGCTCAATCTCAGCCCAAAATCCCAAAAATCCCCCAAATCTGCCCAATCTCAGCTCAAAATCCCCCCAAAAATCTCCCAAATCTGCTCAATCCCAACCCTAAATCCCAAAAATCCACCAAATCTGCCCAATCTCAGCCCAAAATCCCCCCAAAAATCTCCCAAATCTGCTCAATCCCAACCCTAAATCCCAAAAATCCCCCAAATCTGCCCAATCTCAGCTCAAAATCCCCCCAAAAAATCCCCCAGATCTGCTCAATCCCAGTCCCAAACCCCCAAAATCCCCCAAATCCACTCAATCCCAGCCCAAAATCCCCCCCAAAACCAAGCTCAGATTCATCCCAAAGATGGAAAACCAAAGGAATTTGATCATTCCATGGGAAATTCTGGGATGAAAACGCCCCCAATTCCCATTTTCCACCCCAAATCCTTTTTTTTCCCATTTTTTTGGGGGGTCTTAAGCCAAAAATATTCCTTATCCAGCACAAATTTTCCCAAAATATCCCCAAAAACCAACTGGGATGAACCTGGCTTTGCACACAGTAGGAAAACTCAGGGAAAATTCCCAAAAAATTTGGATCAAGGAGAAATTTTGGAAACACCAGAAGTCCAAGGGGGTTTTTCAGGACCTGCTCCACATTTGGGATTTCCTGGGATCCCGTTTTTCCCAAGGAATCCGATGTTTTTCCCTGCTGTTTCAGCATCTTGTACTCCTTGTAGAGATCTGCAAGAGGAAAATCCAAGGAAAATTGGGAATTTTTGGGAAAAAATTATGTTATAAACCCAGGAACCTCAAATATCCCAGAATTCCCAAAATAAAACTCACTCCGGGTTTCCTCTGGAGCCTCCTCGATGTCGGCCTGTGAGGGAAACACATCCCAAAAAATGATGAATTTTGGGAATTATCCCAATTTTCTGGGAGAGGGAAAGAATTTGGGGTTTTTTTTTGGGACTTGGGTGGCTTTTTTTTTTATTTGGGGTTTATTTTGAAAGAAAATCAGGGTTGGAGCAGCTTTATGGTGGAAAATCCTATGGAAAAGCCTCACCTGGATGCTTTTTTTATAAAAAAATTAACAGGAAAAAAACCTCTCCAAGGACCCCCCTGAGGCTCTCCTTGACCTGAGTCCCCCAAAACTCCCCAAGCACCCCAAAAATTCCAGGGACATCCCAAAACCCCCATAAATCTCCCCTGAAACCAATCCCCAATCCCCTAAATCACCCCAAAGACCAAAAAAAAAACCCCAGGACCTCCTGAATCAACTCACCCCATTCCAGGAGCCCCCCTAAACAACCCCAAAGACCCCAAGAGACCCCCCAAAATGCTTCCCCATTCCAGGGAGACCCCAAAATCTTCATAAATCCTCCCCATAACCAATCCCACAATACCAGGGACCCCCTAAACCGCCCCAAAAAGACCCAGGACCCCTTAAAACCAACTCCCACAAATCCAGGGACCCCCTAAACCACCTCAAGGACCCCCAAACCACCCTCCCCCCCAAATCCAGGGATTCCCCTCAGAGCTTTCCCCTCACAAATTCCCGCCCTCAGGAGCACCTGGCTGGGTTTCCGCTGCCGTTCCCGGAGAAATTCCGCTTCCCAGCGCTTCAGCAGCACCTTCAGCTCCTGCTGCCGCTCCATGGCCGCGGGATCGGGGATCGGGGATCGGGAACCGGGGATCGGGAACCGGGGATCGGGATCGGGGACCGGGAACGGGAACCAGGGATGGGGATCGGGATTCGGGGAGAGAGGGACAGAGCAAACTTCCCTCTCCCGCCAAACGCCAGCCAATGGGACGGCAAGGATTGCTGATTGACAGTAAGTTGAGCCAATGGGAAGGCGGGATTTAAAAACACCCACCCACACAGCGCGCCAACCAATGAGCTTTTAATAAAACAACGACAGACAGCAGTAAGAGCCAATAAAACGTAAAGAGCACGCCCCTAGGGTGGGTCTCGCGCGTTGATTGGTTGTCGCAACGCGCAGACGCGGAAGTGGAGCTTCCGTACGGGCTCGGGGCGAGCGGGGGCTGCGGGTGGGCGGTGAGTGGGCGGCGCCATGCTGGGGGGGTCGGGGGGGTCATTTTTGGGGATCCCTGAGGGGACTTTGGGATAATTTAGGGATCCATGAGGGAATTTCGAGATCCCCGGGGAAATTTGCGATCCCAGGGGGATTTTGGGAAGTCCCTGGGTGGAGTTGGGGTACTCCGGGACGCCGTTTTTGGGGAGCCGCGCTGGGGGTTCCCTCACAACGCGCCCTTTGCCGCCCCCACCTTCTCCCACATCTTCCCTTTTCTTCGGGATATCCTTGGATTCGGGCTTTCCCTGGAATTCTCCCGTGGTTCCCCCTCATCCCGGGGGTCCCCCAATTCCACCTAATACCCACAGCCCCGCAGAATCCATGGATTCCCTCCTTTTCCTCTGCGCCCGCCGCATCGTCGCCCACCGCCCTCTTCCCGCCCTTCCCGCCGATCTCTATCCCGTCCTTTTCCAAGCGGCATTCCTGGATGGGAGACCCCTGGTCCTGCGGGATTTGGTGGCCGCTTGGCCTTTCCCGGTGCTCAACTTCCAGCGGCTGGTGGGGCGCCGGGAGCTGCTCCGGGATCATCCCTGCAAGCTCTGCGTCCAGGCCGTCATCCTGGCCGTGGTGGCGCAGCTCCGGCGGGAGCTGGAAGAGCCCGACCGCGATTCCAGGTGGGTTTTGGGAATTCCGGGATGGCCGCGACCTCCGTTCTTTCAATTCCTTCATTTC
Organism: Poecile atricapillus; assembly: GCF_030490865.1. Lineage (NCBI taxonomy): Eukaryota > Metazoa > Chordata > Aves > Passeriformes > Paridae > Poecile > Poecile atricapillus. Next base: position 153,040,726 of record NC_081250.1, on the reverse strand, counting down.
CTCTGCCTTTTTAAATGGTTTCTTCCAATTTTGCAGCCTGAGGGTGCTGGATATGACGGGACTCCCGGATTCCGCGTCCGGCCGCGCTCCGGACGGGATGAGCGTCTGGTCCGGAACCGTGGCTTTGGCCAAGGCTTGCGTGGAGGTTTCCAAGCACCAGCGGGAATTCCAGAGGCGCGGATCCAAGCGGCACAAAGGCCGCTCCGGAGCCGCCACGGCCGCGGCCGCTCCGCAGCCCCCGGGCGTCGACGTCCACGCCGACCTGTTCGTCAACGGAACGTCCTACGGGATCCTGCGCGACGCGCTCCAGACCGGAGCCGCCGGCCCGCTGCGCCTCAAGTGTCGCGAATTCCAAGCGGAGGAACTCTCGGCCTCCGGGATCGTGACTTTGTTGGAATCCTTGCATCCTTCCCACGTGCGGAGGGTGGATCTGCGCTTCAACAATTTGGGATTGACCGGGCTCTCGGTGATCCTGCCGCACCTCTCGCGCTTCCCGGAGCTGCGCAGCCTCAAGCTCCAGTACAGCAACGTGGACGTGCGGCGCCCGACGCCGGAATCGGCCATCGGGATCCGGTGCCTGGCCGGGCAGCTGGGAATGCTGCCCAGCCTCCGGGAGCTCAACCTGGGATCCTCCCGGCTCTCCGGGAACCTGCGCCAGATCCTCTGGTGAGTTCCCCCGCCCAGCGGGGCCTGGCCGGGCCCTTCCCGCGCTCCGGAGGGATTCCCAAGGGTTGGGGATCTTGGGGGTCTTTTCCAGCCTGAGGGATCCCTGTGCTTCCAGGATTTCATTATCCCCATGTTCCCATCATTCCGTTTTCCCAATAGTTCATGACTCAACGATTCCATTGCCCCGTAAATTCCTGATCCCAGAATTCCTTAATTCCAAGGTTTCCAAAGATTTTGCTCAATGGCCTTGAAGGTCTTTTCCCACCTGAATGATCCATTGGTTCCAGGAATTCATTATCCCAACGTTCCCATGATTCCGTTATCCCAGTATTTCATGACTCAGTGATTCCATTGTCCCATAATTCCGTGATGCCACAATTGCAGGAATCTCAAAGCTTTGGCTCCGTGGTCTTGGAAGTCTTTCCCAACCTGAGTGATCCTGTGATTCCAGGATTTCATTATCCCCATGTTCCCAGGATCCCGTGATTCTCTTATCCCAACACCTCATGACTCAGTGATTCTGTTATCCCATAAATTCCTGATCCCGGAATTCCTTAATTCCAAGGTTTCCAAAGATTTTGCTCAATGGCCTTGAAGGTCTTTTCCCACCTGAATGATCCATTGATTCCAGAAATTCTTTATTCCAATGTTCCCGTGATTCCATTTTCCCAATGATGGTATCATTCAATGATTCCATCATCCCATAATTCCACGGTCCCAAAATTACTTCATTCCAGGATTCCCAGAGGTTGGATTTAATCATCTTGAAGCCTTTTCCAACTTTAATGGATTCATGGTCCCACAATTCCATGATCCCATAATTCCATGACTCTCTGATCCCAGAATCCCAGTATGCCACGATTCCATAATTCCAGAACTCCGTGATCCCGACACCCCACAATTCCACAATTCCCTGGCTCCACGATCCCATCATTACATGATTCTCAAAGGTAAAACTCAATGGTCCTGGAAACCTTTCCTGAATCGTTCCACAATTCCATGATTTGATTCCACAGTTCCGTGACTCCTTGATCCCATAATTCCATGATTCTCAAACCTTGAACTCAATGTTCTTGGAGCTCTTTCCCAACTTCATCCATTCCATAATTCCATGATTCGATTCCACAATTCCATGATTTGATTCCATAATTCCTTGATTCTCAGACCTTGAACTCGATGGTCTTGGAGCTCTTTCTCAACCTCAGCCATTCCACAATTCCATGGTTTGATTCCACAATTCCATGATTCCTTGATCCCACAATTCCGTGATTCTCAAACCTTGAACTCAATGTTCTTGGAGCTCTTTCCCAACTTCATCCATTCCACAATTCCATGATTCGATTCCACAGTTCCGTGATTTGATCCCACAATTCCTTGATTCTCAAACCTTGATGTTCTTGGAGACCTTTCCCAACCTCAGCCATTCCATAACTCCATCATTCCAAATTCCCAGGATTCTCCGAGCTCAAACTCCGTGTTCTTGGAGACCTTTTCCAACCTCAGCCATCCCCCGATTCCACGGATGCAATCCCAGCTCTCATTCCCCGCCTTTCCCCCGTGAATCCCAACATTCCCAGCTGCCACAAATCCTCCCTCGGGCCTCACCTCTCCCTTTTCCCTCCCGCCAGCGACCTCCAGGCTCCGTTGGAAAGCTTGGAATTGGCCTTCTGCTCCCTCGTTCCCGCCGACCTCGCCTTCCTCTCCCAAAGCTTCCACGCTCCCGCCCTCAAAAGGTTGGATCTGAGCGGCCACGACTTCTCCCAAGGCCTCCTGGAGCCGCTCCGGCTGCTCCTGGAGGAAACCTCGGCCTCGCTGCTGCACCTGGATCTCATGGAATGCCGCATGGCCGACTCCCACCTGGACGCGCTGCTCCCGACGCTCCGGCGCTGCTCCCGCCTGCGCTTCCTGGGACTCTACGGCAATTCCCTGTCCACGGCCGCGCTCAAGGATCTGCTCCAGAAAACCCTGGAGCTGCCCGATCTCCACCTGGTCGTGTATCCCTTCCCTGTCGATTGCTACAAGCCGGAGCCGTCGGAATCTGATTGGAATTTTGAGGAACCCATGGATGGGGAGCTTTTGGAGGCGGCCGAGGCGGAGTTTTCCCAAATGCTGGCGAATTCCGGGAGAACCGACCTCGTCTGGACTTCCAATCCCTACGGCCACGGAGCCCTGGACTACTTCTCCCTGTGACTCGGGAAAAGCTCCATCCCTCTTCCTCCTCCTTTCCAAAATCCAGTCGTTTTCCGCCTCATTCCAGTGGTTTTTCCCTTTATTTCGGTGCTTTTCCGCCTGGTTTGGGTTTTTTCCGCCTCATCCCGATGTTTTCTGTCTTATTTCAGGATTTTTCCACCCCATCCCGATATTTTCCCCCTATCCCAATGTTTTTCCACCTCATCCCGATATTTTCCCCCTCATCCTGGAATTTTTCCACCCTGTTTCGGTGTTTTCCCACCCTGATCCCAATGTTTTTTCCCCATCTCATCCCTCTCTTTTCACAGAACTTTTATTTCCACATCCAGAGGGAAAAAACCCCCCAGAATTCCCTTAATTCCCATGGGCTGTTAATGATTTACAAGTTAATTATTAATTGAGGATCATTAATTATTAATTAATTAATGATTGTTAAGTAATTATTAATTAATAAGCCGCCACAGCCCCAATTCCGTCCAAATCCCTCTCAAATTTCCAAATCCTTGATCCCAAATCCCAACCCCGCAAGGAAGAATCGACAGAACAACTTCCATGCTTTTTTTCGGGAATTTCACGGGAATTTCACGGGAATTTCATGGGAATTTCACGGGAATTTCACGGGAATTTCACGGGAATTTCACAGGAAATCCGCGGGGTTCGGCTGCCTGGAATTTTGGGATGCTCCGATTCCTTGGGAATAGGTTGGGAATCTCCCGCTTCCCGCGGAATCCTTGGGAATTCCGCCTCATTCCGCGCGGGATTTGACGGCTTCAACCTCCCATCCCGATTTTTCCGCCCGCAGAATTCCCAATAATTCCCCGGAGAGCCGATACTTCCTCCCTTCCCACACAAAATGCGTCGGGGGCTTTTCCGGCCCTTCCTCAAATCGGAATTCCGAGCTCCACTCGGCCGCCAGCGCCGAACGCACCAATCCCACCCCGCCGGCTTTTTCCGGAGCCGGGTGGTAAAGCCGCCCGTTTTCCGGGAATACCGCCAGCATTCCCGGCTGGAACGGCACCGTCAGCTGGGAGCCGCCTCCGCAGTAGGAAAGGAGGGAATTCCCGCCGGATCCGGGCAGGATTTGAGTGAAAACCACGGGAACGTCGTCGCAGCGCAGGAAATTCCGCTCGCGGCCGCAGCGGGAAAGGAACGGGAATTCCGCCTGGTAACGCCCGCTCCGGTTCCGCTCCAGGTGCTTGAAGAAGAAGGAGAGGAATCCAACGTCTGTTGGGATGGAGGAATTCATGGATCAGCTCCCGGAATTCCCGGAATTCAGGGGTGGTTGATTAAAGGGGTTTTTCCTGGTGTGTTTTATGGGTTTTTCCCGGGGTTTTCCCGGTGCTTTTTGGGGTTCTTGTGGAGGTTTTTTGGGGTTTTCCTGGGAATTTGAGGGATTTGGGGTTTTTTTGGGAATTTGAGGGATTTGGGGTTTTCCTGGGAATTTGAGGGATTTGGGGTTTTCTGGGAATTTGGGATGAGGGAAATAAGGAATTGGGAAGGGGAAATGCTTCCTAAAGTTAAATTTTTTATTGGAAACCGATTTCTTAATTAACTAATTAGGGGTTTTCTTAACTAATCAAGGAATTTTTTAATTAGATAGGGAATTCAATAATTAGGGAATTGCATCAATGTGATAATGAGTTTTTTGGGATTTTCTGGGAATTTGAGGGATTTGGGATGAGGGAAATGAGGAACTGGGAAGGGGAAATGCTTCCTAAAGTTAAATTTTTTATTGGAAACCGATTTCTTAGTTAACTAATTAGGGGTTTTCTTAACTAATCAAGGAATCTCTTAATTAGATAGGGAATTGAATAATTAAGGAATTGTGTGAATGTGTGAATGAGTTTTTTGGGATTTTCTGGGAATTTGAGGGATTTGGGATGAGGGAAAAGAGGAATTGGGAAGGGGAAATGCTTCCTAAACTTAAATTTTTTATTGGAAACCAATTTCTTAATTAATAAGGGGTTTTCTTAATTAAGCAAGGAATTTTTTAATTAGATAGGGAATTGAACAATTAAGGAATTGTGTCAATGTGGGAATGAGTTTTTTGGGATTTTCTGGGAATTTTAGGGATTTGGGATGAGGGAAATGAGAAATTGGGAAGGGGAAATGCTTCTTAAAATTAATTTTTTTATTTGAAACAGATTTCTTAACTAATTAATTAGGGGTTTTCTTAATTAATCAAGGATTTTTTTAATTAGGGAATTGTGTGAATGTGGGAATGAGTTTTTTGGGATTTTCTGGGAATTTTAGGGATTTGGGATGAGGAAAATGAGGAATTGGGAAGGGAAAATGCTTCTTAAAATTAAATTTTTTATTGGAAACCAATTTCTAAATTAATTAATTAGGGGTTTTCTTAATTAATCAAGGAATTTTTTAATTAGATAGGGAATTGTGTGAATGTGGGAATGACTTTTTTGGGATTTTCTGGGAATTTTAGGGATTTGGGATGAGGAAAATGAGGAATTGGGAAGGGGATATGCTTCCTAAAATTAATTAACTAAAAATGGATTAATGAATTAATTAATTAGGGAATGTCTTCATTAATTATGGAATTTCTTAGTTAATTAGGGAATCTAATAATTAGGGAATTTAATGAACAAGGGAGTGATTAATTAATGAGGGAATGATTAATTAATGGGGGATTAATATTCAAATTAGGGGGTCCCGCCTTTCCCAAGGCTCAACCCTCCCTAATTAGGGATCAAATCTTAATTAAGGCTGAAATCCCAATTAATGATGGAATCCTAATTAGTAATCGGATCCCAATTAACAAGGGGGCCCTAATTAGGGAGGTACCTTTGAAGCAGGTGATGAAATTCTTGACTTTGGTGTCGTCCAGGAAAAGCTGTGGAAAAAAAAGCCGGAAAAAGCCGGAAAAATGCGGGAAAAAGCCTCAAAACGCTCGAGTTTTCCTGGGAAAATGGCGGGATTTTCCTCTGGGATGGGTTTGGGATCCATCCTGAATCCCTCTGAGGGATCCAGCCGGGATTTGCTTTTTTTGGGATTTTTCTGGGATCTGCTCTGAGTCCACTGAAAGGATTTTTTGGGATCCCTTTGGAATCTGGCGGGAATTTGTCTGGAATCGGACTGGGATCTGTCCAGGATCCATCTGGGATTTGTTTGGGATCTGTCTGGATTTAATCTGGGTTTAAACTGGGATTAATCTGGGTTTAAACTGGGATTAATCTGGGTTTAACCTGGGATTAACCTGGATTTAATCTGGGATCTGGCCGGGATCCATCCCGGATTCTCCCTGGGATTTTTTTTTGGGATCTCTCTGGGATCTGCCCAGAATCCAGGTGGGATCTCCCCGGGATCCATTCCCCAGCACCCTCCAGACCCCCCCACCCCCATCGATCCCCTATCGATCCCCTATCGATCCCTTATCGATCCCCTATCGATCCCTTATCGATCCCTTATCGATCCGCCCTCACCTGCCCCTGGTGATCCACGTAATAAAAATACTCGCGGGTTCCAGGCCCCGGCCGCTGCCCCTGCCGGTACCGGAGCCCCGGGCGAGCGCAGAGCCGCAGCACCGCCCCCGCCCTCATCGCGACAGCGACCGGCGACCCCCGACACGGCCGGGCCGCCTCCCTGTCGCGACAGGCGACAGCGACAGCCGCGCCACCGGCGCCACCCGGAAGCGGCCGCCTGGGGGACCGGAATGTGAGGGCACCTCGGGTGGTGCGGCGGTGAAAAGGTTCCGGGGGGGAAACGGAAGTGGAAGGAGAAGGGCCGGAAGGTCCCCGCTGCTATAGGGACCCCTATAGCTCTCCAGACCCTATAGAATCCCCTTATGGATCCTCCAGAGCTTTCGTATGGGGGGGGTCAGAGCTTCACAGAGGCTCAGCCACCCCATAAAAACCCCCTAAAGGCCCCTCCTGATGGTGTGTGCCCTCAGGGATCCCCTATAGATCCCGCCCCCCCACCCCCCCGCCTTTTCCCGCCATTTTCCCCTGAGGGCCCTCAGGCCCCACAGGCACCGGGAGAAGCACCGAGATGAGGGAAAAAGTTGGAAAATGAGGCGGAAAAACATCAGGATGAGGTAGAAAAACACCCGGGATGGGGTGGAAAAATATTGGGATGAGGGGAACAACACCGGGATGAGGGGAAAAGTTGTTAAATGAGGGGGGGAAACAGCAAAATGAGGCGGGAAAATAGCGGGATGAAGGGAAATACACCGGGATGAGGGGAGAAACAACAAAATGATAAAGAAAACACCAAAATGAGGAGGAAAACCACAAAAATGACGAAGAAAACGCCAAAATGAGGAGGAAAAATACCAAAATGAGGGGAAAAACACCAAAATGAAGGGGGAAGAAGGAAAATGAGGTGGAAAAACCCCAGGAAGGGAGGCGGGAAAGCACCAAAATGAGGTGGAAAACCACCAGGATGAGAGGAAAAACACCAATGAGGTAAAAGCCCACCAAAATGAGGTGGAAAAGCATCGGGATGAGGCAAAAAATATGAAAATAAAGTGAAAAAACACCAGGATGAGGGGAAAACCACTGGGATAAGGGGAAAAATACCAAAATTATGTACAAATCTGAAGGGATAAGGCCCAAATCACCAAAATGAGGTGGAAAAACACCAGGATGAGGTGGAAAAACAGTGGGGTGAGGGGGAAAATACCAAAATGAGGTGGAAAAAACACGGAATAAGGTCCAAAATACCAAAATGAGGTGGGAAAACAGCAGGATGAGAGGGAATATATTGGGATAAGGCAAAAAATCTCCTCCAAAATGAGGTGGAAAAACACCAGGATGAGGTGGAAAAACACTGGGGTAAGGGGGAAAATACCAAAATGAGGTGGAAAAACCATGGAATAAAGTCCAAAATGAGGTGGGAAAACAGAAGGATGAGGAGGAAGATGTTGGGATAAGGCAAAAAAAATCCTCCAAAATGAGGTGGAAAACAACCAAAATGAGGGGATGAAACACCGGAATGAGAGAAAAAATAATGGGATGAGGTGGAAACCCACCAGGATTAGGTAGAAAAACACCAAAATGAGGTGGAAATGAAGGAAATAATGGAGGATTTATGGACTGGGATAAGGATTGGAAGAAATCCCTCCAGAAATCCATCCGGGCACAACAGACTCAGGATTTGGGATACGATGAGTTTATTTCCAACGAAATCAGAGCAGGATAACAAGACCCCAAATCTAACTTTTCCCTCCCCCAATTCCCTCCTTCCCGGCTTTCCCTCAATCCCTCCAGCAGTGCTGGGAGCCGGGGCCGTCCCAGGGGAGTTTTCCATGGATTTTTCTGACGTGAATTCATCCCACAGCAAGATTTCCATGGATTTCTCCACCATGGGAAAGAGTTTTCCATTATTTTGCCAACGCAAATCCATCCCACGGCAAGAGTTTACTGTGGATTTCTCCAACTTGTCATTCCTGTGGAAGACAATTCCTCGTGGACTTTTCCAAGGGGTCAATCCTTTGGGAATATCCTGCTCCAAAGGTTTTTTTCCTCCGTGGGACTCCTCCAAGGAATCTGCTCCTTTTTCCATGGATCCGCAGCTCCCTGCCAGGATCCAGCTCTAGGATGAACTTCCCGTTGGATGCACCACGGAATTTTGGGAATTTTCACTCCAGCACCTTGGAGTCATCTCCGGAATTGTTCAGCTCCAAAATTCCTGCTTCAGAAATCCATCTGTGCCATGATTGGTTTCTTCTGACCTAACTCTTATTCCAGAGGCATCGCCGCCATTCCGGATGGCATCGGCTAGACACGGGAGAAGCTTCCGGCAGCTTCCCATGGAATCCAGCCCCGGAGCCTCCTGGAATTTGGCCATACAAAGCCAATCCTGACGGAAAAACACCAGGATGGGCTGGAAAAATAATGAAACGGGGTGGAAAAATACCGGGATGAGGCAGAAAAAATACAGGGACGGCCTAGAAAAACACCAGGATGGGCTGGAAAAAATATGGAATGGGAGGAAAAATACCAGAATGAGGGGAAAAATATTGGGATGAGGGGAAAACTATCGGGATGGGGTGGAAAAAAACCCTCAAAACATGGCAGAAAAGCAAAGAAATCGGGGAAAAATCTCGGGATGGGGCCGAAAAACAGTGGGATGAGCTGGAAAAATACTGAAATCAGGCAGAAAAGCACCGAAATAAAGGGAAAAAACACTGGAATGAGGCGGAAAAGCACCAGGATGAGGCAGAAAATGCCTGGATTTTGGGAAGGAAGAGGCGGCGCTTTTCCGCGATGGAGGCTCCGAGCATTTCCCGAGTCACAAGGAGAAGTAGTCCAGGGCTCCGTGGCCGTAGGGATTGTAAGTCCAGACGAGGTCGGTTCTCCCGGAATTCGCCAACAGCTGGGAAATCTCCGCGGTGGCCGCCGCCAACCGTTCCCCATCCATGGGTTCCTCGTAAATCCGTCGGGATCCCGGGACTCGGCGCGGAGGCTCCGGCTTGTAGCAATCGACGGGGAAGGGATACACGACCAGGTGGAGATCGGGCAGCTCCAGGGTTTTCTGGAGCAGATCCTTGAGCGCGGCCGTGGACAGGGAATTGCCGTAGAGTCCCAGGAAGCGCAGGCGGGAGCAGCGCCGGAGCGTCGGGAGCAGCGCGTCCAGGTGGGAGTCGGCCATGCGGCATTCCATGAGATCCAGGTGCAGCAGCGAGGCCGAGGTTTCCTCCAGGAGCAGCCGGAGCGGCTCCAGGAGGCCTTGGGAGAAGTCGTGGCCGCTCAGATCCAACCTTTTGAGGGCGGGAGCGTGGAAGCTTTGGGAGAGGAAGGCGAGGTCGGCGGGAACGAGGGAGCAGAAGGCCAATTCCAAGCTTTCCAACGGAGCCTGGAGGTCGCTGGCGGGAGGGAAAAGGGAGAGGTGAGGCCAGAGGGAGGATTTGTGGCAGCTGGGAATGTTGGGATTCACGGGGGAAAGGCGGGGAACGAGAGCTGGGATTGCATCCGTGGAATCGGGGGATGGCTGAGGTTGGGAAAGGTCTCCAAGAACATCAAGGTTTGAGAATCAAGGAATTGTGGGATCAAATCATGGAACTGTGGAATCGAATCATGGAATTGTGGAATGGATGAAGTTGGGAAAGAGCTCCAAGAACATTGAGTTCAAGGTTTGAGAATCATGGAATTGTGGGATCAAGGAATCATGGAATTGTGGAATCAAATCATGGAATTGTGGAACGATTCAGGAAAGGTTTCCAGGACCATTGAGTTTTACCTTTAAGAATCATGGAATGATGGGATCGTGGAGGCAGGGAATTGTGGAATTGTGGGGTGTTGGGATCACGGAGTTCTGGAATTATGGAATCATAGGATATTGGGATTCTGGGATCAGGGAGTCATGGAATTATGGGATCATGGAATTGTGGGACCATGAATCCATTAAAGTTGGAAAAGGCTTCAAGAGGATCAAATCCAACCTTTGGGAATCCTGGAATGAAGGAATTTTGGGATCGTGGAATTATGGGATGACGGAATCATTGAATGATAAATTATTGGGAAAACGGAATCATGGGAACATTGGGATAAAGAATTTCTGGAACCAGTGGATCATTCAGGCGGGAAAAGACCTTCAGGACCATTGAGTCCAACCTTTGGGAACCTTGGAATTACGGAATTCTGGGATCAGGAATTTATGGGATAACAGAATCACTGAGTCATGAGGTGTTGGGATAAGAGAATCACGGGATCCTGGGAACATGGGGATAATGAAATCCTGGAATCACAGGATCACTCAGGTTGGGAAAGACTTCCAAGACCACGGAGCCAAAGCTTTGAGATTCCTGCAATTGTGGCATCACGGAATTATGGGACAATGAAATCACTGAGTCATGAAATACTGGGATAACGGAATCATGGGAACGTTGGGATAATGAATTCCTGGAACCAATGGATCATTCAGGCGGGAAAAGACCTTCAAGGCCATTGAGTGCAGCCTTTGGGAACCTTGGAATTAAGGAATTCTGGGATCAGGAATTTACGGGGCAATGGAATCGTTGAGTCATGAACTATTGGGAAAACGGAATGATGGGAACACGGGGATAATGAAATCCTGGAAGCACAGGGATCCCTCAGGCTGGAAAAGACCCCCAAGATCCCCAACCCTTGGGAATCCCCCCGGAGCGCGGGAAGGGCCCGGCCAGGCCCCGCTGGGCGGGGAAACTCACCAGAGGATCTGGCGCAGATTCCCGGAGAGCCGGGAGGATCCCAGGTTGAGCTCCCGGAGGCTGGGCAGCATTCCCAGCTGCCCGGCCAGGCACCGGATCCCGATGGCCGATTCTGGCGTCGGGCGCCGCACGTCCACGTTGCTGTACTGGAGCTTGAGGCTGCGCAGCTCCGGGAAGCGCGAGAGATGCGGCAGGATCACCGAGAGCCCGGTCAATCCCAAATTCCGGAAGCGCAGATCCACCCTCCGCACGCAGGAAGGATCCAAAGATTCCAGCAGGCTCACGATCCCGGCCAGGGAGAGCTTTTCCGCTTGGAATTCGCGGCACTTGAGGCGCAGCGGGCTGGCGGCTCCGGTCTGGAGCGCGTCGCGCAGGATCCCGTAGGACGTTCCGTTGACGAACAGGTCGGCGTGGACGTCGACGCCCGGGGGCTGCGGAGCGGCTGCGGCCGTGGCGGCTCCGGAGCGGCCTTTGTGCCGCTTGGATCCGCGCCTCTGGAATTCCCGCTGGTGCTTGGAAACCTCCACGCAAGCCTTGGCCAAAGCCACGGTGCCGGACCAGACGCTCATCCCGTCCGGAGCGCGGCCGGCCGGATCGTCCGGAACTCCCGTCACGTCCAGCACCCGCAGGCGGCACCCGCTGGGAAAAATGGGAAGAAACGGTGAAAAAGGGCAGAGGAAATGAAGGACTTGGAAGAGCGGAGGTCGCGGCCATCCCGGAATTCCCAAAACCCACCTGGAATCGCGGTCGGGCTCTTCCAGCTCCCGCCGGAGCTGCGCCACCACGGCCAGGATGACGGCCTGGACGCAGAGCTTGCAGGGATGATCCCGGAGCAGCTCCCGGCGCCCCACCAGCCGCTGGAAGTTGAGCACCGGGAAAGGCCAAGCAGCCACCAAATCCCGCAGGACCAGGGGTCTCCCATCCAGAAATGCCGCTTGGAAAAGGATGGGATAGAGGTGGGCGGGAAGGGCGGGAAGGATGGGAAGGGGGTGGTGGGCGACGATGCGGCGGGCGCAGAGGAAAAGGAGGGAATCGGAATATCCCGGCGGGAGTTGGCGCTTGGGAATGCAGGGTGGGATTTGGGTGGAGGAGCGGCTGCGTGAGGGTGCCATGGTGGAATTCCGGGAATGTTTCCCTAATCCAGGGATTTCCCGCCGGAAATGGAACCTGTGAGAGAAACGGGGTGGGGGAAGGGAGGCAAAGCGGGTGTTTGTTGTGCGGGGGAGTCTGAGTGGAGATTTCCCAAAAATTTGGGTCCTGTAGCACCCCCAAAAGAGCCCTGACCTCAGCCAGGGACCCCAAAACCTGCCCAGGGACCCCAGACCACTCCAGGGATCCCCCAGACCTCCCCAAACCAGACCAGGGACCCCAAAACCGGTCCAGAGACCCCCAAACCAATCCAGGGACTCCCCTAAATCACTCCAGGGACCTCCAAACAAGCCCAGGGACCCCAAAACCGGTCCAGAGACCCCCAAACTGATCCAGGGACTCCCCTAAATCACTCCAGGGACCTCCCAAATCCACCCAGGGAGCTCCAAACCAGTCCAGGGACCCCAAAACCAGACCAGAGACCCCCAAACTGATCCAGGGACTCCCCTAAATCACTCCAGGGACCTCCCAAATCCACCCAGGGAGCTCCAAACCAGTCCAGGGACCCCAAAACCAGACCAGAGACCCCCAAACTGATCCAGGGACTCCCCTAAATCACTCCAGGGACCTCCCAAATCCACCCAAGGAGCTCCCAACCAGTCCAGGGACCCCAAAATCAGTCCAGAGACCCTAAAACTATGGAAGCTAGCTTTAGAGCAAGCTGCAGGCCCCATGGCCTGTCAGCCCTGCCTGAGAAGCTAGCCTGGGAAATTCATGGGAGAATTCAAAACAATCCTCAAAGACAGAAAACAGCCCACAGGTGCTGTTTGTCTGTTCCCGTGTTTTCCTTGCAGGAGAAGGTCAGGGGGTGGTGAACCCCACTGACCAATGATGGTAATGTAGCACTTTACTAACCAATAAAAGTTTCCTTTCTGTACTTTCCACGAACTAGTCTATATAACATAACTGTAACAATAAACTAGAGATTCTCTCTTGTTCTGACTCCCTTGAGAGTTCTTTCCGCCGTTCCCAATTAGAACGACATAAAACCACCTCACACCAATCCAGGAATTCCCCTAAATCACTCCAGCAACCCCCTAATACAGTCCAGGGATCCCCCTAAACCAGTCCAAGGATCCCCCAAAACCAGTCCAGCGACCCCTTAAACCAGTTTAGCGTCTCTCAAACCAATCCAGGGACCCCAAAATCACCCCAGGGACCTCCCCCCAAAACTCTTCAACCCACTCAGGGACACCCCAGATCAGTCCAGGGACCTCCAAACGAGTCCAGGGACCCCAAAACTCCCCCAAACCAGTCAAGGGACACCCCAAACTCACTCCGGGGACCCCCAAACCAGTCCAAGGACACCTGAAAGCAGTTCAGGGACCCCAAAATCACTCTGGGGATTTCCCAAACCCATTCAGTGACCCCAAAATCAGCCCAGAGCCCCTTAAAGCAGTCCAGGGGTCCCTCAAACCTGCCTAAATGAGTCCAGAAACCCCAAAATTACTCCAGGGACACCCTAAAACCATCCCAGCGTTCCCTAAACCAGTCTAGGAACCCCAAAACCAGTTCACAGACCCCAAACCAGTCCAGGGACCCCAAAACTGGCCTAGAGCCCCCTAAACCTGTCCAGGGACCCAAAAACAGGTCCAGAGACCCCTAAACCCATCCAGGGACCTTCAAATCACTGCAGGAATCCACAATACAAACCCAGGGACCCCAAAACCAACCCAGGGACCCCAAAACCAACCCAGAGACCCCCAAACCAGTCCCGGGTCTCCCCAAATCCCCCTAAACCAACCCAGAGACCCCTCCCGCTGCCCCCCAAACCCACCCAAGGGATTCCCCTAAACCAGACCCAGGATTCCCAAACCCCACCCCCTCCTCCTCAGGGAGCCCCCCTCCCCCCCAAATCAGCCCCTCCTCCCCTGAGGTCCCCCCAGCCCCCCCAAATCACCTCAGGGACCCCCCTGGACCCCCAATCCAGCCGGTCCCACCCACGGGGTCCTTCCCATCCTTCCCAATGCAACCCGGGACCCCTCCCCAACCCCCCTAAAGCCACCCAAGGAGCGCCCCCAGCCCCCCGAAACTTCCACAGGCTCCCCCCAATCTCCCGAACCGCCCCAGGGACCCCCCCGAACCCCCAAACCGGCCCCGGCGCCCCCCCCAACATGGCGTCCCCCACTCACGGCCTGCCCGCAGCCCCCGCCCGCCCCTGCCCGTACGGAAGCTCCACCTTCGGCTATACGCGCGGTTTTCGCCAATCAGCGAGCGAGATCCACCCTAAGGGCGGGTCCTCGCATTGTTATTGGCTCATGCAGCTGTCTGTCAAAGGTCATTCTAGCGTCTCATTGGCTTTCGGTGCGTAGGCGGGCCCTTCGCGGCATTCCGGCACTCATTGGGCGATTTTGCTGTCAATCATGAATCCTTGCCTTCCTATTGGCTAGCGCGCGGCCGGAGCGGGAGGTTCGCTCTGAGGCGGCCTCGGGGTCCCACCCGAGCTTCCCTCGGTTCCCCATCCCGGATCCCGGTCCCGATCCCGGATCCCGGTCCCGATCCCGATCCCGAGGCCACGGAGCGGCACCGGGATCTGAGGGCGCCGCTGAGGCGCTGGGAAGCGGAATTCCTATGGGAATCCGGTGGAAACCCCGCCATGTCCTCCTGAGGGGCCGCGAGGGGAATTTATCTCTGAGGGGAGAAAGGGAGAAGTTCTGAGGGGAATCCCTGAGGGGAATTCTCAGGGGTTGGTTGAGGGGGGCTTGGGCGGTGCTTGGGGTGGTTTTGAGGGGCTCTCGGATGGTTTTGTGGGTCCTGGGGCAATCTCGGATGGTTTTGGGGGTTTTGGGGCAATCTCTGGGATGTTTTGGGGGTCCTGGGGCAATTCTGGGATGGTTTTGGGGTCCTGGGGCGACCTCTGGGATGGTTTTGGGGCTCCTGGGGCGATCTCTGGGATGATTTTAGGGATCCTGGGGCAATTCTGGGATGATTTTAGGGGTCCTGGGGCAATCTCCGGGATGGTTTTGGGGTTCCTGGGGCAATCTCCGGGATGTTTTGGGGTTCCTGGGGCAATCTCTGGGATGTTTTGGGGGTCCTGGGGCAATCTCTGGGATGATTTTAGGGGTCCTGGGGCAATCTCTGGGATGATTTTAGGGGTCCTGGGGCAATCTCCGGGATGGTTTTGGGGGTCCTGGGGCAATCTCCGGGATGGTTTTGGGGTTCCTGGGGCAATCTCTGGGATGTTTTGGGGCTCCTGGGGCAATCTCTGGGATGGTTTTGGGGTCCTGGAGCGATCTCTGGGATGTTTTGGGGCGCTGGAGATGGGGAGGGTCCCTGGGCTGGTTTAGGGGTTCCCTGTGGGATTTTAGGGGAGCTCGGGATGGGCCAGGCCATTTTGCGGTTTCCCCTATAGGTTCCCCTATAGAAACCCCTCACTGCCCCTGCTGATCCAGGTAATAAAAACACTCGCGGCTTTTCAGTCGCGACCCCGCCGGGCCCCGCCCTGTCGCGATAACGGCGCGACCCGGAAGCGGCGGCTCGGGGGATCGGAATGCGCGGGCACCGCTTCGCTTGGTGCGACGCTAAAAACGCTCCGGGCGGAACCGGATCCGGCAACGGTGAGCACCGGGGGAAGCACGGCCCCAGCGACAGCTTGGGGACATTTGGGAATCCCAAATTCCCCATTCCCATCCCAGATTCCCCATTCCCATCCCAGATTCCCGATTCCCATCCCAAATTCCCGCTCCAAAGGCACCAGGAACAAGCAGCGCTTTCCATACGGAGCTTTATTCACACGCGAGGGGGGTCCAGAGCCCCCCCCCAAATACAGAATTCGGCGGCCCCTGGGGGGGGACCCCAAAATCCAACCCCCCCCTCTGGGTGGGGGAGGGGGTAGGGGAGGAAAATTCCCGAAGAAATTCCCGGGAATTGGGAGGAATCCTGGGAAAATCCCGGGGAGGGAGAGGCGGGTCCGTCCCTTTAATTCGGATTTTTTTTTTTCTTCCACTCGTTTTTTTTTTTTTCTTTTTTTTTTTAATAACAATAAATAAAAACCTCGAGGCTTTAAAAAAAAAAAAAAAAACCGAAACAAACAAACGGAGAAAAAAAAAAATCCGCCGGAAAAAAAAAAAAAAAAAGGAGAGGAAATGATTTGAAAATTAATGAACGGGGAATTAATGATTAATTCATTAAAAATTAATTAAGCAGAGGAAGAGGAGGAAAAGGAGGGGTCCCCTGGCAGTGAGCAGAGCTGGGAGGTAGCGCTGGGTTGTCCCCACCACCCCCAGTTTGGGGACCCCCACACCCCAATTTGGGGACCCCCCCCCAAATTTGGGGTCGGTCCCAACCTTGGGGACCCCTCCATGGGACCCCACCCAACTTTGGGGACCCTTCCAGGACCTTGGGGACCCCACAGCAATCTGGGGATCCCCACCCCCAATTTGGGGTCGGTCCCAACCTTGAGAACCCCTCCATGGGGCTCCCCCCCAACTTTGGGGACCCTTCCAGGACCTTGGGGATCCCCCCCACCCCAATTTGGGGTCTCACCTTGGGGACCCCTCCATGGGACCCCCCCCAACTTTGGGATCTCCCCATTTTGGGGATCCCCTCCCACTTTGGGGACCCTTTCAGGACCTTGGGGACCCCTCCCACCCCAATTTGGGGTCTCACCTTGGGAACCCCTCCATGGGACCCCACCCCAATTTGGGGACCCTTCCAGGACCTTGGGGACCTCCCCACTGTGGGACCCCTCACTTTGGGGACCCCACCCATGGGACCCTCTCCCCCACCTTGGGGACCCTCCCAGGATCTTGGGAACCCCCCCATGGGTTCTCCTACTTTGGGATCTCCTCCCGCTTTGGGGACCATCCTCATTTTGGGGACCCGCTCCATGGGACCCCCCATGATCTTGGGGAACCCCCCCCATGATGGGGCCCTCTTCATTTTGGGGACCTCCCACCCATGGGACCCCATTTTGGGGACCCCCCACCAATGAGACCCTCCTGGCCTTGGGGACTTCTCCATTTTGGGGGACCTGGAGGAGATTTGGGGTCACCAAGGTGGGACCTGGAGGAGATTTAGGGGGCGCACCAAGGTGGAACCTGATGGACATTGGGGGTCACCAAGGTGGGACCTGGAGGAGATTTGGGGTCACCAAGGTGGGACCTGGGAGGAGATTTGGGGTCACCAAGGTGGGACCTGAAGGAGATTTGGGGTCACCAAGTTGAGACCTGGAGATCTGGGGTCACCAAGGTGGGACCTGGAGGAGATTGGGGTCCATCAGGGTGGGACATGGAGGAGCTGGTGGAGATTTGGGGTCACCAAGGTGGGACCTGGGGGAGATCTGGGATCACCAAGGTGGGTCCTGGTGGAGATCTGGGGTCACCAAGGTGGGACCTGGAGGAGATTTGGGAGCACCAAGGTGGGACCTGGAAGTGGTGGGGCCACCGAGGTGGGACCTGGAGATTTGGGGATCACCAAGGTGGAACCTGGTTGAGATTGGGGTCCATCAGGGTGGGACATGTGGGAGCTGGAGGAGATTTGGGAGCACCAAGGTGGGACCTGGAGGAGATTGGGGGTGCTCAGGTGGGACCTGGGGCAGGTGATGGTGCCCAGGTGGGTCCTGGAGGATCTGGAGCTTTGGGGGCACCAAGGTGGGACCTGGAAGTGGTGGGGCCACCAAGATGGGACCTGAAGGACCTGGTGGAGGTTGGGGGCACCAAGGTGAAACCTGGAGGATCTGAAGAAGATTGAGGAGCACCAAGGTGGGTCTTGGAGGAGGTTGGGGCACCAAGGTGGGACCTGGTGGAGATTTGGGGACACCAAGGTGGGATCTGGAGGATCTGGATGAGGTGGGGGTGCACCAGGATGAGTCCTGGAAGATCTGGGATCACCAAGGTGGGACCTGGAGAAGATTTGGGTGGACCTGGAGGGAGTTGGGGGTGCTCAGGTGGGACCTGGAACAGATGATGGTGCTCAGGTGGGTCTTGGAGGAGGTTGGGGGGCACCAAGGTGGGTCCAGGAGGAGATCAGGGACACCAAGATGGGTCCTGGAGGACACTGGGGACACTGAGGTGGGCTGGGCAGGACCAGGTGGAGATGGGTGACCACGTGGGTCCTGGAGGAGATGATGGACACCAGGATGGATCCTGGAGGAGATGGGCACCAAGGTGAGACTTGGAGGACCAGGAAGAGAAGACGGACTCCAGGATGGCTCCAGGAGCTGATGATGGACACTAAGATGGGTTCAGGAGGATAAGGATGAGATGATGGACTCCAAGATGGGCCCCCAGAAGGAGTAGGAGATGTTTGACCCCAAGATCAGTCCAGGAGTTGATGATGGATTCCAAGATAGGCTCAGGAGGACCACGAGGAGATGCTGGACCCCAAGATGGGTCCTATAGGACCAGAAGGAAATGATGGACCTCAAGATGGGTCCAGGAGTTGATGATGGACACCAAGATTGGCCCAGAAGAAGCAGGAGCAGATTGGAGGTCCTGGGACAGGTCCAACAAGGACCCAGTGGGTGCTGGGACAGGTCCTGGTGATGCCAACATGTGTGGGATGGGATGGACATCGTGACATGTGGGGACATCCAGCCCACCCATCTCCTCCAGGATGGACAATTGGCCACCATGACCCCCTCGGGCCACCTCTCCCATGGGGACCTCTCAGGTCTCTTCCCTGTGGGGGAAAATTGTCACCGTGGTCCCCTGGTGTCCAGGTGAACTTCTCCCACTTTCCCAACCCCTTGGAGACCCCCACAGAGCCGGGATGTTCCTCGTGACTCTCCCAGAGAAGAGCCAGGCAGTGACATGGCCAGAAGGTTGGGATGGACCTCAAGGACTTCTCCTCATCCCCACATCCGGGCAGGAAGGGATGGAGACAATTGCTTGATGCCCTCTGTCCATGAGGTCTGGCTGGAGATGGAGCTCACCACCCAGAGAAGTTGGAGAACCTCCTTGACATCCCAGTTCTTGGTGGAGATGGAGCTCACCAGGCGGTGTAGAACCGCATGGACTTCCTGGTTTGTGATGGAGATGGAGCTCACCACGCGCTGAAGAACCTCACAAACCTCCTGATTCTTGATGGAGATGGAGCTCACCACGTGATAAAGTTGAAGAACCTCACGGACCTCCCAGTTCTTGATGGAGATGGAGCTCACCACGTGGCGAAGAACTGCATGGGCCTCCTGGTTTTTGGTGGAGACGGAGCTCACCACGTGGTGAAGTTGGAGAACCTCTTGGGCCTCCTGGTTCTTGGTGGAGATAGGTGCCACCACCTGGGGACTTTGACCCTCGGAGGGGACAGGGGGCCGGTGGCGGGGTGGGGACAGCGCGGTGGCGGCCGCTATAGGACGCCCTCCATGAAGCTGGTGTCCAGGTGCTGGATGAGGACACGGATGAAGGACATCTCCTTGCGCGTGTTCTCGAAGATGATCCGCGGGTCGTCTGATTGGCAGCGCAGGCAGTTGGGAGCCATCACCATGGCCAGGTTATTGACGTCCATCTTGGTGACGGCCACGTTGGCTGGCTGCACGAAGACCTAGAGGTGGTGGGAGGAGAAAGGTGGAGGTCAAGGAGCTGGTGGGAGGTGGGTGGAAGGACCATGTGGACCTGGTTCTTCGCTATGTGGCGACCATGGAGAACCCAAAACCACCTTAAGAGAAGAAACCAGAAGGGTCATCCAGGAGGCCATGAACAGCTGGGGTGGGTGGAGGTGATGGGATTGGTGGGAGATGGACGGAAGAACCACATGGACCTCCTGGTTCTTGGAGGGGATGGGAGTCACCATGTGGTGAAGTTGGAGAACCCAAAACCACCTCACGAGAAGGACACAGGAGGACACCAGGTGAATGAACATCTGGAGTGGGTGGAGGTGATGGGGTTGGTGGGAGATGAATGGAAGGACCTCATGGAACTCCTGGTTCTTGCGGGAGACTGGGGTCACCATGTCCTTGGAGAACCCAAAACCACCTCAGAAGAAACCAGACGGGTCAACCAGGGTCATGAGCTCATGGAGTGGTAGAAGGGAGACAGAAGTGATGGGATTGGTGGAACTCCTGGTTCTTGGCCACCACATGGTGACCTCGGAGAACCCCAAATCACCTCAGAAGGAACCAGGAAGGTCAACAGGACCATGAATTCATGGGGTGGGAGGAGGAAGATGGAGGTGATGGGACTGGTGGAACTCCTGGTTCTTGAGGGAGATGGGAGCTCCCCATGTGGTGGCCTTGGAGAACCCAAAACCACCTCAGGAGAAGGAACCAGGAAGGTCACTGGGGCATGAACTCATTGGATGGGGGGAGAAAGATGGAGGTGATGGGATTGGTGGAATTCCTGGTTCTTGAGGGAGATGGGGGTCACCACATGGTGGCCTTGGAGAACCCAAAACCACCTCAGAAGAAACCAGAAGGGTCAACCAGGGGCATGAGCTCATGGAGTGGTAGAAGGGAAACGGAAGTGATGGGATTGGTGGAACTCCTGGTTCTTGGCCACAACATGGTGACCTTGGAGAACCCAAAACCACCTCAGAAGGAACCACGAAGGTCAACTGGACCATGAATTCATGGGGTGGGAGGAGGAAGATGGAGGTGATGGGACTAGTGGAACTCCTGGTTCTTGAGGGAGATGGCAGCTCACCAAGTGGTGACCTTGGAGAACCCAAAACCACCTCAGGAGAAGGAACCAGGCGGGTCACCAGGACCATGAATTCATGGGGTGGGAGGAAGAAGATGGAGGTGATGGGATTGATGGAACTCCTGGTTCTTGGCCAGGTTCTTGGTGACCTTGGAGAACCCAAAACCACCTCAAGAGAAAGAACCAGGCCTGGTGGTCACCTGCTGGGCCAGCAGAAGGTGCTGCTCCTACCTGGAGGAAGCGGATGAGGTAGCACAGCACCATTTTGTTGATCCGGGGCAGGGAGTGGACAACAGCGATGGCGGCCTCAGGGTTCTCATAGTGGGAGATGCACTGCTCGTAGAACTCGTGAGGGATCAGCGGCTCCTCCAGCTCACGGTACCAGAGCTTCAGCAGCGACGCTGGAACAGGACACAAAGAAGAGGAGAAGATGTGAGATCTTCTAGATGGAGGTTCTGGCCCACCAAACATTGCCCCGAGGTCCTACCGGGAACGTGCGGGTCCTCCAAGCCGGTGGGGATCTTCCATTGGTCCACCTGCAGCTTGAGGGCGTTGACCTCGTCAATGTCACCGGGGACCCTGTGGGGGGAAGAGGTGTTGGTGGCCAGGTGACCAATGGGGACCTCCCAGCTCAACAGCTTTGGGTGTTTCAGGAGAACCAGGAGGGGACTTCAGCTGGGCATGGAGCTGGTGGGTGCCACCAAGAGAAACTGGTGATGGTGACACTGTGAGAAATCTCCATGGCCTTGGAGCCATTTTGGGAGCTTGGTGCCACCAAGACCCCACCATGACTATGGTGGCCACTGTGGAGAAATCTCCATGGTCTTGGACCAAGGAGAAGCTGGAAGGACCCACTGGACGGAGCCACCAAGACCTTGCCATGACTGTGGTGGTCACTATGGAGAAACCTCCATGGCCTTGGAGCAAGGAGAAATTGGAGTGACCCACTTGGCTGGTGACACCAAGACCCCCCCATGACTCTGGTGGCCACTGTGGAGAAACCCCCATGGAGCAAGGAGAAGTTGGAGGGACACGGGATGGTGCCATCAAGACCCTGCTCTGGGAGCCACCGTAGAGAAACCTCCATGGCCTTGGAGAAAGGAGAAGTTGAGGGAATCCGGTGGATGGTGGCCACTAAGACCTCGCTATGACTGGTGGCCACCATGGCGTTGGAACCGTTTGGGAGCTTGGTGCCACCAAGACCCCACCATGACTCTGGTGGCCACCGTGGAGAAACCACCATGGTCTTGGACTAAGGAGAAGCTGGAGGGACCTACTGGGTGGTGCCACCAAGACCCTGCCATGACTTTGGTGGCCACCATGAAGAAACCTTCATGGCTTTAGAGGACCCATCAGAGGAGAAGAACACCCAGAAATGTAGATTTGCCCCATTTTGAGACAATTCTTAGGAGAACCTCCAGCTTGCCACCTCCATGAGATGTCTCCATGACCTCCTTGGGGTGGCTTTACCTGAAGATGCCCTCAGTCTGATCCCCGTTGAGTGCCAGGACCTCCTCGGAGAGCCGGGTCTGGACCCAGGGCAGCTGCCGGTCCGGGTACCGTTCCTTCTGCATGGCCACGATGTCCTGCAGCGAGCTGCCGAACATGGACGGGTTGAAGACGGCGTTCTTGGCATGACGGATCTCCTCAATGTTCGGCTTCTTCAGGCCCTGTAGGAGACACCAGAGGTCACCAGTGGCCTCCGTGGTGGCCGGGATGGGATCTACTTAATCCCACCACCCCCCTGGTTGAGCTTCATAGGGATGGTGATGGAGCCATGGATATATTCTGTGCAACTCGGTCAAGGTGGTTCCACCGTCCATCCATCCATCCATCCATCCATCCATCCATCCATCCATCCATCCATCCATCCATCCATCATCTTGATTCAGAAGTGGATCCAGCCCCATGGAGCTTGGTGGGACCATGGCCACGCTGGAGGATCTCTACTGATGGATTTTGCCAGGAGGAGGAGAAGCCATGACTCTGGGATGCTTCTGGAAAGCTCAACATCGGCGCTGGGCTTCCAGAAGGTCTCCAGAAGTTCCTTAGAAAGTTCCCAGGAGATCTCCAGAGAGTTTGCAGGTCTCCTGAAGATCACCAGATGGTCTCTGGGATGTCTTCAGAATGTACTGAGAAAATCCCCTAAAGGTTTCCAGAAGGTCTTCAGAAGGTCTCCAGAAGACTCTCAGAAGTTCTCCAGTTCCTTAAAAGGTTCCCAGAAGATCCCTACAAGTTCTTCAGAGAGTTCCCAGAAGATCTCCAGAAAGTTTCCAGATCTCCTGAAGATCCCCAGATCGTCCATGGAATGTCTTCTGAAGGCCCACAGAAAGTCCTTAAAAAGTTTCCAGAACGTTCCCAAAAAGTCCCCTAAAGGTCTTCACAAGGTTCTCAGAAATTCTCCAGAAAATTTCCAGAAGATCTCCAAAAGTCTTCAGAAAGTTCTCAGAAGTGCTCCAGAAAATCCCCAGACAGGTTTTAGGAGGTGTCCAGAAGGTCCTTTCAAGCTTTCCAGAAATTTCCCAGAAGGTTCCCAGAAAGTTCTTGGAAGTTCTCCAGAAGATCCTTAAAAGCTTTCCAGAAGCTCCCTACAAGAAGTTCTCAAGGCATGTTCCAGAAGTTCTCCAGAAGGTCCTTAGAAGATTCCCATATGCTCTCCAGGTCTCCAGAAGATCCCCAGGAGTTCTCCAGAAGTTCTCCTCACCACAGCCACCACGTGTCACCACCTCCCTCCCTCCTCCAGCCCCCTCCCCAATCCCAGAAGCTCCTGGATGACCCCAGTGGGAAATGACCTCATTGTCCACCCCTTCCCAAGGCCACCCCGTTTTCTGGTAC
Source organism: Poecile atricapillus (assembly GCF_030490865.1). Classification (NCBI taxonomy): domain Eukaryota; kingdom Metazoa; phylum Chordata; class Aves; order Passeriformes; family Paridae; genus Poecile; species Poecile atricapillus. Next base: position 153,017,167 of record NC_081250.1, on the reverse strand, counting down.
CTTCTTGGCCCCGGTCAGCGCCGCCTTCTGGAGTTTGTTGTAGCAGTACTTGGCATAAGTGCTGATGGCAACCCCTGCAAGAGAAGACATGCTGGGTGGTGGGATGTCACCTCCAGGACCTGGAAGAGGTCCTGTCCCTTTCCCATGGTGCTGCTCCATCTCCATCCCTGTCACCACTCCCAAGGGGTTTGAGGAGGACGAGGTTCCCCTCAAACCTCACAAGAACCTTGGAGGAACCATCAAACGTGGAGCTCTGTAGCTCTGTGGTGGCCTCATCTTGGGTGGTTTTTTGGGGCCACCACTGCCATGGTCATCACTCCCATCCCATCTATCTTCTCCAGATCCCACCACTTCTATCTTCAACCCATCTCCTCTTCCTGATGTCCTTCAATGAGGAGATGACACCTATCCCAACAACCCTGCAGACTTGATGGGACCTTCTGGACCATTCCAGAAGATGCCTTGGGGACCTGGTGGAACCTTCTAGATCATTCCCAGAGCTCTGTGGGCCTGGTGGAACCTTCTGGATCACCCCAGAAAATTCCCTGGGGACCTGGTGGAACCTTCTTGACCATCCCAACACCTCTGGGGACCTGATGGAACCTTCTGGACCATCCTAGAAGAAGCTCTGGGACCTGGTTGGACCTTTTGGACCATCCTAACTACCCTGGGGACCTGGTGGAACCTTCTGGATCATTCCCAGGGAAGCCCTGGTGACCTGGTGGAACCTTCTGGATCATTCCCAGGGAAGCCCTGGGGACCTGGTGGAACCTTCTGGATCATTCAACACCAGGTGGCCTCAAATCATGGAATCATGGAACGATGGAATGGTTGGGGTGGGAAAGGACCTTTGAGGACCATCTGATCCAAATCCCTGCCAGGAGACCAGGCAGGAGAAGACGGATCAACGACCTCCGGAAGTGCCCGGGGTTTGATGGGATCCGATGGGATCTAATGGGATCTGATGGGATCCGATCCCAATTTTTGAAGGACCAGCCCCACCGAGAGCTCCTGGAGGTTCCCCAAGCCCATCCTTGGTGTCTCCTGGAGGTTCCCCAAGCCCATCCTTGGTGTCTCCTGCAGGCTCCCAAAGCCCATCCTTGGTGTCTCCTGGAGGTTCCCCAAGCCCATCCTTGGTGTCTCCTGGAGGTTCCCCAAGCCCATCCCTGGTGTCTCCTGGAGGTTCCCCAAGCCCATCCTTGGTGTCTCCTGGAGATTCCCCAAGCCCATCCTTGGTGTCTCCTGGAGGTTCCTCCTCATGGATCCACCCGGGATCGGCTCCGGGGGGAATTCCCGGGAAATCCACCCAGAATCAGAGGGATCCCAAATTTCCTTCAGTCCCAATGGAGATGCCGGAATTTTCCGGCATCGGGAAAACCCAAAGGTGGAATCCGAATTGATTTTCTCAATTAAATGAATTCTATTAATTGAACAATTAATAATTAATAAATTGTAAATAATAATTAATAAATTAATAAATAATATTATATTAATATTATTAGAAAGTAATATTAATTATAAATGTATAATAAATATAATAATAAAATAACAATAAATATAATAATTTATTAATTCTAAATTTATGTTTACATTATTCTACTACATTTTATATTAATATTAATAAATAATAAATCATAATTCTATTATATAGTAAATTATAATAAATAATTATAAATTACATTAATTAAACTATGTATATTATGATACTAATCAAAAGTGGCAGATATAGCAATAAAATTAAATTAACTTTCTTTCACTATTAGCATTAAATTGATGTATTTATAAATAATATTAATAAATATTAATTAATTTTAATAATTAAATTATGTTATTAGTTATATATAATATTAACTATTCATCATTATTAACAAATTTTAATAATAAAGCAGAATAAAATTATGTTATAATATATACATATATAAAATATATAAATATATATTTATATACATTCATAGTTTTAAGTAAATTTTATTAATTATAAAAATTGTATTAATAAATCGTTATTAATAACTTTTAATTAATATCATTATGAAGATCATAATTAACAATAAATATTGTCACTTATATTAGGTAATTTTCTCAATTACATTAATTGTATTAATTGAAAAAAGGTAATAATTAAATTATTATATTAATAAACTATATATATTATTAATTATTTTAAGTAATGTGATAAAATCAATGAAATTTATTTTCTTTAATTATTAGCATTAAATCGATGCCTTATGAATAATACTGTATATATTAATATATATTAATAATGTAATAATGTTATATATAATGTTAAAGATATATGACATATATTAATAATTTAAATAATTAATACCATTACAAATATTGTAATTATTAATATATAATAACTTATTTTAACTCTAATAATATTAATAATAATAGTAATTTAAAATATTATAATTACATCATAATGTATCATAGTCGATATCTACAATAATAAAGATATTGAAAGTATTGTGTATAATGCTGTATCTATTAAAGTATATATAATTTATAATTATGTATTTGAAATTAGAAAAATAAATATATATTAGATATTTAATAACACATAAGTTGTATTATACGTCATTAATTGAGGTATTAATTATATATTAGAAGTATACAATTATTACAATAATGATTACATCATTATTATATAATAATATAATAATATGGTGTTAATAAAATAATAACAATAATAATTGCAAAATATAATAATAATAATAATAATAATAATAATAATAATAATAATAATAATAATAATAATAATAATAATATACAATAAACTCCATATATTTGACATATTATAGAACATATCCCTATACATTCTATTTAAGGAGATTATAAATTATAGATACTAATTATATCCAAATATTATTAATTATAACACTGCTGTAATAATATACCTGCATTTAATAACATATTTTAATTATAACTATATAATCATAACTTTATCTGTATATAAGAAAATATTTATAAATATAATTATATGAATTATAGAATTATTGTATAATTATAATTGTAATATGATAATTATCTTATTTTTCTATATTATTTTATATTATATTAATTATTATTACATAATAAGTATATGAATACACTTAGAAATGAAAATATAACTGTAATTAGTTATAGATATAATTATAATTACAATATAAGTGTAATTCCAAATTACAATGTAATAAAAATAATAATGATTCTAAAAATAATGAAATTATAAAATTATTATTGTTATTACTATTATGATAACTATTACTATTACCATTATTGTTTATTATTATTACTATTTATAATTAATATCTATATTAGTACTAGCATCCATATTATGATTTGTTATTAATAAAATAATTCTAGTATTAAAACTAATACTAATGCTGAAATTAATGATAATATTTATTACTAGTAATAATAACAATTATATTTATTGCTATTGTGATTACTGTTAGTCTTATTACTCATACATTATCTATTAATATTGCTATTTATTATTAATACTTATATCAATACTATCTATATTATGATTTATTATTAATAAAATATTAGTATTTTAAAAAGTGATATTAATTCTAAAAATAATATTTATCATATTAATAATAATATTTATTACTATTATGATTATCATTATTATTACGCTTATTATGCCTACATTTTTATTTATTAGTATGACTATTTTTTATTAATATTAACACTAACATCAACATTTTTATTAATTATTAATATAACACTAATATTAACACTAATTATATTCATTCCAATATTTATACTAATATTAATAATTATGTTATAGTAGTATATTAATCTAATACATCAATATATCAATATTATACAATAATATATTAATATGTTGGTATTATATATTAATATATCAATATTGTATATTAGTATAATATCAATATATAATAAATATATAAATATAAAATATTTATATATTATAATAATATATAAATATAATAATATATTAATAAATCAATATTATATATTACCATAATAGATAATATTTATATATAATCTAAATATATAATATTTATATAAATATTTTATATTACTATAATATATAATATATATAATCTAAATATATAATATTTATATATTTTAATAATATATTAGTATATAGCATAAATATAATAATATATTAATATATAATAATATTAATATTTAAAATATTAATAATAATGTTATTAATACATACATTTCACCAACTCGACCTCACCCCTATTAATTACCCCAATTAATTAATGAATCCCCCATCCCTCGATCCCTGCTGTCCCTCTCCCATCCCTCGGCTCCCTTGGGAATTCTGGGAATTCCGGGAATTCCGGGAATTCCGGGTCCCTACCCGGGATCTCCTCGCTCTGGGGCTTTGGTTTCTTTCGCAATTTGGGTTTCTTCTGATTGGTCCTTGCCAGGATGTGCCGGAGGTGCCGCGAAACTGGGGAAAAACACCAGGAATTCCCGCGGGAAACGGACACCGGGATCGGGAGAACAACGGGAATTGACACGGAATTGGAATGGCATTGAAATGAAAAAAAACCAAAAAAAATTAAAATTAAAATTAAATTGAAATTAAATTGAAATTAAATTAAAGATTAAAATTAAAGATTAAAATTAAATTGAAATTAAAATTAAATTGAAAAGAAATTAAAAATCAAATCAAAATTAAATTGAAATTAAATTGAAATTAAAATTGAAATAAAAATTAAATTAAAATGAAATTGAAAATAAAATTAAAATTAAATTGAAATGAAATTGAGATTAAATTGAAATAAAATTGAAAATACAATTAAAATTAAAATTAAAATTGAAATTAAAATTAAATGAAATTGAAAATAAAATTAAAATTAGAATTGAAATTGAAATTACAATTTAAATAGAAAAAAAAATTGAAATTTAAATGGAAATTGAAAAAAATTAAGTTGAAGTTAAAACTGAAATTTAAAATTAAATGGGAATTGAAATAAAAAAAATTAAATTAAAATTAGAAAACTGTAATTAAATTTGGAATTAAAATTTGATATGAAGTAGGAATTGATGTAAAATTAAAATTTAAAAACTGGAATGAAATTGAAGTTGAAATTCAAATTTGAAATGAAATGGAAATTGAAATTAAATGAAATTTGAGAATAAAATGAAACTAGAATTAAAACTTAAAATTGAAGTTGAGTTGAAATTAAATTGAAATTATAATAAAAATTTGAAATTAAACTAAAATAAAAACAAATGAAAATTGAATTTGAAATAAAACTGAAATAAAATGAAAAGGAAAATTGAAATAAATTTGAAATTAATTAAAATAAAAATTGAAGTTTAAATTGAAATTAAAATAAAATCAAATTAATTTCATATAATTGAAATGAAATTAAAGGAAAATGAAAAAATGTAAATGGAAATAAAAATTGAAGGGCAATGAAAGTGGAAATGAAAATAAAACATTGAAATGAAATTGAATTAAAACATTGAAATGGAGTTGAAATGGAAATGAAAATAAAAAAAAGTTCAATAAAAATGCAAAATTAAAATAAAATATCATAAAATTAAAATTGAAATAATTATAAATAAAGTCAAATGAAAATCAGTTAGCAAAGGTTAAAAAATGCAGAAAAGTTTAAAAACTTATTGGAATAGGAATAAAAAATGGAGATAAAAATAAAATAAGTATTAAAGCAATAATTAAAGAAAATAAAGATAAAAATTAAGGATTCATTGTCAATCAATTAAAGCAAAAAAAGCAAGACAAAATAAAAAATTATATAAAATTAAAATGTAAATTAAAAATAGAAAAATAATAAGTAAAAATGAAATAAAAAGAGAAATAAAGAAAATAAAAAGAAAATTACAATAAAAATTATATTTAAAACTGAAAATAAAAGGAAAAAAATATAAAAAATTGTGAATAAAAACCCAATTAAAATGACAATGAAAATGCAAATTAAACCAAATGAGATGGAATAGAAAATTCGAATTAAAACAAATCAACGTCGACAACAAAACCAATCAACACAAAGACAACGAAATCCCTGGAAAAAACACGGAAAACTCAAAATGAGGATGGAATTCGGGAATTCCCAGGGAAGGGCTCTGATTGGCTGGGGAGGAGTTGGGGGCGGAGCCTCTCCCTCAGCGCTGAATCCATCAGGAAATGACTTTGACACCTCTGGTGGGACCAACCCAACTCATCCCAACATTCCTGGGAATTCCCATCGGGAACGCTCCAGCTTCCGTGGCCACCTGGGGTGGGATCATCTCCTTGTGTCCCCCAGGAGCTGAAGGACACCTCGGAACCCTGTGAGAAATTTGGGATCCAAAATCCCAAATTTTCCTGGATTCTCAATCCCACCTCATCCGCAACCCACTGGGAGGTGGCGTCAACTCATGGGGATGTCCAGATGGGGAAGGATTTGGGACAACCAATCCCAAGGCTGGAGAGGATCTCCTAAAATTCCCACATTTCCCAGATTTCTGTCTCCTTCTCCGGCCATGACCAAAAACCTCGGGAGATGGGAATCTTCTGGGTTCCATCCCAACATGGGGGGTTTTTTTGGGATCCAAAAAAACCTCTGCTTGAGAAGGAACATCTGGAGGTGGGAATGATGGTGAAACCATGGAATCACGGGATTTTGGATCCAAAGCTACTTGAGAAGGAACATCTGGAGGTGGGAATGATGGTGAAACCGTGGAATCAGGGAATGGTTTGTGTTGGAAAGAACTTCAGGGGATGGGAGAAGCTCCAGGAGTGGAGGCAACACTGATCCCACAGAGGTGTCAAAGCTCATTTCCTCTTGGATCTCCTGTTGGATTTCTGGGAAGGAGAAGGGTGGGAAAGGCCCCACAGGAGCACCTCCAGGAGATATTTTGGATGAGAATCCACCTTTCCACAAGGAGACTCAGCCAAGAGGAAAGGAACCAAATCAGTGGGTTGGGACACGGAATCATGGAATGGTTTGGATTGGAAAGGACCACAAAGCCCATCCAGGGACACCTTCCGCTATCCCAGGCCGCTCCAATCCCCATCCAACCTGACCTGGAACACTTCCAGAGATTGGAGACAGCCACAGAAGAAGGTTCCTCACTTACCTTTGGTGTCATTCACCGGATCCATGTGCCGGTAAATGTATCCTTCAAGGTAGGAATGGAATTTGGGAGTGGGTGGGAAAAAGGCCAAACAAATGGCCATGAGCTCCCAGCCGCGGGCCAGGCTCTCGTATCGGAAGTTCTCGGTGGTCTGCCGGCACAGCTGGATGTAGAGCTCATCTCGCAGCCCCTGCATGCTCCAACCTTTGGTGGCGATCTCCAAGGCCACGTTGAGCTGGTCCGTCTTGGCCCGCCGGTCGCCCATGTACATCTGGATGAGCTTGAAGATCTCGCACGCCTCCTTCTTGACGTTGCGGTCGTTGGTCATGATCATGGGTTTCTTGATGGATTCGCTGCTCCAGGCCAGCATGTTGGCGATGGAGACCTTCCGTCGGAAGAGCCCTTGGGTGTGCTTGTTGAAGTGCTTGGAGGCCCAGTTCTCAATGTCCGTCTCCGAGGAGGGCTTGCGCAGGTTGAAGGTGGGGAAGACGCAGCTGGCGCTCGGCATCATGTTCCGCGTCTGCCGGCTGTTTTCGAACTGCGCGCAGGCGCCGAGGTCCTCGGACTGGGGGACAACAGGCGGGACAGGTCAGCGGTGCTGGTGGGGTGGGAGTGCTGATGGAACGATCGATCGATCGATCAAGCAACAGATCAAAAACTGACCAACCGATAAACCAATGAACCAGCCAACCAACTGATCAATCAATGAACCAAGCAACCAATGGTATAATCAATGAAGCAAGCAAGCAATGGATCAATCAATGAAGCAACCAACCAACTGATGGATCAATCGATGAACCAAGCAACCAACTGATGGATCAATCGATGAAGCAACCAACCAATGGATCAATCAATGAACCAAGGAACCAATGGATCAATCAATGAAACAAGCAACCAATGGATCAATCAATGAAGCAAGCAAGCAACTGATCAATCAATGAACCAAGCAACCAATGGATCAATCAATGAAACAAGCAAGCAACTGATCAATCAATGAACCAAGCAACCAACCAATGGATCAATCAATAAAGCAAGCAACCAATGGATCAATCAATGAAGCAAGCAAGCAACTGATCAATCAATGAACCAAGCAAACAATGGATCAATCAATGAAGCAACCAACCAATGGATCAATCAATGAACCAATGGATCAATCAATGAACCAAGGAACCAATGGATCAATCAATGAAGCAAGCAAGCAACTGATCAATCAATCAATGAAGCAACCAACCAATGGATCAACAAATCAATCAACAAACCAATCAACCAGTAAACCAATCAACCAAGCAACCAATGGATCAAGCAACCAAGCAACGAATCAACCAACAAACCAATCAATTATCAATCAATCAATCAATTAATCAAGCAAGCAAGCAATCAACAGATCAAAAAACTAACTAACCAACCAATACACCAATGAACCAACCAACAAATTGATCAATGAAACAACCAGCCAGTAAACCAATCAACCAACCATCCAACAAATGGATCAATCAATCAAACAATCAACCAATGAATGAATTAATGAATCAATCATTCAATTAATCAATCAACCAATGAACCAATTAAGAAGTCAACAGACCAACAAACCAACTAGTAAGGCAGTCAATGAAAAAAACCAATGAACCAATAAAACAATCAATCAACCAAGCAATCATCCAACCAATAAATCAGACAACAAACTGATCAATCAACCAAACAAATCAATGAACCGACCAGCCAACCAGTCCATCAATCAATCAATCAATCAATCAATCAATCAACCAATGAATCAACCAATCATCCAACCAATAAATTAGCCAGAAGCCAAATCAATCAACCAACTCACCAGTGGAGAAACCAACAGACCAACCAAGCAATGAATGAATGGTTGAACCAACCAACCAATGAATTGATCCACCAAATCAATCAATCAATCAATCAATCAACTGACCAGCCAACAAACAAATGATCCAATAAATCAACCAATCAAACAATGAACCAACCAAGCAACCAAAAAAATGACCAATCAATTAAACAAGCAATCATTCAACCAATAAATCAGCCAGCAAGCTGATCAATCAACCAGCTGATTGGTGGAGAAACCAATGGACAGGCCAACCAACCAATCAACCAATTAATTGATCCAACAAATTAATCAATCAACCAATCAACCAAGCAATGAACCAACTGACCAGCCAACAAACCAATGAATGAATGAATGAATGAGTCAACCAGCCAACCAACCAATTGTTGCAGCATTCAGAGGTCTTCCCATAAACCTCATCCTCTCCGAGGAGCTTCTCCTCAATCCCATCATGGCCAAGTGGAGCTGACCCAGTGCCAGCAGCCACGGTGGGCTGTGGCACCGATTGGCATCAGGAGGGAGGGGACTGGTGGGGACAAGTGACAGGATGGACTCTCTTAACTCCTGGTCAGTGGAGTCAAGGGCAGAAGAAGTTGGTGGCAATGTAGGGGAAAACGAAGCGCGAGTGGCTTTGGGTTCCACCTGTCCTTTGGGGACACTGGGGACACACCCACCTTTAACAGCCCCCAGGAGACCCCCTCTACCCAAAATCATCTTCCAGGGTGGTTCTCCAGCGGCCACAGGAGGACGCTGGTGGCTCCTCCAAGGCATGAGCAATGTGGATGGTCCTGAACATCTTGAGGGACAGGAGATGCTCAGGATTTTACCTTGACCTCTGCAGAGCATCCAGCTGGGAAGGACCCAGAGGCCCCCTCCGGACCAGTGTCCTCCTCCTACTGGAACCAGCACAGCTTGTGGATGTCACCCCACGAGGTGGAGGGACACCCCAACAGCTGGTGACCAGCATGGAGGAGGCCAACAAGGGACAATGGGGATGGACAATTCCATTGTCCTGCAGCCAGCCAAGGTGGCTTCATCATTTCTTCTGTGACATCCAGGCCTGCACCACCTGGGTTTGGGGGGCTCTGAGGACATGACCCATGGCAGGGGAGGACATGCCACATGATCCAGAGGTGACACTGCTGTCCCCACCTCATGTAGAGGAGCCACATTGGTGGCCCTGAGCAGAGTCTGTGGCTAAGGTGACTCCAGTGCTGCCACGGACTTGGGGTTGGGCTTTAGATGAGGAACAGAAGAAAAGCAGAAGGTGCAAGGACCCGGGGGGGACAAGGAAGTCACCCAAAGAGCCACCACAGCTGCTGGCAGGAGCTTCTACTTCTTCAAACAAGTCAAGTTAGTTGTCTCTTCAACAACTCATCCTGTTCCAATGTCAAGATCTTTCCATCAACATGACTCCACTCCCATCTTGACCGCGGTGATGATGGCAGGGACATGGGATGGGGACATGGGAGCTTCACCCCTCAAAGGACCCAGCCCTGCTGTCACTGTGGCCCCAAAGGTCCTTCTGTGTGCTCCAACCTGGTAAGCTGAAGGCCCATGGGGTTTCCTGGGTGGAAAGAGATGCAGGAGATGCTTGAAGGTCTCTCAGTTGGCAGCTGTTGGGGAAGTGGCTCTTCCAAAAACTGGTCCATGACCAGAGCCACCAACAACACCCAGGGAGAAGGAAGGAACCACATTGGTTGGGGTCATCAACCTTCTCCAGCCAAGGAGAGCATGGTCAGGTCACGGAGTGACACCAGAAGTGAAATGTGATGGATCCTCTGCTGCCAGAGCCAATAGGAAATTAATTTCAGCCCTAATTAGCTTTAATTAGCACCTAAATGAACTTGGGGGATGCCCTGGCCTACAAGAAGGGGAATAAACCATCAGGTGTCAACTGCAAACGGCCATGACCTCCTGCCTGTCCCATGAGGTGACCATGGTGTCACCTCAGAAATTAGGGATTCATCAAGGGAGAAGGTCCTGGAGCCATGTGGATGGGGCTTGGATGCACCTGAGTGTGGGGACACTCCACTGGTGACAATCACAGCCATGACCATGGAAGGGTTTGGGTTGGAAAGAACCTTCAAGATCATCCCATTCCAATGGCCAGCGACACCTTCTATGATCCCAAACACCGTCCAACCTGGCCTTGGACACTCCCAGGGATGGGGCAGCCACAGCTTCTCTGGGAAATTGGTGCTGGTGTCCCACCACCTTGGTGTCCCTGAGGTTGAGGAAAACAGATGGGGACACCAGGACAGAAACCTGGTGGGAAGGAGAAGGAGAAAGACAGAAACATGGTGGGAATGGAGAACATTCCCACCATGTCCCAAGCTGTGTGAAGAAGGCATAGGATCACTAATGGCAGCAGCTTTTTCTCCTGGCATGAAGATCCAAAGTGGATCTGGCGCTCTCCAGTTTTGGGTCTGGATCTCCTCGTGCAGCACTGAATCCCTGGGGACAATTGTGCTTCAGGAATCTTCTTCTGCTGCCTTTGGATGCAACACTCCAACAATTTCATTACACGTTTCCATGGACAAAAACGGAATTTTCCAGATGATTTGCTGTTTCCCAGGTCCATGTCCAGGGTCTCCTTCCTGCTGACTCCGAATTCCATCTTCCAGGCAGTTTTCCAGGTGGGATTCATCCCCACATGTGGCATCATCACCCATTTTTTGGAAGCCCTGACAGCTTTTCCCTGCCTTTCCCAGCCTTTCCCTGGAGGAGAAGGGACAGATGGAGGACATCCAGAAATTGATGGAGGATATCCAAAAACCAGGAGAACACCTGATGGGCTGGAATCTGGGCACATGGGATGCACCAGCTCCAACAATTCCAGGTCTCACTTCAGGGTCTCCTCCAGAATGGGAGTTTGGGGCTGGAGGGATCTCCAGGGAGGAAACAGGTGGTCCACAACCCTGGGAAAGAAATTCTGGAAAACTGGTGGCTCTTTCATCCCAAGGTTTTGAGGGACCACCTTGCTAAGACCAACTCTTTTGAGGGACCACCTTGCTAAGAACCAACTTTTTTGAGGGACCACCTTGCTAAGAACCAACTTTGAAGGACCACCTTGGCAAGGACCAACTTCCCTGAGGGATGAGCCAGGAATGGGCACTCAGGAATCTCCTGGGAGCTGGATCCAGGATCTGCTCCCGCACTGGGAAGCCACAGCACAGAGCTGAAGCTGTCATGGCACAGAGGCGCCTGTGCCAAATCCTGTTGTGGGATCACCCCAGGGACCATCCCACTGGAGGAGAAGGAGCTCCAACCAGGATTGGCCATGCGGTGGAGACCCCCAAAACCGAAACCATTCCTGTGGGTGTTACCTGAGATGGATGTAGGTAGGGCTCGGGGGAGGCCAGGTTGGTCTGGACGGAGACGCTTTTCTCCAGCAGGATCTGGGGGAAGCCCAGCTTCTCGAAGGTGTTCCTCTTCCAGTGCTTGTTCTCCTGCTGCGCCAACGCCTCGTCCTCGCTGAAGGCTCGCACCACCGGGCCCGGCATGGGCAGCGGGAGCGCTCCGTCACTCTCGTAGCCCGAACCGTCCTTTTGGGAATCCCAGCTGCTCCGTTGCTTCATGTGGTAGTGGGCCTGCTGCGCTTCCCACGCCAGGCGCGCCTGCGCCAGGAACGGCTCCGGGAAGCCCCGCGCCGCCTCCGCCTCGGCCGCTTTGCTCTCCGTCCGGTTCATCGGCGACCTGTTGGGTCCCGGCGTGGCTCGTTCCTCACCCAGCTCGCCCAACGCCTCCCGCTCCCCCGAGCCGTCCGTGGAGGAGGCGTTGGCGTCGTGGTTCACCGAAGGCTTCCGGCTTTTCCTCTTCCTGGTGGAGGGCGAGTAACCGGTGGAGGACAAGGTGTCCTGCTGGCTGGACCACGACATGGAGTCCTCGCCCTGGGCCACCTGGGCGCCCGTGGGGCCAGGGCAGAAGTCGGGTCCCTCCATGCTGCTGTAGTCGCCCGATTTGATCTCCAGGCGTTGGTCCCGCACCAGGCAGGGGCTGTGCTGCAGCGAGTAGGAGCCGCCGATGGGGTTGGGGGAATATTTGTGCCTCAAGCCCGTCTTCATCTTGGGGCTGGAGCCCGACTGCTCCACGTAGACCAACTGCCGGACGTATTCCTTGCCGGCCGGGCTGTATTCCAGGCTCATGAAGCGGTCGGGACACTTCTGCTTGGTGAGCACCAACTGCTGGTAGGGCGAGTTGGAGCCTTGCTTGGGCGACTGAAGGAAAGGGTGAGGCTTCCGGATGGGCGATTTCTGCGGCGAGCCGGCCTTGTAGCTCCCGCTGGCTTCGTACTGCATGTCCACAGGAGGCTCGTCGTAGATGGGAGCCTGGTATTCCATGGGGGGCTCCTCGTAGAGCGGGGGCTCGTAGGCGTAGCGGGGCGACGAGGGCTGGGATTCGCTGGAATGTTTGCGGTGCTGGGCTTGGAGCGGCGAGCAGAAGGAATCGCCCCGGCCCAGCAGCGGCGAGCAGCTGCCCACGTGCTCGGCCCTCTTCAGGAAGGGCGACTGCTTCCTCTCCGGGAAGAAGACGGAGTTGTCAGCATCCGAGGAGAAGGTTTGGAGGTTGGGCGACTGTTGGCCGCCCGAGGGCCGGCGGGAGCGGGAGCCCGGTTGGTTTTCCGGGGTGTAGCCGTTGCCTTGGTGGAGGAGGAAGCTGGGCTCCCGATCCGTCACCTTGATCAGCATCCGCTCCTTGGTGCCGGCGTTCCATCGGAGGGATGAGGTCCTGCGGGGAGAAACATCACGAGGGGAGGGGGTCAGAATTCCACCAGAATTTGGGATGGCTGGTCCCAAACCTCCCAAACTACCGCAGAGACGGATATTCCCGAGCACCCGAGAGATGGAGATGTGAGGGATTGGGTGGGACTGGATGGGATTGGATACTGGACAAGGCATGGAGGGACGGGACACGGGGAATGGCTTCCCACTTCCAGAGGGCAGGGTTGGATGGGATAACAGGAAGGAATTTTTAGCTGTGGAGTGGAATTCCCAGAGAAGCTGTGGCTGCCCCATTCTTGGAAGCGTCCCAAGGCCAGGTTGGATGGGACTTGGAGCAACCCGGGATAGTGGAAGGTGTCCCTGCCTGTGGGATTGGATATTGGATATTGGGAAGAAATTTTCCCATGAGGGATTCTTCCCTAGCACAGGAGATTTCCATCTCCTCTATCCCTGCTCCAAGTCCTTGGGACACTCAGGAAGAAGAGGAAAGATGGATTTTATGGAGCTGCCCGGCTCACAGGAGGGATCCGAGCTGGAATTTACTGTTCCCAAGACACAGGGAAGCACATCCTGTCACCAATCCCACGCTGGAACAGAAGATGCCGGCGGCACCGTCTGCTCTCCCAGATTATCCCTCTCCAATTCTCGTTTATTCCCAGCCATTTGTCCCTTCCACCCCCCAGGAAAAGGTGGAGTGAGCTCAATCGCTGAGTTTTGAGGGAAAAATTCCCACCAAGACCCACAAACAATTCCCTGCAGGAGGCTCCACAGCCTCTCCATGTTTGTCCATGACTTTGTCCTCGCTCCAAGGGATTTGGGAATGATTTATGCCGTCCTTTTCCACCTTAGGAAGAGCCTTTGGAGCTCCTGGGGACTTGAGCCTCCAGCCAACTTCTTGCTGTCAAAAACCTGGATGAGTTTGGGTTCCTCCACCTTGGTTTGATGGATCTTAACCCCTTATGGATCCCTTCCAGACTCTTAGAATTCCATCCACCACCAAAAAATCATGGATTCGTGGAATGGTTTGAGTTGGAAAGGGCCTCAAAGCTCATCCAGTTCCCTCCCCTGCCATGAGCTGGGACACTTTCCACTATCCTGGGTTGTTCCAAGCCCCTTCCAACCTTGCTTTGCTCCTCAAAAATCTGCTTTTCCTGCTCAAACCACGGACAAAAATCTTGGATGGCTCTTCTGGAAGAGCTGGAGGTCTTTAATCCTCACGAAGAACTTGATTTTTACACACAGTTCCCAAGAATTGTGAGGAGAGGAGATAGAAGAGCCACAGAGGATTCCCAGTGGAACTGGACTGGAATTCCCTGGGAATCTGTGGTTGCCCCATCCCTGGAAGTGTCCAAGCTCAGGCTGGACAGGGCTTGGAGCAACCTGAGATAGTGGGAGGTGTCCCTGCCCATGGAAAGGGGTTGGAATGAGATGATCCAGAAGTTCCCTGCAGAAATCCACATTTCCACATTTTCCCCACCCCCACCCAACCCCAAATCCCTCCTAAATCCAGGTGTTTTCACTCAAACCAGGTGAAACAACCGCTTAATTCCCGGCTTTGCAGCTGGCATTAATATTCCAGCCCGCAGCATCTGGCAGCGGCGGAGCCGAACAAAAATCCCCAACGGAGCAGCGGCGCTTCCGTCAAATCGCTTCGTCCCGGCCGAGCTTTCAATCCTAAATATTAAATAACGGGAAGCAATATTCCTGAAAGCTCCGTGGATTATGGCTAAACCACCCCCCTGCCACACCAAAGAAACCCCATGGAATAAATGGAATTTTCTGCCAGCGAAAGGAATCCCAAAAAGGCAATTTTTGTGCTTAAATCGCTGCCCACGTGCGGCACAGCCGCTCCAAGAAATTCAAGGGATGCTGGCATGGGGCATCCAGCAGAAATTCCAAGTATTCCTGTTATTTCTGGCTTGGCACTGGGTTCTCCCTGCTGTTTTCTCCGTGTGGGGAAGATTTTTCCTGCTCTGTACATTTCCATGACAAAACCTCTTCCCAAATCCCTCCGTTATCTCCTATCCAAGAAACCGATTTCTTCAGAAATTTGCATGATTCCCACATAATTTCCATCTGGTTTAGGGCAGGATTTTTCCATGTTCTCCTAAATCTCCTTCCCTGCTCCAATGCCTCCTCCTTGATCTTCTTCCAACCTTTGGGAAATCAACGATGGAGGGGAGAGGAGAAACCTGGATCCCTCATCCAGGAATTCCTCTGCTTCCCGATGTTTTTTTGGGAGGGATGCCCCCCCTCTCCCATTTACATATCGTTATTCATGCCGGTGAGAATTCCGACCATGCACAGCACAAAATTCCTTAAAATCCCACCAAAACAACCAAAAGTACGGATTCCTGATGCCTTTAGTGGAGCTGAGGGGCAGCTCCACTCCATCGAGGTGAGGGAATAAATCACAGCCAGCTTTAAGCAGAATTATTTTAAAATAATATTTTATTATTTTAAACTAGAATTATTTTGTATTTTGATGGAATGAGGCGGCAACGTGAGGTTTAAAAACAAGAATATTTCCAAAACCGACCCAAACCACACGTTTTTCCAGGATTTCTTTCCCTGCCCCGGCGTTATTTAGACTTTGCAGGTGAAGATTAAAATTTAGAGCCGGGATTAAGTGGATTTTCCCCTCCCTGGGAAAGGGAGAAAAAAAACCCTGATTTGAATAATCCAAATATTGGTTTCCGATGGAACGCATCGAGATTCTCTGGGAAATCAAAAGATCCCTGGGCACCCCCCACCATCCCGGCTCCTTGTGCCATCCCAAATTCCCAAATTCCCACCGCTCTTCCTTACCTTCCTCCCCCAGCCGCGGGATTTGGGAGCATCTTCTCCCTCTGCATTCCACCTGAGCTTAAAATTCTGTTTTCCAGGGCTAAACTGGGATGGGAATGAGGGAAGCAGCCCGGCCCCTCTTCCCTCCCAGCTGGGCACCGCCTGCTCCCAGCGCATCCCGCTGGGAAATCCGGGGTCAGGGATGAGCCGGCGGCGGAAAAAACCTCCCTGTGCCTGGCGCGGTGCCCGGCGCCGCTCCGGCAGCACGGAAATCTCCGTGAAAAAAGCGGGGAAAGGTGAGCAGCAGAGCCTGAAGACGTCCAGGCTTCCACCTGAAGCCTCCCGTGATCCATCTGCAATTTTCCAGCCGGGAAAAACATCCTCAGGACAGGAATCCAGCCTCTATAATCGTGCAAAAACCTCGTGTTTTATGCTGATTTGGAATTAAATTAAACTGTAGGAGAAAATCCTAAAATCCTCCATCCTTAAGGTTTTGCTGCTCCTCACCTGCAAGTAGCGCTGTTCCCAAAAATTTGCATGGAATTCTACGGAATTCCGTGCATAGAGATATCCCAGGGCTTGGACTGGAATTTTAAATTCTAAATTTTAAAATGTAAAATCCTAAATTCCTGCTCAAGCCCTCGTTTCTCAGTTTTTGTGGGATTTGGGGTTCTCACAACCCCACTGTGGCCTCTCCAACGCTTCTTCCACACTTCCAATCCCTCTTCCCACATTTAGGAGCCCAGAATCATCACTTTCCTCCTTGGAATTCAATTTTTTACGAAGCCTTTTGATTGGCTGGAGCTGATTCCTAGAAAAACCGGAAGGAGTGAAGTGAAATCTGTGTAATTTGGGAAATAAAATGGATATTTGGGAAGAAGGTGAGTGCCAGGATCGAGTTTTCCCAGGATGATTTGATGGATACGACCCAATCCATGGGATATCCGGGAAGGGGAAAATCCAGTTTGGTCTTTCTGGGGGAATTTCGGAGCGATGGGAATGTTGAAGCCCAAAGTCTGTTGACATCAAATCTTGGTTTGGTGGATGTCCACGACCCCCTGAAGCTCCTCCGCACACAATTCCCTTCTCCAACTAAAATACTCCCAAAGGATTATACCCATCAAAATACCATTAAAAAAAAAAATAAAGATTCCTGTTATTTTCCCAAAACTCTCAGGGATTGTCCAATCCCTGTCTCCGGATGGCGCTATGGGATCACTTTTAGTTCCAAGCCCTCAACACCAAATCTCTCCGTGAAACATCTCCGGTGTTCTGCTGTGCTCCGGTGGCATCGGCACTAATTAACAACCATGGAAGTTGATCAAGACCAGAGGGAGATAACGAGCCATCCCATCCCTCGCCATCTCATTCCCACTTTTTTTCAGGAGAAGCGGGGCCGGGAGGATGGATTTGTTGCCATTTTCCGGCAGCTGTTTGAACGTCGCCTGGTGGGATGGTCAGGTCAGGACGTTGGAGGTCACGAATCCATAACCGAAGGATTTTATGGGATGTAGATGATGAGGAAACACCAAAATGAACTCGGATGAGCTCCTTTGGGATCAATCCCATCGGGAACCCACCAGGAGGAAGCACAAGACCAACACAAGCGAGCCAGGCACGGACGACATGGGCACCAAATTCCCGGGAGCCACTGGGAGCTGCTCATCCCAATTAAAGCAATCCCCCAAAAATAGCCTCTTTCCCGAAATCCAAATGTCACGGAAAACAAGAGGAGATCTTTCCAGATTGGAGAGGGAGGAGGGAACGCTGGGAAAGGAGCACAGAAGAGCCTTTATTGTTGTGAGGAATCAGCTGGGAAGTACAAAGAGACCAGAAGTGACATTTCCCGAAATAGCTGATCAATAGGGAATCTGCTCCCGCTGGCTCCGGGAGCGCGACAAAGAGTTCCAAAAATGGTGATTTTTTTAGCTCTTGCCTATTCCGAGTGGATTTCGCATTCCCCGGAGCCCATTCCCTCTGCCAAAGCCTTTTCTCCTCTTGGTCCTCTTTTCTCCTCCAGCCTGAATTGTTCATCAGTGATGGGACACAGGGAATGGCTTCCCACTTCCAGAGGGCAGTGTTAGGTGGGATTTGGGGAAGGAATTCTTCCCTGCAAGGTGCTGGGATGGAATTCCCACAAAAACTGTGGCTGCTCCATCCTGGAAGTGTATGAGGCCAGGTTGGATGGGGTTTGGGCAGAAGGCCCAACTCAGCAGGTCCCACCACCGCGACACTCCCAAGAGCAACCATCAAACTCATCCCTTTTCTCCCAAAAGATGGGATTTTCATCTCGTGCCTCCCCAGGGAATCACCGGTGTCAGTTCTGCTCCTCTTCCTCACTTCCAAGGGAACCAGACAATGGATTGACCTCAAAAAATCAGAAATGGTCACGTTTATGAACCTGGCAGTTGGAACCAAGCTTAAAATCCGGCGTGGTGGTTCCTCACCTCCTTCCTGGGTTTCTCCAAAGCTCCTGAAGGTCTCTTCCTGAATTTTGAGCCTGGATTTACACAACTTTGCCAAGTTACAGCCATTCCCTGAATCCATGTGGCACTAGGACAAGAAATCCGGATGGAAAAGGGCTGAATGTGGCCAGGGCAGGATTTGGACACTGAAGATTCCCATGGCTGGAGATGAATCCAGCAATTCCCATGAGAGCCAAGAAGTGAAAACAGCTGAAAAATCAAAAATTTTTGGCAAATTACGGCTGTCTCCCAAAACAGAGGTGGCTCAACCACCACAACCACTTCCTAAACCTCTGCAGACTTCAATCCGCCTCCAAAACCACCTCAGGTGCCTCCACGCGAGGTTCCGTCGAGCTCCAAAAGGTGGTGCCGGGATTTTTGGGAGCCAGCCCAAATTCTCTCCCCGTTTCCCCAATTTCTTTGCTATGAAGTGATTCCCATTGAGCACAAGAAGACTGAAGACCTCTTCCAACATTCCTGGATGTGGAGGTCCAGAAGAAACTGAGGAAGACCAAGCCAAGGATCCCATGCAGGTGAAGCAGCCGCCATCCTGCTCTCCTAAAACAACCACGGGAGAAGCGGGATTCTCCCTGTTCATGGATTGGACATCCCAACTCTTTACAAAGAGCTGGAACACAACAGGGAACCTTCTCCAGCTCCAAAACCTGGAATGAGGGATTTGCCACAGCTCTGGAGAACTTTGGTGCCATCCTGGCTGTCAGGAGGAGAAATGGAGAAGGAAGTCCTTAATTTTGAAGATTTTTGGTCTAAAAACCAGCTTGAACAGCCTTGGACCTTGGAGCCTTGGACGCAACCATGGGATGAAGACAGAAATTTGGGATTTCTCCCACAGACAAGCCGATTTCCCGATGGGAAGATTGATTTTGGATTAGCGGAGGGTTCAACTCCCTCAAGGGAATGAGGACAGGAGCAGCTCCAGGGATCACAAATCCAGAGGGAATGAAGAGGGAAAGGGTTAAGGGCAGGGATGGTGAATGATGGGATTTGGGATTCCAGGGCTTCCCGACAAAAGCCTTCCAGGCAGACAGAGCACGACATCATCCTCTTAATGACACCCACTAATCTTCATTATATTGGAAAAAATTCCCCTGAGGAATTGTTGGCTGGCAGCTCCAAGGAAGTGGAAAAATCCTTCCCTGCTCCCGAGGATGTTGATGCAGCTCCTGGGGTGATCCAGGGAGCTGAACCCCAGAGCTGCACCTGGAGGTGGTGATGATTCCATGGGTGAGGATCCCCAGCCGAATCCCACGGGATTTCTCTGTCAAGATCCGGCTTCTCTCCACAAGCCACCTTGATCCCACACTTTGTCCCAACATCTGGGACTTCTCCAGCTTCTCCTTTCCTGGCCAGAGGGGATGGAGGAAGGCAGGAACCATGAGCTGGGTCTCACCACACTTTCCCGTCCACCAGAGAACCATGGATGAGCTGTGGGACTCAATCTTGTCTCCCTCTGCCATTTTCAAGAGGAAAACCTCTGGAATTAATGCCAGACTAGAGGAGAAGAAGGTTGGAAAGACCTGCCAAGGCTGTTTGCTTTCAGACCTGATTTTCCAGCTGATCCTGGAACCTCCAGGATCGTTTCACGAATGGGGTTTGGAAGCAGATGGATCTGAGGGAGCTGTGGCTGCTTCAGTTGGGAGCATTTGAGGGCTCATCCCACTCCATGATGGAACTTTGAAGCTCTGATTGGGTTCCGTCCTGCTCCAAATCCGTCATCTCCGTGGTGGCATGAACCCATGGGACAACCAGAGACCTCCCAATCCCTTGGCAACCTTTCCCAAGGTCCTGGAGCATCATCCTTCCCATCCTTGGAATTGTCCAAGTCCAGGTTGGACAGGGCTTGGAGCAAGCTGGGATATTGGAAGGTGTCCCTGCCCTTGGAATGGTTTGGGTGGGATTGGATCATCTTTGAGGTCCCACCCAACCCATCCCATGACTCCGTGATTAATTTTTCCCCTCATAATTAATCCCATTAACAGGAATTCATCACAAGCTCCGATTCCATCTCGTGGCACTCACAGGGTTAAATCAAAATCCCACCCCACAGAGACTCGTTCTTCCAGAAGGATTCTGGATGTCCACTCACAGCTAATTAAGCAAAGCTGCTAATTAGCTCCTTGGCTGGCAGCGGGCTGGGGGAAGGGTGGCCAGGGCTGCTCCTGTGGGTTTTTATGGGATTGGGAAGACGGAGGCGTCTCCTGCGGCAGAGCTGATGCCAACAGCTCACGAGTGCAGTGACACCAAAGCTTTTAATTGCCACCAGCCCAAATCCGCATTGTCCCTGTCACCAACAAACCCCACCGGATTCCCGCCGCCAATCCCTGTTTCCCAACCAAACAGCTCCAAGCTTCCCAAATCTCGCTCCTTCCCACTCTTCCTGGGAATTGCATCCACCCAGCTCGCGGATGGGATTGGGTTGTCCATGGAATCGTGGAGCGCGTTCGGCTGGCGAGGATAAAAATCCGATTCCATCGCCCTGCTGGTTTTCCCTCCTGGAAAGCTCGGAATTTTTTCCCCTTTCTTCCTTAAGTGGCAATTAATTCAGACGCTTCCCAGGAGGTCACTTGGAGGCAGTGAATTCCGGGGAAAGGTGGGATGGAAAGTGGCCAGAGCCTCCAGGGGGATTTTCCACGTCTTGGATCGGGATGCAGAAAGCGGCACGCTGGGCTGGCCGGCTTGGAACAGCAGGAAAATGTGCTGGGAAAAAGGATGAGGAACATCCCGCTCTTCCCAGTCTCCGTTTCCGACGCGGAAAACAAAGGAAGAGATCTGGAGGTGCCTCCACTTATCGCCAATTCCAGAAAATCCAGGAATGCGTGGAAGAAAATGTGCTGGGAGAAGGGATGAGGAGCACCCCGCTCTTCGTGTCCTCCATTTCCAACGTGGAAAACAGAGGAAGAGCTGGAGGTGCCTCCACTCATCCCAAACTCCAGAAAAAATCCAGGAATTTGGGGTTTATCAAAACCCGGAGCAACCAGGCAGGGAGTGACTCCCTAAATCCCCAAAATCCAGTCTTAACCTCGTCTTGGATTTTTGGGGGTTTGAAAAGGGCCTGGTGGGGTCCAACGGGGACTTCTGGGGTTCAGTGAGGACTTGGGGGATTCAAGAAAGACCTTTGGGGGTTCAATGGGATTTTTGGAGCTCAAGAAGGGATTTTGGGGTTTAGTGAGGATCTGGGGTTCAAGAAAGACTTTTGGGGGTTCAATGAAGATTTTTGGAGCTCAAGAAGGAATTTTGAGGTTTAGTGAGGATTTGGGGTTCAAGAAGGGATTCTGGAGTTCGATGAGGATTTTTGGGGCTCAGCAAGGACATGGTGGGGTTCAGTGGGAATTTTGGGTTTTCAATGAAGATCTGGATTCCAAGATGGATTTGGTAGGGTTCAAGAAGGACTTTTGGGGTTCAGTCAGGGCTTTTTGGGCTTCCCTGAGGACTTTTGAAATTCCACAAGGACCTGAAGGCAACACATGAAGGGAAGGGATGAGGACAAGGCTTGGAAAAGTGGGAATAAAACATCAGTGATGTTCACTGCTCCACCCATCCCAACCCCAATCTGGGAGGGAAGTTCCAGCTACCTGTAGTGCAGGAGTTGTCCTTCCGCGCTGTAATCCCGATAAATGTCGTATTCCTTCTCAAACACTCCGGAAGGCGACGAACTGGAAAACAGGAATGAACGGGGAGTTACCATCAATGTCTCCTCTAGGATTAATGGAGATGAATCCCATCAGGATGGGATCCACCTCTCCTGGATCTGCTCCCGGGACCTGCTTGAGCTTGGAGTCATGGATTTTTTATTTTGAGTTGTTGGCCAGATGATGACCAAGCCACCTGTGGCTGTGATCTCCAGGTTCATGATCTCCAACCCTTCAAAGACCAAATTTTCCCTTAAAACATCTGAGCAGATCCTGAACATCTCCTGGTTTCATCCCAACCTTTCCGAGCGCCGCTCCCGATCTTCAACAACCTCGGATGATCAGAGCCAATACGGGAAGAGGAAAATCCCCCCCAAAAACCTCTTTTTGCCTCATTTTCATTTAAATCTGAGCCTGCAGAGGTTTTGTTCCCAGAAGATGGAGAACGTCACGCCACCAACCCACTCCAAGAGACACCACACTTGGAAAAACATGGGAAAAAAACCCATCTGGAAGCATGGGATGGAATTTCCCAGCTGATTTTTGGACTAGGTGGGGTTCAGTGAAGACTTGGGAGCTCAAGCTTGGGAGTCCAAGAAGAATTTTGTGGGATTCAAGAAGAACTTAAAGCCTCTCCTGTAGGATCAAACCCATTCTTGATCCGTGTTTTTGGCTCCACGCTTTTCCAATGGCCATGAATCCATCTCAAGACCCTCCAACACTTCCCAAAACCCAGGTATTGATCATCGTCTTTCCAATATTATCCATCCCCACTGCCAAGGAGCACAGGAAAAGGTTTATTTCTGCCTTAACAGCCCTTCCCGGTGGGAATGTGCTCAGAGTTGGTCCCATTTGGAAAACAAAGGGCAAATAATCAGAAAACACCTGGAGAAATAACTTTATTCCAGAAAAAGACCCCTAAAAATCCCCCCATGTTTCCTCGTTAAGGCTCTCTCCTTAATAAAATTCGGATCAAACGTTGGTTTCGGGAGGAAAAAAAGAGGGAAAAGAAACAAATCTTCCTAATAGGATAAAGCTCCAGAATTTTAGTGGAGCAAGGAGGCAATAAAATTAAGCTTCTGTCAAAGCTCATTTAAATGGGATTTAGCCCTGGAATTATGGCTGTGTGGAATTGCTTAATCCCTTTTTCCTTGCCAGCGCGTGTGAATGGATTTCCTCCTCCTCCTCCTCCAGGATTCCTGAGAGAAAGGCATCACCTCTGATCCCAGAGCTGTAGCCAGATCCATGGAATTCAGATGGATCCCCAAATCCATGGTGGAATCCAGATGGATCCCAGATCCATCTCTGGAAGTGTCCCAGGCCAGGTTGGAGCAACCTGGGATAGTGGGAGGTGTCCGTGCCCAGGAACTGGATGGGCTTTAAGGTCCCTTCCAACCGTTCCGTGACTCCAGGATTCCAGGAGAGTTCAGGAGTTGTCCAAGGTCCTTCCCTATAGATCCCAGCACTCCACCCCCCATCCCGTACAGCAGCATTCCTGGGGAAATTCCTGGTGGAAATGTCAGTTTTTCCATCAAAAACTCCACTGGAAGCCGGTCACGGACAAAACGGGATCGTCAAACCCAACGGACACCGGAATTCCCTGGATGGGATGGACCAAGAGCTCCTCCCACTGCCATTAGCAAGGTCCACACCCTTTCAGGAGGGAATTCCCACTCCTCCAGATCCCAGATTTCTGTTCCAGGTGCCAGCATCAAGCTCCACGTGCTCCTCCATCCTTTATTTTGGCTGAGCCCGAGGAGGGGTGGTTTTTTCCTTGGAGTTTTTCAGAGTTGTCGCTTCCAAGATCTTCCAAATCCACCAGAGCCATGGCTTGGTTTCCATCCATCCAGCATTAATTATCCCCATCCAGGGGATAATTAATGAACTCCAGGCCACCTCTGATCCATCTCCGACGAGGTTTCTGCGCAGACAGAGTTGATGAACGAGCGAATCCATCCCAGAGATTCCGACTGGCGCGAGCCGGGCAGGGAATCTCCGCAGGATCCGCGGGAGGTCGGAGCAGTGGTTGCACATTCCTGGGAATGGCCGAGCCGGCCGCGCTCGCTTTTCCAGGATGAGCCAAGTTTTTGGGCATCATTAAAAACACCGGCTGAGGTTCCAGCGTTAACGAGCAGCCTCTGGAACTGGCTGGAGCCCGGGGCAGGATTCCCAGTTAATTCCTGGTTAATATTTAAAAAGCAGCACTGCTGGATTCCGCCTACCCCGGCTTCCCGCGGGCAGGGATGTGACGGAGCGTGGCCCCTACACTTGGCCAATTGTTTTGCCAAGGTTTTTAAGCCAAATCCTTAGGGATTTTGCTCGATTTACAGAATAATTGGATTAAAGGAAGAATTTTACAATGAGGGTGGTGAAACACAGGAGAATCTGTGGTTGCTCCATCCCTGGAATATTCCAGGCTGGGTTGGATGGGGCTTGGAGCAACCTGGGAGAGTGGAAGGTGGCCCTGCCCATGGAAGGGGGTGGAACTGGATGGTTTTGAGGTCCTTTCCAACCCAAACCATTCCACGTTTAAGGTCTTCCCTGGAATCTCCACCTTGACCCAGTTTGTGTCCTCGAGCCAGACATTCCCACCCAACCTGGCCTTGGCCGACCTGGAACAACCGGGATAATCTGGAAAGCTCAACCCAAATGAATTCCCAAAGTGGGCGTCAAGGCCTTCCACAAGCACGGGGCTACAGGCACTGGACTGCATCCCAGAAATCCCCACGGATAAAATCGCACGCAGCTGATCACAGGAAGCAAAACCAGTTCTAACCAAAAACCTGACCGGTTTAGAAACCTGGTTTTGGTTTTAGAAAGGTGTCCTGAGATCTCCCCAAAATCCTTCTCCATGCAAAGCCAACCTGGCTCCCTCATTTTCTCCTCACACATCCTGTGCTGCATCCTGGTGATTCCCCACTGGATTCTCCCAGTTTCTTGATAACCCAAAATGACCCGAGGTTGCCCAGTTGTGGTCAAACAAGGATTAAATCTTCCCTGGACCTTCTGAGGAGTTCCAAACTTCCTCACCTGCCCTTGGGATAACACTTCCCAGCATTCCCGAATCCTTGGGCAGCCGCCGGTTTGTCCATCCCGCGGCTACACCTGGCCTTGCTGAGCTTCAGGAAGTTTTTCCCAACCTGTCCTTGATCCATAGGATCCCTCGGAGCTCCAGGAGCTTGTTTGGAGACAGGAGTGGCTCCGCAGATTATTGATAAGGATATGGATCGGGAGAGGAGCCTGGATCAGCCTGGGAGGAGCCAAACATTGGGAATGAACCTTCAATCACCACCCTCCGAGCCGGACGATCTGGTTTTTATCCATCAAGTCGTCTCCCTGTCTGGATAAGGGATACATCCAAAGCCATTCCGGGACACTTTGAAGGCAATTTTCCATGAATAAAGATGATTTTCCATGAATAAAGATGATTTTCCATTAATAAGTGTGATTTTCCAATGAAAAAGATGTTTTTCCATTAATAAGTATGATTTTCCATCAATAAAGATGATTTTCCACAAATAAAAATGGTTTTCCAATAATTAAGGTGATTTTTTCCAATAAAAAGGGCAACTTTCCAATGAAAAAGGTGATTTTCCATGAATAAAGATGATTTTCCATGAATAAAGATGATTTTCCATTAATAAGTGTGATTTTCCAATGAAAAAGATGATTTTCCACTAATAAAGGTAGTTTTCCTTTAATAAAGGTGATTTTCCACAAATAAAAATGATTTTCCAATAATTAAGGTGGTTTTTCCAATAAAAAGGGCGATTTTCCAATAATTAAGGTGATTTTCCATAAATAAAGATGATTTTCCATGAATAAAGATGATTTTCCATTAATAAGTGTGATTTTCCAATGGAAAAGGTGATTTTCCAATGATAAAGGTGATTTTCCATGAATAAAAATGATTTTCCAATAATTAAGGTGATTTTTCCAATAAAAAGGGCAATTTTCCAATGAAAAAGGTGTTTTTCCACTATTAAAAGTGATTTTTCATGAATAAAAATGATTTTCCAATAATTAAGGTGGTTTTTCCAATAAAAAGGGCGATTTTCCAATAATTAAGGTGATTTTCCATAAATAAAGATGATTTTCCATTAATAAAGATGATTTTCCATTAATAAGTGTGATTTTCCAATGATAAAGGTGATTTTCCATGAATAAAGATGATTTTCCAATGAAAAAGGTGATTTTCCAATGAAAAAGGTGATTTTCCAATGAAAAAGGTGATTTTCCCACTAATAAAGGCGATTTTCTGCTATTAAAGGTGATTTTCCATTAACCAAGATGCTTTTATACCAATAAAGTTGATTTTCCCTTAATTTTCCCTAAACCACAGCTTACAAAGCCTCCAGCACGGACACAAATTTACGCCTGGCACCTTTATCCCGGGAATCTCTGGCAAAACAACAAAACCTAACGATTTTTTTTTAAAAAAAAATCAATAAATCCAGCAGTTTGGGTTTTTTATTTTTTTTTCAGAACAGGAAGTGGCACCATTCCCCAGCTCTTGGAAAATCAGGGAAAGTGAGCGGCCTGAAATAGCTCAGCTCCATGGCAAAAGCCAGGAATAGAAATGAAATCCCAGCTCCAAATCCTCGGCTTTAATCGCTGCCCTTCATACTCTTAATTACAGCCCCCGCTTCCGATAAAACTTCAAAGATGGTTTTCTTTGGAATTACGCAACAGGAATTTTGGGGCGGCCGCCGACGCAAGCGCTCGGAGGACTTAGGGAAATATCTGCCTAATCCGGAGCTGCGTTTCGCAACGGGAAGCAGGGAATTCAAGGAAAGGATATTAAAAACCTTCAGGCCCCAATTTCCACCCCGGCTCGGAGCAAGAAATGCGGGATACGAGTGGGGTTTTATTTTTTCTGGGAAATATTTGAGGATGGAAGGAGGGAGTTCAGTCTTGTTTGGGTTATGCCGGGAATGTGTTTTCCACTGGTTATCCCCAAATATTTCCTCGGATGGTTCATCCCCCTCCCCGCCAGGAGCTTCATGATCTCAATAAAAACTCAAGGATCACGGCGAGGACTTGAATTAAGGAGCCAGGAGAAAGAATTTAAGGATGTTGGAAGTCTTTTCCGACCTTAACAATTCCATGGAAAACTCACCCGGATGAGTGGGATGAGACCCAGCACTGTTGGAGCAACCCCAGTGCTGGAAAAAGGGAAAGGAAGTTGAAATCAAAGGAATTTTGGAGTAGGAAAACTTCCTGTGGGAGGGAAATCAGATCTTGGAATAAATTTGGGAATGCTGGGAGATCCTATCAAAGAATTCTGACAATGCCCCATCCCTGGAAATGTCCAAGGCCAGGTTTGGAGCAACCCAAACTGTTGGAAGGGACCTCAAAGACCACGGAATTCCGACCCCTTTGCCACGGACAGGGACATCCAATGTCACTCGGAGCTGGATTTTTGGGTGGGAATAAGCCAAAAACAGGGATAAAACACCACAAAAAACCTGAATTTGGGATCAGGGTTTGGGAAATTGAGGATCTCGTGGAACCAGGGGAAGAGGCAGAAGAAAAGGAATTTTCTGGTGATCCTTAAATTAAAAAAATCCTTCAGGACAACTCAGCTGGGATGGATCGGCTCCTTCTCATGGATTCCGGGAGAGTGGGAAGAGGAGATAATTCCAAGTCCTGAGGACAGGAATCCTTGGATTGTGCAAGGTGTGTCCAACAGAGGTGAAAATGGGGGAAAAAAAGCAAACACCGGAATGGAATTCCCAGAAAAACTGTGGCTGCCTGGAAATGTCCAAGGCCAGGTTGGATGGAGCTTGGAGCAACCCAGGATCGGGGAAGTCGTCCCAGGGGGATGGAATTGGACAAAGCAGGGATTTGTTGCCACAGGCAGCAAATAAAAGGGAGAAAAAAACGTAAATAAATCTGAATTTCAAGAATTCCAAGAATTCCCTCCAACATTCTGGAAGGAACATTCCCTTCCAGAGGTGGATTCAGGGATTGGGATTCCTCGGAGCCTGCTCCGAGGGCAGGAAGAGCCCGTGGTGGTTTTCCCGGTCACCGGAAGCGGGGGGACATCCGTGTCCCGACCTCCTGCTCTGCCCATCCACCCCATGGATAAAACATTGGGAAGAGAAGGATTTCCAGTGGAATGCCGTGGTCTGGGAATGGGATGAGGTTCCCACAGTGCCGGGGACTGGAAAGATGGAGAAATTCCAGACCATCCTCTTTGTTTATAAGGGACTCCAGTATGGGAGCAAAAACTTCATCAAATCATGGAAAATCCATGGAAATTTCATGGAAAAGCTTCATCAAATGCTCAAACCCATGGTTTGGGTTGGAAGGGAAAATCCCTCTCCCAGGTTGCTCCAATCTGGCCTTGGACAATTCCAGGGATGGCGCAGCCACAGCTCCTCTGGGAATTCCATTCCAGGGCCGCACCACCCTCCCAGGGAACAATTCCTTCCCAGTATCCCATCTATCCCTGCCCCCTGGCAGTGGGAAGCCATTCCCTGTGTCCTGTCCCTCCATCCCTTCTCCCAAGTCCCTCTCCAGCTCTCCTGGAGCCCCTTCAGGCACTGGAAGGAGCTCCAAGGTTTCCTTGGATCCTTCTCTTCTCCAGGTGAACATTCCCAGCTCTCCCGAGTTCCTCTTGGCTCCTCACACCAGTCCAGCCGGGAAAATCCAACATTTGGGTGATGAAATGCCGGGAATTCCAAGCCTTAAGCTCCTGCTGGAGGCAGGACATGGGGAAGGAAGGATCCTTGAGGATCCTCTCCGTGCCATGGTCCTTCCGCGCCGTTTTCCGGAGCCACTCCAAGTCCCCGGTTTCTCTTCCTTCTCGTCTTGGATGAAGGCTGGGAATCCCTGCTGGGACCTGGAAAACCCTCGGGCAGCAGATGCTGCGGAGATTTATGTCATTGATCCACCTGCTTTCCAAACCCAGGCACGGCAGGCTCTTCCCAGAGCCTCCCAGGAAAGGAAATAAACGGAGAGAATTCCAAGGAAAAATCGTGGGACACTCAAATTGGGTATTTTAGAGCTTTGAGGCATCTCTTATTCCACAAACCTGCTTTTTTTGGGAACTTTTGGAGTCAGAAAATGGCTGCTGGTTGTAAGGGGGGTGTTTTTGATCCCAGAGAGCTCCAGAAGGTGCATATTCCAGGGACTGGATTTTGAGAGAATCCCCCTTCGATATTCCAGTTCAGCCACACTAAATCCGGGAAGATTTTGGAACTGGGACATGCAAAAAAAAAAAAAAAAAAAAAAAAGTGGGAATTCTGAGGAATAACTTGGGTACAATTTCCCAGCAGACGGGATTTGGGTGAAGACCCCTCACATTCCAAGATTCCTGCATTTTGATCCAAGGAAAACACTCCTGACGGTCAAAAATCCACTTCCTTGTCCGTCAAGCTTCCACTTCGAATTCCTCCTTGGAGAAGCAGTGGCAGAGCTGAGTTTTCCATGGAAAAGTCTTCTTTTTCCCTGCCTGACACCTTCCCCAAGGATTTCAAGCCAATAACCTCAGACACTTCCCGACGGCGTGGAAAATCCCAGCGACCTGACACAAAATCCGGCCGACGTTCCCGCTCCGAGATTTCACGGCTGTCAAGTCACGCTCCGGAGAAAAAACCACCATTTTAAGACAAGCGTGGAAAACTCCAGGAAAACGCTGGAAAATCCCACTGGGAATGTTCTGCTGACCACCGAGGCAAGGCTGCTGTTGAGATCCCAGGGTTGATTCCCGAGCTGGATCCGGCTGCTAATTAAAATAAATCCCACCTCACCATGGAAGCGTGAGGTGATTCCGATGGGATCCAGGTGCTTGGCAAGGATTTCAAGGGCTGATGCATCCCTGACCTGCACGGGTGGGATGGAACATCCCCATGGATGTGAGGAATGGATTGGGAGCAGCCTCCAGCATCTCCAGCCAAATCTGGAGATGCGCTGGTGCCTAAATTTTAAGGGAAGCTCCGGGTGTGAATTCCAATAAAAACCATCCCGCTTCTCCCAAATTCCCTTTTCCAACCAGATGAGCTGAGCTTATCCAGAAATCTTTAAATAAGATTTCATGGGATAAAACCTGGGAGGTTCCACCAGGAAACCTCCGGAGCTGCTTCCCAGCTTCTTCTGTGAGAAACGCAACCGAGATCTGGGAAAGCACCCATGGAATCATGGAATGGTTGGGGTTGGAAGGGACCTTCAAAATAATGGAATTCCACAGGGAGACCCTTCCGCTATCCCAGGTTGCTCCAAGCCCTGTCCAACCTGGCCTTGGACGCTTCCTGGGATGGGGAAAATGTGGGAATGGAGTTGTTTTTTTTCCAGCCAGGATATGAGGATCAAGCCATGGTTTGGCTGAGCCAACAGGACTCATCCCTGTCACCTCCAGGGATGCAGGTGGAAATTCCAGTCAGCAGGAATTTCTGCTCCCTCTAGTGGCATCCAAACTTTTAAAAATTTTTTATTAAATTTTTAATGCTCCAAAACCCGGGATCTGCTCAATCCCAATCTCTGGAAAAGCCAAGACCTGGAATTCCTGGAGATTTGAGGACACACAACCTCCCACCAGCCAAAGCCAGCCCAGGGCTGAATTCCTTTTCTCTTCCAAGATCTTTCCAGGGATTAAACCTTTTTATTTGAGAGTCCAGTCCTCCTCCCACCTGATCCAGAAGATTTGCATCCCATAATGGGAACGGGGAACGTGTGCATGGAGGACACCAAGGATTGGTGACCTGGAATGTCCGTGCTGGGTCTGATGTGGGAATCCCCCCAGAGAGCTGCTGATCCCACCTTGGGAATGATCCTTTCCCCAGGAAACTCCTGATCTCACTTTGGGAATGATCCTTTCCCCAGGAAACTCCTGATCTCACCTCGGGAATGATCCTTTCCCCAGGAAACTCCTGATCTCACTTTGGGAATGATCCTTTCCCCAGGAAACTCCTGATCTCACTTTGGGAATGATCCTTTCCCCAGGAAACTCCTGATCCCACCTCGGGAATGATCCTTTCCCCAGGAAACTCCTGATCTCACTTTGGGAATGATCCTTTCCCCAGGAAACTCCTGATCCCACCTCGGGAATGATCCTTTCCCCAGGAAACTCCAGATCTCACTTTGGGAATGATCCTTTCCCCAGGAAACTCCTGATCCCACCTCGGGAATGATCTTTTCCCCAGGAAATTCCTGATCTCACTTTGGGAATGATCCTTTCCCCAGGAAACTCCTGATCTCACGTCGGGAATGATCCTTTCCCCAGGAAACTCCTGATCTCACTTTGGGAATGATCCTTTCCCCAGGAAACTCCTGATCCCACCTCGGGAATGATCCTTTCCCCAGAAAACTCCTGATCCCACCTCAGGAATGATCCTTTCCCCAGGAAACTCCTGATCTCACTTTGGGAATGATCCTTTCCCCAGGAAACTCCTGATCCCACCTCGGGAATGATCCTTTCCCCAGAAAACTCCTGATCCCACCTCAGGAATGATCCTTTCCCCAGGAAACTCCTGATCTCACTTTGGGAATGATCCTTTCCCCAGGAAACTCCTGATCTCACTTTGGGAATGATCCTTTCCCCAGGAAACTCCTGATCTCACCTCGGGAATGATCCTTTCCCCAGGAAACTCCTGATCTCACTTTGGGAATGATCCTTTCCCCAGGAAACTCCAGATCTCACCTTGGGAATGATCCTTTCCCCAGGGAGCTGCTGATGCCACCCCTGCTCTTGCAGCAAATCCCAGGAAATTTAAAATCCATCCCCCTGATCCTTGTTAACCCATTTGGGAACGGGATCCTGTTCCATCAGCATCTCCTGGGATCATTTCCCACCAGGAAAGGGGGAATTCTGCCCCTCTGCCCTGCTCAGGTGAGGCCCCACCTGGAATTCTGCATCCAGCTCCAGGATCCAACAGCAGAAGGATCTGGAGCTGATGGAGCAATTCCAGAGGAGGCCATGGAGATGCTCCAAGGGTTGGAGCCCCTCTGCTCTGGAGCCAGGCTGGGAGAGCTGGGAATGTCCAGCCTGGAGAAGGAAAGGATCCAGGGAGACCTCAGAGCCTCTTCCAGTGCCTGAAGAGGTTCCAGGAGAGCTGGAGAGGGACTTGGGATAAGGGATGGAGGGACAGAACACAGGGAATGGCTTCCCACTGCCAGAGGGCAGGGATAGATGGAATATTGGGAAGGAATTCTTCCCTTTGAGGGGCTGGAATGGAATTCCCAGAGAATCTGTGACTGCCCCATCCCTGGAAATGTCCCAGGCCAGGTTGGACGGAGCTTGGAGCAGCCTGGGATGGGGGAAGGTGTCCCTGCCCATGGGAAAGGATGGAATTCCACGATTTTTAAGGCCCTTCCCAACCAAAATTATTCCATGATTCCGTGACTCTGTAATTCCATGGCTGATTCCACATCCACCTGCAGTGAACAACCCCAAACCCATTTCCCTTCCCCAAATCCCCCTGCCCCACGAGAACCCCCCATTCCCAGGCTCAGAGATTCCACCAGAGCCTCTTCCAGGACCTCGGGAAGGTGGAACCTCCCCCGAGCTGCGGAGCCGAGGCCGCCTCTGATGCCCCACATGAAAGCACTTGCTGAGCCGGGAATTCCTGTTCCCATCCAGCCACAGTTTCTGGGAGCAGGAGCTGGGAACGGGAATTCCACCCCTGCTTGGTCTCCTCAACCTGGTCGGGTCCTTAACGTGGTCAAAAGCATCAATTAAGAGAAGACAAATGTATTAATTAATGACCGACCTCAGGTCGCCCAGAAAAGCTGTGGCTGCTCCATGCCTGGAATTGTCCCAGGTCGGGCTGGGATGGTGGGAGGTGTCCCTGCCCAAGGCAGGAGGTGGAAAAAGATGGATTTTTAAGGCTCCTTTCCAAGCCAAACCATTCCAAGATTCCGTGGTTTGCAGCTTTCAAGCCTTAAAAGATGGAATGACCGGAGAGGAACGCCACAAACGTCTCCGAACCTTGTCCTTGGGAATTGAGCACTGACTCCCTTCTCCTTCCCGAGGGAAATTATCCCTGCCAGGAGCTCCCCAGACCTGTGGGACAAGCCGTGGTTGTGGCATGAATCATCCCGACTCATCAGCTCAGGGAGATTTTATCCAGGGAAATCATTTAAAACCACGTCTGGGTTTAAACCCGAATTTCCAATCCCAAAAACGAATTTCAGAGGACGAGAAATTATTCCTCTAAGGAAACTTCCTGCAGGGAACATCTAAATTACCCCTAAGGTGGAGAAACACCTTTTCCTGACGTTTTTCCCTCTTCCTCCTTGTTTTTTGCAGAATCCAACTTGGTGGAGACCCACCAAGGCTCGAGCTGGAGGAACCATCCACAAAATATCTCTGCCCAAGATCCGCACCGTGCGGGTTGCTCTTGGAGACCACCAGGACCGGGAATTCCGGATTTTTCCCCCTCACCCACCCCACCTTTACCTTTCTGTTTCCTCCTTCACCACGGAATACTGGCTGGACTGGCGGCTCGACCGCTGCTCCTGCACCTTCTCATTGCCTTCCAGCTCCTGCTCCAAGGACGAGCTGGTGCTTCCCTCCCTGCTGACATTGCTGCTCCTGCCGGGGCTGT
Source organism: Poecile atricapillus (assembly GCF_030490865.1). Lineage (NCBI taxonomy): Eukaryota > Metazoa > Chordata > Aves > Passeriformes > Paridae > Poecile > Poecile atricapillus. The sequence goes on along the minus strand of NC_081250.1, from coordinate 152,983,087 downwards.
TTTCCGTGGAAGCCCGCGGCGACTCCGTGTTCTGCTTCAGCGTCTGCAGCTTGGCCAGCGGGATGATGTCGCAGTTCTGGGGACGGTGCCACACCGTCCTCTGCGTGGTGGCATTGTAGTAGTAGAAGCGGGAGGTGTTGGGGTCGAAGAGCTCCCACCACTGGTTCTCATTGGTGCGTTTGATCCGCACGCCGGCGGGGGGGTCCCACACGCACTCCCCCGTGATCAGGTTGGCGTACATGCGCTCCCGGGTCCGAGGCTCGATGATTTCCACCCATTCCAGCCTGGGAAAGGACAAGGAGAGAAGGGAAACGTCAACTGAGCCATCTCGGAAGGTTGCCCAAGCCACCTGATGATTCCGTGATTTGACACAAGCACGGGACGGAGAAGAACCATTTCTCAACTCTTCCTTCCACCCCCACCGAGTCTCCCATTCCCAAGATTTGATGATTCCCGCCCATTCCAGCCTGGAAAAGAACACGGAGAGAGGGAAAATTCAACCGAGATCCCTCCCAACCCCAACCACTCCATGATTCTGTGATTTGATGTGAGCACGGGATGGAGAAGAACCATTTCTCAGCTCTTCCTTCCACCCCCACCGAGTCTCCCAATCCTAAGATTTGATGATTCCCACCCATTCCAGCCTGGGAAAGGACAAGGAGAGAAGGGAGAATTCAACCAAGGTCCCTCCCAACCCCAACCACTCCATGATTCCGTGATTTGACACGAGCAAAGGATGGAGAAGAACCATTTCTCAACTCTTCCTTCCACCCCCACCGAGTCTCCCATTCCCAAGATTTGATGATTCCCGCCCATTCCAGCCTGGGAAAGAACAAGGAGAGAGGGAAAATTCAACCAAGGTCCCTCCCAACCCCAACCACTCCATGATTCTGTGATTTGATGTGAGCACGGGATGGAGAAGAACCATTTCTCAACTCTTCCTTCCACCCCCACCGAGTCTCCCAATCCTAAGATTTGATGATTCCCACCCATTCCAGCCTGGGAAAGGACAAGGAGAGAAGGGAAAATTCAACCAAGGTCCTTCCCAACCCCAACCACTCCATGATTCCGTGATTTGACACGAGCGCGGAATGGAGAAGAACCATTTCTCAATTCTTCCTTCCACCCCCACTGAGTCTCCTGTTCCCAAGATTTGATGATTCCCACCCCTTCCAGCCTGGAAAAGAACAAGGAGAGAGGGAAAATTCAACTGAGGTCCCTCCCAACCCCAACCATCCAATGGTTCTGTGATCAACACTCGCAGCGAGCGTGCGATGAAGACTTCACAACTCTTTCTTCTACCCCATCGAGCCGCACAGAATTACTGACACAAAACAGAGGATTTTCCAAAGGGTTTCCAACCAATCCCAGATTTTCAGCTCCCAGGGAAACCCAGCAAGTCTGCAAAACACACGCCCTGTGTTGCAGCACCCCAATGTCCACCTGGGATCACGGCGTCCGGCCCGAACCCTTGAAGACCCGTGGATCAAAGCACATTCCATGAGGGAATGGGAAGGACTGGTTGGAATCACCAACCTGGAGATGAACTTCTCCTGCACAACCACCCTGCAGCCCGGCGCTGCCGCCCACATCACCAAACCCAGCAGCACTTCCCAGAAAAACGCCAGAATGATGGACTCCACCTCCCCAGCTCCAGCTGGAGCAGCGCAGCTCCCCGGCACTCCGAAGATCCCAAACCCTCTTCCCTCTGTCCCGATTCCGACACTGGGAAAAGGCGTTGGCTCTGTGGGTTCCAGCTCCGGCACCATCCCAAAACCACCGGTCCCAACACACCTGGGCTGGGTGACGACCGCGGGCGCCACCAACACCGAAACCTGGCGGTGGTGGGGATGGAGATGGTGAGGGCTGAACGGGCCCAACCGTGTCCTGGCCTCCATGGGAAGGGATGGAATGGGAATGGGAATGGGAATGGGAATGGGAATGGGAATGGGAATGGGAATGGGATGGGATGGTCCCATGGGCAGGGACACCTTCCCCCATCCCAGGCTGCTCCAAGCCCCATCCAACCTGGTCTTGGATAATTCCAGGGATCCAGAGGCAGCCACAGCTCCTCTGGGAATCCCATTCCAGCACCTCCCCACTCTCAAGGGAAGAATTCCTTCCCAATATCCCATCTATCCCTGCCCTCTGGCAGTGGGAAGCCATTCCCTGTGTCTTGTCTCTCCATCCCTTGTCCCAAGTCCCTCTCCAACTCTCTTGGAGCCCCTTTAGGCACTGGGCAAAGGGGTCACAGCCCTGCTGAGAGATAAAGGCAGGGTCTCATCCCAAATCCACGTTTTGGGATTCATGGAATCCATCAATTCCATAAATTGTGCACTTCCAGAGCCCAGAGTCACAGAATGCTTTAGGTTGGAACAGAGTTTAAAGATCATGGAATTCCATCCCTTGCCATGGGCAGGGACAGCTTCCTCTATCCCAGGTTGCTCCAATCTGACCTTGGACAATTCCAGGGGTCCAGGGGCAGGCAGAGATCTCTGGGAATTCCATTCCAGAACCTCCCCACTCTCACAGGGAAGAATTCCTTCCCAATATCCCATCTATCCCTGCCCTCTGGCAGTGGGAAGCCATTCCCTGTGTCTTGTCTCTCCATCCCTTGTCCCAAGTCCCTCTCCAGCTCTCCTGGAGCCTCTGTAGGCTCCGGAAAGTTCTCTGAGGTCTCCCTGGATCCTTCCCTTCTCCAGGCTGGACATTCCCAGCTCTCCCAGACTGGTTCCAGCCCTTGGAGCTTCTCCGTGGCCTCCTCTGGATCTGCTCCAGCAGCTCCAGGTCCTTCTGCTGTTGGATGTAATATTCCAGGTGAGATCTCACCTGAGCGGGGCAGAGGGGCAGAATTCCCCTTTTCCTGCTGCCCACACCGTGGGATGTGCCCAGAACATGGGGAATTTCCAGGACCAGAGCACATGGATACATCCTGTGGAGATCCTCACCCACCAACACCCCCAAATTCCCCAAATTCCCCCTCCCCAGGGCTGCTCTCCATTCTGTTCCCCCATCTGCGTTCTCCTGGAATTTCCCTGACCCCCTCACTCAGAAACACAACAAAAGGGATTTTTGGGATCATCCAGCAGCAAATGGGAGCTTAGAAATTCCAAAGAGGATTAAAAGAAGTCGCAATCCTAAGAAACAGAGAATTCCACCCCAAACACTGCACTTGTCACCTCTGGATAATCCAGAGGGTACCTGAGATGTTCCGGGATCCGCGTCTTTATTCAAATTCCTCTTTTTTGCGTGGGTTTATGTAAAAAAAAAAAAAATGGAAGGAATTTAATGAAATTATTTGGGATTTATCCCCGCCTGCTTTTCCAAGGCTTTTAAGGAACGTCTAGAAATAGATGAGGGGGAATAAAAAGCTAAGTGAGGCTTATCAAGGAAGGTGCCACTTAAAGCTGACACATCCAGGGAGTTAGACAATAATGGATCACATGGATCGCATCCCGACGCCTTTCCCTGGGAATGAATCCCTGGAGGCTCTTCAGAAATGCCCAATTTGAAAGAAAAGAAGTCCCTGGAGGGGGGTCCCAGGTGTCAGCCTGGCCCCGAGCCCTCAGCTCATTTTCCAACGGGATTTAAACCTCTGGGTGGAAAAAAGAGTGGGATTTTCAGGGTGTGGGCTCCCAGCTTGGATCAAACCCCCCTAAAGGGTGAAAACGTGTCCAATTCTTCTTGGAAAAGAGAGGAAAATCCACAATTAAGCTTTTCCATGTAGAAGAGAGACTAAAAGCAGTGGGAGGGGAGTAGATCCTAAATCATGGCTCGTCTCGTTCCGTAAAACTCGGATCCGATCCGGCCACTGGAAGCCACTTCCAGCTTTGGAGAACCAGGATTGGCCAAAGAACCGGCCAAGGTGGCCAGTGGCACCTGGCCTATCCCAGCCCAGGGAAGGTTTGGGATTCCCAGGATTTTGTGGGGTTGGAGCATGGCCAGGGAAGGGAATGGGATGATCTTGAAGGTCCCTTCCGACCTAAACTATTCCATGATTTTACGAGAATCAATTCAAATTCTCGATCCCTGGCGAGGTTTTGGAGATCTCGGAAGAGGCTCTGCAGCACTTGGGGGGTTCTGCTCTCCAAATTTCCCACTCCCAGGCGATCCCTTTGGAATCACAACCCAAAATATCCAAGAGATCCAAGAACCAAGAATGTGTCCAAGAACCCAAATCGCTCCCATCAGTGCAAAATTCCCAGGAAAGGACAATTCCCATCTTATTTCCCATCTCATTTCTCATCTTTCACTGCTTAAAATTAATTTAAACACCCCCAAAACTTCATGAAAATTTAAATTAATCATGGAATTATTAAACAGATTGGGGTGAAAGGAGCTTTTAGAGCTCATCCGTTCCAACCCCTGCCTGTGATTTTATTATTAATTAATTAATTAACATTCATTATTACACCCTTTATTTTATTCATTATCCCCATTATTTTATTTCTTTTCCACTTTGTTCCTATTCCTGTCATTATTACACCCATAATTTTATTTATTACTGACTTTTCAGGAATATTTGACTTAAAATATGGAAAAAAACCCCACAATTCCTTGATGCCAGACCTTGGAAAACCCGGAGCTGAATCCATATGTGTCAGCAATAAACCAGGGAATATCAAAATCTTCGTTTTTCTGCACCAGTAATTCCATTTTTAGGGAATCATTAACCCCAAAGATGGAATCGTTCTTGGCTTTTCCTGATGGATGCAGCAGGGAAAAAAAAAAATCAGGACAGGCACCCAAAGGCGCAGTTTTTTTCTTAGGACAGCTGGAGCTGCTGGAAAAAACTTGGAGTGGGGTGGAGTTAAGGAAAAATATCCTGGCTTTTCCCACAGAGGGGGAGTCACCTGCTCAGGGCGCAGCTGGGGAGTTGTTAAACGGGAAAAAAAATCATGGAATGAGGGCTGGCAGAGGGGTGGATCCTCAGCCACTCCATGGAGAACTCCGGAAAACAGCTCCGGTGGTTTCGCTGTTCTCTCTGGAAAAGCCAAGCCATGGAATCGCTGTGGTCCCATCCCTTGCCACGGGATTTTGGGACACTGAGTGTCCTCTCCCCAAAATTCCAAGGCAACCCTGTGGTAGTTTGACTCCAGGTCCGCCATGCCTCAGTAATGGTGATTATCATGGAAAATCATGGAATTTTTCCCTGCGGGAAGGGACTCTGAGGGTCATCTTTTTCCAAAACTTTCCCATGAGCAGGGACACCTCCCGCTATCCCAGGTTGCTCCAACCTGGCCTTGGACACTTCCAGGGATGGAGCAGCCACAGATTCTCTGGGAATTCCATTCCAGGGCCACACCACCCTTCCAGGGAATTCCTTCCCAATATTCCACCTAAATTTCCACCTTTCCACTGGGAAGCCGTTCCCTGTGTCCTGTCCCTCCATCCCTTGTACCAAGTCCCTCTCCAGCTCTCCTGGAGCCCCTTCAGGCACTGGAAGGGGCTCTGAGGTCTCCCTGGATCCTTCTTTTCTCCAGGCCGGACATTCCCTTGGAGCAACTCTTGGAGCAGCTCCGTGGCCTCCTCTGGATCTGCTCCAGCATCTCCACATCCTCCTGATGTGGGATCCTGGAGCTGGAAGAAGATTCCAGGTGGAGTCTCACCTGAGCAGGGCAGAGGGGAAGAATTCCCTCCTTTCCTGCTCTCCACTGGGAATTTCTGGGATGTGGCCACACACAGCCAGGTGAAATCCCATTTTTTATCAGTCCCTGAGGACAGGACGGAACATCCAGCAAAATCAGAGCTCAGGACCCAGGCGGATGCTCCAGCAGCTCCAGGCCTTGATCTGTTAACCACACAAACACCGGGAGCTGTGCAGTCCGGAAGAATCCGGAAAAGAATCCTGCAATTCTGCATTCCCTACCGGAAAAAAAAGCAATTCCAGGACAGTGGGAGAAGGCTGAGCCCTCTGCTCCGTCCTCAACCCATGACAACTCCAGCGATGGAAAAGTGCTGACCCTAAAAAGCCACCTCGGGGAAAAACCAACTCCTCCATCAACGCGAATCCGTCGTTGATCGGCCCCGGCCGCTGCTCCTTCCTTTCCAATTAAATAAAAAGAGGGAAAAACCCAGCTCCGGGAGGCAGGAGCCGTCGGATCCGGGCGTTCACGCGGCGCTGCTTTGATGGAGAAGGGATGTGACTCCCTGGGCAATGTCGGGAGAAGGTTCAAGGGCGGCCGAGGCGAAGAGGAGATGTCAGCAGGAATATTATGGGATCGTTGGGAGGATCATGGAATCATGGAATGGTTTGGAAGAGGACTAAAGGTTGTGGAATTCCACGGGCAGGGACACCTTCCCACTATCCCAGGTTGCTCCAAGCCCCGTCCAACCTGGCCTTGGACAATTCCAGGGATGGGGCAGCCACAGCTTCTCTGGGAATTCCATTCCAGCGCCTCACCACCCTCTCAGGGAAGAATTCCTTCCCAAATTCCCATCTAAACCTCCCCATTTTTAATTCCAAACCCTTCCCCCTCATCCCTGTTCCTCTGAAAACCTGAAGCCTCAACTCTGGATAAAGGTGATCCAGCTTGAACTTAATTTCCCTCTTTTTGGATGGTTCAGGAATTTAAAACAACTCCTCCAAATTCTTCCCTCCAGGTCTTTGCTTGGAGCTGCTCCTTTCTGACCAAAATCCCAGGAATCCATGTGGAAATCTGATCCCAGTTCTTTCTGATCCCAAAAAATGCCTGCTCAGCCGTTTTTCCGGCTGCAGCCATCAATAAATTCCAAATTATTTTAGGTGTGGAACGCTGGGAAATTTAAACTCATCCTAAGCCAGGTCGGCTCATGGAGTTAATCCCGGAGCCAGGAGTGACACCGAGGTGACACCGAGGTGACACCAAGGGAGGGGTCAAGTCCCAGGTGGCTCTGAGGCCAAATCGACCTCAGTGACACAAATTCCAGCTCCTTAAGACCCAGTTTAAACCCAGGCTGGAGTGGGATTGGAGCAACCCGGTCCAGTGGAAGGTCAGGCTTGATGACCTCCAAAAGCCCTTCCCTTCCCAACCCAACCCATTTGATGTTTCCATGATCCTACAAAACTTTAATGACCTTATTACCATGAAAATTCAAAAAAAACCCCATTATCCCACAAATTGTGGCCGGTTCCTCCAAAGCATCAACGTGAGGAGGTTTTTTTTTTGTCAGGAAAAGCATCTCCAAAGGCTGATCCAACAGGAAAAACCTCAGGATGTTGATGATGATGGAGAGTTTTTTTGCCCCTGCCTTGCTCAGCAGTTTCCCGGCCGGCGACTCCTGGGAACAGGCGTCGGATCGATCCCTGAGCAATGAAATAAATCCATAAAGGGCTGAGCAGAAATCTGGGAGCTGATCCAGCTCCTGTGAGAGCTGGGATGGGAAAAAATCCAGGGCTGGGAATGCAGAGATGGGAGAAATTCCAAGGATGGAGATGTCGAGGTATTTAAAAAAGGAGGGGGGAATCATTAATTAAGGGAAAATCATCTTAATTAGAGATGCCCCATCCCCTTGGGGCAGCCACAGCTTCTCTGGGAATTCCATTCCAGGGTCTCACCACCCTCACAGGGAAAAATTCCTTCCTGATGGGAGAAGCCTGGGAATGATGATTCCCAATTTAACACCATTGAACCATCGAATTTCACGGAACCATGGAATGGTTTGGGTGGGAAGGGACCTTAAAACTCATATGGATGTGGGTGGTGACACCTTCCCCCACCCCAGGTTGCTCCAACCTGCACTTGGACACTTCCAGGGATGGGGCAGCCACAGCTTTTCCAGGAATTCCATTCCAGGCCCTCACCAACCGTCACTGTAACCAAATTCCTTCCCAATATCCAACTGAATCTCCCCATTTTTAGCTTCAAATTCCCAACCTTGACAAGAGCAGATCCTTTCTCTTTCCACCAGCATTCCAAGGACTTTGAGGGTCCTTTTTCCTGCTCCGTGGGGGGGTTTGAAGGCATCTCAAGACCTTTTGTTCAACCCTGCACCATCCCCACCATTCCCTTTGCCGTTGACCGCAACGATTGGAAAACCATCGGATATTTAATTGTCCTGAGGGAATTTAATAGTGAAAAAGGAGTGGTGGGACCCCAAGGATCGTTTATTTATCCACAGACCCCCAGAGATCCAAAAGTGGGACATTCCTGCTTGTCTGGAAGAGGCGGAATGCAGGGATAACGTGGCCTGACGGATCCGACGGCGTCAGAGCTCAACTTCCCGCTTTGATTTGCTGGAGATACAAAACCCCGGGATTTGCAACTCGGGAATGATTTGCACTCCAAATGACACCCCCGGAGTAATTCCCGGCCCCGGTTAAACCGGGATAACGTGTCCTGGGATGCGCCACGGCTTGGAATGCGCTCTGGGAAAGCTCCAGGCTGGCCAAGCTCTTCCTCAGCACTTTTGGGAGCCAAACCGTGGAGGAGGAATTTTTTGCATTGGGATGAAGCTCCCGGATTTCTCTGCCAGCTTGGAATTGCAGCTCCTGCCAGCTCCTTCCTGAAGGAATAAATATCTGGATAATTTTGAATATTGATCTTACGATGGATCTGGGAATTGAGGAGGCCTTGCTTGGGCTTTGGTGCTCGAGTGACTGAGGGTGGCTACAAATGGAATTCATGGAATTACGTCTTCCCTGGGTCTGGGTAAACTGTGAGGAAATCCATGGAAAATGAGCGTTTCCATTCGCTGATTCCGCTGGAGAATCAGGAAATGGAGCCCAAGAGGGAATCTGATGTTCCTCGGTGTTGGATCAAACACCATCCAAAGGCTCCAAAAACGTGATGTTCTACGAAATCCAAAACCCCATCTCTGCTGCAAATTCTCTGATTCCAGTGGGAATCAAAATCCCTGAGATTCGGGATGAGCTTGAGCCCCAGAAATCATGGAATGGTTCGGGTTGGAAGACACCTTCGAGACCATCTCACACAACCCCATTCCATGAGCAGAGACACTTTCCACTATCCCAGGTTGCTCCAATCCTTTTCCAACTTGCCCTTGGACACTTCCAGAGATGGGACAACCTCAACTTCTCTGGAAAGTTCCATAAATCCCACTCTCAGAGGAAAAGAATTCCCAAAGAAGCCTTAAAAACAACCAAAGACTATCTCAGAAGAGTGAAAACTCCATTTTCCCATTATTCCTAAAAAGCACCGTGAAGAAGAGGAGCAGGGAATGACTCCATGCCTTTTTTCCCCCCCCTTTAATTGGTTGCTAAAAGACAACTCCAGGAAATGACTTTCCATAGCTCCTAATTAAGCCGTGGAATTCGGCAACGCAGCCAAATCCCATAAATAGGTTCAAAGGAGAATTAGACAAGTTCAAGGAGGACAAGAGCTTTTAAATGGGATATTCCAAGGTTAGGAAATCCCCAGGAGCAGGGAAGGATCACCCTGCTCTGCCCTGGGTGGTTTTCCCCTTTTTTGGAGGAATTTTTGCTGTGGAGAAGGGAACGAAGCCATGAAAAACATTCCTACCCCTCCCATCTCCCACCATCCCGCTTTGCATCCGTGTCTTTGGCATCGTCCCATCCCTTCCAGCCTGGAGGACACAGGGATAAGACTCCCAAAAAAAAAAACCCTGGAGGCTTTCAAAGAGCAGCTTCAGAAAAAGGAAAGGACGGATTTTTTTTCCCATCTTATCGGAGCGTGCGCCGCCGCTTTCCGACGCTCCCGATCTGAACTTCACAGCGCCGGCGTCTCCTTTAAACTCCGAGGAAAGAAAAAAAAAAGCCCAAGGAATTTAGGAAGCTGCCGGAGAGCTGATAAGGCAAACAGCCCGGGATGAATGGAGGATCCGCATGAAAGCAGCGAAATCGCCGGGATGACCTCGAGCCTCTCAAAGGAGCTCTGGAATTTTATCCGGAGGCTTTTGTGATCTGATATCTCTCCCGACGCCAATTAATCACTTTTTTAGCCTCTCACCTTATTAAACCTCGGAGAGGTCAAGGGCTTGGGGATATCAGCCCTGGAAAAGTTTGGATTTAAAGGGAAGAGGGCGAATGAGGACAGCAGGATGGGAATTCTTTTTGCCGAGGGGTGGGAGAGGGAGCGGGACCGGGATTGAGATGGAAGAGTTGTTTCTCATCCCAAAATGGTGGGAGAGGAGCTGGAGGACACGATGGGATGGGATGGGATGGGATGGGATGGGATGGGATGGGATGGGATGGGATGGGATGGGATGGGATAAGGGGAAAAGAGGAGCTGGAGATCCCAGGAAGAGGCTGGGGGGTGCGGGATGCCCACCCAACATCTTCTCCGAGGTTCTGGGACAGCATTCCCAAAAAAAACCTCTGAGTTTTTTAATGGATAAGAAGCTGCATGAACTGAAGATGCTCCAGAAGATCCATTATTCCAGGAGAATTTTGTGATCTATTATTCCAGGAGAATTTTGTGATCCATTATCCATGTTTTTTTGTAAATCTTTAGGCCTTCATTGGTTTCTACCCAAACCAATGCCAAACCAGATCCAAACCAATGGATTCCACCGAAAACCTTGGATCCAAATTCCGCCCTTCCAGCCAAGAGAACACCCTCCTGTGACTCGTCCTCTTGGAAAAGCCACCTTCCCAGGGTTTGTGGGGCAATTTTGGGATGGGAAGAGCCGGTTTTCCAGCCTCTGAGGTGGGACCAGGTTGGGTGAAGCTGGAGCAGACGATTCCCATTTTGAGGCTGGATCATTTTGGATGGTGGCATTCCATGAAATCCCACTCCTCAAATCAGCTCTAATTTGCTCCCAAATCCCAAATTTTCACTCCTGAACTTCCCGGGAGTCGGAGTGAAGATTATTGGAGTGGGGGTTGCCAACACTGATTCAAATGATTCCGAAAATCCGTAATAAATTAATCGCATTTTGCTTTTCCAATCGGAATCTTCTGAGGAAAAGATGATTAATGGGAATAAGCTCTTTGGAAATGGGGAATATTGAGAGGAATGCTTTGAACTCTGAGCCAAAAGCCCGGGAACAAGCAACAACCTGCACCGATCCGAGAAAAACCTGGAGTGATCAGAATCGAGGGAAGAAAGATTCCCCCCGCCCCGAAAATTCCTGCAGGAAAAGGAATTCCGCCAATCTCAGGTGTCTCCATTTCGTATTCCGCGTAAAGAAAAGTATCAGGGGCCTGAAATCCAATACCACAAAAACTCCTGGCCAGAAAATTCCATAAAAATACTGGAAAGGATGTTATTTTTCCTTGTTTTTCCAGAATTCCTGGTGGTTTTGCTGCCGCCTTGTGAGACAGATTCAGGAATCACCCTGGCTCAGCTAAACTGACTTTTTTAATTCCAAATTTTTGCCCTCTTGGATCATCACGACACAGGGAATGGCTTCCCACTGCCAGAGGGCTGGGAAAGATGGGATATTGGGATGAAATTCCTCCCTGGGAGGGTGGCCATGCCCTGGAATGGAATTCCCAGAGAAGCTGTGGCTGCCCCTGGATCCCTGGAAGTGTCCAAGGCCAGGTTGGAGCAACCTGGGATAGTGGAAGGTGTCCAGGGGGACTGAATGGGATTTCCCCTTCCCACCCATTCCATGATTGAAATCCCTGATTTTCCCCTAAGGACGGGGGCGTTTTTAGGGGGAAAAAAGGCCAAATTTGGCTTTTTGGGGCAGTGGCAGCTGGGGGGAGGCAGAGAGGGAGAGGAGCCAGAAAAAATTCCGGTGGCAGCTGCTGAATCCCGACCCTCCTCACCACATGTCCAAAACACCCTTTCCTTGAACTCCTAATTTTTAACTCCTTAGGGAAAACCTCATTTCCATAAAAAAACTTCCGTTCGTCCCAATCCCGAGGGAAAAAGATTCAATTGAAAGCTTTAAACTTAAAAAGGTGGAGCCTGGATGGAGGAAATGTCAAAAAATCACAGAGGCTGGAAAACAGTGGGAAAAGGACAAAAATTCCAGCAAAACAGTAAAAATTCACTTTTTTTTTTTTTTTTTTTGGGGAATTCAAGAGGAATCAAAGCATTTTATGGACTCAATGTAAGGAAAATAAAATCTAAATACACATCCTTAAATTAAATTCCCGAATGGAATAACTTTAAATCCCAGTTCTAAGTCTGCCTTTCCCGAGATTTCCCATTGGGACGAAAAAAGGGAATATTTGAGGATGGCAAAAAACAAGGAATAATCCACAACCAACCTAAGGGAAAAGCAGCACCGAGGAAAAAACTTGGAAAAAGTTTTGTTTTCCTTGCTAATCCCAGCCCCAAGCAGAGGAAAACAAGGCTCGGAGCACATCCCGTGCTTTTTGAACTCCAAAATATTCATGGAATGAGGTTGGAAAAGGAGCAGGGAACTACGAATAGCAAATCTGAGTTGGAGAGAAAAATATTCCTCCTCCTCCTCCTCCTCCTCCTCCTCCTCCTCCTCCTCCTCCTCCTCCTCCTCCCTCCTTTGCCAGAGCCACAGCAAACATCGGGCACAGCTCCTCCAGGGGGGTTGAATTCCTTGGAAATCCTGAGCTGGGGCTTTGGAATGGTTTTTCCTTGTCCTCGGGAAGCGGCAGCTGACAGGGAGCAGGTGATTCCGAGGCCACCTGTCGTCATTTGATTCCCCCACCACGGCTGGGATCGGGATGAGGGAGGAATCCAGGAGGAGGAGGAGGAGGAGGATTTGGGATGAAAAACAAGGAATCCTTGTTTCCCCAGGACATCAACTCCGTTTAACTCCCTGTGGAATTCGATCCCTAAAAAATAAAAAGTCTCTGGGATGACGGGAGCAATTAGAAGGTGGAAAATGAGATGACCTTCCCGAGGTCGCCTCCTAAATATCTGATGACCTCCCGCTCCTTCTCCGAGAGGGAGAAAAACACGGAAGCAGCTCTCCCCCTCTTCCCGACAGCGCTGCCAGGATATTTTTAGGACTGGGAGATAAGGCTGGAAAACATTCCAAGCTCCAAGACGGGTGCTCCAGACAGCAAATCCCATTTGGGAAAAGAACTTCCCCCCCCCCCACACACACCCCCCCACCGCCGAGCGGAGCCACAAAATCCTTCAATCCTTTGTAGGAGGAAAATTACGGGATCCGCGCGGCTGTCGGAGTTTGTGCTGCTCCCTTACTCCCAAATCCAGAGAAAAAAGAGTCAGGATTCTTCCTCTGGACATGAGTGGGGATGAAAAGCAGGGGGAAAATGGAGGGAAGCGTTGGTTATCCGCACGGAAAGCGGGCCATATGTTCCGTGGATATAAATCGCTCCGATAGCGTGACTCGTGCCTGGGATCCGTGATCCGAGGGCTCGGCACAGTTGGTGTGGAATCTGCCATTCCGGCGGAGGGGAAGGGAGGTGGAAATGCAGGATTTCCACCAGCTTTTCCCCTTTTCCCGAACTTTTTCTCCTCATCCAGGAGAAATATTGATCCGCGCCTTCCCGCTGGAGCTGTGGGAAGTGGGAAAAGAGGGGGAATTCTGCCCCTTGGTGAGGCCCCACCTGTAATTCTGCATCCAGCTCCAGGATCCAGCAGCAGAAGGATCTGGAGCTGATGGAGCAATTCCAGAGGAGGCCACGGAGATGCTCCAAGGGCTGGAGCCAGGCTGGGAGAGCTGGGAATGTCCAGCCTGGAGAAGGGAAGGATCCAGGGAAACCTCAGAGCCTCTTCCAGTGCCTGAAGGGGTTCCAGGAGAGCTGGAGAGGGACTTGGGATAAGGAATGGAGGGACAGGACACAGGGAACGGTTTAAACTGGCAGAGGGAATTTGGGGTGTTGGGAAGGAATTCTTCCCTCGGAGGGTTGTGAGGGGCTGGAATGGAATTCCCAGAGAATCCGTGGCTGCCCCATCCCTGGAATTGTCAAAGGCCAGGAATTGGAGCACTCTGGGATAGCAGAAAATGTCCCTGCCCATGGAATTCCATGATCTTGAAGGTCCCTTCCTGCCCGAAGCATTCCATGATTTTGTGCTGCTGTTAAACCACATTTGGAGCATCTGGAGTTTGTATCCAGAGCTTTGGGAGCCACTAATGGATCCATCCTCACATCCCAGTGGATCCCAGTGGATCCCAGCAGATCCAGCTCCCTCTGGATGCTGAAGAAAAACCCCTCCAAAAACCATCCCTGGAGCTCCGAGGGTTCCCACAGGGAATAATGACTTCATTCCAAAGTTTTAAAGTAAATTCAAACACACCAAATCCAGGACTACACCAGCTCATAAACTCCGAGGAAAATTCCAAACAGGCCTAAATATCCTTGAAATTTAAAAAAACCTCCTGGAATACCAGAAATAAATGAGGGGTTTTTTTTTCCCCCCAGTCCATGGATTAAAACACGGGTATTTCACTAAATCAGGGAGTTCAATAACCAACATTCCACCCAGAAATGCTCCTTTGCCACCGAAATCACGCAAGGAACCCAAACACTTCCATGTTCTGCCACTCCTTGGAAGGAACTTTGCCGGAGGAATTCCCAAAGAGCAAAACCTCATCCCAAACCCACCCTGGGAGAGTGACTTGGCAGGTGCGGGAGCATCTGCTGCTTCCAGAGGCTCCTCTGGCAGGAGGAGCGGATTCCAGAGGCTCACACCCATTGGATACTCCTCAAAACTTGGCCTGGATGGGCAGTGAGGATGAGGAAGGCTCCTTTTCCACTAAAAACCTTGGATATTTGTGCTACAGGAGCTTCCCTACACACAGGAGAAAAGGAAACCTCCGCGTCCCAACCGGAGCGGGAAAAGGGGGGAAGAAATTTAGGATGATGGATGAAGCAATTAGGGAAAAGAGCATCTTTCCCAAAAGAAAACCCAAAAACCGGGAAAGCCGGAACAGCTCCTCCTCCCTTTTCCAAGGTTTTTTATTCCAAGTGGGAGATGGGAAATTGCTTTTCCCCAACACCATTTCTCCCTGTTTTTATAACCATGATTCCCTAATATTTTAGGATGGATTTGGAGGTGACCTGGGCCACGTTTCCTTCCTCACCCGAGCACAGGAAACTTGGAATTCTCCCATTCAGCGTCCAAATTCCACAAATTCCAAGGATGGGTATCTCCCCACCGTTCCTGCTGACCAAAACCATGGAAAATGTCCAATGTCAGACCCCTCCATGCTGCAGCCAGGCATCCCTGCCATGGAAAATCCTGTTTTTCCCTTCCTCACCACCCCTTTAGGTGGAGAGGAGCTTTGGATCCATTCCCAGCCTCTTCTCCGGGCTGGAGGAGCTCGTTAAGAGCCGGCGCTAACGCGGCGCCCTCTCGGAATCCGCAGAGGATCCATCTGGGAGAGGCTCTCCCTCACTCCCAATTATCCGATGGTTGGGACATTCCGGGAATGATCCGGAGGCACCATCTGGACCGGAGCTTCGGCTCCTCACCACAGCCACCCCCAGAGCCCTGGATGCTCCTCACGGAATCCAGGAGAGATCCCAGTGATCCAACTTTTCCGTTTGTTGGGAATCCGCAGAAATCCCTGCTGTCCAAAGGAATCCATACGTGGTTCTGTTATCTCCAGCAGGGAGAAAAGCAGGAGAAATCCATCAGGGAGGCTCCCAGAATGTCCAGCATGTGGAAGCTGAAGCCATCGCGTTCCTGTTCCCGTGCCGTGGTCTCCGTTCCCATTTTTCCGAGGGTTTTGTAGGCAGGAATCCCATTTGAAGGATTTAGAGCTGTTCCTGTGTTGTCTCCAGCCTGGAAAAATTTGGCTTCACCCTCCATATTTCTCTTCCCTTCTCTGGTGGTGCCGGGTTGGCCGATGGGAAAATTGGGGGGACAAGGGAAAAACGGCCAAGGAATGTGGGAGGTGGAATAAACCCATCCCGGTCATCACAGGGAGTCATGGAATGGTTTGGGTGGGAAGGGACATTAAGGATCATGGAATTCCACCCTTCTCCATGGGCAGGGACACCTTCCCCCATCCCAGGCCCCGTCCAACCTGGCCTGGGACATTTCCAGGGATGGGGCAGTCACAGATTCTCTGGGAATTCCATTCCAGCCCCTCAAAGGGAAGAATTCCTTCCCAATATCCCATCTATCCCTGCCCCCTGGCAGTGGGAAGCCATTCCCTGTGTCCTGTCCCTCCATCCCTTGTCCCAAGACCCTCTCCAGTTCTCCTGGAGCCCCTTCAGGCCCTGGAAGGGGCTCTGAGGTCTCCCTGGATTCTTCCCTTCTCCAGGCTGGATATTCCCAGCTCTCCCAGCCTGGCTCCAGCCCTTGGAGCATCTCTGTGGCCTCCTCTGGAATTTCTCCAGCAGCTGCGCATCCTCCTGATACTGGATCCTGGAGCTGGATGCAGAATGCCAGACAGGACCTCACCTGAGCTGGGCAGAGGGGCAGAATTCCCCTTTTCCTGTTTCCCTGCCATGGGATGAGCCTGGGACACTGGGAATTCCTGGGATGTGAGCACACACGGATGGGGCATTTCCTGTTTTTTCACCCACCAACACCCAAATTCCTTCTCCTTGGAGCTGCTCTCCATCCCTTCATCCCCCAGCCTGGATCCAGGAAGGAAGGAAAGAACTCCTCCAGCAGCAGGAGGGATTTTCCACACTTCATCCTTGTTCCAGAGTGAGTTTGGGATGCTGAAATCCCTTTTTTCTTTTTGTCAAAGTGGAATTCTCCAGCCGTGCCGCAAGAATGACAAACTATTCCGGAGCTGAAGGGATCCTCTGGAGAACAGCAGGAGGAGAAGCCCACGTGTTCCCCTCCCCTTAAACCTCCTGCAACCTTCACATCCCAAATTCCAAGGAATTTGCTGCAGCCACCTGGGGGTTTCCTGGGAGCCACTCCCTCAATCCCAGCTCTCGGTCTCATTTACGGAGATTTTGTGTCCGTCCCATTCCATGGGATTGCCCATCCAACATTTAAGGCTTGACAGCTCCGAGGATCCGATCGGAAAAAGTGCCATTAAATCCTCTTTTCCCAGGGTTTGGAAGCGGGCTGGGCACAACCAGGTTTTTCAACAGCTCCATGCTGATTCCCAAATTATATCCATGGCTCAGGGCTTTTGTTCCTGTTCCTCCTCCTCCTCCCCCGAAATTCTGGGAGAGCCACGTGGGAATAAAAGAGCCGCGCTTGTTAATTTGGGATTAAAAACAAAAGAAACGGGGAAAAAAATCACAAAGGCCTCCAACCTCCTGGATTTTCCATTCATCCCAAGCTATTCCAGGCTCTGCCTGCTGCTGGGTGCCCTCGGAGAAAAGCATTCCCGGAGCAAAATCCGATGGTTCTGTCGGCGCCGCCCCAAAAATTACCGCAGCGGCTGCTCTGGGCCTGGAGTGGCAGCGGCTCCTCCTTCCCTGTGGCAGATCCTGGGGTAATTCCTTGCTCCTGCTGGGAGCCCAAGAAAAGCATTTTGGGTTGGTTTTTTTTGAGTAATATCCGTGTTTTTTCCATAGAGGGATCGGCATCAGCTCGTGCAGAATTGCGTCGGTGATAAATGGGAAAAAAATCTCAAAGCGCTCTCAAGTTTCGATTCTGTGTTATAATTTAAAATATAATTTAAAATAGGATTTAAAAGTGGAGGTTTGGATCCTAAACCCGAGGTTTGGAACCTAAAACCTGAGGGTTTGATCCCAAACTTGAGGTTTGAATCCTAAAATTGGAGGTTTTGATCCTAAATCTGAGGTTTTCCATCCTAAACTTGAAGTTTGGATCCCAAACTGAAGGTTTTGATCCTAAACCTGAGCTTTTCATCCTAAACCTGAATTTTTAATCCTAAACCAGAAGTTTTGATCTTAAAATCTGAGGTTTGGGTGCTAAACTGGAGGTTTTGATCCTAAACCTGAGCTTTTCCTCCTGAAATCTTAGGCTTTGCTCCTGAAATTCGAGGTTTTGATCCCAAACTTGAGGTTTGGATGCTAAACCTGAGCTTTTGATCCTAAAATCAGAGGTTTTGATCCTAAATCTTAAGTTTAGATCCCAAACCTGAGGTTTGGATCCTAAACCTGAGGTTTTGATCTCAAACTTGAAATTTGGATGTTAAACCTAAGGCTTTGATCCTAAAATCAGAGGTTTTGATCCTAAATCTTAAGTTTTGATCCCAAACTTGAGGTTTTTATCCTAAACCTGAGCCTTGATCCCCTAAAAAGGCCCCAATCCAATGTCATTTTCATCCTTGGTGGGCCCGGATTTGTTCCAGCAAGACCTTGATAAGAAGGGCCCCGTGGCAGGACTCATTATCAGCTCTTAATTGATAACGACTTTTAATTACCTAAATCCACTTAATAACTAATTTTCCTCAAACGAACCAGATCAACGCCTCCGATAGCGCCGATTCCGTTTGGATTCCTGGTTTTCCATCCCCTTCTCAGTGATATCCCACAACTTCCCGGGGTGGGAATGTCTCCCAAAAACTCTTCCCGACATTCCCAGCTCACCAACAAAATGGGAGGAGCGATCCCGAGGTTGTTTTTTTGCTCGGGATAAGGAGCTGAACAAGATGTGGATGAATCCCTGTGTTTTTTTGTTTTTCCATGGATAGACAGAACGGCTGCGCTCCATCCCCGGATCTGTTTGGAAAACGCTCTGGAGTTTTTATCGGGATCTCGAAGCACGTGGAGGGGAGGTTGGCCAGCTCCCCCTTCCCTCCATCCGACAGACGGCTTGGGCAGCTGCCAGAGCGTCCATTCCGGCTTTTCCCGAGTCATTCCCAAGCTCCTCCTGCACCTCCCTTCCCGGTTTTCCTCGGGTTGCATCCCAAGGGATGCACATCCTAGTCTGATACATCAATCCACCTTCCCTTTGCTGTTGGAATGATGGGAAAACAAGCTGGGAAATCAACTCAGAATCTTCCCATCTCCATTAAATTCCCGTGTTTTATCAGGAGAATCCCAAATATTAACAGCAAGGGCTGTGCCATGCGGGTGAGCCTGGAATTCCTGCCTGGAATTCGAAGCTGGACCTAAAACAACTTTAAAAGTTCATAAAGAGATCCTGCATCATCCCAAGTAAATTTTTTGGGGGGATGGTAAGCAAAAAATCCTGGACAAATAAGGAAATAGGAAAAAAGAAGGAATATGGAATGAAGATGTGAGGAATGGCATGGTGGAGGAGGGAATCGGGCTGGCAGCTCCATTTCCTAAGGATTTTCCCAGAAAAAGTCCTGAACTTTGACACTCCAAGTCGCAGATTTCTCCCTCAGCTGAAAACAATTCCCTGTGGCACTTTTCCCTGCAGGATTTTTCCAGGCTCTGGCAAAGAATTCCTAGGAAGTGCACATCCCTTCCTTGTTTCCCCGTATTTCATGGATACTTCCCCCATTTTTTTTCTTTTAGCCATAGTTTTTTGGAATATTTGTGAAATCTGGAGCCAGGAGGTGAAATTCATGGAATCATGGAATGGTTTGTGTTGGAAGAGACCTTGGAAGATGTTCCAATCCCACCCTTTTCCATGGGCAGGGACACCTCCAACTATCCCAGGCTGCTCCAAGCCCCAGCCTGGCCTTGGACACTTCCAGGGATGGAGCAGCCACAGATCCCCTGGGAATTCCATTCCAGCCCCTCACCACCCTCCCAGGGAAGAATTCCTTCCCAATATCCCAAATTCCCTCTGCCAGTTTAAACCATTCCCTGTGTCCTGCCCCTCCATCCCTTTTCCAAAATCCCTTTCCAGCTCTCCTGGAACCCCTCGAGGGGAACAATCCCAGGGAACAATTCCCAAAGCCTTTGGATCATGGGAACTCTCATCCCTGGTAAAATTCCAGCTCTCCCGGTGCTGTTTTAATCCCTAATTTTCCACAGCTTCCTTAGGCAACCACATGCAAATCTCTTCCCTTTATGCTCTGCTTTCGGAGGTTCAGCATTCCAGGAAAAGGCTGGGAATGTGCCGAAGACCGGAGCACTTCCGTGTCAAGCCCAGGCATGGAATAAATCCTCCCAAATTAATTCCGAGTGCCCAGGGAGAGGCACTCCAGGCACCTGCACAATCCCAGGGCGTGTTCGGAATTAATTATCATAAATCCTGGATATTTATTAGTTGAGTCAGGCAGGGAAATACTTGGAAAGCAGAGGTGGGGGGGGGGGTGCTCCCGATCCCATTTTATCCAATCCTGTTTCTCCTGTGGCTGCAATGGGGATGGAAAACGTTTTAGAGAGGCAAAGGGGGGAATTCTGCCCCTCTGCTGGAATTCCCACCTGGAATTCTGCATCCAGCTCTGGGCTCTAACGGCAGAAGGATGTGGAGATGTTGGAGCAGATCCAGTGGAAGGTTGGGGAAAGGCTGGGAGAGCTGGGAATGTCCAGCCTGGAGAAGACGAAACTCCAGGGAGACCCCAGAGCTCCTTCCAGGGCCTGAGGGGGCTCCAGAAGAGCTGGAGATTGGACAAGGGATGGAGGGACAGGAGACCTAAATTTCCACTTTTCCCAGTGGAAAAGTGGAAATTTAGGTGGGATATTGGGAAGGAATTCTTGGCTGTGAGAGCGGTGAAGGGGCTGGGATGGAATTCCTGGAGAAGCCGTGGCTGCCCCTGGATCCCTGGAAGTGCCCAAGGCCAGGATGTGAAGGACTTGGAGCCCAGATGGGATCAGTGGGATCATTTATTCCCGTGATCCCAAGGCTGATCCTGTGATCTCTCTCTACAGGGAGAACACGTGGAATCCTCGGTGCAACTTCCAGGAAGCAATTCCTGGGGTTTTTTCCTCCTCGTTAACGGGATTATGTTCGTTAGTGCCACACTAATGACCTCAGAACAGACTAATTAAGGGATCCTGACGTGTCTTGAGGCTGTCCAACAGCTCTTCCCATTTCCACGTATTCCTGGATAATTTAACGGTGTCCGGACACTGCTCCAGAGGACACCGAGGGGTGGACGAGACGACCGCCAACATTCCTTTCCAATCTCAGCAACTCCACGATTCCATGGGATTCCATATTTTCCACCAATTCCTGCGGCCCTGGAGGCTCCCAGGGAACTTTTCCCCATTGGAATACGAAGCCAAGTCATTCCCAAACACTTCCAATAATTACAGACCACCCCATCACTGGTGTTTCCCCGTTTTTGCCACATCCCTTAGGACACATCCAACCTCCTCTGCCCTAAACCTGGATAAGGTTGGAGATTGGCTGGAATTTCCTCACAGAAAGCAGGATTAGACCTTGGAATGGGAATTGCCATCCCTGGAGGTGGAAATTGGTGTCGTGGTGGGATTGGGTCATAGGTTGGATGATCCTGGAAGTCTTTTTCGACCTCACAGATTCCGCAATTCCATAAATAAGCTCGAGTCCAAACGGACCAGGCTCCGAAATGGAAACCTGAGGTTTGGATCCCAAACCTGAGGTTTTGATCCTAAACCTGAAGTTTTTACCCCAAACCTGAGGTTTGGATCCCAAACCTGACATTTTCCTCCTGAAATTTTAGGAGATCAAGGAGATGTCAGAGCCGAATTTGGATCTAGGATGGGAAGCAGGAAGAGGAGGGAGGAAACAATGGTGACACCAGGGACATGTCCCATCCCCTGTCCTCTGTCCTTTTCCATAGCTCCCCACTGGCTCCGTAGATGGTGAGGGAGGAAAAACTGGGACAATCAGATCCCTGAAAAAAAACAAGGAGCAGTTGCCAGGGAAATGAGTATTTCCCTAAAAAAACCCAAAAAATGGGATCTCAGATGCCATGAGTGACAAACTCATCTCTTATTCCAACCTTTTGGAGTGTGTAGGATTTGGGAATTCCCTGGATTGGCTTTAAGGTAAAAAGAGAAATATCCGCAGCTTTTCCTAGGAAAGGATTTCTTCCCTTTTAGAAGTTGCTAATGGAAAGCTCGGGGAAAAAAGGGAATTCTATTCCCAGCCCCGCACAAAGAATAATTCTTTCCCAATATTCCAAATATCCCTCTCCTCCGGCAGTGGGAAAAAATTCCCTGTGTCTTGTCCCTCCATCCCTTGTCCAAATTCCCTCTCCAGCTCTCCTGGAGCCCCTTTAGGCACTGGAAGGGGCTCTGGGGTCTCCCTGGATCCTTGGCTTCTCCAGGCTGGACATTCCCACCTTTCCCAGCCTGTTTTCATCTCCTTTATTAATATTTTCCAATCATCCAACACATTTTTTTCCCCCCAAAAAAGCCCCAAGTTGCTGGGACAATCACCTGGATCTTTCCCTTTGCCGTTTTTATCGGCGTAAATTATAAATATTCAGATTTTCTGGTTTCTTTCATTTCCAAGACTCTGGTCTGAAGAGCTTTTCCTACAGTTGCCCCATTCCCATAAAACCTTGGATCATTTGAGGTCCCCACCTGGCCCAGCCTATGATTTATTTGCGGTAAATTATCCAACTTCTAAAAAAATTCACCTAAACTTGACCCTCTGCCGCCATTTTCCAATATCCCACCCAAATCTCCCCTTTCCCAGTGGGAAGCCATTCCCTGTGTCCTATCCCTCCATCCTTTGTCCCGAGTCCCTCTCCAGCTCTCTCAGCTACAAATCATCCCCAATTTGCCATTCCAATGAAAGCAGCAACCACAATTCCCGGGAGAACCAGGGATTTAAATTCCCTTGGCAAACCCAGTTCCCACAGAAAGTTGCACCCAGCTCCCGAAATTGGATTTGTTTGGGTTTTTTTTCCCCTTTGTTTGTTTGTTTTTAAAGGAGGAGGAGGAGGAGGATGGGGGATACCCTTCCCTTCCCAAGTCTCCCTGGTCTTTGCCGTCTCCCAGGCTCGGCTCATCCAGCAGCTCCTGAACTCCCACCGGGAATTAGGGGCGGAGGCAGCATTTTTCTGGCTCCTCAACCTCCCCCGTGGGGCTAATTAATATTCCTTAAGCACCACACCCCTAATTACAATAGACAAAAAGCTCTTTGGTCTCCGAAGTTCTCTCGACTCCGGATTTTCCCGGCGAATTTACATCCCAGCAGAACACCCATTAACTCCTTGTTTTTAATTACGGCATCAAAACCCTCTTGATTAGAGCACACAAAAAAGCCGTCGACTCTCAAATTAAGAGCGCAAAAACCGCCCCCCCAGCTCATTCCCCTGCTCCTGCCTCACCAGGAAAACATTCCCTATCCCGAGCAAAGCGTTCCAGACGGTGACACACTCCATGGAAGAGCTCGGAGATGGGATGAGAGCTCCCCTCATTAGCATAAATTAGGATAGAGCAGATCCAGCAATGAAAGGACTTGGAGCAGCTCTGGGGTGTTGGAGTTTTGTAGCCTTTTCCAGAGGATCCTGTCGCCTCCAGGATAATTCCGTATGGATCGCGGCCCTTGACCGCATCCGCCGGGATGGGAACAGAGCCTTCAGTGTTTCTCCGAGCCCTTTTCCATCCTCACTCTGCATGGAAAAGGGCTTGGATAAAGCTGTCCCCCTGCTAGGGAGCGTTTTGCTCCCAATAATCCTTAACCATTCCCAAAATCTGCCAGTCCTGGGTGTATTTGGGAGTTAACCGCACGAGGGTTTAATGGGAAGCGTTAAATACGAAGGAATATTTGACATTCTGCTGCCTCGCTGTAAGCACGAATCCCCCTGAACCGTGATCCTAATCAAAACACCAGGGGGAAAAAAAACCACAACATGGAAAAGGGATAATCAGCACCAAAAACAGCAGGAAAATTGTGCTCTGCGGGAATTTCAGGATGGAGGCGAAGCTCGCTCCAGGAGCCCCCGCTGTCAAAACTGCTGACAGGGCTCTATCTGCCCAGGAAAAGGGACTCTGGATGCCCCCTCCTTCCATCATTCCCACTCTCCCTGAGGCTGATTCCAGCTTCAAAGAAGGAAACTTGGGAATTACAGCCCCACGCACCTGCAGGATGGCACGGAGGAGATTTTGGGGCAGCGCGGAGCCAGGGCAGACGGGTTTGAGTGGGAAATTAGAGAGGAAATTCTTCCCTGGGAGAGTGGGAAGGTCCTGGAATGGCATTCCCAGGGAATTAATCCCTGGAAGTGTCCAAGACCTGTTTGGATGAGGCTCGGAGCAACCTGGGATTTTGGAAGGTTGGAAGTGGCAGGGGGATGGAATTTCAAGAGCTTCAAACCCCCTTCCAACCCAAACCCACTCAACAATTCCACCTTTTCTTATCCAAGTTTTCTCCTCCCGAAGCGCCACCGAGCCCAGGGAAGAGGGAGAAAATCCCATCCAGCAAAAACAACCGCGCCAAACCCGCTCCTGGTGCCGCCGAGCCCGACGCCCACCTCCTTCCACGGAGAGATCCCATCATTCCTTCATCTGCCATCTCCCACCATCCCTCCGGGGGCTCCTCAGGACACTCCAGGGCCACCTTCTCCCTCCTCTCTCCGCTGACGTCGCATCCACCCCAAAGGGGTCCAATTTGGCGGGTGATTCCCAAATCCGAGAGCGAGCCTCCGCGCGCCTTTCCCGAGGAGATGGAGTCTCCAGAGGGCCTGGCAGAGAGCCCTCCCCTCCGGAGCCGTGTGGGTGACGGAGCTGCCCTCCCCGATCCGGCCTCCCCCGGGATTTTGCAACAGAAAGGAACCACAGAGAAGTTTTCCCCCGGCTTTTTTAAGGAGAGTTTAATTAGTCGGGAGATGGGAAACACGGGGTTGCTTTTTTTGGTGGTGCCATTTGGGGTTTTCTCTTTTTGTTCACTTTTTTTTCTCCCACTCCGGAAAGTTTCCCATTTTCCTATTTCAGGGCTTCTCCGAGAACCTAAATGAAGTCATTACAACCAGGAGGGGACCCCATGAGTTATTCCCTAATCCTGATATTTAAGACAAGACCGGCCTCAGATCTGCCATTTTTCAGGAAAAAAAAAAAATAGAGGGAAGTTCTGAACTCACAGCTGCAGCAAATGGTTCAGGAAAGCTCCAAAAATAAAAAAAAATTGTGATAGAAAGACTTGATAGGAGCAGAGGTTCCCCTGCCAAGCCACAAGGTGAACTCCATGCAAGGTAAAATCCTGTTTTCCCCAAGGAAAAGCACTTTGGAAAAGACCTGGAAAGCCTCAGAGCCATGGAGAAGATCAAATTTGGGATTTGAATCCTAAATATTTAATAGCTCAGGCAAGGAGTCCAGAAGTGACACCGTGTAATCCATTTTTAATGTATTCTTCTTCCT
Source organism: Poecile atricapillus (assembly GCF_030490865.1). Classification (NCBI taxonomy): domain Eukaryota; kingdom Metazoa; phylum Chordata; class Aves; order Passeriformes; family Paridae; genus Poecile; species Poecile atricapillus. The sequence goes on along the minus strand of NC_081250.1, from coordinate 152,958,186 downwards.
GATGTCTCTTTCCACCTAAAAATTTTTCGGAGTGACAATTTATCCGGAGTGGTTTAATATGAAATTAAAATTACGGCAGGGGAGGGATTGGGAGTTTAAGGATTCTCTCAGCTGGAAGGAGCCGTGGCATAAATGAATTATTTCCTAAAAAAGGCTTTTTTTATTCCTTCCAGGCAGAGAAATTCCATGGAGTCAATACCGGCCTGGATTAGACATGAGATTTATGGATTTATCCTAAAAAAACGGTTCCAAGGAGATAGAAGGAAAATGTGTTTGATGAGGGTGGGGACGTGCTGGAATGGAATTCCCAGAGAAGCCGTGGCTGTCCCATCCCTGGAAGTGTCCAAGGACAGGTTGGAGCACCCTGGGATAGTAGGAGGTGCCTCCACCCATGGAAAAGGGTGGAACAGGATGGGCTTTAAGGTCCATTCCCACCCAAACCATTCCATGATTATCCAAGCACGATTCCAGAAGGTACTTCCAGGAAGAGCAGTTTATCAATCCGGTCTTCCAGGCCTCAAATTTGGTCACAGAACCATGGAATGGTTTGGGTGGGAAGGGACCTTCAAGATCCTCTTGTTCCCAAGGGCAGAGACATCTTCTCCTATCCCAGGTCGCTCCAAGCCCTGTCCAACCTGGCCTTGGATACTTCCGGGGATCCAGGGGCAGCCACAGATTCTCTGGGAATTCCAGGGCTGCACCACCCTTCCAGCGAAGAATTTCTTCCCAATATCCCACCTAAATTTCCATTTTCCAACTGGAAAGCCATTCCCTGTGTCCTCTCACTCCATCCCTTGTACCAAGTCCCTCTCCAGCTCTCCTGGAGCCCCATCAGGCACTGGAAGGAGCTCCAAGGTTTCCTTGGATCCTTCTCCAGGCTGGACATTCCCAACCTCATCTGACAGAGGTTGTGACACCGCACTGATATTCCATATCCTGGAAATTCCATGTCCAGGAACTCCTTCCTTGCTGTATTTCTGGCAAAAAAACCCCAACCCAATCCAACAGCAGCAGCTCAACCATTCCAGCTTTTCCTCTGGGAAAAACTTGTGGTGGCGTTTTCCACAGCTTAAAAAGCCTGGAAGGATCTCTGTCTCATTTTATGCAGCCTCAATTCCCCACTTTTCCCTTCTTTCAGGCCGTGTCCTAATCCTGCCGCTTTTCCCCCATGGAAAAACCCAGGAATGCATCCCTTGTGTTCCTGGATTTCATCAATATTGATTAATTGGAATGATTTTACTATCCCTGAAATTCCAGTCTCGGAGCAACACTTGCAACCACTTTTGTGCTTCCAGTTTTCTTCAACTCATCAAAAAAAAAAAAAAAAACTTGGGAAAAGTCACTCCGAATAATGTCTCCGCTTCCCAAACCATCCAACTGGGAAAAGCCTGACCTACTTGGCAGAAGCGTGGAGAGCCTGAGCTCTTCTCTTTATTTTATTTTATTTTTTTACTTTTTATTTCTTTTTAATGATTTAAGAGAATCCAAACGGGAGGCGCTGGAGAGGTGGGAATTCCGCAAAGTCATTAGGAGACCACCAGAGGGTTTGGAAGCCCCTTATCCTTGTTTTTCCCTCTAATCCAAATTCCCTCCATCAATTTGCTAAAATAAGGAATTTTACACTGGGTTTTGACAGTTCCTGTGGCTTCAGGATGAGGAGAGGAATCCCGAGGAAAGGGCAACCAGCAGGAAAATCAGGAGAGAAATTAATCAGGAAACACAAAAAGTAGATGGAAAAAAAAAATAAAAGGAGAGGCCTTTTAGGAAAAGGAAAAAGGAAGGAAAAGACCTGGAATTTGTTCCTTTTTTGGTCCATCCTAAAACAACTGAGAGGAAGCAGAAGGAAAAATCCTGGGATAGGATGGGGTGAAATGGAATGGGATTCCTTCTCATCCTGGAGAAGAAAAGGATCCAGGGAAACCTTGGAGTCCTTTCCAGTGCCTGAAGAGGCTCCAGGAGAGCTGGAGAGGGACTTGGGATAAGGAATGGAGGGACAAGACACAGGGAATGGCTTCCCACTGCCAGAGGGCAGGGAGAGATGGGATATTGGGACAAAATTTTTCCCTTTGAGGGGCTGGAATGTAATTCCCAGAGAATCTGTGGCTGCTCCATCCCTGGAAGTGTCCAAGGCCAGTTTGGAGCAACCTGGGATAGTGGAAGGTTGGGCGGTGGAATTCCATGATCCTTTACTTCCCTTCCAACCCAAATTCCATGATTCCACGATCCTACCACATCCCTCTCTTCATCCACATGGAAAGCGGGGGGGTGGTAATGACATAACCTCATCCCAGTTATCCACAAAAACGAGATGAGGGACAATCATTAATCCCATAAAACTCTAATACTGAGCCACAGATTTGTAGATGCAAATAGGTCACGGAACGATGCAGCACCTCGTAATTCCCAGTGGGAACAGAGGGGGTGGGATAAACAGGAATCTGCTCTTTTCCGGGGAGAATTTGGCTCCTTGCACTCAAATCCCTCCCGAGGAGCTGAATTCCTCCAGGAAATTCATCCTGCAGCAACAAACAGGGAGAGATTTGGATCCTGTGGATGGAGAGCTGGGATGAAAGGCCAGGAAATTGCAGAGTGCTGATCCTGCTTCTCCCGGAGTGAGGAATCTTTTTGGCAACTTGAGCTTCCGGGGTGAAGGACGGTCCTTCAAGATGAATAACTCGAAATAACGGCACAGAACGTGGCAAATTTAGCAGGTTTTTGTCCAACTCCAAGTCAGCTGTCTGCAGTAATTACAGAGACATCAGGGAATTTGGGATTTGTCAGCGGGATTGAAGATGGGAGAACGTTGCTTGGGAAAATGTCTTGATTAAACTCCGCGAAAATCCTGCAAAGATCCTGCAAAAAGAACAGGATCTTTGTGGGGTTTTGGGGGTTCTGGCCCAGGGTTTTTGTTCTGGTCTTGGACACTTCCAGGGATGGGGCAGCCACAGATTCTCCTGGAATTCCGTTCTAGTGGAATTCCCACTCTCACGGAGAATAATTCCTTCCCAATATCCCATTTTCTCCTGCCCTCTGGCAGTGGGAAGCCATTCCCTGCATCCTGTCCCTCCATTCCTTATCCCAAGTCCCTCTCCAGCTCTCCTGGAGCCCCTTCAGGCACTGGAAGGGGCTCTGAGATCTCCCTGGATCCTTCCCTTCTCCAGGCTGGACATTCCCAGCTCTCCCAGCCTGGCTCCAGCCCTTGGAGCAACTCCATGACCTTCTCTGGATCTGCTCCAGCAGCTCCAGGTCCTTCTCATGCTGGATCCTGGAGCTGGACGCAGAATTCCGGGTGGGATTTCACTGAAATGGGAAAGATGGGCAGAATTCCCCCTTTTCCTCCTCACACCGTGAGATCCAAACATTTTGCTGGATGACCAGCAGAGATCAGCTTGAACTTCACCTAACCCAGGACTGGATCAAACTCCTGGAATCTCAAAACTTGGAATTGCAGCAGCAACACGAGAGTGGGAACGGCAACAAATCAAAGCCTGGAGTTAAATTTCCATCAACACCCAAATACCTCGAAGTTCAGGGTCACGGTGTCAACCCACTTAAGCGTGGCCTAAAATAGTTAAGAAAGAGCTGAATCTGCACCTGAATCCTCCTGACCTTCATCCCATCCCATTAATTTCATCCTGTCTCATCCATTAATTTGGATCGCTCCCAGCGTTTCATACTTGATCTCCAGGGAAGATAATTTGCTGTGTGAGCCCTGCTATCAAATCCCAGGCACTGAACATGGATTTGGGACAGGGAGATTCCAAGAATTCCCCAGGGATAGCCATTCCCAGTGAGGAATGTGCAGTTTCTTCCTGGAGAGGCCCACCAGAAATTGTGGATTAATAGGAAAAACAACAAAACCGGGAAAAACGGGCAAACTTTTTGATGTGAGCAACAGAGGGAATGCGGAGATTCCTCCACTTGGCAAATCTCAACTGGTGGAACGAGTTTTCCCAGTCCAGCTCAGGCTTGGTGGATCAAGGAAAGGGTCAGAATTGCTTCCAAAATATTTATGTAATGATTTTAATGAAGGCAATAAGAATTCTATGCACAGATCCGATATATTTTTTTGGAGACAATGATTTTTTCCTCAAAAGCCTGGAAATATTTTCTGGAAAGCAAGCCTTTGAGTTTTCCTGATAATTCCTGATAAATAAATTTCCTGATAAATCCTTTCCATGATTAAATGGGATCTACGAGAGCTGGAGAGGGAATTCACTTTGGAAAAGTGATAGGACACAGGGAATGGCTTCCTACTGCAAGAGGGTGGGTTGAGGTGGAATATTGGGAAGGAATTCTTTCCTGGGAGGGTGGTGGATGCCTAAATCCACACCCCTAAAAGGGATTTTCCCCTGGAACCACCTCACATCTTGTTGGAACTGAACCACTTAAAAAAAATAATATTCTGTAATATTTACAGAGCAGAAGTGGAATTGGGAGAGGTCAGAAACTGCTTGGCCACCCAAGGGGAGATGATTTTATTCATTTCTGTGACGTTACTTCAGGCCCTGGTGGCTGCCGAGCGTCGTTCCCCGCGGAAATTCCAAGGGAAAACTGCATCCGTGGATGGCATCGCCCCTGAGGAAAACGAGCTTTTATCAACACCCACGACGGCGTCAGCGAGTGGATCTCGAGTTTTTTATTATGCAAAAAATGCATCATTCTCTGATTCCACAGGGGTTGTGCTCTCCACGGCAGAGCTTTATCCGTTTCCAGAATTTTATTTCCAGTTTAGCATCGGGAATTAAGCACGTACCATGGGATGAGTGGGAAGAAGCAGAAGTATAAAGAGTTGGAAGAAATCACGTTTTGGAGGAACCCAGGGAAGCTGTGACTGTCCCACCCCTGGAAGTGTCTAAGGCCAGGTTGGACGGGGCTTTGGAGCAACCTGGGATAGTGGAAGACGTCCATGCCCATGGAACAGGAATGGGATGAGATAGTCTTGAAGATCCCTTTCCAGCCCAAACTATTCCACCATTTCCCCACCCTGGATTTCTATATCCTAAGGAAGCCCAAATTTCCTTGGATGATTTAAAGGGGAAAAAACAGCGCCAGCCATGCTTCCGGTCTGCTTCCCACCCAGTTCTGTCTCCCAGCATTATTTATTTTATTTATTTTCCATTTTTCTCCAAGGAAATCTTTTTCCTGAACCAGCTGGGGGAGGGCCCACTTGAATTTGCTTTCTGGAGGGACTTCATTTGGAGGTTCTCTCCAAAATTTGCCTTAAAGTGGGACAAACGTCTCCTATAGAATAACTACAAACATCAAATTTAGAGGTGAGACAATTCCCCTCCTGATTAAAAAAATCCAGGAAGCAACTTGGCCAGATGAAGAAGCAGGAGATTTCCCAAACTGGGGGCTCTTGGCTTCAAAGAGAGAAGTTGACAACTGGAAAAGCAGGAAAATCTCCTTAATGGCTCTTCCAACCACAAGTTGTGGCGTCCCCTGGGTCCTGATGCTATCAGGGCTTCAGATATCCACGGGAGGGTTGTGTTATCCTGGTTTAATTCCCTGGCTTTGGTCTGGCCGGGCAATTACAGGAATTTTGCAAACACTTAATCCTTAAATGAACTCGACTCTGGGTTTAGCTTCCCGCAGAGCCCGGCGGGCGCCTCTCAAAGAGGCGATCCGTGGAGGAGCCGGTTGGATCCAATCATGCCGGGATGGAGCCAAGCACTCCAGGAAAAATAAACAACCTGATGCCATTAGGCCTCCGCCCGCTCAACGCAACCCAAAGGCCGGGAGAATGAATGGAAGCATTGGGGTGAAACCTCACCCCCCGTGCAGGCGGGGATTATCCAAAGCTGCCAGACAGGATCCAGGTCCTGCTTCCAGCCTTCCCGAAGACACAGCGAGGGATAAAACAGCCCCATCCCATTTTCAAGAGGATCAGGAATTTTGAGGACACAAACACAGCCACTTCCGCTAGGCCGCGGCCTTGTTTGGGATGTGATAAATCCCTGGAAAGAAAGAAAAACCTGGCTTTGGCTGGGAACTAATCTGCTTTCGTAAGAATCAGTGCACCAGACAGGATCCAGGTCCTGCTTCCCAAAGAGGCAGGGAGTGATAAAACAGCCCCATCCCATTTTCAAGAGGCTCAGGACCTCCGAACTTCCGCTAGGCCGCGGCCTTGTTTGGATGTGATAAATCCCTGGAAAGAAAGAAAAACCTGGCTTTGGCTGGGAACTAATCTGCTTTGATAAGAATCAGCGTGGGAACTGGAAGCTCCAGTAACAACCAGTCAAAGTCTATTTGTACAAGACATCCCTGCCAGGGATCCATAGGAGAACTGACACCGGGAAGTCTGCGGAGGGAAAAATCTCCATTAATGCGCTCGTTTCAGCAAATGAGGGTCAGGGGAAAAGCAGTTTCAGCAGTTTCATAAAGCTCTGTCTAGAAACTGTTGTCTCACTGGATGTTTTTATCATGGAATTATGGGTTTTGGATGGCAGCAATCGTGATGGCGAGGCCAATACCTGATTATTTGGAAATGGGATGATTTTTGCAGCCAAATGCAGGTCTCGCTCTGGGCGTCCATCCAAGGCTTTACCACGAGCTTGGGTGAACTCCAGGTTGTTTTCTCATTTGCACACCTGTATAGCCATGGAATCCACCCTTCCACCCCCCTTTAGTATGGAATTCTGACTGATCAGGCCCTTCCATTTGAAAGAACATTAATTCCTTCAGGTAGATTTAAAGGGCAAAAACCCAGACAACATGATAACTACAACTAATTAGAAATTTTATTTAGTTTATCCCCATTTCTTTAGACCTTTTTTATCCAAATCCAAGTTCTTCAGAGCAACTCCTCTACGACATTTGAGGTGCGAGCCCTGAGCTCTGCACCTGGAATTCCACATCCAATTAACACCAACTTCCTTCCACTGCAGCTCTTTGGCTGTTATGAATAAAAATCCGGATAATTCCTGAGGCAGACAATGATATTCCAGCTTTACCACCCGCAGCTCCGGGACGCATTTCATTAGGAACTCACAACATCGCCTGCCTTTGAGCCGATTATTTTCTTGTCGGAGTCATATTCCCGCTCGGAGCTGAGCACGCGTCAGAAAAATACTCAGATGGGGTTTTCAGGGATGATTTTTTGCCCTTTTAGAAGCAAATCACCTCAGATTAGGATACCGAACAAGATAAGGCTGAGTGACTCATTGGAGATGGCCTGGGAGAGCTGGGAATGTCCAGCCTGGAGAAGCCAAGGATCCAGGGAGACTTCAGAGCCCATTCCAGTGCCTAAAGGGGCTCCAGGAGAGTTGGAGAGGGACTTGGGAGAAGGGATGCAGGGACAGAACACAGGGAACGGCTTCCCACTGTCAGAGGAGAGGAATATACGGGATATTGGGAAAGAATTCTTCCCTGGGAGGGTGGTAAGGGGTTGGAATGTAATTCCCAGAGAAGCTGTGGCTGCCCCATCCCTGGAAGTGTCCAAAGCCAAGCTTGAGCAACCTGGGATGGTGGAAGGTGTCCCTACCCACGGCAGGGTGTTGGAATGGGATGACCTTGAAGGTCCCTTCCCACCAAACCATTCCGTAACTCCACATTAATTCCAAACGTGATGTGACACAACCCCAGCCGAGTTGCTGCTCCTGAACAACTTTGGATTCTTTTCTCCCCGAAAACAGCCTCCCAAAAAAAATCACTTTTGACAACACACAAAAACAACAGGGCTGGCTCTCAAGAAACAACCGATCTCCATCTGAATTTTAGGCATTTTTGACACGATCTCTCCGCTGTCAGAAATCAATCCCGGCTCCTAATGATTCATCCCGCTCTCCCGTAGCGATTGCTTTGATGTTTTGTTATTCCCTAAAATCCTCCCCACTTTTCCTTCCGCAACGCCGCAACTTTTTGATCAACAAACTCATCAGAGGCGCCGTCACGTGCTTTAGAAGTGCCCTCAGGTTCTAAAATAAGAATTTTATCTTCAAAACCAAGGATATATTGAAATTCCACGATAATTTCAGGAGGCTCCAGCATCAGGTGATACAAATAAAAAAGTCCTTCAGATTCCTGCTCTGCACTGAGGTTTTGAAACTTCAAATCCTGTTTGGGGTGTGTTTTGTGAGCCTGGAATTCCACAAAAAATCACGTATTTAGGTCCAAATCGTATCAGTTATTTTTCAAGCCCCTCCCATCACTATCCCAAGGTTCCCCCTGCTCTTTATTATCCATATCCAAAATTCTCCGGAGCGAGGCTCTGACGGATAAATCGCTGTTTATTTCCCTGTTAAGTTATGAATTCATAAACAATTCCTCTGCTCTACCCCGGCGAGGGAGCTGCGTGGAATTAACAGGAAATGGGGTTGGGATTCAAGAGGAAAACTCAAATAATCAAGCGCGAGTTTATTGTGAACTTCAAATTACCCCAGACATTCCTAAAGCGCTGGAAATTTCAGAGCTGTGGCTCCGCAGGGAAAATCAGGGCTGTGTCCTTCATCCCCTGCATGGAATAAAAGCATCCTCTTCCTCACCTGCCTCTGGGATATGTGGAAATTTAGGACGATCCATTCCCTGGCGCTGAGCAAGGATTCAAATCTCTCAGAAAAGAAAATGAAAAGGTCTCAAAATGGGGGGGAAAAAAGTTGATGTGAAACTGTCAAAGCACTGCATGACTCAAATTTAGATTTTTTTTTTTTTTTTGGTCAATTAGGCAGTTTGGACTCTTTTTCTTTTTTTTTTTTCTTTTTTTTGCCAGTTTTTAATTTATTTATGGAATAATTAGGTAGGGATAAAATGATTAAGCAGTGGTGAAAATTCTCTTCCTGAAGTTATAATGAAAAATGTGGAAGAAACCCATGAGCAGAGCCTTGAACTCTGTTCTGGCCCTTCGATATCTGAAAGCAGCATAAATTTTCTTATTTTAAAGCCAACTTCATTTTTAAGGTCGGCCTTTAATTACAATTATTTCCTTTAACCTTGACAGCTTCCCATTTTATTCGATATTATTGGATATTAGCTGGGAGAGCTCTTCATCTCACCCTAGGAAGTTACAAAGTAGTTCTCAGAGAGTGCAATAAAACTCCATTTCCAATTTAAATCCAGTTTTCGAAGGGGAATTGTGCGCCCACACTTCCGCTCCTGCAGATAATCAGGAGCTGCTTCTCCTATAAAGGACATTCCTGTAAGGAATGGTGGAAAAAACCCAGAATCCTAGAATGGTTTGGAACCACTGGATCATCCAGTTCTTGGATTTTTCCTGCCATTTTTCCATGCTTTCTACAATCCCAGGCTGCTCCAAGCCCTGCCCAACCTGACTCTGGACAATTCCAGGGAAAGGGCAGCCACTGCTTCTCTGGGAATTCCATTCCAGCCCCTCACCACACAGGGAAAAATTCCTTCCCAATATCCCAATAAATGAAATATTTTTCCAGTCCAAGCCTCTCTCCGGCTCACACGGATCCTCAGGGTCACCTCTGGCTCGATTTATTCTGGAAGCCATTAACTCGAGGATCCACGTGGGCCTCTCCAATCGTTCTCCACAGAAATGAAAACAAGAAATAAAATCAAGGAATTGAAAGGCAGCAATTCGAGCACCAACTGCAAAGTTCTGACACATCCAAATCATGGAATTCAGTTGTTTCTTGGTGAAGATGGGAGACTCCCTCCCCAGGCAGGAACAGGTCTGTACTTTTCTGGCTGTGGCAACGGTTTATGGAATGTTTTGGGTTGGATGGGGCCTTCAAATCATCCAATTCCATGGGCAGGGGCACTTTCTGCTATCCCAGACTGCTCCAAGCCCTGTCCAACCTGGCTTTGAACATTTCCAGGGATGGGGCAGGCAAGGATTTCCTGGGAAAACTGCCGGGGTCCTTTCTCTTGTTCCAAACTCATCTCCTGCTCACTCCTGCAACATTCCTAATTCACAGCCTGAAAAGTTTTGAGTCCTTCTGGATTCACTGAACCATCATCCTCCTGAATCCACAAACATCCCACTCCTTAATCACCCAACCTTTCCATAACTGGAGCAGCTCCAGCCTTCTCACAGTTGTTGCCATCCCTTATCCAGACAAATCCCTAATAATTATCTAAGAAAAAGGCAACTTGTTGGGGTTTGTCTACAGCATGAACATCCAATACAAACATGTTTCTCTGGAATCTGATTTATCTCCGTTTCAGCTCAAAACCACAGTTCAACCTCAGTCCTCCACATAAAAATCAGCTCCAGAGGATTCCTCTCAGTGGATCCACAGAGGAGGCACCGGAAACTTCCCAAAATACACAATGGGAGAGCTCCTGACTGAGTAGGATGAGCTGGAAAAGCTCCCACACCCCTAAAAACTGAGTCCTGCATCCTAAAAGAGCTTTTTTCATGGAATGAGATAAAACTTGAGGCTTGCAGGAACCTCTGGAGGTCACCTAATCCAACCTTCCTGCTCACGGAAGGCCCATCCAGAGCGGATGGATCAGGATTGTGTCCGGTTGGAATCTGGGTATCTCGAGGATAGAGATTCCATGAGCTCCCCAAATTACTCGTGAACCTTCCACCACTTTCTCCACAGATGAATGACAGAAAAGTATTTACACCTTGAGCTTCAAAGCACCTGGAACAACTTCCAGAGGGACCTTCAAGGAAGGAACTTGGGAGGAATGTTGGAAGGAACTATGGAATGGTTTGGTTTGGAAGAGACCTTAAAGATCAACCAGATCCAACACCCAGGGATTGTGGTGTTACATGGGAATTGTTGTGTCACACAGGACACCAGGAGCAATTGTAGAATGACAAAACCTGGAGCAAATTTAGGAAATTCATGGAGTTAGGAAAATCCAAGACCAGATTTGGGACAAAACGAGCAGCTTGGATAAATGTCACCTTTGACAGGCCTCAAAAATCCAACCCACAGAATATTTCCTCCCAAATCCCCCAAAGATAAAGGAAGTCAGGGCTAGATTTCCCTTTTTTTTTTAGGGAATCCAACAGACTGAGAATTTTAATTCCCGCTTCCACAGAATTCCCAGCAGTTCAGAGACACCTCTTTTATCCTGTCCTGGGGTTTTCACTCCCATGAGGAGCCTCCCACCCAGCTCAACCACCACGATCCTCCCTCCTCTCCCTGGATTCCGGTCAGAACTCGGGCCCAGGAAATGAAAGGACTATTGTGAAACTCCCTGAAAACATCTGGCTGAGCACCCATCCCCTCAATGCCCGCCTTGTTCCACCCGCCACATCCCAGGATGAGCCATTCCAAGGGGGTGAGGCAATCTCGGAGGGGTTCACAACTTTAAACTTTCATTTCTCCAGCTGAGACCCAGGATAAATTTCGAGTCCTCAAGCAAGAGCTGAGCCACAAATTTTAACTTTTCCACAGACCCTCAACCCAAATTCCTGTTTGTTTTTTTTTCCCCGTCCCAGTTTAACCTTTCACCTGGAACAACTGAAATGTTGAGAGGATGAGGAATCAAATATTCAGGAGGGCCTTTTGTCTCCTCCTCGTTGCTGATCAGTGTTAATCATCACCATGCTGACGATTTAGAGAGGCCGGGATGGGGTTGTTTGTCTGTCAGCTGGGAAGTACCAGTTGGACAAAGGGAGAGCAGGATCTTGGGAACATCAGGGATAAAGTTACGGCTGTTGCTCGGCCGCCTCTTTATCTTGAGAGGAACTAATTCAGACCTTTGTTGAAAAACAGAGATGCCCAGGGAGGGGGAATTAAACCCAACTCCAGCAGAACCAGGCTGGTGCCTCCAAATTCCTTGTGTTTTCCTTCTTGGAGCTCCCCAGCTGAGCCTGAACACTCTGAGGTGCCATCATTGTGAAACTGCTTTTAAAAAAAATGGGAGTCAAAGGAATTTTCTGTGGCCCTAGAACTGAATTCACATCCAAAGCTCATATTTGGGACAAAACAAGGATTTGGGACAAATATCAGCTTTTAAGTGGCTCAAAAATGCAACAAATTCAATTATTTACCCAGAAGTCTCCCCAAAATCATGGAACAAGACCCAAAACCTGCTCTCCCAGCAAAACTTTGACATCCTTTGATCCGTGACCAGCTTTTCCATCTTTTTAGGCCAGGAACGAAGGTTGGAAGGTGACGCCACCCAAAAATCAACCCTCGATCCAAAAGGAGATGTTCCGTGGCATTTGAGATGTAGGGATGTGGTTTAGTGTGGGCAGTGCTGGGCTCTGTGGAACTGGAGGGCTTTTCCAATCATGATTCCATGATTTCAGGAATTTCCAGGCTGAATGCTGTGCTCAGATTAAGTCACCAGTAACAGGGACAATGGATATAGCTGGGAATCATGGAATATCCTGAGCTGGAAGGGACCTATGAGATCAACCAGACCCAGACCCCAGGTATTACTGTGATACATGGAAATTGCTGTGTCACATGGGACACCTGTAACAGGTGTAGAATGACAAATCCAGGAGCAAATTCAGGAAATTCATGGAATTAGGAAAATCCGAGACCAGATTTTGAGGTCCCACTGTCCCTGCCAGTAAATTTCACCCAGAATCTGGGTTATGTGGATCATTTAAGTTAGGGACTCTGTCCCATCCCATCCCATCCCATCCCGTCCCATCCTGTCCTATCCCATCCTGTCCCGTTCCACCACCACCATCAAGTGCCACAGAAATTCAGTAAATACCCAAAAATGGGGTTTAGTCCTTAAAACCAAGGGGCTAAACACAGTTTGCACTACAGAAGCGTTTAGCAAAGCCAGGGATGAGACCTAAACCATCCGAGAGGTCTCCCAGTTTTTCTGGAGGATTCCTTCCTCCTTCTGACTTTGCAAGTTGAAGGATTGACCTTGGGAAAAAGAAAGCCTGGAAAAATCTCTTCCCTAGGGCAGATTCTGGATTTAAAGAATGATTTTCCAAGGTTTTCAGTATCAATGGAAAAGGGCTGAGAGAAGGGGACGTGGCTGATGCTTCCCAGTGCTGAGATCCAAGTTTTACCCAGAGTCATTCCATAAAATTCCAAATATTCCCACCAGGGATGAAAAGAAGGTTTCCATAAATAAGGGGAGTTTTGCTTTTACAACTGGAGACACTGAAAGCATGGAATCGTTAATTAAATAAAATCATGGAATGGTTTGGATTGGAAGGGACCTTCAAGATCGTGGACTTCCACCACCCCTGCCTTGGGCAGGGACATCTTCCACTATCTCACATTGCTCCAAGCCCTGTCCAACCTGGACAGGGATGGGACATCCACAGCTTCTGTGGGAATTCCATTCCAGGGCCTCACAGGGTGGAATTCCTTCCCAACTTCCCATCTTTAAAGATCTGAAACCATTCCCTGTGTCCTGCCCCCTCATCCTCAGAATAATTTAGGTTGAAAGAGAACTCGAAGATGCCCCAGCTCCAAACACCAACCCTCGAGAGCCACCCACTCTTCCTCACGTTTGGGACCAGAAAGAAAATTCCCAAGGGTTCCTCCCGAGCCAGCAGGTCACGGGAGCCGCAACAGCTTGTGGACGACAAATCCCGTTTTCCTGAGGGGAAAAATGTTCCTGTTGGCTCCTCGGGAAAACTGCGATGCCGATGACAAGAGGGCACCGTATTTTTAGAAAGCCCACGAGGACTTTTATCACTTGTTCTAAATTTTATCTTCAACTCCGGTTCACCCAGCTGGGAGATGCTACTCCATGGAAGCACGGATCGGGTGGGATGTGGCAGAATTCCTGCCGGGTGCTGCGGATTTGAAGGATTACTCACAGAGAAACACCAAGTGATTCATGTTTGTCCTTCTAGAAAAGGAATTTTTTTTGTCTCTTTCCCGTTCCTGCACGCCTAGGACAACGTGTCCATGGAGATCTCATGGATTAACGCTTCCTGCTTGTCAGAACTTCCGTCCAAAATGTTGGACTGGAATCCTGGGGGAGAATTGGGACTAAAAAAAGAACTGGATGCTAACTGGGAATATGTCAATCACATTGGGAGAGAAACCTGGAGGAAAGGAGCCTGTCCAGAGATGGGAATGGAGCTGAGAAGGGTCTGGAGAACCAGGAGAGGCTGAGGGAGCTGGAGAGGCTCATCCTGGAGAAAAAATGGATCAAAAGGATCCCAAGGTGAATCCAGGTGGGGGGTCAGGATCTGATCCTAGGAAACAAGGGACAGGATGAGAGGAAACGCTGTGCCAGGGAAGGTTTAGATTGGATTTTAGGGAATATTCCTCCTGGAAAGGGCTTTCCAGCTTGGAATTTATGGCAAACAGGGAGTTTGTGGTCTCTGGAAGGAGGGCAGGAACTCAGGACAAGGATGGTGGGAGGTTGGTCAGGGAGAAAATGGGAAAAGACGTAAATCCCAGCTGGAATGAATCCGGGTTCTTGCAGCTAAAAGACAATGGAAGATGTTCCCATGGATCCATGGAAAATGGGGCAGAGGGGAATCTCCACCCTCAGTAGGATGGACAAAGGGAAAGGGGACAAAGGATGAGGGAAAGGCTGAGGCACTTCCTGATTTCTTTCCCTTGGCTGGGAAGGGATTTCCAGAGAGCATCTGAGGGAGCTGAGGGGCTCATCCCAGAGAAAAGGGGGATCAGAACTCTCCTGGAATTCTCACCCCGCAAGAAATTGAAGTCTTTCAGAATTCCCAACCCAACAATAGGTCAAGCTCCTGATGAATTCCCAACCCAACAAGATGCTGAGCTTCTCCTGAATTCCCAACTCCACAAGAGGTTGAGCATCTCCTGAATTCCCAACTCCACAAGAGGCTAAGCTTCTCCTGAATTCCCAATCCCACTAGAGGTTGAGCTGTCCCGGAATTCCCAACCCCACAAAAGATCGAGCTGTCCCGGAATTCCCAGCCCTACAAGAGATTCAGCACTCCCAGAATTCCCAACCCCACAAGAGCAGCCTCAATCCCAGGAAAGGAGGGTGCTGGCATTTTTCCAGTACTTTGAGCCTTCCCGAGAAAACACCCACCTCTGTCCCAGTCCTCACAACATTTATTTGTTCCCCGTATTTCGGCTCCTGTGACATCATCCCATGGTTCTTACATCAAAGGGAGAGAAAGGAGGAGTAATAAAAGGAATATTCATCCCTAAAGGTTGACAGGGCAGGAAAACCCACTCGCCTGGTGGATTCCAGGAAAGCGTAGGAAGAGCAGTGAAAATGTTAAAGTTGATATTCATTGATTTCCTGCCGGGAGCCCGGTCCCTTTACAACAATAATACTTGTCACACTGTTTTTTAAAATTCCCTGACCGCTTCCCGGAGTTACTCTGGGCAAAGGTGGGAATTTTAGTTCAGGAAAACATGATTTGCTTCACCTGCACCAAAAAAAAAAAGGTGATTTTGAAAGAGTCAAAGTGAAATATTTAGGATGTGTTAAATTAAAAGGCCATGGATGGTGACTCCACCACACTCCGTGACCCCTTTTCTCAGTCATCCCTTGGGAGGGATGGATTTGTCAATAAATTCTTAGTCAGAAAGAGCCACAAAATCGTGTTACAAAAGCCACATTACAAAACATTCCCAAAAAAAACCAGGGAGTGGAGCACGGCCCAGTCCACAAGCGGGACACCACAACTTTGCTCATTCCCAGAGATTATTGTTAAACCCTTCTTAATTAGGGCTTTACTCTGCTAATTCCATTTAATAAAATTAAAGTTTCAATTTGGTCCTGGACCTCATGAAAAGGAGGTTGGGGGAAGTTGTTTCCATCCCTTGGAAAATGCAAATACAGCTTTTGGACCTAAGGGTTGGGAATGCCAGGACAACGGATGGAGAGGGGGTTTACATGGGATATTGGGAAGGAATGCCATCCTGTGAAGGTGGCGAGGCACTGGAACGGAATTCCCAGAGAATTTGTGGCTGTCCCATCCCTCGAAGCATCCAAGGCCAAGGTGGACCCAACCCAAACCATTCCACCATTCCATGATTCCGTGGCTTGCTCAAAGCCTGCCATACCGGTTGCTCGTTAGCTGCTCCGGAGCTAACGAAGCATCGCCACTCGTCAAGGCTTGTGCGTGCAAAATCCACCAGGCACGGAGAGAAATTCCCAAACCAACAGGAGCCAGCCAGGAGCCCTCACTCCAACAGAATTTTAGGACGCAGCTGCCGTGTCTCCGGCAGCAGGGAAACGCAAGGGATGATTAAAGCTGCTGCAGAGTGATTTTAATGATCTCTGAGTAATCCATTAAAGCACCACATTAGGACAGCTCCTTCCTTTTAGGGCCACCTGGAATCTTGGAGGTTCAGGAAAAGCTCAGGATTCAGGAAAACCAAGGATTCTCATTCTGGTTTTCCAACCAAATCTCTGTTTTCTCACCTTGAATATCATCTAAAAAGCAGTGCTGAACTTTCCAGCTGAAGAGACGGCTCTGTGTTGTTAATAGTTGGAATTTATGACTTTGGAGGTCTTTTCCAACCAAAATAATTCCACGCTCAACAAGAACAGCAGTGATATTTTGGTTAAGAGGAAGTTTGGCATCGTTATCCCTCAATGGGAGATGTCACTTGGATTCTCCTCCCTCCACTAATTAAAATTCCTATAAATTAAAATTAAATTAGAATGACATTAAATTCCTTCAAAAACGTACCAAGTTCAACAGGACCCCTCAGAGAAATGCTGCTGTTATAATTTCAAATGGAATCATGGAATGCTTTGGGTTGGAAAAGACATTCAAGATCATCTCGTTCCAACCTCTCTGCACCATCCCAGGTTGCTCCAAGCCCCATCCAATCTGGCCTTGGACACTTCCAGGGATGGGGCAAGCACAGATTCTCTGGGAATTCCATTCCAACCCATCACCACCCTCACAGGGAGGAATCCCTTCCCAATATCCCAAATTCCCTCTGTCAGTTTCAACCCTTCCCCTTGTCCTCTCACTCCAGGCCCTTTTCCAACGATTTCAGGCAAATTAAACCTTTCACGGGAAACAAAGGAAGAAAATCCATCGGCCACATCCCTTCCCTCCAGGATCCCACTCTCAGCATCCCGTTACTCCTGGGGGGCTTCATCCAACCCCGGGAAGGGATTCCAAGCCCCTCCACTCTGCAAAAGCCTCTGGAGTGAAGCTCTGCCTAAACCAAATCCCACGGCCACGGAATTCACCTGTCTGGAGGAAAACTGCCCAAACAAAGGGATTGGAATAATCAGGGATGGAATCAGGTGCACTTTAGGGATCCTTCCCAACCCAAACCATTCCGTAAGGATTTAGGAGCACAACCCTCATCTCAGCAGGGAAACTCTTTAAAGGGAATTATCCGGGTTTCCTCCTGGGCCTCCTTTGGCCTGCGCACACCAGGACGCTCCGTGCCTTCCTCTCCTCCTTCCCAGGTTTTGTTATTCCTGGGAAGATTGCTCAAGAACCAGGAGAGGACTCACGTACAGGCTCTCCAGGACTGAAATTATATTTTCCACACCCGAAATCTGGTGTTACTCAAGAGGACTTTGTGACCGGTGGCTGAATTCCCGTGGGTCCCGCTCCCAGGCGGGACAACAACATTTCCCAATTTCCCAGCTGGACACAGACACCTTTCGGAGAAGCCAAGCAAACAGGAATTAAGATTTTATATGAATTTACAAACTATTCAGGGTTGTGGGAACATCAGGAGAGCCGGGAAATCAAATTCACCAACACAGAAAAAAATCATCCCAACAAAATGCTCTCTGGTCCTGAATGAGTCTTGTTCTCCAGCTTCATTCCTTAAGGTTGGATTTGCAACAAGCCAGGGGGAACGGAGAGGGAGCAACGTGTTAAATGATGGGATTAAAACATCAGCACTCAAAGATTTGGGCTGTGGAGATGCAGTGGAATAAATGGGATTGGATTTTATTCCCAGCCTGTGCAGCAAACAGGGAAAAAAAAAAAATCAGAGCATCACAGAAAAGGTCGTGGTAGAGAAAATTATTTTTACAGCATTAAACACCACGGTGGCCACCGGCCAAATTCGATTTTGTTACGGAATCATGGAACGGTTTGGGTTGAAATGGATCTTAAAGCTCATCTCATTCCTCCCCCCTGCCATGGGCAGGGACAACTTCCACTATCCCAGGCTGCTCCAAGCCCTGTCCAACCTGGCCTTGGACACTTCCAGGGATCCAGGGGCAGGCAGAGATCTCTGGGAATTCCATCCCAGCCCCTCACCACCCTCACAACGAAGAATTCCTTCCCAATATCCCATATATCCCTGCCCTCTGGCAGTGGGAAGCCATTCCCTGTGTCCTGTCACTCCATCCCTTGTTCAAAGTCCCTCTCCAGCTCTCCTGGAGCCCCTTTAGGCACTGGAAGGGGCTCTGAGGTCTCCCTGGAGCCTTCCCTTCTCCAGGCTGGACATTCCCAGCTCTCCCAGCCTTATCCAGAGCAGAGGGGCTCCAGCCCTTGCAGCATCTCTGTGGCCTCCTCTGAAATTGCTCCAGCAGCTCCACATCCTTCCAATGCTGGACACTCCAGAACCACGAGTGGACCGTGGTCTGATCCCATTTCCCATAATTCTCAAGGTCAGGGGGATCCTGCCCAAGCAGAAGTTCCCAAACCCTTGGAATCTGCAATTCCAGGGAATAACTGCCCCAGCTCCACAGCCTGGCAACAGCAGCCAGCGGGTTCCCAGAGCAGAGGACATTGACGGCCGTCTCCCACCACTCCAAGCCAGCAGGAAGCTTCCTGGCTGGCGCCATCCCAAAGGAAGAGAGAGGTTTCTGGGATCGTGCCAAAGCCAGCCACACACGGTTGCTTGGAAACCTTTGAAAACTACATTGAAAATTCAGATTTCGATGAAGAGCAGCACAGGCAAAACAAGCCCAAGTTGTGCTTTAAATCCACTTTTTCCTGGAGCCAACGGTGCTGTCACTGCCGTGTTCCTGCTTCCCAAAAATCCTGCAGAGCTCTGCAGGTCACCTTTGGGCCTGAAGGCTTCAAGGTTTTCACAAGTTCAGGAAGCGAAGAGGGACCTGCCCCCAGCAGTGAATCTTTCTAGAAAATCAAAAATCACCCAGTGCAACAATATTTTGATAAAAGAGGGAAAAGAAAGACGTATAGGAAACGCGGAGAAGGAAAAGAATGGAATTCCTGTCGCACGGTGCCGCCCTGGCATCTAATCAGGGAGCCAGATGAAGGCAGCAATCTGTCTCCTTAAAATATGCATATTTTATTTTATTTTTTTTTTCCCTTTCAGTGCTGCAGAACCGTGTTGGAAGGCGCTCGTTAAGAGGCTGCGCCAGGAACGTCCCTCTGCAATCACGAGGGATGGAACGAGCGATTCCATCATTAGCGGGGTTTAATTGCCGGGAGCCAGAGCGCTCCTCAGCATCCGCTGTGGGACTCGGGATGGACCTGAGGACCACAAGGATAAAATCGGGTTTTAGTTCTGAGTTTAAACCCTGCTGTAGCTGCACTGGGGGAGGTCTGGCTCGGGGCTGGCACAGAACGGGCACCGCACGTGGCTTGTGGGGGCCATGGAACACCAGGAGATGGCGGGATCACAGGCACGAGGCCCTTCCAGCCCACCACAAATGGTTCTTCGGGTTGTCTTCTACAACAGGCTCCTCCTCACCTTCCACACTGCACCGTTCCTCACCCTCAACATGGGATCCATCCCCGCCTTCCACATGGGATTGCTCCTCACTTTCCACATAAAATCCGTCCCCACCTTCCACGTGGGATTGCTCCTCACCCTTCGTACTGGAGCCTTCCTCACCTTCCACGTGGGATTGCTCCTCATCTTCCCCTCTGAACCTTTCCTCTCCTTCCACACTGAACCCTTACTCACCTCACACACATGACTCTTCTTCCCCTTTCAAACCAGCCTTTTCCTCACCTTCCACACCAGGTCCTTCCTCACCTTTTACACCAATCAGTCCCCACCGGAGCCTTCCTCACCTTCCACACCGTGTCGGTCCCCACCTTCCACATGGGATTGCTCCTTGCCTCCCACATTGGAGCTTTCCTCATCTTCCACACCAGACTCTTCCTCATCTTCCACATGGGATTGTTCCTCTTCTTCCCCACTGAACCTTTCCTCACCTTCCACACTGAACTCCTCCTCAGGTCACGCACCAGACTTTTCTCTCTTTCAAACGAGACTTTTCCTCACCTTCCATATGGGACTGTGCCTCATCTTCCACACCAGACCCTTCCTCACCTTCCACATAGTCCTTCCACACTGGACCACTCCTCACCTTTCTCACTGGATCATTCCTCAGCTTCCTCACTGGACCATTCCCCACTTTCTACAAGGACCATTCCCAACCTTCCACACCAGATTCTTCCTCACCTTTCACACCAAATTATTCCTCCCCTTCCAGGATGATCATTCCCAACCTTCCACACCACTTTCCACATCAGACCTTTCCTCACCTTCCTGAATGATCATTCCAAATCTTCCACACCAAATTATTCCTCACCTTCCTCACCAGACCTTTCCTCACCTTCCAGAATGATCATTCCCAGCCTTCCATACCAAATTATTCCTCACCTTCCTCACCAGACCCTTCCTCACCTTCCAGAATGATCATTCCCAACCTTCCACACCAAATTATTCCTCACCTTCCTCACCAGACCCTTCCTCACCTTCCGGAATGATCATTCCCAACCTTCCACACCAAATTATTCCTCACCTTCCTCACCAGACCCTTCCTCACCTTCTGGAATGATCATTCCCAACCTTCCATACCAAATTATTCCTCACCCTCCACACCAGACCTCTCCTCACCTTCCAAGATGATCATTCCCAACCTTCCACATTGGACTGACCCCTCCTCACCCAATCCTTTCCCACCAACCCCAAAAACACCTCCTGGAGCAATCCATGGCAGGGCAGGACAACGCTGCCCATCAACACTCCAGAAGAAAACAGGGAATTCATCGTCAGATTCCGTGCAAGAATTCTGGGTTAAATTATTCCCATTTGAGGCTCAAATCAACTCCAAGCCGACCTACACCGGATTTTGTTCCCTGCCACATCAAAATCCCTCCTCCTACTCCACGTTGTTTATTTTGGCTTCCCAGCCAGCCCATTGGCTACATGGCATGTATCGCATTCCCATCGCCATTGGAAGGAAACGCGCCTTATCCATAACAAAAATTGGATACAAGGAGCTGAATGACCCAGCTTCTCCAGACTTCTCATTCCCTCAAAACACCTCTCAAATTTTAAATTACTCCATGGAGGGATTATGTTGTATTTTTCCTCGAGGGAAAAGGGATGGATATCCATGGATAGGAGTCACTCTCCCAACAGCCCGGGAAATGGATACTCAGCAAATATTTGTAATGGGATCTTTAAGGTCCCTTTCAACCCAAACCATTCCATGATTCCATGAGTTGCAGCTGAGACAGAGCCCTCCAATCCCCACTTTGAGGGATCCTCATCCAGCAGGGACAGCACCTCAAACCATCCACAAAACTCCCAAGTTCTTCCCGAAGAACCCCGCCAAAACCAATGGAAAATTTTATCATTTCCTCCATTTGACACAACTGGGACCCATTTTACTCCAGCTAAAGGAAGATCATGGGATATCCTTGGCAAAGCTTCTGTTTTCCCCACGTTTTTCCTGAACCCCACACCCCAAATTTTCCCTCCAGCCTCTTGTTCACAACTCACAGCAGACAAAATCCTCCGTGCTAAAATTACCAGGAATTAATGCAGGGTTTTTTTTTTATTTTATTTTTTTTTGTTTGTTGTTTTTTTTCCCATGGATTAACAGCTACCAGTAGTCTCCCAGCACGAGGGTTAATTCCCACCGGGATACAGCGGAGCTGGATCAACAATCCAGCACCTGAAAGACACAGCAAGGTACCAGCAGCACAAAGGAGATGCAAATAAATTTGCATATCCGAGCAGCAAAGACTCCACGAGATCCTGGAGTATGAAAACATCTTTTCCCTGCAAGATACTGAAGGAATGGCAGCGGGAGCGATGGGAGTGGGAGGACAGGAGAATGGGGATAAAAAAAAAAAGGCAAAAAAGTGTGACTGTAGCAGGAGCTCGACAGTTGGAGAAATTCCAAGGGAACGGCAGAGCTTCGGCACGAGGAAAACAGTTGGGAAGATGCTGACGGGATGTTGGAGCCAGGTGGGGGTTGGGATCTGCTCCCAGGGAACAAGGATAAGAGGAAATGGCCTCAAGCTGTGCCAGGGGAGGTTTAAGTTGGATATTGGGAATATTCAGGCTGTCCAAGCCTGCCACAGAGGTGGAGTCCCCATCCCTGGAGGGATTTAACATCCCTGTGGATGTGGCGCTTGGGGACACGGCCAGTGGTGGCCTTGCCAGTGCTCAAAGAATGGACTCCTTGAGCATGGAAACCTTTCCCAGCCCCAACAAATTCCCTCATTCTAAGAGGGATATTCAGGCACCTGATACGAGACAATTCCAACAGGGAATGACCAAAAAATGATGGGAGGAGGAGAAGGAAACGCAAAGGTTGATCCCAAGGGAAGAGGACAGAGGTCCTGGCACAGAAAAATGAGGAGCAACTCCGTGAAACACCTGTGGATGGAGTTCACACATCCCTGCAGCTCCACCGGACTCCAGGAGCTCCGTGAAAAGCAGCCAGAAGGAATATTTTTGTGCTTCTGCAGCTTTCCAACAGAATTCCGAGTCTCTCCTCGCGGGGATGAAGGAGCTTCTGCCGGAGCCGTGAAGGAGGATGCGGAAGGTGTGAAAAAAGCAAGCGAGGAGAAATGGAGCAGAAGGAAAACGTGAGAAATAAAGGCAGGAGGGGGCACATTTTCCAGCAAATCCCACAGGGCTTTTCAGACCTCTTCTAGGCCTGTTAAAAGGTTTGGGATAGCCAGGAAAATCCTGGTTTAGCAGCCATGTATTCCACAGGCAGGCGAAAAACCAAGGCGTGAGTAGAGCGCTCTGGTTGAAAGCCTTGGAGGGGGTAAGATGAGGAGAAGAAAAAAACCCTTCCAAAATCCCCAAAAATTAAGGCACAGTGAGGTCTTCAGGGAGATGGAGGCCAGGAATGATGAGGAGTTAAAGAAAATTGAAAAACTGGTTGGGATTTGTAATGTCTTGCTGGAGCACGGCTCAGCAAACTACCTCCATAAATATGGAATTATAACTCCATAAACATGGAATGGTTTGGGTGGGAAGGGACCTTCAGGATCATCCAGTCCCACCCCCTGCCATGGGCAGGGACACCTTCCACTATCCCAGGTTGCTCCAACTTGGCCTTGGACACTTCCAGGGATGGGGCAGCCACAGATTCTCCTGGAATTCCACTCCAGGCCCTCACCACCCTCACTGCCAGAAGTTCCTTCCCAATATCCCATCCATCCCTGCCGTGTGTCAGTGGGAAGCCATTCCCTGTGTCCTGTCCCTCCATCCCTTGTCCAAAGTCCCTCTCCAGCTCTCCTGGAGCTCCTTTAGGCACTGGAAGGGTCTCTGAGGTCTCCCTGGATCCTTGGCTTCTCCAGGCTGGACATTCCCAGCTCTCCCAGCCTCTCTCCAGCCCCTGGAGAATCTCCAACAGATCCAAGTCTGTCTTAAACAAACAGCAAAGGAAAGGAGAAAGAGCAGGTGACTGGCGAAGGCAGACACGATAAATAAGATTTTGTCTCATCCCGTTTAAATCGGGTGCCCTGGAAGTCATCAGGGAGCTGTCAGGATGATTAATCCCTATTTTTCCACCAGCAGAGCAGGGAACGATTGCTGGGCTGGCAAGTGGGAAAGCCAAGGGAAGAGGAGCCGGGTGCGTGTGGGAGAGAAGAGCTCCGGAGGCAGCTGGGATGAGGAGCTGACTCAAAACTTTGGGATTTGTGGTTGGAGCTGCAGACGGGAGCTGAAAACGTAGGAGAAACTGTTGTGGGATAATCAGGGTGTAAAACAAGGGAATACCTGCGGCACCAGTCGAGTCAGGAGCTCCACTTTGCATAAGGAATATTTAAATAAGGATTTTCCCAGTCTTTAGGGCTCAAAGCAGAGTTTTAAACCAGTTTGGGGAGGTTTAAGCACCAGGAACTCAGTTCTCCCAAGGAAGAATATTTTGGAACAGACGTCAGGGTGGTCTTGGGTGTTCATGAAAATGATCCTTAAAATAAAACATTTTTAGGAATTCTGACAGTGCTGGGGCTACTCTACAGCAAAGAGCCCATTTCCATCACCCTCACTCCATCCAAAATAGAATTATTCCCTGCTTTAAGGCAAATAATTTGATTTTAAGAGCAAAAATTATTCCTTCCCCATATTACCAGCCTTTTCCAACTCCTAGCACCCCAAAACACGGGGTGAGAATCACGGAAAGATTCTCAAAGACACGGAATCAAAATCATGGAATAACCTAAGCTATTCCACAAGTATTGCCAAGCCCTTCAGGGGACAGCCCCCAAAATCTCACCAGATCCTAGAGAGCCATTTCCAAAAGTTTCTTAGACCAGGAGGCCAAACTCCACCATCCTGGAGAACGAAACAGGAGTGAAACCACCACAGAATGGGAAGAGTTTCATCCAGCCCACCCACATCTTGGAAGCTCTGGAGCTGTGGACTGGAAAAACAGGGAATTACCATCGGGAAAACTATCAATTTTTTGTATTGTCATTTTTGGAATGACAACATCGGGAATTGTTTACCCGTCAATTCTGGCGTAATAACAAGAACTTGTAGCAATTAGGATCTGTTTTTATTACGCAGGAAGAACAAATGACCCAAATCCCAACTCCCACACCCTCTCCAAAAGGGTGAGGTGACCAAATCCTCCTCCTGAACCTGCTTCCCCTTTGAATTCCAACCTTCCCGATCCTTTGTGAGAGTTCACAGCAGCCTCCTTTTCCGATAATAGGTGCCCGGAACAAAGCAGCTGAAAGGTTTGATTATCCCTGCGATGCCTTCTGTGAGCAAATCAGGCTCCTGGCCCCGTGGGAGAGCAGAAAATTTCCCTTCTTATCCGTGTCACCCTCGCGACGGAGCTGCCGAGGGAAAATAGGGCAGAGGAAACGCAGGGATCCCTTTGAAAGACCACAGGAAAAGCAGGTAACCAGGTTAAAGGGATGCTACGTCATGGAATTTTTATGGATGACAGGGGAATTTGGTGGATTTAACACGATTCCCGAGGATTCGAGCTGGATGTGGCTGAGTCATGGGGGGGGAAGTTTTTCATGGAAAGGTTCCTCATCCAGAAAGATTCAAAGAACCCAAAATGCTTCCTGAGGTTAAACAAAGTTTGCTCTCCTGGAGAAGCTGCTCAAACCAGCAGGTCCTGTGTGCCCAAAGCCTTTAATCCCGCTAATTCCACCCTCAAAGAAGTTTGGGAGCTCGTCCCAAAACGACAAAGCCAAGCAGGGCCCTTGAACCCGTGCAGCAAGGCCGGGAGATAAGGCGGGAATCAGCCAGGCCTGCAATTTGCTGGCTGATTAAATCCCTGGAGCGGCAGGGAAATTAGGGAAATCATCCCCCAGACACTTGAAGGAGCTGCCGGCTGCCTCCCGGGATAAACAATCTCATCCCAACATTTTGGGGATGGCAGTGGTTGTTTGGGCACGGATGAGACGTTGTTGGAGCCTCCAGAACTCGCTCGGCCTGTCTAGCGCGGGGACGGGTTTCGGGCGGCGCGGGCGACTCATCCGAGTGAGTTCGTGAGGAACATTTCCCACCACAAACCATCCCAAAAGTTGTTTGCCCAAAAGTCTGAACCCCTTGGATGTTCTCCAAGCACACTGAGTGGCCATGGAGAAGGTCCACAGCCAGCTGGACCTTGGCCACACAATGGCCACAGTTCCAAGGTGTCTGAGGGGGAGCTGATCTCGTTATCCAGCGGCACCAGCTGGACAAAATTCTGGAATGGTTTGGGTCAGAAAGGACCTTCAAGACCATCCAGTTCCAACTCCCTGCCTTGGACAACTTCCACTATCCCAGATTGCTCCAAGCTCCAACCTGGCCTTGGACACTTCCAGGGATCCAGGGGCAGCCACAGCTTCTCTGGGAATTTCATTCCAGGCCTCACCATCCTCCCAGCCAGAAGTTCCTTCCCAATATCCCATCTATCCCTGCCGTGTGTCAGTGGGAAGCCATTCCCTGTGTCCTGTCCCTCCATCCCTTGTCCCAAGTCCCTCTCCAGTTCTCCTGGAGTCCCTTCAGGCACTGAAAAAATTCTGAAGTCTCCCTGGATCCTTCTCTTCTCCAGGCTGGACATTCCCAGCTCTCCCAGCCTGTTCCAAGATGATCCAATGTTTCGAGGGAAAGGAAAATCAATCCCAACCCTCAAGGCCTTTCCAACCGAGACCCTTTCAACCCAAACATTTGAGCAGGAACTCATCAAGAACCACCCAGTATCCCTGCTTAGAAACTGAGGCAAAGATTCCTGGATGATGCAGCATTCCAAGCCCAGAGACAGAGACAGATCCCGGGAATCCAACCTCAACTCCAACCCTGAGAAAAAAAACCTCTTCCAACTGCCTGGGCAACAAATTTCCAGGGAGGAATAGGAACTGCCAGACGTTGCCACGCTCTGAGGGCATTTCCAACCCTCAAGCAACGCCTTCGTTGGGTTCTTCACCCAACGATGCCCACCCGGCTCAATTCCGCTTGTCCAGACACGGATTCCTCAGAGCGACGTCGGAGCCAGAGGGAATCTCATCTGCCAATCTCAAAATCAGTGACCCGTGCTCTTGGAAGCTACGGTTGAAAAGTGCAGCTAAAAACGAGCGGAGATGATGAGGAGAGCAGGAAAATTCCTTAAACATCAAGATTTGGGGTTGGTTTTGGGGTTTTTTTAGCACGTTTATTATTTACTCTCCTCAGGCTGACAAATGCCACTTGTACCCAGGCGAGGGTGAGACAGAAATTTAGGATAAAAAAGCTCCGATTTGAGATGGGGAAGGAGGAGACATCTCCTACATCAGGGTCCCGATGGGATCCACCCACTCCTCCCTTTTTCTCCTTTGAAACGCGACAAAATAAATTCCTGCTGGCTTTAAATAGAAATGAAATTAACCATGAACAGCCAAAGCAACTCTGTGATGGTCCAGCCATTGCTGGGCGTGCTCAGAAATCTTTTTATAAAACATTTTCCTCCCTCCTTGCACAGCGAACAAATTGAAGCAACAAATCAATACTGAGAGAGATCCAAAACCCAAATCTTATTCCGGCTGCATCAGAAATGTTCTTGGAGCATTGCTTGTGAAGGGTTGAATATTTCCAATTATTCTTCCTCCTCCTCCAGCTGACAGAAGAATTCCTGAGTCAGATGTGGGAAAAAAACCCCAAATCTGCTCTGAATATTTTCGCCCTTTGGAGCAGTTTAAGGCCTTTTTTAAGAGATAAAGGGAAATTTGTCAAGGGGAATCCAACCTAAAACTGGGAAAGGAATGAGTGGAACACACAGAGCAGGTTGGAAGAGTTTCCATTTAAGTCGAGGAATAGGGAAAAAAAAGGCATTCCTTGGAAATATGTTTTGGTGGATTAAAGGGTGGATTAAAGCTCAACTGGAGCTTTTCCCTCTGATTTATAAGAAGACAAGGAGAGACCCCACATCCTTTGTCATTCCTATTTCTGCATCCTTGGATTTTTAACTGGACTTCTTCTGATCTCCTGCATCAAACGGATCCTGCCCCAAATGGATTCTGCGTTAAGGCCTCATTATTGTTCCCAGCCAAAAATACTCCCAAGTCTCTCTGTGCCTTTTCAGGAAGAATTTTCCCCAAATCCAGCCTAAACCTCCCCTGGCATGGCTTGAGTTTCCTCTTGTCCTGTCCCTCATTCCCTGGGAGCAGATCCCAACCCCCAGCCAGCTCCAACGTCCCATCAGCATCTTCCCAAATCTTCTCCTCGTGCCCAAGTTCTACTTGGAATTTCTCCAAGTATGGAGCTCCTGCTACAGCCACACTTTTTGCCCTTTTGGGGTTTTTTTTCCCCATTCTCCTGCCCTCCCACTTCCATTGCTCCTGCTGCCAGTCCTTTGGTATCTTGCAGGGAAAAGATGGGATAAAAAGCATTTCCAGGGAAATTTTGTTGAAAACACAAAGGTTCATTCATGGAGAAGGATCCCAAAAAAAATCTGTCCTGGGGCATCCTCAGACCATCTCTGTGAGATCACATCCTGTCTGTTCCCTCATCCCTCAAATGTTCGGGATGAACGACAGAACCTCTCCCAATCCCGAGCTTTCCTTTGGAATTCTCGGTTCTGTAAAGGAGCCAAAGCGTGAGGTACAAAGTCCTCAAATCACGGAATGTTGGCTTTTTTTTTGGTGATTTGACCCTTGCTCCAAGGTTTCTCCTGTTCCTGCTCCAGCAGTTCCTGCTGTAAATCTTCCTGATTAAAAAAGGGATTTTTATGCATTTATCTCACTATGGAAAATATTACCCACTATTCCAGAAGCTCCAAACGAGACTCTTCCTTAGAAAGCCTGTCTGGTCCACTCTAATACCCACAATTTCAGGCAAATCCATAAACTCATTTATTCTTGCCCTCGAAGCCTTCCCTAATTCCACGACTTTCCAGGAACAACAACTCCTAAGAAACCCACAGAGGTGACACCAAATCTTCCTTTATTCCCTGGGATTTAAGTTTTGCTGGAATATTTTTCCATTCTTCACAAATAGGGATCTAGGAACTCTGCTGTCACTTGGGAACTGAAGCACCGCTCGTGATTTCCTCGCAAGCATTCCAAACTTCCCTGTTTTTTCCTGAGCCTGCACTTCATTCCTGATCACAATCAAAGAGCCTCCACATCCCTCTCCGTGCACGCAACTTCCACGCATAGCCCGGAGCATCCTCGGCCTCCTTCACATCCAGTTTTCTTCTCCTGAGTTTCTGTCCCTTTGGATTAATTCCAGTTATTGGGTTTTTTTCCACCTTCACGTTTCTGCTCCAAGGCTGGAGCCGGATGAGGGTCGGGATTTCCTCCCAAGGGAATGAGGATAAGAGCAGGTGGCCTCAAGTGGCATCAAGAGAGGTTTAGGTGGGATGTTTCTGGGGGGAATTCCTCCTGGAATCACACTGTCCAGGAGTGATCCAAAATCCCTGTGGATGTGGCACTTGGGGACATGGCCAGTGGTGGCCTTGGAAGTCCTGGGGCCCATCCTTAAAGCTCCTTTCCAACCTAAGCAATTCCACAATTCTACTTTTTACCTACATAGGTTCCAAGTAATTTATTCCTCGATACCCTCCTACCTTTTCCTTCCCAATCCCTGTTTTTTGACAGTTTTCCTGGTTTCTGAAGACCTCTTGGACATTTGTGCCTTTCCATTCCCACTCTAAATCCTGCTTGAGTGAAAATTCCACGGAGCTTTGAGTTCTTCCATGTAAGTTCACAAAATAATGGAATGGGTTGGGTTGGAAGGGATTGGATCAAAGCCCATCCAGTTCCAACCACCTTCCACTATCCCAGGTTGCTCCAAGCCCAAAACCTGGCCTTGGACACTTCCAGGAATGGGACAGCCACAGCTTCTCCTGGAATTCCATTCCAGCCTCTCAAGGTGAAGAATTCCTTCCCTACATCCCATCCAAGCAGTGGGAAGCCATTCCCTGTGTCCTGTCTCTCCATTCCTTGTCCCAGGTCCCTCTCCACCTCTCCTGGAGCCCCTTTAGGCACTGGAAGAAGCTCCAAGATCTCCTCAGAGCATTCCCGAGGGCGAAATGATTTCTTCCACCCAGGAAAATCTGACATGAATCAGGAAAAGAGCAACGAGACGCTTGGATCAGGGAACGTGGGTGGAGGGAGA
Source organism: Poecile atricapillus (assembly GCF_030490865.1). Taxonomy (NCBI): domain Eukaryota; kingdom Metazoa; phylum Chordata; class Aves; order Passeriformes; family Paridae; genus Poecile; species Poecile atricapillus. The sequence goes on along the minus strand of NC_081250.1, from coordinate 152,928,622 downwards.
TCCATGAGTCACCGAGAACCTTTAATTGCTTCCACGGGCAGGTTTGTACCCTCTGAAATTCCCTTTTCCAGGTTCTGCAGAACAAAATCCAACTGCAGGAAAACCGTTCACGGCACTAAAATATCCAAAACCCTGCCCCAGGCTCTGAGTTTTCCAAATTTAGGGGTTTTCCCACGTTCCATCGGAGGGAAAGGGAAAAAAGAATGGGATTGGAATTCCCGGCTTTGCAGTGGGATTTGACACAACGAGGGACAAGTCTTAAGCTCAGCCTATTTATCCCTAAAAATCTTCCTTTTCTCCAGGATGAGACCCTCCCCCAGCTGCTCCTGGTGTTCCAGACCTTTTCCCAAATCCATTCCCATCCCTGGACACATTCCAGCCCTTCAATGTCCTTCTTGTCATGAAGGGCCCATAACCCTTTCGGGATTTGAGGTCCCTCAGCACAGTGGAAATGCCACTTCCCTGATCCAGGGAATTATTGGCATTCCCACAAAATTATCCCCCCAAAAAGCCCCTTTTTCCATAGTTAAAATCCTTAAGGGAAGATATTTGCAGGTGCCAGGAGTATCCTGATTTTTCCGTGATCCCTACTGCCCAAGGGACGGGCACCTCAGAATTCCAAAGGCCACAGACCCCCCTCCGTGGGCTGATAAGGCACTTAATGAGCTGATAAGGCACTTAATGAGCTGATAAGGCTGAGGCAATGCCCGAGGAAGAACACATGGAATGAAGCAAATCCCACCTGTGGCTTAAAAGTCTGGATCGGGATTTTCCTACGCGGAAGAGCATCGGGATCTGCTGCCAAACCTGCTCCTCCTGCACACCCAGCCTGGCTTTTCCCAAGGGTTTGCGTGAATTTCCTCTTTGGAGCTTCCCAAAAAACACTTTGGGGGAATCTGGAGATGATAAATTAAGACCGGTTTTCCTCCCTGTGTTATTCCCATGGGTTTTCCCACAAAAAACCTTCCCAACCTCATTCTGTTCTCTGAGCATTGCAGTGAGGGTGGTGAGGGGTTGGAATGGAATTCCCAGAAAAGCTGTGGCTGCTCCATCCCTGGAAGTGCCCAAGGCCAGCTTGGATGAGGCTTGGAGTAACCTGGGATAGTGGAAGGCGTCCCTGCCCATGGAAGGGGGTTGGGAACTATTTTTAAGGTCCCTTTCCAACCCAACCCACTCTTTGATCTTATTCCCACTTCCATCCTGATAAAAATCCCTTTCTGTGCCTCTCCCAGCCAAGGAAAAAAGAGGGAATTGTTCAGGTGAGCTGGAGTGTGACAGAACAGGAATTATTCCAGACTCACTTATCGGGCTTTGGAGAGTTCTGGGCACAGGAGTTTCCTCAATTAAAAAAAATTGCAGGAACTTCCTGTTAAAACAGAAAATTCCCAGACAGAAAATGTGTTCTCTGGATCACTGTGGGATTTTTTTTTTGGGGACCAGCACCCACTTCCAAACAGAAAAATCCCGGCATGGAAAGGCCAGGCTCCAATATGGATTCCTCAAGGTGACATTCAGGAGATGCTGGAGAGGCAGGAAAAGAAGGGGGACAAGAAAAAGGCTCCTAAAATGATGGATTCACTTGGAATTTTCTCCTTCCTGGCAGCTCTGACAGATCTGATGGCGTCTCCCAGAAATGGCACAGAAGGTGGGAATAGGGAAGGGAACGGGCTCTGCTCCTTGGGAGAGGCAGAGGTCGCAGTGAAAATCAATTTAATGTGGAATTAATGGAAAATAAAGAGGCTTTTGTGTGTTTTTGTTGCCCGACTGCTCCGTTTAATCCAGACACACTTAATTAGGGACACACCAATCCCGAGGGAAGCCGCTCCCGTCCTGGCACCATCCCCACAGGAACGAGCAATCCAAGACCTCCAACCCAGCAGGATTCCTGATCCGTTTTGACGGGATTTAAGGAATGAATTTATTACAGCGAAGGTGGTGAGGGGCTGGAATGGAATTCCCAGAGAATTCCATGACTGCCCCATCCCTGGAAGCGTCCAAGGCCAGGCTGGACAGGGTTTGGAGCAACCTGGGATAGGGGAAGGTGTCCCTGCCCATGGCAGGAGCTGGAATGAGATGATTTTTAATCCAACCCTTTCCAACCCATTCCTTGACTCCATGATTAAGAATTCCTGCCCCGTGGATGATCCTGAGTCCAGCAGCCTCAGCCAACAACCTCTGACCCAAATCCCACTATTTTTTCTGGGAAGTGGAAGAAAATCCCCTCCCACCTCACTCAGAGCCCGCTGCAGTGGTCGGAGATCCGTGAGCATGAATCCCTCAATTCCTTGCCTTCCAAAAAGAATTTTTCCTCTTTTCCTATTTTTTTTCCCTTTTCCTAATTATTCCCAAATATTCCCAACTACTTTAAATCTTGCCCAGGATTTTTGTTCTATTATTCTTTTTTTTCCCAAGCAGTCCAGCCAGGAAAGGGCTCCATGGGATTCCTCCTTTCCCTGTCTTTGACAGGACATGGATCCATGGATGCACCCTTTGGATTAAAGGGAGCAAAGAACCTTAGGAAGCATCAAGAAATCTGAGTCCAGGTCCAAAAAATGGATCCAGAAAACCCCTAAGAGGCAGCTTAATTCCCAATAAAATTGAGGATGTATCCATAGATCCACCAAATCCTTGTGTCCATGCTCGGGGAAGCTTGGGGTGCACCCCCAAACGTGAAGAATTTAATAATGGACACCAAAAGGATCAAAAATAACCCTGGAATAGGGAAAAGAAGGAAGATGGACTCTTCAAGGAGCAGCATTTTCCCTGCCAAGCCCACCTGGAACTCGGAATCCTGGAACAGCTTCATTTGGAGCCTTTGAAAGGATTTAGAGTCCCATGAGATCCCCAAAAAAACTGGGAAAGGGTTTTGGAAAAAGGCATGGAATGACAGGGGAATGGAAGCAGGAGGGCAGGGTTAGGTGGGATATTGGGAAGAAATTCCTCTCTGGGAGCCTGGTGAGGCCCTGGAATGGAATTCCCAGAGAAGCTGTGGCTGCCCCATCCCTGAAAGTGTCCAAGGCCAGGTTGGAGCAACCTGGGATAGAGGAAATTATCCCTGCCCATGCCAAGGGGATGGAATTGGGTGATCTTTACATCCTCATCCAAACCATTCCATGATTCCATCATTTGAGCAGTCCCAAAACCCCCGACCGACAGCAGGTTGAAATTCCAAAGCAAGCGAAATTCCCACGTTATCCCAAGGCACCTCATTGTCCAGCCTCCTCTTCCAGACAGGAAACCACCCCATTTCCATCCCATAATTTCACTTTTCCATGCTTTTCCATGACCTCTCCCAGCCGGGTGTGAAGCGCACGAGGAAGATCAGTTAAAAGAGCCACACAATTCCACGACAGCGCTTCCCAAAGCAACGTTTTCCAACGGCTTTCCCGAACACGCGGATCCGCTGGAAGTCATTCCCATTCCTATTCCTGCATGGAGGCCACGGAACAGAGAGAGGAAGAGCAATAAAAACACAACAAGGCAGACAGGGAAATTCCAGCACCTCAGGAAGAGGGGGCCCAAAATCCACCGGAATCTGGTGCCGGCGCAAACGGATCGGGCGCGTGGGTTTTCCGTAGGGAAAGCACCATAAGGAAGGAGCTGTGCTTCATTCCAGGGATTTTTCGTCCGTGTTTTTTGGTGGTGAAGGATAAAGGGATGGCGTGGGTGAAGGCCAAGAGATGAATTCCCAGGAAAATGGGAAGAGAGTTGGGAGTGTTCACCTGGAGAAGGGAAGGAAACTTCGGAAGCGTTTCCAGTGCCCGAAGGGGCTCCAGGAGAGCTGGAGAGGGACTTGGGAGAAGGGATGGAGGAACAGGACACAGGGAATGGCTTCCTGCTGCCAGTGGGAAGGGATAGATGGGATTTTGGGAAGGAATTCTGCCCTGGGAGGGTGGTGAGGGGCTGGGATGGAATTCCCAGAGAAGCTGTGGCTGCGCCATCCCTGGAAGTGTCCAAGGCCAGGCTGGACAGGGCTTGGAGCCCTCTGGGATCTTGGAATGTGTCCCTGCCCATGGGACACTCTGACCCAAATCCCACCCAAACCATTCCACAAGCCCTGCTCCAACCCAGAACCCCGAACTTCCGAACCCCATTCCAGCCAGGAACAAAACTTCCCAGGATCCCACTTGTCAGGAAAACCCAACAAACAAAACCTTCTCCCTCTGAGACTCCATTTCAGGCCTCATTTGCTCCAAGTTTTACGAGTCCTTCCTCAACAATCAGAAATTTCCATGTCTTGCCCTGTGCCAAGGGCGGTTCCTGGCCTTGGAATGACACCACTGCCTCTTCCCATTTATTGTTGGGAAAGACTTGGGGGAAAAAACCCTGGAAATAAAATTTATTTTCCTCTTGGGAATGTGGAGATGGGGATATCCAGCTTCCTGGAAGTCAGAGTGATGCTTTTAGCGCCCTAAAAAACCTGGGATTGGTGGGTTTATTCCCTAAAAGTCAGGATGGCGGAGCTGGATGTGGGAATGTTTAAAGGGCAGGAGCAGGAGGAAGGAAATAAAACAAATCCCTGGATTTGTGAAGGTCAAGGAAAGAGCAAGGGATGAAGAATTTGAGACAGGAGGCACCTCCCATTGGAACAGCACAACGTGATCCTTTCAGGAGCTGGAAAATCCAAAAAAAACCTGGGATTTGGGGATCCCTGGGAGCAATTTCAGGGATAACAATGAATTCCCAAGGGCACTGGGAAGTCTGGAGTGCTCCACTTCTTCCCCTCAGCACCTGGAGCACATTTATCCCTCAAACGCTTCTTGGCGGCTGGAATTAAAAATAGCCAGCCTGGATGAGTGGAAAGTGGGAGGAAAAAAAAAACAAACTCCAGCCGGAATGTTTATTTTTGGGAAGAGCCAGAGGAGGAAGAGGAAAGGTCGGGGTTCAATGCGTTATTTAGAGCATGTAAGGAAATAATCACTGGAGCAAAAATGCAGGAGGGAGAGGATGGAGGAAGAGCAAGGAATGATAATTTAAAGGATTTTTATTTTTACTTTTTTTTTTAGGGAAGAGGTCACTGGAACAACCTGGAGTCATCTTAACGAAATCTTAATCATCGAAACGAAATTCCCACTGTTATTTATCATCTGGAGCAAACATTCCTGAGTAAAAACTGCATAAACCAGCAGCAGCAGCCACAGCACGGCCCCAAAAATCCCAGATCCGACGATTTGGGATCCCTTCCCTAAATCCAGGCCCCTCCACGGCTCTATTCCACCACCAGGAAACGTGTGGTTTTATGGGATTTGACATCAATTTGACTCTGGAATCTGCCCGAATTCCCAGCTGTATTTTGTGGTTTGGATTTGGGATTTGTTGGTTTTTTTTTTTTTCTTTTTAAGGTTTTTGGGTCATTATTTGGTTGGGTTTTTGTGGGGTCTGTTCCCAAATTCCCCGAGGTGGGTCTCCAAAATCCATCATTTCTCAGGAAAGGAACGATGGCACCTCAAAGCTTTGGTTTCCTGGGAATGGCTTGAGGAATTCCCAAAAGCCTGCAACTTCAGGATCAAGGCCTAAGTAGGTCACCATCAAATCCCATAGGTAAAGAACTATGGATTCATCCAAATTTTCTGGAAAATGGAGGGGAGTAAAAACAAACAAAAAAAGATTTAAAAGAGCACAAAGTTGAGGGAATTCCTTCCCTGGAGCTCTACCTGAGAACATCAGGATTATCCATAGCGAGGACCTATGGGATGCATCAGGGATTCTCCAAGTTCCCGTTAAAAAAGGGATCTGGTGGCCCACAGGGCAAGATTTTCATGGAATGGATTCCACACGTTCCCAGGAAGTGTGATGTCCAACCAACCATGCACACACAGCATTCCCGTATTTTTCAGGAGCCTGGAATTCCGTGAAACACCTTTTATAAAATGATTTTGGATCATTTGGGATGATCCAGTGATATAAAAACCTGGAAACCCTACAAAGACTGGACAATCCATAAAAAACACTTGGGATTGCATCCGGGGTAAAAAGTGGCTCCTTCTCCCAAAAAAAAACAGTGGCAGCAATGAATGAAATCCCAAAAAATCGGGATAAAATGGAGCAGACCAATTTTCATGGATACCAGGAAAACCCATCATGAAACACAACCTCGGTCAGGATTTGGAAAACCTTCAGGAGCCTCCCCTTCCTTCCAACCTTTTAGGCTTGAACTCCATGACTTGAAGGGTCTTTTTCCAGCCTAAACAATTCCATAAATCCCTGACCCCTCTTTGCTCCCACCACCCCAAGCAGGAAATCCCACGGCACAGCGGGACATTCCCAAAAATCCCTTTGAACCCATCTCCAGCCCCTCTGGAAAAGAGCAGCTTGAGGACATCTGGCTCACAGACAGCCCAGACCTTGGATGGTCTGGATTTGCAGCAGGAAAAATCCAGGAATTGCAAATTTGGGTGGGAAAAGCTAAGACTGGAAAATGAGGGCCTCCACAGCAGCCTTTCTTCCCAAAGGAAGCACTGAAATGCTCTTTCCTGACGGGATTAATGTTGGGATTATCCTGAAAATCCATCCCTGGTTCTGATGGGATGGGCTGTGCTACCACCACTGACACAAAATTCCGATTTTTGGAGTTAAATTCACCCAGATTTAGGCTTTTTAGGCCTAGAATTGCTTCCGGTCAGCGACATCCGAGATCCCACACTCCAACTCCAGCCAGGTTGGATGGGGTTGGAGAAATCTGGGATCGTGGAAAGCGTCACTTCCCGTGGGATTGGGTGGGATTTAAGGCCTCTTCCAACCCAAACCATTCCAGGATTCTGTAATTCCAGATATTCCATGAAAACCCCTTTGGAGGAAGGGGAAGGCCGCTGGATGCCTCGAGCTCTCCCTCATCCACCCATCCCGAGGGATGGGGAAGGAATAAAACCCTCAATCCCCCCAAAATCCACACGGAACAACACTCAGAGAACTCCAAAATCCAACAGAAAATCCTGCAAATAATCCGAGATCCCACATTCCTGGACTAATCCGTATCCACAACCAAATCCCGCCGCAAAACCATCGGTTTTCCGCTCCGGCAGCACCAAACCCGGCTCCCCACATTTTGCAATCCCGCTGATTTTTGGGATCAACAAACATCCATCCAGGAAAAGACATTCCATGGGGGAAGGAGCCCAAGCAACCCCAATTCCTGGATGGAGGCACCGAGGGAAGCACCACATCCCAATTCCAGCCCTGTCCGAGCCACCTGCTGCTCGTAGGGCCCCAACAGCTCCCTCCAAACATCCCAAATCCATCGATTTTCCATGGAAAACGTGGAGGGTTTTTGTTTTTTTTTTTCCTCCCCCTTAATCCCACCCAGCTGCGTGTGCCAGGTGAGGCTCCGGAGCCGCGGAGCAGCTGCGGATTTCTCCGTAGAGGTCACTCAAGGGGTTGATTAAAAGTGGGAATAAATAAGAGGATAAAGAAATAACTCCATAAATTGCTCAATTAACAATGAAATAAAATAAATTACGGGGGGGAAAAAAAACCTGACAAATAAGGGAGAAGATAAATAAGGGAATAAATAAATAAGGGAGGAAATTAATCAGGAAATAAATAAATAAATAACTCCGCTCCCCCATCCTGCAGTTTTCACAGCTGGAGGGGAACGCAAGGAATGGGGGAAACGGCGCAGGGAAGAGGAGGGGAGGGGGAAAAAAAAAAATCCCGAACCGGCGGCTCCGTCGTCCGCGTGAAATAAATAAATCCCGAACAACTCTGCTTCTCCACCTTCCCAAAAGCAGCGGATTTGGTCCTCCACATCCCCGCCCCAAATTCCGGCGCTGCGCATCCCGCTGCAGCCCCCCCCCCCACCCTCTCCTCTCCATCCCACCCGGCTCCATCCCTGCCCGCTCCCCTTTCCCGGCGCATCCCCGCATCCACACCCACTCCCACGCCTCCCCGGGCCCCGCCGGGAGCTGCCCCCCCTCGCCCTGCCACACCTTACACCTCCATGAAAACACCTCCTGCATCCCATGGGATCCATCCCGGGAACCAGCCGCCTCCCGACCCCGAGCGGAGCATCCCGCGGGGAGCGGGATGGGGCTGGATCCAGCCCTTCCATCACCTCTTCCCAGGGAGGAGGGTGGGATTCTGCCCCCTCCCCATCATCCTGCGGAGGGTAGGATCCAGCCCTCCCAAAGCCTTTCCGTGGGGGGCGGGAGGGGATCCAGCCCTTCCAAACCCCTTCCATGGGGAGCGGGATGGGATCCGGCACCTTCCGAACCCCCCCAAGAAGGGAAGCAGGGTGGGATTTAACCCCTCCAGAGGGAGCAGGATGGGATCCAGCCCCTCCATGATACCCCTCAAGGAGAGCAGGGTGGGATCCAGCACCTTCCTAAGGAGCAGGGTGGGATCCAGCCTCTCCATAGGGAAGCGGGATGGGATCCAGCCCTTCCAAAACCCCTCCATGGGGAGCTGGGCGGGATTCGACCCCTCCATGAGGAGCAGGATGGGATCCAGCACCTCCATAAAATCCCCTGTGAGGAGCAGGGTGGGATCCAGCCCCTCCATAGGCAGCAGGGTGGGATCCAGCCCTTCCAAACCCCTCCAAAATGGGAAGTAGGGTGGGATTTAACCCCTCCAGAGGGAGCAGGGTGGGATCCAGCCTTTCCAAACCCTCCTCAGGAGGGGCAGGGTGGGATCCAGCTCCTCCATAAACCAGGGAACAGGGATCCAGCCCAAACCACGGGGAGCAGGATAGGATCCAGCTGCTCCGTGAAACCCCCTGTGAGGAGCAGGGTGGGATCCAGCCGCTCCAGGGGCAACCAGGTGGGATCCAGCCCCTCCATAACCCCTTCCAAAGGGAGCGGGGTGGGATCCAGCCCCTTCACTGGGAGCAGGATGCGATCCAACTCCCCCCTCCTTCCCCAGTTCTCCCTGAAATCCAAGGTGGGGTTGAGCTCCATCCCCCTTTTTCCATCCCCTTCCTGCAGCCACAGGGAACCAGGTGGGCGCATCCAGTCCCCCAACCCCCCCTCCACTCCATGCACCAAAATCTGGGAGGGGGGTTTGGAATTCTCCAGCCAAACCAACACCTGGATGCAGCGCAGGTGGGGATGCCCCCCCCCCAGCACCCCCAAAATCAAGGTGGAGCCCCCAAAACGGAGCCAGAGGAGGAGGGAACCCCTCCCCCTTCCCAAAAAGGGGCCGAGACCCCCCAAAGTGGTGATGGGGGGGGTAAAGACCCCCCAAGGGCACCTCAAAGGGGGGGGGGGGGCACTCCCAAAAGCGCCAGATGGAGAGGAGGGGGATGCAAGAAAGGGCCCCTAAAGGCGCTTTGGGGGGAATCTGGACCAGCAGGCGCAGCCCCCCCAGCCCCCCTCCCCAAATCCCCCCCCCCCCCCTTTCCCCGCCGCGATGCCGCTGCTCACCTCTCCGCCATGATCCCCGGCGGCTCTACCGCTCGCCGCCGCCGGCCCCGGCCCCGGTTCGGGCTCCCATGGCCCCCCCCGTGACCGACCCCGAGCCCCCCCCCGGCCCCTCCTCGCTCCGTGCCCGCCGCGGCCGCTCCCGGCGCGCTCTGAGCGCGGCGGCCCCGCCGCGTCCCCGTCACCAGCGACAACGGCGGCGCGGCCAATGGGGGCAGCGCTGAGGGGCGGGGCCAACCTAGGCCACGCCCCTTCCCCGCGGCGAAGCCACGCCTTTATTCTAATGAGGGGCGGGGAGACGCCCCCGCGGGGGATGATGGGAGGAGGATGGGTTTGGGTGGTGTGCGCGTGCGTTCTGGGAAATACGGTAGAGCGGCTCGCGCTGGGAGGAGGCGTGGCGCGCGCGTGCGCGCGTGCGCACTGAGGATTACGGTAATCACGGAGCTGCGGCGCACGCCCGTAATTACGGTCGTTTCAAGGCGCGCATGCGCACTTGGAAACACGGTAGTTTTGTGGAGCGCACTTAGAGTCCCGGTAATTATGTTCCAATGCGCGCTCGGAAATACGGTGATTATGTTGGATGCGCATCAGGAAATACGGTAGTGGTGTGGTGATGCGCGCTTTGAAATACGGTCGCTGTGTCGCGCAAGAGTACATGTGATTACAGTACTGGCGGTGCCCATTGGAAAATACGGTACTTGTGCGCATGCGCGTTTAGAAACATCGTAGTTCAGGTGTTATGCGCCGTTGGAATTACGGTAGTTGTGGTGCGCAGGCGCGTTTGGAAACGGGAGTGAGATGCGCATGCGCACTGGGAAACACTGGAATTACAGCACTTGGGATGTGATGCGCGTTTGTAATTACGGTAGATCTGCTTGTGTGCGCATATGCAATTACGGTACTTGTGATGCGCAAGAATATTTGTAAATGCGGTGGGTGCGGATGCGCATTTGGAATTACGGTATCCTGGTACGGCGCGCTTTTGGAACTACGGTAGTTGATGCGCGCATGCGCGTTTGTAGATACGGTACTTGCATGCCGCTCATTTGGCACCACATCTGGTGTGCGCATGCGCTCTTGGGAACACGGTAAATGTACCAAGCACAGTGGACATTACGGTACTTAAGGTGCGCATGCGCATCTTCAGGTACGGTAATCCTGTGATGCGCAATCAGAATTACTGTAGTTGTATGCGCATGCGCATCTGTAATTACGGTAACCGTGTGATGCGCACACAGGCTACGTTACTTTCAGTGCGCATGCGCGCGATGGAATTACGGTAAATTACGGTACCGGTGCGATGCGCACATTAAAAATCCGGTATTTATTTTGCACATGCGCGTTTGAAACCACGGCGGGCGCACCGCGCATGCGCGCTAGGAATTACGGTACTGGCGTGATGCGCATTTGGAAAAAATTACGGTACCCGCGCCGCGCACGGACATTTGTAAATACGGTAATCCCGTATTTCCCGAGGCGCACGAAGGTTGTGTGTGCACTTGGGGGTCCCCCAGCACCCCGGGACTCGGAGGTCTCCCGGGACCTTCACCCCACGGTGGCTCCGTGTGGCCCCTGAGCCCCCCCGGGGTTTGTGACCCTCCGTGTCCCCCAGCACCCCAAAATACCCCACTGTCCCCTGTGGGACCCCCGTTCCCCACTGTCCCCACCCCTGTATCCCCACACCCCCATCCACATCCATGTTCCCATTCCCTCCCTGGTGTTTTTTGGATGGGGATGGAGACCCCAGGCTGGGAGGCTCCAACCCCTCTGGGGACCCCGAGCTCTGTTCAACCTGAAATTTGTCCGCTCCAAACTTTTCTCTCCATCCCACCACCTCTTCCTGCTGCTTCATCAGATGTTCCCTCACTGTGATGTCTATCAACACAGCCCAAAACCCCCAAACACCCCGAGGATGAAACCCAAAACCCCCAAACACCCCGAGGATGAAACCCAAAACCCCCAAACACCCCGAGGATGAAGCCCAAAACCCTCAAACACCCCGAGGATGAAGCCCAAAACCCCCAAACACCCCGAGGATGAAGCCCAAAATATTTCTGGGAGGATAAATGACAGCTGGCCAGGGTGACAACTGAGTTGAGGACATCACGAGATCTTGGGAGCAGCTTTCACAGCGTGGCCAGAACTTCGGGAATTCAATTTGTCAGGAGGGGACAAGTTCGGTCACGGTGCGAAACCAACCACAAAACCCTTTTATTCCCTTTCCAGCCTCAGCATAATCCCTGACTTGCAATTTTTCCAGGAATTTGGCCGGCTGTCCTGCCGGCTGTCTCAGCAGGATCGGCGGCTCTGCCGTGCCCGGGGCTCCGGGTGCTGCTCACATGTTCTTTTTTTTCACGGCTGCGAGAGCTTCCTCACGTCCAGCCCCTGTTTTTTTTGGGAGCAGAAGGACCCAAACCCAGTCAGGTTTTCTCTTCTGAGCTCCTTTGGGACGAGCATGGAGCGGGATGGAGGCTGGGAGAGGGTGAGTCAGTAAAATTTTGGTGTTTTCCTGGGCTTATTCTCCTTTTCCTGTTGCTCTTTAGATTTAGTTTTGGAAACATTTCATTTTGGGCTGGCGAATTTTGTGGGGGTTTTTTGTTTGGTTTTTTGGGTTGTTTTTTTTTTTAATTTAACCTGATTTATACAGAATAAAAGAGCAGCTTTGTCCTTTTCTCTAAGCACCCTGATCTGAGAAAGGCCATTCCATCACCAAATCATGGAATGGTTTGGCTTGGAAGGGAATTTCGAGTTCCACCCCCCTCCCATGGGCAGGGACACCTCCCACTACCCCAGGCTGCTCCAAGCCCTGTCCAGCCTGGCCTTGGACACATCCAGGGGGAAATCAGGATGTCTCTGAGGGGTGTGATGTGGCACTTGGGGACGTGGTCAAGGTCCCATCCAAGCCAAAACGATTCCATGATTCTATTCCTGCACCCGGCCTCTCTTTGTTCGACCTGGAGCTTTTCAGGGAAGCTCCAAGCTAATTTCTCTGACTTTTAAACCTTGATTAAACACGAGATTCCAACAACTCAAGCCCGTGAATTTCTGCTCTCTCCGTCACCATGGAAACGCGAGACTGTTGTCTTTTAATATTTTTAAGTTATATAAAGGCTTGGAACAAATCTGAAAACCCCCAACGATGGAACAAGAGGAGGAGAGGAAAAAATAAATCCACTTTTCCATCAAGAAAATTATGGAAATTGATGATCTTGAAGATCTCTCCCAACCCAAACCATTCCATGATTCCTGTTTGCTGCACAGGCTGGGAATAAAATCCAATCCCATTTATTCCACTGCATCTCCACAGCCCAAATCTTTGAGTGCTGATGTTTTAATCCCATCGTTTAACACGTTGCTCCCTCTCCGTTCCCCCTGGCTTGTTGCAAATCCAACCTTAAGGAATGAAGCTGGAGAACAAGACTCATTCAGGACCGGAGAGCATTTTGTTGGGATGATTTTTTTCTGTGTCGGTGAATTTGATTTCCCGGCTCTCCCGATGTTCCCACAACCTTGAATAGTTTGTAAATTCATATAAAATCTTAAAATTTAAGATTAAAATCTTTAAAATTAAGTTTGCTTGGCTTCTCTGAAAGGTGTCTGTGTCCAGCTGGGAAATTGGGAAATGTTGTTGTCCCACCTGGGAGCGGGACCCACGGGAATTCAGCCACCGCTCACAAAGTCCTCTTGAGTAACACCAGATTTCTGGTGTGGAAAATATAATTTCAGTCCTGGAGAGCCTGTACGTGAGTTCTCTCCTGGTTCTTGAGCAATCTTCCCAGGAATAACAAAACCTGGGAAGGAGGAGAGGAAGGCACGGAGCGTCCTGCTGTGCGCAGGCCGAAGGAGGCCCAGAAGGAAACCCGGATAATTCCCTTTAAAGAGTTTCCCTGCTGAGATGAGGGTTGTGCTCCTAAATCCTTCCGGAATGGTTTGGGTTGGGAAGGATCCCTAAAGTGCACCTGATTCCATCCCTGATTATCCCAATCCCTTTGTTTGGGCAGTTTTCCTCCAGACAGGTGAATTCCGTGGCCGTGGGATTTGGTTTAGGCAGAGCTTCACTCCAGAGGCTTTTGCAGGGTGGAGGGGCTTGGAATCCCTTCCCGGGGTTGGATGCAGCCCCCCAGGAGTAACGGGATGCTGAGAGTGGGATCCTGGAGGGAAGGGATGTGGCCGATGGATTTTCTTCCTTTGTTTCCCATGAAGTTTGATTTGCCTGAAATTGTTGGAAAAGGGCCTGGAGTGAGAGGACAAGGGGAAGGGTTGAAACTGACAGAGGGAATTTGGGATATTGGGAAGGGATTCCTCCCTGTGAGGGTAGTGAGGGGTTGGAATGGAATTCCCAGAGAATCTGTGCCTGCCCCTGGATCCCTGGAAGTGTCCAAGGCCAGGTTGGATGGGGCTTGGAGAAAGCTGGGACAGTGGAATGTTGTATTTAAAGATCTGAATGGTCACTTCCCACCCAAACCATTCCACACTTCCATAACTTTGGTGCTCTGGATTGCTCCGAACTTTCCATCCAGGTGGGGACAGGAAGGGCAGGAGGTGACAACACCCCAAATTGGTGTTCCAAGGACCCTGTGGATGGTGAATAGTGACATGGAATTGGTGCAGAACTGAGGGGTCTGTGGCACCCAGCAGATTTGCTTTGGAAAATTGCAGAGTTTGTTCTTGCTCTCAACATATTCAGCAGCATTTTGCTTTTGTATCCTTGTCCCTCCCCCCTTTCTCACGAATTATGTTTCATGTTTCTTTGCCATTTCCCCCCCTTTTTTGGCAAAATTGAATCTTTTCCCTTACTCCCTCTATTTTTGTGGGCTCATTGCTCAATCTTAATAATTTCCTTAGGTGGAGTTTTTTAACCAGGTGCTTTCTCATCTATTTTTTGGCAGCCGTTCTCCCCCAGAAGGCCTTTGCTGGGTGTTTTGGTTTTGGCATTTATTCCGATTTATTCTGGTTGGATTTACTTAAAGCAGGAGGTTTTTGGGGTTTTTTTTATCTTCAGGGGGTTATTTTTCCTTCCCCATCTGCTTGTGGGGGTCTGTTGATGTATTTATCGATTTCAGCTGGTTCTGAGGGAGGGGGGTTGTTATTATTATTATTATTATTATTATTATTATTATTAGCCCTGATTCCACAGGACTTGGAAAAGATGAGCAGCACTTTCACCTCCACACCGAAATGTCGTGAAATTAATTGTTTAAGTTGATTAAAGTGCTGTCAAAGGCGCTAACAAAAACTGGTTTAATATAAATTACATTACATTATATTACATTACATTACATTATATATTATATTATATTAATTCTATTCTATATGTTATACAATGTTATACAATGTTATATAATGTTGTATTATATTATATTATATTATATTATATTATATTATATTATATTATATTATATTATATTATATTATATTATATTATATTATATTATATTATATTATATTATATTATATTATATTATATTATATTATATTATATTATATTATATTATATTAATTATATCTCAGAAGTTTGATGGGAAAGTCCACTCTACTAAATTAAAATGATATCCTAGAATAATTATGGTTGGGAAAGACCTCCAAGATCGTCAGCTCACTGTGTGGATGAAACATAAAAGGGAACATCAAATCAGAAATCATCTAGAATTATTTATGTGGATAATGAAGGTTTAAGGAAGCTTAGTGGAATTTTATCACGCGGTTATCATTGGCTTATTGTTGTTTTATCATTGGCTTATCGTTGTTTTATCATTGGCTTATTGTTCTTGTCAATGAGGTGGTTCATTGGGATTCTCCATGATTTGAAGAGGCACTGAGCCGTAGGTTCCAGATGGCAAAATTGGTTTTGTGTTTACTGTAAGGAATTGAAATCTTGGAATCAGCCACAAATTCCATAGGGGCGTAGAATTGTGGAATTGCTGAGGTTGGAAAAGCCCTCTGAGACCGAGTCCAACTCTCCCCAGCAGTGCCAAAGCCACTCTTGACCACGTCCCCAAGTGCCACATCCACATGGAACTTGATCCCTCTTAGGGATGGGGACACCACCACTGCCCCACACCAGGGCTGGACAACCCTTCTTGGGAAGGAGTTTTTCCTAATATCCAACTAAATATCCCCTGGCACAACTTGACACCATTTCTTTTTGTCCCTTGTCCCTTGAGAACAGAACCCGACCCCCACCTGGCTCCACCCTCCTTCCAGGAGGTCCCCTCGAGCCTCCTTTTGTCCAGGCTGAGCCCCCTCAGCTCCACTATTTGTAGGGTCTCAAGATGATTCCATCTCCTCATCCGTAATTTTTCCAGTCTATGGCCACCAATCACTGAAGTTTCCGAAATAAATATTTCCAGTACCACGGGAAGTTGTTTTCAAACAAACCCACCCTGGCCTTGGACACTTCCAGGGATGGAAGGAAGGCATGGGGTGGTTTCTGCAGTAATTTCTTTGCCTTGGCCTCAGCGCAGGACACTGGAGATGCTTCGGACAGTGATGGTCCCTGTGGAAAAGACACCAGAGCCCCTTTGGCCGGTGCCTTACAGGTTATGGAATGGGGGCAGCAAAGTCAGTGCTGAACCCATGGAAAGGAAAAACACATTTTTCCCACTTCCTTTCTTTCCTCTTCCTTTCCTCGCTGCCTCCAGAATTCCTTTCTGTTTCTCCTAATGGACCGGGAGTGGTGTTGGGGAAGGAGGTTGGTCAAGACTGTCCTGACAGCAGCAGATTTCATCCGAGCCCCATGTGGATGAGCACAACCATACCCAACCCTTGATTTGGGCAAGGGAAAGGCTTGTGCCATGTTTTGGAAAAGAGAAAATTACACCGGTTGTTGTTTGGGTGGAAATATTTCCCTGAGTAAGTCTTGGCACCTTGGAGGGTCACGTCTCTGCTGGGATGAGTGGCTTGCCCAGACTGGAAAGAGGTTGAACACCAAACCCAAGGCCTGCTGGAACTTTTGGACAATTGACACCTGGATTCAGGCCATGAGAGGTAGGAGCAGTCTTGGGAGAAGAAGGAAAAAGGAGTCACCTGAGGCTATGATGCAGGAAAACTTTATTGAAGCAAAAAAAAAAATAGAAAAAAAAAATAAAAAGCAGGAGAATTAAATAAAATGGAGCTGGCCTGAGGTGCAATAGGACAACCATCAGCACAGATCCTTTGCTTGCAGTCGGTCTGGCCAGAGCATCAAGGCCTTCCTGCCCCACAGTGGGAGCAGCTCAGAAGAGGTAACCCAAAGGTCCCTGGATTGAGAGAAGGGGTTTGCAGAAGAGGGAAGCAAAGAGGTGATGCAGAGCAGGGAGTGGGAGAAGAGCAGGAGGCAGATGGGCCATGTTTGTAGGCGGCCCAGGTTGGCCCCTTGGCTACTGCCTTGATTGGTGCCCTGAGAGCAGGAGCTGGAAGCGCTGAGTCCATCTGAGAGCCTTGGAGCAGAGAGGCGTCCTCAATGCCTGAGATGTGTTCCAGGGAGCTGGGGGTTGGTGTCAGGGGTGGTGCTGAGGACCCTTAGCAGATGTAGCCACCCCTTCTGCCATAGCAGCCCAGGCCTCCCAGCCCATAGCCACAGCCCAGCCCGTAGCCAAATCCACGGCCATAGCCAAAGCCACCAAATCCACCAAATCCCCCAGAGATGGGCTGTCCCTGCACACTGAGTTCAGTGCCCACAGCAGCCGAGGAGGTGGATCCAACAGCGGTGTTCTGGGGGAAGGAGGTCATGATGGGTCCTGGCAGGGTGACCTGCACAGGAGAAGGCTGGATAACGACACGGGAATCCTGGCATTGCAGGGCACAGGGCTCGTTGCAGCTGTTGGCCAGCGGGGTGGGTCCGCAGGGACGGCAGATGTTGTTGCAGGCCATGGGTGTGGTGTGGAGGATCCCTGGAAAAGAGGAGGATGAGGCAGGGCAGGGGTGCAAACGGGGCAAAGGGTGGTGATGCAGGAGGGTGAGGGAGTGTGGAGGCTGTTGTGGGGCTGTGGGGAGGTGTGAGGGCTGCTGAGGCTGGGGCTGAGCGTGCTGGAATAGAGGGGCCCAGGGGTGCAGGAGCAGGAGGGTCAGGGGAGTGAGGCTCACCTGGTTGTCAGCAGGAGCAGGAGCAGAAGGCGTGAGGAGAAGTGTGTGAGGGAGAGAGGCTGTGGGCTGGCTTTTATGTTGGTCCTGGAGGGGCGGGACAGCCTTGTCCCATGGCCTTGGGGCATTTTTTAGGCAGCAGCTCTTTTGTGACTGGTGAGTCATTGTGTGGGGAGTGTTTTCCCTCCCACCATTTTGTAGTTTCGTGTTCCTGCTCTTGATGCTGTGTCCATTTGACCTTGGTGGCAACGTTAATAATTTTGTGTTTGGGAGGACGTGATTGTTCAATGTGTTTCAGGGAGGAATGAATAAACAACCAGAGCCCTGGAGATTTGCAATGTCATCAGTGAGGTCATTTTGTGGCACTCATGTGCTGTGGTTTGTCAGTTCCTTGTGAAGACTGGGTCTCTGTTCTGTGCCACTGCAAGTCTGTCACTCATTTTGTGTCACCCAGGAATGCTGAGGGAGCTGCTGATGTCCTGGGGAGGTCACTCTGGAACTGCTTGGCAAGGTCCCAGTGCTTGAGATTTCTTTGTGATGGATTAACAAGAGCTCTTGGCCTTCTGTCTTGAATGGAATTGAAACAGGATCTGCAAAATGAGAGCGTGGTCAGGCTGAACTTGTTCCAATGTTTTGCTCCATTTGTATTTCTCAAATTTATGTGACAACATTCTCTGTCATTTGAAGTGTATTCCTTGACCTGGTTATGAAATCCAGTAAACAAACAACAAACCAGCGCCCGATCCCTTTTTGCCGGGGCTGTGACCTCAATTCCCTTATTCCGCATTCAAGACAAAAGCTTTCATAACTTATTTTCTATAAATGTTAGTATTGTGTTCCTCTGAGCAAAACCTAGTAATTACTAACGGACAGTCTGTGTGATCCTCTTCCCTCCTCTCTCATGCTTCTGGCGTCTTTGAAAATTCTGTGATTCCACGTCCTTCTTTTGAGGCCACAACCTTGGTGGCAGCTTTTAATTCTTTTAATTCTTTTAATACCGACCAAATTCTGCTGTTGATGGGTCATGTCAGGGCAGGTTGAAGATGTGACCGAAACTTTGGACAGCTGGGGTGTCATCATTTAGGTCATCCCATGGCCCTCGTGTGCTGTGGTTTGTGGGCGTGTTGTGAAGAGCTGCCCCCAGTCTCTCTCAGCCCTGTCAGGTCGGTCTGAGCTTTGCAGCTGTTCCAAGTATCAGGTGTTGCCCCTTCGATCGCATTCCTTCCTTCACATTTCCCCAGTATGGCAAACTCTGACATTAAACCTTGTTTTTCATGTTGATCATGCTCTTTGGGTTTCTTGGTACCCCTCTTAATTATAAGGTTTTGATATCCAGGGCATTTTGGGTCCCAACTTGGGCTGAGGTGTGAGGTCAATTCTCTGGGCAATATCTGATTGTCAGAATGAGGATTTGGAGGTGGCACAGTGTTCTTGGAGGTGAGCTTTGCGTGATTCTCGATAACCAGACAAGTCTGAGTTGTGTCAGTGCCCAGTGTGGTGGCCTGAGAAAGGTCTGAAGGTCCAGAGACTTGTGGTCAGTGCCCCAAAGTCCAGATGGCAGCAAGTCCCCAGTGCTGTAGCCCAGGAGTTGGATCCTTTTGGCCAACACTGAATACCTGAGTGATCCTGGACATCTGCTGGAGCTCAACAATAACAGCTGCTAAACCCTGTTTCGTGTCAGGGGAGTCATCCCAGATGGGATAAAATGTCTGAGTGTCAGTTGGAACAGTTGTTTTCTTCTCCGAAAAAGCCTTTGTGGTTGTGGTGGAGAAGAAATGGAGCAGGAGTTGTCCCTGTACCATTGTGGGAACAGGGACCTCAAGTGTCCAGGGTAGGATCTGGAAAAGTGTTGTGACCAAGCGGGGAGAGGTGACTCTTGCCATCTGTTTAGCACTGGTGAGGTCACATGTGAGGGGTTGTGTGCAGCCCTGGCCACTCCTGTGTGAAAATGAAGTTAATTTAGTGAATCAAGACCATTTCAGGGCCAGCAATATTCTAAAGGAGGATCTTTCCCAGAGCAGAGGCTGTGAGAGCTGGGACTCCCAGGGGACAAGGCTGGACAGGGCGGTGTCATCAGTGTCTGCAAATCCCTGATGGCAGAGAATAAATTCGAGGCAGCCTGGCTGCTCTCAGCAGTGCACACATGGAGGACGAGAGGCCTTGGGCTCAAGGGAAACCAGATGGAATTCTGTGGGAAAAGAAAGCTAGAATTTTCCAGTGTGTTGGACAAAGAGGGGAAGAGGTGGTTGAGACTGCTGGGAGTGCAAAACATGAACTGTCCATGGTGCTGGAAACTCTGCTCTTGATGATTCTGCTTGAGCAGAAGGGAATGAAGCACTTGCATTCGAGTTCCTGCCCAAGTGGAAGATTTTATGACTGTTTGTTCAGAAGGCTTGAGAGTCTTGGGAAGAGAGTTTATCAAGTGTGTGCTGGTGGAGAGAGACTTCAACAGAGCCATGAGCAGGAGAGCACTAATGTGTCAAAACCTTTGGTATAGCAGGTGTTTGGCTTGTAAAATATTTTGGAAGATTCCCCCCTTCTCTGTTTCCTGTACAGGTCTTGTTTGTTACTGTTGGTGACATATTTCCTAGAGAAAAGTGTTGTGCCCTTTTTCCTTTCAGCAACGTCCTGTTGGGCCCTGGCACTGTGTGAGGTGAGGATGTGCAACCACTGGAATTCAAAAAGGAAGAGGAGGCATTTCAGGCTTGGATGAAGAAAAACTTTATTGAGGCAAAACAGTGAAGAGATGGGAGAATGAAACAGAGGGGATCCAGTGTGAGGCGCAAGATGGGCGAACATCAGCCCAGGTGCTTTGCTTGCAGGAGGTGTTGCCAGAGCCCCGACCTGGTGGTGTCAGGGGTGGTGCCAAGGACCCTTAGCAGATGTAGCCACCCCTTCTGCCATAGCAGCCCAGGCCTCCCAGCCCGTAGCCAAATCCACGGCCATAGCCAAGGCCGTAGCCAAAGCCACCAAATCCGCCAGAGATGGGCTGTCCCTGCACACTGAGTTCAGTGCCCACGGCAGCCGAGGAGGTGGATCCAACAGCGGTGTTCTGGGGGAAGGAGGTCATGATGGGTCCTGGCAGGGTGACCTGCACAGGAGAAGGCTGGATAACAACACGGGAATCCTGGCATTGCAGGGCACAGGGCTCGTTGCAGCTGTTGGCCAGCGGGGTGGGTCCGCAGGGTTGGCAGATGTTGTTGCAGGCCATGGGTGTGGTGTGGAGAGTCCCTGGAAGAGAGGGGAGTGAGGCAGGGCAGGGGTGAGGGGTGGAAGGGGTGGTGATGCAGGAGGGTGAGGGAGTGTGGAGGCTGTTGTGGGGCTGTGGGGAGGTGTGAGGGCTGCTGAGGCTGGAGCTGAGTGTGCTGGAAGAGGGGCTAGGGATGCAGGAGCAGGAGGATCAGGGGTTTGTGGCTCACCTGGTTGTCAGCAGGAGCAGGAGGAGAAGGTGTGAGGAGGAGTGTGTGAGAGAAAGATGCTCTGGGTCGGCTTTTATGCTGGTCCTGGAGGGGTGGGACAGCCTTGGGGCATTTTTTAGGCAGCAGTTCTTTGCTGGCCCAGCCTGGTGAGTCCTGAGGTGGAGAGTGTTTTCCTTCCTGATGTTCTGCAGTTTCATGTCCTTCCCTTGAGGCAGTGTCCATCTGACCTTGGCGGCACCTCTTAATTGCCAGAATTAGAGACCAGTGTGTGGTTGTTGATGGCGCGTGTCAGGCCACGTAGAAGATTCAGCCAAAGCTGAGGAGAACACAGGTGTCATCCAAGGTCATTCCATGGATACTGAGAATATGTCACATTTTCATTTTTGCCTCCTGCCTAAAAGAACTCCCAGCTCTCTCATCTTCTCCCCGTTTTAAGGACAGTCCAGACCAAAACCCTCTGGGCCCTGTCATTCAAGTCCTCCTCAGGCCACCACACTGGACACCTGGACTTGCCCGGGTTGTTGAGGATCATGCAGTACTCACCTCCAAAAACCCTGGGCAACTTCCAAATCCTCTTTCTGACAATCAGACATGGCCCAGAGAAGTGATCTCGCTCCTTGACACTCAGCCCAAGTAAAAATCCAAAAGACCACATCCAAATCCTTACAGACAAGAGGAACACCAAGACACCCTCTGAGCATGACCAATGGTAAAGGAGATGTCTCCAGTCAGGCTTTGACAGCTGGGAAAATTGCATGGAGAGAGGGAATGGGGTGGAAGGGGCAACACTGGATACTTGGAACAGCTGCAAACCCCAGATCAGCTTGTCAGGGCTGAGAGAGGCTGGGGGCAACTCTTCATGAAACGCCACAAAGTGAAAAAAGGCCAAGACAGTGCCACAGGGTGGCTTCAGTAATGACACCTCAGTTCCCCAAAGCTTGGGTCAAGTCTTCATCCTGCACGAACAACACCAGAATTTGGTCTCTAAAATGCACACTTAAAGGCTGCCACCAAGGGGAGATGGACACAGGCTCAAGAGAAAGATGTGAAACCTTGGAATTCCACAAAGAAATACCAGAATAATGGCAGAAAAGGAAAGAGGAGGTTGTTGACCAACCGCTAGTAATTAATGCTTATTTGCTAAGAGGAACATAATACTAAGACTCAAAGGATATAAGTTACAAAACGTTATGGCTTGAATGCAGAATAAATGAATTGACGTCACAGACCAGCCTGAGAAAAAAGGGATGGGCCCTGTTTGTTGTTTATTTCTTAGAATTCTGAATGAGGTCAATAAATACATTCTAAATGACAGATTAGGTTGTCATGTAAATTTAGGAGATCCAAAAGGACCAAAACACTGTAAAAAGCCTGAACAGCCTCGTGTTTCCCAGATCCTCTCCCCTGATCCCACTCAAGACAGAAGGCCATGAGCTCTCTTTCATACATCAGGAAACACTCCCAGGAGCCAGGATCTTACCAAGTTATTGCAGAGTGACTTCCCCAGGACATCAGCAGCTCCCTCAGCATTCCTGGGACCAACACAATGGGTGATGGATATCCAGTAGTGCTGAAGAGGGGCCCATACTCCACAAGGGACCCACAAACCACAGCACACGAGTGCCACAAAATGACCTCACTGATGACATTGCAAATCTCCAGGGCTCTGGTTTCATATTCAGCCTGCCCTGTCACACATTGAACAATCAAATCCTCCCAAATACCAACTCATGAAAGCTGCCGCCAAGGTCAGCTGGACATGGCCTCAAGAGCTGGACATGGAATTGCAGAATTGCATGAAGGAAAACACTCCCCACCTCATGACTCACCGGGCTGGGCTAAGCAAAAGCTGCTGCCTAAAAATGCCCCAAGGCCATGGGACAAGGCTGTCCCGCCCCTCCAGAACCAGCATAAAAGCCAGCCCAGAGCCTCTCTCTCTCACACACTTCTCACACCTTCTCCTCCTGCTCCTGCTGACAACCAGGTGAGTCTCACTCCCCTGACCCTCCTGCTCCTGCCCTCTTGGACCCTCGATTCCAGCACACTCAGCCCCAGCCTCAGCAGCCCTCACGCCTCTCCACAGCCCTACAACAGCCTCCACACTCCCTCACCCTCCTGCATCATCACCCCTTGAACCCCTCACCTCTGCCCTGCCTCACTCCCCTTTCTTCCAGGGACCCTCCACACCACACCCATGGCCTGCAACAACATCTGCCGTCCCTGTGGACCCACCCCGCTGGCCAACAGCTGCAACGAGCCCTGTGCCCTGCAATGCCAGGATTCCCGTGTCGTTATCCAGCCTTCTCCTGTGCAGGTCACCCTGCCAGGACCCATCATGACCTCCTTCCCCCAGAACACTGCTGTTGGATCCACCTCCTCGGCTGCCGTGGGCACTGAACTCAGTGTGCAGGGACAGCCCATCTCTGGTGGATTTGGTGGCTTTGGTGGCTTTGGCTATGGCCGTGGATTTGGCTATGGGCTGGGCTGTGGCTATGGGCTGGGAGGCCTGGGCTGCTATGGCAGAAGGGGTGGCTACATCTGCTAAGAGCCCTCAGCATCACCCCTGACACCAACCCCCAGCTCCCTGGAACACATCTCAGGCATTGAGGACGCCTCTCTGGTCCAAGGCTCTCAGATGGACTCAGCGCTTCCAGCTCCTGCTCTCAGGGCACCAAGCAAGGCAGCAGACAGGGGTCCAGCCCAGGCTGCCTGCAATCATGGCCCATCTGCCTCCTGCTCTTCTCCCACTCCCTGTTCTGCATTGCCCCTTTAGCTCTGTCCAGCTCCCTCTGGACAAACGCGTTCTCCAGAGCCGGAGACCTTCGGGCAGCTCTGCTGGGCTACTCCCATTGCAGGGCAGGAAGTTCTTGATGCTCTGGCCAAAGCTTCTCAAAGGATGGGCCTTGGCTGATGTCACCCTGATCATAACCCAGACCAAGTCCCTTCCGCTGCTCCTGAGTTTTCACTCTTCTACCTCAATAAAGTTTTCTTGCATCACCACCTCAGATGACTCCTCATTTTTTTCTCCCAAGCTTCTTCCAGTCTCACTCAGCTGTAAGCCAGGGTTGTAGAGGCCAGTGGGGTGGGTGAAAAAGCGTACCAAGACCACTCTTAGGTATTATTTCTGCAGTTCCTCTACTCACTGCCGCACTTTGCTCTTCCAGTGCATTATCACACAAGCCCTTCAGCTATTGAAACACAAAGCTGGATACACTAATGCAGGTCTGTCCTTGCCTCTGGAACAAGCCCCTTCTGGGTGGTGTGTTTAATTTTTCTGGACACATGTTGGTTGGTGCTGCCTGTCATCATCTTCCAGGGCTATCTCCAGCTCTGATTGAGCAGGTCCATGTCTTCCTTGTTTTCAGGTCCCAGAGCTGAACATACATCCCCAGTCTCACCAGGCTGCAGCAGAGGAGAAGGATCCCCCCTCACCTGCTGCCCACGCTGTGGAGATAAGCCCAGGACACAGGAGGTTTCTGTTTGGTGTGTTAACATGGCAGGGCATGTCCAACACTTCATCCATCACCACCCCATCCTCCATGGGCTCAATCCCCTCATCACCCAGCCTTTATCCTGCATGTTTGGGATTGCTGCAATCCAGGTGCAGCAGATTCTGCCTCTCTGATCTGCTCTGATGATATTGGAGAATTCTGTTAATCTCTGGGTTACTGGGAGTAAGGAAGACAAGACCTGGTGGAGGATATCCAGAGCATGGCCTCAAGGATGGAGGCTGAAGGTTTGGGACAGGCATTGTCCATGACATTGGGGCATTTTTCAGGCTAGCTGCTCTTGCCTGGCACAGCCTGGTGAGTCATGAGGTTGGGAACATTTTGCTTCCCACAGCTCTGCAATTCCATATCCTGCTCTTTAGGCTGTGCCCATTTTACCTTGGCAGCAGCTTTGATGAGTTAGTGTTCATTCCAGCATTGGTGAATGAGGAAAGAGGTGCCAATATCCTGTACCTGGTCTTCTGCAGGTCCTTTGTTCCTGTACCAGACAGCATCCTCGTCTCTAATCTGGGAGATGTGGATATTGGTTGGACTATTTGGTGGATAAGGAATGGATGGAATAGTCTCACTCCAAGAGTTGTGGTCCATGGCTCCATGTCCCTGTGTGGAGAGCAGGGATGAGTGGTGGCCATTCAAGACTCATGTTGGGATTATTATAATATTGCATCATGGTCAGAAATCTGGGTACTGGGATTTGGTAGGATGATCAGCAAAACCAGGGACCATTCCAAGCTGAGTAGTGTGGTTGGTTGTCTGGAGGGAAGGGATGGCACTCAGAGGGGCTGGAACAGGTTGGGGATGTTGGATATTGTCAATCTCGTGAAGCTGATGAAGGCCAAGTGCAAGGTCCTGAATCTGGTTTAGAACAATGGCAAATATGGCTGTAGATTGGATGATAAGTGGATTAAGAGCAGCCCAGAGGAGAAAGATGTGGGGTGTTGGTGTATGAAGAAGTAGACATGCCCCACCACATGAATGAGCTGACCAGAAAAACCCTGTGTCCTGGGGGCATGCCCATGGCATGGGCAGAAAGTGATAGGGGGGATTCTGCCCCTCTGCTCTAGTCAGGGTAGACTGGAGTTGTGTGTTCAACTCTGGGACCTGAAAATAAGGGAGACATGAAGCTCAGGTGCATCTGTAAATGGGCCTGGAAGATTATGAGGGTCTGCAGCAACTGATGCCCAGCCAAAATGAACACATTGCCCATGAGTTGCTTGTGCCAGAATCAAGGATAGACCTGCATTAATGTATCCAGGCCTGTGATTAAACAACAGAAGTTCTCCTCTGTGATGCAAACAAAGTGTGCCAGTCTTTCCTAAGGATTAGTGGAACTCCAGAAGCAAGTCCAAGAGAAGTGTTGGTGCAATTTGCACCCTCAACAAATGGCTTGAGAACACATGGATTTGTGCCAAGTGTGGTTGGCTAACCTTAGTCAGAAAGAAGTTGAAGGAAACATCTCAGGTTGCAAGGCAAAAGAATTTTATTGAGGCAAAAGAACAGTGAGAGGTCATGAGCAGCCACCAGAAGGGAGCTGGCCTGAGGTGCAATAGGACAACCATCAGCACAGATCATTTGCTTGCAGTCGGTCTGGCCAGAGCACCAAGAACTTCCTGCCCCACAGTGAGAGCAGCTCACTGGGAGTGCCCAAGGGTCCCTGGCCTGGGAGAAGGGGTTTGCAGCAGAGGGAACTTGACAGAGCTAAAGGGGCAATGCAGAGCAGGGAGTGGGAGAAGAGCAGGAGGCAGATGGGCCATGATTGCAGGCAGCCTGGGCTGGACCCTTGTCTGCTGCCTTGCTTGGTGCCCTGAGAGCAGGAGCTGGAAGCGCTGAGTCCATCTGAGAGCCTTGGAGCAGAGAGGCGTCCTCAATGCCTGAGATGTGTTCCAGGGAGCTGGGGGTTGGTGTCAGGGGTGGTGCTGAGGACCCTTAGCAGATGTAGCCACCCCTTCTGCCATAGCAGCCCAGGCCTCCCAGCCCATAGCCACAGCCCAGCCCGTAGCCAAATCCACGGCCATAGCCAAGGCCGTAGCCAAAGCCACCAAATCCACCAGAGATGGGCTGTCCCTGCACACTGAGTTCAGTGCCCACGGCAGCCGAGGAGGTGGATCCAACAGCGGTGTTCTGGGGGAAGGAGGTCATGATGGGTCCTGGCAGGGTGACCTGCACAGGGGAAGGGTTGATGATGACACGGGAATCCTGGCATTGCAGGGCACAGGGCTCGTTGCAGCTGTTGGCCAGCGGGGTGGGTCCGCAGGGACGGCAGATGTTGTTGCAGGCCATGGGTGAGGTGTGGAGGGTCCCTGGAAGAGAGGGGAGTGAGGCAGGGCAGGGATGTCAGGGCATGAGTTGTGGTGATGCAGGAGGGTGAGGGAGTGTGGAGGCTGTTGTGGGGCTGTGGGGAGGCGTGAGGGCTGCTGAGGCTGGGGCTGAGGGTGCTGGCAGGGAGAGGCCAAGGGTTCAGGGGCAGGAGGGTCAGGGGTTTGAGGCTCACCTGGTTGTCAGCAGGAGGAGAAGGTGTGAGGAGAAGTGTGTGAGGGAGAGGGGCACTGGGCCGTCTTTTATGCTGGTCCTGGAGGGGTGGGACAGCCTTGTCCCATGGCCTTGGGGCATTTTGGAGTCAGCATCTCTTTGCTGGCCCAGCCTTGTTAGTCATGAGGTGGGGAGTGTTTTCTTTCCAGCGACTCTTCAACTCCATGTCCTTCACTTGAGGCTGTTTCCATTTGACCTTGGCGGCGGCTTTTAATTGCAAGAATTAGTGACCATTATCTTGTTGGTGATAGCACGTGTCAGGACGCGTGGAAGATTCAACAAAAGCTTTGGAGAACTTGGAAGTCATTACTGATGTCATTCTATGGCATATTTACAGTATGTTCCTTGTGCATCCTTACCTCCTGCCTGAAAGAACTCCCAGCTCTCTCAGATTCTTGTTTTAAAGATTCTCCAGTCCTGTCAGTGTCATGGTCTCCCTGCACTGCTCTTGGTGAACTAGATCCATCTTGTTCCACTGTGGAGTCACACCAGTGGTGGGTGAAAGGATGGACACTGCCCTCAATCCACTTGTATTTCTTTTCCTAATTCTGTCCTCGTAACTGCTGGAGTTTTTTACAGCAAAAGGCACATGGCAAAAGGTTGGATTAATCAATGAATGAGGAATTGTTCTCCTCAGATGTCTTGTTCTCCTTACCCTTCACCATTTTGCCTTTTCATGGGTCAGGTAGAACCCAGCACTGTGACCCCACGCTGTGATGTTGCTGGGCATGAAGTAGCAAAATTCCAAAAATATGCACCCCTGGCATGACAGGGGATTGAAGAGGAGCTCACTGACCCTCTTCTAGTAATAACTGGTTTTTGCAAACAGAAACACAAAATTAAGATTATAGGATAAAATTCTGAAACCTGATGGCTTGAATGCAGAATGCATAAATTGATATCACAGACCAGCTGCAGCAATAAATGGGTTGTTCTTTGTTATTAGATTTCTGAATTTGGTGTAGAAATATACTTTAAATGACAGTTTATACTGTTTTATGAATTTGAGAAATCCAAACGAACCAGAACACTGGAACAAGTTGAGCCTGAACAGCGTCACATTTCCCAGATCCTCACTCTTCATCCCCTTCAAGACACAAGGCCAAGAGCTCTTTTTAACCCAAGTATTAAGACCTTGCCAAGTTATTGCAGAGTGACCTCCCCAGGACATCAGCAGCACCCTCAGCATTCCTGGGTGACACAAAATGACTGATGGACATGCAGTGGCACAGAAGAGAAGCCCAGTCATCACAAGGTACCTGCAAACCGCAGCACAGGAGAGCCACAAAATGATCTCGCTGATGACATCGTAGTTCCCCAGTGCTCTGGTTATTTATTCACTCCTCTCTGACACACACTGAACAATCAAATCCTCCCAAATACCAACTCATGAAAGCTGGCGCCAAGGTCAGATGGACACGGCCTCAAGGGCAGGACATGGACATGCAGAACATCAGAAAGGAAAACAATTCCTGGCTGATGACTTCATGTGAGCCTGGGCTAGGAAAGAGCTGCTGATCAATGCCCCAAGGCAATAGGACGAGACAGTCCCCACCCATCCAGGATCAGCATAAAAGCCGGCCCACAACCTCTCTTCCTCACACTCTTCTCCTCACGCATTCTACTCCTGCTAACAACCAGGTGAGCCTCAAACCCCTGATCCTCCTGCTCCTGCACCCCTGGGCCCCTCTATTCCAGCACGCTCAGCCCCAGCCTCAGCAGCCCTCACACAACCCCACAGCACCACAACAGCCTCCACACTCCCTCACCCTCCTGTAACACTGACCCTTGCACCCCTCACCCCTGCCCAGCCTCACTCCCCTTCTCTTCCAGGGACCCTCCACACCACACCCATGGCCTGCTACGACTCCTGCCGTCCCTGCGGACCCACCCCCCTGGCCAACAGCTGCAACGAGCCCTGTGCCCTGCAATGCCAGGATTCCCACGTTGTCATCAACCCTTCCCCTGTGCTGGTCACCCTGCCAGGACCCATCATGACCTCCTTCCCCCAGAACACCGCTGTTGGATCCACCTCCTCGGCTGCCGTGGGCACTGAACTCAGTGTGCAGGGACAGCCCATCTCTGGTGGATTTGGTGGCTTTGGCTACGGCCTTGGCTATGGCCGTGGGTTTGGCTACGGGCTGGGCTGTGGCTATGGGCTGGGAGGCCTGGGCTGCTATGGCAGAAGGGGTGGCTACATCTGCTAAGGGTCCTCGTCACCACTCCTGACACCAACCCCCAGCTCAGGGCTCTGGCAACAGCTCCTACAAGCAAAGCATTTCAGCTGATCTTTGTCCTACTCGCACCTCACAAAAAAAGGGGAGATTATTTATCTCCACTTTTATCTCCTGGAGTTTCATTCTTGTGCCTCAATAAAATTTTCCTGCATCAAACCTGGCATGCCTCCTTATCTTTTTTGCTCCAATGATCTGGCATTCTCTCCCAGCACATTCTAGAGCTCAAAAGACATTGACGGTATCTGGAACAGGGCAGCAACACTTCTCCTTACACATATCTCAAAACAACAAATAACGAGTTTGGCATGGGAAACACAGGAGGGGACACCTCGCAGAACCTGTCACACGCCCTGCAAACTGTTACGCCAAAGTCCTTGACTGACTGTTCAACTGTTGTTGAACAACGGTTCTCTCCTTAGCACAGAAATGGAAAAGTCACTCCATGCCAGTGCACACTTGACAAAATCTCTTCCTGGCCAGGACTCTAGAAGCCTTCCAGCACAGAGAGAAACAACATCAAGCACCTGGGCAGGTGTCGTGGTTTCAAGCTAGTAATAAAAACGTATTTATTTTTTGCTAGAGATATGGATTAAAATAAGAGCAAAACAGGCTTAAAACTTAAAAGGAATAAAGACAGTTTATTAACAAACTACTAAAATAAAAATACCCAAATAAACTTTCAGAGAACCCTTTTACTTTTCACTACTTGATCATTTTTTTGTACACATAACAACATAGAGACAAAAAAAGTTTTACAATCTTGGTGGTCAAAAACAGTTTCAATTTTAGAGTCTTTTCATCAGTCCCCGTAGAGAAACAGAAGTCTCTTTCTGCTAATCCATGGAGTTTCTAGAGTCCACTCCTCCCATCTCACACCACTCTGAGGTGTGCAATGGGTCAAATTGAATCTAGGGATGCTATTTTTTAAGGATAAGTGATTCAAAGCAGAAATCTTTTTCAGTTGTCCCTGTGAGCCCTCCTGGAAAACAGCCATCTCCCTGGCTCCTTTAAGGCTTTAAAATCTTCACTTCACTCGCAAGTTCCAGCAACTCACAGGATCATAATAATTTTCTTTCTTTAAAGTCCACACTTTGAATACTCTATTCCTCCCATACTCTAGCCATGAATTAAAGGAGTCTTTAAACTACTGTCCATCTCCATAGCTGCAACAGAAAGACTTTTCAGCAACAAGCATCTTCTTTTTCTCTCTTTCTTATCTAAACTTAACTCTTTTCTTCACTGTTTCTGGTAGGTTTATGATGTCTTACATGTTAATTGTCTCTCTTTCTCTGTCTGTTCTAAGAAAAAGGAGTAATCTGTTGTTTATCTAGGTAATAAAGGAGTTAAAAGAAGAAAGCTACAAAAGTTCATAGTGTCCGGTTTCAGTCTAGCAACAGACCTTGAAAACTAAACAAAACTGCTAAACTGCTTTTCTCTCCTTCCCCCCCTCCCTGCGGCCTTGTCCCGGGCCTGGGAGGGGGGGGGGGAAACCAAGACGGAGCTTGTTACCTCTCCAGAGCTGGAAACAAAAAGAGAACGAGACAGCTCTGAGTGTACTTCTTAAGGGAGTGTTTACAAGTTGAATTCACTTTTTAATGGTCAGATCTGCTGTCAATTCTTGAAATGACTGATAATTGGTCAAGAAGAAAAACTCCCATCAGTCACCAGTAGCTTCAACTTCCTCTTTTTTTTCACTCGGTTTTAAAGGTGAAGTTAACCCATGATAGCAGGAGCTCTGCAGTGCAAGTGCTTCAGCTGCCCTGCTCAAGCAAGACCAACAGGAGAACATTTCCAGCACCATGGACAGTCCAGATATCGCTCTCTCAGGATCGTGACTCCACCACCTCTTCCACTCTGTGATCCCCCTCGCTATGAAAGAATCTTCTTTATTTGCCTGTGGAGTTCCATCTCTTTTCGCTTCTGCTCTTGCCCTCTTGCCCTGCACGTGTGCACTGCTGAGAGCAGCCAGGCTCCTTCATCTTCATTGCCCACCATCAGGGCTTTGCTCACACTGATGACACACCCCTGTCCATCCTTGTCCCCTGGGAGTGCCAGCTCTCTCAGCCTCTCCTCTAGGAATCATCCTTCAGGCCCATTTGTATCTGGCTGACCCTGAGCTGGTCTCACCTGGGAGCCCAGAACTGCCCACAACCCCTCACATGGGACCTCAGCAGTGCTGAGCAAACACCAACAGTCACCTCCCACACCTCATCCCAACACTTCTCCACATCCTGCCCTGGAACCTTAGCTCCCACAAGGGTACAGGGACACCTCCTGCTCCATTTCTTCTCACCCACAATCACAAAGGCTTTTTGGAAAAGAATTGTCCAAACTGATACCCACATATTCCTTCCTACCTGGCATGACTTCCTTGTTCCTGTCAAGAAACAGCCCTTGGCAGATGCCCTTGCTGAGCTCTAGCAAATGTCCAGGACCACTCAGGTTTTCCGTGTTGGCAGAAGGATCTAAGTCCTGGGCTACAGCACTGGGGATTTGCTGCTATGTGGACTTTGGGATATTGACCACAAGCCTCTGGGTCCCATTCTTCAGACCCTTCTCAGGTCACCACGCTGGGCACTGGTGTCAAGGAAGAGATTTGCCTGGCTGTCAAGGATCAGGTAGTGCTCGCCTCCAACAACCCATGTCAACCTCCAAATCCTCTTTCTGACAATCACAAGTGTCCTCACCCCTTTGCACTCAGACCCAGTAAGGAACCCAAAGGCCCCAGATGTCAAAACCCTAAAGGCAAGAGAGGTTCCAAGATGCTCACAGAGCACAGCCAACAGGAAAGGTCAGGTCTAGTGTCAGGCTTACCCAAGTGGGATCATGGTGGGAAAGCTTGGAATGTGAGGGAAGGGGCAACAGCTCTACACACCCTCAAATCCCAGAGCAGCCTGTCAGGGCTGAGAGGGAATGGGGCTCCTCTTCCAAACACCCCCACAAACCACACCACAAGGGTGCCACAGGGTGACCTTGCAGATGACGACCACACCTCCCTGAAGTTTTGGTTGTTTTTTTCAGCCCTCCCTGACACTCACCTTCAGGATAAACCCTCCCAAACGCCACTAACCCTCGCATACCAATAACTCACACTTGGATGCTGCCCTCAAGGTCAGAAGGACAGGGCCTCAAGAGGAGGACATGGAATTGTGGAATTCCATAAAGTCACACCTGCATCATGACAGAGAGGGAAAGGGGAGCATGCTGACCTTCAGGTAGCAATTACTGGGTTTTGCTTACAGGAACACAATATTACGATTCACAGGATATAAATCATTATGAAACCTAATGGTCTGAATGCGGAATAAGGGAATTGACGCCACAAACCAGCCTGGGAACAAAGGGATCGGGCCCCGTTTGTTGTTTGTTGTTGGATTTCTGAATGAGGTCATGGAACACACTTTACATGTAAGAGTATGTTGAAATTAAAATTTGAGAAATCAAAATGGACCATAAAAATGGAACAAGTTCAGCCTGAACAGCTTCTTACTTACCAGATCTTGTGATCCCATTCAAGACACAAGGCCATGAGCTCTCTTTCATCCATCAGGAAGAGCTCCCAGGCATTGGGACCTTTCCAAACCATTGCAGAGTGACCTCTGCAATAGGACATCAGCAGCTCCCTCAGCATTCCTGGGTGCAACACAATGAGTGACAGACTTGCAGTGGCACAGAACAGAATCCCAGTCTTCACAAGGCACCCACAAACCACAGCACACGAGTGCCACAAAATGACCTCACTGATGACATTGCAGATCTCCAGGGCTCTGGTTGTTTATTCATTCCTCCCCAACACACATCTGACAATCAAATCCTCCCAAATACCAACCCATGAAAATTACAGCCAAGATCAGATGGACACGGACTCAAGAGCAGGACATGGAATTGCAGAACATCAGGAAGGAAAACACTCCCCACCTCATGACCTCATGACAGGCTGGGCCAGCAAAGAGCTGCTGCCTGCAAAATGCCCCAGGGCCATGGGACAAGGCTGTCCCGCCCCTCCAGAACCAGCATAAAAACTGGACCAGAGCCTCTCCCTCTCACACACTTCTCCTCACACCTTCTGCTCCTGCTGACAACCAGGTGAGCCTCAAACCCCTGATCCTCCTGCTCCTGCCCTCTTGGACCCTCTATTCCAGCCACAGCCTCAGCAGCCCTCACACCTCCCCACAACCCCACAACAGCCTCCACACTCCCTCACTCTCCTGCATCTCTGCCTCTCATACTGCCACATCCCTGCCCTGCCTCACTCCCTTCTCTTCCAGGGACCCTCCACACCTCACCCATGGCCTGCTACGACTCCTGCCGTCCCTGTGGACCCACCCCGCTGGCCAACAGCTGCAACGAGCCCTGTGCCCTGCAATGCCAGGATTCCCGTGTCATCATCAACCCTTCCCCTGTGCTGGTCACCCTGCCAGGACCCATCATGACCTCCTTCCCCCAGAACACCACTGTCGGATCCACCTCCTCGGCTGCCGTGGGCACTGAACTCAGTGTGCAGGGACAGCCCGTCTCTGGGGGATTTGGTGGCTTTGGCTACGGCCTTGGCTATGGCCGTGGATTTGGCTACGGGCTGGGCTGTGGCTATGGGCTGGGAGGCCTGGGCTGCTATGGCAGAAGGGGTGGCTACATCTGCTAAGGGCCCTCAGCACCACCCCTGACACCAACCCCCAGCTCCCTGGAACACATCTCAGGCATTGAGGACACCTCTCTGGTCCAAGGCTCTCAGATGGACTCAGAGCTTCCAGCTCCTGCTCTCAGGGAACCAAGCAAGGCAGCAGACAGGGGTCCAGCCCAGGCCACCTGCAATCATGGCCCATCTGCCTCCTGCTCTTCTCCCACTCCCTGCTCTGCATGGCCTCTTCGGCTCTGTCCAGTTCCCTCTGCTGAAAACCCCTTCTCCTAATCCAGGGACCCTTGGGCACCTTAGCTGGGCTGCTCCCACTGTGGGGCAGAAGGCTTTGATGCTCTGGCCAAAGCTCCAAGCAAAGCTACTCTGCTGATGGTCACCCTGCTCACAACCCAGACCAGCTCCCTTCCTCTTGTTTCTCTTGAGTTTTCACTCTTCTACCTCAATAAAGTTTTCTTGCATCACAACTTCACATGGTTATTTCTTTCTTGTCTCAGGACTTCTCCAGTCTTACTCAGCACTAAGGCAAGCTTGTGTGGGCAACTGGTGGTGGTGAAACAGTGCAGCAAGGCCTGTCTTAGGAAATACGGCTTCAGTTCCACTACTCCCAGCACAGTTTGGCCTTCCATTGCATCATACAAGCCCTTCACTTGCTTGAAATCAGGCCTGGATACACTAGTGAAAGTTTTTGCCTGCTCTAACAGAAGGCCCTCATGGTGTCTGTGTTCACTTTTGGCTCCAACCCCTCATCATCTCCTAGGCTCTTCTCCACGTCTGCTTGAGCCGGTCCTTATCTTCCTTCTCATGAATAGCCCAGCCTGGCAGGTCATCAGCTGGGGATTCCTTGTCTTCCCCACATCTGCGTTGTCATGTCCTGCTCTTGGGTCGTGTCCATCCAGCCTTGGCGGAAGCTTTTAAGTGCAAGCCTTAGAGAACATATTCTGGTATTTATGGCTCATGAAAGGGTGGGCTGAAGATGTGACCAAAGCTTTGGAGAAGTGGGGTGTAATCACTGAGGTTGATTTTGGGAATCAAGGCTTGACAACTGAAATTGCAGAGATATGTTTTATTGCCAGCTGGGACACATGGGGGGGATACCTCCTTCAAACCATGAGTACCTGGTCAAGACAGGTTCTAGGTATAAATCCACATTGATCCCACAAGCTCACACATCCCTGCCCATCTGTTCTCCACCTTTTCTCGCTTTGCATTATAATTAGCTGCCATGCCTCCTGGTTTCTAGAGCCACAGGTTCACGCTTTGTCGGGTTTTCACAATACCTAGGTCTTGCTTTACTAAGTTTTCATAATATATTTTATCTTAATGGTTTTTCCTAGTGACTGAGTTCCTATGCCGTTTGTCACAAACTGTTTCTGCTGTGTGTTCTATTTCTCTTCTGCCTGCTTAAGCATATTAAAAACTTCTAAAATTCCGAATTCTAAAATAAATGTTCCATATATGTTTCTCATTTCAAGGTCATGCTGTGGTACTTCTGTGCTGCGGTTTGTGGGTGTGTGGGGAAGAGTTGCCCCCACACTCTGTCAGTCCTGTCAGGCTGTTCTGCATTTTGCAGCTGGGCCAAGTAGGAGGTGTTGTACCTTTAGTTGACATTCCCTCCCTCCATGCTTTTCTCCCAGCTGGCAATGGCTGACATTGGACCACCTTTTTCCTGTTGGTTGTGCTTTGTGTGTGTCTTGGTGCCCCTCTTGTTTCTACAGGTTCTTTTGGGTTGTTTCTTGGGCTAAAGACTGAGGCCGTGTCCCTGGGCAATGTCTGGTTGTCAGAAAAAGGAGCGGGTGGTTGCCCTGGGTTGTTGGAGGAGGGCACTGCATAATCCTTGACAATAACCCAGGCACGTCCAGATTGTGTGAGTGCCCAGCGTGGTGGCCTGAGAAGGGTCTGAAAAACGGGACCCAGAGGCCTGTGGTAAATGTCCCATAGTCCACATGGCAGAAGGAATTGGATCCTTCTGCCAGCACAGAAAACCTGAGTGGTCCTGGACATTTTCTGGAGCTCAGCAAGGGCATCTGCCAAGGGCTGTTTCTCGAGAGGAACAAGGAAGTCATGCCAGGTAGGAAGGAATATGTGGGTATCAGTTTGGACAATTCTTTCCCAAAAAGCCTTTGTGATTGTGGGTGAGAAGAAATGGAGCAGGAGGTGTCCCTGTACCCTTGTGGGTGCCAAGGTTCCAGGGCAGGATGTGGAGAAGTGTTGGGATGAGGTAGTGGGAGGTGACTGTTGGTGTTTGCTCAGCACTGCTGAGGTCCCATGTGAGGGGTTGTGGGCAGTTCTGGGCTCCCAGGTGAGACCAGCTCAGGGCCAGCCAGATACAAATGGGCCTGAAGGATGATTCCTAGAGGAGAGGCTGAGAGAGCTGGCACTCCCAGGGGACAAGGATGGACAGGGGTGTGTCATCAGTGTGAGCAAAGCCCTGATGGTGGGCAATGAAGATGAAGGAGCCTGGCTGCTCTCAGCAGTGCACATGTGCAGGGCAAGAGGGCAAGAGCAGAAGCGAAAAGAGATGGAACTCCACGGGCAAATAAAGAAGATTCTTTCATTGTGAGGGAGGTCACAGAGTGGAAGAGGTGGTGGAGTCACGATCCGGGGAGAGCGATATCTGAACTGTCCATGGTGCTGGAAATGTTCTCCTGTTGGTCTTGCTTGTGCAGGGCAGCTGAAGCACTTGCACTGCAGAGCTCCTGCCCAGGTGCTTGATGTTGTTTCTCTCTGTGCTGGAAGGCTTCTAGAGTCCTGGCCAGGAAGAGATTTTGTCAAGTGTGCACTGGCATGGAGTGACTTTTCCATTTCTGTGCTAAGGAGAGAACCGTTGTTCAACAACAGTTGAACAGTCAGTCAAGGACTTTGGCGTAACAGTTTGCAGGGCGTGTGACAGGTTCTGTGAGGTGTCCCCTCCTGTGTTACCCATGCCAAATTCGTTATTTGTTGTTTTGAGATATGTGTAAGGAGAAGTGTTGCTGCCCTGTTCCAGGTACCCTCAATGTCTTTTGAGCTCTAGAATGTGCTGGGAGAGAATGCCAGATCATTGGAGCAAAAAAGATAAGGAGGCATGCCAGGTTTGATGCAGGAAAACTTTATTGGTTGAAAGGAATGAAACTCCAGGATATAAAAGTGGAGATAAATAATCTGTTTTGAGGTGCCAGTAGGACAATGATCAGCTGAAGTGCTTTGCTTGTAGGAGCTGTTGCCAGAGCCCTGAGCTGGTGGTTGGTGTCAGGGTTGCTGCTGAGGTCCCTTAGCAGATGTAGCCACCCCTTCTGCCATAGCAGCCCAGGCCTCCCAGCCCGTAGCCAAATCCACGGCCATAGCCAAGGCCGTAGCCAAAGCCACCAAAGCCACCAGAGATGGGCTGTCCCTGCACACTGAGTTCAGTGCCCACGGCAGCCGAGGAGGTGGATCCAACGACGGTGTTCTGGGGGAAGGAGGTCATGATGGGTCCTGGCAGGGTGACCAGCACAGGGGCAGGGTCGATGATGACACGGGAATCCTGGCATTGCAGGGCACAGGGCTCGTTGCAGCTGTTGGCCAGCGGGGTGGGTCCGCAGGGACGGCAGAGGCTGTTGCAGGCCATGGGTGTGGTGTGGAGGGTCCTGGAAGAGAGAGGGGAGTGAGGCAGGGCAGGTGTGAGGGGTGCAAAGGGTGCAGGAGGTGAGGGAGTGTGGAGGCTGTTGTGGGGCTGTGGGGAGGTGTGAGGGCTGCTGAGGCTGGGTCTGAGCATGCTGGAATAGAGGGGCCCAGGGGTGCAGGAGCAGGAGGCTCAGGGGAGTGAGGCTCACCTGGTTGTCAGCAGTAGAAGAAGGTGTGAGGAGGAGTGTGTGAGGGAGAGAGGCACTGGGCTGGCTTTTATGCTGGTTCTGGATGGGTGGGACAGCCTTGTCCCATGGCCTTGGGGCATTTTTTAGGCAGCAGCTCTTTGCTGGCACATCCTGGTGAGTCATGAAGTGGGCAGTGTTTTTATTTGAACAATTCTGCAATTCCATGTCCTTCCCTTAGTGCCGTGTCCATCTGACCTTGGCCGCAGCTTCAGAGTGAGAGCTGGTATTTGGAGGATGTGATTGTTCAATGTGTGTTGGGGGGCTGAATAAACAACCAGAGCCATGGAGATTTGCGATGTCATCAGTGAGGTCATTTTGTGGCACTCGTGTGCTTTGTTTTGGGGGTGCCTTGTGAAGACTGGGACTCTGTTCTGTGCCACTGCATGTCTGTCACTCATTTTGTGTCACCCAGGAATGCTGAGTGATCTGCTGGTGTTCTAGGGAGGTCACTCTGGAAGAACTTGGCAATGTCTCTGTTGCTGAAGAGTTTCCTGATGGATGAAAGAGAGCTCACGGCCTTGTGTCTTGAATGGGATCAAGGCAGAGGATCCGGCAAAGTAGAGGCTGTTCAGGCTGAACCTGTTTCATTTTTCAGGTCCATTTGGATTTCTGCAATCTACACAACCGCGTACACTGTCATTTAAAATGTATTCCTTGACCTCATTCATGAATCTTCTAAACAAACAACAAGCCCTTATTTGCCCAGGCTGGTTTGTGACATCAATTTTCTTATTTGGCATTCAAGCCACAAGTTTCATAACTTATAACCTCTAAGTTCTAATATTTTGTTCCTGTTAGCAAAAGGTAATTGTTACAAATATATGATCAGTGAGCTCATGCTCCCTCATATGTCATGGTACTGGCGTTCCTTTGTGGAATTCTGCTCTTCCAAGCCATTTCCTTCAGGTCTTGTCCATCTGACTTTGATGGCTGATATTTAAATCCAAGTATTAGAGGTAAATGCAGGTGTTGATGGCCTTGTCAGGGCAAGCTGAAGACGTGACCGAAGCTTTGAAAAGGTTGGGTGTCACCAGTGAGGTCAACCCGGGACACTCATGCTCTCTGGTTTGTGGGTACATTGTGAAGATGGGCCTCAAACCATCACGGCTCCATCAGGCTGGTCTCGGCTTTGTAGGAGCTCTGCTTGTAAAGGTCGTCTCCTTTCATTGTTTCCATCCCCACCATGTTGCCATCTCTCTAGGTGTTTTTAAATACCTTTCCCATTGAGGATGGGAAACCAATCCTGTTGTTTAGGGAGGCTCCTTTTCTGCCCTAAGTCTTGTGTTGGGTCATCCATAGCGCTCGTCTCATCTGGGCCCATGACGGTCACACTGTGGGGTCACAGTGCTGGGTTCTGCCTGACCCATGAAAAGGAAAACGGGT
Organism: Poecile atricapillus; assembly: GCF_030490865.1. NCBI lineage: Eukaryota > Metazoa > Chordata > Aves > Passeriformes > Paridae > Poecile > Poecile atricapillus. The sequence goes on along the minus strand of NC_081250.1, from coordinate 152,889,665 downwards.
GAAGGGTAAGGAGAACAAGACATTTGAGGAGAACAATTCCTCATCCATTGATTAATCCACCCTTTTGCCATGTACCTTCTGCTGCAACAAACTCCAGCAGTTGCAAGGACAGGATTAGGAAAAGAAATGCAAGTGGGTTGAGGGCAGTGTCCATCTTTTCACCCACCACTGGTGCGACTCCACAGTGGGACAAGGAGATGGACATGGCTGACCAAGAGCAACTCAGAGAGACCATGACACTGACAGGACTGGAGCATGCTCAAAATGAGAAGAAACTAGGGACCTGGAATTTCAGGCAGGAGGAAAAATGCAAGTAGGAGATGCTGTCAATAAGCCATGGCATGACCTAGTGATGGGTCCCCAGTTCTCTGGAGATCTTGTTGAATCTTCAACATGTCCTGACACTTGATATCAACAAGGATACACTGGTCACTAATTCTCTCAACTAAGAGATTGTGCCAAGGTCAGATGGACACAGCATCAAGGGAAGAGCAAAGAATTACAGAATTGCAGGAAAGAAAACACTCCCCACCTCATGACTCACCAGGCTGGGCCAAAAAATAGCCGCTGCCTAAAAAATGCCCCAGGGTCATGAAACAAGGCTGTCCCGCCCCTCCAGAACCAACATAAAAGCCAGCCCAGAGCCTCTCTCTCTCACACACTTCTCTTCACACCTTCTTCTCCTGCTCCTGCTGGCAAGGTGAGCCTCAATCCCCTGACCCTTCTGCTCCTGCACCTCTGGTCCCTCTCTTCCAGCATGCTCAGCCCCAGCCTCAGCAGCCCTCATGTCTCCCCATAGCCCCACGACAGCCTCCACACTCCCTCACCCTCCTGCATCACCACCCCTTCCACCCCTCACCCCTGCCCTACCTCACTCCCCTTTATTCCAGGGACCCTCCACACCACACCCATGGCCTGCAACAACATCTGCCGTCCCTGTGGACCCACCCCGCTGGCCAACAGCTGCAACGAGCCCTGTGCCCTGCAATGCCAGGACTCCCACGTTGTCATCAACCCTTCCCCTGTGCTGGTCACCCTGCCAGGACCCATCATGACCTCCTTCCCCCAGAACACCGCTGTTGGATCCACCTCCTCGGCTGCAGTGGGCACTGAACTCAGTGTGCAGGGACAGCCCATCTCTGGTGGCTTTGGTGGCTTTGGCTACGGCCTTGGCTATGGCCGTGGATTTGGCTACGGGCTGGGCTGTGGCTATGGGCTGGGAGGCCTGGGCTGCTATGGCAGAAGGGGTGGCTACATCTGCTAAGAGCACCTGCATCACCCTTAATAACACCAGCTCAGGGCTCTGCAACAGCTTCTGCCAGCAAAGCACCTCATCTGGTGGTGACCCTGCTTGCACCTCACACCAGATCCCTTCTTCTTTCTCCTGTCTCTTCATTCTTGTGCCTCAATAAAGTTTTCCTGCATCAAAGTCTGAGATGTCTCATGTTCTTCTGTAATTCCAGTGGTCTCACATTCTTACCAAGAACATTCTCAGCCTCAACAGGTCACTGGGGTATGTGAAACATCACCTTCCCTCACAAATATGTCAAAATAATAAGAAAGAATGGCATAGGAAGCACAGGAGGGGACACCTTCCAGAACATGACACAGACACATCACCTTATACACAAAAGCTTGGATTCATCCCTCCAATCCTGCGTGCAGCTCTGATCAAGTCAGTCCATGTCAGCACCCGCTTGACCAACTCTCTTCCCACCAGAACTCTTCAAAATTCCAGCAAAAAAGAGTCACAAAATCATCCACTTGGACAGGAAATTTGGAGTGCAAATGCTTCAAGTTCCCTGCTCAAGTAACACCCACCAGAGCAGGAATCCCAGCACCACGGACAGTTCAGTGCTGTCTCTCCCAAGACAGGCAGTCCAACACCTGTTTCACTCTGTGACCACCCTCAAAATGAGAAATCTTGCCTTCTTCATATAAAGAAGAATACATATCTGTATTCTCTTTGGAACTGCCCTTTTATCCTGCCTGTGTGCACGGCTGAAAAAAGCCAGGCTCCCTCAAATTCACTGTCTGCCATCAGAGATTTGCACACACTGATGACACACTCCTGTCCACCCTCATCCCCCAGGAGTCCCAGCTCTCCCAATTTCTCCTCTACAAATGAGTCACCAGCCTCTCTCGAATGTTGGTGGTTCTGAACAGGTTGTGACTCACTAAATGTATTTCATATTCACACCAGGGGGCCCACAGCTGCACACAACAGCTCACATGGGACCTCACCAGTGCGAAGAAGACACCAAGAGTCACCTCTCCCAGCCTCATCACAGAGCTTCTCCCCAGACTTGACCTAAAGACTTGAGGTCCCTTTTCCCACAATGATACAGGGAGACCTCCTGCCCCGTTCCTTCTAACCCAGAACCACAACAGCCTCTTCAGAGAAACAAAACAATGGTTCCAAGTCACACCCAGATATTTCTTCTTACCTGGGATGACTCCTCCCAAGAAAAAGCACTTGGCTGCTGCCCTTGATGAAGTCTAGCAAATGTCCACAACCTGTCAGGTTTTCAGGGTTGGCCCAGAGGATCCAACTCCTGGGCTATACCAGTGGGCACTTGATGCCATCTGGACTTTGGGACACTGACCACAAACCACTGGGCCCAGTCTTTGGACCTTTCTCAGGCCACCACAGCTGGGTGCTGACACAACCTGGACTTGCCGGGGTTGTTAAGGATTGTGCAATGCTCACCTCCAAGAACCCTGGTCAGCCTCCAAATCCTCATTCAGACAATCACACGTGGCCTCACCCCTTGGCACTCAGCCCAAAGCAAGAACCAAAATATCAAAACCTTTGAGGCTAGAGTATCACCCAAGCACCCACAGAGCACGTCCCAACAGAAAGTGAGGTCTGATGTCAGCCTTTGCAAACTAGAATAAATCCTTGGAGGGATGAAAGGCAATGGAAGGTGCAACACCTCCTCCTTGGCACAGCTGCAAAGCCCAGACCAGACTATCAGAACTGTGAGAAGTTTGGGGTAAATTTTCAGAAGGCACCCACAGACCATGGCACACGAGGGCCATGGGGTGATCACAGTGATGACATCCCACCTCTCCAAAGCTTGGCTCACCTCTTCTGCCCTCCCTGACATGAATCATCAACAGAAGAATTTGACCTCTTAGTGCTCGCAATTCACAATTAGCACCACAGATGGAAATGGCCTGAGGAGCAGGATATGGAATTGCACAATTCTACAAAGACAAGCACCTCCTTGTCAGGGAATGACAGTGGACCTCACTGATTGTCCCCCAGTAATTACTGGTTATTTTCATACGGGAACACAATGTTAACAATTACAGGTTATGAGTTATGAAACTTGTGGCTTGAATGTGGAATAAGTGAATTGATGTCACAGACAGCCTGAGAAAAAAGAGATCAAACCCAGTTTTTTCTTTCTTGATTGGATTTCTTCACAATGTCCAGGAATACATTTTAAATGGCAGAGTAGGTTGACATGTAAATTTAAGAAATCCAAATGGGCCGTAACATTGGAAGAGGTTCAGCCTGAGCAGCCTCTCATTTTAAATGTCCTCTCCCCTGATCCCATTCAAGACACAAGGCCATGGGCTCTCTTTCGTCCATCAGGGAGAGCTCCCAGGCATTGGGACCTTTCCAAACCATTGCAGAGTGACCTCTGCAATAGGACATCAGCAGCTCCCTCAGCATTCCTGGGTGCAACACAATGAGTGACAGACATGCAGTGCCACAGAACAGAGTCCCAGTCTTCACAAGGCACCCACAAACCACAGCACATGAGTGCCACAAAATGACCTCACTGATGACATTGCAAATCTCCATGGCTTTGGTTGTTTATTCAGCCCGCCCTGAAACACAATGAAGAATCAAATCTGCCCAAAAAACAAATTATTAAAGCTGCCGCCAAGGTCAGATGGTGACAGACTCAAGAACAGGACATGGAATTGCAGAATTGCATGAATGAAAACACTGCTGACCTCATAACTCACCCGGCTGGACCAGCAAAGAGCCGCTGCCTAAAAAATGCCCCAAGGCCATGGGACAAGGCAGTCCTGCCCCTCCAGAAACAGCATAAAAGTCAGCCCAGAGCCTCTCTCCCTCACACACTTCTCCTCACACCTTCTCCTCCTGCTGACAACCAGGTGAGCCTCATTCCCCTGACCCTCCTGCTCCTGCACTCCTGGCCCACCCTCTGTGCTTCCAGCATGCTCATCCCCAGCCTCAGCAGCCCTCACACCTCCCCACTGCCCCACAACAGCCTCCACACTCCCTCACCCTCCTGAATCACCACCCCTTGAACCCCAGCACACCTTCCCTGCCTCACTCCCTTCTCTTCCAGGGACCCTCCACACCACACCCATGGCCTGCAACAACCTCTGCCGTCCCTGCGGACCCACCCCGCTGGCCAACAGCTGCAACGAGCCCTGTGCCCTGCAATGCCAGGATTCCCGTGTTATCATCGACCCTGCCCCTGTGCTGATCACCCTGCCAGGACCCATCATGACCTCCTTCCCCCAGAACACCGCCGTTGGATCCACCTCCTCGGCTGCTGTGGGCTCTGAACTCAGTGTGCAGGGACAGCCCATCTCTGGTGGATTTGGTGGCTTTGGCTACGGCCTTGGCTATGGCCGTGGATTTGGCTACGGGCTGGGAGGCCTGGGCTGCTATGGCAGAAGGGGTGGCTACATCTGCTAAGGGTCCTCAGCATCAACCCTGACACCAACCCCCAGCTCCCTGGAACACATCTCAGGCATTGAGGACACCTCTCTGGTCCAAGGCTCTCAGATGGACTCAGCGCTTCCAGCTCCTGCTCTCAGGGCACCAATCAAGGCAATAGCCAAGGGGCCAACCTGGGCTGCCCTGGAAACATGGCCTATCTTCCTCCTTCTCTTCTTCCACTCCTTGCTCCACATTGCCCCTTCAGCTGTGTTCAGTCCCCTCTGCTGCAAACCCCTTCTCCCAAACCAGGGACCCTTGGGCAGCTGCACTGTGCTTCTTCCACTGTGGGGTAGGAAGTCCTTGGTGGTCTGGCCAAATGTAGACCATTCAGAGTTACTCTGCTGATGGTGACCCTTACTGCACCTCAGACCTGACCCCTTTCCCTGGCTGGTCCTGCTTTTTCACTGTTTTGTTTCAATAAAATTTTTCTTGCATCACAACTTCAGCTGTGTGTTTTCTGAATGGAGCTTCTGGTGAAGTGGGTATGAAACCTGTTTCCATTGTACTGCGCCGCAGGTGATCAGGAGTCCAGAGCTGAAGTGTCTTCAGGTGGAGTTAGGTTGGATATTAAGGAAGCGTCCTTCAGGGAGAAGTTTGTCATTCCTGTCACAGGCTACACAGGATAGTGGTGGAGTCATCATCACTGCAGGGATTTAATATCCCTGTAGATGTGTAACTTGGGGACGTGGGTTTGTGATGGCCTCAGTAATGCTGAGGGAATGGTTAGAATTTTACTGTATTTTCAATTTTGACATTTTGCAACAAAAATGTTTTTAAGATGTGATTACTTAGTGGTGGATTTGGTAGTCCTCCAATAACATTTGGAGCCAATTTAAAGGATCTTTTTCAGCTAAAAGGACCCCAGGAGTCTTGGTGGCACCTGTGTAAGAGAGAAGAGGGTAGATGGGAACAGCAGGCGAGGGGGAAGCCAGGCCTTTGGGGTCTTGAGCTGTGACAAGTGCCCAGAGCTGAGGCCACTTCTCTTGGAGGATTTCCCTGAAGGAAATGGTGCTTGGCCGAACTCTGTGTCTACTCTGTCCCAGTGACTTGGCCTGGGCATGAGGAGAGAGCTTTGGCTGGGGTTGAACTTCACCTTTTTGTAAAGCCTTTGATGCCCCTTCCCATTCTACACTCCCAGAGCATCGGAACAAGCCCAGGTTGCCTGAGAGTGCAGTGAGTGGCCTGAGAGTGGCTGCAGGGCTGGTCCCAGAGGCTGGGGATCAGTGGCCCAAAGTTCAAATTGAGGAAAATCTCAAGGGAAGTATGTCAAGTATATCCAGGGAGCCAACCCTTGTCAACCTTCTCAACAATGACATGGGCAGTGGGGCTGTTGTCCCCTCAGCAAGCTGGCAGATGATGGAGTGGCTGAGGCACCACTTGGTTGTACCAGCTGTCAGAGGGACCTGGAGAATAAATGTTAAAGGAGTCTCCTGAAATTCAAGCAAGAGAAATGTGAAGTTCTGCATCTGGACATAAATGGCAATGCACCCCAGGTCATGCTGGGGACTGAGAGTCTGGAAAGAAGCTTTGCTGAGCAGGACCGTGTGGTGCTGGTGGAGAACATATGGACCCTAAAATCTCAATCCTTTCCTTCCTGGGAAAGGCATCACCAGTATCCAAGCCAGATTTCAGGCAATTCTTGCCATGATGTTGGGAGAAGTTGCCTTTTCTCTCATTAGAATGCTGGTGGGGTCCTGTGTGGGGTGGTGTGGGCAGTTCTGGACTGTCCCGGGAAAGAAGCACAATGGTTTAGTGACACAAGACCAGATCAGGGCAACCAGGATACTGAAATGATTGGAGAATCTCTCTTAAGGGACTGAGAGGGCTGGACAGGAGGATATCATCAGTGTGTGAAAACCTCTGACGGCAGGAAATGAAGTTGAGGGAGCCCGGCTGTTCTCACCATTACACACGTGAAGGAAAAGGGGGAAGGACAGAAAATAGGTGGAATTCCATGGGCAAAGAAGGCAAGAATTTTTCAGTGTTAGAATGGTTACAGAGTATAAAAGCTGGTGGAGTCTGCTAGGAGAGCAAAAACTGAGCTGACCATGGTCCTGAAAATGCTGCCCTTGCTGACTTTGCCTGGGCAGAGGGAAATGAAGCACTTGTATTCCAGAGCTCGTGCCCAAGTGGATGATGTTGTTCCTAATGTTTTCTGGAAGGGTTCAGAGACTTTCTTGGAAGAGAGTTTGTCAAGTGTGTGCTGGGACAGAGAGACTCTGCCAAAGCCATGAGCAGGAGAGCACGGCTATGTCAAAACCTTTGGGGTAGTGGGTCCTAGGTTTGTGTCATGTTCTGGAAGGTGTCCCCTCGCCCCCTGCTTCCAGTGCCTATCTTGGTTGCTACCGGTGGTGACATCTTTCCTAAGAGAGCTGCTTTATACCATCCACACCAACAGCCTATCTGCCATCATTCTGGGTGAAAATGTGAAACCATTGTAATTCAAAAAAATAGGGAGGCATCTCAGACTATGATGCAGGAGAACTTTATTGAGGGAAAAAAAACTAAGACAGGAGAAAGAAGTAGAAGGAATCCAGTGTGAGATGAGTGTAGGGAGATATCAGAGGTAGTGATTTGCTTGCTGTAGCTGTTGCCAGAGCACGAAGCTCATTGTTGATGTCAGGAGTGGTGCTGAGGTCCCTTAGCAGTTGTAGCCACCCCTTCTGCCATAGCAGCCCAGGCCTCCCAGCCCGTAGCCACAGCCCAGCCCATAGCCAAATCCACGGCCATAGCCAAGGCCATAGCCAAAGCCACCAAATCCACCAGAGATGGGCTGTCCCTGCACACTGAGTTCAGTGCCCACGGCAGCCGAGGAGGTGGATCCAACAGCGGTGTTCTGGGGGAAGGAGGTCATGATGGGTCCTGGCAGGGTGACCAGCACAGGGGCAGGGTCGATGATGACACGGGAATCCTGGCATTGCAGGGCACAGGGCTCGTTGCAGCTGTTGGCCAGCGGGGTGGGTCCACAGGGACGGCAGAGGTTGTTGCAGGCCATGGTTGTGGTGTGGAGGGTCCCTGGAAGAGAGGGGATGAGGCTGGGCAGGGGTGAGGGGTGCAAAGGGTGCAGGAGGGTGAGGGAGTGTGGAGGCTTTTGTGGGGCTGTGGGGAGGCGTGAGGGCTGCTGAGGCTGTGGCTGAGCATGCTGGAAGAGAGGGGCCCACGGGTGCAGGAGCAGGAGGGTCTGGGGTTTGAGGCTCACCTGGTTGTCAGCAGGAAGAGAAGGTGTGAGGAGGAGTGTGTGAGGGAGAGAGGCTCTGGGCCGGCTTTTATGCCAGTCCTGGAGGGGCGGGACTGCTTTGTCCCATGGCCTTGGGGCATTTTTTAGGCAGCAGCTCTCTGCTGGCTCAGCCTGGTGAGTTATGAGGTCAGTAGTGTTTTCATTCATGCAATTCTGCAATTCCATGTCCAGCCCTTGAGGCCGTGTCCATCTGACCTTGGCGGAAGCTTTAATAATTTGGTTTTTGGGTGGATTTGATTGTTCAGTGTGTTTCAGGGCGGGCTGAATAAACAACCAAAGCCATGGAGATTTGTAAAGTCATCAGTGAGGTCATTTTGTGGCACTCATGTGCTGTGGTTTGTGGGTGCCTTGTGAAGACTGGGACTCTGTTCTGTGGCACTGCATGTCTGTCACTCATTGTGTTGCACCCAGGAATGCTGAGGGAGCTGCTGATGTCCTATTGCAGAGGTCACTCTGCAATGGTTTGGAAAGGTCCCAATGCCTGGGAGCTCTCCCTGATGGATGAAAGAGAGCCCATGGCCTTGTGTCTTGAATGGGATCAGGTGAGAGGACATTTTAATGAGACATTTTAAATGCTCAGGCTGAACCTGTTCCAATGTTACAGCCCATCTGGATTTCTTAAATTTACATGACAACCTACTCTGCCATTTAAAATGTATTCCTTGACATTGTGAAGAGACACAATCAAGAAAGAAAAAACTGGGTTTGATCTCTTTTTTCTCAGGCTGTCTGTGACATCAATTCACTTATTCCGCATTCAAGCCACAAGTTTCATAACTCATAACCTGTAATTGTTAACATTGTGTTCCCGTATGAAAATAACCAGTAATTACTGGGGGACAATCAGTGAGGTCCACTGTCATTCCCTGACAAGGAGGTGCTTTGTAGAATTGTGCAATTCCATATCCTGCTCCTGAGGCCATTTCCATCTGTGGTGCTAATTGTGAATTGCGAGCACTAAGAGGTCAAATTCTTCTGTTGATGATTCATGTCAGGGAGGGCAGAAGAGGTGAGCCAAGCTTTGGAGAGGTGGGATGTCACCACTGTGATCACCCCATGGCCCTTGTGTGCCATGGTCTGTGGGTGCCTTCTGAAAATTTACCCCAAACTTCTCACAGTTCTGATAGTCTGGTCTGGGCTTTGCAGCTGTGCCAAGGAGGAGGTGTTGCACCTTCCATTGCCTTTCATCCCTCCAAGGATTTATTCTAGTTTGCAAAGGCTGACATCAGACCTCACTTTCTGTTGGGACGTGCTCTGTGGGTGCTTGGGTGATACTCTAGCCTCAAAGGTTTTGATATTTTGGTTCTTGCTTTGGGCTGAGTGCCAAGGGGTGAGGCCACGTGTGATTGTCTGAATGAGGATTTGGAGGTTGACCAGGGTTCTTGGAGGTGAGCATTGCACGATCCTTAACAACCCCGGCAAGTCCAGGTTGTGTCAGCACCCACCTGTGGTGGCCTGAGAAAGGTCCAAAGACTGGGCCCAGTGGTTTGTGGTCAGTGTCCCAAAGTCCAGATGGCAGCAAGTGCCCACTGGTATAGCCCAGGAGTTGGATCCACTGGGCCAACCCTGAAAACCTGACAGGTTGTGGACATTTGCTAGACTTCATCAAGGGCAGCAGCCAAGTGCTTTTTCTTGGGAGGAGTCATCCCAGGTAAGAAGAAATATCTGGGTGTGACTTGGAACCATTGTTTTGTTTCTCTGAAGAGGCTGTTGTGGTTCTGGGTTAGAAGGAACAGGGCAGGAGGTCTCCCTGTATCATTGTGGGAAAAGGGACCTCAAGTCTTTAGGTCAAGTCTGGGGAGAAGCTCTGTGATGAGGTGGGAGAGGTGACTCTTGGTGTCTTCTTTGCACTGGTGAGGTCCCATGTGAGCTGTTGTGTGCAGCTGTGGGCCCCCTGGTGTGAATATGAAATACATTTAGTGAGTCACAACCTGTTCAGAACCACCAACATTCGAGAGGGGCTGGTGAATCATTTGTAGAGGAGAAACTGGGAGAGCTGGGACTCCTGGGGGATGAGGGTGGACTAGAGTGTGTCATCAGTGTGTGCAAATCTCTGATGGCAGACAGTGAATTTGAGGGAGCCTGGATTTTTTCTCATCAATGCACACATTCAGGACAAGATGGCAGTTGCAAAAGGAAAACAGATGGAATGCGATTGCTAAAGAAGGCACGAATTTTTAGTTTTCAGTGTAGCCGTAGAGTGGAAGAGGTGTTGGAGTGTCTGTCCTCGGTGAAGAAACACTGAACTGTCCATGGTGCTGGGAATCCCTCTCCTGTGGGTGTTGCTTGAGCAGGGGACTTGAAGCATTTGCACTCCAGATTTCCTGTCCAGGTGGATGATTTTGTGACTCTTTTTTGCTGGAAGGTTTCATAATTCCTGGTGGGAAGAGAGTTGGTCAAGTGTGCAGTGACACGGAAAGAATTTGCCACTGCTGTACCTGGGAGAACATTAACGTTTCCAAGGCTTTGGTGTATAAGGTGGTGGGTCTGCGTCATGTTCTGGAAGGTGTCCCCTCCTGTGCTTCCTATGCCAGACTTCCTTATAATTTGCTTCAAGACGTTTGTGTGGGTAGGTAATGTTTCACATACCCCAATGACCTGTTGAGGCTGGGAATGTTCTTTGTAAGAATGTGAGACCACTGGAATTACAGAAGGACATGAGACATCTCAGACTTAGATGCAGGAAAACTTTATTGAGGCACAAGAATGAAAAGACAGGAGAAAGAAGAAGGGATCTGGTGTGAGGTGCAAGCAGGGTCACCACCAGATGAGGTGCTTTGCTGGCAGAAGCTGTTGCAGAGCCCTGAGCTGGTGTTATTAAGGGTGATGCAGGTGTTCTTAGCAGATGTAGCCACCCCTTCTGCCATAGCAGCCCAGGCCTCCCAGCCCATAGCCACAGCCCAGCCCGTAGCCAAATCCACGGCCATAGCCAAGGCCGTAGCCAAAGCCACCAAATCCACCAGAGATGGGCTGTCCCTGCACACTGAGTTCAGTGCCCACGGCAGCCGAGGAGGTGGATCCAACAGCGGTGTTCTGGGGGAAGGAGGTCATGATGGGTCCTGGCAGGGTGACCAGCACAGGAGAAGGGTTGATGACAACGTGGGAGTCCTGGCATTGCAGGGCACAGGGCTCGTTGCAGCTGTTGGCCAGCGGGGTGGGTCCACAGGGACGGCAGAGGCTGTTGCAGGCCATGGGTGAGGTGTGGAGGGTCCCTGGAAGAGAGAAGGATGCGGCTTGGAAGGTGTGAGGAGTGCAAAGGGTGCAGGAGGGTGAGGGAGTGTGGAGGCTGTTGAGGGGCAGTGGGGAGGCATGAGGGCTGCTGAGGCTGGGGCTGAGCAGGCTGGAAGAAGGGCCAGGGGTGCAGAAGCAGGAGGGTCAGGGTCTTGAGGCTCACCTGGTTGTCAGCAGGAGCAGGAGAATAAGGCGTGAGGAGGAGTGTGTGAGGGAGAGCGGCTGTGGGCTGGCTTTTATGCTGTTTCTGGATGGGTGGGACAGCCTCGTCCCATGGCCTTGGGGCATTTTGCTGGCAGCCTCTCTTGGCTACCCCAGGCTGGCAAGTCTTGTGATGGGGGAGTGTTTTCCTTCCTGAAGTTGTGCAATTCCTTGCTCTTCCCTTGAGGCTGTGTTCATCTTACCGTGGTAGAACATCTTAATTGGGAGAATTGGTGATGATTATTTTGTTGTTTATGCCGTGTGTCAGATGTGTAGAAGACTCAGCCAAATCTTAGGATAATTGGAACATTGTCAGTGAGATCATACCATGGCATATTGATGTCATCTCCCATTTGCATTCTTGTCTCCTGCCTGAAAATTACTCACAGTTTTCTCACCTTTTTCCTCGTTTTGAGGATACCCCTAGTCCTGTCAGTGTCATCGTGTCTCTGCAGCACTTTCGGTCAACCATGTCCACGTCCTTGTCCCACCAGTGAGCCCTTCTAATGGTGGGGACCAGGATAGTGCACTCCTTCAACCTTTCTAAAGCTCAGGCACATGGGTTTCTAGTGAGGACTAATCAATGGATGAGGAGCTGTGCTCCTCACGCATCTTTTCCTCCTTATCCTTCATCAGTTTTCCTTTCCATTGGTCAGTCACAGCCACTGGGACCACCCAGTGTGACCTTGCTGGTCCCAGCTGAGATGAGTGCTACAGATGAACCTACTCAAGATTTTGGGGAACATGGAAGGCCTTCCTAAATCACAAGGATCAATTTCCCATATCCAGCTGGAAAGGCTAGGAATATAGACAGGCTCTGAATGTTGGCAACATGGTGGGGATGAAGAGAACATCATGGAAAGGGCTGTTTCTCACAAGCAGTTCTCCTGCAAAACCAGACAGTCCTGACAGAGCTGTGATGGTTTGGGGCCCCACTTCACAATGCACCCAAAAACCAGGATGCACCTGGTGCCATGGGGTGACCTCACTGATGACACCCCATCACTCCAAGGCTTTGGACATGTCTTCAGCCCACCATGACACATGCCATCAACACCTGCCCTTAACCTCTAAGACACTTAAAATCTGCCACCAAGGTCAGATGGACATGGCCTCAAAAGAAGGACATGGAGTTGCAGAATTCCACAAAGGAACACCCACACCATGACAGAGGATGGAAGAGGATTACACTGACCAACCATTAGTAATTACTGGGTTTCTGGGTTTTGCTAGCAGGAACAGGTTATTAAGAATAAACGGATATGAGATATGAAACCTTATGACTTGAATGTGAAATAAAGGTATGGACATCACAGACCAGCCAGGGAAAAAATGGATCAAGCTCGGTTGGGTCTTTGTTTAATAGATTTCTTAATGAGGTCAAGGAATATACTTTAAATGACAGAGTGCAATGTCGTGTAAAGATGAGAAATCCAAATGGACCATGACACCAGAACAAGTTAAACCAGACTAACCTCTACTTTTCCAGATGTTCTCTCTTGATCCAATTCAAGACACAAGGCCATGAGCCCTCTTTCATCCTTAGGAACACTCCTACGTACCATAACATTTCCATGTTATTGCACAGTGACCTCCCCAGGACATAGCAGCTCCCTCAGCATTCCTGGGAGAAACACAATGACAGATGGACATCCAGTGGCAAAGAACAGAGTCCCAGTCTTCAAAAGGCACCCACAAAACAAAGCACGCGACTGCCACAAAATTACCTCACTGATGATATCACAACTCCCTTGGGCTCTTGGGTTGTTTATTCAGCCCGCCCTGAAACACAATGAACAATCAAATCTGCCCAAATACCAGTGCTCACCTTAAAGCTGCCGCCAAGGTCAGATGGACACGGTCTCAAGACTCGGTCATGACACTGCAGAATTCTGTGAAGGAAAATACTCTCCACATCATGACTCACCAGGCTGGGCCAGCAAAGAGCTGCAGCCTGCAAAATGTCCCAAGGCCATGGGACAAGGCAGTCCCACCCCTCCAGAAACAGCATAAAATCCAGCCCAGAGCCTCTCTCCCTCACACACTTCTCAAGCCTTCTCCTTCTCCTATTCCCACAACCAGGTGAGCCTCAAACCCCTGACCCTCCTGCCCTTACCCCCTATCCCCTCTCTGCCAGCACACCCAGCCCCAGCCTCAGCAGCCTTCACGCCTCCCCACAGCCCAACAAAAGCCTCCACACTCCCTCACCATCCAGAATCACCACCCTTTGCACCCCTCACCCCTGCTCTGCCTCACCTCTTCTCTTCCAGGGACCCTCCACACCACACCCATGGCCTGCTACAACTCCTGCCGTCCCTGCGGACCCACCCCGCTGGCCAACAGCTGCAACGAGCCCTGTGCCCTGCAATGCCAGGATTCCCGTGTCATCATCGACCCTGCCCCTGTGCTGATCACCCTGCCAGGACCCATCATGACCTCCTTCCCCCAGAACACCGCTGTTGGATCCACCTCCTCGGCTGCCGTGGGCACTGAACTCAGTGTGCAGGGACAGCCCATCTCTGGTGGATTTGGTGGCTTTGGCTACGGCCTTGGCTATGGCCGTGGATTTGGCTACGGGCTGGGCTGTGGCTATGGGCTGGGAGGCCTGGGCTGCTATGGCAGAAGGGGTGGCTACATCTGCTAAGGGCCCTTGTCACCAATCCTGACACCAACCTTCCACTCCCTGGAACACATCTCAGATGCTGTGGATGCCTCTCTAGGCCAAAGCTGTCAACCAGCTCAGGGCCTCCAGCTCCTGCTCTCAGGCCTCAGAACAAGACAGTAGCCAAGGGGCCAGCCTGGGCTGCCTGCAAACATGGCTCATCTGCCTCCTCCTCTTCTCCCAGTCTTTTTCAGCTATATCAAGTCCCCTCTGCTTCAGGTCCCTTCTCCGAAGACAGAGACCCTCAGGAACCTTCACCATCAGGTTGCTTCTACTGCAAAGAAGAAGGCCTTGATGCTCTGGCCAAACCACCTGCAAGGAAAGGACTTTGGCTGATGGTTGCCCTACTTGCACCTCAGACCATTTCCCTTCCTCTTGCCACTCATTACCTCTCATTGTTCTTTTGCATCAATAAAATTCTCTTGCATTTCAGCATTGTGATGTCTCCTTTTCTTTCACTGGCACACATTGGCACACTTTGCCCTTTCTGTGCATCCCACAAACCCTTCACTTGCTTGATACTGCTCCTGGAAACACTGAGGCAGATCTGTCCCTGCCTCTGACACAAGCCCCTTCTGGGTCATGTCTTTACATTGGCTGCACAGCAGTTGCTCTAGTCTCTCCTTTTCTCTTTAGCCCATATGCAGGTCCACACGAGTGGGTCCTTACCCTTGAGGCCCCAGAGCTGAGCACAGAGCTCCAGTCTCACCAGAGCAGAGCAGAGCAGAGGTTCAGAATTCCATCCTCACCAGCTGCCCACGTTGTGGCAATGAACCCATGGCATGGGCAGTTTCTGTTTGGCATATTCACATGGCCAGGGTATTTCCAATTCTTCATCCACAAACACCCCAAGTCCTTCTCCTCAGGGATGCTCTTAATCAACTCATTACCCATTCAACATCAATTCCTGAGATAGCTCCAATTCAGATTTAGGATCTTGCACTTGGTCCTGTTGACCTTCATGACAGTCACACCACCCCACAGTCCCAGCCCATCAAGAACTCTCCAGATGCGATCTGTTCCCTCCAGACAATCAACCGCACCGCTCATCTTGATGTCATTCCCAGTATTGCTGAGGGGACATTCAATTTCACTGTCCCTGTGCCTGACAAAGATGGGAAGGGATAATGGTTCCCTGTCCTCCTCACAGACATGGAGCTGTTGACCACAACTCCCAATGGTAACTCCACCCGTTTTCCACCCCACAGCTGATGTTCCAGCTATCAACTCCACATCTCTCCAGGTCAGAGATGAGGATGTTGTCTGCCACAGGAAGAAATGCTTTGCACAAGTCCTTGTACATGATAGCAGTTCCTCTTCCATCATTCACCAGTGTTGGAACCCCTTCAAACTTTTCAGGAAGAATTTGACCTTCGTGAAAATGGCAGCAGGAGCAGGGGAATGGTGAGCCAGGCCTTTGGGGTCTTGAGCTGTGACAAGTGCCCAGAGCTGAGGCCACTTCTCTTGGAGGATTTCCTTGGAGGAAATGGTGCTTGGCCGAACTCTGTGTCTACTCTGTCCCAGTGACTTGGCCTGGGCATGAGGAGAGAGCTTTGTCAGGGGTTGAACTTCACCCTTTTGTACAGCCTTTGATGCCCCTTCCCATTCTACACTCCCAGAGCATCGGAACAAGCCCAGGTTGCCTGAGAGTGCAGTGAGTGGCCTGAGAGCAGCTGGGAGGCTGGTCCCAAAGGCTGGGGATCAGTGGCCCAAAGTTCAAATTGAGGAAAATCTCAAGGGAAGTATGTCAAGTATGTCCAGGGAGCCAACCCTGTGCAAATGGAGGAGAGTCTCCAGTACTGCAGCCCTGGAGCTGAATCCATGGGGCCAACTCTGTTCAATATCCTAAATAATGAGCTGGGCAGTGGGACTGTTGTCAACTCAGACACAGCAATCTCAGTAATGGATATTGGATGGGCAATGAGTTGATTGAGAGCCTGCCCAAGGAGAAGGGCTTGGGGTATTGGTGGATGAAGAATTGTTCATGCCTTGGCCATGTGCACTCAAATACCAAAATGTTTCTGCTGGAGATGATTAGGTCACACAAACACAGCTCAAGGTGTGGTGAAAGGAAGAGAGAGCTTTATTTCTTCTCCCAGAATTTATAGGTTTCTGACCACAGCCAGGGATTGAATGGTCAGGATAACACCTTCCCAACTGCACTGGCCATGAGAGATGTCCCTCACAAGACGTGTATCAGAAATAATGTACACATATCTATGTTTATAGTTACTGTCCTGGGAAAGTCTTTAGAAAACTATGTCAGCAAGCTCAGAAGCGGAGTTTTCAGGACAACACCAAAACCCCTCCATGTCCTCAGCTCATTGCCACAGCATGGGCAGCAAGTGAGGCGGCGATTCTGACCCTCTGCTCTGCTCTTCAGAGACCAGAGACATGCTCAACTCTGAGCACCCAGTGATATGGAAGATATGGACCTGCTGAAGCAGAGATGTAGGTGGGCCAGGAAGGTGATGAGGGTCTGGAGCAACTGGTGTGCAGCCAAAGTGAAAACAAGAACCACGCATGGTTTGTATCACAGGCAGGGATAGATCTGCATTAGTGTATCCAGGCCTGGACTCAAGCAATGGAAGGGTATGTGGAATGCACTAGAAAGGCAAACTGTGACAGTGTGTGCCAGTAAAGGAAAAGGAGACATCTGAGGCTGCAATGCAAGATAATTTTATTGAGCTAAAAGAGGAGTGGAAGGTCATGAGCATCCACTGAAATAGAGCAGTCTGAGGTACAAGTAGGGCAACCATTGGCCAAGCTCCTTTGCTTGAAAGCAGTTAGGCCAGAGCATCAAGGCGTTACTGCCCCAGGGTGGGAGCAGTCCACTGGAGGTGCCCAACTTTCTCTGTCTTGGGAGAAGTGGTTTGCAGCACAGGAGACTGGAAAGAGTGAAAGGGGCGATGCAGAGCACGGAGTGGGAGAAGAGCAGGAGGCAGATGGGACATGATTGCAGACAGCCCTGACTGGTGTCTTGTCTGCTGCCTTGCTTGGTGCCCTGAGAGCAGGAGCTGGAAGCTCTGAGTCCATCTGAGAGCCTTGGACCAGAGAGGCGTCCTCAATGCCTGAGATGTGTTCCAGGGAGCTGGGGGTTGGTGTCAGGGTTGCTGCTGAGGGCCCTTAGCAGATGTAGCCACCCCTTCTGCCATAGCAGCCCAGGCCTCCCAGCCCATAGCCACAGCCCAGCCCGTAGCCAAATCCACGGCCATAGCCAAGGCCGTAGCCAAAGCCACCAAATCCACCAAATCCACCAGAGATGGGCTGTCCCTGCACACTGAGTTCAGTGCCCACGGCAGCCGAGGAGGTGGATCCAACAGCGGTGTTCTGGGGGAAGGAGGTCATGATGGGTCCTGGCAGGGTGACCAGCACAGGGGAAGGGTTGATGACAACGTGGGAATCCTGGCATTGCAGGGCACAGGGCTCGTTGCAGCTGTTGGCCAGCGGGGTGGGTCCGCAGGGACGGCAGGAGTTGTAGCAGGCCATGGGTGTGGTGTGGAGGGTCCCTGGAAGAGAGGGGAGTGAGGCAGGGCAGGGGTGTGGGGGTGCAAGGATTGGTGATTCATGAGGGTGAGGGAATGTGGAGGCTGTTGTGGGGCTGTTGGGAGGTGTGAGAGCTGCTGAGGCTGGGGCTGAGCATGCTGGCAGAGAGGGCTCAGGGGTGCAGGAGAAGGAGGGTCAGGGCATGAGACTCACCTTGTTTCCAGCAGGAGCAGGCGGAGAAGGCTTGAGGAGAAGTGTGTGAGGGAGAGAGGCTCTGGCCTGGCTTTTATGCTGCTCTTGGATGGGTGGGACAGCCTTGTCCCATGGCCCTGGGGCATTTTTTAGGCTGCAGACCTTTGCTGGCCCTGTCAGGTGAGTCATTATGTGGGGAGTGTTTTCCTTCACGAAATTCTGCAGTTTCATGTCCTGCCCTTGAGGCCGAATCCATTTGACCTTGGCAACAGCTTTCAATCAGGAGTTGGTCTTTGGGATAATTCAATTGTTACATACATTTCTGGGAAGGCTGAATAAACAAGCAGAGACAAGCAGAGTTGAAATGTCACCAGTGAGATAATTTTGTGGCACTTGTGTGCTGTAGTTTGTGTTTGCCTTGTGAAGACTGGGCTTCTCTTCTGTGCTACTGAAGTTGTCCATCAGTCATTGTATTGCACCCAGGAATGCTGAGGGAGCTGCTGATGTCCTGGGGAGGTCATGCTGCAATAGCTTGGAATGGTCCCAGTGCCTGGGAACCCTTCCTGATGGATGAAAGAGAGCTCATGGCCTTGCATCTTGAATCAGATCAAGAGAGGATATTGGAAAGTAGAAGCTGTTCAGGCTTAACTTGTTCCAATGTTTCGGTCCATTTTGATTTCTAAAATTACCCAACAAACTGTTCTGTCATTTAAAGTGTATCTCTTGACCTCATTTAGAAATTAAAAAAAAAAAAAACAATAATGCAGGCCCATCTCTTTTTTCCCAGCCTGGTGTGTGATGTCAATTCTTTTATTCCACGTTCAAGCCAAAGGGTTTAATAACTTTTATTCCATCAGTCTTAATATTGTGGTCCTATTAGTAAAAAGCAGTAATTACTAGTGGACAGTTAGTGAGTTGCTCTTTCCTCCTCTGTCATGGTGCTGGCATTCCTTTGTTGGATTCTGCGATTCCATGTCCTTCTCTTGAGGCCGTGTCCATCTGACCTTGGCAGAAGCTTTTAAGTGTGAGTATTAGAGGTTAAATGCTTGATGGTTTATGTCAGGATGGATTGAAGACATGACCAAAGCTCTGTGGAGATGGGGTGTCATCAGTGAGGTCACCCCATGGCACTGGTGTGCTGTTTTTGTGTGTGTGTGATGAAGAAGGATTCCATTTCCTCACAGAAGTTTTAGGCTGCTCTAAGCTTTGCAGGTGTTCTGGGCATGAGCGTCTGCCCCTTTGATCACGTTCTCTTCCTCCCTACCTTGGCTACATCTCTCCAGGCTTGTCTATATTCCTGGCTTTTGCCATTGGAGATGGGAAAGCAATCCACATGACTAAAGGAGGTGTCCTATGCTCCTCAGAGTCTTGTGTTGTTTCATCCATAGCGCTTGTCTCAGCTGGGGCCAGCAAGATCACGCTGTGGGGTCACAGTGCTGAGCTGTGACGGACACGTGGAAAGGAAACCTCATGGAGGATAAGGAGAAGCAGCATGAGGGGAACAATTACTCATTACCCATTGATAAGACAACCCTTCAAAGCCACGTGTCTGCAGTTTTGAGATAAGGAAGTTCTGTGGGACTGTGTTAAGGCCCTGATACAAATCCAGGCACACAACATTGTTTGCCATTCCCTCGTCAGCAATAACATTGGAGCAGGGAAGGACCTTGTGGTCCTGATGGAGCATAAATGGATCATGAGGTGGCCATGTACCCTCTGATGTAAAAAAGTCCAGCAATTACCAGGAGAGAATTAGGAAATAAATAGGAAAAGTAATACAAGGAGGATGAGGAAGCTGACCATCTTGTTGTGCCCCACTGGTGGGCTGCAGAATGGAACAAGAACATGGACATGGTTGACCAAGAGCAGTGCCAGGAGAGCATGACACTGACGGGACTGGAGTACCCTTAAAACAGGGAGAAGTTGACAGATTTGGGGGTTATTTCAGGCAGAAGAAGGCAAATGGGAAATGAGGTCAATATGCCACAGCATGTTCTCATTGATGACACATCAGTTCTCCTCAGGGTTGTTTGAATCTTCTATGTGTCCTGAAAGGCACCAACAACAAGATAATGGACACTAATTCTTGCAATTAAAAGCTGCCGCCAAGGTCAGATGGACACAGCCTCAGGGTCAGGACATGGAATTACAGAATTGCATGAAAGAAAATACTGCCGACCTCATAACTCACAAAGCCGGGCGAGCCAAGAGCTGCAGCCTAAAAAATGCCCCAAGGCCATGGGACAAGGCTGTCACGCCCCTCCAGAAACAGCATAAAAGCTGGCCCAGAGCTTCCCTCCCTCACACACTTCTCCTCACACCTTCTCCTCCTGCTCCTGCTGACAACCAGGTGAGCCTCAAACCCCTGATCCTCCTGCTCCTGCACCCCTGGGCCGTCTCTGCCAGCATGCTCAGCCCCAGCCTCAGCAGCTCTCATACCTCCCCACAGCCCCACAACAGCCTCCACACTCCCTCACCCTCATGAATCACCACCCCTTGAACCCCAAACAACCCTGCCCTCCCATACACCCTTCTCTTCCAGGACCCTCCACACCACAACCATGGCCTGCAACAACCTCTGCCGTCCCTGCGGACCCACCCCACTGGCCAACAGCTGCAACGAGCCCTGTGCCCTGCAATGCCAGGATTCCCACGTTGTCATCAACCCTTCCCCTGTGCTGGTCACCCTGCCAGGACCCATCATGACCTCCTTCCCCCAGAACACCGCTGTTGGATCCACCTCCTCGGCTGCCGTGGGCACTGAACTCAGTGTGCAGGGACAGCCCATCTCTGGTGGATTTGGTGGCTTTGGCTACGGCCTTGGCTATGGCCGTGGATTTGGCTACGGGCTGGGCTGTGGCTACGGGCTGGGAGGCCTGGGCTGCTATGGCAGAAGGGGTGGCTACATCTGCTAAGGGCCCTCAGCACCACCCCTGACACCAACCCCCAGCTCCCTGGAACACATCTCAGGCATTGAGGACGCCTCTCTGGTCCAAGGCTCTCAGATGGACTCAGCGCTTCCAGCTCCTGCTCTCAGGGCACCAAGCAAGGCAGCAGACAAGACGCCAGTCAGGGCTGCCCTGGAAACATGTCCTATCTGCCTCCTGCTCTTCTCCCACTCTGTGCTCTGCATCGCCCCTTTGGCTCTATTCATTCCCCTCTGCTGAAAACTGCTTTTTCTAAGTCAGAGATAATCAGGCACCTCCAGTATCAGGCTCCTCCCACTATGGGACAGGAATTCCTTGATGCTCTGGCCAAACTACCTGCAAGCAAACAGGCCCTGGCTGATGGTTGCTCTACTTGTACCTCAGCTAGGCCTCTTCCACTTGCTGCTCATGATTTTCTCTTCATGCCTCAATAAAATTCTTTTGCATTGCAGCATTGAGAAGCGTCCTCTTCCTTCACAGGCACACACTGGCACACTTTGGTCTTCCAGTGCATCCCATGAACTTTTCACTTGCTTGACCCCAGGCTGGGATATACTAATGCAAATCTATCCCTGCCTCTGATGGAAGCCGTGTATGGGTTCACAATGGCTGGACACCAGTTGCTCCAGACCCTCATCATCTTCCCTGTCTATCTACAGCTCTGGTCGAGCATGTCCACATCTTCTGAATACACATCTCCAGTCTCAGAAGAGCAGAGTAGAGGGACAGAATTCCCCTCTCACCTGCTGCCCATGCTGTGAGGAGGAGCCCAGGACACATGGGCTTTCTGATCTGTGACTGTTCATGGCCTAGGAACGTTCAGTTCTTCATCCACCAACATCCCAGGTCCTTCCCCTCTAGGCTGCTCTCAACTCTCTCATTGTCCAGTCCGTGGTCATGTTTGGCACTGCTCCAAACCAAATGCAGGAGCTTGCATTTGGCCACGTTCAGCTACATGAAACGGACAATATCCCACTGTCCCAACCCATTCCAGCCCCTCTGGAAGCCATCCCTTCTCTCCAGACAACCAACAACACTACTCAGCTTGTCCTTGTCTCTGATTTTGCTGCACATCCCACTCAATCCCACTGCCCATGTCCCTGACAAAGATGAGAAATTAAACTGTTCCCAACAGGAGCTTCTGCCTGTCACCATTCATCCCTTTTCTCCACACACACAGAGCCAGTGACCACAACAGCTTGACTTAGACTGTCCTCTATGATTCTTTGTCCTCTTTGAATGGACATCCCATCCATTCCTTATCCACCACATGGCCCAAACACAACTCCACATCTTTCCAGACTGAATATGCAGGTGCCTCCTGGTACAGGAACAAAGGCCATGCATAAGTCCAGCTACGTGATATTGTTCCCTCTCCCCTCATCCAACAAGGCTGGAACCAATACCAGCTTATTAAGAGATGCCACCAAGGTCAGACAGACGCAACCCCAATAGCTGGACACTATACCAGAGAGCCGAGGGAAGCAAAACACTGCCCACCTTATGATTTGCCAGAGATGCTGCCTGAAAAAAATGTCTCGATGTCATGGCCAATGGCTGTCCCAAACCTTCAGCCCCTGATCATCTTCAAGGTCATACTCGATGTTACCCAGCAGAGTCTTGCCTTCCTTATTCCCAGTAACCCAGAGATAAACACAGTTCTCTAGTGTGAGCAAAGAAGTGCAGAGGGGCAGAATCTCCCTCACCTGGAATAGAGCAATGTCAAAAATGCAGGACACAGGCTGAGTGATGAGGGGATCAAGAGCAGCCTCAAGGAGGAGGACTTGTGGTGTTGGTGAAGAACTGGATGTGTCCCAGCCTTGTGCACTCACCAACCAGAAACTCCCTGTATCTTTGGATCATCCGCACAGTGTGGGCAGCACAAGAGAGTGGGGGAATCTCACTCTGCTCTCCTGTACTTAGACCAGAGTTCTGTTTTGAACTCTGAGCTCCCAAAGACAAGGAAGATGGTGAAAATCTCCCAAAGCCTGAAAGATGATGAGGGTCAGAAGCATCTGCTGTCCAGCCAAAGGGAACAAACAACATGGAAGATGATGAGGAGCCTGTGCCAGAGGCAGGGATAAATCTGCATTAGTGAATCCAAGCCTGTGATTTAGTATCCGAAGGTCTGATGGAATGCACTGGAAGAGCAAAGCGTGCCAGTGGGTAAGAGAACTGGGGAAGTAACACATAAAGGTGGTCTTGGAGCACTTTTTCACCCACCCCCATGGTCATTACAACCCTGGCATAGCACAGAGCAGGGATTGGAAGAGTCTAGGGAGAAGAAAATAGACGGATGCATGAAGCTATGATGCAGGAAAACTTTATTGAGTAAAATAAGGTGCTTTGCTTGCAGGAGGTTGTGCCAGACTTTGTGCCTTGCAGAAGGAGCAGCCCAGCAGAGGTGTCTCACGGGCTCTGTCTTGGGAGAAGTGGCTTGCAGCACAGGAGACTGCACATAGGCAAAGGGGGGATGCATAGCAGGGAACGGAAGAAGAGGAGGAGAGGGCCATGTTTGCAGTCAGCCTGGACTGGACCCTTGGCTGCTGCCTTGCCTGAGATGTGTTCCAGGGAGTGAGAGGCTCATGTCAGGTGTTGCTGCTGAGGGCCCTTAGCAGATGTAGCCACCCCTTCTGCCATAGCAGCCCAGGCCTCCCAGCCCGTAGCCACAGCCCAGCCCATAGCCAAATCCACGGCCATAGCCAAGGCCATAGCCAAAGCCACCAAATCCACCAGAGATGGGCTGTCCCTGCACACTGAGTTCAGTGCCCATGGCAGCCGAGGAGGTGGATCCAACAGCGGTGTTCTGGGGGAAGGAGGTCATGATGGGTCCTGGCAGGGTGACCAGCACAGGGGAAGGGTTGATGACAACGTGGGAGTCCTGGCATTGCAGGGCACAGGGCTCGTTGCAGCTGTTGGCCAGCGGGGTGGGTCCGCAGGGACGGCAGAGGTTGTTGCAGGCCATGGGTGTGGTGTGGAGGGTCCCTGGAAAAGAGGGGAGTGAGGCAGGGCAGGTGGGTGAGGGAGTGTGGAGGCTGTTGTGGGGCTGTGGGAGGTGTGAGGGCTGCTGAGGCTGGGGCCGAGCATGCTGGAGGAGGGGTCAGGGGTGCTGGAGCAGGAGGATCAGGGGTTTGAGGCTCACCTGGTTGTCAGCAGGAGCAGGAGAAGAAAATGTGCGAAGTGTGTGAGGGAGAGAAGCTCTGGACCGGCTTTTATGCTGGTCCTGGAGGGGTGGGACAGCCTTGTCCCATGGCCCTGGGCCATTTTGCAGGCAGCAGTTCTTTGCTGACCTAGCCTGGTGAGTTATGAGGTGGGGAATGTTTTCCTTTTCACAGCTCTGCAGTGTCATATCCAGCTCTTGAGATCGGGTTCTTCTGACCTTGGCAACAGCTTTAGGAGATGATATTTAGGTGGATTTGATAGATGTGAGTCAGGGAGGGCTAAATATACAAGAGCCCAGCAGAAATGCGATGTCATCAGTGGAGTTGTTTCGTGGCACTTGTGTGCTGTGGTTTGTCGGTGCCTTGTGAAGGCTGGGCTCCTCTTCTGTGCCACTGGACATCCATCAGTCATTGAACTGACACCCAGAAATGTTGAGGGTGTCTCTGATGGCCTTGGGACATCACTGAGCAATATCTTGGAAAGGTCCCAGTGCCTGTGAGCAGTTCCTGATTTATGAAATAAAGTCCCTGTGCTTGTGTCTTGTATGTGAGCAAGAGGGAGAATCTGGAAAATGTGAGGCTGTTTAGGTGGAACTTGTTCCATTTTTATCCATTTGGATTTCTGAAATTTACTCAACCATGTACACTGTCAATTAATGTGTATTCCATGGCCTCATTCAGAAATCCTATAAATAAAAAGAAACCAGGCTTGATCCCTTTTTTCTCCAAACTGATCTGTGTCGACAATTTACTTTTTTCCGCATTCAAACCACAAGGTGTCATAACTTATAATCATAAGTATTAATGTTTTGTTCCTGTGAGCAAAGCCCAGTAATTAGTCATGGACAGTCAACAAGCTCCTCTTTCCTTCTTTGCCATGGTTTGGTTGTTCCTTTGTGGAATTATGCAATTTCATGTTCTGCTCCTGAGGCCATCTCCACCTGACCTTGGTGATAGTTTTCAGTTTCGAGATTTAGTGACCAATGTGTTGTTGTTGGTGGTGCATGCCAGGACATGTAGAAGATTCAAGTAAAGCTTACAAAGGTTGGGGTGTCATCAGTGAGATCATTCCATAGCGTATTGACAAAGTGTCCTATTTGCATTCTTTCCACCTGCCTGGAGGAATTCCCAGTTCTCTCAGCTTCTCCTCATCTTAAGGATACTCCAGTCCCATCAGTGTCATGGTGGCTCTGCACTGCTCTTGGTCAACCATGTTCATGTCCATGTGGCCTCATCTGAGGTGAGGAACAGGATGTTCAACTCCCTCAACTTGCTTGTATTTCTCTTCCTAATCCTGTCTTGGTAACTGTGGGAGCTTTTTACCGTAAAGGGTACATGGTGACCTCAAGATCCATTTCAGTTCCACCAAGAACAGAAGGTCCTTCTCTTCTAGAGCACTTTGGTTGCCAAGAGAAGGGCAACTGGTGTCATCCTGAACTTCTTTCAGGGCTTTAACACAGTCCCACATAACATCTTTATCTCTAAACAGTAGATACATGGGTTTCAAAGGTGGAATAATGAATGGATGAGGAACAGCCAGAGAGTGCTGGTCAATTGGTCTATGTACAGGTGGAGGCCAGTGATGAAGCCTTCAGGCCTTGGACTGGTGATCTTGAATACCTTTATCAAGGCCATGAGCAGTGAGATCAAGACCACCCTCAGCATGTTTGCAGGTGCCAGGAAGCTGAGTGTTGCAGTTGACACAAGAACATGGAGGGATCCCATCAGGAGGGACACTGGGAATGGTGAGAACGTAAGAACCTCATGAGCTTCAACAAATCCGAGCTCAAGGTCCTGCACCTGGGTTGTGACTCTCCCAGCACAGCTTTGGAGAGAAAATCCTTAGGAGAATATCCAGAGAAAGACCTGAGGGTTCTGGTGGACCAAAATCTTGATAGGAAACAGCAATGTGAATTTTCAGCCCAGAACACCAACCACATACTGGGCTGCAGAGAAAGAAGTGTAGCAGCAGGAACAGCTGGGCATCAACTGGAGATGTGAGAATGTCATTATTGTCATGGCAGAGATCAAACAGATCAAGAGATGGCCATGCATCCTTGCAGTAAAAGAACTTCTGAAAAAGGCTTTCTATCAGACTGACACTTCCTTTCTCCTCAGAGATAAGGATATCTGATTTGGGGTGAAGTGTTGGTGTCTACACTGGAAGAAGACATGGACTTTGTGAAGCAAGAACAGTGCAGGTGCGGCAAGAGCTTGAGAGGACTGAAAAATCATTGTGATTAGAAATGGGAACCATGTGGGGTTTATTTCTGTGAGAAGGGAAGAGCGGACAAAGGAGATGTTGTGAGTGTTCCATGGCATGACCTCACCCATAACACCCCAATTCTTGTGGGCTTTGTTGTCATCTTCTACATGCCTGACACAAAACAACGATACCATTCCTTTGGCTTATACTCCTCAAAATTAAAAACTGCCAAGAAGGTCAGATGGACACAGCCTCTAAAGAAGGACACAGAATCACAAAATTCCACAAAGACACGCCGGCACAATAACAAAGGAGGAAGTAACATCACAATGACCATCCAGTAGCAATTAGTGTTTTTTCCTAACAGGATTAAAATATTACGACTGACAGGATATAAATTATGAAACAATATGGGTTGAATGAGGAACATAAGCAAATTTACGTCACAGACCAGACTGGATAAGACATGATCAAGCATCACTGGCCACATTTTATTTGATTTCTTAAAGAGGTGAACAAATACACTTTAAATGACAGAGTACATTCCCATGGAATGATGAGAAATCCAAATGGACCACAGCACTGGAACAAATTCAACTTAACCAGGCTCTAATTTCCAGACCATCTCTCTTGATCCTACACAAGAAACAAGGGCATGGGGTCTCATTCATCCATCAGGAAGAGCTCCCAGGCATGGGGACCTTTCCAAACAATTTCAGTGTGACCTTCCCAGGACATCAGCAGCTCCCTCAGCATTCCTGGGTGTAACACAATGACTGAAGGACATGCAGCGGCACAGAAGAGGAGCCCAGTCTTCACAAGGCACCGACAAAACACAGGACATGTGCTACAAAATTAGCTCACTGATGACATCGCATTTGTGCTGGGCCCTGGTTGATTATTCAACCCTCCCTGACTCACATCTAACAATGAAATCCTCCCAAATACAAATGCAATGAAGTTGCTGCCAAGGTCAGAAGGACACAGCTTCAAGAACTGGACATGGAATTGCAGAACTACATGAAAGAAAACACTTCCCAGCTCATGACTCCCCAGCCTGCTGAAACAAGGGCGGCTGCCCACAAAATGACCCAAGGCTATGGGACAAGGCTGTCCCACCCCTCTAGGACCAGAATAAAAGCCGGTCCAGAGCCTCTCTCCCTCACACACTTCACCTGACGCCTTCTCCTCCTGCTCCTGCTGACAACCAGGTGAGCCTCACTCCCCTGACCCTCCTGCTCCTGCACCCCTGGGCCCCTCTATTCCAGCACGCTCAGCCCCAGCCTCAGCAGCCCTCACACCACCCCAGAGCCCCACAACAGCCTCCACACTCCCTCACCCTCCTGCATTACCCTGCATCTCTCACCCCTGCCCTGCCTCACTCCCCTCTCTTCCAGGGACCCTCCACACCACAACCATGGCCTGCAACAACATCTGCCGTCCCTGCGGACCCACCCCACTGGCCAACAGCTGCAACGAGCCCTGTGCCCTGCAATGCCAGGATTCCCACGTTGTCATCAACCCTTCCCCTGTGCAGGTCACCCTGCCAGGACCCATCATGACCTCCTTCCCCCAGAACACCGCCGTTGGATCCACCTCCTCGGCTGCTGTTGGCAGTGAACTCAGTGTGCAGGGACAGCCCATCTCTGGTGGATTTGGTGGCTTTGGCTACGGCCTTGGCTATGGCCGTGGATTTGGCTACGGGCTGGGCTGTGGCTACGGGCTGGGAGGCCTGGGCTGCTATGGCAGAAGGGGTGGCTACATCTGCTAAGGGCCCTCAGCAGCACTCCTGGAATCATGCTCCCACTGTGGGACAGAAAGGCATTGATGATCTGGCAAAACCTCCTCCAAGCAAAGGACTCATCTGATGGTCACCCTACTTGCACTTCAGCCTGCCTCCCATCCACTTGCTGCTTATGGCCTTTCAGTCTTCTACCTCAATAAAGTTTTCCTGCATCACATCCTAAGATGAGTCCTTCTTCTTTCTGATCTCAAGACTCTTCCAGTCTCACTCAGCACAAAGCTGGGGTTCCACACTCTACTGGGGTGGGTTAAAAAGTGCTCCAAAATATCTTTTAGGATTTATTTCCCCATTCTACTACCAGCTGGCTCACCTTGCTCTTCCAGTACATCCCACAAATCCTTCAGCTACTGGATCACAGACCTACACTAAGGCAGATCTCTCCCTGCCTCTGGCACAAGCCTCTCTGGCTGGTGTGTTCACTTCTGCTGGGCAGCAGTTGCTTCTGTCCCTCATCATCTCCCGGCCCATCTACAGATCCAAAGAAGCAGGTACCACGTCTTCCTTGTCACTGGGGGCTCAGAGTTCTACACCAAATTCTGGTACAGGAGAAGAGAGGGTAAGATTCCCCCACTCTCTTGTGCTGCCCACACTGTGGGAATGAGCCCAGGATACAGGGAGTTTCTGGTTGGTGAGTGCACATGGCCGGGGAATGTCCAATTCTTCATCCACCAACACCCCAAGTCCTCCTCCTTGGGACTACTCTGAATCCTCTCATCTTCCAATCTGTAATGTGCACGTTTGGGATTGCTCCAATCAAGCAGATTCTGCCCCTCTGCTCCTCTCTTGTGATGCTGGAGAGCTCTGTTAATCTCTGGGTTACTGGCAATAAGGAGAACAAGACTCTGGTTTAGAAGATCCAGAGAACAGCCTTGAGGGTTATCCATGGTTGAAGGTTTGGGGCAGCCATTGCCCATGACATTGGGCATTTTTCAGGTTATCTGCTCGTGCCTGGTACAGCTGGGTGAGCCATGAGGTTAGGACTCTTTTGCTTCCCACAGCTCTGAAATTCCAGGTTCTGCTCTTGCGACCATGTCCATCTGAGCCTGGCGACAGCTTTAGTGGGTTGGAATTGGTTCCAGCATGGGTGGATGAGGGAAGGTGGGACCAATATCCTCTACCTGGAATTGTTCAAAGCTTTTGTTCCTGTGCCAGACAACATCCTTGTCTCTAACCTGGAGAGATGTGGAGTTGATGGTTGGAGCTCTGGCTGGATATTAAATGGACGGGATGGTCTCATTCAAAACTTGTGATCAATGGCTCCATGGCCCTGTGTTGAGAATAGGGATGAGTGGTGACCCACAGAGACTCATACTGGAACCATTATAACTTCCCATCTTTGTCAGGGATATGAGATTGGGCTTGAGTGCCCCCTTGGCAAGACTGGGGATGACACCAAGGTGAGTGGTGTGGTTCATGGTCTGAGGCAAGGGATGGCATCCAGAGGGTTCTGGACAGCCTGGGGAGATGGCCTAGTGTGAAGCTCGTGAAGGTCAACAGAGTCAAGAGGAAGATTCTGCTCCTTGGATCAATCACAGTAATGAATGATGGATGGGCAATGATTTAATTAAGAGCATCCCTGAGGAAAAGGACTTGGGGTGCTGGTGGATGAAGAACTGGACACGTCCTGGCCATGGGAATGAGCTGAGCAATAATCCCCCATGTCTGGAGCTTATCCCCACAGTGTGGGCAGCACATCCTGCCACTCTGCTGCACTCTGATGCGACTGGACTTGGGCCTTCCACTCTGAGGACACAAAAAAGGGGAAGACACGGACCTGCTTGAGTGGATCTGTAAATGACCTTAGGAGATGATGAGGGTCAGGAGGAACTGGTGTCCAGCCAGGGTGAATGCACCACCCAGGAGGACCTTGTGTCAGAGCCACGAATAGACCTAAATTAGTGGATCCAAGCGTGTGTTCAAGCAATTGAAAAGTTGTTGTGATGCACTGGAAGAACAAAGCATACCAATGGGTACTGGAATTGCAGTAATATCTCCTAAAAGAGGTCTTGGAGCACTTTTTCAACAACCCCAATAGGTTCAACAATATTGCCTTAGTCTCAAAGAGTCTAGGGAGAAGAAAGGAGAAGAAGTCTTCTGAGGTTATAATGCAGGAAAACTTTATTGAGGTAGAACAGTGAAAATTCAGGAGCAACCAGTGGAAGGCAGCTGGTCTAAGGTGCAAGTAGGGCAACCATCAGCTGGGGCCCCTTGCTTGCGGATGGTTTGGCCAGACCACCAAGGGTTCCTGCCCCACAGTGGGAGCAGCTTAGCAGAGGTGTCCAAGGGTCCCTTGGTTTGGGAGAAGGGGTTTGCAGCAGAGACAGCTGGACAGAGCTGAAGGGGCCAAGCAGAGCAGGGAGTGGGAGAAGAGCAGGAGGCAGATGGGCCATGTTTCCAGGGCAGCCCAGGTTGGCCCCTTGTCTACTGCCTTGCTTGGTGCCCTGAGAGCAGGAGCTGGAAGTGCTGAGTCCATCTGAGAGCCTTGGACCAGAGAGGCGTCCTCAATGCCTGAGATGTGTTCCAGGGAGCTGGGGGTTGGTGTCAGGGGTGCTGCTGAGGGCCCTTAGCAGATGTAGCCACCCCTTCTGCCATAGCAGCCCAGGCCTCCCAGCCCATAGCCACAGCCCAGCCCGTAGCCAAATCCACGGCCATAGCCAAGGCCATAGCCAAAGCCACCAAATCCACCAGAGATGGGCTGTCCCTGCACACTGAGTTCAGTGCCCACGGCAGCCGAGGAGGTGGATCCGACAGCGGTGTTCTGGGGGAAGGAGGTCATGATGGGTCCTGGCAGGGTGACCAGCACAGGGGAAGGGTTGATGACAACGTGGGAATCCTGGCATTGCAGGGCACAGGGCTCGTTGCAGCTGTTGGCCAGCGGGGTGGGTCCACAGGGACGGCAGGAGTCGTAGCAGGCCATGGGTGTGGTGTGGAGGGTCCCTGGAAGAGAGGGGGTGAGACAGGGCAGGGGTTTGGGGGATGCAAGGGGCAGTGATGAAAAAGCGCGAGGGAGTGGGGCAGGTGTTGCAGGGCTGTGGGGAGGTGTGAGGGCTGCTGAGGCTCAGGTTGAGCACCCTGGAAGAGAGGGTCCAAGAGGGCAGGAAAAGGAGGGTCTGGGGTTTTTAGGCTCACCTTGTTGTCGGAGGAGCAGGAGGAGAAGTGTGTGAGGGAGAGAGGCTCTGGGCTGGCTTTTATGCTGGTCCTGGAGGGGCGGGACAGCCTTGTCCGATGGCCTTGGGGCATTTTTTAGGCAGCAGCTCTTGCCTGGCTCAGCCTGGTGAGTCATAAGGTGCATCTTGTTTTCCTTCCTGATGTTATGTGATTCCATGCCCTCCCCTTGAGGTCATGTCCCTCTGACCTTGGCAGAAGCTTTTAATGGGGAACAATAGCAGCCAATGGATTGCTATTATTTTGTGTCAGGAATGTGGAAGATACATAGAAAGCCCACAAGAATTTGGGTGTTTTCTCCTGTGTTCAATTCACCCCCAGCCATTCCTGCTGTCCACTCATGTTTCTATGTAGCTCAGGGTATGGTTGTTTTCCTGGGCTGAAAATTAATATTGCTGTGTCATGTCTAGATTTTGGTCCATCAGAACCTGCAAATCCTTCTCTGTCAAACTGCTCTCAAGGAGTTCCTCTGCTAAGCTGTGCTCATGTCTGGGATTGCCCCTATGCACATCCAGGACCTTGAACTTGGATTTGTTGAGGCTCATGAGGTTCTTATGTTCTCACCATTCCCAGTGTCCCTCCTGATGGGATCCCTCCATGTTCTTGTGTCAACTGCAACACTCAGCTTCCTGGCACCTGCAAACATGCTGAGGGTGGTCTTGATCTCACTGTTCATGTCCTTGATAAAGGTATTCAAGATCACCAGTCCAAGGCAGGGACCTGAAGGCTTCATCACTGGCCTCCACCTGTACATAGACCAATTGACCAGCACTCTCTGGCTGTTCCTCCTCCATTGATTAGTCCACCCATCAAACCCAAGTGTCTGCAGTTTAGAGACAAGGGTGTCTTGTGGGACTCTGTTAAAGCCTTGATAGAACTCCAGACTCATGACACCAGTTGCCCTTCCCTTGGCAACCTAAGCACTTGAGAAGGGAAGGTCCTTGTAGTCCTGCTGGAACTGAAGCGGATCATGAGGTGGACATGTACCCTCCGGAATAAAAAGCTCCAGGAGTTACCAGGATACGTAATGTAGGAGAACAACTACAAGCAGGTTGGGGGAGTTGACTCTTCTGTCCCGCACCACTATTGGTGCTCCGGAGTGGAACAAGGACATGGACATAGTTGACCAAGAGGAGTGTAGGGAGACTACGACAGTTACAGGACTGGGGTATCCTCAAAATGAGAAGCTGAAAGGGCTTGGATTTCTTGAGAGAGGAGGCAAAAATAGAAATGGGACATGTTGTCAATATTGCATGACCTCACTGATGACATCCCAGTTCTCCTTAGCTTTGGTTGAATCTTCTATGTGTCTGGATAGATGTGATCAAAAAAACTCGCACTGGTCTCTAATTCTTGCAATTATAAGCTGCCACCAATGTCAAAAAGACATGAACAGAAGAGGAAGACACGACACTGCAGAATATCAGGAAGGAAAACACTCCCGACCTCATGACTCACAAAGCTGGGCCAGGCAAGAGCTGCTGCCAGCAAAATGTCCCAAGGCCATGGGACAAGGCTGTCCCACCCCTCCAGGACCAGCATAAAAGCCGGCCCAGAGCCTCTCTCCCTCACACACTTCTCCTGACGCCTTCTCCTCCTGCTCCTGCTGACAACCAGGTGAGTCCCAAATCCCTGACCCTCTTGCTTCTGCACCCCTGGCCTCTCTATTCCAGCACACTCAGCCCCAGCCTCAGCAGCCCTAACACTTCCCCACAACCGCACAACAGCCTCGACACTCCCTTGCCCACTGACAACTTCACCTCTCACACCCCTCAGCCCTACCCTTCCTCATCCCTTTCTCTTCCAGGGACCCTCCACACCACACCCATGGCCTGCTACAACTCCTGCCGTCCCTGTGGACCCACCCCACTGGCCAACAGCTGCAACGAGCCCTGTGCCCTGCAATGCCAGGATTCCCACGTTGTCATCAACCCTTCCCCTGTGCAGGTCACCCTGCCAGGACCCATCATGACCTCCTTCCCCCAGAACACCGCCGTTGGATCCACCTCCTCGGCTGCCGTGGGCACTGAACTCAGTGTGCAGGGACAGCCCATCTCTGGGGGATTTGGTGGCTTTGGCTACGGCCTTGGCTATGGCCGTGGATTTGGCTACGGGCTGGGCTGTGGCTACGGGCTGGGAGGCCTGGGCTGCTATGGCAGAAGGGGTGGCTACATCTGCTAAGGGCCCTCAGCAGCACCCCTGACACCAACCCCCAGCTCCCTGGAACACATCTCAGGCATTGAGGACACCTCTCTGGTCCAAGGCTCTCAGGCTCCTTCCAGCCCTTCTCTCAGGGCACCAAGCAAGGCAGTAGACAAGGGGCCAACCTGGGCTGCCCTGGAAACATGGCCCATCTGCCTCCTGCTCTTCTCCCTGCCCTGCATCATCCCTCTGTCTCCCTCTGCTGCACACCCCTTCTCCCAAACCAGGGACCCCTCCTCCCAAATACTGAACTGCTCCCACTGTGGGGCAGGAACCCTTGGTGGTCTGGCCAAACCATCCGCAAGCAAGGGGCCCCAGCTGATGGTTGCCCTACTTGCACCTCAGACCAGCTGCCTTCCACTGGTTGCTCCTGAATTTTCGCTGTTCTACCTCAATAAAGTTTTCCTGCATTATAACCTCAGAAGACTTCTTCTCCTTTCTTCTCCCTAGACTCTTTGAGACTAAGGCAATATTGTTGAGGCTATTTGGGTTGTTGAAAAAGTGCCCCAAGACCTCATTTAGGAGATATTACTGCAATTCCAGTACCCGTTGGTACGCTTTGTTCTTCCAGTGCATCACGACAACTTTTCAGTTGCTTGAACACATGCTTAGATCCACTAATTTAGGACTATTCGTGGCTCTGACACAAGGTCCTCCTGGGTGGTGCATTCACCCTGGCTGGACACCAGTTCCTCCTGACCCTCATCATCTCCTAAGGTCATTTACAGATCCACTCAAGCAGGTCTGTGTCTTCCCCTTTTTTGTGTCCTCAGAGTGGAAGGCCCAAGTCCAGTCGCATCAGAGTGCAGCAGAGTGGCAGGATGTGCTGCCCACACTGTGGGGATAAGCTCCAGACATGGGGGATTATTGCTCAGCTCATTCCCATGGCCAGGACATGACAATTCTTCATCCACCAGCACCCCAAGTACTTTTCCTCAGGGATGCTCTTAATTAAATCATCGCCCATCCATCATTCATTACTGTGATGGATCCAATGCAGGTGCAGAACCTTCCTCTTGGCCCTCTTGACCTTCACGAGCTTCACACTAGGCCATCTCCCCAGGCTGTCCAGAAACCTCTGGATGCCATCCCTTGCCTCAGACCATGAACCACACCACTCACCTTGGTGTCATCCCCAGTCTTGCCAAGGGGGCACTCAAGCCCAATCTCATATCCCTGACAAAGATGGGAAGTTATAATGGTTCCAGTATGAGTCTCTGTGGGTCACCACTCATCCCTATTCTCAACACAGGGCCATGGAGCCATTGATCACAAGTTTTGAATGAGACCACCCTGTCCATTCCTTATCTAGCCAGAGCTCCAACCATCAACTCCACATCTCTCCAGGTGAGAGACAAGGATGTTGTCTGGCACAGGAACAAAAGCTTTGAACAATTCCAGGTAGAGGATATTGGTCCCACATTCCCTCATCCACCCATGCTGGAACCAATTCCAACCCACTAAAGCTGTCGCCAGGCTCAGATGGACATGGTCGCAAGAGCAGAACCTGGAATTTCAGAGCTGTGGGAAGCAAAAGAGTCCCAACCTCATGACTCACCCCGCTGTACCAGGCAAGAGCAGATAACCTGAAAAATGCCCCAATGTCATGGGCAATGGCAGCCCCAAAGCTTCAACCATGGATAACCCTCAAGGCTGTTCTCTGGATCTTCTAAACCAGAGTCTTCTTCTCCTTATTGCCAGTAACCCAGAGATTAACAGAGCTCTCCAGCATCACAAGAGAGGAGCAGAGGGGCAGAATGTGCTTGATTGGAGCAATCCCAAACATGCACAACACAAGGTGGAAGATGAGAGGATTGAGAGTAGTCCCAAGGAGGAGGACTTGGGGTGTTGGTGGATGAAGAATTGGACATTCCCCGGCCATGTGCACTCACCAACCAGAAACTCCCTGTATCCTGGGCTCATTCCCACAGTGTGGGCAGCACAAGAGAGTGGGGGAATCTCACCCTCTCTTCTCCTGTACCAGAATTTGGTGTAGAACTCTGAGCCCCCAGTGCCAAGGAAGACGTGGTACCTGCTTCTTTGGATCTGTAGATGGGCCGGGAAATGATGAGGGGCAGAAGCAACTGCTGCCCAGCAGAAGTGAACACACCAGCCAGAGAGGCTTGTGCCAGAGGCAGGGAGAGATCTGCCTTAGTGTAGGTCTGTGATCCAGTAGCTGAAGGATTTGTGGGATGTACTGGAAGAGCAAGGTTGGTAGCAGAATGGGGAAATAAATCCTAAAAGAGATCTTGGAGCACTTTTTAACCCACCCCCCCCAGTAGAGTGTGGAAACCCGGCTTTGTGCTGAGTGAGACTGGAAGTGTCTTGGGATCAGAAAGAAGAAGGACTCATCTTAAGATGTGATGCAGGAAAACTTTATTGAGGTAGAAGACTGAAAGGCCATAAGCAGCAAGTGGATGGGAGGCAGGCTGAAGTGCAAGTAGGGTGACCATCAGACGAGTCCTTTGCTTGGAGGAGGTTTTGCCAGATCATCAGTGCCTTTCTGTCCCACAGTGGGAGCATGATTCCAGGAGTGGTGCTGAGGGCCCTTAGCAGATGTAGCCACCCCTTCTGCCATAGCAGCCCAGGCCTCCCAGCCCGTAGCCAAATCCACGGCCGTAGCCAAGGCCATAGCCAAAGCCACCAAATCCACCAGAGATGGGCTGTCCCTGCACACTGAGTTCAGTGCCCACGGCAGCCGAGGAGGTGGATCCAACAGCGGTGTTCTGGGGGAAGGAGGTCATGATGGGTCCTGGCAGGGTGACCAGCACAGGGGAAGGGTTGATGATGACGCTGGAGTTCTGGCATTGCAGGGCACAGGGCTCGTTGCAGCTGTTGGCCAGCGGGGTGGGTCCGCAGGGACGGCAGAGGTTGCTGCAGGCCATGGGTGTGGTGTGGAGGGTCCCTGGAAGAGAGGGGAGCGAGGCACAGCAGGGGTGAGAGATGCATGGGTTGGTGATGCAGGAGGGTGAGGGAGTGTGGAGGCTGTTGTGGGGCTGTGGGGAGGTTTGAGGGCTGCTGAGGCTGAGTTTGCTAGAAGAGAGAGGCCAGGGGTGCAGGAGCAGGAGGGTCAGGGATTTGAGGCTCACCTGGTTGTCAAGGTGTAGGATCAGGAGGCGAAGGTATGAGGAGAAGCGTATGAGGGAGAGAAGCTCTGGGCTGGCTTTTATTCTGGTCCTGGAGGGGTGGGACAGCCTTGTCCGATGGCCTTGGGGCATTTCTTAGGCAGCATCTCTCTGCTGGCCCAAAGCATGACTCTTGATGTGTCATGATGTGGGGAGTGTTTTTCTTCCCACAACTCTGCAATTCCATGTCCAATTCTAGAATCAGCGTCCATATGACTTTGGCTGCAGCTTTCAATCAGGATATTTGGGCTGATGCAATTATTAAATTTTTTTTTAATTATTAAATATTTATAAATATAATATATTCATTATTAAATGTGTAAGTGAGTGCTGAATAAGCAACCCGAGCCTTGGAGAGCTGCAATGTCATCAGTGAGGTCATTTCGTGGCACTCGTGTGCTGTGGTTTGTGGCTGCTCTGTGCAGACTTGGACTCTTTCTGTGCCACTGGAAGCCCATCACTCATTGTGTTGGTCCCAGGAATGCTGAGGGAGCTGCTGATGTCCTGTTGCAGAGGTCACTCTGCAATGGTTTGGAAAGGTCCTTATGTCTGAACGCCCTTCCTGACAGAGGAAAGAGAGCTCCTTCCTTTTGTGTCTTCACTGTTATCAAGAAAGAGGATCTGGAAAATGAGTGGCAGCTCAGGGCTGAAGTTGTTCCAGTGTCATGGTCTACTTGTCTTTTGAAATTTACACAACAATGTACTGTGTCGTTAAAGTGTATTACTTGACCTCATTCAGAAATACAATAAACAACAAGTGGGTCCCTATCCCTTTTTTCCCAGGCTGATCTGTGACTTCAATTCCTTTTTCCCATGTTCAAGCCACAGGTTTTCATAACTTATAATTTGTAAGTCTAAATGTGATGTTCCTATGAGCAAAACCCAATAATTACTAACGGACAGCCAGCAAGCTCCTCTTTCCTTCTCTGTCATGGACCAATTGTTCCTATGTGGAATAGTGCAATTTCATGTTCTGCTCCTGAGGACATCTTACCTTGGTGTTAGGTTTTAGTTACAAGAATTAGAGACCAAGGTGGTGGCATTGATTGTGCGTGTCACGACACGTAGAAGATTCAACCACAGCTTAGGAGATTTGGGGTGTCATCACTGAGGTCATTCCATGACATATTGACATGTCCCATTTATATTCCTGCCTCAAGGAAATTCCAGCTCGCTCAGCTTCTCTTCATCTTAACTAAATCCCACTCCCATCAGTGTCATGGCCTCCCTGCACTGCTCCTGATCAACCATGTTCATGTCCTTGTTCCGTGAAGCTCCAACAGTGGCGTGGAAGAGGAGGGTGAACTCCCTCAACCTGTTCATATTTCCTTCCCTAATCCTGTCTCAGTAACTGCTGGAGCGTTTCACAGCCAAGGGTACATGGCCACCTCACAAGCCATTTATGAAATTTCAGCACGGAACACTGAACATATCCCAGGCTGCAGAGAAGTAGGTCTGGCCAGAAGGAATGTCTGGGGGTTAACTGAAGACATGACACAACACCCAGATTCCTGTAGGCTTTGTTTGCATCTTCTACATTCAAGACGAAACCAGTACCAATCCATTTGCCTCTGTTTCTCCCAATTGAAATCTGTGGCCAAGGTCAAATGGGACTCAAGGGAAAGACACAGAATTGCAGAACATCAGGAAGGAAAACACTCCCCACCTCATGACTCACCAGGCTGGGCCAGCAAAGAGCTGTTGCCTGCAAAATGCCCCAAGGCCAGGGGCCAAGGCTGTTCCGCCCCTACAGGACCAGCATAAAAGCCAGCCCAGAGCCTTTCTCCCTCACACACTCCTCCTCACACCTTCTCCTCCTGCTCCCACCAGGTGAGTCTCAAGCCTCTGACCATCCTGCTCCTGCCACCTGGGCCCCTCTTCCAGCACGCTCAGCCCCAGCCTCAGCAGCCCTCACGCCTCCCCACAGCCCCACAATACCTGCCCCACTCCCTCACCCTCTTTCATCACTGCCCCTTGCACTCCCACACCCCTGCCCTGCCTCACTCCCTTCTCTTCCAGGGACCCTCCACACCACAACCATGGCCTGCTACGACTCCTGCCGTCCCTGTGGACCCACCCCGCTGGCCAACAGCTGCAACGAGCCCTGTGCCCTGCAATGCCAGAACTCCAGCGTCATCATCAACCCTTCCCCTGTGCTGGTCACCCTGCCAGGACCCATCATGACCTCCTTCCCCCAGAACACCGCTGTGGGATCCACCTCCTCAGCTGCTGTTGGCAGTGAACTCAATGCCCAGGGACAGCCCATCTCTGGGGGCTTTGGTGGCTTTGGCTACGGCCTTGGCTATGGCCGTGGATTTGGCTATGGGCTGGGAGGCCTGGGCTGCTATGGCAGAAGGGGTGGCTACATCTGCTGAGGACTCTCAGCCACCAGCTTTGGACTCGTGTATCTCTGTCATGACCAGTTCAGGACTCAAACAACTGCAAGCCAATCTCCTCAGCTGATGGTCACTGTACTTGCACCTTACGCTGGATTCCTTCCACTTTTTTCTCCTGTCTTTTCATTCTTGTGATTCAATAAAGTTTTCCTGCATCAAAGCCTGAGACACCTCCCGTTCTTTTTTTAATTCCAATGGTCTCACATCCTCACCAAGTACATTCCACAGCTCAACAGAACATTGGGGTACATGGAATGCACCAAAAACACCTTCCCTCACAAATATGTCAAAACAACTGAGTCTGGCATGGGAAGTAGAGGAGGGAACATCTTCCAAAATCTGTCACCAAAGCCTCGGACACATTAATTGTCTCCTGGGTAGAGGTCTGGTAAAGTCTTTCCATACCAGTGCACACCTGCAAACTCCCTTAGCAGCAGGTCTCTTGAACCTTTCCACAAACTGAGGAACTACATCAACCACTCTGGCAGGAAATCTGGAGCGCAAGTCCTTCAACTCCCTTGCTTAGCATCATCAGGAGCAGGATTTGCAGAACCATGGACAGTTCACTGTCCGATCTCTCAGGACAGACACTCCAACACCTCTTCCACTCTGTGGCCACCCTCACAATGAAAGATTCTTGTATTCTTTGCTCAGGGAATTCCATTTGTTTTCACTTGTGTCCTTGCTCTCTTGCCCTGCATGTGAACACTGCTGTGAATAGCTGGGGTCCTTCACATCATTCCCTGCCATCAGGGATTTGCACACACTGATGGCACCCCCTCCATCCTTGTCCACTGCAAGTCCCAGCTGTCTCAGCCTATCCTCTAGAAATGATTCTCCAACCCCTTTGGACTTTTGTTGTCCTGAACTGGTCTGGATTCACTAAATTGACTTCATTTTCACACTGGGGAGCCCAGAACTGCCCACAGTACCACATGTGGGACCTCATCAGTGATAAGCAGACAGCTCACATCTCCCTGCTTGGTCATACACTTTTTCCAATCCTCACCTGGTTACTTGGGGTCCCTTTTACCACACAGGGACATCTCCTGCTTCATTTCGCCTCAACCACAACCACAAAACAAAAGCTTTTTCAGAGAAGAAAACAATTGTTCCAACTGATACCCAGGCATTCCTTCTTACCTGGGACGACTCCTTCCAACAAACAGTCCTTGGCAGAACCCCATTCTGCCCTCACAGAACCCCATTAGATGTCCAGCACCTGCCAAGTTTTCTGTGTTGGCCCAATGGATCCAAGTCCTGGGCTACAGCACTGGGGACTTGCTGCCATCTGGACTTTGGGACACTGACCACAAGCCCCTGGGTCCAGTCCTTCAGATCCTTCTCAGGCATCCATGCTGGGCACTGACACAACCCAGACTTGCCTGGGTTGTTTCTGAGGATCATGCAATGCTCACCTCCAACAATCCTGGGCGACCTCCAAATCCTCATTCTGACAATCGCAAGTGGCCTCACCCCTTTGCACTCAGCCCATGTAAAAATCCAAAACGCCCCAGATATCAAAACCTTAAAAGTGAGAGGAGCACCAAGACACCCACAGAGCACAGCCAGCATGAAAGATCAGGTCTAGTGTGAAGCTTGGGCAGGTGGGATCAGTGTGGGAAGGGATGAAATGTGAGGGAAGGAGCAACACCTCCAGCACAGCTGGAAATCCCAGAGCAGCCTGACAGGGCTGGGAGAGAATAGGGCTCCTCTTCAAAACACATCCATAAGCACATGAATGTCACACAGTGACCACACTGATGACACCCCAATGCTTTGGTTGTTTGATTTCCTTGACATGAATCTTCCATGTAAATCCTCCCAAATACGCACTCACATTTAAAAGCAGCTACCAAGCTGAGAAGGAGAAGGAGTCAAGAGCAGGATATGGAATCATAGAATTCCAAAAAGAAATATCTACATCATGACAGAAAAGGAAAAAGGAGCTTGCTGAGCATCAGTTAGTAATTACTGGTTTTTGCTTTCTGGAATAAAATATAAAGACAAGTTATACGTCGTGCCTTGAATGTGGAATAAGTGAAGTCATGTCACAGAACAACCTGGGGAAAAATGCGATCAGGCCAGGTGTATTGTTTGTTTTCTTTATTTCTGAATGAGGTCAAGAAAAACACTTATTTGGCTGAGCATGTTTTCATATAAAGTTGAGAACTCCAAATGGACCATAAAAATGGAACAGGTTCAGCCTGAACAGCTTCACGTTATCCAGATGGTGTCACCTCATCCCATTGAAGAAAAAAGGGGATGAGGTCCTTTCATCCAGCAAAAATTCGTCCTAGGCAATAGGACCTTTCCAAGCTCTTGCAGAGTGACCTCTCCAGGACATCAGCAGCTCCCTCAGCATTCCTGGGTGCAACATAATGACTGATGGACATCCAGTAGTGCAGAATAGGAGCCCAGTCATCAGAAGGCACCCACAAACCACAGCACATGAGTGCCACAAAATGACTGTACTAATGACATTGCAGTTCTCCAAGGCTCTGGTTGTTTATTCAGTCCTCCCTGGCTGAACAATCAAATCCTCCCAAATACCAACTCTCCCTTTAAAAGCTGCGGCCAAGGTCAGATGGACACTGCCGCAAGGGAAGGACACAGAACTGCAGAATTGCATAAAGGAAAACACTCCCCACATTGTGACTCACCAGCCAAGAGCTGCAGTCGGCAAAATGCACC
Source organism: Poecile atricapillus (assembly GCF_030490865.1). Classification (NCBI taxonomy): domain Eukaryota; kingdom Metazoa; phylum Chordata; class Aves; order Passeriformes; family Paridae; genus Poecile; species Poecile atricapillus. The sequence continues at coordinate 152,848,261 of NC_081250.1, read as the reverse complement.
AGGGCCATGGGGCAAGGCTGTCCTGCCCCTCCAGGACCAGAATAAAAGCCAGCCCAGAGCCTCTCTCCCTCACACACTTCTCCTCACGCCTTCTCCTCCAGTGCCGACAACCAGGTGAGCCTCAAATCCCTGAGCCTCCTCCTCCTGCCCTTTTTACTCCACTTCCTGTATGCTTGGCCCCCAGCCTCAGCAGCCCTCACACCTCCCCACAGCCCCACAACAGCCTCCACACTCCCTCACCCCTCAAGTCCCACACCCCGGCCCTGCCTCACTCCCCTCTCTTCCAGGACCCTCCACACCACACCCATGGCCTGCAACAACATCTGCCGTCCCTGTGGACCCACCCCGCTGGCCAACAGCTGCAACGAGCCCTGTGCCCTGCAATGCCAGAACTCCAGCGTCATCATCAACCCTTCCCCTGTGCTGGTCACCCTGCCAGGACCCATCATGACCTCCTTCCCCCAGAACACCGCTGTTGGATCCACCTCCTCGGCTGCCGTGGGCAGTGAACTCAATGCCCAGGGACAGCCCATCTCTGGTGGCTTTGGCTTCGGCCTTGGCTACGGGCTGGGAGGCCTGGGCTGCTATGGCAGAAGGGGTGGCTACATCTGCTAAGGACCATTAGGGCAATAATTTGGGGTTCCGGCAGCAGCTTCTGCAATCAAAGCACCTCAGCTGATGGTTGCCCTACTTGCAACTCGAACCAGATCCCTGCCAGCTTTTTCTCCTGTCTCTTCAGTCTCTTCCCTCAATAAAGGTTTCCTGCATCAAAGCCTCACATGTCTCCTCTTCTTTTTGATTTCAAATTGTCTCCCACCCTCACCCAGCACATTGTGAGGCCTTAACAGGCTGTTGGTATAGGGGGAAAAGGGCTGGAACATCTTTCTTAGGACATATATCCCCACCAGGAATCACAAGAATTGCACAGGAAGCAGGGCTGAAGTGTGACCTTCCAGAACGTTTCACAAGCCCCATCACCTGCTACACCCAAGGCTTTGACACACCAATGTTCTCCTGCTCATGGCTCTGAAAAAGCCACTATGTGCCAGTAGACACTGGACAAACTCTCTTCCCCATCTGATTCCCAAACGCTCCCAGAAAAATGTCACAAATTCATACATTTTGGGAGGAACTGTGGAGAGCAAGAGCTTCATTCCCTTCTGCTCAAGTGAGACCAACAAGAGCAGGAATTCCAGCACCACGGGCAGTTCAGATTTTGCATCTCCCAGGACAGAGACTCCACCACCTCTTCCATTCTGGGACCACCCTCACACTGAAAAATGCTTCTAGTCCTTGACAAGGAAATAAAATCTGTTTTCTCTTGTGCCCTTGCGCTATTATCCTTCACATGTGCACGGCTGAGGGTGACTGTGACTGCTCACCTTCATTCCCTGCCCTCAGGGATTTCCATACACTGATGATGTGCCCCTCTCCATCCTTGTCTCCTGGGATTCACAGCTCTCTCAGTCTCTCATCAGTGAAAGATCTCCCTGTTGCTTTAGAGTCTTGTTGGCCATGAACTGGTTTTGTTTCACTGAGTCCATGGGCATCTTCCTCTGGGCAGCCCAGATCGGCCTAAACCACACTGCACCGGAACCCGTTAGTGCTCTAAAGAGAGGATGGCCCACCTCTCCCAGCTTCGGGACAAGAATTTCCTGAAATCTATCTTGGACGTTGATGATGTTTTTTCAATTAAAGCTGCATTGCGGTCTTGTGGTCCCTTTGTTCTCCACCAGCACCGCCGGGTCATGCTCTGCAAAGCTGCTTTTCTGACTCTCAGCCCCCAGCATGACCTGGGGCCAGGTGCTGTTCCTGTCCAGATGCAGAACATCTCATTTCTCACTATTGAAATGCAGGAGATTCCATTAACCCTCAGTCTCCAGGTCTCTCTGACGGGTGGCACAACCAAGTGGTGCCTCAGCCACTCCATCATCTGCCAGCTTGCTGAGGAGGCAACTCTCCCACTGCCCACATGGAATGGAAGAGTCCAGGTGCTCACACCTGGCACAGATGCAAAGCCCAGACCAGCCCAACAGACGTGGGATAGTTTGAGGCCCCTCTTCACAACACACGCACAAACATAAAAACATGAGTTCCCTCCTCACTGATGATATCCCAGCTCTCCAAATATTGGTCATATCTTCAGTCCCCTTTGACACTCACCATCAACACCAGAATTTGCTCTCAAACACTCAGACTTTAAAGGAAGAATGACCGCAATGGAAGGGGCAGCTCCTCATTCATGGCACAGTTTGAAAGCCCAGACCAGCCTGACATGGCTCTGATGGAATGGGGCCCCTCTTCACAACACACCCACAAACTAAACCACACAACTGCCACAAAATGACCACACTGATGACATCCTTACTTTTCCTCAGCTTTTGTTGTCTATTCTGGTTTTCTCTGACACACATCTTCAATGCCAATTGATCCCAAGCACCAAGTCTCACTTTAAAGATGCTGCCAAAGTCAGACAGACCTGGTCTCCGTAGAGCAAAACATGACATGGCAGAGTTGTGGCAAAGCCACATCATGACTCACCAGGATGGGAACTCTGGAGAGCAAGAGCTTCATTCCCTTCTGCTGAAGTAAGACCAACAAGAGCAGGAATTCCAGCACCACGGGCAGTTCAGGTTTTGCATCACCCACGACAGAGACTCCACCACCTCTTCCATTCTGGGACCACCCTCACACTGAAAACTGCTTCTAGTCCTTGACAAGGAAATAAAATCTGTTTTCTCTTGTGCCCTTGCGCTATTATCCTTCACATGTGCACTGCTGAGGATGCCTGTGATCGCTCACCTTCATTCCCTGCCCTCAGGGATTTCCATATACTGATGATGTGCCCCTCTCCATCCTTGTCTCCTGGGATTCACAGCTCTCTCAGTCTCTCATCAGTGAAAGATCTCCCAGCTGCTTTAGAGCCTGAACTGGTTTTGTTTCACTGAGTCCATGGGCATCTTCCTCTGGGCAGCCCAGATCTGCCCAAACCGCACTGCACCAGAACCCGTTAGTGCTCTAAAGAGAGGATGGCCCACCTCTCCCAGCTTCGGGGAAAGAATTTCCTGAAATCTATCTTGGACGCTGATGATGTTTTTTCAATTAAAGCTGCATTGCGGTCTTGTGGTCCCTTTGTTCTCCACCTGCACCACCGGGTGATGCTCTGCAAAGCTGCTTTTCTGACTCTCAGCCCCCAGCATGACCTGGGGCCAGGTGCTGTTCCTGTCCAGATGCAGAACATCTCATTTCTCACTCTTGAAATGCAGGAGATTCCATTAACCCTCAGTCTCCAGGTCTCTCTGACTGGGGGCACAACCAAGTGGTGCCTCAGCCACTCCATCATCTACCAGCTTGCTGAGGAGGCAACTCTCCCACTGCCCACATGGAATGGAAGAGTCCAGGTGCTCACACCTGGCACAGATGCAAAGCCCAGACCAGACCAACAGACCTGGGATAGTTTGAGGCCCCTCTTCACAACACACCCACAAACAGAAAAAAAAGAGTTCCCTCCTCACTGATGATATCCCAGCTCTCTGAATATTGGTCACATCATCAGTCCCCTTTGACACTCCCCATCAACACCAGACTTTGCTCTCAAACACTCACACTTTTAAGGAAGAATGACTGTGATGGAAGGGGCAGCTCCTCATGCATGGCACAGGTGCAAAGCCCAGAGCAGCCTGACATGGCTGTGATGGAATGGGGCCCCTCTTCACAACACACCCACAAACTAAACCACACTACTGCCACAAAATGACCTCACTGATGACACCCTTACATTTCCTCGGCTTTTGTTGTCTATTCCGGTTTTCTCTGACACACATCTTCAATGCCAATTGATCCCAAGCACCAAGTCTCACTTTAAAGATGCTGCCAAGGCCAGATAGACCTGGACTCCTTAGAGCAAAACATGACATGGCAGAGTTGTGGCAAAGCCACATCATGACTCACCAGGATGGGTCGGGCAAGAGCTGCTGCCTGCAAAATGCCCCAAGGCCATGGGTCAAGGCTGTCACGCCCCTCCAGAACCAGCATAAAAGCCGACCCAGAGCCTCTCTCCCTCACACACTTCTCCTCACACCTTCTCCGCCAGTGCTGACAACCAGGTGAGCCTCAAACCCCTGAGCCTCCTCCTCCTGCCCCTTTGGCCCCTCTATTCCTGTATGCTTGGCCCCCAGCCTCAGCAGCCCTCACACCTCCCCACAGCCCCACAACAGCCTCCACACTCCCTCACCCCTCAAGCCCCCACACCCCTGCTCGGCCTAATCCCCTCTCTCTTCCAGGACCCTCCACACCACACCCATGGCCTGCAACAACATCTGCCGTCCCTGTGGACCCACCCCGCTGGCCAACAGCTGCAACGAGCCCTGTGCCCTGCAATGCCAGGATTCCCGTGTCATCATCGACCCTGCCCCTGTGCTGGTCACCATGCCAGGACCCATCATGACCTCCTTCCCCCAGAACACCGTCGTCGGATCCACCTCCTCGGCTGCCGTTGGCAGTGAACTCAATGCCCAGGGACAGCCCATCTCTGGTGGCTTTGGCTTTGGCCTTGGCTACGGGCTGGGAGGCCTGGGCTGCTATGGCAGAAGGGGCGGCTACATCTGTTAAGGACCATTGGTGCAGTAATTTGGGCTTCTGGCAACAGCTTCTGCAATCAAAGCACCTCAGCTGATGGTTGCCCTACTTGCAACTCGAACCAGATCCCTGCCAGCTTTTTTTCTTGTCTCTTCAGTCTTTTCCCTCAATAAAGTTTTCCTGCATCAACACCTGAGATGTCTCCTCTTCTATTTGATTTCAAATCGTCTCACACCCTCACCCAGCACATTGTGAGGCCTTAACAGGCTGTTGGTATAGGGGGAAAAGGGCTGGAACATCTTTCTTAGGACATATATCCCCACCAGGAATCACAAGAATTGCACAGGAAGCAGGGCTGAAGTGTGACCTTCCAGAACGTTTCACAAGCCCCATCACCTGCTACACCCAAGGCTTTGACACACCAATGTTCTCCTGCTCATGGCTCTGAAAAAGCCACTATGTGCCAGTAGACACTGGACAAACTCTCTTCCCCATCTGATTCCCAAACACTCCCAGAATAATGTCACAAATTCATACATTTTGGCAGGAACTCTGGAGAGCAAGAGCTTCATTCCCGTCTGCTCAAGTAAAACAAAGAAGAGCAGGAATTCCAGCACCCGGGGCAGTTCAGGTTTTGCATCTCCCAGGACAGAGACTCCACCACCTCTTCCATTCTGTCACCACCCTCACACTGAAAAATGCTTCTAGTCCTTGACGAGGAAATAAAATCAGTTTTCTCTTGTGCCCTTGCCCTATTATCCTTCACATGTGCACTGCTGAGGATGGCTGTGATCGCTCACCTTTCATTCCCTGGCCTCAGGGATTTCCATATACTGATGATGTGACCCTCTCCATCCTTGTCTCCTGGGATTCACAGCTCTCTCAGTCTCTCATCAGTGAAAGATCTCCCTGTTGCTTTAGAGTCTTGTTGGCCATGAACTGGTTTTGTTTCACTAAGCCCATGGGCATCTTCCACTGGGCAGCCCAGATCGGCCCAAACCGCACTGCACCGGGACCCGTTAGTGCTCTAAAGAGAGGATGGCCCACCTCTCCCAGCTTCAGGGCAAGAATTTCCTGAAATCTATCTTGGACGCTGATGATGTTTTTTCAATTAAAGCTGCATTGCGGTCTTGTGGTCCCTTTGTTCTCCACCTGCACCACCGGGTGATGCTCTGCAAAGCTGCTTTTCTGACTCTCAGCCCCCAGCATGACCTGGGGCCAGGTGCTGTTCCTGTCCAGATGCAGAACATCTCATTTCTCACTCTTGAAATGCAGGAGATTCCATTAACCCTCAGTCTCCAGGTCTCTCTGACTGGTGGCACAACCAAGTGGTGCCTCAGCCACTCCATCATCTGCCAGCTTGCTGAGGAGACAACTCTCCCACTGCCCACATGGAATGGAAGAGTCCAGGTGCTCACACCTGGCACAGATGCAAAGCCCAGACCAGCCTGACCGACCTGGGATAGTTTGAGGCCCCTCTTCACAACACACCCACAAGCATAAAAACATGAGTTCCCTCCTCACTGATGATATCCCAGCTCTCTGAATATTGGTCACATCGTCAATCCCCTTTGACACTCACCATCAACACCAGACTTTGCTCTCAAACACACACACTTTTAAGGAATAATGACTGGGATGGAAGGGGCAGCTCCTCATGCATGGCACAGTTGCAAAGCCCAGAGCAGCCTGACATGGCTGCAATGGAATGAGGCCCCTCTTCACAACACACCCACAAACTAAACCACACAACTGCCACAAAATGACCTCACTGATGACACCCTTACTTTTCCTCGGCTTTTATTGTCTATTCCGGTTTTCTCTGACACACATCTTCAATGCCAATTGATCCCAAGCACCAAGTCTCACTTTAAAGATGTTGCCAAGGCCAGACAGACCTGGACTCCTTAGAGCAAAACATGACATGGCAGAGTTGTGGCAAAGCCACATCATGACTCACCAGGATGGGTCGGGCAAGAGCTGCTGCCTGCAAAATGCCCCAAGGCCATGGGTCAAGTCTGTCCCGCCCCTCCAGGACCAGCATAAAAGCCGACCCAGAGCCTCTCTCCCTCACACACTTCTCCTCACACCTTCTCCTCCAGTGCTGACAACCAGGTGAGCCTCAAACCCCTGAGCCTACTGCTCCTGCCCCTTTGGCCCCTCTATTCCTGTATGCTTGGCCCCCAGTGTCCGCAGCCCTCACACCTCCCCACAGCCCCACAACAGCCTCTACACTCCCTCACCCCTCAAGCCCCAACACCCGTGCTCTGCCTAATCCCCTCTCTCTTCCAGGACCCTCCACACCACAACCATGGCCTGCAACAACATCTGCCGTCCCTGTGGACCCACCCCGCTGGCTAACAGCTGCAACGAGCCCTGTGCCCTGCAATGCCAGGATTCCCGTGTCATCATCGACCCTGCCCCTGTGCTGGTCACCCTGCCAGGACCCATCATGACCTCCTTCCCCCAGAACACCGTCGTTGGATCCACCTCCTCGGCTGCCGTTGGCAGTGAACTCAATGCCCAGGGACAGCCCATCTCTGGTGGATTTGGCTTCGGCCTTGGCTACGGGCTGGGAGGCCTGGGCTGCTATGGCAGAAGGGGTGGCTACATCTGTTAAGGACCATTGGTGCAATAATTTGGGCTTCTGGCAACAGCTTCTGCAATCAAAGCACCTCAGCTGATGGTTGCCCTACTTGCAACTCGAACCAGATCCCTGCCAGCTTTTTCTCTTGTCTCTTCAGTCTTTTCACTCAATAAAGTTTTCCTGCATCAACAACTGAGATGTCTCCTCTTCTATTTGATTTCAAATCGTCTCACACCCTCACCCAGCACATTGTGAGGCTTTAACATGCTGTTGGTGTAGGGGGAAAAGGGCTGGAACATCTTTCTTAGGACATATATCCCCACCAGGAATCACAAGAATTGCACAGGAAGCAGGGCTGAAGTGTGACCTTCCAGAACATTTCACAAGCCCCATCACCTGCTACACCCAAGGCTTTGACACACCAATGTTCTCCTGCTCATGGCTCTGAAAAAACCACTATGTGCCAGTAGACACTTGACAAACTCTCTTCCCCATCTGATTCCCAAACCCTCCCAGAATAATGTCACAAATTCGTACATTTTGGGAGGAACTCTGGAGAGCAAGAGCTTCATTCCCTTCTGCTGAAGTAAGACCAACAAGAGCAGGAATTCCAGCACCATGGGCAGTTTAGGTTTTGCATCTCCCAGGACAGAGACTCCACCACCTCTTCCATTCTGTCACCACCCTCACACTGAAAAATGCTTCTAGTCCTTGACAAGGAAATAAAATCTGTTTTCTCTTGTGCCCTTGCCCTATTATCCTTCACATGTGCACGGCTGAGGGTGGCTGTGACTGCTCACCTTCATTCCCTGCCCTCAGGGATTTCCATACACTGATGATGTGCCCCTGTCCATCCTTGTCTCCTGGGATTCACAGCTCTCTCAGTCTCTCATCAGTGAAAGATCTCCCTGTTGCTTTAGAGTCTTGTTGGCCATGAACTGGTTTTGTTTCACTAAGTCCATGGGCGTCTTCCACTGGGCAGCCCAGATCGGTCCAAACCGCACTGCACCGGAACCCATTAGTGCTCTAAAGAGAGGATGGCCCACCTCTCCCAGCTTCGGGGAAAGAATTTCCTGAAATCTGTCTTGGACGCTGATGATGCCTTTTCAATTAAAGCTGCATTTCGATCTTGTGGTCTCTTTATTCTCCACCAGCACCATTGCGTCATGCTCCGGAAAGCTGCTTTTCAGACTCTCAGCCCCCAGCATGACCTGGGGCCTAGTGCTCTTCCTGTCCAGATGCAGAACATCTCATTTCTCACTCTTGAAATGCAGGAGATTCCATTAGCCCTCAGTCTCCAGGTCTCTCTGACGGGTGGCACAACCAAGTGGTGCCTCAGCCACTCCATCATCTACCAGCTTGCTGAGGAGGCAACTCTCTCACTGCCCACATGGAATGGAAGAGTCCAGGTGCTCACACCTGGCACAAATACAAAGCCCAGACCAGCCTGACCGACCTGGGATAGTTTGAGGCCCCTCTTCACAACACACCCACAAACATAAAACCATGAGTTCCCTCCTCACTGATGATATCCCAGCTCTCTGAATATTGGTCACATCCTCACTCACCATCAACACCAGACTTTGCTCTCAAACACACACACTTAAAAGGAAAAATGACCGCAATGGAAGGGGCAGCTCCTCATTCATGGCACAGTTGCAAAGCCCAGAGCAGCCTGACATGGCTGCAATGGAATGGGGCCCCTCTTCACAACACACCCACAAACTAAACCACACAACTGCCACAAAATGACCTCACTGATGACACCCTTACTTTTCCTCGGCTTTTATTGTCTATTCCGGTTTTCTCTGACACACATCTTCAATGCCAATTGATCCCAAGCACCAAGTCTCACTTTAAAGATGCTGCCAAGGCCAGATAGACCTGGTCTCCTTAGAGCAAAACATGACATGGCAGAGTTGTGGCAAAGCCACATCATGACTCACCAGGATGGGTCGGGCAAGAGCTGCTGCCTGCAAAATGCCCCAAGGCCATGGGTCAAGGCTGTCCCGCCCCTCCAGGACCAGCATAAAAGCCGGCCCAGAGCCTCTCTCCCTCACACACTTCTCCTCACACCTTCTCCGCCAGTGCTGACAACCAGGTGAGCCTCAAACCCCTGAGCCTACTGCTCCTGCCCCTTTGGCCCCTCTATTCCTGTATGCTTGGCCCCCAGTGTCCGCAGCCCTCACACCTCCCCACAGCCCCACAACAGCCTCCACACTCCCTCACCCCTCATGCCTCCACGCCCCTGCTCGGCCTAATCCCTTCTCTTCCAGGGACCCTCCACACCACACCCATGGCCTGCAACAGCCTCTGCCGTCCCTGTGGACCCACCCCACTGGCCAACAGCTGCAACGAGCCCTGTGCCCTGCAATGCCAGGATTCCCGTGTCATCATCGACCCTGCCCCTGTGCTGGTCACCCTGCCAGGACCCATCATGACCTCCTTCCCCCAGAACACCGCTGTTGGATCCACCTCCTCGGCTGCCGTGGGCACTGAACTCAGTGTGCAGGGACAGCCCATCTCTGGTGGCTTTGGCTTCGGCCTTGGCTACGGGCTGGGAGGCCTGGGCTGCTATGGCAGAAGGGGCGGCTACATCTGCTAAGGACCATTGGTGCAATAATTTGGGCTTCTGGCAACAGCTTCTGCAATCAAAGAACCTCAGCTGATGGTTGCCCTACTTGCAACTCGAACCAGATCCCTGCCAGCTTTTTCTCCTGTCTCTTCAGTCTTTTCACTCAATAAAGTTTTCCTGCATCAAACCCTCATATGTCTCCTCTTCTTTTTGATTTCAAATTGTCTCACACCCTCACCCAGCGCATTGTGAGGCCTTAACAGGCTGTTGGTATAGGGGGAAAAGGGCTGGAACATCTTTCTTAGGACATATATCCCCACCAGGAATCACAAGAATTGCACAGGAAGCAGGGCTGAAGTGTGACCTTCCAGAACGTTTCCTAAGCCACATCACCTGCTACACCCAAGGCTTTGACACACCAGTATTCTCCTTCTCATGGCTCTGAAAAAGCCACTATGTGCCAGTAGACACTTGACAAACTCTCTTCCCCATCTGATTCCCAAACGCTCCCAGAATAATGTCACAAATTCATACATTTTGGGAGGAACTCTGGAGAGCAAGAGCTTCATTCCCTTCTGCTCAAGTGAGACCAACAAGAGCAGGAATTCCAGCACCACGGGCAGTTCAGGTTTTGCATCTCCCAGGACAGAGACTCCACCACCTCTTCTATTCTGTCACCACCCTCACATTGAAAAATGCTTCTAGTCCTTGACAAGGAAATAAAATCTGTTTTCTCTTGTGCCCTTGCCCTATTATCCTTCACATGTGCACGGCTGAGGGTGACTGTGACTGCTCACCTTCATTCCCTGCCCTCAGGGATTTCCATACACTGATGATGTGCCCCTGTCCATCCTTGTCTCCTGGGATTCACAGCTCTCTCAGTCTCTCATCAGTGAAAGATCTCCCTGTTGCTTTAGAGTCTTGTTGGCCATGAACTGGTTTTGTTTCACTAAGTCCATGGGCGTCTTCCACTGGGCAGCCCAGATCGGCCCAAACCGCACTGCACCGGAACCCATTAGTGCTCTAAAGAGAGGATGGCCCACCTCTCCCAGCTTCGGGGAAAGAATTTCCTGAAATCTGTCTTGGACGCTGATGATGCCTTTTCAATTAAAGCTGCATTTCGATCTTGTGGTCTCTTTATTCTCCACCAGCACCATTGCGTCATGCTCCGGAAAGCTGCTTTTCAGACTCTCAGCCCCCAGCATGACCTGGGGCCTAGTGCTCTTCCTGTCCAGATGCAGAACATCTCATTTCTCACTCTTGAAATGCAGGAGATTCCATTAGCCCTCAGTCTCCAGGTCTCTCTGACGGGTGGCACAACCAAGTGGTGCCTCAGCCACTCCATCATCTACCAGCTTGCTGAGGAGGCAACTCTCTCACTGCCCACATGGAATGGAAGAGTCCAGGTGCTCACACCTGGCACAAATACAAAGCCCAGACCAGCCTGACCGACCTGGGATAGTTTGAGGCCCCTCTTCACAACACACCCACAAACATAAAACCATGAGTTCCCTCCTCACTGATGATATCCCAGCTCTCTGAATATTGGTCACATCCTCACTCACCATCAACACCAGACTTTGCTCTCAAACACACACACTTAAAAGGAAAAATGACCGCAATGGAAGGGGCAGCTCCTCATTCATGGCACAGTTGCAAAGCCCAGAGCAGCCTGACATGGCTGCAATGGAATGGGGCCCCTCTTCACAACACACCCACAAACTAAACCACACAACTGCCACAAAATGACCTCACTGATGACACCCTTACTTTTCCTCGGCTTTTATTGTCTATTCCGGTTTTCTCTGACACACATCTTCAATGCCAATTGATCCCAAGCACCAAGTCTCACTTTAAAGATGCTGCCAAGGCCAGATAGACCTGGTCTCCTTAGAGCAAAACATGACATGGCAGAGTTGTGGCAAAGCCACATCATGACTCACCAGGATGGGTCGGGCAAGAGCTGCTGCCTGCAAAATGCCCCAAGGCCATGGGTCAAGGCTGTCCCGCCCCTCCAGGACCAGCATAAAAGCCGGCCCAGAGCCTCTCTCCCTCACACACTTCTCCTCACACCTTCTCCTCCAGTGCTGACAACCAGGTGAGCCTCAAATCCCTGAGCCTACTGCTCCTGCCCCTTTGGCCCCTCTATTCCTGTATGCTTGGCCCCCAGTGTCCGCAGCCCTCACACCTCCCCACAGCCCCACAACAGCCTCCACACTCCCTCACCCCTCAAGCCCCCACACCCCTGCTCGGCCTAATCCCTTCTCTTCCAGGGACCCTCCACACCACACCCATGGCCTGCAACAACATCTGCCGTCCCTGTGGACCCACCCCACTGGCTAACAGCTGCAACGAGCCCTGTGCCCTGCAATGCCAGGATTCCCGTGTCATCATCGACCCTGCCCCTGTGCTGGTCACCCTGCCAGGACCCATCATGACCTCCTTCCCCCAGAACACCGTCGTTGGATCCACCTCCTCGGCTGCTGTTGGCAGTGAACTCAATGCCCAGGGACAGCCCATCTCTGGTGGCTTTGGCTTTGGCCTTGGCTATGGGCTGGGAGGCCTGGGCTGCTATGGCAGAAGGGGTGGCTACATCTGCTAAGGATCATTGGTGCAATAATTTGGGGTTCTGGCAACAGCTTCTGCAATCAAAGCACCTCAGCTGATGGTTGCCCTACTTGCAACTCACACCAGATCCCTGCCAGCTTTTTCTCCTGTCTCTTCAGTCTTTTCACTCAATAAAGTTTTCCTGCATCAAACCCTCATATGTCTCCTCTTCTTTTTGATTTCAAATTGTCTCACACCCTCACCCAGCGCATTGTGAGGCCTTAACAGGCTGTTGGTATAGGGGGAAAAGGGCTGGAACATCTTTCTTAGGACATATATCCCCACCAGGAATCACAAGAATTGCACAGGAAGCAGGGCTGAAGTGTGACCTTCCAGAACGTTTCACAAGCCCCATCACCTGCTACACCCAAGGCTTTGACACACCAGTGTTCTCCTGCTCTTGGCTCTGACAAAGCCACTATGTGCCAGTAGACACTGGACAAACTCTCTTCCCCATCTGATTCCCAAACGCTCCCAGAATAATGTCACAAATTCATACATTTTGGCAGGAACTCTGGAGAGCAAGAGCCTCATTCCCTTCTGCTCAACTAAGACCAACAAGAGCAGGAATTCCAGCACCATGGGCAGTTCAGGTTTTGCATCTCCCAGGACAGAGACTCCACCACCTCTTCCATTCTGGGACCACCCTCACACTGAAAAATGCTTCTAGTCCTTGACAAGGAAATAAAATCTGTTTTCTCTTGTGCCCTTGCGCTATTATCCTTCACATGTGCACGGCTGAGGGTGGCTGTGATCGCTCACCTTCATTCCCTGCCCTCAGGAATTTCCATATATAGATGCTGTGCCCCTCTCCATCCTTGTCTCCTGGGATTCACAGCTCTCTTAGTCTCTCATCAGTGAAAGATCTCCTTGTTGCTTTAGAGTCTTGTTGGCCATGAACTGGTTTTGTTTCACTGAGTCCATGGTCATCTTCCACTGGGCAGCCCAGATCGGCCCAAACCGCAGTGCACCGGGACCCGTTAGTGCTCTAAAGAGAGGATGGCCCACCTCTCCCAGCTTCAAGAAAAGAATTTCCTGAAATCTATCTTGGACGCTGATAATGCCTTTTCAAGTAAAGCTGCATTGCGGTCTTGTGGTCTCTTTGTTCTCCACCGGCACCACCGGGTGATGCTCTGCAAAGCTGCTTTTCTGACTCTCAGCCCCCAGCATGGCCTGGGGCCAGGTGCTGTTCCTGTCCAGATGCAGAACATCTCATTTCTCACTCTTGAAATGCAGGAGATTCCATTAGCCCTCAGTCTCCAGGTCTCTCTGACTGGTGGCACAACCAAGTGGTGCCTCAGCCACTCCATCATCTGCCAGCTTGCTGAGGAGACAACTCTCCCACTGCCCACATGGAATGGAAGAGTCCAGGTGCTCACACCTGGCACAGATACAAAGCCCAGACCAGCCTGACCGACCTGGGATAGTTTGAGGCCCCTCTTCACAACACACCCACAAACAGAAAAACATGAGTTCCATCCTCACTGATGATATCCCAGCTCTCTGAATATTGGTCACATCCTCACTCACCATCAACACCAGACTTTGCTCTCAAACACACACACTTAAAAGGAAAAATGACCGCAATGGAAGGGGCAGCTCCTCATTCATGGCACAGTTGCAAAGCCCAGTCCAGCCTGACATGGCTGCAATGGAATGGGGCCCCTCTTCACAACACACCCACAAACTAAACCACATTACTGCCACAAAATGACCTCACTGATGACACCCTTACTTTTCCTCTGCTTTTGTTGTCTATTCCGGTTTTCTCTGACACACATCTTCAATGCCAATTGATCCCAAGCACCAAGTCTCATTTTAAAGATGCTGCCAAGGCCAGACAGACCTGGTCTCCTTAGAGCAAAACATGACATGGCAGAGTTGTGGTAAAGCCACATCATGACTCACCAGGATGTGCCAGCAAAGAGTTGCTGCCTGCAAAATGCCCCAAGGCCATGGGTCAAGGCTGTCCCGCCCCTCCAGGACCAGCATAAAAGCCGGCCCAGAGCCTCTCTCCCTCACACACTTCTCCTCACACCTTCTCCTCCAGTGCCGACAACCAGGTGAGCCTCAAACCCCTGAGCCTCCTCCTCCTGCCCCTTTGGCCCCTCTATTCCTGTATGCTTGGCCCCCAGACTCAGCAGCCCTCACACCTCCCCACAGCCCCACAACAGCCTCTACACTCCCTCACCCCTCAAGCCCCAATGCCTCTGCTCGGCCTAATCCCTTCTCTTCCAGGACCCTCCACACCACACCCATGGCCTGCAACAACATCTGCCGTCCCTGTGGACCCACCCCACTGGCCAACAGCTGCAATGAGCCCTGTGCCCTGCAATGCCAGGATTCCCGTGTCATCATCGACCCTGCCCCTGTGCTGATCACCCTGCCAGGACCCATCATGACCTCCTTCCCCCAGAACACCGTCGTTGGATCCACCTCCTCGGCTGCTGTTGGCAGTGAACTCAATGCCCAGGGACAGCCCATCTCTGGTGGCTTTGGCTTTGGCCTTGGCTACGGGCTGGGAGGCCTGGGCTGCTATGGCAGAAGGGGTGGCTACATCTGCTAAAAGACCTCAGCATCACCTGCTCGGGTTTCTGGCAACAGCTCCTTGCAAGCAAAGCACCTCAGCTGATGGTCTTCCTACCTGCACTTCACACTGGATCCCTTCAACTTTTTCTCTTGCCTTTTAATTCTTTTGCCCCAATAAAATTTTCCTGCATTGGAGCCTGACATGTGTCCTCATTTTTGTAAATTCCAACGATCTCACATCTTCACCTTACACAGTGCCAGACTGGGCACTGGGATGAACAGAAAAAGGGCACAACACATTTCTCAGTAGGCTTGTCACTACCATTAACAACCAAGACTAGCACAGGAGGCAAGGGATCAGGAGGACCTTCCAGAACATGGCACAAGCGCATCACCAGCTATACTCAAGGCTTTTCACACAGTAGTGGTCTCCTGAGCAGTGTTTTGGTAGAGTGTCTCCATGCCAACACACACTTGACAAACTCTCTTCCCAGCAGAAGTCTTGAACCCTCTCAGTAGAGTCACAAAATCATCCACTTGGGCAGGAACTCTGAGGTGTAAGTGCTTCATTCCCCCTTGGCTCAAGAAGATTAACAAGTGCAGGGTTTCCAGAACCATGGACATTTCAGGTTTGGCTCTCCCAGGACAGACTCCACCACCTCTTCCACTCTCTGCCCACCCTCCCATAGAAAAATTCTTTTTTTTTTTTCCCACAGAATTCCATCTGTTTTCACTTGTGTCCCTGCCCTCTTTTCCTGCATGGTTGCACTACTGTGAATAAATGGACTCCCTCGACTTCATTCCCTGCCATCAGGGATTTTCATACATTAATTACACCTCACTGTCCATCCTTGTCTCCTGGGAGTCTCAGCTCTCCCAGCCTCTCCTCTATGACAGATTTTCAGTATCTTGGTTGTCCTGTGTTTTCATTAATTAAATTTCCCTAATAGAAAACTAAACCTCCACTAGGAAAGCTTAATTCCCTCTTCTCTACGGCTTGGTGAAAGGAAGACAAGACTGATGTTAAACAATTCCCATTCAAACAAATCCAGCAAGCAATAAGGTCAATCCTTTTCTTCTGAAAATTGAACATCCCTGGTCCTTTCAACTTCTCCTCACCTGTCTTTTTGTCCTTATACTTCAGCAGTTTTCTTTTCCGTGTGTCAGTCAGAGCGTGGCAGTGTGACCCCACAATGTGACCATGCTGAGTCCAGCTGAGACAACTGCTTTGGATCAACCAGCACTGGACTTTGGTGAGCTTGGGTGACTTTCATAAATCTCAGGAATTGCTTTCCCATCTCCATTGAGAAAGGCCTGGCATATAGACTGGGCAGAAGAGATAAGGTAGGGAAAGACTGAATGCACTGGAAGGGGCAGCCCCTCAGTCCCAGAACACCTTCAAAGCCCAGACCAGCCTGACATGGCTAGGAAAGAATGGGGCCCCTCTTCACAACACACAAAAAAACCACAGAACACAGGTGTCACATGGTGACATCAGTGAGAGCACCCCACCTCTCCCAAGCTTTGGTAACTTCTTCACCTCACCTTGACCTGCACCATCAACACCAGTCTCTAACCTCTAAAAACTGCATTTAAAAGCTGCCACCAAGGTCAGGTGGACAGACTCAAGAGAAGGACATGGAATCAGAGAATTCCAAAAACGAACCTGCACCATGACAAGGAAAGAAAGGTGATGCTCCTGACAAGAGCAAGTAATTATTGGGTTTTGCTCACAGGAACACAATGTTAAGCCTTAAAGGATACAAGTTATGAAACAATATGACCTTAACGAGGAATAAGACAATTGATGTCACAGACCTGCCTTTTCCTTTTCCACCCATTTCTTGTTTGTTTTAATGGGTTTCTTAATGAGGTCAAGGAATACAATTTAAATGACAGAGTACATTATCATGTACAGTTGAGATTTCCAAAAGGGCCATAACATCGGAACAAATTCAGCCTGAACAGTCTCTCCTTTTCCAGATGCTCTCCCTCCATGGCATTCAAGACAGAAGGCCATGAGATCTCTTTCATACATCAAGCGCTCCCGGGCACTGAGACCTTTCCAGGTTGTTGCAGAGTAACCTCCCCAGGACATCAACAGCTCCCTCAGCTTTCCTGGGTGCAACACAATGAGTGATGGACATGCAGTGGCACAGAAAAGGGGCCCAATCTTCACAAAGCATCAAAAAACCACAGCACACGAGTGCCACACAATTACCTCACTGGTGACATTGCAAATCTCCAGGGCTCTGGTTGCTTATTCAGTCCTCTCTGACACACATATAATAATGAAATACTCCCAAATATCAACTCCCAATTGAAAGCTGCTGCCAAGGTCAGATGGACACGTAATCAAGAGCTGGACATTGAATTGCAGAGTTGTGAGAAGAAAAATAGTCCCCAAATCATGACTCAGCAAGCTGGGCCAGCAAAGTGCTGCTGCTTGCAAAATGCCCCAAGGCCATGGGACAAGGCTGTCCCGCCCCTACAGGCCAGCATAAAAGCCAGCCCAGAGCTTCTCTTCCTCACACACTTCTCCACACACCTTCTGCTCCTGCTGCTGCTGACAACCAGGTGAGCCTCAAATCCCTGACCCTCCTGCTCCTGCACCCCTGGGCCCTCTCTGCCAGCATGCTCAGCCCCAGCCTCAGCAGCCCTCACACCTCCCCACAACCCCACAACAGCCTCCAAACTCTCCCATTCTTACCTGCATCACCACCTCTCTCACCCCAACACCCCTGCCCTGCCTCACTCTCCTCTCTTCCAGGACCCTCCACACCACACCCATGGCCTGCAACAACCTCTGCCAACCCTGTGGACCCACCCCGCTGGCCAACAGCTGCAACGAGCCCTGTGCCCTGCAATGCCAGAACTCCAGCGTCATCATCAACCCTTCCCCTGTGCTGGTCACCATGCCAGGACCCATCATGACCTCCTTCCCCCAGAACACCGCTGTTGGATCCACCTCCTCGGCTGCCGTGGGCACTGAACTCAGTGTGCAGGGACAGCCCATCTCTGGTGGATTTGGTGGCTTTGGCTACGGCCTTGGCTATGGCCGTGGATTTGGCTACGGGCTGGGAGGCCTGGGCTGCTATGGCAGAAGGGGTGGCTACATCTGCTAAGGGCCCTCAGCAGCACCCCTGACACCACCAGCTTGGGGCTCTGGCAACACCTCCTGCAAGCCAAGCACTTTGGCTGATGGTTGCCCTACTTCTACCTCACAACCTCACATTGGATCCTTTCAAATACTTTCTTCTGTCTCTTCTTTTTTTTTTTTTTTTTTTTTTTTTTTGCCTCAATAAAATTTTCCTGCTTCAGAGCCTGACGTATGTCCTCATTCTTTTGAATCCCGCTGGTCTCACCTTCTCACCCAACACAGTGCTGGGTTGGAGCGATTGTAAAAAGGTCTCAACGCCTTTCTTAGAAAATACATCACCACCTGTACCAATCAAGACTGGCATGGGAAGCAGGGACTGAAGGGAGACACAAGCCCATTACCTACTACACCAAAGTCTTTGACAGAACAAATTTCTCTTGCTCATGGCTCTCTCCAAGTCCCTCTGTGCCAGCACACTCTTGAGAAATTCTCTTCCCAGCAGGACTCCCTAACTCCTCCCCCAAAAGTAGAAACATCATCATCTAATTAGGCAGGAACTCTGGAGTGCAATTGCTTTATTCTCCTCTGCTCAATCATAGTCAGGAAAAACAGGATTGCCAGGACCTTGGACAGTTCAATCTTGGATCTCCCAGGATAGATACTCCACCACCTTTTACTCCGGGACAAGCCTCACACTGAAAAAGTCCTGTCTACCTTGCCCAGGGAATTCCAGCTGTTTTCACATGTGCCCTTGCCCTCTTGTCCTGCACGTGTGCACTGCTGAGAACAGCCAGGCTCCCTTGACTTCATTCTCCACCATGAGGGATTTGCATACATCGATGACACCCTCCTGTACAGTTTTGTCTCCTGGAGTCCCAGCTGTCACAGCTTCTCCTCTGGGAAAGATCTTCCAGGCCCTTTAGAATCTTTTTGGCCCTGAAGTGGTGTCAATTCACTAAAAGTACTTCATCTACATGTGGGAAGCCCAGAACTGCTCACAACATCTCTCACCTGTGCTCAGGAGACAGCAAGAGTCACCTCCTCCGGCCTCATCACAACACTTTTCCCATCCTGACTCGAAGACTTGGGGTCCCTTTTCCCATAATGGTACAAGGACATCTCCTGTCACACCTTTTCTCACCCAGAAACACAAGGGTGGTTTCTCAGAAGAAAACAATTCTTATGTTTGATAGTCATACATTCCTCCCTACCTGGGACGACTCCTCCCAAGAAACAGTCCTCGGCAGATGCCCTTGCTGAGCTTCATCACCAGATTTTCAGGGTTGGCCAAAGGATCCAACTCCTGGGCTACAGCACTGGCGACTTGCTGCCATCTGGACTTTGGGACACTGACCACAAGCCTCTGGGTCCAGCTCCTCAAACAATTCTCAGGCATCCACGCTGGGCACTGACACAAACTGGACTTGCCTGGGTTGTTTCTGAGGATCATGCGATGCTAGGCTCCAACAACCCTCCAAATCCTCATTCTGACCATCACAATTGGTCTCACCCCTTTGCACTCAGCCTAAGTAAGGAACTAAGTCACCCTGGATATCAAAAACTTAAAAGCAAGAGGGGCACCAAGATATCCATGGAGTAGAGTGAACAGGGAAAGTCAGGTCTAGTGTCAGGCTTAGTCAATTGAGATCAAAATGGGGAGCAGTCGAATGTGAGGGAAGGGGCAACACCTCCAGCACATCTTCAAACCTCAGAGCAGCCTGACAGGGCTGGGAGGGAATGGGGCCCCCCTTCACAACACACTCACAAGCCACAGCACATGAGTGCCACAGGGTGATCTCACTGATGACACCACACCTCTCCTAAATTTTGGTTGGTTTTTTGGCCCAGCCTAACATCAATCTTCCATGCAAGCCTTCCCAAATACCAATGTGCACTTAAAAGCTTCTGTCAAGGTTAGATGGAGAACGCCTTAAGAGAATGACATGGAATCATAGAATTTCATGAAGAAATGCCCATACCATGACAAGGAAGGAAAGAGGAGCATGCTGACCATCAGGTAGTAATTTTTCTAAGGGGAACAGAGTATTAAGACTTACAGGATATAAGATATGAAAATTACAGCTTGAATGTGGAATAACAAAACTGAAGTCACAGACCAGACATGATAAAAAAGGGATCAGACACTGTTTGTTGGTGGGCTTTTTGATTTCTTAATTATGTTAAGAAATACACTTAAAATTAAACAGTTCATTGTCATATAATTTTCCGAAATCCAAATGGATGATAAAAATTAAACTAATCCATCCTGACCAGTACCTAGTTTTCCAGTTTCTCCCTCTTGATCTCATTCAAGACACAAAGGGATGAGCCCAGTCTTCACAAGGCACCCACAAACCACAGCACACGAATGCCACAAAATTACTTCAGTGATGATATCACACCTCTCCTGGGCTCTGGTTGTTTATTTGGCCCTCCCTGGCACACATCAAACAATCAAAACCTCCCAAAGACCAACTCGTTAAAGATGGCACCAAGGTCAGCTGGACATGGACTCAAGAGCAGGGCATGACATTGCAGAGGCAGAGGAAGGAAGACGCTCCCCACATCATGACTCACAAAGCTGAGCCAGCAAAGAGCTGCTGCCTAAAAAATGCCCCAAGGCCATGGGACAAGGCTGTCCTGCCCCTCCAGAACCAGAATAAAAGCCAACCCAGAGCCTGTCTCTCTCACACACTTCTCCTCACGCCTTCACCTCCTGCTCCTGCTGACAACCAGGTGAGCCTCATTCCCCTGATCCTCCTGCTCCTGCACCCCTTTGGCCCCTCTCTTCCAGCATGCTCAGCCCCAGGCTCAGCAGCTCTCACACCTCCCCACAGCCCCACAACAGCCTCCACACTCCCTCAACCCTCCTGCATCACAACCCCTTGCACTCCCACACCCCTGCCCTGCCTAATCCCTTCTCTTCCAGGGACCCTCCACATCACAACCATGGCCTGCAACAACATCTGCCAACCCTGCGGACCCACCCCGCTGGCCAACAGCTGCAACGAGCCCTGTGCCCTGCAATGCCAGAACTCCAGTGTCATCATCAACCCTTCCCCTGTGCTGGTCACCCTGCCAGGACCCATCATGACCTCCTTCCCCCAGAACACCGCCGTGGGATCCACCTCTTCAGCTGCCGTTGGTAGCGAACTCAATGCCCAGGGACAGCCCATCTCTGGTGGCTTTGGCTTCGGCCTTGGCTACGGGCTGGGAGGTCTGGGCTGCTATGGCAGAAGGGGCGGCTACATCTGCTAAGGGACCTCAGCACCACCCTTGACACCACCAGCTCCTTCAAGCAAAGGATTTCAGCTGGTGTTCTCCCTTATTGAAGCTCACACCACCTCCATTCCCACTTCTTTCTTCTGCTTTGTTATTCTTTTGCCTCAATAAAGCTTCACTGTAATGTAGCCTCAGATGTCTCCTCCTTTGTTCTACCAGGGCTCTTGCAGCTTCGCCTAGCACAAGGTCAGGGGTCAACAGCCCATCAGTTTATGTGGAAAAGGGGCCACAAGTCCCCATCCCATTTCCTGGGATCTCTGTCAACAGCAGAACCATCCACTGCACTTCCAGAATGCAGCACAAGCCCTTCCTTTTCCCAAAGCCTTGGACACGCTGATGCACTTGTGCCCATATCCCCTACGCAACCTGCTGATGGCAGCACACATTTGTCCAGCTCTTCCCCACTGTGACTCTCCAAACATCCCAGCACTGGAATCCAGGAGTGCAGAAGGAACCTGGGGAAATCCATTAATTCAAGCTAACCTGGTCCCCAGATGAAGCAACCAACCTTTCCTCAGCTGCTCCTCACAGAAATGGTTCTGTAGGTTCTTCACCAACATCCTTCTTCTTCTTTGAACATTCTCAAGCACCTCAACATCTTTATTGCTGTGAAAAACTAAACTAAAACTGAACTCAGATTCAGGGTGTGGCTTCACCAGTACCCAATACAGTGGGACAGTCACTGCCGTGGTCCTGCTGGCCCCACTATGGGTAATACAAGCCAGGATGACACTGGTTTTTGTGACCACCTGGGAACACATTGGATCATGTTCAGCTCCTGCCAACCAGCACCCCCAGATCCTTTTCCCATGGGCATCTTTCTAGTCACTCCTTCCCAAACCTGGAGATTTAAGTCTTTACTAAATTCCAAGTAAAAATCATCCAGAGCTTTTTCCTCATTTACTAAGGAGGTCACATTGACATCTCAGGTGATGAGGTTGGTCAAACAGGACCTGACTTTGCTAAAGCCAGGCTGGCTGGGCATGGTCACCTGGTGGTCCTGAAGGGGCCATTAAATACATTAAATACAATTTAAGATATATATATATAAATTTAATACATTAAATACAATAAGATGATCTGCTCCAGCAACTTCTGCAGCACCAGAAGGCTGAGACTGACAGGCCTGGAGCTGTCCAGACCATTCTTCTGGCCCTTCTTCTAGGGAAGAGTCCCATTTCCAAGCCTCCATCAACTGCAACTTCCCCAGCTAGCCAGGACTGCTGGCAAAAATAACAGGTGGCTTGGGAATATTTTCACCAGCTCCCTCAGAGCCCTTAGGTGCCACACACAAGTCTATCACTGATCATCGTCACTGGATTATGAGGGATTGAAATTTCTCACTGGTAAGGAACTTTCTCCCTCAGAAGGATGTTGTGCCCATCCCAGGAAGCAGAATCACAGTAAAGGGAATCATTAGTGCTCAAGGAACCTCTCAGAGGTGACCAAAGACTCATGGCTTTGCTTGAAAAGGACCTTGAAGATTCTCTTGTTCCAACTCCCTGCAGTGGACAAAGACACCTTCCACTGTCCCTGGTCACTCAAAGCCCTGGCCAACCTGGCCATGACCATTACCAGGGTTGGGGCAGTCACAGCTTCTCTGGGAAACTTGTGCCAGGGCCTCATCATGCACACAGGGAAGAATTTCTTCCCAATATCCCACCTAACCTACCCTCTGGCAGTGCGAAGACATTTCCCCTTGTCCCATCACTCTCTGTTTGTGTTGGAGATCATGGAGTTCAACCCAACCTGCTCAAGGAAGGACAGCTCAACAAGGCTGCCCATGACCATGTCAACTCGAGGTTTAGTAACTTGAGGCCATTTCCACTTGTCCCATCACTTGCTAAAAGGGAGGAAAGAGCAACAGCAGTCTCACAAAAACAACTCTTTTCAAACAGCTGCAGAAAGGGAGACAATCTCTCCTTTGGCAACCTTGTCTGCATCTAAAAATCTGCAGTTCATAAAACCACTGCTGAAAATCTTCTTCTCCAGATCCCTCAGCAGCTGTTCCTAGGATGTGTCACACCACAGAAGAACCATTGTAACACCAAGGTGTCAAAGCTGGAGCAGAACCAATGAGAAACACCAGTCTGAAAGACAGGTCTGGTGACCTGGTGGTGATGTGAGGAGGAATGACCACGATGGAAGGGTCATCTCCTCACACATGGCACAGCTGCAAAGACCAGACCATCCTGACAGGTCTGTAATAGAATGGCACCCCTTTGCACAACACACCCACAAACCAAACCACACAAGAGCAATCGGGTGGGGACTCGGGTGACACCTCTAAGGTATTGTTGTCTATTCTGCATTCTCTGGCACACATCTTAAATGCAAATCCTCCCAAAATAGAAACTGTCACTTTAAAGCTGCCACCAAGGTCAGATGGACATGGACTCAAGACAAGGACATGACACTGCCGATTTGTGGGAAGGAAAACACTCCCCACCACATGACTCACAAAGCTGGGCCAGCCAAGAGCTGCAGCCCACAAAATGCTCCAAAGCCATGGGACATGGCTGTCCCGCCCCTCCAGAGGCAGCATAAAAGACAGCCCAGTGCCTCTGTCCCTCACACACTTCTCCCGACACCTTCTCCTCCTTCTGACAACCAGGTGAGCCTCAAACCCCTGATCCTCCCTCCTTCCCCCTTTACCCCTCCCTTCCAGCCTGCTCAGCCCCAACATCAGCAGCCCTCACGCCTCCCCACAGCCCCACAACAGCCTCCACATTCCCTTGCCTCCCTTGCCCTCCTGCATCACCACCCCTTGCAGCCTTCATCCCTACTCTGCCTCACTCCCTTTTCTTCCAGGGACCCTCCACACCACAACCATGGCCTGCAACAACCTCTGCCAACCCTGCGGACCCACCCCACTGGCCAACAGCTGCAACG
Source organism: Poecile atricapillus (assembly GCF_030490865.1). NCBI lineage: Eukaryota > Metazoa > Chordata > Aves > Passeriformes > Paridae > Poecile > Poecile atricapillus. The sequence goes on along the minus strand of NC_081250.1, from coordinate 152,824,111 downwards.
AGCCCTGTGCCCTGCAATGCCAGAACTCCAGCGTCATCATCAACCCTTCCCCTGTGCTGATCACCATGCCAGGACCCATCATGACCTCCTTCCCCCAGAACACCGTCGTCGGATCCACCTCCTCGGCTGCCGTTGGTAGCGAACTCAATGCCCAGGGACAGCCCATCTCTGGTGGCTTTGGCTTTGGCCTTGGCTACGGGCTGGGAGGCCTGGGCTGCTATGGCAGAAGGGGTGGCTACATCTGCTAAGGGCCCTCGGCATCACCCCTGACACCACCAGCTTGTTCCTCTGGCAACAGCTCCTGCAAGCCAAGCACCTTGGCTGGTGGTTACCCTACCTGAACTGCCAACCTGCTGCCTTCAATTTCTTATTCCTTTCTCTTCATTTTTATTGCTTCAATAAAGTTCTGTTGCATCAAAGCATGAGATACCTTCTTTTGTTTTTGAATCTTTATGGTCTCACATTCTTACCCAGCAGAGTGCCAGGAATCAACAGGCAATTTGGGTAGATGGAAAAGGGGTAAAACATTTTTCTTGGCAAAGGTGTCACCATCAGTACCAAACAAGACCAGCAAGGGATATAAGGGACGAGGGGAATGACCTTCCAGAACATGAAGCAAACCCATCGCCTGAAAACACCAAAGGCTTTGACACATTAATGCTCTCCTGTGCGTGGCTCTGGCGAAGCCACTCCATGGCAGCACATACTTGACAAACTCTCTTCCCAGCAGGACTCTCAAATCCTCACCACAAACAGAAAAACAACATCATCCACTTGGGCAGGAACCCGGGGGAACCCTTCTGCTAATTCAAAAGCAGGATTTCCAGGACCATGGACAGTTCAGGTTTCGATCACCGATGACAGAGACTCCACCACCTCTTCCCCTTTCTGACTACCCTCACAATGAAAAGTTCTTTCTTTCTTTGCCCAGAAAATTCAATCTGTTTTCACTTCTGCCCTTGCCCACTTTTCCTTCATGGTTGCACTGCTGAGATCAGCCAGGCTCCCTTGACTTCATTCCCTGCCATCAGGGATTTGTGCACACTGACAACGCTCCCCTGTCCATTCTTGTCTCCTGGGAGCCCCAGGTATCTCAGTCCTTTGTGGAACAGCCCTTATATTATCTTGGTGGCCTTGTACTGGTTTCGTTTCAATAAGGGGGGTCTTCTGCTGGGGAGCCCAGATGTGCCAACACCAATCCACCTAAATGTTGAGCATGTTAATCAGTGTTGGCTCCGTGGATACAACTCTTGACCTACTTCCCCTGAGACTTGGCTTCACCTGGACTTCAGGTCTTATCCAGAATATTACATATTATATAAATCTGACTGTTTACATGACCTGTCCATTCTGGGGTAGTCTGGGATGATGCCGTGGGAAACACAGTAAAAAACCTTGGTAAAAGGTGGAGGTTAACATCAGCCATGTCTCTCTCACAATCCACAGTTAGGCTCTTCTTCTCTGTATGTAACACACAGATCACTAATACAAGTTTTTGCCCTCCAAAATTAATGCTGAGTTCTCCTCATTATTTTCTTGTCTGACCTGCTCTTGGCAGTGCTTTACAGAATAAAAAAATTGACCCATCCTTGTCTGCAGGAACAAGGTCCCTGGAAAGCCATTAAAAAAGTGAGAGGGAGTCAATGCACTGGAAGGGGCAGGTCCTAATGCTCAGCACAGCTGAAAAGCCCAGAGCAGCCTGGCAGGATGAAGAGGGCCCCTCTTCACAACACACCCACAAACCAAACAACGTAGGTGCCACAAAATGGCCTCACTGATGACAGCCTTATTATTCCTAGGTTTTGCTGGATGTTCTGGTATCCCTGACACAAGTCTTCCAAGCAAAACTTCCTGAATACCAACCGTCACTTAAAAGCTGCTGCCAAGGTCAGATGGACACGGACTCAAGGGCAGGAAATTGAGTTGTACAGTTCCTGGAAGGAAAACACTCCACACCTCCCAATGACTTGCACAGCTGCGCTAGGCAAAACTGGGGTTACAATTTGCATCCAGGTGCCTCTAGAGAGTACAAAGATTACTCTCTTTTTCTGAATTGAACATCTGTGGTTCCTTCAACTGCTCCTTAAATGTTTTGTTCTTATCTTTCATCAGCTACAACGAACCAACACAAGACTTTGGGGAGCATGGGAGGCATCCCTAAACACCTAAATGGGATAGCCTGCCCATTTTCAATGGATAAAGCCTGGCATATAGACAGGTTTAGAAACTTGGAAACATGGCAGGGAGGAAGAGAATGTAATGGAAGGGGACACCCCTCATCCTCAGAAGATCAGCAAAGCCCAGACAACCCTGATGTGGCCGTGGGGGGAATGAGGCACCTTTTCACAAGACACCAACAAACCACAGCACGCAGGGTGACCTCACTGATGGCACTCCACTGTCCAAAGCTTTGGTCATGATTTCAGCCTTTCCTGAAAAACATCATCACCAAACTTTGGTCTCTGAAACTGATACATTAAAGCTGCCGCCAAGGACAGATGGACACAGATTCAAAAGTAGGACATGACACTGCAGAGTTCTGAGAAGAAAAACACTCCCCACCTCATAACTCACCAGGCTGGGCCAGCCAAGAACAGCAGGCTCCCAAATGCCCCAAGGCCATGGGACAAGGCTGTCACGCCCCTCCAGAACCAGCATAAAAGCCAGCCCAGAGCTTCTCTTCCTCACACACTTCTCCTCACCGCCTTCTCCTCCTGCTGACAACAAGGTGAGCCTCAAACCCTCAAACCCCTGACTCTCCTGCTCCTGAACCCCTGGCCCCTCTCTTCCAGCCTGCTCAGCCCCAGCCTCAGCAGCCCTCACACCTCCCCACAGCCCCACAACAGCCTCCACACTCCCTCACCCTCCTGCATCATCACCCCTCAGACCCCCATGAACCCTGCCCTGCCTCACCCCCTCTCTTCCAGGAATCCTCCACACCACAACCATGGCCTGCAACAACCTCTGTGGACCCACCCCGCTGGCCAACAGCTGCAACGAGCCCTGTGCCCTGCAATGCCAGAACTCCAGCGTCATCATCAACCCTTCCCCTGTGCTGGTCACCATGCCAGGACCCATCATGACCTCCTTCCCCCAGAACACCGCTGTTGGATCCACCTCCTCGGCTGCCGTTGGCAGTGAACTCAATGCCCAGGGACAGCCCATCTCTGGTGGATTTGGCTTTGGCCTTGGCTACGGGCTGGGAGGTCTGGGCTGCTATGGCAGAAGGGGTGGCTACATCTGCTAAGGGCCCTTGGCAACACTCCTGACACCACCAGCTCATTCCTCTGGCAACATGTCCTGCAAGCAAAGCACTTGGGCTGATGGTAGCCAGAATTGCACATCAGACCAGCCCTTTTCAACTTCTTCCTCTTCCCTCATCATTCTTTTGCCTCAATAAAGTTTCCCTCCATCAAAACTTTGCATGTCTCCTCTCCTTTTTGAATTCTGCCTCACATCCTCACCCAGAAAAGCGCCAGAAATGAACAGGCCTTTGGTGTAGATGGAAAATGACACAACACATTTCTTAGGAAATATGTTCCTACTAGTAATAACCGAGACTGGCATGGGAAAATTGGTTGAGGGGGGACCTTTCAGAACATGACTGCAATCCATCACTTGCTACACCAAAGGCTTTGACACACCAATGTTCTCCAGCTCATCAATGGTTCTGGTTAGGTCTCTCCATGCCAGCACACACTTCACATGGATTTCACAAAATCACTTTCCAGTAGGAATTTAAAGCCCTTCCAGCAAAGAGGGGAACTATATCACATCCACTTAGGCACAACCTCTGGAGTGCAAGTGCTTCAACTCCCCAACTCCCCTGCTCAAGCAGAGTCAGCAAGAGCAGAATTTCCAGCACCATGGACAGGTCAGATTTGGATCACCCAGCACAGGAACTCCACCACCTCTTCCCCTCTGTGACCACCCTCACATTGAAAAGTTCTTTCCTTCTTTGCCCAAGGATTTCCATCTGCTGCCCACATCATTGTTGAGAATGTTGAACAAGGTTGGCCCCTCGACACTTGACCTACTTTCATTGAAACTTGCCTCGATTTGAATTTTGGGCCACTGATCCCCAGCCTCTGGGACCAGCCCTGCAACCACTCAGGCTACTCACTGCACTCTCAGGCAATCTGGACTTGCTCAGATGCTCTGGGAGCATGGAATGGGAAGGGGCATCAAAGGCTTCACAAAAGGGTCGAGTTCAGCAGCAGACAAAGCTCTCTCCTCATGCCCAGGCTGAGTCACTGGGACAGAGCAGACAGAGCTCAAACACCATTTCCTCTGGGGAAATCTTCCACGAGAAGTGGCTTTACCCCTTGGCACTTGACACAACACAAGACTCCAAAGGTCCTGGCTCTCTTCTACCCTGCTGCCACTCCACCTTAGCCTCTGCTTCCTTGCACAGCTGCCACTGACACTCCTGGGGTCAGTTCAGCTGGAAAACACCTTTGACATTGTCCAGATGTAAACCAAGCAATGCCAAGCCACCAATCTTAAAAAATTTCATTTGTTGAAGACCTAAATATAAAATATCAAGTCAAACCCTTCCCCACAGCATTGTCAAGGCCACCAGTAGGCCTGTTCCCAAATGACACAGCTCTATAACATCTAAATCTCTCCTGGGATGCTGACAGCACCACCATCCTGGACAGTCATTGCCAGGGATTGGAAAAACTTTCCTGAAGGAATTTTCCTTAATACAAAAATCAAACTCCTCTGGGACAACTTGACTCCATTCCCTCTTCTCTTGTGGTTGTGTAAAACGGAGACAAGTCAAATGATTTCCATTCAGGTAAATTCAGAGGACAACAAGGTCACACTTTTTCTGAAAATTGAACATCCCCAGTTCCTTCACCTGCTCCTCATGTGTCTTGTTCACCTTATCCTTCACCAGTTTTCCTTTCCATGTGTGAGAGCACAGCTCTGTGACCCCACAGGACTTTGCTGAACCCAGGTAAGAAGAGAACTATGGATGAACCAACTCAAGACTCTGGTGAGCATGGGAAGCCTCCCTAAATCACATAGATCACTTTCCCACCTCCAGCATAAAAACCCAGGCCTATAGACAGGTATGGAGAGATGGAGACAAGGAGAGGAAGGAGTGAATGAAATGGGAAGTCCAGGTGCTCACAGCTAAAATCAGCGGCAAAGCCCAGATCAACCCAACCAACCTGGAGAGTTTGGGGCCCTTCTTCACAACACACACAAAACCCCAAAACCATGACTTATACAGGCTGACTTGACTGACAACACCCCAGCTCACCAAAGACCTTCTCATCTCTTCAGTCCTCTTTGACACTCACCATCAACACCAAACTTTGCTCTCAAACACTCACACTTTAAAGGAAGAATGACCGCAATGCAAGGGGCAGCTCCTCATGCATGGCAGAGTTGCAAAGCCCAGTTCACCCTGACATAGTTGTGATGGAATGGGGCCCCTCTTCACAACACACCCACAAACTAAACTACACAACAGCCAAAAAACACCTCACTGCCAACTCCCATATTTTTCCTAGGCTTTTGTTGTATATTCTGGTTTCTCTGACACACATCTTCCAAGAAAATCCTCCCAAATACCAACTCTCACTTAAAAGCTACTGCTGAGGTCAAATGGACATGACCTCAAGGGCAGGACATGACACTGCAGAGGTGTGGAATGAAAAACACTCCCCACCTGATGACTCAGCAGGCTGCACCATGCAAGAGCTGTAACCCACAAAATGCCCCAAGGCTCAGGGACCAATACTGTCCCGCCCCTCCAGAAACAGCATAAAAGCCGGTCCAGAGCCTCTCTTCCTCACATCCTTCTCTTGACACCTCCTGCTCTGGTGCTGACAACCAGGTGAGCCTCAAATCCCTGACCCTCCTGCTCCTGCACCCCTGGGCCTTCTCTGCCAGCATGCTCAGCCCCAGCCTCAGCAGCCCTCATGCCTCCTCAAAGCCCCACAACAGCCTCCATGCTCCATCACCCTCCTGCATCACCACCCCTTGAACCCCTCACCCCTGCCCTGCCTCACTCCCCTCTCTCTTCCAGGGACCCTCCACACCACACCCATGGCCTGCAACAACCTCTGCCAACCCTGCGGACCCACCCCGCTGGCCAACAGCTGCAACGAGCCCTGTGCCCTGCAATGCCAGAACTCCAGCGTCATCATCAACCCTTCCCCTGTGCTGGTCACCATGCCAGGACCCATCATGACCTCCTTCCCCCAGAACACCGCTGTTGGATCCACCTCCTCGGCTGCCGTTGGTAGCGAACTCAATGCCCAGGGACAGCCCATCTCTGGTGGATTTGGTGGCTTTGGCCTTGGCTACGGGCTGGGAGGCCTGGGCTGCTATGGCAGAAGGGGCGGCTACATCTGCTAAGGGACCTCAGCACCACCTTGTACACAGGGAATTTGATGCTCTGGCAATGGCTCCTGCAAGCTAAGCACTTTGGCTGATAGTTGCCGTCCTTATACCTCACATGATCCCTTCCACTTTTTTCTTTTGTCTTTTCCATCTTTTGCCTCAATAAAGTTCTGTTGCATCAAAGCCTGAGATGACTCTGCTTCTTTTTGAATTCCAATGTTCTCACACCCTCACCTAGCACATTTCTAGGCATGAACAGGCAATTGGGGTGGATGGAAATGGAGCATAAAACATTTCTTAACAAATAGGTCATCACCAGTAATCACCAAGACTGTTATGGGAAGCAGGGACTGTGGGGGGACACCTTCGAAAATATGACACAAGCCCATTCCCTGATACACCACAGGATTTGACCCAATTCTCTCCTGGGCAGAAAACTGGAAGAGTCACTCCATGCCAGCACACACTTGGACAAAATTACTTTCCATCAGGACTCCTGAACCCTCACCACAAAAGAAGAAACAACATCATCAACTTGGGCACAAACTCTAGGGTGCAACTGCTTCCACCAGACTGATCAAGCAGAGTCAGCACGATTTCCAGCCAGATTTCCAGCACAATGGACAGTTCCATTTTGTATCTCCCAGGACAGACCCCATCCCCTCTTCCACTTTCTGACCACTCTCACAATGAAAAATTCTTGCCTTCTTTTCCCATAGGATTGCATCCATTTTCATTTGTGTCCTTCCCATTTCTTCTTCACTGCTGAGAATAGCCTGGCTCCCTAGGCTTCATTCTCTACCATCAGGGATTTACATACATTAATAAAAACCCCATCCATCCTTGTCTCCTGGGAATCCCAGCACTCTCAGGCTCTCCTCTAGGAAACATTCTCCAGCCCTTTCAGTATCTTGCTGGTCCTCCACAGTCCCACTACCCCCATCATTGCTGAGGATCTTAAACAGGGTTGGTCTCATGAATACAACTCTTGACATGCTTCCCTTGAGATTTACTCCATCTGGACTTTAGGCCACTGATCCCCAGCTTCTGGGACCAGCCTCTCAGCCACTCTCAGGCCACTCACTGCACTCTCAGGCAACCTGGGCTTGTTCAGATGCCCTGGGAGTATAGAATGGAAAAGAGCATCAAAGGCTTTACAAAAGGGTGGAGTTCAGCAGCGGCCAAAGCTCTCTCCTCATGCCCAGGCCAAGTCACTGGGACAGAGCAGACACAGAGTTCAGCCAAGCACCATTTCCTGAAAAGAAATCCTCCAAAAGAAGTGGCCTCACCTCTTGGCACTTGACACAACTCAAGACCCCAAAGGCCTGGCTCACCCCTCACCTACTGCTGCTTCCATCTACCCTCTCCTCCCTTGCACAGGTGCCACCAACACCCATGGAATCAGTTCAGCTAGAAGCCCCTCTTGACATTCCGTCCAACTGGAAAGCAGATCTGTGAATGTCAGCAATCTTAAAAATGTTTCATTCACAGAAGACCTAAATATAAAATGGCATCAAGTTCAACCATTCCTCCATCACTTCTAAGGCCAACATGAAACATCTCCAACATCCAAATCTCCATAGCTTCTAAATTCCTCCAGCAGTGGTGACCACACTACTGTCCTGGGCAGCCATTGACAGGACTTGAAAACTCTTATTGTGAAATAATTTTCCCTAATTCCAAACTCAACCTCCCTTGGAGCAACTTGACTCCATTCCCTCTTCTATGGCTGGCTAAAAGGGATACAAGTCTAGTGTCCAATGACTTCCGTTCAGGTACCTCTAGAGAGCAGAAAGCCAACACTTTTTATCTGAAAATTGAAAATCCCCACTTCCTTCACCTGCTCCTCATGTCGTTTGGTCTCCTTATCCTTCACCAGTTTTCCTTTCCATGTGCAAGACCCCAGCTCTCTGACCCCACAGTGTGGCCTGCCTGGGCCCAGGTAAGATGAGCACTATAGATGAACCACCACAAGACTTTAGTGAGCATGGAAGGCCATCCTAAATCACAGGAATTTCTTTCCCACGACCAGAAGGAAAGGAAAGACATAGAGATAGGCTTGGAGACATGGAGCCAAGATGGGGAGGGAGAGAACGTGATGAAATGTCCAGATCTATCACCCCGAGTACACTTACAAATCCTAGACCATCGTAATAGAGCTGTGAGGGAATGGGGCCTGTCTTCACAAAACAGCCACAAACCACAGCAACCAGTGTTGTGGAGTGACTTCACAGATGACAATTCACTGTCCAAAGCTTTGGTCATGTTGTCAGCCCTCCCTGAAAAACAACATCACCAAACTTTGTTCTTTATTACTCTCATGTAAAAGCTGCTGTCAAGGTCAGATTGACAGGGCCTCAAGAAAAGGACAGGGAATTGCAGAAATGAGGGAAGGAAAACATTCCCCTCCTGATGACTCACCAGGCTGAGCCAGCAAAGAGTTACTGCCTAAAAAATGCCCCAGGGTCAGGGGACAAGGCTGTCCCGCCCCTCCAGGACCAGCATAAAAGACGGCCAAGCACCTCTCTCCCTCACACCTTGCACCTTCTCCTCCTGCTCCTGCTGACAACCAGGTGAGCATCAAGCCCTTGAGCCTCCTGCTCCTGCCTCTTGCACCCCTCTCTTCCAGCACGCTTGGCCCCAGACTCAGCAGCCCTCACACCTCCCCACAGCCCCAGAACAGCTTCCACACTCCCTCACCCTCCCACATCACCACTCCTTGCTCCCAGCACCCCCAACCTTTCTTCCAGGGACCCTCCACACCACACCCATGGCCTGCAACAGCCTCTGCCGTCCCTGCGGACCCACCCCACTGGCCAACAGCTGCAACGAGCCCTGTGCCCTGCAATGCCAGGATTCCCGTGTCATCATCGACCCTGCCCCTGTGCTGGTCACCATGCCAGGACCCATCATGACCTCCTTCCCCCAGAACACCGTCGTCGGATCCACCTCCTCGGCTGCTGTTGGCAGTGAACTCAATGCCCAGGGACAGCCCATCTCTGGTGGATTTGGCTTTGGCCTTGGCTACGGGCTGGGAGGCCTGGGCTGCTATGGCAGAAGGGGTGGCTACATCTGCTAAAGGACCCTCAGCATCACCTCTGACACCACCAGCTCAGGGCTCTGGCAACAACTCCTGCAAGCTAAGCACCAGGGCTGGTGGTCTGTCTACTTTCACCTCACACTGGATCTCTTCAAGTTCTCTCCTTTGCCTTTTAATTCTTTTGCAGCAATAAAGTTTTCCTGCATCAAAGCCTCACGTCTCCTCTTCTTTTTGAATTCCAAAGCTCACACACCCTCACCCAGAATAGCACTGTGGGGTGGATGGCAAAGGGGCACAACACCTTTCTAAAGAAGTAGGCCTCCACCAGTAGCAACCAAGACTGGCACAGGAAGCAGGTCTGAAGGGTGACCTTCCAGAACATTACAAAAACACGTCACTTGCCCTACTCAAGGCTTTGACACAGCAATGTTCATTGCTCTGGGAAAGCCTCTCCATGCTAGCCTATCCCTGACAATATCTCCCCCCTTCAAAACTCTCAAACCATACAAACAGTCACAGTATCATCCACACTCAGAAAATCAGGAAGTGCTGTAAGTGCTTCCATCCCCTCTGCTCAAGTAAATCCAGAGAAGGATTTCCAGAACCATGGCCAGTTCAGGTTTTGATCTCCCTGGACAGAGTGACTTCTGTACCTCTTCTACTCTGTGACCAGCCTCACATTAAAAAAAAGGCTTGTTTGCTCTGCCCACGGAACTTCATCTGTTTTCACTTGTTTCATTGCCAACATTTCCTTTACATGTGCAGCACTGAAAACAGATGTGATCCCTCAGCTTCATTCCCCGCCACCAGGGATTTACACACACTGGTAACAATCCCCTTTCCAGCCTTGTCTCCTGGAAGTCTCAGTTCTCTCAGCCCTCTGTGAAAAATCCTCCAGCCTTTTAAATATCTTGGTATCTGAACTGGTCTTGTTTCACTAAGTCTGTGGGCCTCCTCTCCTGGGGTTCCCAGAAGTGCTCACACCAACTCATGTTATTTTTGAGGATGTTGAACAGTTCTGGCCAAATGGATATGACTCTTGAGCTACTTCATTTGAGGTTTGACTCCAGCTTGTCTTCAGATCACAAGGTTCCAGGTCATGTTGTTTAAAAATTATATTAATACAGCAGTTCACCTCACTGACCCTTTGTACCACCTGTAAATCCTTTCATAGTCTGGGATGATGCAGTAGGAGACAGTGCCAAAGACACTGCTAAGAGGTGGAGGTAAACACCAGCCATGGCTCCCTCATCACCCACAATAAGATTTTATTTTTCAGTCAGTAACACAGAGGTCACTAAGACATGATTTTACCCTCCAAAATCAGCTCCTCATCACCTAGCATGACCTGCACATGGAAATGCTTTCAAGGGTAAAAAATTGTCCCATCCTTGTCTGCAGGAACAGTGTCTCTGGAAAGCCATGGGTGAGGTGAAAGGGAGTCAATGCACTGCAACGGGTGGGTTCTAATTCCCAGCACAGCCACAAAGTCCAGACCATCCTGACAGGGCTGTGAAGGAATGGGGTCCTGTTGTATTACTTGTGGTTGTGGGATTTTGGTTTCTTCAGGGCCCTGTTCTTTGGGATACTCCCTCACGGGGAGTTTCCCTTATCTCAGTTCTGTTTCAGGAAACATTCTCTAAAGGCTTGCTTGCTTTTTGTTTCTCATGTTTATTTATATATAATTAAAATACTTGGCAATCTTCCCCAGATTTTTTGCACAAGTTCAACCCAACATTGCATGGCTCAGGTTGGCTTTAAGAGCACAAAATGGCCTCAAACGATGCAATTTTTTATCTTTATACTTATTTTTACTCAATTAAAAATAGACATGTAAATTATTTTTCTTAATGACTTATCACTTGTGTGTTGCATTGTGGCATCCTTTATCTAATCACTTATTACTATTCAAAAACTTCTAGGACAAGAAGATGAAGAAGAAAGAAGGAAAAAAGACAACACGTTAAACTCTTAATCTTGTCTTCTGTTTCTTAAATTAGCTTAAACTTTAAACTATAACTTTTTTACTCAGTGACTTAAGAAAACTTACTAACACACACTTTTAGCTTTTTTATTAAACTTTAACAATTGTTTTCAAGGTGTTATATGAAATTCAGTGTTTTCTAGGATGTCAGAGCTAGGTATCAGAGACAAGGACACAGTGCCTCAGACTCTAACAGGGTCCAACTTACAAAAGCAACCACAAACCAAAGCACACCGGTCCCATGAGCTGACCTCACTGATTGTCCTAGTTTAGGACGATCCCAATTTTTCTAGGTATCTGTGGTATAATTTGGTTTCTCTGACAAGAACCTTCTAAGCAAATCCTCCCAAATACCCACTCTCACTTAAAAGCTGCTGCTAAGGTCAGATGGACATGGTCACAGGAGCAGAACATGGAATTGTAGAGCTGCAGGAAAGAAAAGAGCTCCCAGTTCATAACTTGCCAGGCTGGGCCAGGAAATACTGATGCTACGCTTTTCATTCAGGTACTTTCAAAAAGTAAAAAGGTTAACTCTTTGTTCTGAAAATTGAATGTACCAAGGGTGTTCAACAGCCTCTCACATGTTGTCTTCTTATCCTGCACCACTTCTACTTTCTAGATTTCACTCAGAGCCCACCCATGGGACCCCCCAGTCTCACCTTGCAGGGCCCAAATGAGACCCTTGCCATCGATGAACCAACACAAGCCATTGGAGACAGCAGGGGAGGTGTCACAGGGATTGTTTTGCCATATCCAGTAGAAAGGACCTGGCATATAGATGGGTTTAGATTGTTGCCAACAGGATAGGAAGTGATGGAAGAGGACATCTGTCACCCACAGAAGAGCCCCAAAGGCCAGAGGAGCCTGACATAGATTTTGGGGAATGAAGACCCTCTCCACAAGACACCCAACAAACCACAGCACACCAGGGACATGGGGTGACTTCACTCATGACACCTCACTCTCCAAAACTCTGGTCACGTCTACAGCCCTCCCCAAAAAAACATCATCATCAACTGACTTTGGTCTCTAATACTTGCATTTAAAAGCTGCCGCCAAGGTCAAATGGACATGGACTCAAAAGCAAGACATGACACTGCAGAGTTGTGGGATGGAAAACACTCCCCACCTCAGAACTCACCAGGCCAGCAAAATGCCCCAAGGCCGTGGGACAAGGCGGTCCTGCCCCTCCAGGACCAGCATAAAAGCAGGCCCAGAGCCTCTGTCCCTCACACAATTCTCCTCACGCCTTCTGCTCCTGCTCCTGCTGACAACCAGGTGAGCCTCAAACCTCTGATCCTCTTGCTCCTGAACCCCTGGGCCCTCTCTTCCAGCACGCTCAGCCCCAGCCTCAGCAGCCCTCATGCCTCCCCACAGCCCCACAACAGCCTCCAAACTCCCTCACTCTCTTGCATCACCACCCTGTGCACCCCACATTCCCAACCTGCCTCACTCCCCTCTCTTCCAGGGACCCTCCACACCACAACCATGGCCTGCAACAACCTCTGCCAACCCTGCGGACCCACCCCGCTGGCCAACAGCTGCAATGAGCCCTGTGCCCTGCAGTGCCAGGATTCCCGTGTCATCATCAACCCTTCCCCCGTGCTGATCACCCTGCCAGGACCCATCATGACCTCCTTCCCCCAGAACACCGTCGTCGGATCCACCTCCTCGGCTGCTGTTGGCAGTGAACTCAATGCCCAGGGACAGCCCATCTCTGGTGGCTTTGGCTTCGGCCTTGGCTACGGGCTGGGAGGCCTGGGCTGCTATGGCAGAAGGGGTGGCTACATCTGCTAAGGGCCCTCGCCAATGCTCCTGACACCACCAGCTCAGGGTCCTGGCAGCAACTCCTGCAAGCCAAGCACCTGGCCTGATGGTCGATCCACTTGTACCTCACACCGAATTCCTTCAGCTTCTTCTTTCCCATCATTCTAATACTTCAGTAAAGTTTTCTTGCATCAGAACCTGAGTTGTCTCTTCTTCTTTTGGAATTCCAATGATCTCACATACTCACTGTGAGTAATGCCAGCACTCAAACATTATGATGGATATAAAAAGAGGAAAGAACAATTTGTAGCAAATATCTCCCCAACAGTAACAACCAACACTGACACAGGAAACAGAGGACAAGGGGGGACCTTCCAGAACATGACACAAGCCCATCACCCGATACACCAAAGGCTTTGACACAACAATTCTTTACTGGGCACTGCCCTGCCAAAATCATTCCATGCCAGCACACACTTCTTCCCAGCAGCACTCTTGAGTCCTCCCAGGACACAGAGCAGTAACATCATGCACTCTAAAGAGAGGAACAGCCACCGCTAACAACTTCATGTCAACAATTTTCAGAAATCTGTCTTGGACATTGCAGACATCATTTGAAGTAAAGCTCCACTGCGACTTTGTGATTTCTGTGCTCTGCACCAGCTGCTTTCCAGTCTCTCAGTACATGGTATGAACTGGGCCAAATGCCATTCCTGCCCAGATGCAGAACTTCAATTTTTCCACTCTTGAAATATAGAAAATTGCTTTCAACTCTACACTCCAGATGCCTCTGACAGGCGGCAAAGCCAAAAGATGCCTCAGACACTCCATCATCTGCCAGCTTGCTGAGGAGGAAACTCTCCCACTGCCCATGTGGAATGGAAGAGTCCAGGGGCTCACACCTGGCACAGATTCATAGCCTAGACCAGCCTGACTGACCTGGGATAGTTTGGGCCCCTTATCACAATAAACCCATAACCATGAGTTCCATGATGTTGACCTCACTGATGACACCACACCTCTCCAAATACTGGTAACGTCTTCAGTCCCCTTTCACATGCACCATCAACACCAGACTTTGCTTTCAAATACGCCCACTTTAAAGGAAGAAAGACTGTGATGGAAGGGGCAGCTCCTCATGTTGCAAAGCCCAGAGCAGCCTGACATGGCTGCAATGGAATGGGGCCCCTCTTCACAACACAACCACAAACTAAACCATACTACTACCACAAAATTACCTCACTAATGACATCCTTACTTCTCTTATGCTTTTGTTGTATATTCTGGTTTCCTTAACATGCACCTTCCAAGCAAATCCTCCCAGATACCAACTTTCCCTGTAAAGCAAGCACCGAGGTCAGAGGGACACAGTAACAAGACCAGTACATGACAGTGAAGGATTGCGGCGATAAAGACACTCCACACATCACAATTCACAACTTTTGCCAGAGAAAACCGACATTAGAGTTTCCATTCAGGTACCTCTACAGAGAAACAAGGCCAGCCCTATTTTTCTCAAAAGTGAACATCTGCAGTTTTTCCAACTGATCCTCACAGGTCTTCCTCCTATGCTGTACCACTTTTCCTTTCTAGATTTCACTCAGAGACCAGCAATGGAATCCCTCCGTCTCACCTGGCAGGGCCCAAATGAGACCCTCGCTATGGATGAACCAACACAAGCCAAAGGACAGCAGGAGAGGCGTCAAAGGGATTGTCTTGCCATATCCAGTAGGAACGGCCTGGCATATAGATGGGTTTCGATTGTTGGCAAGAGAATAGGGAGGGAGAGAATGTGATGGAACGGAATAGGTGTCACCTCCAGAAGAGCCCCAAAGGCCAGATGAGCCTGACTTGGCTTTCAGGGAATGAGGACCCTCTCCACAAGGCACCCACAAACCACAGCACACCAGGGCCATGGGGTGACTTCACTCATGACACCTCACTCTCCAAAGTTCTGGTCACGTCTACAGCCCTCCGCAAAAAACATCATCACCAACAGTCTTAAGTCTCTAATACTTGCATTTAAAAGCTGCCGCCAAGGCCAGATGGACACAGACTCAAAAGCAGGACATGACACTGCAGAGTTGTGGGATGGAAAACACTCCCCACCACATGACCCATCATTCTGAGACAGCCAGGAAATGCGGCCTGTAAAATGCCCCAAGGCAACAGGACAAGGCTGTCCCACCCCTCCAGAACCAACATAAAAGCCAGCCAAGTACCTCTGTCCCTCACACACTTCTCCTCACACGTTCTGCTCCTGCTGACAACCAGGTGAGCCTAAAATCCCTGAGCCTCCTGCTCCTGAGCCCCTGGCTCCTCTCTTCAGGCATGCTCAGCCCCAGCCTCAGCAGCCCTCACACCTCACCACAACCCCACCACAGCCTCCACACTCCCTTACCCTCCTGCATCACCACCCCTTGCACCTCTCACCCCCGACCTTTCTCACTCCCCTCTCTTCCAGGGACCCTCCACACCACACCCATGGCCTGCAACAACCTCTGCCGTCCCTGTGGACCCACCCCGTTGGCCAACAGCTGCAACGAGCCCTGTGCCCTGCAATGCCAGGATTCCCGTGTCATCATCGACCCTGCCCCTGTGCTGATCACCCTGCCAGGACCCATCATGACCTCCTTCCCCCAGAACACCGTCGTCGGATCCACCTCCTCGGCTGCCGTTGGCAGTGAACTCAATGCCCAGGGACAGCCCATCTCTGGTGGCTTTGGCTTCGGCCTTGGCTACGGGCTGGGAGGCCTGGGCTGCTATGGCAGAAGGGGTGGCTACATCTGCTAAGGGCCCTCGCCAATGCTCCTGACACCACCAGCTCGGGGTTCTGGCAGCAACTCCTGCAAGCCAAGCACCTGCTCTGATGGTCGATCCACTTGTACCTCACACCCAATTCCTTCAGCTTCTTCTTTCCCATCATTCTAGTACTTCAATAAATTTGTCTTGCATCAGAATCTGAGTTGCCTCCTCTTCTTTTGGAATTCCAATGATCTCACATCCTCACTGTGAGCAATGCCAGCACTCAACCATTATGATGGATATAAAAAGAGGAAAGAACAATTTGTAGCAAATATCTCCCCACCAGTAACAACCAACACTGACACAGGAAACAGAGGCCAAGGGGGGACCTTCCAGAACATGACACAAGCCCATCACCTGATACACCAAAGGCTTTGACACAACAATTCTTTACTGGGCACTGCCCTGCCAAAATCACTCCATGCCAGCACACACTTCTTCCCAGCAGCACTCTTGAGTCCTCCCAGGACACAGAGCAGTAACATCATGCACTCTAAAGAGAGGAACAGCCACCGCTAACAACTTCATGTCAACAATTTTCAGAAATCTGTCTTGGACATTGCAGACATCATTTGAAGTAAAGCTCCACTGCGACTTTGTGATTTCTGTGTTCTGCACCAGCTGCTTTCCAGTCTCTCAGTACATGGTATGAACTGGGCCAAATGCCATTCCTGCCCAGATGCAGAACTTCAATTTTTCCACTCTTGAAATATAGAAAATTGCTTTCAACTCTACACTCCAGATGCCTCTGACAGGCGGCAAAGCCAAAAGATGCCTCAGACACTCCATCATCTGCCAGCTTGCTGAGGAGGCAACTCTCCCACTGCCCATGTGGAATGGAAGAGTCCAGGGGCTCACACCTGGCACAGATTCATAGCCTAGACCAGCCTGACTGACCTGGGATAGTTTGGGGCCCTTATCACAATAAACCCATAACCATGAGTTCCATGATGTTGACCTCACTGATGACACCACACCTCTCCAAATACTGGTAACGTCTTCAGTCCCCTTTCACATGCACCATCAACACCAGACTTTGCTTTCAAATACGCCCACTTTAAAGGAAGAAAGACTGTGATGGAAGGGGCAGCTCCTCATGTTGCAAAGCCCAGAGCAGCCTGACATGGCTGCAATGGAATGGGGCCCCTCTTCACAACACAACCACAAACTAAACCATACTACTACCACAAAATTACCTCACTAATGACATCCTTACTTCTCTTATGCTTTTGTTGTATATTCTGGTTTCTTTAGCATGCACCTTCCAAGCAAATCCTCCCAGATACCAACTTCCCCTGTAAAGCAAGCACCGAGGTCAGAGGGACACAGTAACAAGACCAGTACATGACAGTGAAGGATTGTGGCGATAAAGACACTCCACACATCACAATTCACAACTTTTGCCAGAGAAAACCGACATTAGAGTTTCCGTTCAGGTACCTCTACAGAGAAACAAGGCCAGCCCTATTTTTCTCAAAAGTGAATATCTGCAGTTTCTCCAACTGATCCTCACAGGTCTTCCTCCTATGCTGTACCACTTTTCCCTTCTAGATTTCACTCAGAGACCAGCAATGGAATTCCTCAGTCTCACCTTGCAGGGCCCAAATGAGACCCTCGCTATGGATGAACCAACACAAGCCAAAGGACAGCAGGGGAGGCGTCAAAGGGATTGTTTTCCCATATCCAGTAGGAACGGCCTGGCATATAGATGGGTTTCGATTGTTGGCAAGAGAATAGGGAGGGAGAGAATGTGATGGAACGGAATATGTGTCACCTCCAGAAGAGCCCCAAAGGCCAGATGAGCCTGACTTGGCTTTCAGGGAATGAGGACCCTCTCCACAAGACACCCACAAACCACAGCACACCAGGGCCATGGGGTGACTTCACTCATGACACCTCACTCTCCAAAGCTCTGGTCACGTCTACAGCCCTCCACAAAAAACATCATCATTAACAGCCTTTGGTCTCTAATACTTGCATTTAAAAGCTGCCGCCAAGGTCAGATGGACACGGACTCAAAAGCAGGACATGACACTGCAGAGTTGTGGGATGGAAAACACTCCCCATCACATGACCCATCATTCTGAGACAGCCAGGAAATGTGGTCGGCAAAATGCCCAAAGGCCATGGGACAAGGTGGTCCCACCCCTCCAGAACCAACATAAAACCAGCCAAGTACCTCTGTCCCTCACACACTCCTCCTCACGCCTTCTGTCGCTGCTGACAACCAGGTGAGCCTCAAACCCCTGATCCTCCTGCCCCTGAACCCCTGGCCCCTCTCTCCCTGCATGCTCAGCCCCAGCCTCAGCAGCCCTCACACCTCCCCACAACAGCCTCCACACTCCCTCCCCACCTGCACCACTGCCCCTTGCACCCCTCACCCCAACCTGCTTCACCCCTCTCTTCCAGGGACCCTCCACACCACAACCATGGCCTGCAACAACCTCTGCCAACCCTGCGGACCCACCCCGCTGGCCAACAGCTGCAACGAGCCCTGTGCCCTGCAATGCCAGGATTCCCGTGTCATCATCAACCCTTCCCCTGTGCTGATCACCCTGCCAGGACCCATCATGACCTCCTTCCCCCAGAACACCGTCGTCGGATCCACCTCCTCGGCTGCCGTGGGCAGTGAACTCAATGCCCAGGGACAGCCCATCTCTGGTGGCTTTGGCTTTGGCCTTGGCTATGGGCTGGGAGGTCTGGGCTGCTATGGCAGAAGGGGTGGCTACATCTGCTAAGGGACCTCAGCACCACCCTTGACACCACCAGCTCGGGGCTCGGGCAAAATCTCCTGCATGCCAAGCACCTGGGCTGATGGTCAGTCTACTGGTATCTCACACCTAATTCCTTCAGCTTCTTCTTATTCATCATTCTTTAACTTCAATAAATTTTCCTTGCATCAGAATCTGAGTTGCCTCCTCGTTTTTTTGGAATTCCAATGATCTCACATCCTCACGGTGTGCAATGCCAGCACTTAAACATTATGATGGATATAAAAGGAGGAAAGAACACTTCCAGGGAAATATATCCCCAACAGTAACAACCAACACTGACTCAGGAAACAGAGGCCAAGGGGGGACCTTCCAGAACATGACACAAGCCCAGCACCTGATACACCAAAGGCTTTGACACAACAATTCTCTCCTGGGCACGGCTCTGCCAAAATCACTCCATGCCAGCACACACTTTGAAACATTCTCTTCCCAGCAGCAATCTTGAGTCCTCCCATCAAACAGAGCAATAATATCATACGCTTGGGCAGCATCTCCAGAGTGCAAATGCTCCCAGACCCCTTGCTATAGCAGCCTCAAGCAAGAGTAGGGTTTCCAGGACTGCGGTCAGTTCAGTTTTGGATGTCCAAAAAAAGGCATCCCATTGTCTCTTACATTCGATGACCATCCACACACACTAAAAAATTCTTGCCTATTTTCCCAAGGGAATTCCATCCATTGTCATTTGTGCACCGGCCCCATTCTCCTTCATGTGGGCACTGCTGAGAACAGCTGGGCTCTCACAAACTCCTGACATCCCCCTGCCCATCTTTGTCTCTTCAGAATCACAGCTCTCTCAGTCTCTCCTCTAGCAAACGTTCTCCAGCCCTTGCATATTTGGTGGCCCTTAACCAGTCTTTGTTCACCACCCACTTTTGTGCTTCTTCACCTGTGGAGGCCAGAACTGTCCACACCACTCCACATGGGATCTACCCAGTGCTCTAAAGAGAGGAACGGCCACCTCTAACAACTTCATGGCAAAAATTTCCAGAATTCTGTCTTAGAAATGGAAGATATCCTTTGAAGAAAAACTCCACTGAGACCTTCTGGTTTCTTTATTCTCCAGCAGACACTTCCCAGTCTCTCAATCCATAGCACAAACTGGGGCCCAATGCCATTCCTGTCCAGATGCAGAACTTCACACTGCCCACCCTTGAAATGCAGGGGATTCCACTCACCCCTAGACTCCAGACACATCTGACTGGTGGAATGACCAAGTGGTGCCTCAGACACTCCACCATCTGCCAACTTGCTGAGGAGGCAACTCTCCCACTGCCCACATGCAATGGAAGAGTCCAGGTGATCATACCTGGCACAAATGCAAAGCCTGAACCAGCCTCACCGACCTGGGATAGATTGGGGCCTCTCTCCACAACACACAGATAAAACCAAAAACGTGAGTTGCACACACTGACCTAACTGATGACACTGCACCTCTCCAAATATTGGTCACGTCTTCAGTCCCCTTTGGCACTGGCCATCAACACCAGACTTTGCTCTCAAACACTCACACTTTAAGGAAAAATGACTGCAATGGAAGGGGCAGCTCCTCATTCACGGCACAGTTGCAAAGCCCAGACCAGCCTGACATGGCTCTGATGGAATGGGGCCCCTCTTCACAACACACCTGCAAACTAAACCACACAACTGCCACAAAATGACCTCACTGATGACACCCATACTTTTCCTATGCGTTTCTTGTATATTTTGGTTCCTCTGACATGCACATTACAAGCAAATCCTCCCAAATACCAACCTGCACTTTAAAGTTGCTGCCAAGGTCAGATGGACACGGCCTCAAGAGCAGGACATGACACTGCACAGGTGTGGTGAGGAAAACACTGCCCACACCACAGTTCACAACTTTTGCTAAAGAAAACTGACATTAGAGTTTTCATTCAGGTTCCTATAGGGAATAACAAGTTCAACCCTGTATTTCTCAAAAGTGAATATCTGCAGTTCCTCCAACTGCTCCTCACATGTCTTCTTATCCTGCACCACTTTTCCCTTCCAGACTTCACACAGAGCCCACCAATGGAATCCGTCAGTCTCACCTTGCAGGGCCTGAATGAGAGTTGCGCTACGGATGAACCAACACAAGCCATTGCACAGCAGGGGAGGTGTCACAGGGATTGCTTTCCCATATCCAGTAGGAAAGGCCTGGCATATAGATGGGTTTAGATTGTTGGCAACTGGATACGGAGGAAGAAAATGTGATGGAAGAGGACATCTGTCACTCCCAGAAGATCTCCAAAGCCTAGATGAGCCTGACTTGGATTCTGGGGAATGAGGACCCTCTCCGCAAGACACCCACAAACCACAGCACACCAGGGACATGGGGTGACTTCACCAATGACATCTCCCTGTCCAAAGCTTTGGTCACGTCTACAGCCCTCCGCAAAAAACATCATCATCAACAGCCTTTAGTCTCTAATACTTGCATTTAAAAGCTGCCGCCAAGGTCAGATGGACACAGACTCAAAAGCAGGACATGACACTGCAGAGTTGTGGGATGGAAAACACTCTCTACCACATGACCCATCATTCTGAGACAGCCAGGAACTGCATCCTGAAAAATGCCCCAGGGCCATGGGACAAGGCTGTCCCACCCCTCCAGAACCAACATAAAAGCCAACCAAGTACCTCTGTCCCTCACACACTTCTCCTCACACGTTCTGCTCCTGCTGACAACCAGGTGAGCATCAAACCCCTGAGCCTTCTGCTCCTGAACCCCTGGGCCCTCTCTCCCTGCATGCTCAGCCCCAGCCTCAGCAGCCCCACAACAGCCACCACACTCCCTCCCCACCTGCACCACCATCCCTTGCACCCCTCACCACTGCCCTGCTTCACCCCTCTCTTCCAGGGACCCTCCACACCACACCCATGGCCTGCAACAACCTCTGCCAACCCTGCGGACCCACCCCGCTGGCCAACAGCTGCAACGAGCCCTGTGCCCTGCAATGCCAGGATTCCCGTGTCATCATCAACCCTTCCCCTGTGCTGGTCACCCTGCCAGGACCCATCATGACCTCCTTCCCCCAGAACACCGCTGTTGGATCCACCTCCTCGGCTGCTGTTGGCAGTGAACTCAATGCCCAGGGACAGCCCATCTCTGGGGGCTTTGGTTTCGGCCTTGGCTACGGGCTGGGAGGCCTGGGCTGCTATGGCAGAAGGGGTGGCTTCATCTGCTAAAGGACCTCAGCACCACCCTTGACACCACCAGCTCGGGGCTCGGGCAAAAACTCCTGCATGCCAAGCACCTGGGCTGATGGTCAGTCTACTGGTATCTCACACCTAATTCCTTCAGCTTCTTCGTATTCATCATTCTTTCACTTCAATAAATTTTCCTTGCATCAGAATCTGAGTTGCCTCCTCGTTTTTTTGGAATTCCAATGGTCTCACATCCTCACGGTGTGTAATGTCAGCACTCAAACATTATGATGGATATAAAAGGAGGAAAGAACACTTCCAGGAAAATATATCCCCAACAATAACAACCAACACTGACTCAGGAAACAGAGGCCAAGGGGGGACCTTCCAGAACATGACACAAGCCCATCACCCGATACACCAAAGGCTTTGACACAACAATTCTATCCGGGGCACTGCTCTGCCAAAGTCGCTCCATGGCAGCACGCACTTTGAAACATTCTCTTCCCAGCAGAACTCTTGAGTCCACCCAGCAAACAGAGCAATAATATCATACGCTTGGGCAGCATCTCCAGAGCGCAAATGCTCCCAGACCCCTTGCTATAGCAGCCTCAAGCAAGAGTAGGGTTTCCAGGACTGTGGTCAGTTCAGTTTTGGATGTCCAAAAAAAGGCATCCCATTGTCTCTTACATTCGATGACCATCCACACACACTAAAAAATTCTTGCCTATTTTCCCAAGGGAATTCCATCCATTGTCATTTGTGCACCGGCCCCATTCTCCTTCATGTGGGCACTGCTGAGAACAGCAGGGCTCTCACAAACTCCTGACATCCCCCTGCCCATCTTTGTCTCTTCAGAATCACAGCTCACTCTGTCTCTCCTCTAACAAACATTCTCCAGCCCTTGCACTCTCTGGTGGCCCCCAAACGGTCTTCCTTCACCACCCACTTTTGTGCTTCTTCACCTGTGGAGGCCTGAACTGTCCACACCACTCCACATGGGATCTACCCAGTGCTCTAAAGAGAGGAATAGCCACTTCCCTCAAATTCATGGCAACAGGTTTCAGAATTCTGTCTTGGAGATGGCTGACATCCTTTGAAGTAAAGCTGCACTGTGACCTTGTGATTTCTGTGTTCTCAAATAGCTGCTCTCCAGTCTCTCGTCAACAGCATGATCTGGAGCCCAATGCCATTCCTGCCCAGATGCAGAACTTCACCTATTCTGATCTTGAAATGCAGGAGATTGCTTTCACCATGAGACGCCAGACACATCTGTCTGGTGGAATGACCAAGTGGTGCCTCAGACACTCCACCATCCGCCAGCTTGCTGAGGAGGCAACTCTCCCACTGCCCCCATGGAACGGAAGAGTCCAGGGGCTCACACCTGGCACAGATTCAAAGCTCAGACCAGCCTCACTGACCTGCGATAGTTTGGGGCCCCACTTCACAACACATCCATAAACCCATAACCATGAGTTCGATGATGTTGATCTCACTGATGACACTGCACCTCTCCAAATATTGGTCACGTCTTCAGTCCCCTTTGGCACTCACCATCAAAACCAGGCTTTTCTCTCAAACACTCACGCTTTAAAGGAAGAATGACTGCAATGGAAAGGGGCAGCTCCTCATGAATGGCACAGTTGCAAAGCCCAGACCAGCCTGACATGGCTCTGATGGAATGGGGCCCCTCTTCACAACACGCCTGCAAAGTAAACCACACAACTGCCACAAAATGACCTCACTAATGACACACGTACTTTTACTCGGGTTTTGTTTTATATTCTGGTTTCTCTGACATGCACCTTCCAAGCAAATCATCCCAAATACCAACTCTCACTTAAAAGCTACCACCAAGGTCGGATGGACATGGCCTCAAAAGCAGGACATGACACTGTACAGCTGTGGTGAGGAAAATACTCCCCATATTATGACTCACAAACACATGCTAGTCAAAACTAAGGTTACAATTTCTTTTCAGGTTCCTCTACGGAATAACAAGTACTATCCTGTTTTTCTCAAAAGTGAATATCTGCAGTTCCTCCAACTGCACCTCACATGTCTTCTTCTTATCCTTCACCACTTTACCCTACCCATTTTCACTCAGAGCCCACCAATGAAATCCCTCAGTCTCACCTTGCAGGGCCCAGCTGAGACCCTCGCTATGGATGAATCAACACAAGCCATTGGAGACAGCAGGGGAGTCGTCACAGGGATTGTTTTCCCATATCCAGTAGGAAAGGCCTGGCATATAGATGGGTTTCGATTGTTGGCAACAGGATAGGAAGGGAGAGGATGTGATGGAAGAGGACATCTGTCACCCACAGAAGAGCCACAAAGGCCAGAGGAGCCTGACTCAGCTTTTGGGGAATGAGGACCCTCTCCACAAGACACCTGCAAACCACAGCACACCAGGGCCACGGGTTGACACCTCACTCTCCAAAGTTCTGGCCACATCTACAGCCCTCCGCAAAAAACATCATCATCAACACACTTTGGCGTCTAATACTTGCATTTAAAAGCTGCCGTCAAGGTCAGATGGACATGGACTCAAAAGCAGGACATGACACAGCAGAGTTGTGGGATGGAAAACACTCCCCACCACATGACCCATCATTCTGAGACAGCCAGGAAATGCAGCCTGTAAAATGCCCCAAGGCCACAGGACAAGGCTGTCCCACCCCTCCAGAACCAACATAAAAGCCAGCCAAGTACCTCTGTCCCTCACACACTTCTCCTCACGCCTTCTGCTCCTGCTGACAACCAGGTGAGCCTTAAACCCCTGAGCCTTCTGCCCCTCCACCCCTGGCTCCTCTCTTTCAGCATGCTCGGCGCCAGCCTCAGCAGCCTTCACACCTCCCCACAGCCCCACAACAGCCTCCACACTCCTTCCCCGCCTGCATCACCACTCCTTGCACCTCTCACCCCCGACCTTTCTCACTCCCCTCTCTTCCAGGGACCCTCCACACCACACCCATGGCCTGCAACAACCTCTGCCAACCCTGCGGACCCACCCCGCTGGCCAACAGCTGCAACGAGCCCTGTGCCCTGCAATGCCAGAACTCCAGCGTCATCATCAACCCCTCCCCTGTGCTGGTCACCCTGCCTGGACCCATCATGACCTCCTTCCCCCAGAACACCGTCGTCGGATCCACCTCCTCAGCTGCTGTTGGCAGTGAACTCAATGCCCAGGGACAGCCCATCTCTGGTGGATTTGGCTTCGGCCTTGGCTACGGGCTGGGAGGCCTGGGCTGCTATGGCAGAAGGGGCGGCTACATCTGCTAAGGGACCTCAGCATCACCTCTGACACCACCAGCTCAGTGTGGTGACAATATCTCCTGCATGAAGCACTTGGGTTGATGGTCGCTCTACTGGTACCTCACATCCAATTCCTTCAGCTTCTTCTTTCTCATCATTCTTTCACTTCAATAAATTCTTCTTGCATCAAAACCTGAGTTGCCTCCTCTTTTTTTTTGAATTCCTCACATCCTCACCATGAGCAATGCCAGCACTCAACCATTATGTTGGATATAAAAAGAGAAAAGGACGTTTCTTAGCAAATACCTCCCCAACAGTAACAACGAACACTGACACAGGAAAGAGAGGACAAGTTGTGACCTTCCAGAACATGACACAAGCCCATCACCTGATACACCAAAGGTCTTTGACACAACAATTCTCTCCTGGGCACTGCTCTGCCAAAATCATTCCATGCCAACTCACACTTAGAAACATTCTCCCAGCAAACAGAGAAATAACATCATGTGCTTCAGTACCAACTCCAGAGTGCAAATGATTCCAATCCCCCTTGCTCAAGAAGGCTCAGCAAGAGTAGGGTTAACAGGAGTGTGGCCAGTTCAGTTTTGGATGTCCAAAAAAAGGAATCCCATTATCTCTTACACTCTGTAACCATACACACACACTGAAAAATTCTTGCCTCCTTTGCCCAGGGAATTCCATCCATTTTCATTTGTGCACCTGCCCCCTTTTCCTCCATGCAGGCACTGCTGAGAACTGGTTTTCTACCACAAACTCCTGAAATCCCCCTGCCCATCCTTGTCACCTCAGAATCGCAGCTCTCTCAGTCTCTCCTCTAGCAAACATTCTGCAGCCCTGGCATTATCTGGTGGCCCTCAACCGGTTTTTGTTCACCACCCACTTTTGTGCTTCTTCACCTGTGGATGTCAGAACTGTCCACATCACTCCACATGGGATCTACCCAGTGCTCTAAAGAGAGGAACAGTTACCTCTAACAACTTCATGGCAACAGTTTCCAGAATTCTGTCTTAGAAATGGAGGATATCCTGTGAAGAAAAGCTGCACTGAGACCTTCTGGTTTCTTTATGCTACAGCAGACACTTTCCAGTCTCTCAATCCACAGCAGGACCTGGGGCCCAATCCCATTCCTGCCCAGATGCAGAACTTCACACTTTCCACTCTTGAAATGCAGGGGATTCCTTTCACCATGAGACCCCAGACACATCTGACTGGTGGAATGACCCAGTGGTGCCTCAGACACTCCACCATCTGCCAGCTTGCTGAGGAGGCAACTCTCCCTCTGCCCACATGGAATGGAGGAGTCCAGGGGCTCACACCTGGCACAGATTCAAAGCTCAGACCAGTCTGACCCACCTGGGATAGTTTGGGGCCCCTCTTCACAATAAACCCATACCCATGAGTTCCATGATTTTGACCTTACTGATGACACTGCACCTCTCCAAATATTGGTCACATCTGCAATCGCCTTTCACATGCACCATCAACACCAGACTTTGCTCTCAAACACTCACACTTTAAAAGAAGAATGACTGCAATGGAAGGGGCAGCTCCTCATGCACGGCACAGTTGCAAAGCCCAGACCAGCCTGACATGGCTCTGATGGAATGGGGCCCCTCTTCACAACATACTCACAAACTAAACCACACAACTGCCACAAAATGACCTCACTGATGACACCCTTGCTTTTCCTCGGCTTTTGTTGTATATTCTGGTTTCTCTGACACACATCTTCCAAGAAAATCCTCCCAAATACCAACTCTCACTTAAAAGCTAATGCCAAGGTCAGATGCACACGGCCTCAAGAGCAGGACATGACACTGCACAGCAGTGGTGAGGAACAAACTCCCCACATCATGATTCACAAGTTTTGCCAGAGAAAAACAACATTAGTCTCCATTCGCGTACCTCTACAGAGTAAAAAATTCAACCCTGTTTTCCTCAAAACTGAATATCTGCAGTTCCTCCAACTGCTCCTCACATGTCTTCTTCTTATCCTGCGCCACTTTTAACTTGCCAATTTCACTCAGAGCCGACCAATGGAACCCCAGAACCTGACCAAGCAGGGCTCAGCAGAGACCAGCACTATGGATGAACCAACACAAGCCAAGGGACAGCAGGGGAGGCATCACAGGGATTGTTTTCCCATATCCAGTAGGAAGGGCCTGGTATATAGATGGGTTTAGATTATTGGCAACTGGATAGGAAGGGAGAGGATGTGATGGAAGAGGATATCTGTCACCTCCAGAAGAGCCACAAAGGCCAGATGAGCCTGACTTGGCTTTCAGGGAATGAGGACCCTCTCCACAAGACACCCACAAACCACAGCACACCAGGGCCATGGGCTGACTTCACTGATCACACCTCCCTGTCCAAAGCTCTGGTCACCTCTACAGCCCTCTGCAAAAAACATCATCATCAACAGTCTTTGGTCTCTAATACTTGCATTTAAAAGCTGCCGCCAAGGTCAGATGGACATGGACTCAAAACTAGGACATGACACTGCAGAATTGAGGAATAGAAAACACTCCCCACCACATGACCCATCATTCTGAGACAGCCAGGAAATGCGGCCTGTAAAATGCCCCAAGGCCACAGGACAAGGCTGTCCCACCTCTCCAGAACCAACATAAAAGCCAGCCAAGCACCTCTGTCCCTCACACACTCCTATTCACGTCTTCTGCTCCTGCTGACAACCAGGTGAGCCTCAAACCCCTGAGCCTTCTGCTCCTGAGCCCCTGGCCCCTCTAACCCTGCATGCTCAGCCCCAGCCTCAGCAGCCCTCACACCTCCCCACAACAGCCTCCACACTCCCTCCCCGCCTGCACCACCACCCCTTGCACCCCTCACCCCCAACCTGCTTCACCCCTCTCTTCCAGGGACCCTCCACACCACACCCATGGCCTGCAACAACCTCTGCCAACCCTGTGGACCCACCCCACTGGCCAACAGCTGCAACGAGCCCTGTGCCCTGCAATGCCAGGATTCCCGTGTCATCATCAACCCTTCCCCTGTGCTGGTCACCATGCCAGGACCCATCATGACCTCCTTCCCCCAGAACACCGTCGTCGGATCCACCTCCTCGGCTGCTGTTGGCAGTGAACTCAATGCCCAGGGACAGCCCATCTCTGGTGGATTTGGCTTCGGCCTTGGCTACGGGCTGGGAGGCCTGGGCTGCTATGGCAGAAGGGGCGGCTACATCTGCTAAGGGACCTCAGCATCACCTCTGACACCACCAGCTCAGTGTGGTGACAATATCTCCTGCATGAAGCACTTGGGTTGATGGTCGCTCTACTGGTACCTCACATCCAATTCCTTCAGCTTCTTCTTTCTCATCATTCTTTCACTTCAATAAATTCTTCTTGCATCAAAACCTGAGTTGCCTCCTCTTTTTTTTTGAATTCCTCACATCCTCACCATGAGCAATGCCAGCACTCAACCATTATGTTGGATATAAAAAGAGAAAAGGACGTTTCTTAGCAAATACCTCCCCAACAGTAACAACGAACACTGACACAGGAAAGAGAGGACAAGTTGTGACCTTCCAGAACATGACACAAGCCCATCACCTGATACACCAAAGGTCTTTGACACAACAATTCTCTCCTGGGCACTGCTCTGCCAAAATCATTCCATGCCAGCACACACTTAGAAACATTCTCCCAGCAAACAGAGAAATGACACCATGTGCTTCAGTACCAACTCCAGAGTGCAAATGATTCCAATCCCCCTTGCTCAAGAAGGCTCAGCAAGAGTAGGGTTAACAGGAGTGTGGCCAGTTCAGTTTTGGATGTCCAAAAAAAGGCATCCCATTATCTCTTACACTCTGTAACCATACACACACACTGAAAAATTCTTGCCTCCTTTGCCCAGGGAATTCCATCCATTTTCATTTGTGCACCTGCCCCCTTTTCCTCCATGCAGGCACTGCTGAGAACTGGTTTTCTACCACAAACTCCTGAAATCCCCCTGCCCATCCTTGTCACCTCAGAATCTCAGCTCTCTCAGTCTCTCCTCTAGCAAACATTCTCCAGCCCTTGCACTCTGGTGGCCCCCAAACGGTCTTTGTTCACCAGCCACCAGAGTGCTTCTTCACCTGTGGATGTCAGAACTGTCCACACCACTCCACATGGGATCTACCCAGTGCTCTAAAGAGAGGAACGGCCACCTCTAACAACTTCATGGCAACAGTTTTCAGAAATCTGTCTTAGACACGGGGGACATCCTTTGAAGTCAAGTTCCACTGCAACTTTGTGGTTTCAGTGTTCTCCACCAGCCGCTTTCCAGTCTATCAGTCCACAGCATGACCTGGCCCAATGAGATTCCTGCCCAGATACAGAACTTCACATATCCTGCTCTTGAAATGCAGGAGGTTCCTTTCACCCCTAGACTCCAGACTCCTCTGTCTGGCGGCACAGCCAAGTGTGACATCAGACACTCCACCATCTGCCAACTTGCTGACAACGCAACTCTCCCACTGCTCACATGGAATGGAAGGGTCCAGGTACTCACACCTGGCACAGATGCAGAGCCCAGACCAGTCTGACTGTCCTGGGATACATTGGGGCCCCTCTTCACAATATGTCTGTAAACCCAGAACCATGAGTTCCATGGAGTGACCTCAATGATGACACCGCACCTCTCCGAATATTGGTCACGTCTACAGTCCCCTTTGACACTCACCATCAACACCAAATTTGCTCTCAAACACTCACACATTAAAGGAAGAATGACTGCAATGGAAGGGGCAGCTCCTCATTCATGGCACAGTTGCAAAGCCCAGACCAGCCTGACATGGCTGAGATGGAATGGGGCCTCTCTTCACAACACACCCGCAAACTAAACAATGCTACTGCCACAAAATGACCTCACTGATGACACCCTTACTTTTCAGAGGCTTTTGTTGTATATTCTGGTTTTTTTGACATGTACCTTCTAAGAAAATCCACCAAATACCAACTCACACTTAAAAGCGGCCACCAAGGACAGATGGGCACTGCCTCAAGAGCAGGACATGACACTGCAGAGCAGTGGGGAGGAAAATACTCCTCACATTACAATTCACAAGTCTTTGCCAGAGAAAACTGACATTATGGTTTCCTTTCAGGTACCTCTAGAAGTTCAGCCCTCTTTTTCTCCAAAATGAATGTCTGCAGTTCCTCCAACTGCTCCTCACATGTCTTCTTTTTATCCTTTACCAGCTATGTATCAACCAATACAAGACCTTGGAGAGTCTTGTGATGCCTAAATCACAGGAACTGCTTTCCCATCTCCAGTGGGAAATGCCTGGAATATAGAGAGGTTTAGGAATTTCTCAACCTGGCAAGGTGACAGAAACTGTGATGGAAGGGGACACCTGTCACTCCCAGAAGATCTGCATAGCCCAAATGAGCCTGACGTGGCTGTTGCAGAAGAGCTTGGTGCTCTTCACCACACACCCACAAAACCATAGCACAGCACTGCCATGATGATGACATCCCACCTCTCCAAAGCTCGGGTCATGTCTTCAGCCCTCTCAGATAAACAACATCAACAGCAGCTTTTGGTCTCTAATACTGGCATTTAAAAGCTGCCGCCAAGGTCATGGCCTCAAGAGTCAGACATGACACTGCAGAGTTGTGGGAAGCAAAACACTCCCCACCTCAGGACTCACCAGGCCAGCAAAATGCCCCAAGGCCATGGGACAAGGCTGTCCCGCCCCTCCAGGACCAGCATAAAAGCCGACCCAGACCCTCTCTCCCTCACGCACTTCTCCTCACACCTTCTCCTCCTGCTCCTGCTGACAACCAGGTGAGCCTCAACTCCCTGACCCTCCTGCTCCTGAACCCCTGGGCCCTCTCTCCCTGCACACTCGGCCCCAGCCTCAGCAGCCCTCACACCTCCCCACAGCCCCACAACAGCCTCCACACTCCCTCACCCTCCTGCATCACTGCCCCTTGCATCCAGCATCCCCGTCCTTTCTCACTCCCCTCTCTTCCAGGACCCTCCACACCACAACCATGGCCTGCAACAACCTCTGCCAACCCTGCGGACCCACCCCACTGGCCAACAGCTGCAACGAGCCCTGTGCCCTGCAATGCCAGGATTCCCGTGTCATCATCGACCCTGCCCCTGTGCTGATCACCATGCCAGGACCCATCATGACCTCCTTCCCCCAGAACACCGTCGTCGGATCCACCTCCTCGGCTGCCGTGGGCAGTGAACTCAATGCCCAGGGACAGCCCATCTCTGGTGGCTTTGGCTACGGCCTTGGCTACGGGCTGGGAGGCCTGGGTTGCTACGGCAGAAGGGGCGGCTACATCTGCTGAGGACCCTCAGCATCACCCCTGACACCATGATGTTGGGGTTCTGGCAAGGGTTCCTGCAAGCAATGCACCCCAGCTGATGGCTGACCTACCTGAACCTCACATTGGATCCCTTCCACCCGCTGCTCCTGTTTCTTCATTCTTTTGCCTCAATAAAGTTTTCCTGCAGCAAAGCCTCAGATGCCTCCTCTTCTTATGCCAGACTTCTGCAGCTACACCCAGCACAGATATTTTGCTCCCAGGCTAAATAGCTGCAATCGCTGTGATACCATCTTCACTTTCAGAGAGGTACCAGGACCACCCACGGAAGGTCCCATTTCCTTGTCCCCTCTTCCTTCAAGGGCCTTGACTTACCAGACTTTCCAGGTGATCACACCCCTTTCTGTGAGTTCCTCAGCCAACCCAGGTGATGGCCATTGTTGCATTGTCCATCTGGCTGCAGGATTGCAGGATCCTGCACTCCTTGGGATCCCACTCCTTGGGAGTCTCCAGGCCAGGATCTCACCTTGTTATGAGGTATTCAAGTGATCCTCGATGGAGATCCCCCTTTCCCTCCTCACTTCAAGGTCCCATTAAGGGGGCCTCCAGACGACCCTCCTCCCTGTTTAGAGTCCCTGGATCACCTGTGCTGCTGACCCCAAGCCACCAACCCTCTGCTATGAGGTCACCAAGCACGTCCCCATTATGGCCTGACTCCCACCAAGTCACTGTGGATTCCTGAGGCACAGCATGGAGACCTGGGAACAAGGTGCAGGGACAAGCCTGTGACCCTGCTGAGAAGATGGTGTCCTTTGTGCCACCCTCCTGCCTCTATGCCTCCCAGTTTTGACACTCCAACACGGATTTTTGTGTTATAAAGATCTTTGGTCTCCCCAAATTGCTTCTCACCAGTGACATTCACTCTTTCTTCTCCTTTGATGTGTTTTTTTTTTGCTGTACAAAGGCTCCCAGCAAACAGGTGAGCTCTGGGCTGACACACGAGTTCAAAGTCTCCAGGGCTTTTGGCAGCACTAAAATATTCATCAAAAGCAAATTAAAATAACATCTCTGGAGCAGCTGGAGCCCAGAGAGCTGGAGAACTCCATGCACAGCTGGATTTAGATTTGGTTCAAAGAGGAAGAGTCTGCTGAGGAACAAAGCCCTTCCCTAAAACAAAAACTAAACAGCCCCTGCATCTGAGCTGGGAAAAGAGAGCGGGAATAGGTCTGGAACTGTTTGGTCTTTTTATTTCTTGATTTAGTGTAAAGAGTGCATTTCCCCTGGTTGGCCTTGAGGCATGAACTTCAGCTCATCTTCAAGCAAAGTCTAACCCATAAAAAAGACAAATTTAAGTAATCCGTGCTCTAATACTCATTCACCTTGGAGTTCATCCAGCTTGACATCAACACTTGGACAGAAACAAGAGCAGGATTTCGCCTTCCCAAGGTCCTGGGACATGCCCAAGCAGCCAGACCCAGCGGGATGTCTGCCTCATCCCAAACCTGCGCCAGAGACGCTCTTTTTTGGGCACAGTCAGCTCACGTGGGTTCCAGGGAACACTGGGAGGAGTCTCAGATCCATATCCACAGTGTCCTGCGCCCACATTCCTCTCTCCTATCCACCCTGGGAAATCCAAGTCCCTTGGGTTTCCCCCTGCCCAGTTCTCTGCACTCCACCCAAGGAGACCCCAAGCAGGTGGGATGGGCTGGAAGAGGTGGCATCTCTTCCAGGGTCTCTCCATGGGATTCACACCCACCAAGCCAAGATTCTACTCCCAGAGCAACCCCAAACCCCATCATGGAGCAGTGGCAGGTTCATCTCCCTCCTCCAGAGGACTGGACTCAACATCATTTCAAGATGAAATCAAAAATGGAAAGGACATTCTTGTGCAGCAGCTGCTCCCAATCCCATGAACAGGGTTTCTTGGAATATCTGTGGCCAGCACCCCCATCCCCATCCCACTTTCCCCTCTTTGCTTTTGGATAACTCCCACTGCCAAAGGGCTGCACATTGTGAGGAGCAACCCCCAGTCCCTATGGAAACTGGCACAGGCGATCCTGTGGGAAAAGGGGTCACTGCTGGTGTGCTGTTCCCTAAAAAAGAGCTTTAAAGCTGAAGTTTTAGTGGGGAAGAGATGCTTAGAGCTCTCACCTGGGCTCCTGGAGCTTGGCTGCAGCCGTAAAGCATCATCCTCAGACAGCTTCCACCTGGGATAAACTGCACCCGGGAATCTCATACCCATCTGCCCCACTTTCCTACGAGGCACGGGGAGAGCAAAGCAGGGAGTGGGACTGGACCCAAAACCGTTCCAGAGAAATAGGTCACCCACAAGGAAGCTTCGTGACGGAAACGACGCCTCACATGAAGCAGCGGTTCTCCGACAGGACTTGGCCAAGCCACCCAAGCTGCCAGCTGGAAGGTCCTGGGATGTCCTCTGGATCATGTCACGCAGACGCCCTGCCCAGATGAGCTAATGGGTCTGCTCTGGGCTTTGATCCTCAAATCCCAAGGCCTTGTTAGATAACATCAGAAGCCTGGGTGATATTTCATTAACAAACGAGTCTGTCCCATGTGGTCGCCGCAACTTTATCCCTTTCCCCTGTGATCTTCCCTCATGCTCCAACATTTCTTTGGTAATTAGCCCCAGAATTAGCATATTTAAGCTCCAAAATTACTACATTTAATGCAACACCGTGGTTATTCGAGTGCTGTCACAGCAGCTCTTGGCTGCGCCACCTCCCAGCAATTCCTTGGCCGAAACACGGGTTTATCCCTAATTAGTCTCCCAAAACTTGCAGGAGGCAGCAGGAAGATCTTATCCTCCCA
Source organism: Poecile atricapillus (assembly GCF_030490865.1). Lineage (NCBI taxonomy): Eukaryota > Metazoa > Chordata > Aves > Passeriformes > Paridae > Poecile > Poecile atricapillus. Next base: position 152,789,848 of record NC_081250.1, on the reverse strand, counting down.
CAAGCACGTGGAAAATCTTCCTTGGCTTTTCCCCCCCATCTCTGGGAGTGTTCAAGGCTACATTGGAGCAACCTGGTGTTGTCTAGTGGAAGGTGTCCTTGCCCATGGCAGGGGTTTGGAATGGGATGATTTTTATTTGTGGGAATGATTTTATTCCAACCCAAATCCTTTTATTCCATAATTTCACCGTGAAGTGAGGTGGAAGCGTGGATGTAGCTGGATCTGACTCATCCCAGCATCAACGTGAGGTTTCTTCTTGCCAAACCTCAGTGTCTCGTGGAGGATGCAGGACAGACATGGAATTAGCTGGCATGGAGAAGGAGCTTCGGTGTCCATCCCTGGCTCCATGGGTGATTCTGTAAAACATCAGATGGGAACAACACCAAGACTCCTGGGAGTGGGATTTTGGAGCTGGGAAAGGCCTGGAAGGGCTGGGCACATGCTGGGACTCAGCCAGCTGGGAGAGGGGATGGGCACTTCCAGGGGACACAGACATAAGATAACATCTTTTAATATGCAAATGACACCCCCCAACTCCCAAGCAAGGAGGTCCCCAAGGATTCATCCTTCCCTGAGACTTTCCCAAAGGAAAAGGGCACATTTCCAGGTCTCACCCAGGAGAAAAGGAAAGAAAAACTAATATTCTATTGCTCCTCTGCACTGGGGCTATCTGCTTTGGCAGAAGGAATGTGGGAATTCCTGGCTGCGTCTCCCTAAATTTCACTTTCAAAATTTTAATTTAGAGCAAAGCCCTGCCTTTGCCTCACAAAAATTCCGAAGGAAAAGCCAGCTAGAAGTGAGGGTGGAGGGAGTGACTTCAAAACCATCCCCCACCCGCAGGAAAGCTCTGCTCATTTTTAATTTCAGCTTAAGTGCATTAAAAGTGATTAAAACCTTTTCACATGGAAATCCCTTTTGATAAGCCTGTTTGGGGGGAGAACGACGACCTGGGAACCCCCTTTCCCTGCACCCCTTTCCTTGCTTCTGCACCTCTTCCCATGAATCCCCTTAAAACCCCTGCATCCCCTTTCCATCCACCCTTTCCTTCCCTGCATCTCCATTCCCTTCCCTGCACCCCCTTTTCCTTCAACCCCTCCTTTTCCCTGTATCTTATTTCCCCACCCGCACCCCCTTCTCTTCCCATGCACCTCTTCCTTCCTTGCACTCCCTTCCCTTATCCCTCTTCCTATCCCAAAATCCCGTCTCCTGCGCCCTCTCCTTTCCCCTGCTTCCGGGCATGGACTACATTTCCCGACGAGCCAAGCGGCAGCGCCCGGTGACGGCGGCGGAAGAAGCCGAGCGCAGCCGAACCGAGTCGAGCGAACCCGAACTTAGCCGAGCCCCCAACGAGCTAACTCGAGTGACCCCGAATCCAGCCGAGCCCCCAACGAGCCGAGCGCAGCCGAACCTAACCGAGCCTGTACGAAGCAGAGCCGAGTACAGCCGAACACAGCCGAGCCCCCAACGAGCCGAGCCGCGTGCAGCCGAACACAGCCGAGCCCTCACCGACCCAACCCGAGCCTGCACCGAGCCGAGCGCAGCCGAACTCAACCGAGCGTAGCCGAGCGCACCCGAGTGACCCCGAATCCAGCCGAGGGTGAGACGCGCCCCTCACCCCATTAAGGGACATTTTGGGGGACAGGAGCCCCCCCCGGCCGGTGGGGAGAAGAAGCGGGGGATCCCCAGAGTGGGGGGACAGGACGGTAGGGAGGGCAGGGGGACGGGAGGTTGTGGGTTGGGAGGGGAGACGCGCTGCGGGACGGGAGGGGGTGCGGGGAGATTGGGGTGCGGGGATGCAGGAGTGGGGTTTGGGGTTCAGGGGAGGTGGGGGGGTTAGGACTGGGTTCAGAGCTGGGATTTGGGGTGCAGTGCTGGGGTTTGAGGGGCAAGGGAGGCGTGGGATGCAATCCTGGGTGCAGACCTGGGATTTGGGGTACAGAGGAGGTTTAGGCTGCAACATAAGGCTTGGGGTGCAGGGGGAAATTCGGGGTTAAGGGGGAGATCTGGAGTGCAGACTCGGGGTGCAGAGGGAGATTTGGGGTACAGAAGGAGATCTGGGGTGCAGGGTGAGATTTGAGGTGCAGACACAAGACTCAGGGTTCAGGAATAGATCTGGGATGCAGCCCTGAGGTGCAGGGAGAGATTTGGGATGTGGGGGGCGATTTAGGGGTGCAGAAGGAGATTTGGGGCACGCACCTGGGGGTGCAGGTGCCCCTCCCTTTCCAGAGGCCAGGCAGTGCCACGTGGCAGGTCTGGCCCTGGCCCAGGTGGCCTCCAGCTGAGGAGTTTCAGCCCGATCACAACCAAACACACCCCTTTTTCCGCTCCCCTTTTTGCCAGAAAGGCAGAAATTTTCCCCCAGAAAAACAATCCCACCTGCCTGGGATGTGGGTGATGCTCGTGAGTGCTCACACCAGGGTGGTCCATCCTGAAGTGCATCCCCAGGTGATCCCAACTTGTCCTCCCTGCAGGGTTTTGGCCATGACGGAGGTGACCAAGCGCATCCTGGTGACAGGTGGCACTGGCTTGGTGGGCAGAGCCATCGAGAAGGTGGTGGCCGATGGAGAGGGGCAGCCGGACGAGGAGTGGATCTTCGTGTCCTCCCGAGACGCTGACTTGACGTGAGTTGCGTTTCTCCTTGGAAACCCTGGAATCTGCTCTTTCAACCCAAACAAACCCCAGAATTTCCCATTCCAGGGTTTAGTTTTTCCTCTGAATCTCCCCAAGTCTGCTCTGGTGACCCTAAAATTTCCCATCTCAGGATTGGGTTTTTTCCTTGGAAATACCTCAATTTGCTCTGTCAAACCCCCCAAATCTCAAATTTTCCCATTCCAGTGTTTGAGTTTTCCTTGGAAACAACCCAATCTGCTCTGTTGACCCTAACAAACACCAAAATTTCCCATCCCGGGATTTGGTTTTTCCTTGAAAAGACCCCAGTCTGCTCTGTTGACCTCACTGAACCCCAAGTTTTCCCATCCCATGACTGGGCTTTTTGCCTTGGAATTGCCCCAGTCTGCTCTGGTGACCCCAAAATTTCCTATCCCTGGATTTGAAACACCCCAGTATACTCTGTCAACCCCACTGAACCCCAAATTTTCCATCCCAGAATTTGGGTTTTCCTTGGAAAGACCCCAGTTTGTTCTGTTGACCTTACCCAGTCCCAAATTTTCCCATTCCAAGACTGGATTTTTCCTTAGAAACTCCCCAACCTACCCCCACCAAACCCCAAAATTTCTTTTCCTAGGATTGGGTTTTTCCACAGAAACACCTCAATTTGCCCTGCTGACCCCACTGAATCCCAAAATTTCCCATTCCAGGAGCAGCTCCGAGACCAAAGCCCTGTTTGAGAGGCACAAGCCCACCCACGTCATCCACCTGGCCGCCATGGTCGGAGGCCTCTTCAAAAACCTCCGCTCCAACCTGGATTTTTGGGTGAGTATCCATGGAATTGGTGCTGTTGGGATCCCTGTGGGTGCTGCAGTCCCTAAATTGGGATGTGGCTTGCTCTGCTCCCAGAGCCAAACCAGAGTTCCAGTGGCTTCTGGAGTTATTAATGAGTTGTTGGTGAAGGGATCTGGGGATCCCTGACCCCATGATCCTGATAAACATTCCCTTTCCCAGAGGACAAACATCCACATCAATGACAATGTCCTGCACTCAGCCCACGAGTTGGGGGTGCAGAAGGTGGTCTCCTGCCTCTCCACCTGCATCTTCCCAGACAAGACCACCTACCCCATTGATGAGACCATGGTGAGAATCCCCATTCCCACACAAAGTCCAGGGAAAGTCCCTGCCCTGCTTAATTTATCTGCTCTGATATTCCCAGATCCACAACGGGCCACCTCATAGCTCCAACTTCGGCTACTCCTATGCCAAGAGGATGATTGATGTCCAAAACAGGTGAATTGGGAACATGGGAGTTTTCAAGGCAAGGGGAATCCAGTGGTATTTCCAGGTGGAAGCTGGGGAGATAACTGGGCTCAGCAAGTGAAGGTGCTGCTGGCTGGGGTTTTTTAGGGGCAACCCACCCACCATCCCTTCCCTGCTCTCATCCAGGGGTTATTCCGAGCAGCATGGCCGACGTTTCACTGCCGTGATTCCCACCAACGTCTTCGGGCCGCACGACAACTTCAACATTGAGGACGGCCACGTCCTGCCTGGGCTCATCCACAAGGTCTACCTGGCCAAACGTGAGGGTGGCAGGACTTCCAGGGATTTTCTGGGGGAGAAATGAGGGGTTTTTCTTTCCCACTTGCTCTGTGGGGTGGCTAGAGGTGGCTCTGGTCGTCATGGCTCCTCCCTCCTGCAGAGTCCGGCTCTGCTTTGACCGTCTGGGGAACAGGCAAGCCCAGGAGACAGTTCATCTATTCCCTGGTAGGTATGGCCTTGGGAAGCAGGGAATTGGTCTGGAGGACCCACTGGCAGGACCCCAGAGGGGTCTGAACCCCCCTGGCTTGTCCTGGGCCATCCCCAGACTTGTGTCCCCTTTGGATGGGAGGGCTGGGGGACATCAGTGACCCCTCCAAGAGTTGTCTGCTCTTCCACAGGACCTGGCCCGACTTTTCCTTTGGGTGCTGCGGGAATACGATGAGGTGGAACCAATCATTTTGTCAGGTAAGCCCTGACTTCTCCCCAGGAGTCCTCCCTGGGGAGGACTCTCCATGTTCTCTCCATGAGGGAACAGCCATGATCCTTCCCTTCTCCACAGTGGGAGAAGAAGATGAAGTCTCCATCCGGGAAGCGGCAGAGGCCATCGCGGAGGCCATGGAATTCAGGGGAGAGCTCGTTGTATCCTTCACAAAAGGCTAAGCCACTCTTCCCACCAGCTCCCTTGAGAGATTCCATGATCCAGAGGATCCTTCCCACCAAAGGAGCAAAAGCAAGGCCTGTTTTTCCTCCTTAATCCTTCCCATCCCAGTTTGACACCACCAAGTCCGATGGGCAGTTCAAGAAGACGGCCAGCAATGCCAAGCTCCGGCGGTACCTGCCCGGATTCCAGTTCACACCCTTCAGGAAAGGTGAGATGGGGGAGTCTCCAGGAGACACCAGGGGTCCTACCCCATGCCATCAGCCTTGGTGGCATCAAGGTGGTCCATCCTTTTGCGATGAAGAATGAGGGTGATGAAATACTGGCATGGGTTGCCCAGGGAGGTGGTGGTTTCTCCATCCCTGGAAATATCCAAGGTCAGGTTCGATGGGGCATGGAGCAGCTTGGTCTCTTAGGTGGTCTCTTAGGAGGTGTCTCCTTGCTTGGTGGTTGGATAAGAAGACCTAAAAAAAGTCCCTTCCAACCCAGCCTATCCTATGATTAAATGACCCAAATCCATTCCCAGTCCCCAAACCCATCCTGTGATTCTATGACCAAAATCCATTCCCAAAATCCATTCCCAATACCCAAACACATCCCATTTTCTCCCTCCCCAGCTGTGAAGGAAACCTGTGCCTGGTTCAACGCCAACTATGCCACTGCCAGGAAGTGAGAGCACCGGGACTGGGATCACCCGGCACCGGGATCATCCTCTTCAACTCAGGGTTGTCCTTTGCTGGGGCAGAGGACGGGGCTGGGGGGGTGACAGTGACATTTCCAAAGCAAAACCAGGAGCCTGGGGAGCAGCTCCCACATTCCTGCCCCACTGCTGGGAGCGGCGCAGGACGCCCAGGGCAGGGGGGAGGAAGGTTGGGGCATCCCAAAAAGATCCCAAATCAAGTGGGAGGAGCCAACTGGAGCCACATCGCCGTGGCTGTGTCCAAGAGGGTGGTGGCTCTGAGCTGTTAATGAGCTACACTAATTACCTGCAATTAGGTGTAATAAACAGAAGGCAATCAGGATTCCAGGGCATGGAAATGGCAGCAGGGAATTTGCCGCTGCTCTTGGCTCATGGGGATGATCCCACAGCCCCCCATCTCAGGATAAGAATGGAAAAGATTGCAGCTGTAAATGTGGCGTTTATTAAAATATATGCAAAATAGCATAAAACTGGTGGGATAATTAACATCTGCCCTGTACCCACATCCAGTGGCATCCATGTTCTCCACCAGGATCTGGAATAACCATAAAAAGGGTTAAAACCTCTCTGTGAGGGAGTAGAAGGTCAAAAATGAGGGGGTGAATCCGTGGCCAAGCTACTGCCAGTGATGTGGATGTGGCAGAATTCCTGCCCGGGAATGGCTTTCTTCCGGCACCGCTGCCCAGCCCTGGTGAGCCCCTGGCATGGAGACCTGCAGAGGAGAAACTCGTCAGCACCCCCAGGAAGCCACCAGCAGTGGGGTCTCCCCCTGAGGTGACACCAAGCCATGGAGAAGGGACGTTCTGGGTGGTTGCTGCTCACATGTTGGCTCTCGGGCTGCAGGGCTTGGGCTTCCAGAGCTTCCCAGCATCCACGACCGGCTCTGGTGTCACCTGGTTTGGGAAGAAGGGGGCTCCTGCAGATGTCCCTTGTCCCCTGGGGTGTCTTGGCCTTCCTTCAGGACACCCACCCGAAAATTTCTCCCTAAATGTCCCCAGCCCTGTCAGTCTCCCAGTGGGTTGTTCCATGCCCAGAGGTGCCACCATGGTGAGGATACCCCAACCTTGGAGGACCTGACCCTCAGAGACCCAGCTGGCCCCCAAGAGCAGATTTTGGGGAACAGCACCAACATGGGGACATCCCACCCAGCATCTTACCCCACATGAGCTCGGTGTTGTCCTCTGGCCACCAGGGTCGGGTGACACTCGCCCAGTGAATCCGGGAATGTCCCCGGTCACCTCTTGGCGCTGCTTCAGGTATGAGGGCTCTGCAAGAACATGGCAGGGATGGAGATACCCTCCCAGTGCTCCAGTCCCCAGGTGGCGCATGGGGACACTGGGGTGCTGGCACATGCCCTGGCAGAGCTTGGGGACACGCTGGGATAACACACACATCCCAGCACAAGATCTGTCCTACAGCCACCACACCTCCCACCTTGTGGGAGCCTCTCACCTTGCAGGCAGCTCATCTCCATCCTGTCCAGTTCCTCATGCAGCAGCTCTATATCGCATTCCCTGTGAGGGAAGAAGGAAAACCGGAATCCCATCATCTTGGTGGCTTCTGTGTCACCACCACAATGGAGACATGCACCTCTCCATCCTCTCCACGCCCTTCTCTGAGCAGAAATTGGTCAGGGAATTGGAAAGACGTGCCAAAAAAACATAGGAAAGCCATCAGCATGTGTCCTCTCTTTTCTTGGAGACCTCTGCCAGATGGCTCCAGGATGAGACACCCAGAGATGTGACATTGAGTAGAAGCAGGACATGGAGTTGGGATGAGATGGCCAAAAGCCATAGGAAAGCCATCAAGATATGTCCTGTCCTTCCCTGGAGACCTCTGCCAGATGGCTCCAGGATTGAACATACAGGATGGGAAATCCAGGATGAGACAGCAAGGATGGGATAACCAGGATTGAACATTTGAGCAGAAATGGGGCAAGGAATTGGGATGAGGTGTCCAAAAGCCATAGGGAAGCCACCAAGATGTGTCCTGTCCCTTCCGGAGAACTTGGGAGACCCAGATGTCTCCAGGGTGGAAAATCCAGAGTGAGACAACAAAGATGGGACCCAGCAGCTCCCAAGGGTTCCATGCCACCTCCTCAACCATCTCCTACCTCTCTGGGGTGGAGGTGAGCCGGTACCGGGGCTCTTCCCGGGGAACAACTGGCTGGATCCTTCTGGCACCACGGCAGGCGGGTGCCACCAGCAAACGCCCTGTGGGAAAACAAGAGGGTGGGAGAGGATAGAGCCCCTCCCAGGGTGGTGTGTCCCCTACCAGGTGTCCCCACACTCATCCCCACCTGCCACAGCAAGGAGCAGAAGAGTGGACGTTGCTGGAATGCCGAGGGCGCTGGAAGCGAGGAAGAGGAGGAGGAGAAGGATGGCCTGGAATGATGCTGGCACCAGTGGGAGAAGCAGGAGCATGAAGTATGAGCTGTGTGGGATGCAGGAGGAGGTGGCACTTTGGCTCTGACCTGTGGGATGGGGAAGAAAAGCCTGGTGTTGGCACTTGCCAGCTCCCATCGATCCTCCAGCACCCATTCCTGCTCACCATCCAGGTCAGGGATGGCTTTGAGGTGCTCCAGGTGGCTTCGTGCATCTTTCAAGACAGTCAGCATCAGCTCCAGGCTCTGGTTGACCTTCTGCAGCTTCTCCATCACCTCCTGAAGGACCAGGTTGCTCTCTGCATATGGAAAAGTTGGACTCAGCAGTGGGATGAGCTGGGGAAGATGCACCCTGGTGTGAAAAAGCTGGGAATGGGATTTGCTGTGTTCCCACCTGGTTGGGGATGAATATCCTGAGTTCTTTCCTGCTCCTGATGGAGGTTGGATGGGGCAACCTGGTGTCCTCCCTGGAGCTGTGCAGCCCCACGGCTGCTCACATTCCCTGTGGGGAGGGAAAAGAAGTTGGATCAGTCCCAGAGTGGGATATGGGAATGTTGCAGCGTCCCAACCCCAGCTTGTACCTATCTGGTGGACGATGTCCTGTATGAGCTGGGCCATGGGGGTCTCATCCAGCACCGACCTCATCCAGGTCTCCCAGAGCTTCTCCTGAGGTGAAAATTTGGGGGGTAATGATGGGGGAATGCTGTTTCTCCCCATGGACACCCAAAAACGACCTTGGCACCCCTGGGTGCTCCCAGCATGGGATGGGAGGACAAAGGAGGGGGTTTGGGGATGTAAAATGTGGAAAAATGTGTGAACTCACCCCAAAATTTGGCCTTCACCCCCCAAAAACCATACCTACACCAAGCAAAGAGGCTGCCCAGGATAGGGGATCCCAGAATTCAAATTTCCCAGCTGGGGCGAGTCCCACAGCCACCAGGCAGTGACAGGAGTCCAGGTGTGACATCTCCTGGGATGTGGCTTCATCCTGGCTGTGACCCATGGCTGTCTTGAGGGGGATTTGTGGGGGGAACCCCAGCTCCGGGGGGGGATCCCCACCTTCTTTGGGGAGGCAGCAAGGCCCAGCCACCCCAAAAACCCAGCAGTGGTGCACAGGAAGAGCACAGCCCAGGAGTTCTGGAGCAGCATGATGGGAATGGAAGGGATCCTGTGGGGAAAAGAGGGTGAGAAGAAGCCCCCATACTCATGGACAAATTACAGGACCACCCTCCCCAAATTTCGGGGACCCACCCCACTAAGGGAACCTCCCGTAGTCCCAAGGATGCCGGTGGGTGAGAGTACTGTGGGAAAAGGTGGATGAAGAGCACCGTGGAGTGGGAAGCAGCTCCCACACCCACGGACTAATCAGGGGACACCGCCTCGGAGAATAACCCCCATAAACCCGTGGATGCCGGCGGGTCGGGGGGGGGAGGAGAGTGGGGAGTGGGCAACTTTGGGGACTTCCCCCACACCAAATTTAGTCCCCACCCCCCTGGTGGCGATCCTCCCGTGGCCCCGGGGGTGCCGGGGCTCCGCCAAGAGCTGCGGGGAAGGTTTGGGAAGAGTCAGGAACTCCCTCCGGGACCCCCACGCGTGGCCCAGCGCGAACCACGTGGCGCCGGCGCACGCGCGGTTTTCCTTCTTTACCCCGCCCCTTAAATGCGACTGAACCAATAGGAGAGCAGGGTGTGACTGAACTCTACCAATCAGCGCCGGGGGTGTGGCTCTGGGGGCGTGGCCTCGCCCAGCCATGGAGGCGTCCGAGCTCTGGGTCGGGTTCGTGGGCGCCGGGCGCATGGCCGGAGGGCTCGTCCGGGGGCTGCTGCAGGCAGGTACGGGCTGGGGGCGACCGGAGGGTCTGTGACACACGGGCAGGGGAGGGGACATGGGGACAGTCCTGGTCTGGCGCCTTCCCGGCGTCCCTGCGCGTCCTGCGGTGCAGGGAAGTGTGGGGGGACATGGGGACAGCGCTCGTCTGGACGCTCCCTGCACTCTCTTCCCTGTTGTCCAGTGGAGGGGCATGGGGGCAGTCGCGTCCTGACCTGTTCCCAAAGTCACAGCCCACCCCCGGGTCCCTGTCCTCCAGGGATGTGGGGACAACCCTGTCCTGGCCCGTTCCCAAGGTCCCAGCCCTTCCCCAGGTCCCTGTGCTCCATTGGAGGAACACGGGCACAGCCCTACCTTGGCCTATTCCCAAGGTCCCAGCCCTTCTCCGGGTTCCTGTCCTGTGCTGGAGGGACATGGGGACAGCCCTTTCCTGTTGCATTTCCCCGGGGACCCTGCTCTTCCCTGATGTCCCTGTCCCACAGATTAGTGTGGGGACATGGGGACAGCCCTGTCCTGTCCCAGTTCCCCAGGGCGCCTGTCCCCCACATCAGTGTGGGGACATGGGGACAGCCCTTTTCTGCACCCCTCCTCAAGGTTCCTGCTCTCCCCAGGTGGCTCTCCACACCCTCCGTAAGGTCCCTGTCCCCCAGATCAGTGTGGGGACATTGGGACAGCCCTGTCCCACAGATAGTGAGGGCACAGCCCTGTCCCTGCCCCTCATGTGTCCCAGATTGTCCCTGTTCCATAGCACAGTGTGGGGACAGCCTTGCCCATTAGGGCCACCTCCATTGTCACTGCACCCTGACACAAGTGGGTGCCTGTGCCAGCCACACCAGCAGGATCCATCCCCAGCCCCCTTTGCTCCATGTCCCCCTGTGGGATCGTGCTGGGATTGGAGAAATCACATCCCGGTGGAAATTGGGGTGTCTGGGCTTCCGCTCACCCCATTGCCTGTGTCCTCCAAGGGAAGGTTCCAGCCGGCAACGTCCTGGCCAGCGCTCCCTCAGACAAAAACCTGGATGCTTGGCGGGTGAGTGGGGCCATGGGGCTGGGAGATGTTGGGGTGTCCCTCCCTGTGGGGTCAGAGCACCCTTCCCCCCCACACCGGGCTTTGGCTCATCCTTGCCAGGTCTGGGTGAGATCCAGGCACAGTCTCGGTGGCTTTGTGACCAGAGCAGGTCCCCAGGCCGTGGCCCTGCCTCTGGATGTGCCATTTCTGTGAGGGTGCTGGTTTTGGGATGCTGTTTTTGGAGGTGCTGGGCTGTGATCCCTCTCCCTGTCCCTGGGCAGGAGTTGGGCTGCCGGACCACGCACTGCAACCTGGAAGTGGTGCACAGGAGCACCCTGGTTTTCCTGGCCACCAAGCCCCACATCCTGCCGGGTGTCCTGGAGGAGATCCGTCCTGCTGTGGGGTCCCACCACATCGTTGTGTCATTGGTGGCTGGTGTCACCATCCAGACACTGCAGCGGGTGAGACTCCTTTTCCTTCTCCTTCTTTTCCCCTTCTCTCCTGCTCCTCCTCTCTTTTTCCTTCTGCTTCCCCTCCTTCTTTCCTTCTCTTCCTCCTCTCCTTTCTTTTTCCTTTTCCTTCTCCTCCTCCTTCTTCTCCTCCTCCTTCTTCTCCTCCTCCTCTTCCACCTCCTCCTCCTTCTCTCCTCTGTTTTCCTTGTCTTTGTCCTCCTTTTCCCTTCTCCTCTCATTCTCCTTCTCTCCTCCTTTTTCTTTCTTCTTCTTCACCTCTCATTCTCCTGTTCCTCCCTCCTCTTCCTCCCTCCTCTTCCTCCTCCATTTGCACCCAGGCCCATGCAGGACACACCACTGTGGCCTTGTCCCCACCTGGCTGCACCTCCCTGTGCTCCTCACTTCTCCGCCAGCCTGATGGGTGACACCCACCGGTGTCTCCAGTCACCCTTGGGTACTTCCCAGGGCTGGCACCCCTTCTTCCACCCCCATCTTTCCCCAGCTCCTCCCACCCTGGACCAAAGTGCTGCGGATCATGCCCAACCTGCCCTGCGTGGTGCAGGCAGGGGCCATGGTCTTCTCCCGGGGCAGCAACGCGGGTGATGAGGAAGCCGCGCTCCTCAAGAGCCTCCTGTCCTCCTGTGGCCTCTGTGAGGAGGTCCCCGAATCCTACATTGACATCCACACCGGGCTCAGCGGCAGCGGCGTGGCATACGTAAGCTAGTGGGACAGGGGACGCTGTCCTGGGATTTGGGGTCCTCCCCTTGCTCCAGGCTCACCCCGGGATACTCTCCTCTTCCCAGGTGTACCTGTTTGCCGAGGCGCTGGCCGAGGGCGCAGTGAAGATGGGAATGCCGGGCGCCTTGGCCAGCAGGATCGCGGCGCAGACGCTGCTGGTGAGTCCTTGGCACACACCAGCATCGCTCCCCTTCCCTCCTGCCCCTGGGCTCCACAACATCCATTGGGATGAGGGAGGAGGTGCTGGATGCCACTCTGCCTCAGTTTCCCCTCTTGGAAGCAAAAACGAGGCCACCAGAAGGGTGAAGGGCATAGCGGTGCAACAGTCCCTCGCCATGGGGGTGTTGGGATGGTGATGCCATGCAAACATGGAGAGGAGGATTGGGGAAGTCACAAATCTCACCTTCTTGGTATCCTGGTGTCCTGTAGGGTGCAGCAAAGATGCTGCTGGAGACGGGGGAACACCCAGCGAAGCTGCGGGGGGACGTCTGCACGCCTGGGGGCACCACGATCTACGCCCTGCACCAGCTGGAGAAGGGAGCGCTCCGGGCCACCGTCATGGATGCCGTGGAGGCGGCCACCAACCGGGCATGTGACATGGCCAAGGACTAGTGGACAAGCCCCTTCTGGGACAGGAGGGGTGACAGGGACCAAAGCGAGCTCCTCTGAGGAACAGGGGGATCCTGACAGCTTCAGGAGAACCTGGATGAGGGTGGGAGGTGGTGGGGACACGTGTTACCTCTGCAGGGCTGCAACCAAATAAACATGGCCAGAGCAATGGGGGGGTGTGGCTTTTTGTGGTCCTTGCGGTCCTGGGGAGCTGTGGAAGCCACCACAGGGTCACTTCCGTGGGGAGGTGACATCCATGATTTCCAGGGATGGAGTTGGTGCCGTGCTGGCACCAAGGTCACCAAGGATGAAGCTGGTGTGGGATGTGCAGCACTGGGGAGGGACTTTTGGGAATGAGGTGATGCCACTTTAACCCTGCTGGGGCTGGGAGAATGGCTGCATCCCTGTGGTCAGAGCCACATCCATGAGGATGCTGCCCACATTCCAGAACGATGGGCTCATAGTTCAAGAGCTCAAGAGCTCAACCAGCCAAAAAACTGCACCACGATCCCTCCCTGGCACCAGAGAATGGGATGGAAGCCCTGATCTGCTCCCGGCTCTGGGAGTATCAAGGGGGTAGAAACTCAAACTTGCCTATCAGGAGAGGATCTGAACCTTTTCCATGCCCTAATTAAACACTGCTTGCCTCCTGGCACTTGCATGGATGCAATTAGCAATGATTTGGGAATTGCTTTGAGGATGAAAAGGTTTTTTCTGGGCAAAACATCACTGGTGGGAACATCTGGATGCTGAGCCCTGACTTTGGATAAGGGCCTGGAGTGCCAGGACAAGGGGGAATGGCTTCCCATTGCCAGAGGACAGGGTTAAATGGGATATTCAAGGAATTCCTCCCTGTGAGGGTGGGGAGGAACTGGAATAGAATTCACAGAGAAGCTGTGGCTGCTCCATCCCTGGAAGTGTCCAAGGCCAGGGTGGACTGAGCTTGGAGCAACCTGGGATAGTGGGAGGTGTCCCTGACCAGAGCAGAGGGCTGGAATTTGATGGCATTGCAGGTCACTTCCACCCCAAATTGTTCCATAATTTTACAATCTCATCCCCCCAAATCAGTTCAAAGTCCTCCAGCCCAACATCTTCTGCTGATCTGTGCAACATTTTTGTCACACAGCTGAAGCCTCACTCACAAACTTGAAATGAGCCACATTCCAAGCTCCAAAATCTTTTTGTGGGGAGATTTTGGTGCAAAAGATGATAAAAATAAACAGAAACGTGATTTTACATGATTACACCCAATTGGCGTGGAGAAAGCCACATTGAGAGGACACAACCCCATGAAGATCCCCCTGGTGCCACCCCAAAACCCTCTGGGATGGCTCCATATGACAGTTCACAGATGACAACCTCCACGTGGGAATAAAAATCCATTTAATTTCCATAAACTCTGCAGTGAGGAGACAAAGACCCGACAAATAAAAATCCCCACCTGCCTGCTGACACGGGGCACGGCAGCACTGAGGTGTTCATGCCATTTCCCTCTTCCAATAATTTGGCTAAACACCCTAAAAATTCATTCAAATCAGGTCAGGAGCTGCTAAATTCCTATCAGATGCCTCCAATATTCCAGTTTGGTGCTGGGAGCCGTCTGTGCTCCAACCTCCACTCACTGAGATGTGTCCTCCAGCCCTGGCCACCCCACAAACCCCATGGGGAACACCTCAACCCCCATCCCTGGAACCTTCAGCTCCATGAGGATGCTCAGATGATGGTACCTGGTTCAGCAGGTCTCCGTGGTCCAGGTGTTCCCAGCTGTGATGGGAATGATGGAGTTGACCCTCTCTCATAGATGCCACCCAAGTGTCCCTTTCCTAAGTCAGTGCCTGAAGGAAGTTGTCTTAAGCCAACCCCAAACCATCCTGGTTTAACAGGACTCTGTTTCGGCAGTGGGAAGGGCATCACAAACCTCTTCCAAGGTGGAATATTTCCCCTGAAGCACCTCAGGAGTGGTCCCAGCTGGCTGTGCCCACCTCAGCCACACTCTGGGATTTGGGGGTTTTTCAATGCAACATCCCCCATTATCCCAGGGATGCTGAGCAGGTCCTTCCCTCACCCCTCCTCCCCACAGAATTGGGGGAACTGGGGAATTTTGGGGTGGGGGGGGGGCAGCATCCATCCCCTTCTGTCAGTGCCAGTGACCAGGGGCCACAAGGGACATAAAAAATAGCACCTCCTAAATATATTTAGGTAAGGAACAACCCTGGAATTCGAGTTGTTGCACAAAAATCCCCTAAATTGTGGCCCACAGGCATCTGAGCTTCCTGATGCCCAGGGAATCACAGTCACAGAGGGGCGAGTGGCACCTCCATTGCCATCCCCCTGGGACAAGCGGGGTGTCCCCAGCTCTGTGGCCAACCAGGGGTGGTTGGTAGCCAAAAAAGTGGGGGTTGCTCCTGCCCTAGGATTGGGGGCTGTGGCTGCGGTGTAGCCGCTGGGCCATGGAGATGAGGGAGCGGAGCTGCACCAGCTTCAGTGGCCCCACTTCCCGGGGGTCTTGTCCCTCCAGCCAGCGCAGTGCCGTCTCCAGACCCTGGATGGCTTCCCGAGCCGTGGGCAGCAAAGGATCTCCTCCCTCCCCGCCCCTTTTCCCACCAGCTGCTTCCTCCTCCTCATCCTCCTCCACCCCGCAGCCCTCGGCGCCTTCCTCCTCGGCATCCTCCTCGCCATCATCGTCCTCCTCTGCACCTGGAGCCGCATCATCCAAGTGCAACCAGTCGGACACTTCCTCGGGAGCCAAGCGCTTGAAGGCCAAGGCGGCCAGGTGGGTCAGGTCACTGAAGACCTTGCTGTCCCCTCCGCCTTCCTCCCCTCCCGGCGTGTCCCCGTG
The DNA here is from genome assembly GCF_030490865.1 of Poecile atricapillus. Taxonomy (NCBI): domain Eukaryota; kingdom Metazoa; phylum Chordata; class Aves; order Passeriformes; family Paridae; genus Poecile; species Poecile atricapillus. The sequence goes on along the minus strand of NC_081250.1, from coordinate 152,774,484 downwards.
CTCTTCCTCGCCGGGCTGGGGCTCGAAGGCGGCGCGCAGCCCCAGCAGCCAGCACTTCTCGATGGATCCGGGTGGGATGAGATCCCAGGAGAGGCCAGCCAGGTACAGCATGTCCTTGAGGAGGAAGGACCGCACAAAGTCCGCGGGACTGCCGGGGCCGCCACAGGACACGGCCAAGCGCAGCAATTCCCGCTTGTAGAGCTGCTTGAAGGCCGACACCACCCCTTGCTCCAGCGGCGCCGGGATTCGGCCTCCTGCTCCGGCCAAGCCACTCCCGGAGGGACCCTTGGAGAGGAAAAGCGCACGGATGGATCCATCCGGGGTCTGGAGCGGCGGGGAATCCTCAGCCCCCGACCTGCAGCGGGATGGAGCGGAGCCGAGCAGCAGCACGGCCTTCTGCTGCAGGCAGCTCCGCCGCAGGTACCGCTTGACCCCCGGCACGAAGTCCTCAAAGAACCAAGCCCGCAGAAGCGCTGGCGCCAGCCGGGCCTCGGGGCTGTAGCGGTAGCAAGCCGGGAATTTCTCCTGGTTGTGATGCCGGAGGCTGGCGGGATCGCGGAGACCCCCGACCACCAAGGGCTTGAGTTTGTGGGAGCCAGTCAAGTTGGCGGCCAGCAGCACCGTGACGCGCTCGCCGCGGGCCGGACGCCTTGCCGTGATTCCAGCACCAGGAAGAAGCTTCCAGAAGAGCCTGGTGATGTTGGCGTTGTAGATCTGCTCATCCCCGTAGCCGCCGGCATCGGGCAGGGCCTCGGCGCGGGTGGCCGGAGCCCGCTCGGGCTCGGCGGGGAGGCCGCCCTCGCCATAGATGCGTTGGCTGGAGATGCCGTGGCGCTTCTGCCAGCGCCAGAACCAGCCGTGGCTCGCCTTGAATGTGCATTCAGGCCCGTAGATCTGCCGGGCGAAGGCTTCCGCCTGCGCCTGGATGAGGGGTCCGGAGAGCGGCACGCCGTGCTGGCGCAGGGCGAGGAACCAGGCGTAGACGGCGCGGTCGATCTCCTCCTCGTTGGCCAAGCGCATCTTCTTGCGCTGGGTGCCCACCTCGCCGCCGAGCTGCTCCAGGAACCAGCGGAGCTTCGCCTCGTCCTTCAGCCACCCGCGGAGCGTGCCCCCCGGCACCCCGAAAGCCCGGCACACCGACGCCTGGCGCTCGCCCTTCTTCACCCTCTCGATGGCCTGGAGCTTGTCCTTGATGGAGTAGGCGCGGCGAAGCGACATCTTCACCGACACCCCCCCGGGTGATGCGCTGCTGCCTCCACCTCCTCCTCCTCCTGTCCGCCGCCCTCCCGCCATTCCCCCGCCCTCCTCCGGCTCCCCCCCGGGCATGGAGCGACCCCCACATCCATGGGAATGGGGGGCGCGTTATAACCGGGGAGGAATGCGGGGATGGGGTGGGGGGGGCGCGGCGGCGCCTTTGTCTCCGCTCCGGTCCCCCGCATGCGCGCACCCGACCACGGCCACTAAGCTGCTCCGCTCCAACCCCCCATTCCTTGCCAAGTTGGATTCTTCCTCGTATCTCCACCAGCCCCTTTGGGTTGTACCACTCTGCTAAAAGGGGGGCGCACGCCACTCCGCTGCCCTCCCGCTTCACGTCGCTTAGCCCCTTGAGCTGTTCCACTTGGCTTCCACGGGAGGGAGGAGAGGTGCACGGAGGGAGATAACGCGCCGCACTCACAGCGCGGGGCTTCAATTTCTCAGTAACTCCCCCCGTAAAATACAGGGGATCCTCCCAGCAGCGGCAGGGAAGTAGTGTGGGGGAAGCAGCGAGGTGGCTCATCCCCCTTTTCGCAGAGTGGTACAACCCACGGGCGCTAGCGGACGTGCTAGGACGAATCCAACTTGGCAAGGAAAAGGGGGGGCGGCGCGTCTTAATAGTTACAGGGGGGATGGTTCACTCATCCCGCTTCCACCTCTCCGTGATATTCCACGTGCCTCTTTTATTGTGCGGGGAAACAGGCCCCGCTCTGTGCATGCGACACGTTGTTCTCCCACAGCCCACCCTCTTCGCCACCCCCCCAGGCGCCACGTGTGGTGCGCGCCTCCCCCATAACCCTCCGCGCGGCGCGCGCCGCCCCCCTCTATCCCGGCGGCGGCCAAAGGGAGCGGCGGGGCCTTAAGGGGTCAACGCTGCCGGTGAGTCCTGGTTTCCAGCCCCTTGCAGCCCCTACGGATCCTTATTTCCCCACTTAGCGTCCTTTATCCCTCTCCCTGAGCCTCGGTAATGGCAGTTTCCGGGGTCTGCAGAGCGTCCTTTACCCCTTTAGGGCGGGAGGTGGGGGAGGCCCTCGTGATATTTGGGTTGAAGGGGCTCAGGGGGTCCTTCAGGGTGTGTAGGGTTCTTTTATCATCTCAGAATCCCCAAGAAAGAGGTTGTGGTAACCCCTTTTATTCTCTTTAGGGCACTTTTCCTGTGGAAAGAGGGATTTGGGGATCCCCTTATAGGGAATGGGGCTCTTTCCCTCACAGTGGTGAGAAGAGGGGAGTTTTAGGGGTTCTTCTTGTATGTGGGGGTCTCTCGCCCTGTTAAAGCCTCAGAAAAGGGAGTTTGGGGAGGTTCTCCCATTGTCTTTAGGGCCCATTCCATTTGCTGAGAGTCCCAATAGAGAGGATTTGGGGTGCTCTATGGTTTTGGGATAACTTTTCCATGCTTAGAATCCTAGGAAATGCTGGGGTGACCCCCCCTTTCCTCATGTTTTCATTTTTTTTTCCATTAGTAGGTCTGGAGAGGGAGTCATGGGAGTCCCTAAGAGTCCTGAACGAAAGGATTTGGGGATGCCCTAGTTGCTTGGGATTACTTTCCTCACTTAAAATCCCAAAGAATATTGTGGTGGCACTCCCCACTCCCAATGTTTTAAGTTCTTTTTCCCGTAGAAGTTCTGGGTAGGGGCACGTGTAAGCCCTCTCCACATTCCCTGGGGAATTCCTCCACTCACACCCCAAAAAAGAGGATGTGGGAGATACCCTCATTACCTGGGAAATCCCTTTCCCTCTCCAGGCACAGGGAAGGGGGGAATTTTAGGATTTGCCATGTCTTTGTGGTCCTTTTCCCAGGATTTAGGAACTCTCTGTTACAGGTAAGGGGTGGGCTCATGCTGGGGGGGTCTTCCTAAACCTTTGTGGTTTTCCACATATTCTGGGGACATATTCCTTGTTTATTAGGAATGCTTCTGCTGTATTAAAGCCTCACCTCTTCAAGTCTGGATTGGGTAGGGGGTGGAAACGATCAGTGTAATTCCTATCCTGGTAGGGAAGGGAATTTAGGGATCCCACACATCCCCAGCTGCTCCAGGTGCCTTGAGGGGGTCTGCTCCTCCTCCCATTCCTGGGATTTTTTGTCCAGTCACTTGCTGCAAAGGGAAAACGGACGTGTCCTGGCACGGAGCAGCTGATCCATCCCATATCCCAACCCCTTTGGCTGCCTTTCCAAACTTATCCCAGAGCTGGGAAACGTGGAAAATCAGCTCTGTGTGCACCTGGGCTCTGCTTATCTCACCTGTCCCTCTTTCCTCATGCTGTTATTCCCAAATTTCCGTCACCTTGGTGGGGCTTGTCCTCTCCTTTTTTTTTTTTTTAACTGGATGCTCAGGCGGGAGGGATCCATTTCCAAGCTATTTTGGGAACAGGCAGAGCCTGCTGTTGTGCTCCATGGGGTTTTTGAGGGATTACATCCCTAACTAAACTTGCTGAGGCTGCCGCATCGGCGTTCCCAGAAATTCCATATGGATTTGTTCTGTCGCATCCAGGTCACTGATGATTTGGAATTGATTTGGATCCCGATGGTCACAGTCCTTAGGGATAAGAAATTCTCTTTTCCGAGCTGTTTTGCTGTAATTCTTCCCTCTCCTTTTCCAGGTGTGTCCCATTTCTCCCTGACCTTCAGGTAGGATTTTTCCACACCTGAGCTGTTCATTTCCAACTCTTTTTTTTTCTCGTATTTCTCCTGAAGGTGACACGTTCCCAGTTTTTGCCTTCTGGTGATTTCCCATATCCATGGCTATCTCATTAGGAATTTTCAGCTTGGAGCAGAAAATTGTGATTTTAGGTGATCAAGGATGGGAATTTTGGTGTTTTCCTGGAATGTGGAGCTTTGTCTCTTAGCAAAGGTGATTATAAGGGTCTGACTTAGGGAAGAGCCAATTTTAGGGAGTGAAACCAGCAGGAATTTGGGAAGAGCCAATTTTAAGGAATGAAACCAGCAGAAGAGCTAGATTTAAATGAATAAAACATTAGATACTGTTGTTAATATTTTGATTTATTTTGATTCTCCTGATGGTCCTTGAACTCATCCTGAATTTTTGGGCTGTGACTTTTCCCAGTGGAGAACACTCCCAAAGCCACATTGTGGTTTTTAATCCTAAAACTTTGTGTTTGAGGAGGTAAATAATGGCAATTTTGGATGGAAATTGTTGAAAGGTGATTGTTCGTGTGATTAAAATCCCTTTTTCCCAGGTTCCTCCAGGAAAACTGATGGACACAGAAGAGAAATGACATTTTTTTCCCAATTTTCCCTTGTTTAGGAGCTTTATTTCCTTGGAAATTTGGGGTTTTTCAGGACTGAACATGAGGTTTGCTGCTCATAGAAGCAAAAAGGTGCTGCAGGAATGTTTGGAATCACCCAAAAATTTGGCTCCTGAATTCCATCAACCAATTCCATCCATGCCAGGATTGGGATGGCAAGTTGGGAATTCTTAGGCTGCCGGGATAGGAAAATCCTTTTGGATAACATCGTGATAATGTTCCTTTCCTTGTTATTAAAATGGAAATAAACTCGTTTTCTGTGGGTGTTGATTCACAAACTTCATGGAGTTCTGGAAAGTTCATCAGCTCCAAACTTCATTAAAATGTTAATTAATTAATCCATTAATTATTAATTAAATAATTTATCTGAGGAGCTGCTGCATCCGTAGAAATTAGAATTTTTCTCTAATTTTATCCTGTTTTTTTTAATGCTGTCGTAGGAGAAAAAAAAGTAAGTATCTTTTAATTGTTGTGTGCTTTTTTGGGAATTCTGGAAAATCTGGGAATGTCAACACTGGTGGGATATTTATTGGACAAATTACTGCTGAGTTTTCTTGGAAAGAATTAATTTTTTTAAAGTTTTTTAAAATTAATTTCAGCTTTCTCAGTTGGAGGGAATCTCCTGGGAGTTCCTCATTATGGAATTCCTGCTCCATAATTCACCTCATCCATGAGGGCTACAATTCCAAGGCTTGGAGCTGCTTAAAAATTGGAGCAAAATCACTTTAAAAAAATAGATTAAATAATGGAGAAAAAATTAATTTTTAAATTTAGTTTTAGAACAAGAAAAATTTGGAATTTTTTTTTGTGCAAAATACCACTTTTTTATTATTTTACTCTTCTATTTACTGTAATAAATTTATTTCTGTGTAAAGATTCTAACAAGAATTGATTGCTCCATAAAATATAAGAGAAAAACATAAAATAAATTCAAAAATTCAAAATAAGGTTTAATTTTTTTTTTTCTTCAAATTCTGAATTGAAAGCTCAAGTTTTAAGCATTTTTAGCTGAATCAAAGTTTTCCAGCTCCAGGGAAAAAAAAAGAAAAATCTCCTTTTGCCATTCCTAATAATTTGTCTAATTTGAATCTAATTAATATTTTGGACTGTCTAAATTTAAATGTTTAAAGGTAAAAGTGTAATTTATTAATATATAAATTTAAATGGAAATACTCAAGACCCAAAAAAAGCATTCGTGTAAATTTTAAATTAAATTTTAAATTCAAAGCAATAGATTTTAAATTTAAGCTAAAATTAAAAATTAAATCAAAATTTAAAGCTAAGCCTTGCACGTGAGGCTTCCAAATTCTTCTAGGAATTCTTGGAATTACAAACGTCTACAGATATTTCATCTGTCTTGGAATTTTATTTGGCAGCCTGCCAAGGTCAATTTTTATTAATTAATTACTGTATTAATCACTAAATTTCCAGCTCCTGGACAGGTTTAATTTGCTGATAACTTGGATTTTATCCCAAAATTAAATCCCAGTTTTTCAGCAGCTGCCTTTTAGTAGGAAAACCCAACCAGTAGTAAATGACAACCTCCAAAAACTCAAAAATTTGAGCCAGTTTTCCCAAAATTTTGCCTAATTTGGAATAAGTAGCAATTAATGACTAATCCACTAACTTGGAATAGTATCCTGTAATTCCCAAGGATTTGGACAAAATCCTGTGGGATTTTTTTCCTGCCTGTTGCCTTAAAACTTGGAATAATGGGGGGAATTCCTGGCAGGAATATTTTAGGAGGAAGGCTGTTTCGGCCACGTTGAATTCCTTGGAATTCAAACTTCTCCCAAAAGGGAAAAAAGAAATGGAATATTTGCGGTTTTTCCTGGGAATGTTAGCGGATAAAAAACATCTCCTGCATGCCCTTGCTTTGCTCTGCTGCTGCTACATTTGTTGTGCTTATCTCTCCATGCTGCCCGTTTTTTCGGGAAGATGAGGACACGGAAAAACCCCTGCTCCATGGACAAAGTTTGGCTGGAAAAGCACCGGAACGACGAAGCCGAGCGGGAAGCGCCGGAGCGGGAAGCGCCGGAGCCCGAGGCCGTCAACGGGATCTGCCATGAGGATTCCATTGAGGGGGAATTCAAGGGAGACCCGAAAAAACCCCGGAATGGCAAAAAACAGCGGAAACGGAAGCGCTCTCCGAAACCCAAAGCTCAGGATTCCAAGCTGGAGGCGATCCTGGCGGGAATGTCGGCAGAGCATGTGTGGTTTGACAAGCCCTTGTATGACCGCGCCGAGAACGCCTACAGGAAAAGATTAGCGGGTTCCCAGAGTTGGGAATCAACTGAGACTGGAAAAATGGCTCAGGAATCTCCTGCTGGGGCCAGGTCAAACTCCAGCCAAGATATTCCCAAGGCAAGGATGCTCCCGGCATGTTCCCACGGGAGCCTGGCCGCCTGTCACCACGTTGTCCAAGGGGTTTGGGTCAACAAGTTTGACTTCGATAAGGCCGAGAGGGCGTTCATGGAAAAATCCCAGTTTTTCCTTCCTCCCAACGTCCTCTCCATCCCATCGGTGTGGGCGAATTCCAGGCTGGGAACGCCGGATGAGGGCTACGGCACGGCCTTGCCCACTCCCGCCACGCCAGGCTTGGCTCCCGGCATTCCCAACTCTCCCGTGGCCTCCATTCCCAGTTTGCCCAGCTCTGACCAGCAGACGGTCAATGGGAAGCCGCAGATTTCCAACTGGGAAGTTCTGGCATCCGAGGTGTGGCTGGAAAAGCCTCTCTACGATGATGCTGAGAAGAATTTTTATGAGAAGATGTTGGACGGGCACCCCTCGGATAAAAACCAGCGGCGGCAACGCGGCTGCCCGGAAGCATCCAAGAGCCACAACCTTGGGAAGCAAACTGGGATGGCCACCACCAACCCTCTTCCTGATATTCCCAAGGAAAACCCCACCTGCTTTTTCCTGCACAAGGACAGCGAATCCGTGTGGCTGAATAAGGTGACCTACGACAGGGCCGAATCCCGATATTTTGCCCTGGAAGCGGCCAGAGCAGCGGAGAAAACAGGGGTCCAGGAATCTGCAGCAGGAAATCCCTCCCATCCAGCTGCTCCGAGCACTCCTGCTCCAGAAATGAAGTAGGAGAAGTTTCTTTGGGGGTAATGCCCATGCAAAAAAAAAAAAAAAAAAAAAAAGGCTGGGTCAGGATTGAGCCAGGAGGAATTTGCATGTGGAGAAGACTGGGTGGACTTGGAGATGATTCTGGTGGGCAGGGAGCAGGGGGAAAATCCTTTAAGGAATTCCCCTGAATTCCTGAGGAATTCTGGTGGATAAAGGCTGTGTTTGTGTGGAGCTAGAGGCTGAATGTTTAAAGGCAGGGTTGGGAAGTGGGCTCAGTATCCCCCTTTTTGCATGGATACAGCACCATCCTCCTTTCCATCCTCTCATTCCATATAAAAATCAGCATCATAACCAGGATCCAGCTTGGAGAAGGTTTGGAAGTGACTGGAGAACAGTTTAGGGAATCATTCCAGTGGGAGCACATGCTATAGTTTGGTTTTTTGAGGGAATTTATATTCAGTCTGTGAATTTTTGGAATGCCCTTGGATCCTCTCCAAAGGCAGAGCTAAGGTAGAGATGGATATTCCTGGAAAAAAAGACTCTTGGAGCATCCGTCTTCATTTCTGACACTTCTGATCCATGAGTTTTGTTGGGATTTGTTGGAAAGCTTTTAGGATCCTTGTGTCAAGGGATTTGGGGGTCAAACACCTTTCACTTGGTCCTGTTTGGGATCATTTCCTCTTCAGTTGCTCATAACTGGATATCTGGGAAAATCCATGTGTCTCTGTGAAAATGTGGGATAAATTTGTACTGGGGATTTTCTGCAAATGATCCTGGTTGGAATTCCAGCAGGTCCTGGAGATTTGGGTGTGGAGAGTGGTTTTGCTGCAGCTCCTGTGTCTGGTTGGCCTCTGGTCTCTTCCAAGTGGATAGATGAGATAAGAAGGGATTTGATTTCAGGATGATCATCTCTGGCTTCCGTGGAAGTGTTTTATGGAAAACTGGGATTTGGGATAATGAGGAGAGGCTTTGTGGAGCCTGCTCCAGTCGTGGTTTCCTTGTGCTGCTCTATCCCTGCTCTCCACCTCCTCAGACTTCTGCTGGCTCTGTCCCCTGCTGGAATTCAGGGCACTTACTCTTTTCCTGTTTCCCTTCAAATTAAGAATTTAACCCACCTTTGGAAGCTGCTCCGTAAAAAAACCCCCATTTCCCAGCAGGATTTGGGCTGTTTTGTGCTGTTTTTCCATGTAGTGCCAGGTCTGTCCCTTCCAAGTATTGCTGATTTTTATCAAAGATTTCCCAGGGAACTTGTGGATGCCCCATCCCTGAAGCATCCAGGGAAAGGTTGAATGAAGCTTGGAGCAACCTGGGAATAGTAGAAGGTGTCCCATGGAAGGAATTTGGAACTAATGATCTTTATGGTCTTTTCCAACCCAATCCATTCCATGATTTCCATTCCCTTTTTATTCTCCTACACAAGCCATTTTCCTTAGCATGAACCAGAAAATCCTGGGGTTTTGAGGTTTTTTTTGTGGAATAAAGTCTGGATCAGCTGATTCATCCCATCCCCACTCCATGTCCAGGTCAGGCAGGTGGATGATTAATCCGTCCTGCTTTTTTAAGAGGATCCCAGATACTTAAATCCGCAGCCAAGCCGAGCTGCAGGCACAGAAACTGCTCCTGACGAGCTGTTAACCTTCAATCCTTGTGGGAATTCAGTTTTTGTGGATATTTTTCCCCCCTTCTTTTCCCAGGAAAATGGCTGTGGATTACTTCCTGCACGACAAGATCTGGTTTGAGAAGTACAAATACGACGACGCCGAGCGAAGGTTCTACGAGCAGATGAATGGCCCCATGGGTGGCCCCTCCCGCCAGCAGGTAATTCCCAATCCCAGGAATTCCAGAGTAAGTCAAAGGACATGATCCACCTTTATTTTTGTGGGATTTCCGCTCTTGCTGCTGTTTTTTTCCCCCAAGTCTCACTGGAGCTGTCTGTTTATGACCCATTTTGTTTTTGTTTTTTTTCCCCCACTGTTTTCTGTGGAATCTGAAGGATTTGATCCCAAGGAAATGGGAGATGGGGTGCCCTTCCAACAGGTGAACCATTCCCAGCTTCCAGCAGTTGTCCATGAATTTTTCCAGGTTGCTGGGATTTCTGGGGGCACAGATTGAGCTGGAAATTCCCAAATCCCCAATTTTATTGGCAAAGAGCATCCTGCCCCCCTTCATCCAGGGAAAACGCTGCTTTGCTTCCATTTTGGAGCAGTCCTTTGGGATATTCCAAGAGAATACAAACGACCTAAAGTTTGAACAGAGGCACCACAGCTCCAAAGATTTTTTGGGGGGGATTTTTTTTATCCTTTTTGTTCTCCTGGAAATATTCCGGGTGTTCCAGTGGAAGACTCTGTTCGTGGTACTGGTGAGTTGGGGAAGGTGGAGGGCAAAGCATGATCCTGCTGAGCTGAAATATTTCCAGCTTCAATTTTATCCCAAAATTATTCCTGTTCCAAGGTTCAGAGCTTTCCGAACCTCTTCCTGCTCCTAACTGCTTGTGCCTTTGGAATGCTGAGCGTTCAGTGCCTCTTTTCCAAGTGTTTTACAGGAAAGCTTTTTTGCTGAAATTGTGACTTGCAGGCACATTCCAGCTATTCCTGCTGCCCATCCTGGCTTAGGTGCTGGCACAGCACCTGGGGGATCAGGAATAAAAAAAATTGGGAGCTCTGGATGAGTGCTGGAAGTCGGTTTTGGAGTGAAAACCTCTTGGAACAGTTGAACTATTTCAAGGCACATCAGGAGCTTCCAGTGGAGGAGTTTGGCTTGGGAGAAGTGGTTTGAAGGATGTTTGGAGATCCTGCAGAAATTTATCAGCCACTTCCCCTATGGAAAAATATCCTTAAAACCTCCTTGGAAGCAGCAGGAAGTGGGGCCCACCTGGATGTGTCGAGGCTGTTTCTCCTTTATTTTCTGTTTAACTCAGGGTTTGGGGGTTTGTGGGAAATTTCCCATCTCGGGTCTTGCTGGTGGGGGTTGCAGTGTGGGAAAGGCAAGGAGTGAATGGATCATGGAATTTCCAGGGAGGGAGTCTTGAAATCCAGGCTAAGGCATGGCAGTGGGAGCATAGGGAGAAAATTCCTGGTGTTCTGGGTCCCACCTCTCTGGATAGAGCAGAGTCAGGGTTGTCACTTCTGCCTGAACTCAGGTAATATTATGGAAAAATCCTGCCGCAGACTGGGTTGTTAAGGAGTTCTGGAGTCACTCCAACCCTCTGGCAGCTTCCCAAACTTTTCAGGGTAATCACAGGGAATTTAAAAGCTCTTTGACTGGATGATCCTTCTGGACACGTGACTAGAGACTGCCCGATTTAGCCCCAATCCTTACAGCAAAAATCGCTGAATCATGGAAAGAACAATTCCCAATTTTCCCAATTCCCTCGCTCTTCCTTCCTTTCGTTGTTTTTTGGTTTTTTTTTTTTTAACTTCCCTGATGAACTTTTTTTCCCCATGTTTTAATATTTTTTTTTTTAAAAAGAAACTCTTGGTTCTTTCTGCGCTGTTTGCAGGAGAACGGAGCCAGCACGATCCTCCGCGACATTGCCAGAGCCAGGGAGAATATCCAGAAATCGCTGGCCGGAGTGAGTACCCAAGCTCTCACCAGCTGGCTGCCTGCATCCCATTTTTTTTTTTCTTTAATGGAATTCTAATCCCATAGATCGTTTGGCTTCTTGGTTGGAAGTTAGAGGAGAAGACCAAGGTGTGCAGCGCCGTGTGCCACCGGCTCCGCCCCGTCCCCACGCGCTGCTCGCCCGCAGCGCTGCCAAAACTGGATTTGGGTTAAAAGAATTTCCTGAATTGGGCTTTTCCTTCCCTTTTTTTAATTTTTTTTCCCTTGTTGTTTTTTTTTTTTTTTCCTGGTGGGATGTTCCTATGGGTTTTAACTAACAGGTTCCAACTCGCTGAGTGTGTGGCTCTTTTTTGGGATACACTGGGCTGCCACCTTCTCTTCCCCGTTTTGCTTCCATTTTAGGGTATTTGCAAAAAAACAAAAAAAAAAGGTGTTTTCCATCTGCTGCATCCAGGGAATTCAGCTTGGCTACAAGCTCCAGGACTGGAGCATCCTGGAGGAGCTCAGGGATGTACTTGTGGAGGTTTTTATCCTGAGTGCAGACTAGAGTGTTAAAAAAAAAAATCTTCATTTTTGTAAAAGGAAGTTAAAATACTAATTAGTGGTTTTATGGGAAAGGAAATCCATGGAATACAGCCCAGGTGATTTGATTTGCAGTGGACTCCCAAAGGAATCCATCCATTAAAGGAGTCCAATATCAGGGAACAAGAAGGAATTCCCCCTTTCCCAAGGGGAATATTCCATATCAGCAGAAGGGAGCCAGGCATTTGGGATGAATAGAAGGAATCAGGATTTCAGCCAACAGCTTAAGGAAAAATTTCCCTGAACTGGCTCATTTTATTAAAAAAACCCAAAAAAGTGGATAAATGAGGCCCCCATCCCAAGCAGGGTCAAAAATTCCTTTGGGAAGAACTTTTGGAATTGGGCAAGGGGCAGGGAATCTAAACCCAAATCACCTGGAAGTGCTGCTCATCCTCATCTTCCAGAGTGTTTTGCCAAAGATGAGGAATTTCTTTCCTGACTCCTGTTAAAGAGCTTTTTTGGGAGAGAATCCCAGAAGTTTGGGGCATCCAGGTGCTGTAACAGGGATTGGCTAAAGCAACAGCCCAAAGTCAAAGGACAGGAATTTTGGGATATAAATGGTTTGGGGATTAGTGCTGGATGTAAAGAATTCCTCTGCTGGATATTTTTTGTTCCTGGGAAAGGGGTTGGATCTTCCACGTGGCTGAAAAATAGTTGGAATATCCCTCAAGGATTGTTATTAATCTTGGATAACCAGGCTGGACTTGAAAACATTCCTAAACTTCCTCCTTGCATTCCCAATCCCCAGGTTTACATTGTGTGATCCAGAGAAAAGTGGGAAGAGCAAAAATCCCAGTGTTTTTGTCTTTCCTTCCTCCAGAGTTACTGTCAGGGGTCTTAGGATGTGGCAAGGGAAGAGTTGGCTGTGAAAAGATGGGAAAATGGGAGTTTAGTGCATTTTTGCTGGGAATTTCAGGCTGGGATTGTGCCATAAAACATAGGAATGAGCACTTGGAATATGATGAGAGTCTGGAGTTCCTCGATTATGGGGAAAAACAGGAAGTAGAACAGGAAATTCCACCTGAACACAAGGAAAAATTGCATTGTCTCTGATATTTAAAATGTATTTTCGGATTTCAAACTTCAGGGAATAACAGATGTTTATATCCCAAATTGTTCAGCTGAAGTCCTGTTTCGTACCCTTCATAATTTCCAGGGATTTGATTTGTTTGGATAATTAAATTTATGCACAATCCCAGCTTTCCCAAGCACTTCAGCAATCCAAAATATTCAACATAGGCTGCAGCTTTAAGGTGGGTTCAGTGCAAAAATTATGGCTTAAAAATAAAGGATTTAAAGGTTTTGTCCAAGAGTACAGAAAAAGGGAGGGAAGTGATGCTGTGGAACTCCCCACCTTTGGAATTTTGAGTTCTTATCCCTGATAAAATTCACAGATGCTTGTGTGGAACTGAAAGTTATAAGAGGGAATGATTTTGTTTGCTATAGTGGAGGTGTGGTGTCCACATTCCCAAATCTTGGAGCATCCTCTCCTCAGGGAAGATCCCACAGCCTCATAAAGGCAATTTTTCCATAATTTTTGAGGATTTTGGACATGGTTGTGCCTCCTGCATTGTCTTACGGGTTCCAGTTAAGATCTCTTGATTGTTTCAGCTTGAGACAGGTATCCCTTGCTTTTCCCATGCTCTTCCCTCTGTTTTTTTGAGGAATTATTATTGACAGGGAAGAGAAATCTCCTCTCCTCTCTGTGCTGGCACTGCTCGGGCACCTCCAATCCTGGGATCAGTTTTGGGCCCTCATGACAAGAAGGACATTGAGGGGCTGGGTTGTTTCCAGGGAAGGGAATGGATTGGGAAGGGTCTGGAGCAGCTGTGGGAGCTGGGAGGGCTCAGCCTGGAAAAAAAAATGAGGTTCAGGGAGGACCTTCTCGCTTCCACAAATCCCTGACAGGATTCCCAAGTGGGAATTGGGATCTACTCCCAGGGAATGAGGGGCAGGGTGAAAGGAAACCACCAGAAGGAAAATTCAGCTGGGATATTAGGAAAATTCCTCATGGCACAGAGGTGGAGTCCCCATCCCTGGAGGGATTTAACATCCCTGTGGATGTGGCATTTGGGGGACGTGCTCAGTGGTGACCTTGGGGGAACTGTTGGACTCGATGGGCTCAGAGGGATTTTCCCACCTCCATAATTCCATGATTTCCATCCTTGGAGCATCAGGGCTGGCATGGTGTGATGAGCCCACAGCGCTGCATGAGCTCCCTGCAGACACCGAGATGTTTGTGGAGAAGACCCCAGAATTCCTGGGGGAATGTTTGTGTGCAGTGCAAGGCTGTTTCGCCACCGCTCCATAACTTCCCCTTGCATGCGGCTCTTCCCTGCGCTTGAGTTCCCTCTGGAATTGCGAAACCTTTTCCTATCTTCCCAAACTTTTTCCCATCCTGCAGCAGAAGACGCCTGCTCGGAGCAAGGAAGCTCCTTGTGCCCGTCCCAAGAAACAGTCGGGACGCTCCGCTGTAAGTGAGCCATGCACGGATGGAGCCTGTGGAAAAACGGGAGAAGATTTGGTGGGACAAGGATGGAGCAAGTTCTCCTTCCTCAGGGTTTTTCCTTTGGCACTGGGATACACCTGGATAATGAGATCTGACAGCAGGGAGTTGTCCCAGCTCTGTGTCCAGGGATCTGCACTCGCCTTTCCTCAGCCTGAATCCACAGCTGAGGCAGAGATGGAATTTTTTCCTGCCTCTTTTGGTATTTCCCGACCTTATCCCTGGAAGTGTCCAAGGCCAGGTTGGACAGGACTTGGAGCAGCCTGTGATGGTGAAATGTGTTGGTCTGGATGATCCTTAAAATCCCTTCCAACCCAAACCATTCCATGATTCAGACCTTGTGCCTCATATTCTTCATCTTATCCCTGCTTTTCCCTCTTTCCATCTTATGTGACTGCTGAGATTCCACATCAGAGTGAAAAAGAATAAATTATTCTCTCTTCTTTTCACTTAGAAATGACAATTCAAGGGCAAATCCTGTTATTTTCTTCCCCTTTGCTGCCTGGAATTGATGGATAAGGAACCTCCTTAACATAAAAAAACCTAAAAAACCTCTTTTTTTTTTTTTTTTTTTTTCTGTCAAAAAGTCCTTTGGAAGGCAGGGTTGGAATAATTATTCTGTCAGGATGTGTTAAAGCAGATTGAAATTGTTAGGGAGAGGAATAAAAGGCTGGGCTGTAAAGGTGGGAGTGTATAATTCCTGGGATCTTTCCAGCTTTCCCAGTGTTACCTTAGGCAGGTCATTCCTGTCCCTCAGTGAGTTGGGAGAGGAGACCAAGGGACTTCAGGATTTTTAAGGGGCTTGGTGTGGAATTTTATATAAATGTTACGTGGTTTTAGTGGCATTTTGGGATCTGGGTGTGGGAAATGTGATTTTATCCTTTGCTCCTTGGTGCCAGCTGAAATTCCTTTAGGGATTTAGTCCATGCTTAATTTTACAGAGCTGCTCCATTAGTTTCTATCCTAATTTAGAGAAAATATCCTGGGTTTTAGTTCAGCTCCTGAACTTCTTCCCTCCCTGAAGACACGACTCTGCTTTGCTTCATGGGTTTTTTCAGGAAGAGGAGAAACAACCCAATTTCACCCCGGTTTTCCTCATTGCAGAGTGCAAGCACAACCTCCTCGGGAGCTGCTGGTGACCAAAATGAGCTCCTGTCCCGAATTTCCCACCTGGAAGTGGAAAATCAGAACCTCCGCAGTGGTGAGTGGGAGAATTCCTCGTTCTGGCTGGAGTCTTGACATGCAGCTGGGAATTTAAGGTCCTTTTTCCTATTTTTCTCTCCTTTTTCCAGTTGTTGCAGACCTCCAGATGGCCATTTTCAAGCTGGAAAGCCGCCTGAATGCTCTGGAGAAATCCTCAACTTCCCACCAGCCCTCACCTGTTCCTCCAACCCAGGTGAGCCTTGGAAAAATGCTGGAATTTTTCTCTAGGAGTTACAACCAAAGATCCATGTGGACAAATGTTGTGTTTTGATGAATCCTTTACAAATCCCACAGCATGGGGATTGTTCAGTGTCTTGAGCAGTGGAGATTCCCATTCCTGAGCTTTTTTTGGCTGCTCTGCTCCAACACCAGTTTAATCTTTTCCCTCTTTTTCCCTTAAAAAACCTCGGATCTGGTGAAGAAAGTGGAACCATTCAGCGTTCCCTCAAAAAAAGTGGAGCTCCCGGCCAAGAAAGCCACGCCGGCTGCTGCTGAGGATGATGAGGACGATGACATCGACCTTTTTGGGAGTGATGATGAGGAGGAAGACCAGGAAGCTGCCAAAGTCCGTGAAGAGCGGCTCCGGCAGTACGCGGAGAAGAAGGCCAAGAAGCCGGGACTCATCGCCAAGTCTTCCATCCTGCTGGATGTGAAGCCGGTGAGTGGCTTTTGGAATTTGGCAGCTCTGTGAGGGAGGCTGGGAATCCTCTCTCATCCAAGTGGATGGTGGTGGCACCTGTGGAATTCCAAACAAGGGCTCAGAGCGATGTGGGATTTGTTGCCGTAGAAGCCTGGAATGGGTTTGGATGGATGGGACCTTAAATCCCATCTCATTCCATAGGCAAGGGACACTTTCCACTATCCCAGGTTGCTCCAGCCTGGCCTCAGATGCTTCCAGGGGCAGCCACAGCTTCTCTGGGAATTCATTTCAGGGCCTCAGCAGCCTCCCAGGGTGGAATTTCTTCCCAAGAGCCCATCTAATCTCACCCTATTCCAGTTTAAAACCATTCCCCCTTATCCTGTCACTCCATCCTTGTCCCAAGTTCCTCTCTTGGATCTCCTTGAGGTACTGGAAGGGGCTCCAAGGTCTTCTGGAGCCTTCTTCAACCAAGAAAGGGCACTTTGGATCAGTTGTGACATTCCCAGAGGTGTCACCTGGATACTCTTTGGGGCTGCTGACGATCTCCAGGAAAACACTAAAATCTCCCAATTCCCACTTTTCCAGTGGGATGACGAGACCGACATGGCCAAGATGGAGGAGTGCGTCCGGTCCATCCACATGGACGGGTTGGTGTGGGGAGCCTCCAAACTGGTCCCAGTCGGATACGGCATCAAGAAACTCCAAATCCAGTGTGTGGTGGAGGACGAGAAAGTCGGGACAGATATCCTGGAGGAGGAGATCACCAAGTTTGAGGACTATGTAAGTCTTGGAATGGGATGTGGGAAGGGTCTGGAACCCATGGGAGGGGGGTTAACTCAGGTGTGTTTTCCTGGGAACACCTGGATGACTCCAGCTTTTGTCCCCTTCCAGGTGCAGAGTGTGGACATTGCTGCTTTTAACAAGATTTAGAAGGAAAAACTGTATCCCCCTCTTCCTCCGAACCCGGAATTAATAAAGATGAACATTGGGAGTGCACGCTGGGTTGTGGGTTTTTCCCTCGGGTGCAGCTTCTCCAGGGGGATTTGGTGGGAGATTCTGGGATATTTGAGCAACCTGGGCTAGTGGAAGGTGTCCCTGGCCATTGCAGAGGATTGGAATAAGAGATAAGTTTAAGGTCTCTTCCAACCTAAACTATTCCATGATTTCCTTGTCCTTCATGGAAGCAAAGATCTCAAGACATGGACCTGAGTTTTGGGGCTGGGAATGAAGGTCTCAGGGTGTTTCCAGTCACCTTTCCCAAGGTTTAGAGAACCCACTCACTCTCTACAAATAAACAGGATGAATAACCAGGAAGCATCCAGGAATTGCTGCTTTGGGATGGATTTCATCCCTCTTTTCCCACCAACTCCCTGCCTCGGTCACTTCAGCTGAATGTGGCCTGGCACCAGGCCTGGTGACATTCCTGACTTTGGGAACACGAGGTCTGTCCCAGTGCCAGAGTCCAAGGTTTGGGGCCACGAGGAACACGAGAAGCTCCATGGGATTGTGCTGCAATGTTGTCCCTTGTCCTGGTGGGGCCAGTGTTTTGTCACTGTATGTGACACGTGTCCCTTGCAGGGTCCTGGCTGTCCCATGAGCGGTGCTGGCAGTGCCACTTAGTCCCCTGTGCTGCCATCCTGAGTCCCTGCTGATCCAGCTGCTGGCACAGCTGGTGCCACGTGTGCCCTGTGTCCCATTTCTGTCATGTCACCATGCCTGTGTCCCCTGCGTGTGCTGCCATCCCCGGTGTCCTGTCTCCCATGGGCCACCATCCCTGTGCCCAGCGTTCTCCACATGCTACCATCCCCTGTGCCCATTGTCCTGCGTCTGTCGCCATCCCTTCCCTGTGTCACCATCTGTATCACCCGTGTGTTGCCATCCCTGCTGCCCTGTCCCCGTTGTCCCCACTGTCCCTGTATCCTCCCTCTGCCGCCATCCCTGTGCCACGTGTCCACTGTGCGCTGCCACCCCGCGTGTCCAGCTGTGTCGCCAACCCTGTCCCGTGTCGTCTTTTATGCTGCCATCCCCGTGTCCCCCTTGTGCTGCCATCCCCGCTGCCCCGTGTCGCCATCCCCGCGTTCCCCCACCCCGTGCTTCCGTATCCCTCCTATTTCCCCGCTCCTCCCCCGTCCCTCCCCGTGTCCCCTCCCCTGTCCCCGTGTCGCCGCCCCGCCATGGCGCCGCTGGCGGACCTGTACCAGGTGTCCATGGCCTACGGGCACTGGCGGGCCGGGCGACACCGCGCCCCGGCCGCCGCCGAGCTCTTCTTCCGCCGCCCGCCCTTCCGCGGCTCCTTCGCGCTCGGGGCCGGCCTGGCCGAGGGTCTGCGGGGGCTCCGAGCCTTCCGCTTCTCCGCTGCCGGTGCGTGGCGACAGCGGGGGACAAGCAGGGGAGAGACGGAGTTGTAGGGAGGAGTGGTGGGCGAGGGGACGGTCCCAGAGGGACTTGGAGGGACAGGGGAACAATTCCAGGGGGCAGAGCGGGACGGAGGAGATGAGGAAGGGACGGGAGAAGCGTTGTCGGGAGAGGAAGAAGAAGGGAACCTTCCCAGGGAGACTTTGGAACAACTCCAGGGGACAGGGTACAGGATGAGGAAGGGACAGTGGGGAGCGGTGCGAGGGAAGGGGGGAAATTCCCCCCGAGGGGAGAGGATGGGGGAGCAACTCAAGGAGACTTGTAAGGGATGGGAGAGAATCCAGGGGTGTCTGGGGACGTTTCAGGGAGACTTAAGGGGGACAGGGACATCTCTGAGAGTGATCTGGGGATGGGAAGTCCCCAGGGAGAGGGGGAGAACAGGGCAATCCCTCAAGAGGACCTGAGGGGGACAGAGACGTTTATCAGAGGCATCTGGGGGACTGGGGACCCGTGGTGAGGGAGAGGGACAGGGGAACCCCCCTGGGGGACTGCAAGGGATCAGGACAACTCATAAAGGGGCAGGGACATCTCTCAGAGGGACTCGGGGGACAGGGAGACCCTTTAGGGGACACAGGGCAGGGGTGGACACAGAGCCCTGAGGGAAACGTGGGGTGACACTGGGACACCCTCCAGAGATCCACAGATGTCCCTCAGAGGGGACTTGGGCCACCCTGTCTTGCTCTGTGCTGTCACCCGCCTGTCCATGGGGGGCTCGGTGTTCCCTCCGCACCTCCCCCTGTGTCCCTCGTCCCCGGTGTCACCGCGCTGTCCCTGCAGATGTCGCGTACCTGCGCTCTGTCCTGCCCAGCACCACAGACGATGCCTTCTTTGACTACCTGGCCACCCTGGACGCCTCCGAGGTGACCGTCACTGCCATTCCTGAGGGCTCCGTCGTCTTTGCCAGGGTGGGACCCTCCTCCATCTTCTTTCCTGACCATCCCACCTCTCCCAGCTCCCAGACCTCCCATTTTCCTTGAACCTGAGATCCCCTGGAACTCCAATCCTGCTTTTCCCAACACCTCCCTTTTCCCTGACCCTGGGAGCCTCTGGACCCCAGTTCCTGCCTTCCCAACTCCCCAACACCCCCTCCCCCCTTTCTCAACACCATGGACCCCTTGAACCCCCATCCTGGCCATCCTGGGTGTTCCCACCCTGTGACCCCCTTTTCCTTCACACTGGGAACCTCTGGAACCCCTATCCTGGGCACAGGGACAATCTGGACCCTCATTCCTGGGCAATAGAATCCCCCTGCACCCCTTCTCTGGCACTGGAATCCCCTTGTACCCCCTTTTCCTTCACCAATATCCCCCTACAACCCCTTTCCTGACCATCCCACCTCTCCCAGCTCCAGGCCTTTCCTTTTCCTTGACTCTGGGATCCCCTGGACCCCCATTCCTGCCTTTCCCAGTTCGTCCCTGCTCCAGGGGGACCGGGATGTCACCGTTGTTCCCGCAGGTGCCGTTCCTGCAGGTGAAGGGGCCGCTCCTGGTGGTGCAGCTGCTGGAGACAACCTTGCTGTGCCTGGTCAACTATGCCAGGTATTTTGGGGTGGAGATGATCCCAAAGCCTCTGGAAGATGGAGAGGGGCAGGGAAGGGAGTGCAGCACCCCCCAACCCAGAGAGAAATGTGAGGTTGGGAAACCCCAGTCCTGGGGGTACCATGACCCCACAAGTCCCCTACTGGAATTTAACTGCTGGAAATTCTTCTGGTTGAATTTAACTACTGGAGGGTATCCCAGTGTCCCCCCAAGTTTTCCTGAGGGCTTTCCATGTCCAGCCCACCCTGTGGTCCCCTGAAGGGTCTCCCTGTCCCCAGGTTCTCCTGAGAGATATCCTGGTCCCCCACAGGTCACCCTTAGGATCTCCCTGTCCCCCAAATTCCCTTGGTCAACTCCACCACATCCCTGTCCACCAAGTCCCTGCCTCATCCAAGCAGGGCGGGTCCTGGAGCCCCTTCCCCGTGGCTGTGCTGGCTCTGTGTGACCTGTCCCCTTTGTCCCCCAGCCTGGTGGCCACCAACGCTGCCAGATTCCGTCTCCTCGCCGGCCCGGACATGAAGCTCATGGAGATGGGGCTCCGCCGTGCGCAGGGGCCGGATGGAGCCCTCTCAGCATCCAAATATTCCTACATTGGGGGTGAGTCCCACCCCACGGCACCCAGTGCCACCGCGGCCCTGCCGTCACCTGGGTGTCCTCCCCGTCCCTCCTCGCAGGCTTTGACTGCACCAGCAATATCCTGGCGGGAAAACTCTACGGAATTCCCGTGCGTGGCACCATCGCCCACTCCTTCATCATGTCCTTCAGGTGCCTGGAGGAGGTGCAGCCACGGGTGAGTGGTGCCTGGGATGGGATGGGAATGGGATGGGAATGGGGAAGGGAATGGGAATGGGAATGGGATGGGAAGGGAATGGGATGGGAATGGGGATGGGAACAGGGATGAATATTGGATGGGGGTGGGATGAGGATAGGGATGGGAATGCAGGTGAGGGCGGGATGTGGGTGAGATAGGGATCTCATGGGGGTGGAGATGTAGAGGGATAGGAATGGAGATGGGAATGGGATAGAGCTGGGGATTGGATGGGGTGGGGATTGAATGGGGTTGGGGATGGGATGTGGATGGAGATGGGATATGGGCATGATTGGGATGGGGATAGGGATGGGCAGAGGGAAGTGGGATGGGGTTTGTATGGAGTTAGGGATGAGAGGAGATAGAATGGAGATGGGGTAGGGATGTGGTGGGAATGGGGGTTAGGTGGGATGGAGATGGGAATGAGGATGTGGATAGGGGTGGGGAATGGGATGTGGGATGAGATGGGGATGCACACAGGGATTAGAGTGGGATGGATGTGGAATGGAACACTCCACCTGTTCCCACACTCCTGGCACCTTGGATAATGCCACAGGCTGTGCAAATCCCATGTTCCCCTGGCAGGAGCTGCTGCCTCGGGCTGGAGGAGATCCCGTGGATCTCGCAGGCCTGGCTGTGTCCTGGCTGCAGCGGGTTTGTGACCTGCTCCAGACTCCTCCCGGCAAGGCCAACCAGGGCGAGCTGGCCGCCTTCGTGTCCTATGCTGTCACCTTCCCGTGTGACTTCCAGGGATTGCTGGACACCTATTGTGTCAGGAGGTGAGGACGCCAGGACTTTGCCACCATGACACAGGGGATGGATGTGTCCCTCATTGGTGGCCTTGGAGCAGGAATGCTGGCTGGCGCAGGGCTTGGAAATGCTGCTGGATCCACCCTGGATCCGTGTCTCACTTGTCATTAACGCTTTCCTTGCCCATGCCAGGAGTGGTTTGCCCAATTTCTGTGCCGTGGCCTTGGCACTGCACCAGCTGGGATACCAGGCCATCGGAGTGCGCCTGGACAGCGGGGACCTGGCCCAACAATCCAAGGAAATCCGGGGAGTGTTCCGAGCCTGTGGAGCTCAGTGAGTCCCACGCTAGCCCTGGGATGGATGTCACTGATCCCAGTCATCCTCACCTGCACCCAGCCCCTCATCCTGCCAGGATTTGGGAGCCCTCATGGCTCTGGGTGCTGTGGGCTGATCCATGGATCCTCCCAAATCCTGCTCCTTCCAGCTTCCAGGTGCCCTGGTTTGCAACCATCCCCATCGCCGTCAGCAACGACATCAGTGAGCAGAGCCTGGAGGAGTTCAGGAAGGAGGTGAGGAACCTTCTGGCAGGGCTGGGATGTCACCTGGGCTGTCCCTGGTTCTGGCAGGGGTGGGATGTTGATGGTCTCTGTCTTCTCTGTGGCCTCAGGGGAGCGAGATCGACATGATCGGCATCGGGACCAACCTGGTGACGTGTCCCCTGCAGCCATCGCTGGGCTGTGTCTACAAGGTACAGGTGGCAGCCTAAATCCCAAATATCTCAGTCCTTGCTGAGCCACTTCCAGGTGATCCACGCCTGCTCCATGGCCATCTAGCCCCACTGGAGTCACAAGGGAATTTGCCTTGGAAGGGATTTTTGAAGGTCCTCCACCACCATGGGCAGGGACACCTTCCACTATCCCAGGCTGCTCCAAGCCCCATCCAGTCTGGCCTTGGACACTTCCAGGGATCCAGGGGCAGCCACAGCTACTCTGGAAATTCCATTCCAGCACTTCACCATCCTCACAGGGAAGAATTCCTTCCCAATGTCCCATCTATCCCTGCCCTCTGGCAGTGGGAAGCCATTACCTGTGTCCTCTCACTCCATCCCTTGTGCCAAAGTATCTAGGTCTCCTGGAGACCCTTTAGGCACTGGAAGGGGCTCTGAGGTCTCGATGGAGCCTTTTCCAGCCTGGACATTCCCAGCTCTCCCAGCCTGGCTCCAGAGCAGAGGGGCTCCAGCCCTTGGAGCATCTCCATGGCCTCCTCTGGACCTTCTCCAGCAGTTCCACATCCTCCTGATGTTGGACCCCAGGGCTGGAGCAGCTCTGCAGGTGGGGTCTCGCCTGAGTGGAGCCGAGGGGCGAAATTCCTCCCTTTCCTGCTGCCCGTGCTGTGGGATCATCCCAGGACATGAGGAAGTTCTGGGTGCTGGTGTTGGATCATGGCCAATTCTTTGCCCACCAGAAGCCTCAAGTTCTTCACAGGCAGGAGGAGGCAGAATGCCCAGCTTTGGAGTGGTTTTAGGGTTTTTTAATTGTCTTTTTTTCAGCTGATTTGCATCAGTGGCCTCCCCAGAGGGGTCACAGCTTCCCTTCCCTTCCCTTTTCCCACAGCTGGTGGAGGTCAATGGTTCCCCGTGCCTGAAGCTGACGGAGGATGAGGAGAAGATGACGATCCCAGGGTTGAAGACGATGTATCGGCTCTATGACGCTGCTGGTGAGTCTGGAGACCCTTCCCAGAGTCCTGGGGGAATCTCCTGCTCCGTAACTCTCTCCCTGCTGTCCTCCTGGCAGGTCACCCCTTCATGGACCTCATGGCCCTGGAAGAGGAGCCATCGCCCAGTGCGGGGCAGGAGCTGGGGATCCGTCTCCTGGGGCAGCTTGGGGAAACCACCAAGGTCATTCCCACCACCGTGGAGCCCCTCCTTCGCACCTACTTCAGGGATGGCCAGGTCAGGGGTGGTCCCATGTCCTGGGAGGTCTCCTCTTCCACGCTGGGGGATGGATCAAGGGCGGTGGTGGCTTCTGAGATGTGCCAACAACTCTAGTGCCAACCTGGATGTGGTGGCTCATTGGGATTGGTGCTGGCTGCTGGCTTCCTACGTGGATCTTCCCACATGGATCTCCATCCCTGCAGGTGTGTGAGCCCCTGCCCAGCCTGCCCGAGGTGAGGACCCATGCCCAGGTGTCCCTCAACCTGCTCAGCCCCGCTCACCGCCGGCTCCACGAGCCGCAGTCCTACCCGGTACGTCCAGCACTTCCCACATCCTGCTGGCACACATCTGGGAATGCCACTGGATTTGGTGGCCTGAGCAAAGCCACCACGGAGCTGCTCCCTGACTGCTGCTGTTCCCCTTCCCAGGTGGCTGTGACGGAACGGCTGCACCGGCTCTTCCTGGAGCTGCGTCAGGGCAGCCACTGAGGGGGTCCCTGCTCATCCCCAGCTCCTGCTCTGCGCTTTTTTGGGAAGCCCAGGTGCCTCGTTAGAAATTAACAGCTAATTTAGACCTTTCTGCTGCCTGGTGCTAACCTGAGGAACCTGCAGGAACTGCGAGAGTGCCCTGGGGTCCCAGTAGGGAAGCTGAGAACACAGGGATGGGGAAGGCACAGCTGTCCCTGCATCCCCTGGAAATGACAGTCCTGTGCCCAGCTTGGTGGCCCTGCCAGCCTTGTGCCTTATCTTGGTGGCCCTGCCACTCCTGTGCCTTCCTTGGTGGCCCTGCCAGCCCTGTGCCCTCTGTGGTGCCTCTCCATCCTGAAGCTCCTTGGTGGCACTAGGACAAAGACTGGGCGTGACACAAAAGGGTGACACGGGATGCCCACGGGATACCCAGGGCAGACACTCTTCGGCAATTCTAAGCTTCATCTCTGTGGCAACATTCCAGCTCTTTCCATTCTGGCCGAATTCCCTGGGATGTGGAGGCCAGCTCCAGGTTGATCCCGGCTCCAGGTTGATCCCAGCTCCAGGTTGATCCCAGCTCCAGGTTGATCCCAGCTCCAGGCTGCCACCTGCACTCTCTAACCCCTGTTCCCACAGGAAATGTGGCTCTAACCCACACTGAGCTTCAGACTAAGCAAAAAATTTAAAATAAAGGCCTTTTCTCACCATGGCTCTGACCCTAATTCCAGTGAAAAACCCTTTGGAGCTCCATTGGGGATGGGAAGGTGAGAGGGAAATCCCCAGGGATCAAACCTGTAGCTTTTCTGTCCGCCCTCCTCTCCATGGTTTGGATCTTGGCAGAAATTACAGAGAAGAAAACAATTAAGAGCTTAATGAAGCATGGCTTGATGATCCCGGATTTCTGGGAATTCCAACAGCATTGTATCCCATTTTAAGAAAGGAAAAAAACTCCAGGAAATACAGGATCAGTTTGTTATAAATTAGATTCTTTTTTAAGCAAAGCACCAAAGATAAGGAGTCCATTGTACCTGAGTAGAGATTTTCCTGAGTTTTTGGGAGAGGAGGAATTAAGGAGAGTGACCTGTGCCAGCATTTGTCATCCTCATGGATAAGATGCAATTCCTGATGTTAAGGAACCATTTTGGTGGGCAGAGAAGCTCCTGGGTGTCTTCGCATTTTCTCCTCCGCTGTTTATGGATACTGAGGAGATTTCCTGAGCCTTTTCTTCTCCAGGCTGGGCAATTCCAGCTCCCTCAGCCTCTCCTCGTAGGAGATGCTCCAGTCCCTTCATCATCTCTGTGGTTCTTCCTTGGATTTTGACTCTCTTGTACTGGGGAGCTCCAAACTGGACCCAGTATTCCAGGTGTGACATATCAGAGTTGAGCAGTGAGAAAGAATCCGTCCAGGACCTGCTGGCAACACCTGGAATGCCAGAAAGATCCCAAACCAAACATCCCAAGCCACCATGACCAATGGAAAGCTCCAGGCTTTGCTAAAATTACTCCACTCTGCATTAAGGACAGGGAAAAAGAGCAGGAATGGAGTTAAACCTGCACATCTGGAACTCCTGGATGCTTTCCTTGAGTTTTTTTGTGGAATTTGGGCATCCCAGTGACTTCAGTACAACTTCCCACTTTACAGCAGAGAGCCCCCAAGTTTACAAATTTATTTAACTTAAGGAAAACAAGTTCCACCCAAACCCTAAACCTTCCTGCAGAAAATCCCAGAGTGCTCATTTTTTTTCCATTTTTGCCCTTGGAATTCTGGTATTTGACTCCAGAACTTGGAAGTGGGTGCAAAGATGGGACAGAAAGTGCTAAAAGTGAGGTTGGAACACTGAATCCTGTGCAGATTTTGCCAAAAAAGAGGAAGCAGCAGGAGCCCAGATGTTGCTCATGTTGCTCAATTCCCATCCTCCTTCCAGTTTTGTTCCTGAAAAAATATCTATTTTTAAAGGATAGCTTCAGCTCAGGATATCCATGATTGGATATAAGGCATGGTGGGTAAAAGTGCCAGTAAGTGCTGGAAAAGGAAAGTGCAGGGAATTGAGGGACACAGGTGAGGAAAATCGATTCTGACCTCATTTTCCTTGCTCCACAAATCCAGGTGAGGATGTTTTAGAAAAGGTTGTGGTTTCCTGGTAAACCTGTGGGTAATTCCTTGGGTTTTGATTCCTGCTGCTCCCCAGCTTTGGAGGGAAGGGATGGCAGGGAAACAAGGATGTGGGGACGCTCCAGCAGCAGAGTACCCGGAGAGGGAGAATTGTGGAATGTGGTGAATGGGAATGAATTTGAGCACCAGTAAGTCCCAGTCCAGCTGTGCCCAAGGACCAACTACCACTGGATAAAGCCAGGATTTAACAAACCCAGCCTGACTTGGATAATTCCAACAAGAGAAGTGAGAAGAGGCAGCTCAGAGCATCCAGTCTCGGCTGCTTCCACCTTCTGGGATGATCCAAGCTCCCATTCCTGACGTTGCTCTGTGACTTTGGCCCAGGGTGGTGTCACTTGTAAAGTGCCATTTTCCTGCTCTGGTACAGGTACATGTAGGCATCACAAAAGAGGCGTTTGACCACCCCATCCATGTCCCGAGGCTGCTCCAGGGCCAGCACAGCCAGGGGCAAGTCCAGGTATTTGGCAACTTCCGGGCACAGCGTCACCGTGGGAATGTTGAAGCCGTTTTCGCTACCTAAGGTGGAAAAGGAGGAGCAAAATCCCAAACCAGATCCCAAAGGGATGAGTTCCTACAGCTCTAGCAGATCCCAGCACACTCAAGAGTCATGCAGAGCCTTAGCTGGGAGAGGTAGAGGCCAAAAGCACTGGAAGAGGCTGGATGAGGGGAGACCATTCAACGTAAAGGGGCTCCAGGAGAGCTGGAGAAGGATTTTGGAAAAGATATTGAGCTTCCCATTGCCAGAGGATGGGGATAGCTGGGATATTGGGAAGGAATTCTTCCTTGTGAGGGTGGTAAGGAGCTGGAACAGAATTGCCAGAAGAGCTGTGGCTGCCCCATCCCTGGAAGTGTCCAAGGCCAGCTTGGATGGGGCTTGAAGCAACCTGGGATAATGGAAGGTGTCCATGGCAGGGGCTGGAACTGGATGAGTTTTAAGGTCTCTTCCAACCCAAACCATTCCATGATTCTGTGATAAAAGCACAGTGGGGAAGGACAGGAGAGCAATCTCTGCCCTCAAGCTGAGTCAGCTGGGGTAGGATCCCAAATCCCTTGTTTGACCACAACCAGAAGCTGGAAGCACCTGGAAAAACTCCCACCTGCTTGGCCCCTCTGGAATCTAATTAATGGAAAGCCAGATCCAGAGAAAGCTTAAGCAGGGGAACTTGACAGGAAAAGATGGACTGAGCAGCCCCTGGCAGCTTCCCACATCCCATTCCCACATCCCATTCCCGCTCCCTCACCGTGCCGGTCGGCCATGCTGTCGAAGAACATCCAGTGCTGGTTCCCGGGGCCGTATTTCACGAAGGACACGTAGTGACTGGTCTCGATGCAGAGCACTGCAAACAGCTCCAGCTTCTCCCGTGGGACCTGCTGGCAGCCCCGGGCGCTCCAGCTCTGGAATTCCTCTGGAATGTGCAGCCTCCTGGGCTTGTGCGCTTTGCGGCAGCGATGGGAGTGAACCTGAGGAGAGGGGACAGGGTGGCATTGGCAGAACTGGCCCTGGCTTGCCAGGAAGAGGGGACAGAGATTCCCGGTTTATTCCCTGCTGATTTGATTCCTGTGCTCCCTGCTTGCCTGGGAGTTGTGGGAACAGCCTGGCAGCAGGAGGCTGAAATGGGAGCGTGTCACTCTCCAAGAGGCAGGAACTGTGGGAATGCTCATGGAGAGGCAGCAGGGAGTGATAAGCACTCAGCTCCTGCAGGATTACACCTTATTTATGGAACAGGTTGTCCAGGGAAGCTGTGACTGTCCTATCCCTGGAATTGTCCAAGGCCAGGTAGGACAGATCCTGGAGCAACCTGGGATAGTGAGCAGCATCCAGGGGGTGGAACTGGAATGAGCTTCAAGGTCCTGTTCCATCCAAGTTTTCCTATGATTCCATTATTATTTAGGCTCTGTGTAAGCAGAGGGTTCACAACCTCTGGCTCCTGGTGGGAATGACCCTCAGGAAAGGGCTGCTCCATGCCCAAGCTGAACAGCTGCAGGGACAGCCAGGGAAATGTGAGGATTTTGGGAGGGTTCATCCCGCTGACAGCTTCCAAGGTGGATTTTGGGAATAGCCATGGAATACCTGTTTGGAGCAGGAGCTGCAGAACTGCTTCAGGCCCCTGGCTGCGAACACTTTGTCCTTGAAACACTCCGAGCATTCCAGAGTGGCAACATCTCCACACAGGCAGCATTCCCTGGGACCTGCCAGGGAAATGGAGCTCAGAGGGAGTGTCTCCTCCAGATCCCACCAAAAATCCAGCTTGTCCTGCCAAAACTGGGACTCGAGGAAGAAGAATCCCAGCTCAGAGAGCCCAGAGCTGGTTGCTCACAGCCCACTGTCCATCACTCACTGTCCAGCAGCAGATCTGTTATATCCAACTCCAAGGAAGGGATGATTTTGCTGAACATTTTATATTCCTTCCCAAAACGTGGCATTTGGATAATGAAGCAAGATGGGATCTGGGGAAAAAAAAAAAAAAAGGGAGTCACCCTGCCACAGAAGCCAAATCCCAGAGATTTTTCTCTAAATTTGCTGTCATTATTCACAGAACAAAAAGGAAACAGGGAAAGCAGAGGAATTTTCCTAAGTCGTGCTTGGATTCAGAGTTGGATATAAAACATCCAAGGCCTCACAGGTATTTTGAGAAGCAAGAAAAGCAGGAAAGCAGAAGGAAACTGGACTCACCTCCACCAGCTTCAGATCTGAGGACAGGAATGAGCGTTCCACCAACTGCTGCACATCAGGAACTACCAAATCTTCCTGTTTATCCATAAATATCTGGTAGCAGTAGCATTCCTGCTCCTTCTGGCCTCCTGACCTGCAAGGAGAGCTCATGGGACTGGGGATGTGGTAGCACAAAAATTGGAGTTTTCCAAGGTTTGTCCTGGGAGAGCTCCTGGGCTCAAGGCACCGAGGGTGGTTTGGTGCAACACAAAGCAGTATTTCCACCCAAAAATACCAAATTATGCCAGGGGAGCAGAAGGTAAGTAGGAATTTTGGCCTCATAATCCCTTTGGAGCAGCACATCCTATAAGCAAAATTCCATTTCCCCTCAATATAAATCTAAAATATAATTTAGTATTTAAATTGTCAAACGGATGCTTCGATGAAGGACAAAAAAGCCAAACTCAAGGTGAGCTGTGTGCAGATCTCCCACAATCCCTAAAGAAAGCAGGGAAAGGATTTCCTTGGGATGACCCTGTGCAGGGGAGCTGCAGCACAGAGTCCTCTTTGTGCTCGGCCTTTCCCAGCACTCCACGATCCACGGCTCGAGCGACGGCTCCACAAAGGAGCACAGAAATCCAACAATTCCCTTTCTGTGCTCACAAACAGCACAGTTATTTTTGGCTTCCTCCAGCCTCTCATCCTCTTTGTAGAGTCCCCAAAAAACTGGGACTGCATCCATGGGCTGCCTGTTTTGAGAGGCTGCGGGAGCTGAGCCAGCCTGGCAGCCTGGACACATCCCAAATTCATCCAAAGGCTGTCGGATACTGCTGGATCTGCACTAAAGTCGGACATCACCTTTCTCAAACCCCCTTCTGGCTCTCCCTGAGGATGGCACAAGGTTTTTATCCTGATTTTCTGAAGGCAGCACCCTCCAGGGAAAGCTGAGAAGTGTCTTTGCCCGGATGGGAAGATCACAACAAGCAGGATCAGAGTCTGTTCCTAAGGGAAAGCGGAAAGAGCTGCGCAAAACTCAGAGCTGTGATTCCAAAAAACTTTGGTGGAAAGGGACAACTGACACCCCCCCCACCCCGGGATTCTGTGGTGGAAAATTAATGAGCCTGGCCTTGGGAATTGTATCCCTCAGCTGTGGAAACTTACTGGAGTTTCAATAGTGGCTCAATTCCCAGGATCTGCTGCATTATGAGATTGAGGAATTCCTCAGGATCTGGAAAGTGAGAGGAAAGGAGGGATCAGACCACACCAGGAACTGCTGTGTCCCACTGCATCCAAGAGCTGCCAGATAAACATGAGCCAGCATTCCAGGGACCTGGAACTTCATTTTCAGCTTAGGGGACAAGTGGGGGTAAAGGCTGAGAGCACTTGGTTAAGGCACAAATCCCAAAGGGAACATGGAAAATGCCAAGCAGCCTTCAGAGACTGCACTTCCATGGCATTCCAGGATGGAATTTGGGTGGGAAAAGATCTTCAAGATCATGGAATTACAGCTGTTGCCATGAGCAGGGACACCTTCCACCTATCCCAGGTTGCTCCAAGCCTCATCCAACATGGACTTGGGCAATTCCAGGGATGGAGCAGCCACAGCTTCTCTGGGAATTCCATTCCAGCCCCTCACCACCCTCACAAGGAAGAATTCCTTCCCAGTATCCCACCTGCCCCTGCCCTCTGGCAGTGGGAAGCCATTCCCCGTGTTCTGTCCCTCCATCCCTTGTCCCAAGTCCCTCTCCAGCTCTCCTGGAGTCCCTTTAGGCACTGGAAGGGCCTCTGAGGGTACAGTGAGATTTAAAAGCTAGAAGAATTTTACAAGTGAATTTTTACATCAGTTAACATCAGCACCTAATTAAAGCACATTCCTGGGAGAAGCACCCAGGGAAGTTGCCAGCTGGTGCCTGGATGAGACAAAACACAGGGAAGCAGCTGGGGAAAGGCCCCAGGGAGCTCCTTACCTTTCTCAGCGTTGGTAAAACTGGAGCACTGGCCCTTGTCCGTGAGCTGCTCTCGGAGGTGCATCACGCTGCTGGCCCTGACAAAACCAGTCCTGGGAACAACAACCAGCTGCATGTGAGGAAAATCATGGAAATGCTGGGCTTGGAAGGGATCTTAAACTTCATCCTGTTCAATCCCCTGCCATGGGCAGCGATGCCACCAATGAGACAAGGCTGCTCCAAGCCCAGCCCAACCTGGCCTGGGACGCTTCCAGGGATGGGGCCTGGATTCCAGGATGAAGCCTCAGCTTCTCTGGGAATTCCATTCCACCCTGTCACCACCCTCACACAGAAAATTCCTTCCCTGTATCCCATCTCAATCCATGCTCTGTCAGTTTAAAACCATTCCTCCTTGTCCTGAACACCTTTGGATGTGGCTGCCAGGTTTCCCTCAGGGCCAGGCACCACCTTTAGGGCAGCAGGGAAGGAATGAAGGTAAATGGGACAACTTCCAGCATTCCCTACACTCACCTTCGGAGGGGATTGACAATCTCATCCCGCAGAATTCCCTGGACATTCCTGTCACACAGTGGGAAAGGCATGAAGAGCATGGAGTCCAGCACAGAGGTACAGGAGAAGAGGCTGTGGGAAGAGTGGGATGGGTTTGAGTTTGAGGGCTTGGAAGCAACAGCTGGAACCAAAATGTGATGGCTGGTGACAGTCAATGGCTTTGATGCCCAATAATCCATGCATGGAATTACAGGGAGGTGAGGGAAGCACATCTGCACAGTGAGGCACATCTGGAACAATGAACACTGGGAGAAAGCAAGGGAACAGCTCAGGGAGAAGGAAATTCCTACTTTGCAGCCAAAACTGCTCAGGGAAGGGCACCACTGAGTCTTTTCCTCTCCAAGCAGGGAAGCTGGGACCTCCTGGGTGGGTTCTTTGGAATGATTCCAGTCAGAACTTCCAGAGACAGTCAGCACAGTCCAAATCTGGAAAAGTGCAAGCTATCAGCACCCTGAATGACAGACACAGGGGTACAGGGAGTCTTCAGGGCTGAAAAACCTGCTGGATTTGGGAAGGAGATCAAAAAGCAGCCTGGAGGTTACATCTCCACACAGTTACATCCTGCTCTCCACCAGGTAAACTTCCAGCCAACTCAGAAATCCGGGGATATGCTGCAGTTTGGAGCTTTGCTCAGTTAAAAAGCCATTCGCTTAAGGAGCCTGCACCACCCAAGCAGGTCTTTACCTGAAGAGAGCTGCATCCATGTAGCAGGAATTACAATGGCCTTGGATGCCCTTCATCCGTCCTTGGAGAACACGGACTGCTGCCTCATTCCTGAGGGGAGGAAAACTCTCAGGACCCTCTGGAAGAGCTTCTTGTCCTCCTACAAGAAAAGGAATTGCCTTCACCTTCTCATCTGGGTCAACTCTGCCCTTCCTTGATGCCTCAAAAGTCTGAGGTGAGTCTACAACTCTGAGACCTAAGGTGGCTTCTCAATCCAGCTTTTCATACATCACAGTCTTTCAGACTTGTGGGATATTCCCTGAGGAATCATTTAGGTTGGAAAAGACATCTAAGATGGAGTCCCGCTGTTAATCCAGCCAAAGATGTGATGTGAGATAAACACCAAAAAACAACACTCGAAGAAAGGGAAGAAATGCTGCCCACGGAGTTTTCCCACATCCTTCTCCCATCACATTTTCCTGCTCCCCAGAGGACTCACTGTAATCCCTGAGAGAGAGGTCGGAGTTGGGAAAGCTCTGGAAGCGCACATCAGGCTGGCAGGAATTCAGCCTCACAAAGAGGCCGCGTTTTGGGGCGCAGTGGAAGTAGGACTTGCCCAGCCACTCCCCAGCTGTGACCCCCTTGTCTTCATCCTGGAAAAACAGCACCAGAGATGAGCCTGAGAGCGGGATTTATGGAATTATGGTTGGAAAAGAGATCTGAGAGCGAGTCTGGCTACGCAACGCTGCTGAGGACACTACTAAAGTGCGTCCCCAAGTGCCACATCCACAGGGATGGGGATCTCACCCCTGCCCTGGGCAGCTGTGCTAGGGCTAGACAACCCCATCCATAAAGGAATTTTCCCAATATCCAACCTAAACGCCCACTGGAGCAGTTGGAGGTTGTTTCCTCTTGTTCTGTCTCTCATTCCCAGAGAGCAGAGTCCAGCTCCCACCTGGCCCCACCCTCCCATTGGGGAACTGTAGGGATCCAGAATGTTCTCCCTGAGCCTCCTTTTCTCCAGGATGAGCCCTCCCAGCTGCTCCTGGTGCTCCAGAGCCTTCCCAGCTCCATTCCAGCCCCTCAATATCCTGCACCTGGGGATCCCAAAATTCCACCCTCCATATTCAGCCACTGCTACCAGCACTCCCAGGTTCTTTCCCAGCTTTCCAGCCTCACCAGTTCAACTCCAGCCATTTTGTCCTTGATTTGGGGCAGGTAGCCCAACCAGCGGATGATTCCTGAAACTTGATTCCCTTTGTCCAAGGTAATCTGGACCATGGAATTCACTTCCAGGGGGGAATTTCCACCTTCCCCCTCCTTGCTGCTCTCACTTATCTCTCGTTTCATTTGGTTTGGTTTTCCAAAGCCCACGTCAGAGTCAAACGTTGGGAAAAAACCTGATGGGCAACACAAAACATCAGGAGAGGTGGGAGTTAGATCCTCTGGATCTAATTCCAGGTCTATTTTGGGAATTCCAGGCTACACACACAAGCAGGAAGCTGAGCACCAGGGACACAAGGTATAATTCCCAGTGTGTCCAAGCTGGTCTGACAGGATGAGAGGGAATGATCCTGCTCCTTGTTTCCCTGCTCAAAGCTTCACATTCCAACCTCTTGCTGGCCCTGGAGCTAATCCAGCCCTTCCCAGACTACTGGAATGGCAACAGGGGGGTTATTTCCTAATTTTTCTACTAATTCCTTCTCTTGGCCAACAATTCCCAACATTGCTGCTGACACCTGAGCCTTTCCCACCCAGGAATGGAGCTCCTGCTCCATCTTTTATAGCTGAATTAAAGATTTTTTCAACCAGTGGTGCCCCTTCTCTGAGGAAATTCTCTGCTACCATCAGACTCTCTTCCCTGATAAATGGGATTCAGCTTTAGCTTTGCATGGAACTTGAAACTTTTCCATAAATCCCAGTCCATTACAACAACCTGTAGCTTTTATTGGAATTTCAGCTCCTCAGTACCCTGCAGAGAAGGAACGAATTCCAAATTCCCCCAGAATGGGATCGGGAGAGAGACATCCAAAGATCACCTACTTTGCAAGCTCTCCTTCACAACAGAATCCATGGGGATTTCCCTGAAAATGTCAGTTGTTCCTTCTTCCTCCTGAAAGGAGTGAAAAATCCATCAGCTAAACACTGGAATATGAAGGATTTTTTTAAACAAACCTGTAAAGTTTGCACAGAACCTCAAATCCCTTTTGGATATTCCTTCTACTTCTCTTTCACATCCAACCATAATGTGATTTTTTTTTCTTTTAAATCCCTAAAAATCTCATGGAAAAGCTGCTCTTACCGGGCAAACCTTCACGAACCACTGGCTCCCTTCCCTGTAAACTGCCATGGCAATTCCTTTGGTGGGGGTCTCATCCACGTAGAAGCTGACAGCATCTCCCACTTTCACGGGAACCACCTCCTCCGTGTCCTGCTTTCCTGGCTTCTGCTTCCCATAATCATTCCCTGATGTGGGAATAAACTGGATTTTGCTGAAGGGCAGGAAGACCCCGCAGTTCCTTTTGCACTTGAAGTACTCTATGCCGTGATAGGATCCATCGCTTCTCCCTCTGTTTTCCCCCTCTCCCTGAAAACACACCAGGAAAGGATGTCACACACAGAAATCTTATGGAAAAAATGAGGAATTCGCTGCTTTGGACCCCCCTTACCTGCAATTCCACCCCGAAAAACACCGGAGACAGCACAGCCAAGCTGGGCTTGTAGATGCTCCCGATGTAGCGCACGACTCCCGGGAAAAATTCCCGCTCCACCTCCACCACCACGTTTTGACCTGGCACGGCTTGGAGAGCTCCTTCCAGGCTCAGCCTCTCCAGGAAAAAATCCAAGCGCTCGCTGTGGCTCCCGATGGCCAGGAGGAATCCGGCAGCTTCCTGGCGCACGGGCTGCAGGATTTCCAGGTTGATGGTGACCGTGGAGCTGTTATCCAGCATGATGACCTTCAGGAAGCAAGCCGGGGGCCCATCCTCAGAAAAATTCCGCAGGTAGCTCCTCTCGCTGCAGAAGCACAAGTTGCCAGCTTGGAAGTATTTGCTTCCATAGGCACAGTCCTCCGTCAGGATGTAGAAGCAATTCCCGTCTGCTGCCGGAGGTGGGAGGTTGGACATGGCAGATTCCCCTGGGTTGGGAGAGTTATGGCAATGGAGATTTGAGAGTGTTGGCGCAGAATTCCCGAAGTATCCAGGGCTGGAAGAGGTTTTGGATCAAACCCTGTGGTCAGAGCCTTGCCTGGCTGAGTTTGAACATCTCCCAGAGCTTCCCTGCTCCCTTTATTTCAGGTGTCTAATCACCCTCGTGGTGATTCAAAATTGCATCTAACCTGGTTTTCCACATTCCTGCTCATCCCTGCTCCTTCACTGTGTTTCCATGGGAAAAGTCCAGCTCTGCCTTCTTCACTAAACCCTCCCAGGATGAGGTTGCACCAAAAGAAACATGGAATGGTTTGGGTTGGGAGGAACCTTTAAAAATCATCTCATTCCACAGGCAGGGACACCTTTCCCTATCCCAGGTTGCTCCAAGCTCCATCCAACCACACCTGGAATAATTCCAGGGATGGAGAGGCTGCTCCAGCTTGTCCAACCTGTTCTAACACAGTCCAGCCTCATTAAATTCCAGGTTTTCTCTCATTACTCACGGGAGCGAGGCAAAGGATCAATCCTGCCTCTTAAAATCCTTGGGAAAGGGATTCCTGCTCTGGCACTGCAGCTCCTCAGTGTTGCTACAGCTCATGAATATTCAAAACATATGCAAATCACCCCCTGAGGTACTAAAGATCTCCAGCTTTCCTAGCAAATATTTAGTTATTTATTATATAATTTATATTAAAAGAAATCCAAGTATTTGGATGTAGAAATATAATTTCCTGCTTATCTTTTTAGTTAGATTCTGAAAATTCTTGTAGTTTAATTCAACTGGTAGAACTCCAGTTAAATTCCAGTAGTAGTTAAAATCCAGCCATTAAATTCCACTTTTTACCCCTTCCCATCTCTTCTTTGATGATTCCACAGGAAACCAGGATCCAACATTTTTGTTTCAACATAAAGAAAGGCTGAATAAAATGAAAATATCTTTAAAATAAACCCTTTTCCTCACTAAAAGCCCAAAATAAATTGGTTTTTTTTTCTGATGAAATTTCCAAGAATAAACTATTTAATTAATCAAAACCCTAAGAATAAACTGTTTTTCTCATAAAAATAACCAAGAATAATTTTTCCCCATCAAACCTATTTTCCTCATGAAAGCTCTAGAATAAACCACTTCTCTCATCAAAACCACAGAAATAAACCATTTTCCTCATAAAAAGCAAAGAAACCCCACTTTTTATCACACACCCTGCAAGAATAAACAATTTTCCTGATCAAAAAGCAAGAATAAACTATTTTATTCATCAAACCCCAATAATAAACCATTTTCCTCATCAAAATCCTCCAAGAATAAGTAATTTTCCTCATCAAAAACCCACAAATAAACCATTTTCTTCCTCAAAAGCCAAAAATAAACTTTTTTTTCCTCATGAGAAACGCAAAAAGAAACTATTTCCTTCATCAAAAACTACAAATAAATCATGTTCCTCATTTTCAAAAAAAACCAAAAGTAATTCCTTTTCCTCATCAAAACCCCGGAACAGACCCTTTTTCTCACCATAAACCCCAGAGAATAAACAATTTTATTCGCCAAACCCTAAGAATAATTTTTTTCTCACGAAAACAAACAAGAATAAACTAATTTTCTCACCAAAACTCCAAAATAAACCACTCTCCTCACAGAAACACAACAATAAACCCTTGCCCTCATCAAAACCAAAATGTAACTCGGCTATTTAAGGCAGAATATTCCCGATTTCCTCCGATATCTGGGAATAAATCCCTGTTCCCAGGGCTCTGAGCGGGGTTTGGGCTCGACCCCTCCCCCCTCCCCTCACCGTCTCCGCCGCCGCTCCGGCCCCGGCACTTCCGCGTCCGGGAGCGCACGCGACCCGCCAGCCAATAGGGAGCGGCGGTGGGAGGAGGGCACCCAATGATAGTGAGGGGGCGGGGCCATAATGAGGGGAGGGGCGTGGCTCAATAGCAGGCCACGCCCCCTATCGGCCGGCCTTGGGGGAAGGCGGGAATTGCGTGAGGGAAGGCGGGCGGGGGTGTTCCCATAGACCCAAATCCCTGTGGATTCGCGTGTGTTTCCATGATCCCAAAGCCCTACGGATACTGGAGTGTGTGTTCCCATGGACCCAAATCCCTATAGACTCGTGTGTATCCAAATGGTCTCCAATTGGATTGGATTCACGTGTGTTTCCACGGACCCATGTCCCTGTGTCCTTACAGATCCATGTTCCCATGGACCCAAATAACTCTAGACTCTTGTGTATCCAAATGCTCCCAAATTCGAATGGATTCACATGTGTTTCCACAGACTCATGTCTCCATGGATTTGTGTGTGTCCTAAAGGACCTAAATCCCAACGGATTCACATGTGTTTTCATGGACCCATGTCCCTGTGTCCTTACAGATCCATGTGTGTATTTCCATGGACCCAAATCCCTATGGATCTGTCTGTGTGTGTCCCCCCACGTCTCTATGGATCCATGTGTGCTTATGGATCCAAGTGTGTGTCCCATGGACCCATGTCCCTATGGACCTCTGTGTGTCCCTGTGTCACTGTGCCATGTGTCCCCATGGCTCTGTGGTCCTGCAACCCCACAGCTGTGTGTCCCCATGCCTGGTGTCCCCATGGCCTCATGTCCCCAGAGCCCTTTGTCCCCACACCCCTGTGTCCTATGTCCCTTTCCTGAGTGGCCCTGCCTACCACAACACCCCCCCAAGTGTCCCCACTGCTGCTGGGACAAGGGTGACACACTGGGTCTGGGACTACCAAGCCACCTCCTGGGGGACATCACCCACCCTGGGGACATTGAGGTGGCAGCAGAGCTGGGAGGGGACACTAGGCCACAGCAGCAGGGTATAAATATTGGCTAAATAGATTTATTTTCATACAAAGAATACACAGGTCCCCCCTGCCGGGACACCCCGACCTCAGGGGACACCCCAAGATGTCCCCAGCCACCGCCAGGCTGGCCACCACCTCAGTTGGCTTTACTGGCAGGATCTGTCCCCATTCCCAGAGTTAGATGACAACTCTGGCTCATCTTGCGGACATCCCTGTCCTCTCTGGGGCCACCGTGATGCCTGTATTTACCAGATACCTACTCGGGGCACCCTGTCACAGGCCACTTTGCCTTGTGGGACACCCCCAGACTTGGTCCCCTCCACCCTTGGTCCCATGCTGAGACATGTCTGGACATTTTGGGGTCCCCTTTGTGCCCTAATACTGTGGCTGGTACAGACATCCCCTCCCCCTGCGCCATATGTACACGCTGGATAAAAGAAGAAAATACAGATATTTATAGTGGGGGAGCAAAATACCCCCCAAACCCCCCTAAAAGTGTCCCCTGTGCCCCCATCCTGGTGCCTCACTGCCAGCCAGTCCTGACACCTGTACCCAGGATGGAGGTGGCCGGTCCTGTCCCATCCTGGGCTGACTGGGCTTCTGTGCCTCAGTTTCCCCATTGGTCACAGGGCTGCCATGTGATGGTGGGACATCGAGAATGTTTGGTGAGGAAGAGCCACTGTGGCCACCTTGTGGGGACAAGGACTTGGCCACGAGCCCCAGGGAACACGGGATGAAGCTGGAGGCACCTGGGATTGAAGTCAGAGAGTCCCACCTCCTGCCTCACCCCCATCACAGGCACAGCTACCCAAGGTCCTCTTTCATCTCCGAATTTGTCACGCTGCTGTCACCCAGCCCCGGGCATGGTGGGAGGTCTGGATGTGGCCACCCCACCTCCCTTTGTGGCAGGAGAGGAGGTGGCTGGGGGAGCTCCTCAGCTCAAGTCCCTCCAGCTCAGCTGCGCTTGGTGACCATCTGCCGGTCCCTCTTCTTCTTCTCCATCAACCTGGTGGGGAGCAGCAACCTTAGGGACCCTCCCCCAGGAGGGGCCTCCCAAAGCCACAGGGAAGGGACAACTCACTTGCGGTTGCGGACTTCAGTGAGCTCCATGAGGCGCTCCTGGGCTGCCCGGAGCTCATCCAGGCGCTGCTGGTAGCGGGAATCGCAGCCGTTGGTGCGCTCGTAGCTGGAGACCTGGCTGGAGAGCTCGCTAGCACGGTCCCGGAGCTGCTGGATGGATGAGTAGAGATTCTCCTCATCTTCCTCCTGCTCCAAAACAAGTGTGTGAGGCTGGTGGGATGGGCAGAACACCCCAGAGTTGGTTCCCCTTGTTCCAGGTTTCCCAAGCCACCTGGGCCACCTGCCTTGGCATTGATGATTTCGATGTGGATGAGGAGGGAGGCGAGCTCCAGGTCCTCGGTGTAGCTGTTCTTCAATGGCACCGACCGGTAGCCTGGACACAACATCACAACACAAGCTCAGCAACACAGCAGGGTCTGAGCCCTTCACCATGGCCAGGACCCCAGGAAGATGATGATGACTGCAGGGGGTTTGCAGTAGAAGACCTTTAGAGGTCCTTTCCAACCCAAACCTTTCTATGACTCCACAACCTTTGATGGAGATGATGAAGATGGTGACTTGAAGGGGATTTGGACTGGGTGACCTTAAAAAGCTCTTTCCTACCCAAATACTTACTTCTATGATTCCATGACTCAGTGGTGGAGATCATGATGATGACAATTGCAGGAGGGTTGCACTGGAAGACCTTTAAAGGTCTCTTCCAACCCAAACCCTTTTATGACTCCATGACTAAATCATGGAGATGATGATGATGATGATAATGATAGAGATAACTATGATTGCACAGGGGTTGGACAAGATGACCTTTAAAGGTCCCTCCCAACCCAGACTTTTTTGTAATTCCATGACTATGATGGAGATGGTGATGATGATGGAAAGACCATACCTGTTTTGAGGCCCTTGACGGGGAAGGTGGCTTGTGCCAAGAAGTTTGGGTCACTGAACATGTCCTCCTCATACACCACGAAGCGGAGGAAGGCAAACTCGGGGTTGTTGATGTCAAAGACGAACTGCTTGAAGAGCCAGACGGGGTTGAAGCCGTTGTCGGCTGTGGGAGAGAGCACAAAACCCAGCCCCATCACCCACATGCCCTCTCAAGAGAACTACAGAGGGCAGAGTCAAGGCTGTCCCTAAGGGTGGGGACTTCACGTGTGGTCCCTTACCTACAACATCTGTCTTGTTCTTGCTGTTGTCATACTCAGAGCCGCAAACCTCCACCTCCACGAACGGGCACACAATGCTCCTCCCATTCTTAGGCAGGTGCCGGGCACCAAGGATCTGTGGGAGAAAGGCGACGAAGAGGAGGGTGAGGTCTGGTCACACCGGATGAAGAAGAACCCCCAAGAATATCCCAAGAATAACAAGCTCCATGGAGCAAATATGTAGCTGGAACAAATAAGAACCACCCCTGGCTGACCAAAAAAATAAGGAAGGAGTTCCCATCTTGATGGTGACCACCTCAAGGTGGTCTTGCTGTCCTTGCACACTTGCCTGCAGTTGGACTGTGATGGGCTCCACAATCTTCAGGCTGTTCTTGTCAAAGGGGTCGAAGGTGTCGTCCCTCATGATGTCTGGCTGCAGGACGTAGCCGCTGCGGCCACCGAGCATGAAGAGTGCCTGGTTCAGCTGCATCGGTTTGTCTGTGGCCGTGGGGACACAGTAGATCTGAGTGTGAGGCTCAGGGACCTCCCCGAGGTCCTTCAGCAGAAGGTCCTACCCTGCAAACCCAACTAAGAGCCCCCAGCTGTGGTCGGAGGAGGAATGAAGCCAAATTTTGCATGAATCACCCAAGGATTGCCTGGAGATATCCCCATCAGGATGAGGATGAAGACTGGAGAGCATCCAAACCAGCCATGTCCCCAGCTGGATAAGGACAAAGTTTGGAGAGATCTTTCAAACCACCCCCTGCATATCCATCAGGATGAGACAAAGGTTGGAGAGCATCCAAACCACCTCCTCTATCCTTATCAGCATGAGGACAAAGCTTGGAGAGATCATCCAAACTACCTCCTGTGACGAGGACAAGGAGAAGGTTGAAGAGCATCCAAACCACTTGTGTCCCCATGAGGATGGAGACAGAAGTTGGAGAGATCACCCAAACCACCTTCAACAAGATGACCCAGGGCAGAAGTGCTGGGAATGGGAATTTTGAGACAACCTTCAGGGATGAGCCCAGCGACAACCCCAGGAGCAGGACTTACCAGGCGTCTGGAAGTTGAGGGCCACGAGTTGGCTCCCGCAGATCCACATGGGCAGTGGGTCGTAGTTGGAGGAGTCCAGGCGCTGTCCTTTGGGATAGATGCGGCTCAGCTGGCGGCGATTGTACTGCAGGAACTTCTTGCCCTTGCTGCGGTTGGCGTATTTCTCCGCCTTGGTCTCCGGGAAGGAGGACATGTCCCGGTAACACGCCTTGTCTGTACCAATCTCTGCAAGCACAGAGTGGCCATCGGGGATGGAATGAGACCTGGATGGTTCCCCCCACCTGTCTCTTCCCATGCTCATCCCTTTATCCCACTTCTCCAGGACTTACTGTCCTCATCGAACGGCACTGGCCGGCAATACACGACCAGCTCTGAGAGCTCCAGGGCGATCTTCTTCCTCCGCTCCATGATCTTCCCTTCTTGCATCTGCACCAGGAAAAACAGGAGCTGCAAGTCTCCCCCCAGACTCTTCCTTTGGAGATACCAGGAACAATCTCCATG
This sequence comes from Poecile atricapillus, assembly GCF_030490865.1. Lineage (NCBI taxonomy): Eukaryota > Metazoa > Chordata > Aves > Passeriformes > Paridae > Poecile > Poecile atricapillus. The sequence continues at coordinate 152,732,744 of NC_081250.1, read as the reverse complement.
AGAAAGGGACCGTCCAGCCCTATCCTCTGCATCCCCTCACCCTGGCGTCGGCATTCTGCGTGGCCTCTCGGATCTTGGCCACCCACTCGCTGAGTTCCTCCTGCGTGTCCGCGGCTACATCCAGTGACTGGGCTGCGTGGGACATCTGCTGGGAATGGATGGTGAAGACAAATGGTTTGGAGCTCCTCCCGTCTTTGGAGATAACTATAAGGACATCAGAGGGGGGCTTTACTCGAAGACATTCCCAACGGATGGCTCTGTGGAGCAAATGAAACCTCAGCGGTCCCGCTCCCGGGCCCCCACCAGCCCCTCCTGGCACCCCACCATCCATCAGGATCTTCCTCCTGTGAGGATCCCATTTTTTTCAATGTGTGGCTTCAGCTTTTCATGCTGAAACATGCCCTTGGAATCAAGGGAAAATGTCCCCTGCATCATCTGGACATCCCAATTCCTCCAAATTCCCCCAAATCCGTAAGTAGGGACACTCACCGACATGGCAGGATGGGACATCGATGAAACCCTTCAGGAAGTTTCCCAGGGGGCTGTTTTCTGATGACTGCAAGAGAGGAAGGAAGAGGGAATATGGAGGAGGCCTGTGGGTTACAGGCAGCCACCATCCAGCCCTCTGAGTTGGACGAATCTGAGATAAAGAAGGGAAAAAACACCCAGGAGCATCACCCCAAGAGCTGGTTTGGAGCAGGACCAAGAGTATCCTCCAGCCTCTGGATAAGGGTCTGGGCTGGTACATCCCCCAGATTCTGGATAAAGGTCTGGGTTGGAGCAGGACCAAGAGGATGCCCCAACTCTGTAGGACCAGGAGCATCACCCAGATTCTGGATAAGGGTCTGGGCTGAAGCAACACTGGGAGTATCTTCCAGTTTACAGGAAAGGATCCAAGCTGGAGTGTGGCCAAGATTAAACCCAGCTTCTTGACAGATATTAGGGCTGGAGCAGGACTGGGAGCATCTTCCAGCTTCTAATAAATTGTCCAAGTGGGAGTGGGGCCAAGAATATCCCTCAGCCTCCAGATTAGAATCTGGACTGGAGCAGGAGAAAGAGCATCCGCTAGTCTCAGGGTAAGGGTATGGGCTGGAGCAGGACCAAGAGCATTCCTCAGCCTCTGGATAAGGATCTGGGTTTGTACAAGACTTGGAATATCCTGCAGCTTCCAGAAATGGGTCCAAGATGGAGTGGGACTGGGAGCATCCCACAGCCTCTGGATAAAGATATGGGCTGGAACAGGACCAGGAGCATTTCCCAACTCCCAGAAATAGGTCCAAGTTGGAGTTGGGCCAGGAGCGTTCCCCAGCCTCTGGATAAGGGTCTGGGCTGAACAGGACTATGAGCATCCTCCAGCCTCTGGATAAGGGTCTGGGCTGAACAGGACTATGAGCATCCCACAGCCTCTGGATAAAGGTCTGGGCTGAACAGGACTATGAGCATCCTCCAGCCACTGGATAAGGCTTTAAGCTGCAGCAGGATTGTGAGCATCTCCCAGCCTCAGGATAAGGATCTGGACTTGGTCAAGGCTCCTGGAAGCCTCCACTGTTGTTGCTCCCAGGGTCCCGGGAGGTGGCACTCACAGCCTCATCCTGCTCCTGCGCCTGGGTGCCGACGATCTCCTCCACGTAGTTGGCCGGGAACCAGAGCTGCTTCTTGCCCCCGTAGTCCCCCCGCCACCTGCAAGGGGTGAGAGGATCAAGGCGAGCGGACAGATTTTGGGGAGGGGGGGACAGGGGTGTCCCTGCTGCATGCGGTGCTGAGGGGTGGTTGGAGAAGGGGTGGGGGGACAGAGAAGGAGGCTGAGTTAAAACCCGCCGTGGGAATACCCAGGGTGTCCCTTCCATCTCCCGCCCATGGTGACACCCAAGTGATTGCCCTCACCAGCCGCCATCCTGCTTGTCCACGTTGTGGATGATGGCCTGCTTGCAGAATGACAACTCATCCTCCCGTTGTGCCTTGTAGTCATACAGAGCCTTCACTGTGCACTGGGACAGAGGGACAAGTGTGTCACCACTCAGCACCTGGCGCCCCACTCAGCCCAGCCCCTTGAGCCCCATAGTGGACTGTGGTGGCTCCTGACCCCAAATCATGGCATCACAGAATGTTAAGGTGTTGGAATAGACCCTAAAGGTCATTACATTCCAACCCATCCCACGACAGGCAGACATCTTCCACTAGACCAGGTTGCTCCAAGCTCCGTCCAACCTGGCCTTGGGCACTTCCAGGGATGAGGCATCTACAACTTCTCTATTACAGTGTCTCACCACCCTCACAGTAAAAAACTTCCTCCCAATATCTAAACTGAATTTCCTCCATTTTGTGTCCATTACTCCTGGACCTATCTGCAGTTCCTGACAAAAAGTCCCTCTCCAGCTTCCAAATTGCTCACAGCAGTGGGGTGGGTTTAAAGGGGACAGGAGGGCTGGATGTGCCTGTGGGCCTGCAGGATCACCACATTCAGAGCAGATCAGGTTCTGTTTTTGGGACCCCCAATGGTTTCTCCTGGTGTACTGAAGGGTTGATCCTCTGATATTACCACATTCCCTGGGAAAAACTCCTCTGGGTTGAGTTTTCCTGTGTGTGGTCTTACCTTGCTGCAAAGGGACCATTATGGCACCAGAAGTGCTGGACCATGGGATTGTAGGATCACAGGAAAGGAACCTTAGGGCTCCAGTCCAGCCTCTTCCAAGGTCAACTCCAAGATATGTCCAGTTGCAAAAACCCCCAAGAATGGAGACTGGGTCAGCTCCAAGAAAAACCAAGTTCCCAAAAACCTCTGAGGATGGAGGCTGCACCACCTGGGAACTGACCCTAGACCTGCTTTTTAGGGGTTCCCCAGTGCAAAGGGATTTCCTTGCTGTTGGGACAAACTTCTGCCAGGTCCCTGCTCCAGGCTGGTGTCTTTCCAGCTCCGTCCCCCACCACACTGTGACAATGCTGTCACTGGAGCTCGGACTGTCCCCAAGTGATGATGATGTGGGCTGGATCCAGCTCCAGCTGATTCAGAAGGATCAGAAAAATGCAGCACAACATCACCACAACAGTGGTCAGCGGTGGTGGGAGGTGTGATGGATCTAGGGAAGGACCACCCAGGAACCCCAGCACTCGAACTGCCATACCCCATCACTGACCATCTCCCCAGGACACCAGCTTGGCCCCTTACCCTGGCCATCGGCATCTTGTTGGCCTCTACGTAGAAGTGGGGGGTCCGCACCTCATACAGGGCTCCATAGTCCAGTTCCTGCAAGGAGAAATTCCTGAGGGGGTCACCTGGATGTGGGCAGGGGTTATAAGGGGATGAGAGGAGGCTGAGTGGGACCTAATATCCCCTTGTAACTTGTTGGAAAAGGGAATTATGGTGGAGTTTTAATGATCAATGATGACTGTGGAATGAGCTTGGCTGGTTCTGGTTGGGCTCCAACCGAAATTCTGGAAGATGGTGGAGCTCAGGTTGCACAGAACCCCCACCATCCCCACTGCTGGAAGAACTCACAGTGGTGCCCATCTTCTCCAGGGTCTCCTCGTTGATGGGGTAGCGCAGCTTCATCTTGCGGTACAGCGGGTGCTTCTCGTAGTAGCTGATGAGGTCCACAAGACTCTCGAACTCAGCCGAGCTGCCCAGCATGAAGAGCCGCCCTTCCTGCTGGATTCGGCAGTGCTTGATCTTCCCCTCCGCCCTGGGGCCAGGAGAGACAGGAGTGGGATGGGTGAGGGGTTGCTGGATCCCAGCTCCATGATGGAGATGGACAAGAGGTGATGCTTGGGGTGCCACCAAGGTGACAACCCCCAGGACATCACCACAAAGAGGGTTTCCCCTTCATGACACCATCACGTGTCACACTGTGTCACCCACAACAAACCCCTGCCACCCAGCTCAATGTCACAACAGACAACTTGTCACAAGTCCTCAGCTTTGCCAAGCCCAACTGGGCCTCATGGTGGCCACACTCACCGGAAGGAGATGGCATAGGAGTTGGGCTCGCTGCGCTTCCGCACCAGGAATGCTCCATCCCGTGGGACCCGCATCAGCATGTGCTCAGCCTGGAGACGTGTCAAGCTGGCGTGGTACCACCTGGCCAGGGAGAACATGGAGATGGGGGGCTGGCATCAGCATTGCCACACCCTGCTGGTGCTGGAGGAGGCTGGTGGACCCATGGGATCAAGCAGGTGGGGACTGGGAGGATCCTCACTCTTTGCTCTCATGGGCATTGGGCTGGGGGACGGGGTCAGTGAGGCGCATCTCAAACTCATTGCAGCGCAGTGGCACCTCCCGGTAGTGGCAGATGAGGCTGTAGAGGCTGTCAAAGACCAGGTTGTCCGTCAGGTAGAACTTGGTGGCCCCGGCCTCCTGCCGCGAGTGGATCCGGCAGTGCTGCACCCGGCTGGACCTCCTGCCATGGGGGTGGGAGAAAGCCAAGTCAATCTGGGTCCACATCTCCACCATCCCACGCTTTGGGGCCTACCAGCTGCACAAAAATGTGGCATTTCCCCCAAAAAAGCCATTCCAGCCACCAAACCAGGCATTGACTGGAGGGTCACCCAGGGAGGGTGGGATCCTGCCTCCCTGCTGGAGCTCCTACCAGAAGGAGAGGGTGTAGTCGCCCACAAAGGTCTCGCTCTCGCGCACCAGGAAGGTGCCATCCTTGCCACCCGTCTCGGTGCAGTACTCGTGCAGCAGCTTCTCTGCAATCTGTCGCCCGTCACGGCCACCCCCGAGCTTGCCGTGGAACCACTTCTCCGTGAAGTGCAGCTCGTTGTTGTTGAACTCCTGCAAATTTATCCCAAAGTGGGCACTGCCACCCTGTCACCCTCCCCAGAGAGTTGTCACCTCGCCCTGTGGACGTGTCCTGCCCCTCATGCACGCACCTCCTTCTGCTCTACCTCCTCTTCATCCTCATTGAACTGGTAGCGTGATGTCTCCTCTGAGTAGTAAATCTTGTTGCTTGTCAGGACAAAATAATGAGGGCTCCAGGTCTGAGAAGGAGAAAGAACATCGGTGGGGTGAACAGGAGGACAACATGGAGGGATGGAGCTTTGGGATGGGGTTTTTAATCCCTCCATTCCCCCTTACAGCATTGCAGCGGTCTAGGAGAGCCCATCCCAAACCCCAGTGTCTGACAGATCCCACTCAGCCCCGAGGGCCTCCCTTACATGATCGATGGGGTCTTCAAGGTAGAGAATTCCATTCTTGATGGAGTTGCTGATGTCGTTCTCTGAGTAGCTGGCAGTGGAGACCTCCTCGTACAGGTTCCCTTCAACCAGTTTCTTGTGCTGGGGGACACCCAGGGAGTGGAGCTCAGTGGTGGCCATGGTGTCCCCATGACACCAAGCTCCCAACCCTCAGGGTCACCCTCCCACAGGTGCCACCACCCTTTGATCATCTCTTGCTGCAGAACCCAACACAACTGGTGTCCCTCCTGAAAAGAGGGGTTCTGGGGTCTTGCCTGCTCCACACCTTGATTAGGATTTTCTTCTTGAGCTGGGTGGGCGAGGGCAACTCATCAGCATTGATGTCCACTGGCTTGGTGAGGAGCATGTCCCCAAAAACCTTCTTGAAGTGGGAGGCCATGTTCCTCTGCTGGACAATGCTGCAGTGGTCTTCGATGGAGAGGATGATGGGGAACCTGGAGCAAGGAGGCAGCAATGGTGGCCTCAGATGAAGGTGAGGGAGAGATTCCCAGAACTCAGAGATCATTGGGGGAGCTGGGACTTACTCAGAGGTGACAAAGGCATGCTCCTTGATGGTGTGCAGCACATCCAGGAATTTGATCTTGGAGGTGAGCGTGTGGCCGTGGTAGATGATGGGGAGATCGTCCGGGCCATCCCAGCAATCCACTGAGAAGGAAAATACCTTGGTTAATTCATGATTGCCACCACCTATGTGCTAGGAACCATTTCTTTGAGCACCCCAATGACAGGGAAAGACCCTGTGTCACGGGATGGGGGAAGGAATGGTCTGTTTGAAGGGACATGAGAGGTTCCAGCATCCCTGTGAAGGGCTGCTAGGACTCACACTCGATGCAGCGGCAGCCCATCCGCAGGCACCGGGCATACGCCTCCAGGGAGGACTCACTGGAGAACTGGTCTCCTGTCAGGTACCTGCAGAGGAGAGACAAGGATGATGGGATGCTCACGGATCTCCCTGAGGAATGCCCATGTGAGGAAAATTCCTTACGTGTTGTGGGATGAGGAGATCCAGTACTGGGACAAGGGGTGGTTCATCTCCTCAGGCACCACGCGCTCGTACTTAGCATCCATCACCATGTTTTCCTTGGAGAAGAGGTATGTGAGGAACTGAGGAGGAAAAGCAGAGATGTCAGAGCCTGATGGTGCCAGGGAGATCCCTGTGGGGACACTGTGTGCAGCCACCCACCTCATCCAGCTGGAAGGAGGGATCCGACGCTTCGTTGGAGCTCTCCTTGAGGTAGGAGCACATGTAGTCCCGCACCATGCCCACGTCACTGGCCCAGGATTCCTGGGATACAAACATGGCTGTTGTTAGGGGAGGAACTGGGCTGGAGCATCCCATGGGGGTTCCTTAGGCTGCAGAATTCTCAGGGAAACCCCACCTTCTGGTCATGCAGCAGGAACTTCTGGAAGTCGTAGAGGGACACCTGGCACAGCTCAGGACGGTCCACGTTCCTGGGACAAGAAGCAGCCACCAGTGAGAAACAGGAGAAGGAACTGGGATAGTTCCCATGGCAGAGCTGAGGCCATCAGTGCCCATCTGCAGCTCAGCCTCCCCACGATCCCCCACTCCCACCAGTCCCTCTGCCCTGTGTCTGGGAGAGGCCAGCACCAGCTGGAATGTGCAGTGTTGTCTGAGGATGCTGGGAGGAGGGCAGGGTGACATGTCCCTACATCCCTGGCAGCCATCCTATCTCCCATCCCTGCTCACCCCTCCTCCCATCCCTCCTCCTATTCTTGCCTTCATCCCAGCTCCCATTATTGCTCCCATCCCTTCTGCACCCAGATTCCTATCCCTTCTCCCACCCCTGCTCCCATCCTCTCTCCTATCCCTTCCCCCATTCCCACTCCCTGCTCTACCCCACACCCTGGCTGTATTTCCCACTCTATGGATCCAACTCTTAGCACATTGATTGGGATGGGAGCTGGAAACTCACCGCAAAGGGAAGGAGAGCTCCAGCTGCTCAATGACCTGGAAGGCAGAGAAGGGGTCCAGGCTTAGCTGGAGGGGGACACATCCCACCAAGATGGGGACATTTGGGAGGCCAAACCATGGATCTTACCGATTTCTGGGCATCAAACATCAGGTTTTTGTAGAACTGGATGAAGTGGGAGAAAGTCATCTCATTCCTGGCTTCCACTTCCTGTGGGAGATGAGGCTGGATGAGAGTGGGGACACCTGATCGGAACCAGGGACACCACGGTGGCCCCAGCCCATGTGGGGCAGGTTGAAGAGCACAGCTGGGGTGTCCATAGGGTCCTTACCACGAGCTTATCCCGCAGGAATCTCATGTTGGGAACACGGTAGTTGACCTGGGGCAGCATTGCCTTCAGGTCCTTCACCGTGATGCTGCCAAAAGGAAAGCTGGAGTCAGGGTACTGCCAGATCCCTGGATGAGTCTCAGCTCCCAACACCAAGGGTCCCACCTCAAATCCCAATGCCTGGCATGGGGATCCCACCCTCCTGGCCTGTGGGTCCCTGCAGTGGCACAGAACTCAGGGAAATGGTGGATGTCTCATCCCAGTAGGTGTCCAAGACCAGGTTGGATGGGGCTTGGAGCAACCTGGTCTAGTGGAAGGTGGAACTAGATGATTTTTAATGTCCTTTCCAACCCTTACGATTCCATGATTCCATGTTTCTGAGATTAATTATGTGGTGCCTGGCATGAGTGTGAGAAGAGGGACAAGGAGAAGAAGTGCATCCAAGAACCAACTGGGCACTATTAAGATATCTTCCTACTTGGTGGTGATGCCCATTCCCGTAATAATTTAAGTCCAAATTCCCTTGGTTTTGGGTTTTTCCTGTCTTGGGAAGATAATTATGGGCTGCATTAATGACCTGGCCCCTCTGGCACTGCTAGAGTCCAAAATGTGGCACTGGGGATGGGTCCCAGCGGTCCTCACAGTCACAAGGATGTGAGCTGTATCCAAATCTCTAATTTTCAGTGCCTTCAAGCGTCCCAAAAACCCTGGTGCTACCTTGTACTGCAAACCTGCCTAGCTCAATCTCCGTATTTGGGATGCAAGAGGGGGAATATGATCCTGTCCAGCTGAACCCACTGTGCTGGTGGCTCACCTGCCTTCCCTTGCCCGGTCCATCCCATCAAACTGCTTCCGCAGCCACCTGGAAAGGAAAGGATGGATAGTGCTCAATCCCAAAGAGCACCAAGTCCAGGGAAGGTTTTCTTTCCCAAAACAAGGAATGGGATCTGCTGGTCCTTCCTCACCTCTCGATCTGCAGTGGGGTCTGGGCTCTCTGGGTATCAGCCACCAGCCAGTTGAGCCCTGTTATCCATAGGTTGATGTCCTCCTCGCAGAAAGCTGGTGGAGGAAGAGGAAGAAGAGGGTGATGAGGTTGGGATGGGGATGTGGGTCGTTGGGAAGAGGACCTCAAAGATGGACATAGGGAATAGGGAGGGACCCAACGCACCGGCCACGCTGAGCGTCCGCAGCCTGAAGTCCATCCCGTAGAGGATGATGAAGCACATGGTGAAGTCCAGTTTGCGAGCGTCCTCGGGGTAGCGCTCGAAATCCCGGGAATTCTTCCCCAGGCGGATCTCCTTGATCTCCCGAATGTCGACTGCAGGGAGAGAGGAGCATGAAACTGTCCTCTGCCACCACAGCCTCATGTGAGTGGCTCAGGGAAGTGGGAATTCCAGGATAACATGAGTCCTCTGGAGAACCATGTTCCCAGGATGGGATACCCTCAGGAGTGTTTGATGGAATTATGGGTGCTTGTGGCCATGTGTCTTTGAGGGAGACACATCCTCAGTGTCCTCCAGTGATGTGTGATGGCACCATGGGGATGGCATATCCTTCAGGGAACTGTGTTCCCAGGATGGGATGTCTCTCTGGCACTGCCCATTGGAGTGGGATGGCACCAGGATGCCACGGCCTTGTGTCCTCCAGGGATTTGTGTCCCAGGATATCCCCAGGATGGGGTGTCCCAGGATGTCCCCAGGATGGGATGTCCCTGCAATGCTCCTGCAGCTGAGTGACACCACCATGGATGCCATGGCCACATGTCCTCCAGGGATCCATGTCCCAGGATGGGATGTCCCTGGAGTGCTGTGACAGCTGTGTGAGAGGACCAGGATGACAGCCACGTGTCCTGCAGGGATCTGTGTCCCAGGATATCCCCAGGATGAGGTCCCTGCAGTGCTCCTGCAGCTGAATGACAGCACCACGGATGCCACGGAAAAGTGTCACCCAGGGATCTGTGTCCCAAGGACAGGGTGTCCCTGCAGCCCTGCCTCCGTGTGCCTGATGGCCCCCATCCCTGTGTGTCCTCCAGGAACTCGTGTCCCCAGGACGTGGCATCCCGACAGCACTGCCCACTCTATTCCCAGATTTGTGGCTGCCACGCATCCTCCAGGCTCATCCCACCCCATCCCAACCAGCAAATCTCCAGCCACCTTGTTCTCCCCAAGCCAGACCCTGCGCTGGGATAGGCTGAGCTTGTGTTTTCCTTGGAGAACTCTTCCCAAAAGTGGCAATTTGGAGCCCCGGCAGCCAGGACCGCAGGGCGTTGCTTTCCTGCTGCTCTGCTCCCTCATTATCCCGCTAAATAAAGCTCCAACAGCGGCGGCAGGGCCGGGTTTCCGGACCACGCTCTTCCCCACTGCTATTCCACCAAGGGAGATTTCCAGTTTTCCCAGTGGACACATCCCACTGGGAGCAAGAATAACATAATATTAGGAACAACACACAAAATTGTTCTTGATCCCACAACCATCACCCCCCGGGCAGGTTTGTCCTCTGGGAATGATACCGGAAAGGGCTTTGTGTGACCCAGATCGGCCGGACCACCTCGCCAGGGGTATTGTCCTGATGAGGAAATGGGTCATTTCCCGGAGAATTTCCAGCCTGGCCGCGTTTCCGATGTGGTGGTGGGGAAGGCTGCAGACGTGCCTTGGTGGAAACCCTCAGCTGAATCCAAAGGGGGGATCCAAAGAGGAAAGAAAAGCTGAATGCAGGGAGGAATAAGGGATGGGGGAGGAATCGGGCTGATTAAGCAAGAAAAGAGGGGAAGAATAGTTTTTCTTGGCGGAAAAGCTCCAGAAAACAGTGGAGGCTTTATCCAGCCTTCTTTTGCTGGATGACCGCAAGCCAAATTTCATGGATCAGGGTGGGATTTTAGCACAAGTGAAACACACAGGAGCTCTGCACCCTGGCAGGAGCTTTGTTTTGGGACAAGATCTCAAGGAATGAAACTCTGTTGTCTCTGCATGGCTCCTGTAACTCGGAGCAAAACCTCTTCTGTAAGAGCAGGCAGATTTTGGGGATAAGAATGGGTTTACAGATTAAAAAGCAGCCACTTGACCCCAAACCTGCCCATCCACAGGGTGCCAGGGAGTGGTGGGAAGTCAGTGGCTACCAGGACTTTGCTAGCAAGTTGCAATGCTGCTATTCTTGGATTTAACTCCTCCAGGATCTGGCCTTGCACCCAAACTCTGGGTGTTGTTCATAATCCCAGGATGGTTTGCGTTGGAAGGGTTCTTAAAGACCATCTCGTTCCAACCTCTGTCATGGGTAGGGACATGTTCCACTATCCCAGGTCGCTCCAAGCCCGATTCAACCTGGCTTTGGACACTTCCAGGGATCCAGGGGCAGCCACAGCTACTCTTGGCAACCTGTGCTAGGGCCTCACCACCCTCACAGGGAAGAACTTCTTCCCAATATTCCATCTATCCCTGCCCTCTGGCAGTGGGAAGCCATTCCCTGTGTCCTGTCCCTCCATCCCTTGTCCAAAGTCCCTCTCCAGCTCTCCTGGAGCCCCTTCAGGCACTGGAAGGGGCTCTGAGATCTCCCTGGATCCTTCCTTTCTCCAGGCTGGACATTCCCAGCTCTCCCAGCCTGGCTCCAGAGCAGAGGGGCTCCAGCCCTTGGAGCATCTCCATGGCCTCCTCTGGACTCACTCCAACAGCTCCACATCCTTCTGCTGTTGCACCCCAGAGCTCTGCAGGTGGGGTTTCACCTGAGTGGGGTAGAGGGGCAGAATTCCCATTTTCCTGCTGCCCACGCTGTGGGACAAACCCAGGACACAGAGAATTTCTGGGCTGCCAACAGCAGTTTTTCATCCACCAACACCCCCAAATCCTTCTTCCCAGGGCAAATAGCCCATTCCCGTGAAAAACCAGGGGAAGAGGGAGCGGCGCGGGGCTGCACAATACACCCGAGCAGCAGCTTCCTGGAAACCACATCTGCAGCGGATTTGCCTCGATCCTGTCAGAACTCTGTCTCCAAACTCCTCCCCGCATTGTCTCCATTGTCCCGGGCGATTAAAACACTCTGGAAGTCGGTTCCAGCTGCGAAAATCCCTTTTCTTTTCTAATGCAAAGCGAGCAGCGTGATGCAAAAAAAGATTTGGAATGGCGGGGAGATGATGGAGGAGCAGATTCTGCCCAGTGGGATTTTATGGCTACTGAGAGCCTGGGAGATTTTTTTCAGGCATTAGGAGGGACGCAAAGGGGTTGGAGGGAATGGTTGTACTGGGAATTCCTGCTGGCCTGGGCACCTCAGTCATCCCTTCTTGCAGGATGTGGCAACTCAGACCCTCCTGGAAGGGGAAATTGGGAGACCGTATCCTGCCGAGATCCTGTGGCGGGGTTTAAAACCTGGAACAAAATATTTCCTCCTTGTCCAACAGTGAAAAATCCCAACTGGATTTTCATGCGCCCCAAAATGTCCTAATTCTAATTATTTCCTATTAATATGGCTGGAGGTGTCATCAAACCACCTCTCCAAAATCCTCTTGGATTTTTCATGCTGCCTTCACCCTCCTTTCCTTTAGTTTCTTGTAAAGATCCTTTTTTTGGGGCTGTTTTCCACCAGATTGCTGGGAACTGGGGTCTGCTGAGGGCGACGAGCTGGAAACCCTCCAGGAGGAGGTTAATTTTGGAGGCCATGCTCCAGGCAATCCCAGGCATGGACACATGGACACGTGTCCAGAGGCTGCTTAACAAAGCGTGTAATTATCCTGGGGGTCCAGGGGAGAGCCAGGATCCGTGTCCTGGCCCTGACAGTTCCTAACAGAGACATCACCCCTTCCCACTAATCCCTCTCCAAGCGGGATGCTGGCTTGAAGGGGAGGATTTAGAATGGTCTGGGCAGGCATGAGGTCTGGGAGATTCTGATACTTCCGTAAAATCACAGAGAGTGGGAAGAGAAGGATGGACCAGAGGGTGAGGATGCTGCAGCCCAGCACCAGGATGAGGATTTCTCCCACCCCAGACTAGGAAAAGTGAATGGTGGGACAGGATGGCAGGATTGCACATTTCCAGAAGGATTTTCCTCCTCTTTCATCCTTCTGGATGACCTTGGAGGATGCCTGCTCATTCCCATGGGGGGAATCGGCTGTTGTATGGGAAAAGACAGATCCTAAGGCTCCAGAGGGGAAGCTGAGGCACAGCACCACGGGCAACCTGAGATCCTGACCTGGCAGTGCATGGTGCTTCTGGAAAAAAACAAGGAGCTGGAAATGCATTATTTCTGTGATGGGGTAACAAGCTCTTCTCCATGAGGACCTAAAATACCTCTCCAAAACTGGGTGCCCTTCCTCCCATCACCTCCTGCTCCCACAGATCTGCTCTTGTATCCCGAAGGTCTGGACAAGCAGGGATCTTGTTTGTGCCTGCGCTCAGCTCCAAGTGCCACCCTCCTTTCCCTGGCTCAAAGGCGGAATTCCGCCTTGGGATCAGCCCCTCCAAGCAGGAGCTGAAGCTTCCTGGGGATTTTGCTGGATTTTGGACAGAATCAGCAGCAGGTGGTGATTTATGGGGGGTCATTGGTGATTTTGCAGGAGCTTCTCCAGGAAAAAGGCACCTCCCAAACCTCCAGGGTGGGTTTTGCCATCACCCAGGTGAGGTGATATCCCAAAACTGAGCTCCTTCCCTGCACAGGGATGTGGGATGAGGTGATGGTGTAGCTCCATGGCACCCCACCCAGGTTCCATCCATTGGATTTTTTTAGCTCAATTAAAGCTTTGAGGTAACAAGCACCAAGACATGGAGCCCCAACAATTCCCAGTGTTGGGAGAACGTCCCAAAAACCTCCAAATCACCAGTGAATCCACATGGAAGGGTGATTTTTATGGATGCTCTAGTGGAGTTTTGGGCTTAAAAGCACCATGAACAGGAACAGTGATAATAATTTCTTTCCCACCTTGCCAGGGAGGATATAAACCCTGGGGATGAAATGGAAGCAGCTTGATCCCACAGAACAACTTCCAGGGTGGGATGGAGGAAGTGAGGGTTGCTCACCTCCTGCTTTTATGGGAATCACCCCATGGCCAGGAACCCTGGATAGGTGTCCTGGTAGGACATTCCATAGGGATGAACATCCCACTGTGGTAGGACATCCCCCTGTGGCCAGGAATTCCACAGCCAGTCACCCCACCATGGTGGAACACTCCACCACATCCAGGCACCCCACAAGCAGTCACCCCACCACTGTAGGACACCCCACCAAGCCCAAGCACCCTATAACCAGTTACCCCACTATGGAAGGACATCCCACCACAGCCAGAAACCCCACAGTCAGGCACCCCACCACAGTGGAACATCCTGACATGGCCACAAACCCCACAAGCAGTCTCCCCATGGTAGGACATCCCAACACAATCAGGAATCATACAACCCCACCACTGTAGGGCACCTCAACAGACCCAGACACCCCACAACCAATTACCTCACAACCATAGGATATCCCACAAAACCCAGGCACCCCAATATATCCAGACACCCCAACACATCCAGGCACCCCACAATAAGTCCCCCCACTACAGTAGGACATCCCAACACATCCAAGCACCCCACAACCACTTACCCCACTGTGGCAGGACACCCCAACACGCTCGGAACACCCCCAGACAGTCACCCCAATACAACTCAGCATCCCACCAGCACATCCCCAGCCCCCCATCACCGCTGCCACCGATACTCCCCTGTCCCCCCCAATCCTCCCTATCCCCCCCAATCCTCCTTGTCCCCCCGATACTCACTGTCCCCCTCCACCTTCTCGGGCGTCCGGCTCCAGATGATCTGGCGCGTCTCCAGCTTCACCTGGAAGGTCCTTCTCTCCGGCCTCTGCGACTTCTTCTGGTAGAACAAGGTGAGGACGGTGCCCATCTCCAGGCAGCGCAGGATCCTGCCCATGTCCCCCGGCTCCATCCTGGCGTCCTCCAAGAAGCCATTGACGCTGTTGAGCCTGGCCATGGACATCTTCACTGTTCGGCCATCGCCCGGCGGAGCCGCACAGCCGGGATTGTCTCATGCAGGAGAGGACGGAACCAAAGGGCCGAAAGCTTCCCTGGGGATTTTCTGGGATCGCCCCGGGCGTGGGTTTCCTCTACGGACGAGCGGAGCACGGCCAGGACACGCAGCCGGGATTGGCGACAGCGGGGAGGAAAAGGCCGGGCTGGAGGTACCGTGACCTTCGTGTCACCAAGGCTGGATCCGGCCCTGGCGTTGGCATCCAGCGGCGGTGGGAAAAGATGGACAACGCCGGCCTTGCTTGCGGTGGAGTTTTTGGACGTGGGGAGGGAAAATCCAGCCCCTCCCCCACCCTCCCCAAAAAGAACACCCCCCCCTTCACCTGCCAAAAAAAAAAAAAAAAAAACAAACCAAAAATACAACCCAACCAAGTCACCCCAAAAGTGATGGAGGCAGCGTTGAGGTGGCAAAAATCCTCCCTCCTCCCCCCCCCACCCCGGCCTCCGGGCCGAGCGGGGCCGGGGTTGGGAATGGGGTGCGGCGAAGGGGTGTCGAGAGGTGTTTGGGAAGCCTTGGGGAGCAGCGGGATGGCGGTGGGAAGGGATGTGGGATGCGGGGTTGGGGTGGTTGGTGGTGGGTGGGGAGGTGGGATTGGGGGTGGGGGGGAGGGGGTTCCCACCGTCCGCCCGCCCGTCCGCCCCTTTTTTTCCCTGCTGCTTCTTAATTTCGGGCTGATGAAATGGACGCCCGGAGGAAACTGCAATCACACATGGCCGGAAAGAGATCAGAAAGGAATTTAAAAAAAAAAAAAAAAAAAAAAAAAAAAGAGAAGCAGGATCTTGGAGAAAGGAAAATGCGACCCGGGGTGGGGTGGTGGGGGGTGTGGAAAAGATGGCTGAGGGTGACATCTAGAGGAATTCCAGATGGGAATCGCATTTGGGGGTGGGGGGGTATCCCAGCGGCTGGGGGGGCACCCTGAAATGGGGATGCCTGGGTGGTAAAACGGGGTGGTTTTTCTCGGGGAAAAAAAGGGTTAAAGGAAAGCAGCTGCCGTGGGTTTCGTTCCTGGCTGTCCCTGCTGTGACGCTGAGCTGGGAATGAAGCTCCAGGAATGACCGGGATTGGATTCACTTGTGTCATGAGTTTTGTCCAGCCTCAACTCGATGGGAAGGGGCTGGGAGGTGCAGTGTGGAGAAGAAATATATGGAGAGGGGGGGAAGGCAGCAGAGCACAGAGAATGGTGTCACAGTCCCTGTTTTGTCCCTTTGATGGATTCTGGGTAGGAAAAGACCACTGGTGCTTTGGGAATTTTGCAGGGATTTGGGGGAGGCAGAGAGTGAGGGATTCCTTC
The DNA here is from genome assembly GCF_030490865.1 of Poecile atricapillus. Taxonomy (NCBI): domain Eukaryota; kingdom Metazoa; phylum Chordata; class Aves; order Passeriformes; family Paridae; genus Poecile; species Poecile atricapillus. The sequence goes on along the minus strand of NC_081250.1, from coordinate 152,716,991 downwards.
CGGGCTCCATGCCTTGGAATTTGGACCACGAGGGGATTTTGTGGTGCTGGGCTGTTCTGGGGAATATTTGGGATCCTAGTGATGGATGCTGCAGGAGTGCCAGTGATGGACATTCAAGAACTTGGGGATCCCAGTGATGGAGGTTGAGGAATCCAGAGATCCATGTCCCAGCCTCATCCCACAGTGTGGGCAGGGGAAGAAGAGGGAATTCTGCCTCTCCGCCCTGCTCAGGTGAGAACCCCCAAAGAGCTTCCTCCAGCTCTGGGGTGCAACAACGGAGGGATGTGGAGCTGCTGGTGCAAATCCAGAGGAGTCTCTGGAGATGCTCCAAGGGCTGGAGCCCCTCTGCTCTGGAACCAGCCTGGGAGAGCTGGGAATGTCCAGCCTGGAGAAAAGAAGGATCCAGGGAGATCTCAGAGCCCCTTCCAGTGCCTGAAGGGGCTCCAGGAGAGCTGGAGAGGGACTTTGGACAAGGGATGGAGGGACAGGACACAGGGAATGGCTTCCCACTGCCAGAGGGCAGGGATAGATGGGATATTGGGAAGGAATTCTTCCCTGTGAAGGTGGAGAGGTGCTGGAATGGAATTTTCAGAGTAGCTGTGGCTGCCCCTGGATCCCTGGAAGTGTCCAAGGCGAGGTTGGATAGGGCTTGGAGCAGCCTGGGATAGTGGAAGGTGTCCCTGCCCACGGCAGGGGGTGGAACTGGATGCCCTTCAAAAATCCCTCCCAATACAAATTGTTTTGTGATTCCATGACTCCAGTGGGTCTGGATGACCATGGATCAGGTTTGCACCACCCACCTAGCAGTGGCTCAGTAAGGATTGGGATATTTAGGATTTTACCCCCTTGAGGGCTGGACTTGCGGAGGGAGGGATCTTTCCACTGGCTGCCTGCAAATCTCTGCTCTCCCAAAGAATCTGAGGATATACAGGGTGGAAAGGAGATAGTGAAAGGAATTTATTTTCCTTGCTTTATCTATGAATTAACTTCTGTTTCCCTCCCTCCTCTGGAGCAGAATAAGCTTTTGTTCATGTCAATAAGCTGCAGAGATAGTGGCTGCTTGTGTTTATGTTTTCCATTTCCAGGCAAATCCCATCTCAGAGTCCCCTGAACGCCAGGCTGGGAACTGAACATCCCAACTGGAGCGAGCTGCGGTGGATGGAGGATCAGAATAGAAGGTTGTTTTTCCACAGGGGACTGAGCAGCCAGGGTTTGGCTTCTGATGTCCATCCAAAACACGTGGGTGGAGAAGGAATGCTCTGTTTTCAGTCAGCAATGGAATCACTGGTTTAATTTTAGCCTCTCTGGAGCAAAGCTCGAAGGAAGGAGATCCCAGAGCAAAGCAGACTGGAAGGTGCAGAGCAGCTGGAGTCTCCATGTGGCCCTCAGGAATAGTGGTGTACCCCCAGACTGGTGCTGCTGAGCATCCAAAATTCATGGTTCTTCTTAAAAACCTGGATGTGACTCATCTGTGCAGGTCAGGGGAAGCATCGGGACATTGTGGAGCCATCGGGAGGACAAGGAGGAGCCATGGATGCACCAAGCTCCATCAAAAGGTGCCCCACCAATACACAGGGAGCTTCAATGGGTGAAATGGCAGGAAAAAATTGGTCCCAGGAGGAATCAAGCAAGTTGAATTCCCTCAGTAACTTTTGGGTGTTTATCGAGCTCTGTTTTGCTGAGTGGTGCCACCCACAGAACTCCAGAGATCGAGCTGGGAGAAGAACCAAGTCAAAAAAAACCCCAGGAAGGTCTCAAAAATTCACCTTCTTCCTGAACATACTTCCCTCTCATCCAGGGCTTGCAAAGGAGCATCGGATGCTGCTTTTCCCTCAGCTTTTCCAGCAAAAGCCACGGCTCAGATTGTCAGGAACAGTTTGTTTCCCCCCTCTTTGCTGCTGTTGTGAAATTTCCTGAAACCAAAAGGATTTGAAAATGTTTTTTGCAAGGAGCACCAGAGAAGCAGGTCCTGCAAGGTGGGAATTTTGCAACAGCAGCTGGTGGTGTACCTGTGTTAAATTGGGATAAAACCAGATTCCTGGATGACCACATGCTCCTAGAAGAGCTCTGCTGGACAATGCTGAACATCCAAAATGTATTCGCAATCCAAATATTTACAATTGGCAGTGTATGGATTTATTTCTCAACTTTTCCAAGGAGGGAAAAGTCCAAGGCCCAAGCGGTTGGGGAGTAAAGTCCTCTCCCCTTCACAGCTGAAGCTGGATCAATATAGATATTTTCACATGAACAAATATTTTTGGGAATTCTGCCACGGTTTCCTGGTGGATTGATTCTATCCCTTGGAGTTGGCAAGGGAAAAGCCATGTTTCCATTGCCAGGATTTGGCAGAGTCATATCAGAATCATGGAATGGTTTGGGTTGGAAGGGACCTCCAAATTTATCCAGTTCCAACTCCTGCCATGGGCAGGGACACCTTCCACTATTCCCAGGTTGCTCCAAGCTCTGTCCAGCCTGGCCTTGGACACTTCCAGGGATCCAGGGGCAGCCACAACTTCTCTGGGAATTCCATTCCAGCACCTCAGTATCCCATCTATCCCTGCCCTCTGGCAGTGGGAAGCCATTCCCTCTGTCCTGTCCCTCCATCCCTTGTCCAAAGTCCCTCTCCAGCTCTCCTGGAGCCCCTTCAGGCACTGGAAGGGGCTCTGAGATCTCCCTGGATCCTTCTTTTCTCCAGGCTGGACATTCCCAGCTCTCCCAGGCTGGCTCCAGAGCAGAGGGGCTCCAGCCCTTGGAGCATCTCCGTGGCCTCCCCTGGATTTGATGCAGCAGCTTCAAGTCCTTCTGCTGTGGGGGACCCCAAAGCTGGGTCCTGTGAGTCCCTGTGGTCACCTTCTCTCTCAGTAAAGGAAATGCATTTTGCCTTGGGATGTCACAGCCCCCAAATTTCCCTTCCCACAGAGCAGAGGATTTAGGACATTTCTGGATTAATTGATTTGTAGCTGAGGTTTTTGATCCGTGGTTGGTCTTTCTGCCTCCATGGAATTGCCAAATGAACCATCCTGAATTCAGTGGATGAACACAGAGGAGAAAGAAGAGGATTTGCTCTCTGTGCCCACTTGAAATACCTTGGAAAATAATTCCTGCTGGGAATGATAGTGATGTGGAAGTGCAGAGATCATCCCTCTGGCTTCTCCCTTTCCCAAACACATGGATTCAGCTCTGTGTGTGGCTCCTGCCCTGGCAGCGCCACCAGAGGCAAGAAACATCCTCAAAAACCAGACACCACAACAAAATCCCAGCACCCACTTGATAAATGACAGCAGCTTTTCCTTTAGGATCCTGCAGCCATTTATTTTCCTGTTACTGACATTTTCTTCTCTGTTTTCCATCTAGCCCAGCAGACATCTCCTTCCCTTGAGCCCCGCTCCGGAGTCCTGCTGTTATCAGCAAAAAAATGTGAGTTTGTTTGCCCTTGGGACGAACTTTTTTTTTTCCCCCTATTGGTGTTAAAATAGGAAAAACATTTCAGAGGAGAAGCGAATTTCTTCAGTGGTAAATAATTGCTGAGCTCCTCTCAGAGCTGGGGCTGTGTCCGTGGATTTCTGTAGGAATGGGAAGAGGGGTTTTTAGCAGGGCTTGGAGTGACAGGATGAGGGATTTAAACAGAAAGGGGAGAGGTTCAGATTGGAGATAAAGAAGAAACTATGAGGATGGTGAGCTGCTGGATAAGTCTGCTCAGGGAAGTTGTGGATGCCCCATCCCTGGAAATGTTGAGAAGAAGAAGGGGGAGAAGGAGGATGCAGAGGAAGAGGAGGAGAGAAAGATGGGAAGGAGAAATAGAAAGGAGAAGGAGAAGGAGAAGGAGAAGGAGAAGGAGAAGGAGAAGGAGAAGGAGAAGGAGAAGGAGAAGGAGAAGGAGAAGGAGAAGGAGAAGGAGAAGGAGAAGGAGAAGGAGAAGGAGAAGGGAAAAGGAAAAGGATAAAAAGGAGGAAAAGGGGGAAAAGGGGGAAAAGGGGGAAAAGGAGGAAAAGGAGAAGTTCTGCATCCAGGTCACATCCCACAAGTCCATGCCATGGATGGTGCCAGCACAGGAGGGGATGGGTCACTCACCTCCAGGTTCTTTTCCCAATCTTTCAGGAAAAGGATTCAGGGAGCAACCACTGACCTTGGGACTACACATGTTTTAAACCTTCACTCTCTTGATTTTCCACTTTCTCTTGGATTCTCTGCTATTTTTTTTTTTTATACTTTAATTAAGGCATCTCCCTGAAATCTTGACAGAACGATCCAATGAGACTCACAAGTGCTGGAAGACATTCCAGAGAATCTGTGGCTGCGCCATCCCTGGAATTGTTCCAGCTCAGGTTGGATGGGGCTTGGAGCAACCTGGGTTAGTGGAAAGTGTCCCTGTCTGGGGAGGGTGGGGTGTCTGTGGAATTCCATGACTTTGAAGGTCCTTTCCAATCCGAACCATTCAATCATGATTCCATGATGTTCTGCACGTGCTGTTCCTGCAAATGGATCCCTGGCAGTACTGCATGTTTCAGGATCCAGGGATCCTCTGGCACACTTGTCACTGGATCTGCACTGGGATAATGTTTTAGGACATTGAAAGGTTTTATTTTTGGGCTGAACGAGACAATTTAATTCCTCTTCCATATGTTCCCTTCCCTGGGATGTTTACTCACACCCAAAACCCTGCACTTGCTTTTTTTATTTTTTTTTTCCCCTCTCTTTTAAAAAATTAAATTAGACTTCTAAAGTGTCATAGAAACTTAGTGCTGTGAATTAAAAGTGCCATGAATTCTTTTTGGATATGTTGCTTGTGACAGGAATGGGCTGGAAAGCCAGGGGAAAAAAAAAAAAAGGTTATTTTAATATTTTAACATCTTTGTCTCTCCTTTGCCCTCTGCGCAAATCTCAGGGGAGATTTCTGCCAGCTGCTTGTCCCGAGGCAGGATGCTCCTCTCTATTCCCTGGAGAAGATCCAGTTCATGCTTAAAATGCTGCTTCTCCTCCTCTGGATACCCCCATCCATTTCCCAAGTGCAAAACATCCGAGGATGACCCCAAGTGGTCCAAGATCCTCCAAACTTTGCATTTTCTCCTTACAAATTTTGGTGTAACTTGGTAAAACAGCTTTGAGTTTGCCTTTTCCCGAGGTTGGATTTTGTGGGAGTGGTGGATCCACGGCTTCCCTGGGTTAAAAATGAGCTTTCTCTCCACGTGTGCTGAATTAATTTCAATTCAGAGCAGCTCGTTTCGAGCTCATTTATGCAAAGCACTCGACTCCCTGTGCCAGCACAAGGGAGGGAAGGAGCAGCTGGGAGTGGAGGAGGATTTTTTTTGGCACAAGTGCCAATTCCTGTCAGTTTAAAGCCATTATGAAACTCTGGGTGGGATTTGGGATCGATTGAAACTGATCTGAGGCCGCCCAAAGGGAGGAGATCTGTCATTCCTGCCTGCCTGGTTCCCAGCTTGTTCCCATGTGTGCAAGGCTTGGAAAAAAGACAGGATTTGGGGTGTTTTTTTAGCAGCTTTAGGGTCAAACTCCCTAAATTCTTTGTATTTTGAAGCCTTTTTTCCAAAAATAGTTTATCCCAACAAGCTGGCTCTTCCCATATTCCACTTTAAAATGACAAAAAAACCACCATAAATAATTTACTAAATCTCCCTTTCCAAGCAGGGGAATCGTGGGCTCATCCCAGAGATGTGATTTGATCAGAGCTGGGACAGGCAGAACTCCCCAGCTGCATGGGGAAGTGAGATATCCCAAGGGACTGCATTTTAAAGGATTTGAGTTTGATAATGGGCTGCTTTTCTAAAGGTTCCATCCTGGTGTCGTGTTTCTCCCCCTCCTTGACTCAGTTTTTTGTTCCCTGAATAATTTTAGGCTGGAGTTTTATCTCCTTTGCAGACTTGAGGCTCTGCTGCTGTTTGTTTGTGGGGTTTATTCCCTCAGGGAAGAACGAAATTATTTGGAAAACAAGCTCCTTAAGGATTTTCTTCACTTCCACAAGTAAATTTAAAGCTTTGGGACTGGTTTTCCTGCAAAACATTTTAAAAATGACAGGCAAAGTGTGGGATATTAGGAATCACGAGGCTGATGGGTGGAATTAACGTCTCCTTGCTGGAGATTGTCCTTTGGATCACCAGGAAAATCTCCCCCTCATGCCTGGCTGTGGGAAGACTGGGGATGGGAGAGGGATAGGGGATGGGGACAGCTGGGAGAGTCGGATAAGGCTGGAAAGAGGACAGGGAACAGGAGTCAGGGAATGGAGACAGACCAGGCTGGGCTTGGGACAGGGGCTGGGGACAGCTGGACCGGGTTTACCTCGATACAGAGGATCCCGAAATCCTGGATAGGTTTGCATTGGAAGTAATCTTGAAAATCATCCCATACCAACCCTGCCACGGTCAGGGTCACCTTCCACTATACCAAGTCCTGTCCAACCTGTTTTTGGACACTTCCAGGGATGGGACAGCCACAGCTTCTCTGGGACTTCCATTTCAGGGCCTCAGTACCCTCCCAGGAAAGAATTTTGTCCAATATCTCACCTAACCCTGTCTTCTCTCAGTTTGAAGCCATTCCCTGTGTCCTATCACTCTATCCCTTGTCCTAAGTCCATCTCCATCTCTCCTGGAGCCCCTTTAGGCACTGGAAGGGGCTCTGAGGTCTCCCTGGAGCTTTCTCTTTTCAAGGTTGGATATTCCCAGCTCTCCCAGCCTGTCTCCAAGATTTCCAGTTTCCAGGTAGATATATTGTGTTTCACACATGTTGCCACCTTAGTGAGCCTCTGGAGCTGCAGATGTGGAGAAAGAGGGGAATAAGAAACTTGGGATAAAATCTCAGCCAAACCCCAACTCAATGGAACAATGGACCAGGGAGAGGTGGAGAAACAACCAAGGCTAGGAAAAGGAAAAAACAGCTCCTTCTTTTCTGTGCAGAACTGTAAATGCCTCCAATATTTTGGCTCAGTTCTTGCACACTTTTTGGGGACAACAGTCATAGGAGAAATACTGCAGCCATCTGATCACTGGGAGATGGGGACAGCTGGACCAACCAGGCAGGAATGGGGACAGGAGAAATGGGGACAGCTGGACCAGGCTGGGATGGGGACAGGAGATGGCTGGATGAGGTTGTGCAAGGAACAGAGGCTGGGGACAAGGGCTAAGGACAGAGAAGAGCCGCGGTGGCCCAGGCTGAGGAAAAGGGTAGGGACAGCTGGTCCAGACTAAGATGGGAACAGGCGACAGGGACTGGTGACAGTTGGAAGGAACAGGGTCTGATGACAGCTGGATCAGGCTGAGATGGGAACAGGGGACAGCCGGGCTATCCCAGGCCGGGGACAAAGGCCGGGAACAGCCAGGCCGGGCTGGGTTAGGCCCAATCCCAGGCCCAGCCCCTGGCTCAGTTTAGGCCACGCTGTCCCGTCCCCGTTGCCCGGCAACGGTCGCCGGCGTCACGTGACCGCTGAGGCACGCTCATGTGCGTCCGTTGACGAAGGGCGGCGCTGGCTGATGACGTCACGAGGGCGCGGGGCCGTGCGGCAGCGCTGCGGGAATGGAGGAACGGGAGCGGCTGTGCCGGGAGATCCGAGTGCTCCAGGGTGAGGGAATGGGGGGGATCCGGGAATGGGAGCGGCTGTGCCGGGAGATCCGAGTGCTCCAGGGTGAGGGAATGGGGGGGATCCGGGAACGGGAGCGGCTGTGCCGGGAGATCCGAGTGCTCCAGGGTGAGGGAATCGGGGGGATCCGGGAATGGGAGCGGCTGTGCCGGGAGATCCGAGTGCTCCAGGGTGAGGGAATCGGGGGGATCCGGGAACGGGAGCGGCTGTGCCGGGAGATCCGAGTGCTCCAGGGTGTGAAGGGATCGGGGGGATCCGGGAATGGGAGCGGCTGTGCCGGGAGATCCGAGTGCTCCAGGGTGTGGGAATCGGGGGGATCAGGGAATGGGAGCGGCTGCGCCGGGAGATCCGAGTGCTCCAGGGTGTGGGAATCGGGGGGATCCGGGAATGGGAGCGGCTGTACCGGGAGATCCGAGTGCTCCAGGGTGAGAAGGGATTGGGGGGATCCGGGAAAAGGAGCGGCTGTGGCGGGAGATCCGAGTGCTCCAGGGTGTGAAGGGATTGGGGGGATCCGGGAATGGGAGCGGCTGTGGCGGGAGATCCGAGTGCTCCAGGGTGTGAAGGGATCGGCGGGGACACCGAGAAACGAGGGGACACCGAGGCCAACAGGGAAAAAAAAAGGAGGAGAGGATGTGGAAAAGAGGCCGGGGTCGGGAAACAGGGAGCGGCTGCTACGAGGGGAAATGGGAGGAATGTGAGAGGGCCTGGAGGAGGGATAAGGCGAAACCTGGGCGTCTTGGGGGACGGCGCGGTGTTTAAAGGGAATTTCGGGAATCTGTGGTGGGACAGGGACAGGTTGTGACGGGACCTGGGGAGTTGTTGGTGCGGGGAGGTTCAAGCTGTGGATGTTGGATTTTAGGGAGGAGACTGGGGGGGAGTGTGAGTGGGATAGGGATGGAGAAGATCACAGAGCACTGGGAGAAGGAAGGAAAGGGGGAAAGAGAGGACTCAGGAATTCTGGAAGACGAGGGAAGTGATCCAGGGAGTGCTGGGGAAAAATGGAAAGGGGAGAGACCCAGGAAAGCTGAGTGGACCAAGGCAGGAAGGGAACACAGCTCATGGAATGCTGCAGGATTTTGGGGTCCCCATACCTGGGAATTTCCACAGTGCTGTTCTCAGCAGAATCTGGGACTCTCCTGACTTTGGGAAGGGGCTTTTCCCTGTCCCACAGTCCCGGGCTGGGAGCACAGATGTGGGATCTGTATCAACATGCCCTTCCCAAGCTCTGGAAGGCACTGGAGCTTATTTTAGTGCCAAATCCCTCTATTTTTGTCCTTCAAAGTAAATTTTCCTGGTTACTGAGGCCACAACCTCTGCTCAGGACTTGGGATTTGCTTCTCCAGGAGCTCCTACACAGGGGAACGATGAGAGGGAGGAAAACAGTCCTTGCTTTTCCATGAGGAATGTGCTGATGCAGCTCTCCTGGCAGCTCCGTGACCCTGGTGAAGGAAAAACTCCTCTGCCTGAAATTCCTTTGGGAATCACTCATGGGAAAGGTTTTTTAAACAGTGAGGCTGGACAAGGGCAGAAATTCCTGAATTAACGGGGATGTTAGTGGATCAAAGCACCAGAGAGAGGTGGTGGCTTCCAGAGGGACACAACAGCAGAGCCTTGGAATTTCCTTGTTTCTGCTTTCAAGTGAAGCAAGGAAGGGAACTTGGGAAGTGTCTGGAGGACCAGGAAGTGAGGGAGCTGGGGGGCTCATCCTGGAGAAAAGGAGGTTCAGGGGGAACCTTCTGGCTCCCTAAAATTCCCTGACAGGAGGGTGGAGTCAGGTGGGATCAGGATCTGCCAGGACACAGGGAATGGTTTCCCACTACCAGAGGGCAGGGATAGATGGGATATTAGGAAGGAATTCTTCCCTGTGAGCGTGGTGAGGGGCTGGAATGGCATTCCCAGATAAGCTGTGTCTGCCTCTGGATCCCTGGATGTGTCCAAGGCCAAATTGGATGGGGCTTTGAGCAACCTGTGGAATCCAGGGATATGGCAGGGAAGTGGAACCGGATGTTCTTGAAGGTCTCTTCCAACACAAACCATTCCTGGATTCATGACTTTTCCTTCCATCCTGGCTCATCCAAACCTGAGTGATGATGCAATTCCAGCACAAGGAGCTGTGTTGCTCTCAAATTCCCAAGGGATCAGGGAATTAATGCTCTGTTTTCTCTTCCACAGGTCTCATAAACAGCCACAGGAATATGCACGGGAATGTCCCACGTCCGGCACCATCGGCTCCTCCGAGGTGGAACAACCCCCACCAGCCCAGCTACACCAGGAGAGGAACCTTTTCCACCAGGTACTCCCAACAGGCTCCCAGGAATTTCCACCCTCGCCAGACTCACTCCTGGAGGAAAAAATACTCCCTGGACAACCGGCTGCCGGGATCAGGGTATGACGTTGGAAGTGCTTCCAGCACTTCCCAGGGTTTTGGGAGCTCTGGGGACAGCCAGACTCCTGAGCCACCGGAATCGTCTCCGGAGAGACATGTGGACTTCACCACGGATGGAAACATCGTTGTGGATATCCAGGTGCCACAAAGGGCTGGCCAGGAGCATGTGGATCCTTATGGCAAGTTTTCTGGGCGGGAAGCAGCAGTGGCTCCTTCAGTGGATGGAAAAATCCAGAAATCTCTTCTCCAGAAGGAAGAGAGAAGACCTTCCCTATCCATTTCCTTCAGTTCCACATCGAGGACTGTGTGCCTGCCTGGAAGTGGAGCCGGGAGCTCCTTTTCCGCCTCTGGAAGCACCAGTGAAAGTGCCGTGGCACTGAAGTCAGAGCCACAAGAGCCTTTGGAATTGCCAGGTCAGGAGCCAGCCCAGCTGGCATGGATCAAGGCAGAACCACCCTCTCCAGGGCAGCCGAGTGGTGAGGAAGTCCGGGATGCTTCCCTACATCCCAAACCCTTTCGGAATGCAGAGACGCTCTCTCAACCTGCTCAGGTGGGGGTGACTACGGTGAAGAGCAAATTTCCTGTAATTCCCAAAGCTCCCACTCTCCAAAAAACTGCCTCAGCACCCACCGCCAGCAAATCTCAGAAATTCAGGAAGAACAACTACACCTGGGTGGCAAACCCTGGGAAAAATTCTCGGGTTGTGAAGAGGTGGGCGAGCCCTCGGGCTGAAAATTCCAAGAAGGGCATTGCGGGAGCAGACAAAGGTGCTAAAATCTCCCCAAAAGCGGATTTGGGAGCAAAGACAAAGAAATTGGGATTGCAATCCAAGCTGGGGGTTTCTCCCAGTAAATATAAGTGGAAAGCCTCCAGCTTGCAGACTTTGCCTTCCACTTCCAAGTCAGCATTCCAGTGGAGAAGTGAGGACCAGAAGAAGCCTCCAGCCCCAAATATTCCTCGCACCACCTCTGTCCCGCTGGCTCCGAGCGCTGCATCCGTTGTTCCTGGTGGGATGAAATCCTTTGGAGAGGCTGCACTGTCCAGTTACAAAGTGAAGAGCCGGACAAAAATCATCAAGAGGAAAGGGAACGTGGGGTAAGTTGTTGGTTTGGATTTTGTGTCCATGGATTTTGTGTCAAGTTTTGGCTGTGGGAGAAATTCGAGTGAGGGTTGTTGTGTGCTGGTGGATTTATTGGAATCATGGAATGGTTTGGGTTGGAAGACCTTAAAAATCTTGGGATTCCACACCCCTGCTATGAACAGGGATGCCTTGCACTATCCCAGGCTGCTCCAAGCCCTGTCCAACCTGGCCTTGGATGCTTCAGGGATGGGGCAGCCACAGCTACTCTGGAAATTCCATGCCAGGGCCTCACCACCCTCCCAGGGAAGAATTCCTTCCCAATATCCCATCTATCCCTGCCCTCTGGCAGTGGGAAGCCATTCCCTGTGTCCCAAGTCCCTCCCCAGCTCTCCTGGAGCCCCTTCAGGTGCTGAAAGGGGCTCTGAGGTCTCCCTGGATCCTTCTTTTCTCCAGGCTGGACATTCTCAGCTCTCCCAGCCTGGCTGCAGAGCAGAGGGGCTCCATTCCTTGGAGCATTTCCATGGCCTCCTCTGGATTTGCTCCAGAGGTTTCACATCTTCCTGATGTTGGGTGATCCAGAGCTGGATCCTGTGAATCCCTGTGGTCACCAACACTTCCTCACTCAGCAAAGGAGGCCACATTTTCCTTGATTTAATTTTAAATTCTTGTAATTGTTGTGTTGGTTCCTGCTTCTGTTTCCCAGATCCCTTCAGTGCTTCCCAGCAGGTTTCCATCCTTGCCTTGCCCTCCTGCTTTGCCTGAGAAACTATCAGTGGGTGGATTGTGCTGGGAAAATCACTCTGGAGTATCCTGGAGAAGCTGGGAATGTTTGGGATTTTTTTTTGCAGTTCAGGGAGACCTCCCACACCTTGGTAAATTCCAGCAGAACCAGGGAAGAGATCATCCCCCTGTGCTGGGCACTGGTGAGGCTCCTCAAATCCTGCGGGGAGGATATTGAGGATCTGGAGCGTGTCCAGAGTCGGGGATGGAGCTGGGGAAGGGTCTGGAGCAGCTGAGGGAGCTGGGAGAGCTCAGCCTGGAGAAAATGAGGCTCGGGAGGAACCTTCTGGCTCCCTAAATTCCGTGACAGGAGGGTGAAGGCAGGAGGGATCAGGATCTCCCAGGGCACAAGGGACAGGGCACAAGCCTCAAACTGCTCCAGCGGAGGTTTAGTTTGGATATTGAGGAAAATTCCTTCCTGTAAAGGGTGGTCAGGCATTGGGAATCCCCATTCCTGGAGAGATTTAAGATCCCTGTGGAAGTGGAACTTGGGGACATGGTCAGTGGTGACCTTGGCACTGGTGGAAAATGCTTGGACTTGACAATCTCAGAGGTCTTTCCAACTTAAACCATTCCATGATTCCATGATTCAATCCCTCACATCTGTCGAACAGAAGGCAGTGAGTAAGTCTGGCTGTCAAACACCTCATTCTCCATCTGTTCCTTGCCAGGAATTCCTCACAATTGCCTGTTTCCTTGGAATTTTCTGTTCAGAACTTCTCCTCCTCCTCAGCCAGAGGAGAATCCTGGTGGGATTTGGCTCCTCTTGGAGCCCTGGAGAAGGACACCAGCTGCGTTTTGGTCACTTCCTTGCTCCCCCCTAACCATGTTAAAAAAGAGATTTTAAAATCATAGAAAATTTGGGGAGTTAGAAAGAAAGTTAGGCTTGGTAGGCCCTGGGAAAGTGTTAAAGGTAGGCCCTGGGAAATGTTAGGCCTTGTGCTTGCTAAGGTCATGTGAAACTTCACCTGTGTAGCCAGTATATGATAAATGATATAATTGTTAGATGTGATTAGATATAATTATTGTTTAAAGAATCATGAGAAACTGTGTTTGAGGGGGATCACGAGAAATCCATGCTTGGATGAAATCAATGTATACAACAGAACAATATAAGTTTAATAATGAATATATAAGTTATATAATGATAGAGTATAAAACACGTTCAGCTCAAAACCAAATCGGGTCAGATTTGGGTCTGTGTACCTCAGACACTCTTTAATAAAAGCACCTACATATAATCATTCTGTGATTATGTGTTCCTGAACAGTAACAAGGATGTTCCCTTTCCCAGATCCCCCACGGATAAGAAGAACATCTCCTCCACCACAGCTCTGAAGAGCCGCTTCCACCTCCGGAGGAGAAATTCTGTGCGGGGAAAACCTTCGGTGACGGCGAAGCGCTCCTCGCCCCGGGGCTTGGTGCAGATCTCCAAGCACCGGCTCTGCCGCATGCCGGCGACCAGGACACAGGTGGCCACCAAGGAAGGTAGGAACAGACATTCCAAGGTCTCCCGGGCTCAGTGGAGTGATTCCAAGGGTTCTTGGATTTAGGAATGTGTTGCTGAGTCCTCCTGCAGATGTTGTTGGTCGTGGAGTGAACACCGAGGAGAAGTTTGACTCCATATTTGTGTTGTACTTTGGCATCTCCACAAAAAACTGTTTCCTGTTTTTCCTGGGGTTTCCCTGGATTTTCAGGGAGGTTTTCCAAGAAGGAAGAGGTTGGATGAGGCAGGAATACACAAATCTCTCACCTGTATCCCAGTGTGGTGTCCAGTTTTGGATCTAATTTGCTTAAGACACCAGTAATTAGTGGAATACTGAACCCATCATGTTTGGGAACAGGGAATTTGCATCCAAGTCCTGCTGCCTTGGAGCAGAACTCGGAGCTCAGAGTGGCACCTCCAAGTGTCTGGAATGTTGTTGGAATGTTGGTCACTCCAAGTCTGGTTCTTCTGTTCCCTGGGGATATTTTTATGGATAAAAGGCTTCCCCCACCTTTGATTTGGTTGTTTCAGATGGATACGAGGCACATTTTCCCTGTGGTCCCATGAAATTCCCTGTGGGAATTGCTGGAGCTGGGAGGGGGGTTTGGATCAGATGTAGCTAGGATTTATCTACAGTTATATTTTGGGATTATTTTGTGTTCGAACAGCTCTGAGATGATTTTGAGTTTTCCTGGGTGAGGGATTATGGACAAGGGGCTGGAGTGCCAGGACAAGGGGGATGACTTCCCACTGCCAGAGGGCAGGGTTAGATGGGAATTTAGGAAGGAATTCTTCCATGGAAGGGTGGTAAGGTTCTGGAATGGAACTTTCAGAAAAGCTGTTGCTGTCCCTGGATCCCTGGAAATGACCATGGCCAGGTGGGATGAGGCTTGGTGCAACCTGGGATAGAGGAAGGTGTCCCTGCCCATGGCAGGGGTGTGGAATTCCATGATCTTTGAGTTCTTCCAACCCAAATCCTTCCATGATTCCATGAAAAGACAGAAAACTCTGGAGACATGGAGCAATTTGAGATTGCTGCAGCATTTTAACCTCGGAGGGAATTGAGGCAGTGATGATTCCAGGAATATCAGCTTGTTTGGAATTGCAGTTCCTTGATTGAAAGGAATGTTCCCATACTGAAATCTTGATTTTAACTGGATAGGAATGAGAAAAGAAAGCAGGAATATGGTTTTGCTCCAGGATTTGGGAAGTTGGCAAATAAAGAAGGTTGGAAAATGGAAGAAAAAAAAGGGAATAGCTCTGGAAGTGACCTTTGGGAGAGCAGGGAGTTCATTCCCCCCTCCAAAAGTGCATCCAGTTATCCAGCCTTTCCTGGCAGATGTTTCTCTGTGTGGCACCTTCTCCTTTGCAGAGAAATTCAGGAAGAACCTGAATTGCCTTGGAATTCCCTCCGTGAATTTTGGATTTGCTCCCTTTGATTAAAATTCCTGGATTTGAATCCTTTTGTACTTCAAGATTTTTCTTGGAGAGCTTCAATCCCAGGCAGAGGATTTGCAGCTTCATATGTTGAAATATTCTTAAATCTTGGGTTTGGAAAGCTGTGGAATTATTCCAGGGCTGTTGTGTGCTCCAGGACTCCTATGTTGTTTTCTTTTCCTCCAGGTTTAATAGGAAAAGATTATTGGGTGATGGATGGGGCAGGGATATTCCCAAGTCTGGGAGATCCTGGATCCTCACAGATCCCTCTGAATTCCCCACGTTCCCTCTGAATGTATAATTATGGATGTGGTGCCAGTGTTTTCTGGTTGCACAGGGAGCTGGGAATAAGTGAAGTCTTGTGGATATAGTTCCTGTCTCCCAGGTTATCCAAGAGGTTTTGAGAAGATTGTTTTGGTTTCTTTTGGGGCAAAGTGTGGATATTAATCCCAGCAAAATATTGTGAGTATTAATCACCACGAAGTGGTGGAATTTCCAGCCTTTTCCATTTCTCCTTGGACAGGTGTGAGTGAAGTAAATGGGGTTACTGGGATACACTGGGAGCAGAGTGGGGCAGGAATGGAGCAGGGAGGTGGATCCATTTCTGGGATCACACTGGAGGGAAAGACAGTGGAGAGGAATGTTCCCAACTTCCTGCACAGCAGCGTGGCTGGAAAAGCTGGATCAGCCCCTTCCGTCGCCACGGATGTGGGGCCTGTGGTGACGCAGCCTGGCTGGTTTCCTGTTTGTCCTGTTCCACAGGATTTTGAGATCTGTGGCACAGCTCTGGGGGTTTTACAAAGACATTGCTCCTGCTTCTCCCAAGTCCTGTCTCCTGACTTTCCAATTCCCTTCTTGGACACAAATGAATCTGTTTGGTCTCATCAAGGGAGGCTTTTCCAGCCATTTCTGAATTGGGATTGGTGTTTCCCAATGCTCTGTCCAGAGACCCTTCCCTCTGTGGGAATTGCTTTTATTTAGGGATCAGAGAGCCAATGGAAAGTGGCAGATTGGTAGGAATTTGCTTGGGATTATTTGGGCTGTTCCATGAGAGATCTACGTGCAGGTCTTATCAATTAATTCCAAAATACTTGATTAAGTGGAATGTCTAATAACAGCTCAGATATTGGAGTGTGTCCCAAATGGAAGTTTTTCCAACGGAGTGGTGGAGCAGGGAGGAAGTTCCAGGTCAGGCTGCCTCCCTCACCTCTGAGATCCTCAGGGATGTGATGGAAGAAGGATAAATGGCAGTGGTTGTTTTTCTCCTTATCCAGAGAAAAGCTGGATCACCAGCAAGGATCATCAAAGTCTGAGGTGTCATTGTGTTGGATAAAACCATGGAATGGTTTGGGTGGGAAGGAACCCTGGAGGTCATGGAATTCCAACTCCCTGCCATGGGCAGGGACACCTTCAACTATCCCAGGTTGCTCCAAACTCCATCCAAGCTTGGACACTTCAAGGGATGGGGCAGCCACAGCTTCCCTGGGAATTCTGTTCCGGCACCTTCCCAGTCTCACAGGGAGGAATTCCTTCCTAAATCCCATCTATCCCTGCCCTCTGGCAGTAGGAAGTAATTCCCTCTTGTCCTGGCACTTCAGGCTCTTGTCCAAAGTCATTCTCCAGCTCTCTTGGAGCCCCTTTAGGCACTGGAAGGGGCTCCAGGCTCTTCCTGGATCCTTCTGTTGTCCAGGCTGGACACTCCCAGCTCTACCAGTCTAAATACCAAATGAGCTTTTTGTCCACATCCTGTTCCATCGCTTTGGGAATTCTTTATCCACTTTCTCCAAACTGAAGATGGAATATTCCCAAAAGTTCAGGGATGGCATCTTTTACTCACCAGTTCTGAGGGAAAATGCCAGCTTGTGAGATTTGACTGATCCCGGTGTGATAACAGTGGGATATTCCTTCTTTTCTCAGCCTAAAAGTCCCATGCCAGAGGATATGGGAATCCCACACTTTTCCAACAGCTTTTTCTTATGTTCATCTGGGATTTCTTGCAGGATAAGACTTATTCCCAAACTATTTTTTGTTGACAAACGAGTGAGTTCTGGTAGTTGGGAACCTTTCCTCACCATTTCTTGCCTCATCCTGCTTGGCCATCCAAGCTGTCATTTCTTATTCCCAGGACTTTTTCCTCGGAAAAAACTAGGAATAAGTGCTTTGAAGGAGGATTTATTAATTTTTTTCTAATTAATTTTAATGCTGGAGATGTGGCAAATGTATGGATGAGGAGAATGGGAGTGATGACTGCGTGCTACATGTGGGAAAACTGGGATTTTTGCAGGAGAATCGGGGGTTTTTCCAGGAGAATTGGGGATTTTGGGAAGTGCACACAGCCCTGCAGAGGGCACTCGTGCCTCTTCCATCTCCTCAGTCCACCTTTTTCTGGTTATTGATGGCCTAATTTCGTCTTTATGTGAAAGAAAGCAGATCTGGAGTAATTTGCAGCAATAACCTGCTAATGCCGGGCCAGTATCAAAATTCCCATGTTCATTCCCGGTGGCAGATAAAACACTAATATATAATTATCCTTGCAAATTGGATTGTTTTAAATAACCAAAAGGCTACGGCCGGGGAGAAAACCATCCCATTTCCCTGGAGTTCCTATTGCGGGGTAATTGCTGCGTTCAATCAATTTCCTTGGCATTAGAAATTCCATCACAATCAACATTAAGCTTTATTCATTGTGATGGCAAAGAGCCGGATCATTTCTCCTCTTTTCCTTAACTGGCAAAATTAATCAGGGAAAAGATTTTAAACATTTACCCGTGCGAAAGAGGTCAGCTCTGCCACTATATTGCTCAGCAGATAAGGGGGCTAATAAAAAGAAAATTGAATTACTAATGATCGCCAGGAACAGAGTATATAAAACCTGGCAATCGCCCGGTGCAGGAAAAAAAGGGAATCAATTTTCTCCGGACAAGGTGCGCTCGTTTTTTATTTTGGCTCATATTATCAGCAATTTAATTGGAGAGAGCATAAACAGGAGGAAACAGTTAGGGAATAATGAGGCTGGAGGTGTAAAATCCTGCAGGATAGATGCTGGACACAATTTATTTGGCACAACAGATAATCACTTTAATTGAATCCAAAAGTGCAGCGTTCAGCAGCGCCGGCTCCGCGCCTCGCCCGGGGGGATCATGGAATATTACAAAGAGGTTCCACCGTGTCTTTTCTGCCTCTGTAATGTCCCCTTCCAGGCAGGACTGCTCCGGGATTGCTTCGGCACGGTCACAGCTGGCTGGAAGCAGGAGATGGAGAAAGCAGGAGGGAGATTCTCCAGGGACTTTTCCTTATTTATGTTATGTTTGTTCCTTAAATAATTTGGTGCTTGCTGGGTTGGATGGTTCCGTGTGAGACTGGTCATATCCTGTTTGAGGTGAACTTGGACTCATGGAATGGTTTGGGTTGGGAGGGACCTCAAGGATCAACTTATTTTGCTGTGCCCTGAGTTCAGAGTCTGGCTCCCTTTTCCTGCTGTGACCTCCAGGTCTGGGTATTAAAGGAACTTCTGAGGAGATTTTGGATTTTTTCCTGGGAGATGTGGGTGAATCATCCTGGAATTTAGATCCCAGAATGGTTTGGGTTGGAAGGGACTTTGAAGATCATCCAATTCCACCCCCTGTCATGGGCAGGGACACCTTCCACTATCCCAGGCTGCTCCAAGCCCTATCCAACCTGGCCTTGGATGCTTCCAGGGATCCAGGGACAGCCACAGCTTCTCTGGGAATTCCATTCCAGCTCCTCAGCACCCTCCCAGGGCAGAACTCCTTCCCAATATTCCACTAAACCTTCCCTCCATCAGTAGATGAGGAATTGTTGCAATTCCCCATCTGTGGCTCTGCAACTCCATGGCCAGAGGAGGAGTAATTTGGGAGCACATCCTTGTTGGATCCACTGCATCCAACCTGGTTTGGTGTTGTTTCCCTTGAAAATACTCGTTCCCTGCTTATCTTCCCCTTTCTCCTGCTCCAAAATGAAATAAGCCAGTGGTTTTTGTTACCAGCTTCCTGCTTTTCCTGTGTTGCCACCCCAGTGCTGAAGCTGTCAAACAGAAGGAACCCTGGTTTGTTTTCCCACCTTCCTAAAGAGAAATTCCATAGGATTCTGAAAACCCACTTCACTCTGCATCTGCAGAAACTTCTCCAACTCTTCACTGCCAGAATCACCCTCCAAAAAATTCCCTAAACCCTCATTTCTCTCCTCCTCACTCCATGGGATGTGACATGAGGGCGTCGGGATGGGCAAGGAGCGTTTGCTTGGAAAAACGCTGGAGGCAAAAGCGGCAGGAGCTGCTTTGCATTACTTGGGCGAGTAAAGGGGGTGTAAATGGTGAGGAGCAAGTTATGAGTGGCATCCAAATACTCAGCTGCTGATAATTTTATTGACACCGGGTGTTTGGATCCCTCTGGCAGCTCTAAAAATCTCAGCCCTGGATTTTATACCCTCTCCTATTTTTTTGCTTGATGCTTCCAGAGGGCTGATTCCCTGTGGGACAGCAATTGAGGGAATTTGGGAGGTTTTCTCCTTGTTTTCTGTTATATTTTATTTTTATTTTATTTTTCTTCTGAGTTGTGTGAGGTTTTGCTGCACTTTGAGGCGACACCTCCGATCGCGTTACGGCCGAGTTAAGCTCTTGATCCCTTCCCTCAGGGAAGCCCTTGGATCACACACAGAACTCCTCAGAGTTCATCACATCTTTTCCTTCACTCCATCATTACTCCCGTTTTCCTGAGTTCCTTCCAGCTGATCCAAACCCTTCCAAGGTCGCCGCTCTCTGTCGTTCCTCTGTCCCACCTAGGTTTGACCTTGCCCGGAAATCGTTCCATTGCCAGCTCTCTCTTCCCTCTGGCTTGTCCTTGGGAGCCAGGGGTGGAGCGTGGCTGGCGAGGTGGCTCCTCACTCCTTCAGGAATTGGGAAAAGTTCACATTCTTGGCTCTTTGCCGGCCCCGGTTACGTCAGTGGTCGTAAGTAACGGTTTTGGGTTTCCGCCTTGACTTGGCATTTCCAGGTGACTCGTCCCGAGCTGCAAGAGGAGCTGCAGGCGTGGAGCCAGGATTGGGAATTCTCTTTGCAGAGCCCTCTTTTAAAAATAACAGCCTGCTGGGAGTGAGGGGATGGGCCGTGCTCAAGGAAGTGTTCCTGTGTAGACGTTGGATTTGGGATCGGGGAAATCGGTGACTGCGATGGAGGGAACATCTAGAGGGAAATGGGGATCCTGAAGGTGACAATTCCTGTGTGTCTCTTTCCCTGCAGAATTTGACTTGCACACTCAATTTGTTGTGGAAGTCACATCCCTGGAACTATTCCAGGCCAGGTTGGATGGGACTTGGAGCAGCCAGTGGAATGTGTCCCATGGCAGAGGGGTGGAAGGAGATGACCTTGAAGGTCCTTTCCAACCCAAACCATTCCATGTTTTAATGAAAGTCACTTCCCAATCCCCATTTTAGGTAGTTTTACCTCAGTCTTTATTTTAGAGCCTCTCCTGTGCAGCTCCAGCTCTGCTGGATTGGGAAATTCCATTGGTAGCCAGCAGCTCTTTGGGGAATAGTCTATTTATACACTAATAGGAAGAATACTTGGCTTTGGGGATGGATGAGATCCTTCCATTGGCTCTGACCCTTGATATTTCCAAGTCTGTGGGGGACTTTGTGTAAGACTCCAAACCTTTCAGGGATGGCACAGTGTGGAACTGAAATAGACAGGGGAAAAAAAAGACAAAGGGGAAAAAAATTTAAAAAAAAAGGAAACTGAGCAGTAGGTCCTGAACTCCTCATTTGGCCTCCTGGGGCTTACCTGGCCTTAAATATTTCCAGGGATGTGACATCCACAAATTCCTGGTGAGGCAACCAGGACCTCACTGCCCTCACAGGGAAGAATTTCTACCCAATATCTGAACCTAGTCTCAGTTTGAAGCAAATCCTCCTTATCTTGTCGCTCCATGTTCTTGAAAACAGATCTTTATCTTGGAAATAGATACTTATTTGTCCATGGAATGCTTTGGCTTGGAAGGGACCGTTAGGAGCCTCCTAATCCAACCAAAAATGAAGCTTTTAAACCAGTTTTGGACTTGCTGCTTGTAATTGGGTGGAATTTCAGTGCTGATTTCTCTTATCCCTCTGCTTGTCTTTCCTTCGGCTCCTAAATAAAAATAAGGAAAGTAAAAGTGGGTGTTTCAGGCACTTTAAACCCCTCCCCACCCCCAATAACTTGAAAAGTGACAATGAGTCCTTTTTCCCTGTTATTTTTCCTTCCTTTTGCTATTTTCTCCCACTTAATAAACTGTCTGATGGTATTCCCAGCACGGTCACAGTTGGAATTACTGATGCCGGCGTGGATGATCGGAGTATCCTCCACTGCTCTGTCAGGATTCCCAAAATCCCGCCCTGGCAGATGCTCAATTCCCTGTAAAACCTGTGTAGGTTTTTCTGTTCTGCTTTCTGCTTCCAGTTCTTTCCCAAATCCCGGTTTACACCCTTATATTTTTATTTTTTTCATGGAAATCTCCCCATTTGATTTTCTCTGTAACGACTTGGAAGTGTCGTAGGGAAACTCCTCTCCCTGGCTGCTGAGCCGAGTTAAGCCGTTCATTCCAGGTCTTGCTGGATCGCTCTGTGTGCTCTACAAAGCACTGGAAATTAGTAAAATCCCTTGGAATATGGAACAGATGCCAGAGTGCACCTGGAATAAGGGATTTGTGGACTCGGCAGCATCTCCCGAGTCCTACAAAACTCTGCTGTTCCAGCAGCTTTGCAGGAGTTTCTGCTTCAGCCTGAGGGATGGGGAAATGCCTTGACTTCGCTTGTCAATGGGAATTTTGCTGTCATCCCTCAGGAAATTTGAGTTCAAGGAACGTTTCCTCCTCCCCTGTGCCTCTGGATAATCCCCACGCGTGCGGTTTTCAGGGGGCTGTTTCTATTTTGGATTGCTTGGAGCGGTGTCAAGTGGGGATTTTGTGTGGATGTGTGGATGGGATCGGCTCCAAAGCTGATCCCATGTGTTATCGGCCCTTAAGCTGCCCTCAGGGGCTCTCCATTGGAAAAGGGCACGGGAATTCTTGGAGATTTAGTGTGGGCTGTAAACTCCAGTGTTAGTTGCGATGGGAAACTCCGTGTTGTTCCTCACGGCACCGGCAAATGTCCTGGGACATCTTGTCCTTGGATGGGGCAGAGAGAACCCAGGGAAGGGTGAGTGGGTGGGATGTGCCATCAAACTTCATTTTTTTTCTGTGGAATCACAGAATAGTTTGGGAAGGATCTTAAATATGATCCAGTTCCAATCCCCTGCCATGGGCAGGGACACCTTCCACTATCCCAGATTGCTCCAAGCCCCATCCAACCTGGCTGTGGACACTTCCAAGGATAGGGCAGCCACAGCTTCTCTGGGAATTCCATTCCATTCCATTCCATTCCATTCCATTCCATTCCATTCCATTCCATTCCATTCCATTCCATTCCATTCCATTCCATTCCATTCCATTCCATTCCATTCCCTCCCCACTCTCCCAGGGAAGAATTCCTTCCCAATATCCCATCTATCCCTTCCCTCTGGTAGTGGGAAGCCATTCCCTATGTCCTGTCACTCCATCCCTTGTCCAAAGTCCCTCTCCAGCTCTCCTGGAACCCTTTTAGGCACTGGAAGGGGCTCTGAGATCTTCCTGGATCCTTCTTTTCTCCAGGCTGGACATTCCCAGCTCTCCCAGGCTGGCTCCAGAGCAGAGGGGCTCCAGCCCTTGGAGCATCTCCATGGCCTCCTCTGGATCCACTCCAGGAGCTCCACATCCTTCTGCTGTTGGAGCCCAGAGCTGGATGCAGAATTCCAGGTGGGGTCTCACCTGAGCCGGGCTGAGGTGCAGAATTCCCATTTTCCTGCTGCCCATGCTGGGGGACAAGCCCAGGATACGGGGGATTTCTGGGATGTGAGCACACATGGATGGGGCAAGTCCAGTTTTTCGTCCACCAGCACCTCCAAGTCCTCCTTGGAGCTGCTCCCAATCCATTTTTTATCCAGCTTTGGGGTGGCAAAATGTTCTTGAATCCCGGGGCTCAGGTGGATCAGTGTCAAATGCTCTTTTTGGGATTAAGAAAAGCAGGGAATTCTTTGCTTTAAAAGAGGAGCCCAACCTGCCACCCAAATAATGTTTGTTCCTGGCTGGGTCGAGGTGTTTGCAGTGATTGGTGACCTTAATTTAGCAGCGATGACTTCCAAAATGCTTTCCCTGTTATCAAGAATCCAGGAGTGGAGCCCTCCCTTATCAGGAAGCAAATCAAAAGGGAATTTGATGGGGTGAAACGAGTCCATCACAGATCCCGCTCTGTTTTTAAAACAAGATTTACTCTGCTCTCTCCGCATTAACTGGGGCATTTTACGGTGCTCCCCTTTCCGTGAGCTTCCGTGATCCATCATTTCCCAGCTCGCCTGCCGGAGTGGCTGTTAGATTTTACTACAGCAAACACTGTAAAAGGGCATTAGAGCAGTTAAATCTGGAGTCTTGCTTCCATAAGGAAAAAGAAAATGCTGAATTAGGCACCAGAAAAGGCAACCACAGCGATACTTTAATCTTGCATAAATTATCAGAAGAGTCAGAGGCGAGTGATTTTATGTATTGTTAGAGCTCTGCTAATTAATTATTCCAGAATAATTGATGTTTAGAAGCACCAAAGTTGGGTCCTTTCCTGGCTTAATGGACTTTCAATATGGCAGCTGGATTTTTATTTCTTTCTTAATTTTAACCCTCCTTTCCATGGGGTTAATGAAGTAACTTTCCTAAATATGAAGAGTCTAAATAATAATTAATCAAGGAAATATTGCTCCACAAATTGTGGGTGTAAGTCAGTGGTGGTTTTGGAGACATTCCTGACATCCAGGGGAAGTTAAGTCCCCATTGGGAATATTTGATGAATGAAATGCCCTAAGGAAATGGATAAATGTAGATAAGCTGGAGGAGGGCAGGGACAGATGGGATATTGGGAGGAATCCTTTCCTGGGAGAGTGGTGAGGAACTGAAATGGAATTCCCTGTGAAGGATTCTGGATCCCTGGAGGTGTCCAGGGCCAGGTTGGAGAGGGCTTGGAGCAAACTGGGATAGTGGAAGGTGTTGCTGCCCATGGAGGAGAGGTGGAACTGAATGGACTTTAAGATCCTTTCCAGCCCAAATCATTCCATGATTTACTTTGATAGGAAAAGATGTCTGTCCTTGGATTGTTGGAATTGGACAGACCTTCTCATCAATTTCTTCATCTCTTTCTGGAGAGTTTGGATTTTTCCAAAGGGTTTCAGATCTTGGTAAACCCAGAGCCCTGAAATGGGGCTAAGGAATGACAGAATTCCAGCTGGTATTAATCCTCTTTGTGGCACTGGTGGGGCCATGCTGTAACCAGTGGGTCATCCCAGCTCAAGAGGGATACAAAGAGATGATTCCAGTGGATCTTGGGATTACCTTGGGAATGTGACAAGGGATGGAATGATAGGACACAGGGAATGGCTTCCCACTGCCAGAGAACAGGGGTAGATGGGATTTTGGGAAGGAATTCTTCCGTGAGGGTGGTGAGGGGCTGGAATGGAATTCCCAGAGAAGCTGTGGCTGCCTCATCCCTGGAAATATCCAAGGCCAAATTGGATGGGATTTGAGCAACCTGGGGTAGTGGAATGTGTCCCTTCCTGTGACAGGGAGTTGGAATGTGATGATCTTTAAGGTCCTTTCCAACCCAAACCATTCCATGATTCCATGATCTCAAGCCCACAGGGATCCTGCCCCTTCCTGCTGCCCATGGACATGGAGGAATCTGCGATTAAATCCACCCAGGTAGATTGGACTTTTCAGTTTCTTTCCAGGGCTTGGGAATCATCCAATGGATTGGATTTTGTAGCACATCCATCCCCTCCCCAGTTTTTTGGGATCGGGGAAGATGGGGCCTGGAAAGGACAGGTGAGGACAGGGCAAGAAGTGAATAAACACTCGTTGGGGTTTAGGAGAACCAGGACATACAATGCTGGTAAAGCGATCCCTGCTCCTGAGCAATTCCAGCCCCTGGAGCAGGAGGATGCCCAGCCCCAGCGACTCTTCCACTGTCACCACTCTGCTTGTGGGGCCGGGCAGGGCGTGGGTGACAGACATTCCATGGCCTGGACACAACGTGGGGAAAGCAGCTTTGTGGAAAAGCATCCTAAACTTGATATCCTTGTTTATCTCTTCCCAGGCCCTGCCTGGCCCCTCGAGATAAACAGGTGCCAGTGCTTGCGATTCCCAACAGCCGCTCCGCTGCCGGAATAATTCCAAAAGGAGGTTGTGTTTATGAGGGGAGTTATTCCTGCATCCCTTCAGGGCTGGAGCATCCCTGTGGCAAATGGGCTGGAAGTGGACACAGCTCCAGGAGCTGGAGTTGATCCAACCTGGCCTTGGACACTTCCAAGGATGGGGCAGCCACAGCTTCTTCGGGAATCCTGTGCCAGGGCCTCACCACCCTCATAGGGAAGGATTTCTTCCCAATATTCCATCTAACGCTGCGCTCTGGCAGTTTAAAGCTATTCCCTTTATCCTGGCATTCTATCCTTTATCCAAAGTCCCTCTCCAGCTCTCTTGGAGCCCCTTTAGGCACTGGAAGGAGCTCCAAGCTCTCCCCAAAGTCTTCCGTTTTCTCCCAGCCTGTCCCCAGCCCCCCGGAGCAACTCCTTGGCTTTGTTTGCTTCACTCACTCTCTGGACACATCCAAGACATCCCAGCCCCTTGGGCTCATGAATAATTTAAAATTCAGGATCCCATGTCTGGATTTTTTTCCTTTATTTTTCCCTTTTCCCCCTCTCTCCCTGCCTAGTGGAATCCCTGCTTCTTCTTCCTGCTCTGGCCCAGCTCTCACGTGCCTTGGCTTAGCACAGGGAATCCTCAGCTCCACTCCTGGGTGCTCCCAGCATTGCTGTCATTCCCTGAGGGAACACTGTGCCCTGCTCCAGGGCTGTTTAGTGTCTCGACTTAGAGACATTCCTGAATGGAATATCCTTAATTCCCACGCAGATGCTGCGGGAACAGCATCAAGCCCAGCAATAAAACGTAGTGAAGAATTCCAAAGTGAAATTGAGATGGGAAACCTCTGCTGCTGCCAGGCTGGGAATCTCCATGTCTCATGTCATGGGCTCTGAAGTGAAGCTGGGATCAGTTCTGGAATTCTGGGATCAGTTCTGGCCCCTCATAACAAGAAAGACGTTGAGGGTTTGGAGCACATCCAGGGAAGGGAATGAAGCTGGGGAAGGGTCTGGAGCAACCAGAAGCAGCTGAGGGAGCTGGGAAAGGGGCTCAGCCTGGAGAAAAGGAGGCTCGGGGGACCTTTTCACTCTCCACAACTCCCTGAGGGTGGAATCAGGTGGGGGTCAGGCTCTGCTTCCAAGGAATGAGGGACAGGACCAGAGGAAATGGCCTCAAGTTGTGCCAGGGGAGCTTTAGTTTGGATATTGGGAAAATGTTTTCCATGGAAAGCATTGGAATGGGCTGCTCGGGGGAGTGGGGGAGTCACATCCCTGGAAGCTTCCAAAAAATGTGTGGATGTGTGGATTTGGCCTCAAACCCCATTTGAGGATGGGGGTTAGGTTGGATCTGGTGGTGGTGGTGGGCTGAGGTTTGGACATGATGATCCTGGAGCTCTTTTCCAGCTTTCAATTCCATGATTCCGGACTTTGTGTTGTTCCTCTTGCTCTCACACTCTGCCTTGACCTTGTGCCTGACAGCTGTGGTTGGGAATTTGGACATGGAATTTGATTTCTTTTTTGGAGTATCCCAGAATCACAGAATGCTGCGAATTGGGAGGGACCTTCAAGACCATCCAATCCCACCCCCGCCATGGTCAGGGACACATTCCACTATCCCAGGTTGCTCCAAGTCCCATCCAGCCTGGCCTTGGACACTTCTAGGGATGGGGCAGGCACAGATTCTCTGGGAATTCCATTCCTGTTCCTCATCACCCTCCCAGGGAACAATTCCTTCCCAATATCCCATCTATCCCTGCCCTCTGGCAGTGGGAAGCCATTCCCTGTGTCCTTTCTCTCCACTCCTCATCCAAAGTGCTTCTACAGCTTTCTTGCAGCCCCTTTAGGCACTGGAAGGAGTAATTCAGATTTATTCCTGTTATTTTTTTTATTTCATTCCTTAACACATTCCCATTTTTTTCTGGACTTTTGGTAACACGTGGTAGGAAGCATCATTTCCAATTTTTTTTTTTCCCTGTGTTATTCCATCCTCAGAATTCCCAGCCTGTTTTCCCTTTCAACTGAAAGGACATTTTCCTCTTTGTTGCATTTCCATTAATGGATTCTCACCATGGATCCACTTCCCATTGCGTGTCAGTCACTGCCTGTTCCGAAGGGCTCATTCCACACTAAGTGGTGTCGGAAAAGACTTTTCCCTTCCCATTCCATCCTCTTAAAACCCAATCCTGGACATCACAGCGGCCACTTTGGCTGTGCTGACACTTCCTTTGTCCTGTCCTCTCTTCCCAGTGATCTTTGTGCACATTCCGGGCTGCCTCATTCCCTAATGCTTTGCTTTTTCTCCTTTAAATATTCATGGGAGCAGAGTGGCTGGGTTACTTAATGGAGCAGCATTATCTTTGGAAATCAAAGCGGGCGTGTGCTTGTTGTCAATATGTTTTAAAAACTTTTCCCACTTCTTGAAGCCTGTAGGTCTGAAGTATTTTCCCAATTCTTAAGTTTGAATGACTTCTGGAGTTGCCGGTTGCGAATGTGCTGCGTTGGAAGAAGGAGGAATTCCATAAACATCCAGTTTCTTACTAGACAGGGATGTTTGTTCTGTGAAAAGGACCATTGACATTCCTGAGGGATTTTTAGTGGGTGGCTTTTCCTGTGAAACCTGGAAATCACAGAGAATCACAGAGTCATGGAGTGGTTTGGATTGGAAGGGACCTTAAAGATCATGGAATTCCAACCCCTGCCATGGGCAGGGACACCTTCCACTATCCTAGGTTGCACTGAGCCCCATCCAGCCTGGAATTTGGGCTCAAGTTAGGATTTGCAGTTCCAGATGCTCTTGGACATCCTGTGGATTACTGAAGAGTAAAATAAAAGAATGTCAGAAATTTTTCAGGGAGTGTTTTTTTCCTTCCAGCTCTGCCAACCAGTGAGCTCCCAGTTCATTCAGGTCACCGGTGGGATGAGTGCTGGAAGTCTTGACTCTCCTGCTGTTTCAATATTCCATATATTTAGGAGATGGTTCCTGACACATGGCCTAGAGAGAATAATTGGATGTGGCAGCTGAGTGAAAAAGGCTGGATGGGATTTTTCCTTCCAGTGTGTGTGGATGGATGAAGTTTGGGATGATTTGTTTTATTTTTATTTATGGGAAAAAAAAAAAAAAAGGGAAGCAAAAACAGTGAGGAACTTTTATGTTCAAATCAACTGGGATCAAATGGGGATTCAGCCAAGACAGTGGGAGACAGGAGGGGTTTCTTTTCCCAGTTCTGGAATTTCTGGTGGCCTAAAAAGGGATTTACCACTTGGAAATACTCTTAAATTGGAATATATACAGTCCCTGGAATACCCAGGGAATGTCCTTCAAATCTATTTGGGGTTGATTAAAACGAAAGAGTTTTTACTGCTGCTGGACCTCTGTAACCTTGGGATAAATGATTTTACTGCTGTTCCTGTGTTTTCCTGCCTGGAATATGGGAACAGGTCTGGGAAAAAGAGATCTGTGAGATCTGGGGAAAAAACCTTGGGCAGATTCCAGGGTGCTGTGGGATCTGGGCAAAAATTGGGCAGGAATTCTTCCCTGTGAGGATGGGGAGACCCTGGCCCAGGTTTCACAGAGAAGCTGTGGTTATCCCATTTCTGGAAGCGTTCCAGGACTGATTAGATGGATCTTGGAGAAATCTGGGATAGTGGAAGATGTCCCTGACAGTGCCAGGGGGGTGGAATGGGACGAGCTTTATGATCCCTTCCAGGGCTTTCCAGAATTCTGTTCCCTGTGCTCTCACTCCTTCCTGGGTGTGGCTGATGATCCTATAGGTTCCCATTCCTGTAGGATCTGAGTGGTGTTGGGAAGATCAAGCAAAAGAAAATAGGGAGAAAATCAAAAGGGTTTGGAGATGCTGGAGGGAAGTGGATGAGGGCCAAAGAAATAATGGAATCCTTGAGGTTGGAAAAGGCCTCTAAGATCATCGGGTCTAGCCATTAACCCAGCACCAGCCCAAGTATTCCCAAGTTCCATATCCACATGTTTTTTGAACCCTTCCAGGGATTGTGATTCCACCACTGCCCTGGGAACGCCATGTCAGGGTTTGTCAACTTTGCATGGAGAAATTTTTCCCTGATATCCAAGCTGGACCTCCTCTGGAGCAATTTGAGGCCATTCCCTCTCACTGTTGTTCCCTGGGAACAGAACCTGACTCCCACCTGGCTTCTCCCTCCTGTCAGGGAATGGCAGAGGGAAAAGGTCCTTCCAGAACCTCCTTTTCTCCAGGCTGAGCCCCTTTCCCAGCTCCCTCAGCTGCTCCTGGTGCTCCAGACCCTTCCCAGCTCCATTCCCTTCTCTTGGACTCTCTAACCTTAGAGGGCTTATCCAACCTTATAAATTCCATGAAAAAGAGGGACTCAGGATAAGTTCTGGGAAGAGCTGGATCAGTGAGAAAGATGCTGAGGGTATTTTGTGAGCAGGATTTTAAGGAATGAGAGGAAACCTGGAGTTTCCACCCTTCTCCCTCAGGAGCGATGGAGGGATCCAGGTAGAAAGGAAAAGCATCAAAGCCTGCCTTGTTTTTCCTCCTTTACAGTTTTTTCTGAGTTTAGAAAGTTTGTTTCTGAGGGAGAAGAGCAGAGCAGCTTTTTTCCAGCCTGGAGTGGTGTTAATTGGTTTTTGTTTGAAATATTTACGGGATGGGAACATCAGGGATGAGCCACTCTCCCTCTAAGTGGCCTTGACAGGTGACATTCCCTGGCAGCTCCAAGTCCCTGCGGTGCAATTGGGTGGATTTGAGAAGTGCTGACTCTCCAAATAAACCAGGTTTATGGATCAGCCTCAGTCTTGTCCTAAATCTTGTTTTCTTCTGGATTTCATGGGAATGTTTCGTGTGGACTGGTCATGGTTTGGGATCTTTGGAATTTTACGCGTTCAGGTGGATTCGTCTAAAATACGGTGCTAAAATCATAGAATTTAGGGAAAGGTTTTAATCTGGGAAGTCAAATCTGAGGATTGGTGGGATCTTCCCAGCCAGGAGGAGAAGGTGTGGTTTTAGGGATTGGAATGTGTTTGGAATGTGGGGTGGCCCTGGAAACAGCTGGGAAATACCAGAGGACCACAGCAAGCCAGAGCTGTAACAGCAAATCTGCACCTGGAAATGTGGGAATCTCTTGGAAAGGGGTGTTAAAGGAATCTGTGCCTCTATCATGTATCTTTCTGGCCTTTTCCAGGCCAGGTTGGACAGGACTTGGAGCAACCTGGGATAGTGAAAGATGTCCTTGTCCAGGCACAGGAGTTGGAATGTGGCGGTCTTGGGGCTGTCTTCCAGCCCAAAACCATTCCATGATTCTGTGAATTTTTTATTTTTTTTTTCTGTGGAACGTTTTCATCCTGGAGTCTCCAAAGGAAGCGTTTCCCTTCTCCCAGAAATCTGAAAATTGAGGGGCTTGGCCAGAGAGATCCTTGGAGCAAACTTCCCTGTGTGTCCACCGGGATATTTCTTTCCTGTGCTCTTGTGCCGCCTGTGTTGTTTCCAGCCCTGGGAAGCTGCTGTGTGTATCCAGTATGTTCCTCTGGAATGTGGTAACCCCATTCCTTGGGAATACAATTTGAGCTATGACATAATCCCTGTAGCAAGTGAGGAGCCATTAGCAGCTTCTTCCTTACGGCAGTTGGTGGAGCGGAGCTGTGCCTTGGGATTCTGCTCATTCCTGGGTATTTTCTCAGGCTCTAAACTCCGACAGGTGGCACCCGGGAATGACTGGGCAGGGAATTCTGTTTTAAATCATTCAGCACCCCGGAATGGCTTTCCCTGTTTGTATGAATTGTAGCACTGACCCCCAGAATTCCTTAGGAATATGCCTTTAATCGGCTCCGTGCAATGAGAGAATCCCATCCCGGAGTGTGACGTTACCTGTATCCCATCTGCTATCCAAAGGATCCCATCTTGGGAAAGGGAAAGTTTGGATAAATGAGGAGGAAAAGATGCTTGAGGTGGTCACAATTTGGATTACAACTGGGTCACAAGTGTTGGGAAACATTTATGGAGGAGATCTGGGACCATGTGGATGTGCTCCATGGATTCAGTGCGTTCCAGGGCCCATCTCCCAAGCTGAAACATCCTGCAGTCCTTCAAACCTGTTGGGATGTGATCCATGGATGGGCATCTCCTCTCTCTGCCCAGCTTTCCCTTAGAAAATTTGGGGTAAAAATTAAGTAATTAGGGATGTTAACGAGGGATCTTGGAGCGCTTCATGGGAAGAGCTGCTGGTGTGGGAGTGAGAAAAAAAAGGACTGCAAGGAGCAATGCTGGCTCCTAAATGCTTTTTAACTGGGAATTGGGAGCTGTTGGATTGATGTGGCCAAAATGCTGTTTTCCCCAGCTGCCCCTGCTGCCAGCCAGTCTGTTCCTGGGATTTTCTCTGAATTTCCATGTCTGGAAGCAAATACACGTTTGAATTCCATGAGAATATATGCTCAGTCCTTCATCATCCCATTCCTGGGCGATTTTTGGTTGCTTCTTCCACAGATCTGGAGAAAGAGACGAGGTGGTGGTTTGGAAGTTTATCCCTAAAATTCTTGGATGTTGAGTCCTGAGAGAATGGGAATTGCATGTGGGAAGTAAAATGCTTAAAGGTAATAAAAAAGGAAGTCAAGGAAGAGAGAAAAATGAGCTATCCACCTGTGGGATGTTCCTGGTATCCTGGCCATGGAGCATCGCTTGGAGCTGGCATGGAAAACAAGAGTTGGGAAGCAGCAGCATCTCCACAATTCTCCCTCCTTGCTGTCTCCAGGAGCTCCTTCCACCAGTGAAAGGAGAGGGAATGGATTAAAAATTCCATAATTAGCACAGCCAGGGCTCTGCTCCAGGCTGCAGCCGGCATTAATTAGTTATCCCAACAATTATGGCATTGTTAGGAAAAATCAACTCATTCAAGCTCTTTGTTTTGGATTTGTTTGGCACCTCCCGGGATGGGATCCCGGACAATGACTGCGGGATGCTGAGCAGCTGCCTCTGGAGTGATCCCATTAAAATACGGAGATCTGATCTCCGATTCAATTCCGGCTCCAAAGACTATCCCGGGAAGTCGTTTTGTTGCTCCCAAGAGCATCTCCAGCTCCAGTGTCACGTTGTCACCCCTTGGAATAGGCTGA
Organism: Poecile atricapillus; assembly: GCF_030490865.1. Lineage (NCBI taxonomy): Eukaryota > Metazoa > Chordata > Aves > Passeriformes > Paridae > Poecile > Poecile atricapillus. The sequence goes on along the minus strand of NC_081250.1, from coordinate 152,684,897 downwards.
GTTATGGCTGTTGTTATTTAAGGAGAAATATTAATGGAGCATTTCCTCTTAATCCCATAACTCTTTCTTATTTTCCCTCCTGTAAACCTGCTTTTCCTTCTGCTCTTCCTTGCAGCATTCCCTGCTGGATTTCAGTGCAGGAGCAGGAAATTCACCCCTCTAAAATGCACTTTATTATCTTTATTTGCTCTCAGATTCTGGGTCACTGCTCCCTTCCCTTCCTGACACTTCCCAGGGACAAATGAATCCTTATGTTGTTCATCAGCTCTTGGGAATTGTTGGGAATGCTCCAAGTATTTTACACCTGTGATGGAAAATAGTAAGTGCTGCTTTCCTGGGGTTTTGTGGGATTTCAGGGAATTTTTCTGCAGTGGAGGAGCAGAGGTTGAAGACGTGATTCCTGTGATTCCTTGGGATGCTGCTGATTGTGTGCCAGCCAAGCTTTGACGTTGGGAATATACAGCATTTGTGGGAATATTTGTGTTTGGATTTGGTCCTGTGAACAAACCTCCTGTGAATAATTGTCCTGATTTAGTAAAATTTAGGATTTATTTCAAAGTGGCAGTTTGGCAATCCAGGAAAATAAAGCCCTTCCTCATACACAAGATGGGCAGAGGATGGTTTGGGAATTTTGAAGGTCATCCACTTCCAACCCCTGCCATGGGCAGGGACACCTTTCACTATCCCAGGTTGCTCCAAACCCCATCCAGCCTGGCCTTGGACATTCCCAGGGTCAGCCACAGCTTCTCTGGGAATTCCATTCCAGTTCCTCACCACCCTTCCAGGGAGGAATATCTTCCCAATATCCCATCTATCCCTGCCCTCTGGCAGTGGGAAGCCACTCCCTGTGTCCTGTCACATCATCCCTTGTCCAAAGTCTCTCTCCAGCTCTTCTGGAGCCCCTTCAGGGACAAGAAGGGGCTCTGAGGTTTCCCTGGAGGCTTCCTTTTTCCAGGCTGGACATTCCCAGCTCTCCCAGCCTGGCTCCATCCCTTGGAGCAACTCCATGGCCTCCTCTGGACTTGCTCCAGGACATCCACGGATTGGGATGGAGCTGGAATTAGAATCATGCTTATGACTCCACATCCCATGGTCCTGGCAGGTCCTTGGGCTCAGTGGGTCCAGAAAGGGCTGGAATGATCTACCTCCATGGCTGTGATGCTCCAGGACATTCTTCCATCCAATTTTTCCTTGTAACAGGAATATTTGCACGTGTGAAGTGCCAGAGTGCAGGTACAGGAAACTGCAGGAGAGGAAAGATCTTTCTCTTTCCCCTAGAATTACTTAGAGGAACTGGAATTCTTGCTAAGACTTATTTCCCCCCTGTGCTATTTCATATATTATTATTTTCCAATGGAGGAAAATTAATGGAATTTTTCTGTAGCCACAAACAGAAAAGAACATTCCAAGAGCATCCCATGGATTTTTGAGGTGATGCTTGTGGTTCTTATTCCTCTGAGTGATGTTTGTACATCTCCAGAGATTGTCTCATCCCTCAACTCTAGAATCTGCCCATGGAAAAGGAACGGGGAATGTCCTGAACTGCTCCTTTCCAGGGCTGTACCTTGTGTTTGACTCCTGGAAGTTGCTTTCAGTAGGCTGTGGAAATATTCCTGCTGAAATCCTTAATGAAAACACCTGTTCCGAGCCATCATCTTGTCCCTTTTCCATCTCTTGTGTCCATATATAACAGCGGGAGTGATGAAAATTCCCAATTAGCTGCCTGTGAGAAAACGAGGGAATGCCAGCTGTGAGCAAGCCACTTCTCCCTCCCTAGGGACAGAGTAACCTTATCCCATTCCCAACTTTCCTCCCAATACTCCCAAGCGGGGGGAATCACTTGTGGGGGAGAACAGGGAGATGGCACATGAAGAAAAAGGGGAAAACTGGGAACAAGAGGAACTCCAGCCGCGGGTTTGTCCTGGTGTGCCGGATCTATCTTTACCCTCCTTGGCTCGGGATAGCGCTTGGATTTGTCGAGTTCCTACAGAAACATCCAGCTTGGCATCTGACTCACGCCAGGAACGTCAGGCCTGGCTCGGCCTCCGCTCCGCAGCCTCGGGAAGCTCCTCTCTCCTTTCACAGGTGCCTTTCCAATTTTAAGATTCGGTTTGGATGCGTCAAATTGATGGAATTCATCATGGAAAGCTCTGGGCAAGATGTGATTCCCGTAAATTAAAAAAGCATCCCAAGCTGGAGAGGGTTGGAGATCTCAGGGGCTCTTGAGGCCAGCAGGGAATTGTGTGGGATTCGATTCCTGACACCTCCGGGGATAATTTTTGCAGGTGATCTCATCCCGATCCTGTTGTTGATTTGCCATTTGGCTCATCTGATTCCTTGTGGATTGACCCCCCTTCCCTCGTCTGTCATTCCATGAGGGCTGGGAAGGAGTTGAGGAGGTAGTGGAGGATGGGTATTGTTGCTGTGCTCCCTTCTCCTTTTCCTGGGATAAAATCCCTGCTCACTGTCAGCTCAGTGGTTCTCGCCTTCTTAAAATCCTGGAGGAGTTTGAGTTGGAAAGGATCTTAGAGCTCATCCAGTTCTACCCCCTGCCATAGGCAGGGACACTTTCCACTATCCCAGCGTGCTCCAAGCCCCATCCAACCTGGTCTGGAGAATTCCAGGGATGGGGACTCCACAGCTTCTCCAGGTTCCTGCATGACTCCCTCAAAAAGCAGGGCTGGTAGTGGGGAAAAACCCTGGAAGTTGTGTTGCCGTTGGGTCCAATCCCAGAGCTCCTTTTTCCTTTCTTCACCTTGAATGCAGTGCCATGACACAGGGAATGGCTTCCCACTGCCAGAAGGCAGGGTTAGATATTCCCTGGAAGACAGGAAGCCCTGGAAGGCTGGTGAGGGGCTGGAATGGAATTCCCAGAGAAGCTTCCCCATCCCTGAAAGTATCCAAGGCCAGGTTGGACAGGGCTTGGAGCAACCTGGGATAGTGGACAGTGTCCCTGCCCATGCCAGGGGTTGGAATTCCATGATCTTGAAGGTCCTTTCCAACCCAAACCATTCCATAATCCTGTAATTCAGAGTCTGGATGTTCCAGTTAGACTCTGGTACTACCTTGCTCCCTGCAGTGCCAAGAACTTCCAGGTGCCACTTCCCAAAGGTGTTATTCCATACACACCCACACCCACAAATCCCCTTTCCCTTTTTTTTTCTTTCTTGGACCTTTCCCAAAGCTCCTAAACAAATGGGAAGCTCCTGGTCAGGATCTGCAGCTGTCCCTGAGCTCAGGCTGGTGGTGAAACAAGTGGGATGGGGTGGGGTTTATTTTCCCTCCCCTTTTCCCGCAGGGAATGCCACAGGGCTGGATAATTCCAGGTGTCTGATTAGCCACGCTTAATTAAGAGCCAGGGATCTTGTAACGAGCCTGATGGAGTCAGCTGAAGGAAGCCTGGAGGGAAGGCTCAGCTCCTTCCCGGTGGGAATGTCAGCTCCAGGCTACCAAGTCCTTTGGGATTGCTATGTCCTCATCTTCCCAATTCCATGGTTTTCTTGGAATAACCACTTGGGAAAGGTGTCCTCAGAGCTTGGGGAAGTAGCAGAGTTGCTGCTGACACTGGAGCAGGACATTCCTGTGCCCCGTGGAAAGTGTACTTTGGGATTTGGGATAAATCCCAAAACAGGCTGCTGCCTATGCAAAATCAGGAATTTTTGGCTCCTTAAATTCCAGCAGGAAAATACTTTCCCCCCCCTGATAACAGCTCATTTAAAGAGGAGCAAACATCCCCCTCCACATCTGTGGATGCTCCTCCAGCTCTATCCCATGTCAGGATATTCCCTTTCCATCCCTTTCCCGGGATGGATACTTCACCTTGGCAGCTCCCTGAGGCAGGAGCAGCCTTTTCCTTGTATTTCTGCGCCTCATTGACTCCCATCTGTTCCCACTCTCCGGCTTCAAACCTATTCCTTTTGGTTTTTCCCTGTGTTTCCCCTTCCACTTTCCTGTTTAATTGTAGCTATGTTGTTGGACTCAGCATTTTCTCAGCGCTGAAATATGGGAAGAGATTTGGGAATGGGAGATGGGTTGGTGAGTAAACCACTCCCCTGAGGCTTTGAGCAAGACCACATCCCAAAGGGATCCTTTTGGGATGATTTTTAGGGATAGCTGGACTCAGCCCAGCACCAGCAGCTTCCCTGGAGAGCTTAATTCCATGTGTGTCACTCCAGCAAAACAAGAAAAGATCTTTTCCTTGTATTCCTTGGTTTGGGATAGAATTTTTTCCCAATATTCCTTGCTTTGGGGTTTAATTGCACCAGTTTCCCAGTTGGAAAGGAAAACTTGAAGGGATAAAATCTGGAGCCTGTACCGCAAAGTTTGAAATTCCCGGATGCATTTCTCCCTTTCTTTGCCAATTCTTTACAAAACATATTGGGGCACAGGTGTGGAAATCTGTGGGAAGAAATTGATTTTCCTTTCCATCTTTTTCCCGTTGGGATAGAGAAAGCAGGATGTGACACCAGGGCCCGCCGTGGTACCCTCTAGGGGGCACGATGCCTCCGCCGTTTTTCTGGATAAAGGTTTTTTTTTCCGTAGGGGAAAATGAACCGAGAGTTACAAGAAGCAGCAAAATATCCGTGTGTTCAGCAGGAATTGTAGCCGTGCTGGAGCTGCTTGGAATTTCCCCGGCAGTGCTGCCCTGCCTTCATTTTTGTGTGACTTTCAGGGTAAATTTGGGTTTAATCCCTAGTTCTGCCCTTCAGTCCTGAATAAAGTGAGGCATATCCCAGCTCCTCTTTAGTTAAACCCTCTGGGGTCTCTGTGCATCCTGGATAATTTGGGATGTCCTGGATAACCTGTGAGGTGCAAGAATTGAATTTAAATGCCGTGTTGGTTTTTTTAACTCCTTCATTCCCAGTATTCCTGAACTATCAGGAGCGAGAGCGGAATAAGATGCTGAGAAAATTATGCTCTGTAAAAAAACCCTTTGGGAATAAATCCAGTTTTCCAGTGCTCCTGTAATTACCTTTTCCTACTCTGTGCAGGATTCCTGCCTTAGGGACAGAGCTGAGTTTGTTTTTGTGCTGCCTCTGGGATGTTTCCCTCATGGAGCCGATTCCTGTCCCGTTAATTGATTCCCAAGACTGGTGAGTTGACCGGGAATTTTTTTATTGGATCAGATTATTTTATTTCCCTGCCTTCTCAAAACTTTAGCCCTGTCTTTAACTGCAGTTAATTAATTAATTGCTCCACAAGGAGAGGGAATGTGGTGGCATCACCTCCGGACCCTTTGGAGCAGAACAACAGCGGGAAAGGCTCCGTCGGGAAATCAAATCCATCTTTTCCCTGTCGGCCGTCCATGCCGACCTGGATTGTCTTGGATTTTATGGCAAAGAGTTTCATGCCAGAGTGACCAAATTAAGGAGGGGACCCCTTTAAAAGATAAAAACGGGATGTGCATGCCTGGCTTTTCAGAGACAAAAATTTGGGATTTAAAAAAAATCCCAAACCACCTTCAGTTATAATTTGAATAAATGGGAACATTCCCTTTTTATGACATGAAATTTCTTCCGAAGAATAAAAAAATAACCTCCAAACCCTTGTTTTCCCATGAAATATCCTCTGGCTGGGAATTTTTTTTTTTTCCTTTTTCCCCTCTTTTATACATATCCAGGAAGATTTTGTTCCGGGGAGGGGGATGTTGAGGGACAAGCTCCGTGCTGGAACTCCGCTCCAGCCCGATCCTGCTGCATCTGCTTCCCTCTGCCTCATCCTTCTCCACTTTTCCTGCTGGGTCAGGATTTTTCCGGCTCGTAATCATTCCAGCAGATGGTGGGATAAAGGGATGCTGACCAGGAAATTACCTGGGAGCTGGGAGCAGCGGCACCTTTATGTCATGGAGTGCCAAAAATCCGTTTCCAGCACGGCTTGGGCATGGATTTATGGAAGAGAGTGGGAAAAGCTTTCCAGCTTTTCTGGGAATCAGGATAAAGGGTTTTTTGTTTTGGTTTTTTTTTGGGGGGAACGGGGGGAAAGGCTGAATTGGTGATTTAAACCTGCTCTGGTGGTGATTTAAGGTGGGGTTTGGTGATGTCCTGCAAAGTTTCCACAAGGAAAATCGGCTGCTCCTGCGATTTGAGGCTCCTGGAATTTTGTGTGTAAGAGTGGGATCTCCAGGAAATTCCTGGTGGAGCAGGGCAAAACCTTTGGGATTTGTTGTCCAGTCAGGAAAACTGGGCCGTCCTGCAGATTCAGGCGTTTGGTGTAGGAGTGTGGGATCTCCAGGAGATTCCCATAAAAGCAGGGCAGACCCTTTAGGATGTATCGTCCTGCCAGGAAAACTGGATTCTCCCATGTTTTGAGGCTCCTGGTTTTGGGGAATTTGATTTCTAGGAGATTCCTGGAAAAGCAGGCAGAGCTTTTGGGATGTGTCGTCCAGCCAGGAAAACTGGGCTGTCCTTGGATTCAGGCATTTGGTGTAGGAGAAAGGGATGTCCAGGAGATTCCCAGAGGAGCAGGGCAGATCTTTTGGGATGTGTTGTCCTTCCAGGGACACTTTCTCCCAGGATTTTACCACCCAAAAAGAGGGAAGTGGAAAACCACATAATTCCATGGGATGAATCCCTTCCTCCCTCCTGCCCTGTGCCCCTTTTTAAGGAATATCAGCGGGGCAGGTGCTGCTTTGGGAATACGAAGCTCCGCTCCTGTTTTCCCAGTGCCTTCCCCGGAGCTCAGGAAGTATCCGGTAAATCAGACACTCCCGGCTCACTCCATCCAGTAATGAAGTGGGAATGAACTCTGGAAAAGGGAAGGGGAGGGGGATGAACTCCCCGGAGATTGATGGGATGTGCTGACGTCGGGGCCCAAACACGACCATCTCACTTTTCCAAGCAATCCATCTGGAGCTTCGGTGATCTGTCATCCCGGCGAGCCGGGAAATTCGTTAGGAAACTTGGAAAACAGCTCCCACCTCTGCGGTTTTTCCAGCCACTCGCTCCCTCTCTTCGGGAAAGAGTTGAGGAGGGGGATGCAAAGGAATCTTGGGAGCTTTTTCCCGGGATTCCGGATGGTGTTAATTTGGTGGCTTAAACACTTGGATGTATCAAGGAATTTCTTGATATTTGTTTTATTAAAAATCAGCTTATTCCAGATTCTTTTTGTTAAAGTAGGGCCAGAATGGAGAATGGGAAGGGGATTCCTTAAGATTTAGGGCAGTCAAGGAAGTGTTAAAGCAGCTTTGGAAGGAAAAAAAAAAAAGGTGATTTGGGGAATTTTATCCTTGTTTTTACTGTTGATCCTTCTGTCTGCTCTAGGAAGACTGTCCTTCTGTTTCCTGATTTTCTTGCTTTTAAATTCAGAAAAATGGGATCTTGAGGGCTGAGTTAAAAAATTCCTCTGGGGTATCCTAAGGGAAGACCAAAGTATTCCCCATTGAGCTCATTCCTGCCTGGATTTGCATCAGAATTAATCCCAAATTCCATGTAATGATCCAGATTAACCGCTTTTTAAATGGAGGGAGAAGGATTCCTGGAATTTGAGACCTGGGATGTGACAGGGGTTAAAACCCCTTTAAACTGAGTTTTAGGTTTTCCTACAGGGATTTGCAGGAGAATTAATCCAAATTTTTTTGTGTAATGATTCAGATTTTTAAGAATGAATCTCTGGAAGTGAAGGGCAGAATGATCCCTAGAATCTGAGACCTGGTATGTGACAGAGGATAAAGCTCCTTTAAACCTCGTCTTGAGGTTTTCCTGCAGGGATTCGCAGCAGAATTAACCCCAAATTTCATGTAAGGATCCAGATTAACCACTTTTTAAGGATGAAATTTCGGGAAGTAAAGAGCAGAGCAGTCCCTGGATCCTGAGACCTGTCCCTAGATCCTGACACTTGGAAAGGGTTAAAACTCTTTTAGACCTCAGCTTGAGGTTTTTCTGCATGGATTTAGTGCAATTCCAAGTAACGATCCAGATTAACCACTTTTTAAGGATGAATTTTGTGAGTTGGAAGGCAGAGCTATCCCTAAATCAGTGGGATCAGTGGTGGGGCTGGGACTGGTTTTATGGAAAAGGCCACACAGTCCTTGGTCCAGACTTCCAGCACGCAGTTGTTCCCAATCCAGAGGCACAGCTGGCATGCCATGGCCCTGTCCCAGCATCCCGGGATTTATTAATAGCCCCACAATTTGGGAATTCATGGCTGGACGGAAACCCGACTCCAGCCACTTTCCCACCCTGCACACGGACACAATTATCGTGGAGACTCCAACCATTTCCAACGCCTGGTGCCGGAAAAGAGCAGCTCTTTTGTTTGCATCCTGCTTTTATCCTCTCTCCTGAATTCCTGGAGAAGGGATCAGGTGTTTAATGAAAGGGAGGGAAATCCTTGGAAGTGAGGGCAGCACTGATGTGACCTTTGCTTTTCCAGCGAAGTATCTTGGATGCTGCCTCAGTTTCCCCACCTGATTCCCTCCTTCCTAATCCTCCCACTTCGTTGCTCCCAGGAAGCTGCATGGAGAAAGGAATTTCTCCTTCCTTCCATGAAAAGCAGCGGCTGGAGCGCTCAGGGAAATATCAGGTGGCAAAATGCAAAGTCCATGAGATAAAATCCTGGAATCACTAAGGCTGGAAAAGACCTCAGAGCCCACTGAGTCCAAGCGTTCCCTCAGCACTTCCAAGGTCACCACTGACCATGTCCTCAAGTACCACATCCACATGGATTTTAAATTCTTCCAGGGATGGGGACTCTACCACTGTCCTGGGCAGCTGTGCAAGTGCCTGGCCACCTTTTCCATGAAGAAATTTTCCCAATATCCGACTTACACCTCTCCTTGAGGAGAGATTGAGACTGTTTCCTCTCATCCTGTCCCTTCTTCCCTGGGAGCAGATCCTGATCCCACCTGGCTCCACCCTCCTGTCAGGGAGTTGCAGAGTGAGAAGGTCCCTCCTGAGCCTCCTTTTCTCCAGGCTGAGCCCCCTCCTCCCCCAGCTCCCATTTGTGTTCCAGAGGTTCTCCACAGAAATTAATTATCCCTGAAAATCCACCCTCATTCTCTCTTTTTCTTCCTGCAAATCCTGTGAATACCCTGAATCCCAGAATGGTTTGGAATGGTTTTGTAAGGGACCTTAAACTCATTCCAACCCTTTCTGTGGACAGGAACAGCTTCCATTAGACCAGGTTTCTGGGATTCCCTTCTGTGGGAGCAGGGAATAGAATATTTATAGAATAAACACACCCACGGTGTATTTTGGCAGTGGTGCTGTCATTGCTTTGCATTCAATTTGGTGCAAATTCCTGATCCCTGTATCAATAATCACTTACAAGCTCGTTATAAATTTCCATCAGATAAATATTGACATTCCACTCCAACTTTATGGATAAAAATCGTCCTTCCTTCTCCTCCTTCCATATTGTCCTGGGTTTTATGGGTAGGAAAAATCAAAGGTGGTTTATGATATGAAACAACCTTTAGTTGGTTTGGGTTGTTTTATGTCCAGTTGTGTTAATCAAGGGAGAGGTTTGGGATTTATTCCACGAGAAGTTTTTGTGACATTTGAGGTATCAGATGGTGTTATCCATGGGGGAATCCAGAGGGATTCTGGGAAGCAGCAAGTTAACGGAGAAGTTCTGGAGTTTTGAGCAGGACATGGATGTCTTTTCCCACCTGGGAGCGACTTTGGGAACGTCCTGAGAGCCTGCGGTGCCGCTCGGTGTTTGTGTCACCCTCGGATCCGGAGGAGCTCCTGGAGGGGCTGGAAAATCTCCAGCTACAAATGAAGCTCTGATGGAAGGTGCTGCTCCAGGGGTGCCTCTTCCAGTGTTCCTCAGGGTGGGAAGCAGATCCCATGGGCACCTCCTGTGCCCAGCAGGAAGGGAAAAAACTGGAGACAAAGGATAAGAGGAGGAATGTGCCGTGTGCTGCTCCGCTGGCTCTCCCCAGCCTCAGATTGCTTGGAGGCACGGCACCGGCTCCGTGGATTCCTGGGAGCCATCATCCTGAAGGAAGCACATTTCTTCACCTGAGAGCCAGGCGATGTCTGGGGACTTTTCTGCCGCTTCTGGGACTCACACAGGCACATCAAGAGGAGAAAATCAGCCCGGAGAAGCCTCTTCCTGAGGTTTGTGCTGAGCTTGGAGGAAGATTTTGCTGAGCTGATTGGCTTTTGATATTCTTGAGGATGTTTAGCCCCCTGTGGAAGAATCATTCCTTGGGCTGGAACTGGTTGAAGGAGAAGTTAGGTGGTCAGTGGGTTCAGCATGTGTTTAGCTCCCGGAGAAAAAACAGCTGTAACATGTAATCCCAGAAATAAGGATCTAAAGCTGTCCCAAAGGGACTCGATGAAGGGAGGGGAAAACCTGGAGGAGACTGAGGGAAGAATCATTGGGATCTGGAGCTTCCTCAGGAGTGGCAGCTCCAATCTCTGCTCTCTGTGACCACAGCCAGCACCTGAGGGAATGGCTGGAAATGTGTCAGGGAAGGTTTATGTTGGATATCAGAAAAAGGTTCTTCTCCCAGAGGGTGATTGGGTGCTGGGACAGGATCCCCAGGGAATGGTCACAGCCCCAGGGCTGCCAGAGCCATTGGAAAGGGGTCTCTGGCACAGGGTGGGATTTTTGGGATGTCCTGTGCAGGGCCAGGAGTTGGACTCGTTAATCCTCGTGGTTCCCTTCCAACTCAGGATATCCTAATAAACCAGAGGGTGGTTTGGCTGGTGGACAGACCCCTTTGACCCTTAAGTCTATTCCCCATCAGGCACAACTATCCAAGGAATATTTTAACATGAGATTCAGTTGTTTTCTGCCTTGAACACCTTAAAACCCGTGGTAAAATCACCACCTGCTCAGCTGTTTTCTCCTCAAGCCCATCTTTTCCATGAACATCTGATTCCCAAGCTCTCAGCTTTCCCCCCCCCCCCCCCCCCGTTAATTATTATAATTACTTTTAAAACCTGGCCCCTGATTAGGCACTAGGTGGACACAGTGGCTGGGTTTTATTGCAGAACCTGCTCCTGCTCAAGGAGTTATTTTTGCTGAAGGCTTCCTCGGAATTGCTGAGTCAAGACAACGCTTTGATGGGATAAACATCTTCCCGCTCCCTTCTGTTCAGACCCTGGAGCCCCATTTGCCTGAGTAAAGACATTGAGTTTCTTGGAATGCAGCTCCCGTTAAAGGAGCCCTGGAGCAAACATGGTGAGCTCTAGCTGTAATTTAAGAGTTTACCCCAAATCCATGAACTATCGACCCAAAATCCAGGGGCTGGAAGTTGGTTATTTGTCTTGACCATTTCTCTCCCAAGACCTGCAGGTGGTTTGAATTCCCACTGATCTTGGAGCTGGTCAGTGCTTTCCTTGTGGAGACGCCTCCTCGGATCCACTGCTGGTCACCTGCTCCTAACGTGGCTTTTCCAGAAGGGTTTGGCCAAAAGGTCAATGCTCAACTGCTGAATGGAGCCATTCCTGATGGATGCACAGAGAGGCTTCGAGGGGGAGCGCGCGGGGTTTACACAGAAATAGTCGCTCATCCGACTGAATCGTTAATGCCCGTTGCCCGCGGAGACTAATTAAGGAGAGCTGCAGCTGTTTTGGGAAGCACTTTGTGGGGATTACACGGCGAGCGCGGGCTGGAGGAGCTCTCCGAGTGTGAAACATTAGGAAAGGCGTTTTGTGCCGCTGTGCTCCGAGGAGTTGAGGGAGGGGGGGTTGTGGGGACAGAGTTTTTCAAACTGTTTTCTTGGAGACGGTACGAGTTTGGCCAAACAACGGGAAGTGAGTGATGACAGCCCGGCTTTGGTGTGGACACATCAGGAACCCTGGGAGAGAAAGGTTAATAGCGTGTCCCTGCTGCCTTTCCCTAAAATCCTGCTGCCTTTTCCATGTGCTCCTGTGGGCAGTGGGGGCAGCTGGGGGGATTGGTGCTTTCCTCCGTCACGTTGGTGGCACTGATGAGCTCATGGGAAAGACTTTGGGTTTGTTGTTGTCCAGAGAAGGGAACGGAACTGGGAAGGGTCTGGAGCACCAGGAGCGGCTGAGGGAGCTGGGAGGGGCTCATCCTGGAGAAAAGGAGTCTCAAGGGGGACCTTCTGGCTCTCTACAGCATCCAGCTCCAAGCCACGAGTCCAACCAAAGTCCAACCCATCCTCCAGGGATGGGGCAGCCACAGCTTCTCTGGGAATTCCATCCCAGCCCCTCACCACCTTCCCAGGGAAGAATCCTTTCTCAATATCCTGTCTAAACCTGCCCTCTTGCAGTGGAAACCCTCTACCCCATCATGATAAAATTGTGTGATACAGGATTTCCTTTATTCCTCCTTTTAATTTTTCCAGTGGTTTTATTTGGTCATTTAATTTATGTACCTTCATTTACATAAGATTAAGTTTTCCTGCACATGGGACATAAATTCTCCAAGACCATGGATCACTTTGGGTTATTGTAGAAGAAAATATACTGACGCTTTGTAAAACCTTGTACCTGGTTTTGTGGAACTCCTCAGCCACCCTGGAAATTTTTGACTCCTTGGTCATAAACCCTCCTGAAGGATTTGCTGTACTGGATTAAATCCTAAGGTCCCAAGAAACAGCCAGTGCACGGATCTTCTGGGAGCCAATGGGAAAACTTTGGGAGGCATTACTGCAGTTGAGATTTGGGCTGGGAGTCTGGCTGTTCACACTCCCAGTGGCATGTACAGAATCCCTGGAGCTCCAGGGATTACGTCTTTATGGTTTGCACGTGGGATTTGCTGTGAGCTCCTGGTTCTTTTTATAGAGAGTCTATTCCGGGGGGATTTCGGAGAGGGAATTTCTGACCTTTGGACAAGAGGCCATCAAGCTGTGAACCAGCAGGAAATCCAAAGTGATTTAGCCCATGGTCCTTTTTAAAATCCAGCCATATCCTGGTTTAGGATGTTGTTTGTTGGGTTATTGTTGATCTCAGGGGCTGGAGCTGTGCTGAGGCCGGGTCTTGGTGCCCTTGCCTTGTGTCCTCATGGAATCTGGGAATGGTTTGGGTGGAAAGAGATCTTTCATCTCATTCCACCCCCTGCCATTGGCAGGGACAACTTCCACTGTCCCAGGTTACTCCAAGCTCCATCCAACCCGGCCTTGGACACTTCCAGGGATGGGGCAGCCACAACTTCTCTGGAAAACCTGTGCCGGGGCCTCCCCACCCTCAGAGAATTCCTTTCCATTAGCTCAACTATCCCTGCCCTCTGGCAGTGGAAAGCCATTCCCCCTTGTCCTGGCCCTCCATCCCTTGTCCCAGGTTCATCTCCTGCTCTCTTGGAGCCCCTTTAGGCACTGGCAGGGCTCTAAGGTTTCCCTAGAGCCTTCTCTTCTCCAGGCTGGGTGTTTCCAGCTCTCCCAGTCTGGCTCCAGAGCAGAGGGACTCCAACCCTTGGAGCACGGTGGTGGAATCTCCATCCCTGGAAATGTGGAAGAAACGTGTAGATGTGGCACTTGGGGACATGGTTTAGTGGTGAATGTGGCAATGCTGAGTTAACAGTTGGATTTAATGATTTTAGATGTATTTTCCAATCTCAACAATTCCAAGATTCTGGGTTTATCTTCCCACAGTCATCCCTCATGCTTCAGGGGATGTGAACCAGGCTGCCACTTTGCGTATGGAATTCTTCAGGACTCACACTCGGAGGATTTATTTGGAGGAGGAGGTGCATTGTAGCTGTTTCTCTCTCCAAAATATGTATTTGGTTAAATAACAAGCTAGAGCACATGCTCTTTTCCCTGAGGCTATGGAAAAACCCTGGAGCACTGTCAATAAAAAGATTCCCTGACAGCTTCAGAAAGGAAATGAAAATTTATCAAATGTTTCCCCCCCTTGTCTGGAGCAGCTCGTCAGATGTAGAGGCTGGAAAAGGGAGATTTGTTGTTCTTTCCCTTTCCCACACTGACACCCCTGGGTGATCCCGAGGATGTGACAAAGGGAATGCTCTGCTCACCTATCACTCAGGCTCTGGAAAACTTAATTTTTTGTTGGAATAGAATCCAGGTGGTGCCCCTGAAGGTTTGGAGTCATGGAAAAAGATTGAAGGAAAGTGGTTTGGGTTGCAAGAGGCCTCAAAGATCATCTAATTCCAGCCCTCTGCCATGGGCAGGAACACCTTCCATGAGTCCAGGCTGCTCCAAGCCCAATCCAACCTGGCCTTGGCCGGATGCCGTTTCCTTCAAGCTGTGCTGTTGGAGAGGCACATGCTGCCCCATGGGATGGCACATGCTCCAGGATGATGCTTAGGGATGCAGGGATAGGAACCTGAATGTAAAGTGCTGGATCAGAGGGTAGAGGTGGGATTATGGACATTCTGGGTAAAAGAGCTTTTGCTTTCCACCAAAAATGGAATTTTTTCTTTGTTTTGTTCCTTTCTTCAATAGCAGCCTTGGATTTAGCAAAGTTGGTTGGGATCAGGTGACTTGGAGGTCTAAGCTTTCCTTATTATGATGTTGTTGACCTTGGGAACTGATGAGCCACTAGTGCCAAAGCTTTCTTCTTTTCCTTTTCCTAAAATAGTGACGTGGGCTCATCTTTGTGCCTTTATGTTTCAAAACCATGACTGAAAGGAATCATGGAATATCCTGAGTTGGAAGGGACCCACACAGGTCATCCAGTCCAACTCCTGGCCTTGCACAGGATACCCCATGAATTTCACCATGTGCCTGAGAGGATCTTGAATCAAAATTATTCCAAAGTCTTGTGGTGCTTACTTGGGATTTTCTAAGTAGGAATGGCTCTCCTGAGCCATCCATGTAGCCAATGGGAATTTCCTTCTTGTAATCCTGTTTTTCACAGGATAAATTTCAGTGACCCTGTTCCCCGTGTGGGTTTGATCCAAGAGAACGTCTTGGCATTGTGTTTCCATGGTTTAAGCTCCCTCTCACTGCACCCCATCCTGAAGAGGATGTTTTTTTAGGATCAGGCCTATGAGAAAATTCCATCTCTGGTGAAGGAATGGTGGTTTTGCGTCGTTTAAGTCCTAGTGGTCAAATCCTTAAGTTCTGCCCATGGAATGGGATGGTGGGTAAGGTTTGGGTGCCTCTTGGTGCCATCCAACCCCATGCTGAGCATGCAATGCCGTTGGATTCTTTCTCCTCCAGCACAGCTGAAGCCGTGGTCTTTGGGGAGGTGGGAGAAGTGGATGAGTGCCAAAACCATCCAGCTGGATCACGCAAATGGGCAATCCAAGGAAATCAACCACATGCCCTGATGCTTGTGCACAGCTTAGGCTGTGAAATTCCTTATTTATAGGAACTTAACGGATCCTGTAACGGCTTCAAGCAGATGAACACATTTCTTTAAAGCAACAGCAATGTTCCTCCTCCTCGAGGGGGAAAGTTTTAACTGAAAGAGGGACGATTTAGAGCAGAAATAAGGAAGAATTCTTCCCTGTGAGGGTGGTGAGGCTGTGGCACAGATTGCCCAGAGAAGTTTTGTCTGCCCCGTCCCTGGAAGTGTCAAAGGCCAGGTTGGATGGAGCTTGGAGCAACCTGGGACAGTGGAAGGTGTCCCTGCCTGTGGTAGAGCTTCAGAACTGGATGATCTTCAAGGTCTCTTCCCATCCAGATCCTTCTGGGATTCTCTGAAGTCGCTTTGAAGGGAAAGAGCTGGGATAGAAACAGCACTGAAAAGACTGCACATGTTTTCCTCTTCTTCCTTCCCATCCATCCTGAGCTTTGTCGAGCGATGGATAAAAAGGGGGGAAAAAAAACAACCAACCCACCCACAATAATCTATAGCAACTGTCAGCCAGCAAACTACTCCCATTTCATAGGGATAGGTTGGATGTCAGCACGGGATCGATGGCTCTCGCGCTGTAATTATAAAAACTCGTGGGTTGTGTTGCTTGAGTGAGTTTGGGAAGAGTAGGGTCTCAATCTTCCCTCTAATGGGGCTTTGGCAGTCGGTGGCGCAGTGGCTTCGTCTTAGTCTGACAGTGTTGTCATTAAACACCAGGTAGCGTGGAACAACAGGGAACACGGCTCCGGAGCGGCCGGGAACACGCGGCTTTGACAGGAGTGATTTGTCATCGAGGAGCTGCCCAAACTCCTGAGCCTGGAATACGGGCGGCTGCTTAAAGTGACTTATTGCCCCTGTCGGCGGCTGCAGTTGTGATTTGATAATCGGTAAATGTTTGTCAAAGATGAATTCCCTCCCTGATGCAGTGCAGTGCTGGAAAAGCAAATGAAAAGCAGGGAAAAAGAACATATTGGATGGATTAAAGACTAGGGCAGCATAAGGGTGATGGAAACAACAGGTTTCCCTGTTAACTCGGCATCCTTCCTTCAGGAAGGTGAAGTGTCGAGGCTTGGGACACTGGGATGGGGACTCACTGTCAGCATCAGTGTTGGGGGACTGGGAGTGTTGTGACATTAATTCCAGTTCAAGAAAAATTTCTTTGTGGACAGGGTTGTTAAGCATTGGAAAATTGCCCAGGGAGGTGGTGGAGTCCCCATCCCTAGCGGGGTTCAAGGAATAACTGGATGTGGCACTCAGGGCTCTGGTCTGGGTGACAAGGTGGGGATTGATCAAAAATTGGACTTGATGATCTTGGAGGTCTTTTCCAGCCTTAATGATTCTGTGATTATAAAGAGTGGTTTTTTTTCCAGATTTCAAAGATCCTGTAGCTCTACTTGGTCTTGAGGGACTGAGGCTGAGGTAGAGCAATGGTTCTCCTTTGCTTAACCACATGGAATCCTGGAACGGTTGGAGCTGGAAGAGACTAAAGATAATCTCATTCCAACCCCACTTTCCATGGTCAGGGAACTACTGTGGTGTATCTGACTTTAGTTCTGTTCCCCTCTATCCGGGAGTTTTCAAGAGTGGTTTTTTGGTAAAGAAAACAATGTCCTGATTGTTTCTTTCCATGGATGTGATGCTTTTCTGGCTTTTTGGCAAATAGCTCCCTTGGCAAACCCGTGTGCACCTACTCAGTGGTTACAACTTGTAGCTGAATCCCTTTGTTTCTTGTTGGGATGGATTTTGAGCCTGTCTATCACCTGCTTTATATCCAAGCTTAGAAAGCAGAATTAAAGGATTCTTAATGAACCTTCTGCCTTCAAAGTTTTCCTCCCATCTCCCTGAGTTTATCCAAGTTCCTCTGCTGAATGCCGGAGTCAGGTCAGGTTCTTTTCAAGTGGATACTTAGGAAGCTAAAAGCT
This sequence comes from Poecile atricapillus, assembly GCF_030490865.1. Taxonomy (NCBI): domain Eukaryota; kingdom Metazoa; phylum Chordata; class Aves; order Passeriformes; family Paridae; genus Poecile; species Poecile atricapillus. Next base: position 152,667,793 of record NC_081250.1, on the reverse strand, counting down.
GGGTGGCCTTCAGTTGTATAAGTGGCTTTGAGGGTGGGGAATACCTATGAGATTCAAATTTTTCCTTGTTAAATTTAAATAAAATAAAATAATAAAAAGTCAATCCTAAAGCACGAATGCAAATGGAATTCCAGCCCGCCGAGCACTCCCATCGTTTCCTGAGGCAGAGCCACCTCTCCCCGTGCCACGGTGAGGCGTGAACACGAGATCCCTGAACCCATTTGATTATAGCCGGGGTTTTTCTGGTGTCTGAAGTGCTGGAAACGATCAAGAGCAGGAAAAGTGGAGTGATTTATTAGACTCATAAAAATTCATACTTTGTTATTCCAGTTGTCTTCCATCTGCAGCTTGTTAGAACGAGCACCCCTGGCAGCTCCCGCCGTGAGGCCGGGGGGAGGAGGGCATTTATCAGCTTTCCTCCTGCCATCCCGCTCTCATTTAGAGGAATGGATCCAGCTCCTGGAAACACATTAATAATCATTCACTGAGGGAAGGGGGGAAAGAAAACCCACCACCCTCTTTTGTTATAATAATAAGGGTTGTGTTTGAACAAGGGCCGATGCTCAAGAGACCCATTCAGGCTCTTTAACACGGGCTGGAGCTGGGAAAACGGTGTTCAGAGCCTTCAGTGTGACCTCCTCTTGCCACTCCTCGTGGATAATGTGGGGTCTCCTCATCCTTGGAAGGCTCTTCTGCTCCTGTGACATTTGGAAGGGCCATCCTGGGGCTTTTTGGCAGTGGGAATGGGGATGTGACAGAGTTGGTCGGGTTACTGGGGTTACTGGGAGGTTGGTGATGTGTTCTCCTGTCCCCACCAAGACCTTGTTGGACCCCTTTGTCTCTGCCTCTCTCCATATTTTGGGATTGGAGGGAATAAGCCAGTTGTACTTGGAAAAATCACCTGACTCTGGGAGCTGGCGGGGCTGAAGTGACCCAGACCCCCCTGGAAAATGATACAGATTGTTCTTGTGTGGATAAATGTAGGATGGCTTCAGTTGGGAAAGACCTCTGAGATCATTGGTTTCCAACAATTCCCCCAGCACTGCCAAGGCTACCACTAATCACATCCCCAAATGCCACATCCACACATCCTTGAGCACTTCCAGGGATGGTATTCCACAAAGGATGGGATGGGTCTGGAGCACCAGGAGCAGCTGAGGGTGCTGGATGGGTTCGGCTTGGAGAAAAGGAGGCTCAGCACAATTCCCTGACAGGAGGATGCAGGAAGATGGGGGTCGGGCTCAAGAGAAAGGACAAGAGGAAATGACCTCAAGTTGTGCCAATAGAGGTTTAGATTGGATATTGGAGTAAAAATTTTCTTCATGGAAAGGTGGTCAGGCATTTGAATAGGCTCCCTTGGCAGTGGTGGAATTACCATCCCTAGAAGGGTTAAAAAAATGTGTGGATGTGGCACATGTGGGGACATGGTTTGGTGGTGGCCTTTGGCAGTGCTGAGGTAACAGTTAGACTTAATGGTCCTAGTGCTCTTTTCCAACTTAAAACATTCCTTGATTCCATACTGGATGTTTCAGCATCCTGGGAACACCCAAACCCCAAAGACACCACGTCCACTAAACCAGATCCACTAAAATCCATCCTGTACATCATCCCAGCTGCAGATGGAAGTTGGGATTGCACCAGTGGGCTGGAAAGGGATTACAGGACCTCAGCCTTTTGAGAGGCTAATCCTGAGTGTCTTTTGCAGTCGCATTTTTCCAGGGAGTTTCTTGGAGCTCTGTGACTTTCACGTCTGCTGCTTTTCTTTCTGCTTCTGTCACACATACTGCCAGTGTTTCCTTGCTGTCGGATTTCTCCTGGCTGTGCCATCCCCAGCTTTTCCAGATGCTCTTCTCCTCTCTCCCCTTCTTTCTTCTCAACAGCTCAGGGTTCACTTTGTTCCCCCATGACATATCCATGCATAGTGGGGCTTTTCTAAACCTTTGGATTTTTGGAAGGCTCTAATAAGGTCTCTCTGGAACCTTCCCTTCTCCAGGCTGGACATTCCCAGCTCTCCCAACTGTCTCCAGAGCAGAGGGACTCCATCCCTTGGAGCATCTCCGTGGCCTCCTCTGGACATGCTCCAGATGTTCCACATCTGTCTGCTGTTGGACCCCAGAGCTGGATGTAGAATTCCAGATGGAATCTCACCTGAACGGAGCAAAGGGGCAGAATCCCTCCCTTTCCTGCTGCTGGAATTTTCCCCTTTGAGTTGGGTGATGTTTTCCCACTCTGTATTTCCTGGAAACAGAAGTTCCGTTATTTTTCACCTAAACCCAGGAGTTCTGGAGGCAGACCCAGACCCACAGAATTTATTTGAGCAGGATATATGGATTTGCTCAGAGAGGTTGTGAATCCCCATCCCTGGAAGTGTCCAAGGCCAGGTTGGACAGGGCTTGGAGCAACCTTGTCTGGTGGAAGGTGTCCCTGCTCATGGCAAGGGTTTTGGAATAAGGTGATCTTTAAGGCCCCTTCCAATCCAAACAATTCCATGAATTTAATACTCTTCCTGCGAAAATGGGTGTTTCCTTACAGTTCATCTCCAAGTGCCAGACCCCTGTGCAGCCTTGCTCCTGGTGGATTCTGTGAACTTCCTCTTTTCTGTGGTCCGATTGACATAATGGAATTAGCCAAACAGATTCGGTATTAATTTCCCAAATATTCCCAGCTGAAAGCAGCTGCCATGCTAAGCAAATTTTCCAACAGGTTTGGAGCCCTCTAAAATGTTTCAGCTCCAAATCCCGCCCTTCTCCCGTCCTCTCAAAATGTGACAACGGGAGCAGCTGCCCTGCTCCAGGTCCCAGGTAAAGCACTTTGGATCAGTTGGATTTATTTCCTATTAAGCAGCAGTTCATGATCATAAAGCATCGTTTACACGCTGGCATAAAGAGCTGTTGCTCTTGAAAGAGCACGGAACTGAATGAGTGTGAAAATTAAATTCCCCTCTTAAACCCAAGGATGGTCCTTTTGGAAGCTGATTCCAGTCGCAACATAATTAACCTCTTGCTGTGCCATTCTGTGGGAACATATTGAACCTGCTCCGGGATAATCATCCCTAATACTGGTGTCTGCTTTCACACTGAATTCCTAACAGCATTACAGTAATCCCAAAGCTTTTGTTAACTCCACGGACTTGGCCAAGTTGGCAGCCAGGACAAAAGGTGTCAGAGCTGCGTGGCTCAGGAGTGACGCCATCCAGGTGTGCTGGGACGGGAAACACCAGAACCATTTGCTTTTGGTGGAGGAACTGTGGTAGAACTTTATTCGTGTTTCCCATGGATTTATCCCTGTGGAAGATCATTTCCAAATGCTTGGAGCAACCTGGTCTAGTGGAAGGTCTCTCTACTCGTGGCAGAGGGTTGGAACTCGATGATCTTAAAGGTCCTTTCCAACCCAAACCATTCCATGATTCTTGTTTTTGCACAACTTCTCTCTATTTTTCTCAGTTTTTCCCTCCATTGTTCTTCCTTTCCCATCCACAGATTTTCTCATCCAGGGAAGCAAGTGGTGTTGGGGATAATCCCCAGAAGATTTGGGTGTTTATCCACCTCTGCACCCATTGATGAGCTGAAATCTGAAACTGGAGAAGAGAAGGATTCAGGGAGACCTTAGAGCCCATTCCAGTGCCTGAAGGGGCTCCAAGAGAGCCAGAGAGGGACTTTGGACAAGTGAATAGAGTGACAGGACAAGGGGGAATGTGGTCCCACTGCCAGAGGACAGAGTTAGATGGAATATTGAGAAGGAATTCTTCCCTGTGAGGGTGGTGAGGCCCTGGAATGGAATTCCCAGAGGAGTTTTGGCTTCCCCTGGATCCCTGGAAATGTCCAAAGCCAGGTTGGATGGGGCTTGGAGCAGCCTGGCTCTCGGTTGACGTAAAGGGCGGTGATTGGGATTCCCAGTCCCTGTAATCGGCTGTCACAGTGGAAGTGAGGCTTGGTCATCCTGGTCATCAGAGCTTCCTTGTGGTGCTTCTGCTGTTGAGGTTGCTCCTGGCTGCAAACTCCTCTGCTGCCCCCAAATTTGCCCTTGGACTTTCTTACTAAAATCCTGAAAAGCTCCTCCACCACCTTCCCTTCATCCATGAGGTGGGAGACAGTGCAGAAGGATCAGATCCATTAGGAAATGGTCTTGCAGACATTTTACAAAGAGCGGATGTGGGGGCCTCATTCCACGCCGTGACATTTGTCATCTCAAGCTCCACATGATGGAAGCCAGCAGCAAATTGTTTTGAGTCAGGGATGCCTTTTCCCATGGAAAAGAGGAAGGTGTGATCCCAGAGTATCCCTGGATGCGTGTGATGGTCCTGCTGCAGCCTGGGATGTCTTTGGTTGAGCATCCTCTTCCTTCTGGCATTTGAGGATAGCAATGGGTTTTGCTGAATCTTCCCTTCCACACCTGGAGCAATTTCCGTGGTAAGGGATTCATCTTCATATTGGGAAGGGTTTGCTTCCAGAAAATCTTTCAGCAGAGATTTTCAGTTCTTTCTGGAGCTGCTTTGGGTTCCAAGTGTGAGTTTTTTACCCCCTGTCAGGAGGTGGGACACGCTGGTGGCTCCTTCAAACATGTCCTGATAGTCCTTAACCTTTTTTTTTTCCCCCTCATGCCTGTTTGGAATGAGCATTTTGGTTTTATCAGAGCTTTTTGGTCTCTGCTTTGCTTTTTTCTTTGGGGTAGTCCTGCTGCATCCCTTTAATCTCTGAGGTTTTCCCCAGCACTGGGGACGGTCCTGGCAGCGTATCCAAGGTTCAGCTTCTGCTCCCCAATTTGCATTCATCCCTGCTCCCGTCTTGCTTCCAAGTGCTGGAAGATCAATGTACCTGTCACTCACTGCTTCCCGTCTCGCCTCCGATCGGGATTAACTCAGCTCAGCACTGAGCCCCGATGGAAACACACAGAAAGGGTTGTGGTGGCCAAGGATTGACAATCTCCTTGTGAGACCTTGTGGCACCCAGGTCATGACTAACTTTAGCTATTTTGGCCATTCCTGTGCCTGTACAAGAAGCTTTTCTATCCCTTATCTTTTTCCAAAAGCAGCAATAATCTCTTGGATTTGGGAATCTGCCCTCCGGAAGTTCCCCTTGCTTATTTAACTTTCTTTTTCCTATCAGTGTTGAGCAGGATTTACTCCACCAATATTGTGGTTTCCCTAATCCATCCTGAACAGCATCATCTTCCTCTTGCCTCATGAATTGAGAATGGCAGAATCATGGTTGGAAAAGAGCTCTGATATCATCAAGTCCAAATGTTAACCCAGCACTTCCAAGGCCAGCGCTAAACTCTGTCCCCAGGTGCCACGTCAACACAGCTTTTAGGGACATCTTTCACTTGATCAGGTTTCTCCAAGCCCCATCCAAGCCACAGCTTCTCCGGGCAGCCTGTGCCAGGGCCTCCCCACCCTCACATGGAAGAATTCCTTCCCAGTATTCCATCTAACTCTGCCCTCTGGCACTGGGAAGCCATTCCCCCTTGTCCTGTCACTCCATTTGCTTGTCCAAAGTAATTTCCCGTCTTTCTTTTAAGCCTCCTTTAAAAGAAGGTTTCTCCAGGCCCTTCTCATGTAAAATATTCCAGGACTGAACTCTTTTTAAGCCCTCCCTGCTTCAGCTTCCCCAGAGGGCCAATTCCTGGTACTTCTCTCAGGAAAATAAGAGAAGAAATAAGGACCCTTGCATCCAACCCCATTCCTAAGGGATGCGTGTGCTGGTGGCTCCTGGATCCTACCTGCTTGTAGCACCCTGGTAAGAGATTTTGGCAAGAAATTCCCCATCTCAAGGTCAACATCGGAAAAGAGGAAACAGCCTCAAGTTGTACCAGAGGAAGTTTTGTTTGGCTATTAGGAAAAATTTCTTCACTGAAGGGATGCTTGGGCTGCCCAGGAAAGTGGTGGAATCATCATCCCTTGTGGGATTTAAAAGCCACATGGATGTGGCACTTGGGGACGTGGCTTGGCGGTGGCCTTGGCAGCACTGGGTTGATGACCTTAGAGGTCTTTTCCAACCTTAACAATTCTACATTTAGAGTTTGCACCAGGATTTTTTTTTTCCCTGGGAACAGGAGGCACGAGCAGCGCCCGCGGGATTCGCGGCTCCGCAGAAAGCCCCGAGCTCAGCAGCGCGCGGCCCTGGCTGATAAATGATGCTCATATCCCATTCGAATATGATGCAAGCAGTTTTTTTGTAGTTTGTCTTCCATGGCGGTAGTAAAGTTTTTAATTAGGAAAGCTAATGAGATCGATTAGTCATTAGAAGTGACCTCTGGATCGCGGCGAGGAGTGGGGATGTGTGCGCCGGGCTGATAACGGGGGACGCTGGGGTATTGTTTGTAATAAAAGCGTGAAGTGTTTGATTTGAGTGAAATGTGCCACGGGGAATACATCACGCGGAGAGGAAAAAATTACAACCCTGGGAGCCTGTAATGAAGGGAATTAAACCAACATCCTGTCTAAATAACATGATTATCTACACAAAACCCCTCAGCTAGCAAGTAATAATAGAAAACGGAGCTCTTCGGAGAGGCTCTTTGAGGAGGTGGTTAATGCTGGAGTCGCGCATCAGGCACTTTCCAAGGAGCAGCTTCGGAATGAATACACCATCCAATTACCTCTGGGAATAGAGTTTACCAGGTGCCAGCCTGTTTTGGGGAAGGAGGAGGAGGAGGAGGGGGATGCCTGCAATAATTTGGGACCTCTCTTTCTTGTCAGGCAGGAGTTTGATGCAGTTCTGGGTTGATTGGTGGCAGCTCGAGCTTGCGTGGGGGCAAAAAAATGTTAATTATGTATTCAGCGAATTCCCAGCTTAGTTATTCCGTGAGGTTGGAGTGGAGGAGGGAAAGGGGCAACTTGTGCAGTTGCTGGCTGGGAAGGATATGGGACTGTGTCTCTCATTCCTTCCCCGATGGGATGGAACTGCTTTGGGTACGTGGTTGGTGCTGCATCTGTGAGAGGTTGTGTGTGTCCACATGCTCTGGGTGACAAAAGTGACAGAAGGCAGATTAAGGTGGGATATTAAGGAGAAATTCTTCCCTGCGAGGGTGGTGAGGCCCTGATTGCCCAGAGAAGTTGTGGCTGCTCCATCCCTGGAAGTGTCCAAGGACAAGTTGGACAGGGTTTGGAGCAACCAGGGATAGTGGCAGGTGTCCCTGCCCGTGGCAGGGGGGTGGAACTGGATGATTTTTAGGTCCCTTCCAACCCAAACCATTCCATGAGTCCATGATTTCAGGGCAATCCCACCATCACCGTAGCTGGGATTTTACTGTGTGGGTGGTGTTGGTCCCTGCGGGGGTTGGCACCTCCGTCCTTTTGTTGTCCACATTTTCTTGTCCTGAATACAGTTCCCTGAAGGAAAAATGTCCCAAATTTGCTGGTACTTGGGAGCAATTTTAATTCTAATTAGAGCTTCAGCCTTGCAGAGGCTTTAAAAGCCCACACAGAGGTTTGGTCACTGCCCTGAAGAATTTGATCTGCTACAAAAAAAAAAAATTAAAATCCTGGGATAGGGAAAGCAATGAAATCCTGCTTGCTTTCCACATTCTTTCCTCTGTCTTTTCTTGCTTCACCTCTAAAGTGACCTCTGAAGTGTCTCACCTCTAAAGTGGCTTCAGTTCCTCCAGTCATTGAATCATCAAATGGTTTCTACTGGAAGAGAACTTGGGAGATGCTTTAATTCCATGTTTTATCCCATGGGTTCAGATTGTGGAATGTTGTGAGCATCATCTTTATCACAAAAAATTCGTCATTTTCCTGTCATGGCAGAGCCTGGTTTTTGCCTTTTCCCATCACCAGGGGTTATAACTTTTCTGCTGAATTTGGGACTGGAAATTTGTGTTGCCTGATCCCTCCCAAAGACAACACAAGTCATCAACTTGTTGGGAATGCTCAAGAAGGAAAATATTCCCTGTGTGAAACTGTAAAGTTGTGGATTGATGTTGCCACTGTTGAAGGGAAATGGGGGAGCTGTTCCCTTGTTTCTAGGGAATGGTGTCAGCTCTAAAATGTATTTCCCTATTTTTCCTGGTTTACCTGGGAATCCACCTTATTCTCCCTCCTCTCACAGAGATGAACATGGGGATGGGTTTAATGTTTTCAGTGGAAATAACAATCCACTTTTCTCTTCCCGACCTCTCTGTAATTTTAATGAGAGGATCTCCAAGAAAAACAGCCGACCCTTTAAATCAGTTATAAAACCTGGAGACCGAGGCTCAGCATGGAGTGTCAGCTTTAATTATCTGGGTAGTTACAGCTGTATGTTATAAAAGCCGGGCAATTAGGTGCATTCCTGAAAGCTTGGGGAAAAAAAACGGCTTGTGGAGGAAAACCACAGTCAAACATGTTAATTGCACAAAACATTCCGCGGAATAACCCGGGATGTAGATCATCCTGCAACATAGAGATTCCGGGAATGGGTAGGGTTGGAAGGGAGCTTAAAGCTCATCCAGTTCCCTGTCCATGGAAGGGACCTTCCATTATCCCGTGTTGCTCCAAGCCCTGTCCGACTTCCACACTCTGGGGATGAAATTGCCAAGGATTAAAGGCATACATTTATTTGCAGTGTGGATGTTAGGATCAAGGTGTTGGTGAATCCACGATTGCCGTGGTAGAGTTTTTGGTTGGTAAAGCCAGTCTCAAGCCCATCAAGACCTTTCTGTTACCATCAGCCATAGTGGTCCCATTCCCGAAACTTCACCCCTTTTTTCAGGTGCTGCAAAGTTGGATGTAGGGCTCAAGTTGCATGTGGGACCAATGGCCATTGAACTTGATGATCTTAAAGGTCTTTTCCAACCTTAAAAATTCCATGGTTCTGTGAGTATGTCAGTGAGATCCCTCCCATGTTCATCCACACCTGAATTTTAGGCTTGTTTTTCCATGTTTTTTCTCCTAGGATCCAGCTTCCACTTTGTAAAGAGCTCCCCAGCCAACAAGGTGATAAAGACGCGCTACAGGATCGTGAAGAAGAGCGTGGTGTCTCCAGCCTTATCATCCTTCACCAGCCCCATTCCCACCTGGAAGACCAGACGCCCCATGACATCCAGGTAATTCTTCCATCCCTGCAATGCAGCTGGTTGGGATGTGGGAGCCACAGGAACTCCCACGTCGGCTCTGTGTTTTTCTGTTGCATCCTCGCTGTTTAATTTGTCTCTTTGTTTGGTCTACTCTGAGTTTATTGACTTAAAGTGTAAAATCATATTAGGAATTGTGTTATCCCGAGCTGGTGCCAGCAGCTTATGCCTTTGGCTTCCTATTTATTCCATCTTGGAATTAATTGTTTCCATGGAGCAGTTAAATAAGCTGAAAAGAGGATGAATAAATATGCAGGTGTTGGTGATGAAGGGGAGCGTGTTGGATGCTCCAGACTTACACCAGGATGTAGGTGCTGTCCCAAACTCGCTTATTCCCAATTATCTGGATGGGTGGAACATCAGGAAACATTTTGTCACTGCCTAAAGAAGGGAAGCACTGAAGGTGCCATACCCTTTAGTTGGAATATTCCTAAATCCATAGAGGTGGAGATGTTTCCAAGGAGCATCTCAGAGGCCAAGACAAGACCTGGAGCTTGCGTAGAAGCAGTTTGTTAAAACAATTGATCCTTTAAAACAAGGTGCGATTCAAAGTGATGGGTTTGGTGAAAATACAGATTTTGGTTATTTTTAGGTCGGGAATAACTTGTTCTCCCACTGAAATGCCAGAAGTCACAGGCAGGATTTTGGGAAAAGAGAGCCTGCTCTGCTCTTCTCTGGCTTTGTTCTCCCTGCTCCAGGTGGTTTTCTCCAAAAGTCATTCCCCAGCAATGCCCTGAGGATTGGTGGCTTTTATGGTAGAGCTGTGGAGGGACAAAAATTGTGGTGATTGTTTTTAAAGCCTGGCTTTGTCTGATATTTCCCTTTAAAAGTGAATTTTGGGAATCCCAAATCGGTATCTGAAGGGAGGGTTGGTTTTGGAAGAGTTCAGGGTGCTGAAGCAAAGTATGGGATAAACAGAGAGGGTGGAAAAAAAAGCTGGGTCAATTATTTGTCTGTTTTCCAAGCTCTTTGTTGAGAAATGCCTCATCTCCTGTACTCTACTGCTCTCAAAGTGCTTCTTCCAGTATGGAAACTGAGATCCTTTTGGGCTCATGGTCAACCTTACCTGCACCACCTCCTCCTTTATCTTCACGTTCTACTTTTGCCTGTGATATTTTCCCACCTGGGCATCATCCCTGAGATCCACAGATCTCCTTTTGCTCTGGGTTTTCTCCACCAGTTACTGCTCCACTTGGAGGTGCCACCTCCATTTGCACATCCTTGGGACCAAATTCCTGGATTTCCCTTTCCAGAAACAAACCAGGTCATTTTTTGCTTGCTCCATCCTCCTGCAGTTTCATGGAATCTCACAAGATGTTTGGGTGGGAAGGGACCTTTAAGATGCTTGAGTTCCAACCCCCTACCATGGGCAGGGAATATCTTCCACTATCCCAGGTTGCTCCAACCTGGCCTTGAACACTTCCAGGGATGAGGCAGCCACAGCTTCTCTGGGAAACCTCTGCCAGGGCCTCACACCCTGGAAGTGTCCCAGGCCAGATTTGGTCTTGAAATCCAAATGATTCTGTGATTTTCAGCCTTACTTAATAGAGAACAGTTCATCCTCCAGCTGTTGGGCTCACCTTCTTCCCTCACACCTTGTTACTCCAGATCTGGATGGTTGATGGATGGAGGATCCATGGTAAGAATCAAGGAGGGGAAAAGCTTCAGGCATGGAATTCAGAGCAGGGACATCTGGGATCTGTGTGATGGCTCTTGCTGAACCCAGTGTTGATTTTCCAAAGAACAGCCTCATTCTGCCGTGATTGGTTGAGATCTCCCACTTGTAGGATCATTTTCTCGGTATTAATCTCCGACTTCATTAAATTGGTGTAGTTTAGATCTTACTGCTTCAGACAAATCTTGATAAAATGCCATCAGCAAATTAAAACAATTATGTTTTAAAGAAGCCATAAATTTCTGTCTCCCAATTACCTTCACTGGGGGTGATCAATCATCTGGCCTGTCTGGAGGAAGCACATGGCAAATGCTTCTCCTGGAGTTTTTACAGAGTTTTTGCTCCATCAATCCTATCATCATCTTGGATCTGTCACAAGCAACACACCAGGATCTGCTTTTTTCCTGATTTTCTTTGCTCTTCCCAAAACAAGGAGAAACTCGGATGATGGTGGGACGCCCCTTTAGTCACCTCAGTTTCATCTTTCATACTGAGTAGTCAATTATTTTTAATATTTATATTTTTCATATTAATAATCATAATGTTTTTATAATAATTTTATATTTTTAATATCCTCTTGCCCTTAAGCCAGCAGTGGGATGTCAACTGGTGGTGCTGCCCTCCAGTGCTACTCCCAAACTGTTTCCCAGCTGGCACTAAGGAGTGATTTCTTCATAGAAGTCAAGGTTTTTGGATATCTGGAAGTAATGTGCCAGGGTTTTACTTTGCTGGGACATCCAGGATGTCGCCCTTTTTGCCAATAAATCCCCAAATCATCAGACTAAGATGAAGAGGGATGTGGCTTTGGGAAATGAGTGACAGGGAGAGTTGCTGGAGGTACCTGATGTCAGTCCCTCAGGAATTAATTCCATCCTCCCCTTCTTGCTGGGTTGCATTAAACTCGGCCCTACTGCTGACTTTTCTTCGAGGCAATAGGTGGGAGTATATTTTAAATTAATTTTACTCCACTTTTTGTAATATTTTTGTTTTAAATAGATTTATAAGCAACTCGGGGCCTATTTCTCCAAATTTATGAAGATAATTTTCACTCTCTTGATAAGGTGAAATTTACACCTGCTATTTCCATATTAATTCACATTGCTAAGTGGATCTAATTTTCTTCCGTTCTTCTATCTGGTGAGTGTGGCCTTTCCTAATGCAATTTCCCCTTCACTAAATCACTGTGATCGGGAGTCATGATCGAGTTAAATTAACTTAAATTAATTTACTTAATAAGAGCTCCAGATCATTGTGAATGAGGTTAAGATTTATTGATTCTCCTTTTCACTCCTTCCCCTTATCTCCCGCGGCTTTGCTGGGAGCACAGCTCACAAGGGCTACGATTTGCTGGCCTTAAATTTTGGTTGCTCCTGGTGACATTGAGGTTGGCCATCCCTTAAAAATCCTGGAGGGAGATGTTCTCTCTCCTCACAGCCTCCCTCTGCTGGGAAAGGGATGAGGGATTTGCCATGGAGGAGTTGGGATGGATGAAGCATCGTGCTGAGATTTGGCAGTGGTGCTTCTCCTTCTTCCAACCTCTCCATGGTCTGCGTGGATGTGGCCACCAAAAAAATGGGATGTCCACATGTCATAGACCTTGCACAGAGGCAGCAGAAGCCTTCTGGGATTGATGATCAGAGGGGTGGAGCACCTTTCCGACAAGGAAAGGCTGGGAGAATTGGGATTGTTCAGCCTGGAGAAGAGAAGCTTCAGGGTGACGTCATTGCAGCCTTCCTGTGCCTGAAGGGGGTGACAGGAAAGATGGAGAGGGAATTTTTGTAAGGAGTGACAGGACAAGGGGAAATGGCTTCCCACTGAAAATAAACAGCGTTAGATTAGATATCAGGAAGAAGTTCTTCTCTGTGAGGGTGGTGAGGCCCTTGCTCAGGTTTTCCAGAGAACCTGGATCCCCAGGGAAGTGGTCATGGTCCCAAAGCTTCCAGAGTTAAAAGAGCATTTTGGACAACGCTCTCAGGCACAGGGTGGGATTTTTGAGGTGCACTGTGCAGGACCAGGAGTTGGACCAGATGATCCTTGCACGTCCCTTCCAACTCAGAGTATTCTAGGATCCTATAAACTCCTTCAGAAGACTCCAGTTCTCCATATGGAGAGCCAGAACCACTTGTAAGACACATTTTTGGGAGCAGAAAGCCCTTTGAGTTGAGCTTATAGACCCCCGGTGGGGGAATGAAACACTGACCCACTTTGAAGAGTTTTCTTCTCAAATCCTGCTGCAAGTGTGGAAAACAAAAGTCACCTGTCTGCAAATAATGAGTTGTGTCTGGCACTGCTGGGGAAACTCTGATATTTCTTCCTGAAAACTTTGCGGCGCCTCTTGAGGGACAATCCTACCCCTCCAGCACTATAAATAAGTAAAGAACAAGATAATCCAACATTTGTCAGAGAAATGCCAGCTCAGGAGAAAGGAACTCGTCTGGAGGATTCGCTCGTGTGGTTTAGTTTTGTTTTCTTTTTTCCTTTTATTTTCTTCTCTTTTGTTCTGTTCTGTGGCCTGGAGCGTGTTGAACAGATTAAGATGGAAACAGTTGTCACCATCCTTGGAGGTGTTCAAGAAATGACTGAATGTGGCACTCAGTGCTCTGGTCTGGTTGACAAAGGGGTGATTGGTCCAAGTTTGGACTTGATGGTCTTTTCCAGCCTAAATGATTCTGTGATACTGTGATTACAAGGATTTTCTCCCCGTGTTTCAAAGATCTGAAGCCTTTAGGGATTCGAGCTGAAAGATAAAGTGGGTGATGTAGGTTTTAAAATGGGGCTCAGCCACAGTGCTGGGTGCAAGGGCCACTTCCCTGGGAAAGGGGAGATGCAGCTGAGCACCCAAGAGGAGGAGGAGGAGGAACCACCACCATCCCTTCTGGTCATCTGCAGGAGGTTGGGATATTGTGTTCCAGGTCACTTGGACACAGACACACCTCCTTGTCCCATCCCTTACTTTCCTACACAGTGAGTGGTTTTGGGTTTCCAATTTCCTTTTACACCCTTAACAACATCTTTTAGACACCATTTGCCAACGGTGATCCAGTTCAGAGAATCATGGAATGGTTTGGCTTAGAAGGGACCTTGGAAGAGCATCTGGTCCAACTCCCCTGCCATGAGTAGGGATGCCTTCTACTAGACCAGGTTTTTCCAATCCCTATCCAGCCTGGCCATGAACACTTCCATGGGATGGGACCATCCATTTCATCCAGCCCTTGTCATCTGTTCCCAGGAAGCCTTCCCGATTTTCCTTTCCCTTTTTCTGACATTCCTTGAGTGCCGTTACAAGTTTCCCTGTGGAAGTAATTTCATTGCCTTGAGACAACGGGATCGCGTGGTGGTGAAGGTTACTTGGCTTCCCCTCTGTGGTAGATTATTTTCCGTGTTAATCCGGAGTGGGTGGAGCTGCAGGTGCCAGTTCTGATGTGCTGTTAGTGTGTAATTAACCCCTTTTCCCCAAATCCGTGGGAATCCGGTGGAATGGGAATCTTGGGTTATGGAATAGAGTCCTGTGTTGCCCATTGGATGCATTCCAGTTCCTGTGCCTCGTTCCCACAGAGCAGTGTGGTTGACTTGCCATGGATGAAATTAACTCAATATATCCCCTCTCTTTTGGGGAGGTGAACATATCCTTGGGAATTCTGGGGAAGCTTTCTCACCCTTTCCATCTTCCTCTTGTGTTGGAGATTGTGGCAATCAGAGTGTGCACTGAGTCATCCATCGTAATCCCACTGATGGAGAGTAATGGGTTAAACCAGACTAATTCCATCATTTCTGAGCTTTTTGGTTGCACTCTGAGGGTCCCTAAGAAGTCCTTCCATTCAGGAAATGGGATGGGATCACCACTTGTGGCACCTCTGGAAACTGTTGGGAAGTACTTGGGATATGTTGGTTGCTTGTTGTACCACCCAAGGTTGGATTCGGGTGGTGGTGAGACCCTGGCACAGGTTACCCAGGGAAGCTGTAACTACCCCATCCCTGGAAGTATTCCAAGCCAAGCTGGGCAGGATTTGGAGCAGTTTGGGACAGTGGAAGGTGTCCCTGTCCATGGCTGGAACATGATGGTTTTTAATGCCTCTTCCAACCCAAACTGTTCTGGGATTCTTTGTTGATGATCCTGGAAGGTCAGCGGTTGGAGCTCAGAACAGAGAGCAGAATTTGGGGCTGTAATTCAAAGTGGATGGAGCAAATCCATATTTCTCTGGTTCTGGGGCGTCATCTCAAAAGTTGCAGAGAAAACAGGGAAAACTGTTAACGTCGGCTTCCACGGCAGAAAATTGCCGAGCGCTCCGACGGGAGAGGCTTTAATCGACGTTCTCATATATTGTGAGCAGACAGGGATGGGCATTTTAAAGATCTCAGCAAATGCTGTCTTCTCTCCTTCATACATTTATTTTTTCCATCACTCTGTACCTTCTAGGGTCCAAGAGGTGGGGTCCCAACCACCAGTTTGGAGCACAAACTTGGACGCATGTTGTGAGCCAGATCTGCTTTAAGTAGTACAAGTGGTTCAATCTCCCAGTTTTGCAGGGTTTCAAGCACAGCTTTTTATGTTGTTTATTTAATTGGGATGATGCTCCCGTGGGATTTTACCTCCTGGTGCCGATTGCTCCGGGATCTTCCCGCACAGAGGCGAGGGAATCATGAGCAGAGGGCAGAGGTTGGGACACCGGGAGTTAATTTCCTTTTATCAAGATGATAAAATCCCCCCTCCGCCTTCCCGGCTTTTGCTGCGTTAATCTGCGAACAGAGTCGGAATGTGACGAATGGCCTTACAGTTCCTGTCAATTTTTTTCTTCCCAAATTCATTTGACATGAAAGTGAGAAGTAAACAGAAAGCCTGTGGTTAAGCAGATAACTTGGAAAGCCTTTTCCATCACATTTAAAAACGGCCGTGTCATGGATTCTGCGAATTGGCGGCTCCTATTTTGTTTGATTTTATTTTGTCTGTGTGGTAAATTTTCTTTTAATAATCCCGACGTGGTTTGACGAGGTTTTAGGCCTCGGATTTTTTTTGAAGGGATGTTAAACCATTCTCCAAAATGACATCTCATTAAAGTGAAATTCATCTGCTGGGATTGGAGCCTTTACAGGCAGGAGGGAACAGTAACTCCCATTTGGAAATCCATATTTTTTGTTTCTATAGGAAGTATTTTTAATCCCTTTAATGAGGCTGAGATGAGATGCACAACCCGGATTGTTTCAGAGCAGCCCTGACATCTGGCCCAGCATAATCCAGTTTCTGTTCCGGACTGGTTTAGAGGCTTTAAAAAACAATGGCACCTCTTTGGGGCAAAGCTGGGGATTAATACTCCCTGTTCCTGGTGCTCCCCTCCTTCCCAAGAGATGGTCACAAGGGAAAAGTCACTCCTCTCTTCTATCTTCCTTTGCTTTTTATTTCTTAGTTCTTACTTAATATTTTGTATTTTGTATTTCTTAATTCTGTTTCTTCTCCCCCATTTTTCTTTTCTATTTTTCTCTTTCCCTTTTTCTTGTTATTTTCTTTTTCTTCTTCCTTCTCCCCTTTTCCTTTCCTTGTTTTTCTCCTTTTAATTTGCTTTGCGTTTGCTATATTTTTCCTTTTCTCTTTTATAGATCTTCCCCCTTTTACTTTTCATCAGTCTTCCTTTTTTTCTTTCTTCCTTTTTCACATTCTTGCCTTTTTTCTCTTTTCCTCCCCCCCTTCCTCTTCTTTTTCCTTTTTCCCTTTTCCCTTTTTTCTTTACTCCTTTTATCTCCTGCCCGTCTTTCCCTTTTTCCCCTTTTCCTTTGTTTTTTTCTCTTTTGCTTTATTTCTTTTTTTTTGTTTTCCTATTTTCTTTCCTTTTTACTTTTTCCATTCCATCCTTTTCCCCCTTTTTCCCTTTTTCATCTTTTTTCTTTTTTTCCCCCTTTTTTCTTTTTCATTATTCTTTTGCCTTCTCCCTTTTTTTTTAATTTCCTTTTTTCCTTTATTTCCCTCCTTTAACTTTTCCTTTTTTTATATTTGCCCATTTTATCTCCTTCCCTCCATTTCTTTTTTTAATTTCCTCCTTTTTTACCTTCCTTTTTCTCCTTTTCCCATTTTCCCCTTTTTTCATTTTTCCCTTTTCCCTTTTATGTTTTTCCTTTTTTCTCTATTTTCCTTCCTCCCCTTTAAATATTTTTTTCATATTTTCCTTTATTTCTCTTTTTTTTCCTCCTTTTCTTTTTTTCCTTTTTCCTCCACTTTTCCTTCCTTTTCCCTTTTTTTTTGCCCTTGTCCTTCTCCCAGACATCTCTCCCAGCTGGTTGCTTTCTCCCCTGGCAAACTCGTATCCAAGTTGTGCAGCTTCCAGCAGGATTCAGGGACTCCATCACTCCTACTCCCTGCCCTGACCTCCCCCACCCCACCCTCCCAGTCTCCCCAGTCCTGTCCAGTTCCCGGACAACCTTGTGCCAGGAGGTTGGATTTTTCCTTCTTTTCCATGAATTCCAGGCTGCTGGCACTGGGGGGAAGCATTCCCGTTCCCTCCTCCTGGGTCGGCCGCAGTAATCGAGCTCCACTTTGGAGGAAGTAATGAAACCAAAATAAAAGCAGGACTCAGGGGTTAATGACCAGCTCTAAATGCACATGAACGTCCTTAGGAATAATGGGATTTTCCTTTTTTAATTTTGGTTAATGGAGTTGTCGCGTTTCGAATGGATTCCATTAAAAAGAAAACTGCCACATCTGATCCTGGGGACAGTGAGAGGTTATTTACTCGGCAGGGTGTTGTGTGGATCTTGGATCAGCTCTTCCCTGGAGCATCCTTGTTGGGGAGCCCAGCGTTCTGTAATCTTCCCGATCTTTTCTTCCTGGGAAATCTTGAAGCCTCATCCCATGCTGGAGCTGTGTTGGATTGGATGATCTGAAAAGGCTTTTTCAACTAAATCCATTGAGAGCCCCCAACATGGCACCGGCTTCCTGCTGTGTGAGATGTTGGATTTGCTGCACCCTTTGATATGAGATCACAAAATCCCAGGATCATTTAGGTTGGAAAACACCTCCAAGATCATTGAGTTCATCCTGCCCAGACCGGAGCACTGAGTGCCATGTCCAGCTGTTCCTTGGACACTTTGAGAGATGGTGATTCCATGACCTCCCTGGCAGCCCATTCCAATTTTACTCTTTTTTTTTAATGAAAAAATTCCTCCTAAGATGCCCAAGTTGGAAATCATCTGGAAGTCATCCAGTCCATAGCTTGGATAACATAATAGGAGCGTCTTCCTTCTGTCTTTTTTCCCCCATCCCAAATCAAATCTGATGGTGAAAAACCACTGTTGGAGAGTGTGGTGCCATCGTTCCCGACTGGAATCGGCACCATCCTTTCTGGGATTTTCACCTGGGCTGGGGCAGAGTTTCAAAATTGGTCTCCCAAGTAAGACATCTTCACTTGTTTGGCTTCACAGACCAGTCCTGGAGATTCAAACTGGACCTCTGGTAGATAAAACCATTCTGGAG
Organism: Poecile atricapillus; assembly: GCF_030490865.1. NCBI lineage: Eukaryota > Metazoa > Chordata > Aves > Passeriformes > Paridae > Poecile > Poecile atricapillus. The sequence goes on along the minus strand of NC_081250.1, from coordinate 152,649,608 downwards.
GATGTTCAGCAGCTCCTGCTGGACTTTGGATTGTCAAGGGCAGGTGGGAGCAAAGCAAGTGATGTGTTTGATTTCTTAGAATGTGTTTGATTTACAGTGTGGATTTCAGATCCTCAGCACCAGTTTGGCTATCTAGATCTACTTTGAAGGGTCCCCACTACTTTTGGAATGCTTTGGGTCAGGGACAAGGAGATTCTGGAACCCTGATGGAGTTTGCAACCAAAGGATCCTATGGGAGAAGATGAACCGGGATGATAATTGAGATAAAAAAAAGGAGACTCTGCATTCCAGGAAATGCGTTTTTGGAGAGGTGCAGGGGACTTGTGAGTGGTTTTGGGGTGAGAAACTATCTCCCAGTTCTGTCGGGGTGCTCCACAAGCATTCCCATCCTCCAGGGCTGGACAAACCAAGTGGAAGGATCCCATAGGAACTAAAACCAGCCTGGAGGGCATCACTTCTGTTGTGTCACAGAGCAGAGGTGCTCATGGTGGTACCACGTCTCAACAAGCTCCTGGGCAGGGTCTTCCTGCCTGGCTGCTCCCACCAATCCACTCCCATGGAATTTTGGGCTATATATCTTTTCCTTAGTGTTTCTAGTAGGCTGAGAGACATACACGGGCAGCTCAAGGAGGATTTGCTCAGGAGCCGTTTTCATTAGCCAGGATTTCTTTTCCTTCTCTTTTATGAGGCCTTTCCGTGCTTTCAGAGTCCGGCAGCTGTCAGACAAGCGGAACATCCTTAGCGAGGAGCTTTAGAGGGATTAAAAGTTGGGAGTTTGCAGCTGTGGATCAGCGGTTTTGGGTCGGGGATGGATCATCTGGTGCAGAAATTCAGGTGGGTGAGGTGAAAATGAGGGCTTAAGTAACCCAAGATGTCTTCTCCAATGTTGGGTGCCATCTCCAGGTGCTGGGACATCAGATTGGAGATGGTCCTTCCCATGCCATGGTGGAAAAGTAAAAAAATTCTCTGAGTGCTTTGGAGCCAGGTGGGGAGAGCTGGGGGCGTCCAACCTGGAGAAGACTCCAGGGAGACTTTAGAACCCCCTCAGTGGCTAAAGGGGCTCCAAAAGGGCTGGAGAGGGACTTTGGATAAGGGATGGAGGGACAAGACACAGGGAATGGCTTCTCATTGCCAGAGGGCAGGGATAGATGGGATATTGTTAAGGAATTCTTCCCTGTGATGGTGGTGAGGGGTTGTGGTGGAATTCCTTGAGAAGCCGTGGCTGCCCCTGGATCGCTGGAAGTGTCCAAGGCCAGACTGGATGGGGTTTGGAGCAACCTGAGTTGGAAGGTCTCTCTGACCATGGCAGGAGTTGGAATTGGATGGTCTTTAAGGTCCCTTCAACCCAAACCATTCCACAATTCCATAAAAAATGTTAGTTATGGCTGTAATGCTGTTTTGTATAGATTAGTGCTTGGAGTCCAGGATGGGTTCCGGGCAGATGCCATGGGAAGGAAGCAGAGGATTGATCCTTCCTCATCCAGTCTGGGGATATATCTTGTTCAAAGTCCCCCAGAGCGTGAGTTTGGTTCTGTTGGGATTCGGAGCTGCTCTCTAAAACCCTTTAACACTCTTGGTGCTGCTCCCTCTATCCCAGGGCATCCATTTATTCCTGCCCAGGTGCTCCAGGATAAAATCTCTCATGGGACCATGAAGTTCCAGGTTTATCTCTTCCTTTTTGCCATCCAAATTCCCCAAACACCAGCTGTAATTAGATAAATAAGATGTATTAAGATAAATTTTATGGGACATTATTCACCTTTTCTAACCCAGGCTTCAATAGCAATGGAGTAGCTTGGCCAGATGAAATCTCCCTGTGGATAAAGTTTTCCAAACTGGCCACATGCTGTATTTAAAACTCATTTTGAAGTGGTTTGGACCCTCTTTGGAAGTGGTTTTTCTAAGGCTAATTATGTCTCCTAACAGCATCCCATTTGGAATATATTTTCCAGGGCTGGATATTTACACAGTCCCTGTTTTTTCACCTGACAGTGACAGCTGTGGGAGTGAGGAATATATTTAATTCCTAAATATCTACTCTAATAAGAGATTAGTAATGGCAGAGCTGCTTTTTTTCCCACCCTTTTCCCAGATGGTTTTCCATACAGAGGGTCGTAACTTCTCCAAGCTTTTACCAGATCGAACCTCGATGTTTTCCTGTGCCAATTCCAGTGTGAAAGTTGGGATTTAAAAGAAAAGGCACCCAAAAAAAGGAGGGAGGGGGAAGCAGGGCATGGCTGAATGGCAGCTCCACAAGGCACAAATTCCCTGAATTATTTCTTATCCTGATAAAATTGGGATAAATTCGTTTAAACTTATCCGTGAGTTGCTGCGCTGAGCTGAGTCCAACTGGTGCCAGCATCTGGGCTGAGCTCCGGGCTGTGCCCGGGCAGGTCTCGGAGCTCAGGAATGAGCAATCCAGTTTTTGGGGGCAAAAAAGGTCACTTGGCAAGTGCTGGAGCAACGTTTTCCACTGATTAATTCTGTCCAGGCTAAGTAAACATTTAGGCTTCTTTCAGGCCGAAGGACGGATCCATCTGTTTCATCCTGGTGGGATAAATCAGGGAGTATCCTGAGCTGGAAGGATCATCAAATCCAACTCTTGGCCCTGTACAGGAACATCCCCCCCCAAAAAAGATATAAAATACTCTAAAAAAGGCTGGAGAAAACTCCTGGATTGGCAAGTGCAGAGGGATACTAAGTAAGATCTCCAGGAGTTTCACTGGGAAACAGGATCTGTTTTCTAGGAGCTGGAAAGGGCTTCATGCAATGGAAGGAAGGAAAGGCAGGAAGGCATTTGTACATCTCTCCCATAGGTCAAGTTTTGCCCTTGGACTGAGTCAATGAAATTTCCAGTTGAGTTTAAGTGTCTGTTGTACTCAACATGGAGAAAAAAATTCTAAATAATTATATATTCATATCCAAAACCTACATAATGTTTGGAAGATCTACTGGAAGGTTCCCTGCCCGTGGCAGGGGGTTGGAATGACATGATCTTTAAGGTCCGCTCCAACTGAAATTATTCTGGGATTATGTAATCAGCTTTCTCAGTCCCTGGGTGTTTATTTCCTTCTGCTACCTTGGAAATAATTGGAATTAGCTCCTTAATACCGACTAATATCCCTCCTACCAGGTCTGGTCTCTCCCCAGCAGAGCACTGAGATTTCCACTTTCTACACCCAAATTCTCTGTCTGAAGGAGCTTCCTTTGGGATGAAGCCGTTGTGTTCCCTTCCAAACCTTGGTTTTATTCCATTAGGGAATGTGTGGATGATGCAGGACCATCCAGTCTCTGCTTGCCTCTTCCCAGGTTGGATCCTGGCACCTCTGTGTGGATTTCAGCATGAGGCCGGATTCGCCACCGCCCTTGGCACCGGCAAAGCCGACCATCTGCATCTGGCAGCTTCCCTGTTCCCGGTCCATCCATCCATCCATCCCCAGGTGCCAGTTGGGCTCCGCAGCATCTGCAGCTCCTGCTGCCCTCCGGGCTTGCCTGGAAGGAGGATTTGCAGGAGGATACGGGGAGGTCTGAGAGGTCACAGCTGTTAAAGCTGGGAAAGTGGGAAAAAAAGAGCAGAGGGATTCCTGAAGTTGGCACGGATCCCGCGGCCACCTGTCCGTGAGCAGGAATGGTTTTCCAAGCTGAAATAACCTTTTGATTGCAAATAATTTCCTTTAATCCGCAACCCCCCCCCCCCCCCCCCCCCCCCCAAATTGTGGAGATTTAATAATTGCTTCTGTGTTCCCACCATCCTCTGGTGTGGAAAGGGGGATGTGAACATAGGCAATGAGGGGTGAAACTCCAGAGAAACCCCAAAGTCATTCCAGTTCAGGATATTTTATATGGGAAAAGGTTTTGTGGCTCAATAAGGAGGAGCAGGGAGTGTTGAAGGCAATGTCTCTGCTGCTTTAAATTAATTTTTAAACACAAGGATAAAAGGGGGTAGAGGGGAAATGTTATTTCTGTCATGGGAAGGAATTCTGTGGGAGTTGTGGGAGACAGAGGGAGTATCTTCCTGTTCCCTCCTTCTAACAAATTCATGGTCTCTTCTGCAGCTAAAATAACCCTGTTTCAACCCAAATCAGGGTGTGGAATCATGGAATCATTGAGGTTGGGTAAGCCCTCATTGAGTCAAACCATTCCTTCAGCACTGCCAAAGTCATCACTAAACCAAGTGCACAAGTGCCACATCCACATGGCTTTGAAATCCCTCCAGGAAAGGTGATTCCACCTCTGCTCTCGGCTGCTGGCTTGATAACCTTTTCTGTGAAAAAAATTCGTCCTGATGTCTATCCTGAACCTCTCCTAGCACAGCTTGAGGCTGTTTCCTCTTGTCCTGTCCCTTGTTCCCTGGGAACAGATCCTGAACCCCACCTGGCTGCACCCTCCTGTCAGGGAGCTGTGGAGAGCCAGGAGGTTCCCCTGGAGCCTCCTTTTCTCCAGGCTGAGCCTCCACAGCTCCCTCAGCAGCTCCTGGTGCTCTAGACCTTTCCCCAGCTCCGTTCCCTTCTCTGGACGTGCTCCAGATTTTCAATTTCTGTTTTTCTGAACTCCGGATTTTTAAGAATAAAATGCAGATGAATAAGGAGGAGGAAAAAAGGACTTCCTTGTAAAACATGTGAAGATGTAGGATTAAAATCATGGAATCATGGAATGATTTGGGTTGGAAGGGACCTTTAAGACCATCCCGTTTCACCCCTTGCCAAGGGCAGGGACACCTTCCACAGGTTGCTCCAAGCCCTGTCCAACCTGGCCTTGGACACTTCCAAGGATGGGGAAGTCCACACCCTCTCTGGGCAATCTGTTTCAATCCAGCAAGACTGACTGGATGTGCCGCCCCTGTTTGTAATCCCTGACAATAATCCTTTGTCGTCCATGGGTTTGTGGATGGACTGGGAATTAGGCAGGATGAATCTTAGCCTGGACCTTCCTGGACTTTCCAGTCCCAGGGTGGGCAGCTCCTCATGGATCTGCATCATTCCCACCTGTGCACAGGTGACACCAACCAACTTGCAAATGTGAGGGAGGGCAGGGGTTGTACTGCCCACATGCAGAGCTGTGGCAAAATCCTCTGGAGGCTGGGATCCATCTGGAAGGGCATCTTGGCAAATCCTCTGTGTGAAATCCTGTAGGAAGTACTTAGTAGAGCATCAAGAGTGCTCTGCCTGCCCGGGGAGCGCAGCTTTGGGAGCCTTTTTGCCTGCGTTGGTGAAACTCTCGCCTCCTGTTTTTCCCCTCTTTTTTTCCCCCGTTGGCGCTGCTGAAGTGAGGCTTCCTTGGGCAGGTTTTTTACAATTTGGATTTGATGAGAACAGTCGGTTACGACTCCCCGAGTGCCGTAAAAGTTGATGCGATGGTCGCTCCGCGCCTGTGCTCATTTTTATAATTTTTTATTTTATGAAACAGGACAGGGAGCTTAGTGACTTATTACTATTCATTTCGTTTCAATGCAGTAAATATTGATTCAGTTGGGGCTTTTCAATTTAAACCACTTGCCGATTATATAAAATATTACCAGCCTCTGGAATTATGCTTACGGATCCCTTCGGCTGCTCATTAACGAAGGAGTGCAATTTTTAGATCCCTTTGCTTTCATCATCCAAATAAATGGGCCGAGCTCCCTCTTCCCAGGGAAGGTGCTGTAGACTCAGCTCACAGGGGCTTGACAGCCTCGATGGAGCTCTTAATTTGGAGCCGCTTTCAAAGGATTTTGTATGTCGGAATTTTTTTTCATTTTGAGACATTGAGGTCTCTTCCTCTGGTTTTTCAGCTGGGGAACGACAGCTGGGATAAATGGAGCTGTCTTCTACCAGTGGGTCTTTGGATGTAGCTTGAGCTCCAAGGATCTGTTTACATGAGTCGTGAAAAGCAGGATCAGAGGTCTGGGAAGAGGGAGATGGGTGTAATCCCAATGGTGGAAGGGTTTTGTTAGCTGTGGTCACTTGGGGTCAGCTATGATGGACATTCCCATGGCAAAACTTCCCATAGAACCAGCTTGGACAACTCACAAAGTGTTGCTTCAACATTGTGAGGAGGTGTTGGAGCTCATCTGTGTAGGGATGGGGTTAAATAAGCTTTGGGAAAATGTCGTTGGTGCCACCAGAGCTCATGGTGGTTGGACTGTGGGCTTGGAGTGTTGCCCATCCATAGATGAGCCTATTTCAGGAGTTTTCCCTTTCCATTGTTGGACCTTTCCATCCCCACTGTCTCCTGTTGAGCCCTTTGGAGTGTGGACTCCTTGCCATGCTTCCCCTGGCATCTCCTCACTAGAAGGACATGAGATCAGGATCATGAAAATCAGGACAAGCTCCTTCTCCAAATATTTTTCCTGAGGACATGGAGAGTGGGACATGGACAGATCCTGGATATTCTGATGGGATTTGAAAGAAGTAAAACAAATCATACCTAGGGGAGCATCCCCACAGTTGAGAATTGTCACTTTTGGGGGTTAATTATTGGGGGAGGAACCACCTTCAAGTGGTTTAAGGTGCCATCAAGATGAAAAGAGTGGAAAACTGGGATTGACCTGAACCTTTTCACCATTTTTAAACCCAACCAAGAATATGCAGTGCTCAGGAGGACACTCAGAAATTGTCTGGTTTAGGAAGAGCTGCATTAATTGGATCAATGTTAAAATGTGATTTAAAGCACATTGTCAGTGGAGCAGAGGATTTGGCCAAGGACCTGGTTCCAAGGGTGAGTTATGATGCTGGATCTCGGGGCCAAGACGTTCTTCACACTATGCTTTGTGCAGCACTTAACCCGTGGTGGATTTCCCCAAAAATAACTAAAGATGTGACCAGAAAAAGCCTGAGTGAGGCTTCAAATTAGAAAAGGAAGAGCTAAAAACTCTGCTGCTGTGGAGCCAACTTACATAATTAAACAGTGGTTTAAATACCACTTTTAGGCCAGGTTTAAGGGTGGTAGTAAACCAACTTTACAATAATCAGTAGTTTTTAGTCTGCCAGCATAATTCAAACTCATCAGTCCCTTTTCCCCCAGTGGTTCAGAGCTAATCTCACCAATTGGTTGCAGTAGGATCGACACCGTCACGGTGAAGGTGACCTGGAATCCCTTTGTGTGAGTGGGTTTTTGTCAGCTAAATTCAAGGAATTTATCCTTTTTAATGCAAAACCTTAGGGTAATGTATTCATCAGGTTGCTGGCTCACCTATTGCTGAAGATGAATGTGTATTACTTTCATGCTAAGATTAATAAGGACTTTTTGAAGTCCTGCTTAAAGTATTTCCTGATGGTATTTGAGGACTTAATTTGAGTGTAAAGCTGGGATAATTGTGTGGCACCACAGCACATGGAAAGCACTGGGAGTTTTGGGGCAGGGCAGACCTTCCATGGGAGACTGCCACAAATTGGATAACAGCTTCCCCAGATCCCCTTGGAGTCCCTGTGTACACTTCAACCACTTTAGGATTTTTAGTTGCTTGGAAAAATCATGGAATCACCAGATTATATGGGTTAGAAGGGACTTTTTAAGATCATCTTGTTCAACCCCTCGCCATGGGCGAGGATTCCCTTCCAGTATTCCAGGTTGCTTCCAGCCCTGTCCAACTTGGCCTTGAACACTTCCAGGGATGGGGCAACCACAGCTTCTCTGGGCAACCTGTGCAACCACCCTCCCAGGGAAAGAAATGCTTCCCAGTGTCCCATCTAACCTTGCTCTCTGGCAGTAGGAAGCCATTCCCCCTTGTCTTGGCTTTCCATTCTGTGTCTAGGGTCCCTCTTCAGCTCACCTGGAGCCTCTTCAGGCACTGGAAGTGGCTCTGAGGTTTCCCTGGGTTCTTCCCTTCTCCAGGCTGGACATTCCCAGCTCTCCCAGCTTGGCTTTAGGGCAGTGGGGCTCCAGCCCTTGGAACATCTCTGTAGCCTTCTCTGGAGCTGCTCCATCAGCTCCACGTCCTTCTGATGTCGGGCCCCAGAGCTGGAGTCAGCTCTGCAGGTGGGGCCTCACTTGTGTGGGGCAGAGGGGCAGAATCCCTCTCTCACCTGCTTTCCAAACTGTGGGATGAACCCAGGACATTGGGGAATTTCCAGATTCCAGCACACATGACCAAATATTCAGGTTTGTAATATCATCCCATCACTGCATTCTGGTGGTGTGGGTTGTTTCATATGCCAGGGAACCACTTTGGAACTCCCAAGACAAAGCAGAAAGCTGGAGATTTTCCTTCTGCACTGCCAAGCCGGGTGGTCGCTCCCATTTTGCCACCTAGGAGAACTTCTTCCCAATATCCCATCTGTCCCTGCCCTCTAGCAGCAGGAAGCCATTCCTCTTGTCCTGTCACTCCATCCCTTGTCCAAAGTCCCTCTCTAGCTCTCTTGGAGCGCCTTTAGGCACTGGAAGAGGCTCTGAGGTCTTCCTGGAATCTTCTCTTCTTCAGGGACAGGTTCCTTTTATTGCAGTAGAGATGCAGAGTCATTTGTCCTCGTTGATTGAGTATTTATGATGGGAACTCCAGATGGTGTTTCCCTCAGATTGGATTTCTACAGCTGGCAGGAATTGCTCCCATCCTCCCCAAAGGGCCCTTTTCACCTGTCAGGACACACTGCAGCCTTTTACCTGTTTATTCTTGTCCATTGATTTAATCCTGGGCCATTGGAGTGGCCAGAACACTGTGATCTTCAGAATTTCCATACTGCCCTGTATGTATGGGTTGGATTTCTCCTAGTCTTATTTTTAATTTTTTTTTTAAATCCTGCTCAATATTCAAGGACCATAAAAACATTCCCCACTTATCATGAGCTGTTATCTCAACGACTCTTCACCATTATTAATAATCTCTCTCAGTGTCGTGTATTGCTCTTCCTTATGGCTCCCAAGGCAAATCATGGATGCAGGGAAGGATTTCTAATGGTCGAGTCGCAGGCTGGGAAGGAGCAGAGCTGTTTTGCCTCTTTCTGAAAGCAGGACAACAGGTTTAAAGTAGTTTCTGTGGTTTCTGGTGGTCATCTGCCGAAGGGGAACCTCCTGAACATGGATGTGCTGTGTCCTCCTGCAGATGGTGACATCCATGGAGATGCTCCATGGGCATTTTGGTACCTTCCTGGCACAGGCATGTGCAAATGTGAGCTGGTGTCCAGATGCATCCAAGGTGATAAAGTCTAGCCAGTCCCACCAAGATACTGGGGAACCCCAGAACCTCTCAAGCTTTGGTGTGAGATTTGGTGTGAAATTTTCCCCCTTAAGGTATTTGAAAACCATAGAATGGTTTGGGTGGTAAGGGACTTTTCAAGATCATCAAGTTCTACTCCTCGCCATGGGCAAGGTCGCCTTCCACTGGACCAGGTTGCTCCAAGCCCTATCCAACCTGGCCTTGCACACTTCCAGAGATGGGGCAGCCACAGCTTCTCTGGGAATTCCATTTCAGGGCCTCACCATCCTCCTGGGGAAGAATTCCTTTCCAATATCCCATCTAATCCTTCCTTCGGCCAGTTTAAAGCCATCATCTCAACCTGGTTGTTTGCAACTAGTTCTGGATGGCCCTGCTTGAGCAGGGGCTTGGGCCAGATTTCCAGGGACTCCTTCCAGCCTCACGTTCCATGATCTCTCCTGAAAACCTCTGGGTGTTGCTGTTGATAATGGCACATCCTGTCTTGGGGTATCAGGACATCCAGAGGAATTTGATATTTGTCCAGAGAAGCTGTGGCTGCCCCATCCCTGGAAGTGTCCAGAGCCAGACTGGATTAGGCTTAGAGCAACCTGGTCTAGTGGAAGGTATCCCTGCCTGTGGCAGAGGGTTTGGAATGAGATGATCTTTAAGGTCTCTTCCAACCCAAACCATTTCAGGATTTTATGATTTCATTTTATGATTTTTTTAAATCAAAAATTAACTCTGGGCAGGTGGTTGGACTCTCCTACAAACCTGGAGACAACATCATCTTCCATGAACTCTGGGATACCCGGAGTTGCTGGTGGATCAAAGAGCTCCCATTCCCATCTTTAGTCTGTCAAATAGATATTTCCAAACTCCCCCTTGAATTCTCAATCCATGCTCCTCCTCCTGCCTGGTTTTCATTGCTGGGTGATGGCCCCTCATCCCAGGACAGCCCTGAAAGCAATGACCCCCCAAAGCTTGACTGACGATCACCATCCCACTAGGAAAGATGATTTCCTTCTTCTCCAAATTAGTGGTAGATTTTTTTTTTCCCCGTTGTTTTGGGGGTTGTTTTTGTTTTCTGTTTTCTCAGCTTGGCGCGGTTCAGCGCTTCGGCCTCGCGAACTGGAACACCCGGATTAATTTGTGGTTAGATCTCTGTTAAGATTGCATCCACTTCCCCAGTCAGCACTTAATTGGCAGTCGCTTGATTTAACAGCGTGGGAGCCGGCTCCGGAAAAATGGCTTGGATAAATCACTGCCTGACGCCAGAAAATAGATATAATCTCAACATTAACTACATTAATAGTAGCAGGAGCCGAATTAAGAAAGCCATAAAGTAGAGGCAGGAGAGTATAAATTACGGCCATCTCGCTGTCTTCTTCTCAAGGCTCTGCTTTCTGCCCTCTCCCTATCAGTGGGATGCCGGTCTTGGGTCCGGTTGGATTGTGGTTGGCTCTGTTAGGGACAGGAAGAAGAGCAATCCCCACAATTCACACCAGTCCCAGCTCATGTCCCATCTTTGTGACACCCGAGTGTGTCTAATCAGTTTTAGTGGCTTAGTGTTGATTACAGGGATCCAGAATGTTGAAGTCATGATTTCTTCCCTCCAGAGTTTCAACCAGGGATATGGGGTCTTTTATGATCCTCTGGTCACAGGGATTTCTAGGATGATTATTTAGGGTTGGATAAGGGAGAAAAGACATTTCCTAATGATGTGGATGGAAACCTATGTAAGGCACGGGGTGAGGTGGCCAGCTGCCAGCCCCTGGAGAACCCTCAGCAGATCCCTCGCTTGTGGGTATCCGTGCTGTTCTTCCCAGGGGAAGCTTTGCCTTTATTTCCCATCTGTGAAAAACAGGGAAATCAATTTGGGAAAAGCTCTGTGAGGGCTTCTTTTCCCAATGCTCTAGATAATGGTGAACTTCACAACTTCTCCTGCTCTTCAGGCTTCCCAGGAAAAGTGTTCCTCCAGATTTTGTGTGCTGTGGGATGCCAAAAACCTTCCCAGTTCTTCCAGCTGCTGCTTCTTCCATTTGTGCCGATGTTGACTGTTTATAAATTCAGAAGCACATCTGATTGGTTGTTCCTTTTTCCCCTTCAGTCAGGTATTAGATCCAGCTTTGGTTCAGAAGGTGGCATTTTAGGATTTTCTGTGGACATATTGGAGATACTCCACATGGAGATATTTGGGAGTGCTGGGGTGGAGGTTGAGCAGCTTCATGAGGACCAAACCCTCAGTGGGAACATGAGTTAGAGGTGCTGGTGAGAGAGGTTCCAGAGCAGGTAACGATAAACTAGGGCATCATTAAAATCCTTTTCCATCCACTTCTCCATGGATAAATGGAAAGAGGGGGATGATGATACTATGGAAGTCATCTTGGAAGTTACATCCCACTATGTGGAGGGTCGGGTCAGTACTACGAACTGGGGCAAGTTTTGGGTTCATTTAGGAAGTTTTCCCTATTTTTTTGGTTGGCCTGGAGATGTTTGTGAGGTGTTTGGGAATTGCTCTGGGTCTGGTGTCAGCAGAGGGAGACAACTCTGTATGAGTCTGGTGTGGGAAGGACTAATTTGGACTTAATGAGAGAGCAAGAATTAATTTGTTTGGTCTTTGGGCACATGCTGAACACAATATGCTAACTTTTGATGGAGCCATCAAAATCCTATATCATCTAACCCTTGCCCAAATTTTCCCCCACAATTAAAATTTTCCCTGTTTAAAAGCATCTCTGGGCTGTTTGGAAGTGCAAATGCTGTCAGGGCTTTTATTTTATTTATTGATCAATTTATTTAACGATTTTTTTTTTTTTATATTTATTTTATAAATGTAGCTTATTACCTATCTCTAGGAAACATCCACATTATAAAATCATGGAATAGTTTGGGTTGGAAGTGAATGTCATCCCACTCCAAACCCCAGCCGTAGGCAGAGACAACTTTCTACTATCCCAGGTTACTACATCCAACCCGCCCCTGAACACTTCCAGGGATGGTGCAGCTATAGCTTCTCTTGGCAACCTGTGCCAGGGTCTCACCATCCTCACAGGAAAGGATTTCTTCCCAATATCCCATCTAATCCTGCCCTCTGGCAGTGGGAGGCCATTCCACTTGTCTTGGTTTTCCATCTCTTGTCCCAAGTCTGTCTCCAGCTCTCCTGGATCCCCTTTAGGCACCGTAAGGAGCTCTGAGTTACCTCTGGAGCCTTCTCCAGGCTGGACATTCCCAGGTCTCCCAGCCTGTCCCTAAACTAGAGGGGCTTCAGCCCTTGGAGCATCTCAGTGGCCTCCTTTGGGCTTGCTCCAGCAGCTCCACATCCTCCTGATGTTAGCCCCAGGGCTGGAGGCAGCTCTGCAGTTGTGGTCTCACCTGAGTGGGACAGAGGGGCAGAATTACCTTTTTTCTCAGGTTTATCCTGACCTTTTCAACTTTAATTCCGGCTTTTTGGTTCAGTTGCACCCCCCCTTCACCTCGTCCCGTTTTCTCCCCTGGAAATGGATTTTTAAAAGCGTCATCTTCCAGCAAATTTCCCTTTCCATCTTGTTGTTTATTAGGCTCTTAAAGGCAAAGCTTGTAATGCATCCATTGATCCAAATTCCAATTGAAGAGATGTGAGCACATAAAATGGTCCCGACCCTTTAATAATGGAGCGATATCCTTTGGAATGTAGGCGATGCAATTAGGACGAGGAACCAACCCCCTGCCCCTTGATGGGGGCCTTTGAATCATTTTTATCCATTCCATATATTCTGAGTCAGAGCTGAGTTCCTTTAAGTGTCTTCCTGGTGAGTATCTGATGGACTGACACTCTCAGAAGTGTTGGACCTTTTTTTTTTTTTCTCTTTCTCTTGGAAGCAGATCCAAATTTTTTTAGATCCATATTTATTAATTATGCATGTCTACATTTATAAAATATATATAATATGTGTTTTATATGTGGATAGAAATTGGGTGGATGGGCTGAGTCCAATGGTGTGAGGGTCAACAGAGCCAAGTGTTGCATCCAGCACTTGGATCACAACAACCTCATGGAATGCTCCAGTCTTGTGGATAAAGGGCTGGAGAGATGGAAAGGGACTCGGAGGTGCTGGTGGCAGTGGCTAAACGTGAGCCCAGGTGGGCAAGGAAGCCACTGGCACCTGGCTTGTAGCAGCCATGCTGTATCCACAGGCCCAGGGCAGAGGCCATCCCCCTGTTCTGGCAGTGCTGGGGCACCTCCAGTCCTGGCTGGAATTTTGGGTCCCTTACAAGGCAGGCATTGAAGGGCTGGAATGCGTTCAGGGAATGGAGCTTGGAAAAATGTGGGGCACCAGGAGTGGCTGAGGGAGCCGAGGGGGCTCAGCCTGGGAAAAAAGGAGGCTCAGGGGGGACCTTTGGCTCTCCACAACTCCCTGAGAGGAAGTTGATCCAGGCAGGGGTTGGAATCTGCTCCCAGGGAACAAGGGACAGGACAAGAGGAAATGGCCTCAAACTACACCAGGAGAGGTTCAGGTTGGACATCAAGAGGAATTTCTTCATGGAGAGGGTTGGAATGGGCTGCCCAGGGAGGTGGTGGAGTCCTTATGCCTGGAGATGTCCAAGGAATGCCTGGAGGTGGCACTCAGTGCTCTGGTCTGGGTGACAAGTTTGGGATCAGTCACAGGTTGGACTTCGTGGCCTTGATGATTCGTGGCCTGAAATGATTCCATGAATCATTTCAATATATCATTTGATATATATAGATATATATAGATATATATATAATTTCAATATTTCAATATATGTTATGTATATACTTATCGAGGCATAGACAGCATTGATATTAATAAATGTTTACTGGATCGTGGAATTACAGGGATGCCGAGAATTCATGCCAAGGAATGAGAGCTGACAACGCTGCTCCAGTTGTTTTGTGAACCAGCTTATAAACAATAAGGAGACCACAAGACAGGATAAATCCTTGGGTATACAACCACCTCCTTAAAATTTGGAGTAATAAGCTTGGAGTTAACATCTGAATTTCTTATTTATTCCTTAAGTTTAATATAATGTCAGGAAAACCAATTCTTCAGGGGAAAAAAAATTATTTATGCACTGTTTTCTCTGCCTTTGTAGCTAAATTTAATTTAAATTTTAATTAATTAATCAAATTTAAATTTAGTTTTTAAAATGCATCACCTGTGGATGTGTATCCATCCCTAGTCCAAGCCGTGGGCATGGGGTTTTCCAGAGGCAGCCAGTAGCTGGTGTTTTCCCAGCAGATAATTCCCTTTAGCGCAGCCCTGCTGAACTTCTTTAACCTCTTCCATACTGAGTTCCTGTTTTTCCATGGAATCCTGCTCCTTGTCTGAGATATTTGCTTTAATTAAAATGTATCAGCTGTTCTGGCTTCTCATAGTATTATTGCTGTTTCCTGCGTGAGGAAAAGAGCATTTAAAAGGAAAATATCTTTGGAAAAAGCAATTATCCCAGGTATTTTTGGAAAGCAGGCAGGAGGGAAAGCCTCCAGTGGGATTTGGCTCTGTGTCTGACTGCTTATTGTGATAAATATTCAGAGTTGGAGCCGTTTGGGTCAGAATACGGACACAGCATTGGAATGATCCTCAGCAATTAGCCTTCCTGGGATATTCCAGTGCTTGGAGCACATCCAGAGCTCTGAAATGGGATTTACAGAGATGAGCAGAGGGAGGAATATCACTTCTGTGCCAGGACGGGAAGGTCTAGGAGCTGCTCTCGCTTTCCCTCTGGTTTTAGCCCATCACTGAGGGTGGTAGGACACTGTCTGGGAGGGATTAAGGATTAATCCACGTGGACACAGGTCCTGGAGTTTCCCAAACGGAGCCACTAAACGCCTGCCTGGAGTGCCGCAAGCTCCATTTCAGCTAATCAGAGTTAAACCCTAATGAACTTTGTCCAATCGCCTGAGCTAATGGGGGTAAAAGGAATCTAATTAACGGGACAATAGTTCCCGGTCTTCCCGGTGTAATCACTGATGCGCCGCCGGCATTAGAGCAGCGGGATGGAAAGCCGAGTATTAGGGACCGTCAGCATTTCCATTCTCAGGCTCTGCCTAAGCGGTTTAACAGGACCTTGGCAGGGGGGTTTGGGCTGAGACTTGACCTACCTTGAAAACAGCTTTATGTTAGGAAATTGTCTTCTCCAGAGGGTCTTTTGTCTCAACTCCAGGGAGGCATTTTCATAGCGCAAACTTTGCTGGAGAAGTTGGAATTGTTTCTGAGGATCCTCCCATGGCTTGCTGTGGGTGGGATCAGGCCCAGGGCTGGAGAGATACCAAGGAGATGGTTTGGATTTGGGCCGTCAGGGAGTGGGGAGGATGAGAGGAAATGACCTGAAGTTGTGCCCAAGGGAGGTGTAGATTGAATTTCAGGGAATTTCTTCATGGGAAGGGTTGTCAAGCATTGGAACAGGGCAGTGGTGGAGGAAGGAAGGCAGGGTTAGATGGGATACTGGGAAAAAGTTCATCCCTGTGAGTGCGGTGAGGCCCTGGTACAGGCTTAAAGAATGATTTGGGCTGGAAGGCATATGGAGGGTCCCACCCCTCTGCCATGGGCAGGGACACCTTCCATTGTCCCAGGTTGATCCAAACCCTGTCCAACCTGGCCTTGGACACTTTGAGGGATGAGATAACTGCAGGTCCTCAGGACAACCTGTGCCAGGGCCTTCCCACCCTCAGAGCCAAGAATTCCTTCCCAATATCCCATATTTCCTTGACCTCTGGCAGTGGGATTCCCTGTCACTCCATCCCTTAGGCAAAGTCCCTCTCCAGCTCTCCTGGAGCCCCTTCAGGCACTGGAAGGGGCTCTGAGGTCTCCCTGTATCCTTCTTTTCTCTAGGCTGGACATTCCCAGCTCTCCCAGGACAGTTCCATCCCTGCCCTCCTTATCTGGCTGCACCAATCCTTGAGCACAGCCAGTCACGAATTCTTTCCCTGTTTTTTGTGCTTGGCATATGGAGCTGGGCTTGTATCCAGGCTCTCTATCTCCTGCAGGAATGAATTGGGTTACAAACAATAGTAGGGATTTAGGAAATGGGGACAGGGAAATGAGCTCTCCTCTCCCACTGCTCTGAGCTCCTCGAGGTGTTACTGGATCTCTTGTGGTTTTTGGAAGGTTTTGGCATCATTTCAGGGCTTTCTCTGGCTTCAAGCGGTGTCATGAGCCCTGCAGGAGCTGCCAAGTGCAGTGTGGAACTCTGGCTTTTCATGGACACAGTCGAGAGATGAAAGGGAATGGCAGCGTGGGGCTGAATGCCTTTCAGAAGGAAATGACAATAAATCCAGTGAGAGGCAATAATGACACTTGAGGGAAGGGATGGCATCTCGAGGGACTGTTAGAGACTGGGCCAGTGCAAACCTCGGGAAGACCAAGGTCCTGCAAGTGGATAGGACAATCTCAAGAACAGACCCAGGCTGGATGGGGAATGGATTGAGAGCAGCCCTGAGAAGGATCTGGGGAAGTTGGTGGCTGAAAAACTGAATGTGCCTCATCCATTTGTGCTGGAACCCAAACTTCCCTGTGACCTCAGCTCATCCCACAGCATGGGCAGCAGGAGAAGAGGGAATTCTGCCCCTCCATCCTGCTCTGGTGAGATCCTACCTGCAGAGCTGCCTCTAGCTCTGGGGTGTAACAGCAGAGGGATGTGGAGCTGCTGGAGCAGATCCAGAGGAGGCCATGGAGATGTTCCAAGGGCTGGAGTCCTTTTGCTCTGGATAATGCTGGGAAAGGTGGGAATATCCAGCCTGGAGAAAGGAAGGCTCCAGGGAGACCTCAGAGCCCCTTCCAGTGCCTAAAGGGGCTCCAGGAGAGCTGGAGAGGGACTTGGGACAAGGGGTGGAGGGACAGGAGAAAGGGCAAATGGCTTCCCACTGCCAGAGGGCAGGGAGAGATGGGATATTGGAAAAAACTCTTCCCTGTGAGAGTGGGGAAGTCCTGGAATGGAATTCCCAGAGAAGCTGTGGCTATCTCATCCCTGGAAGTGTCCATGGCTTGAAGCAACCTGGGATAGTGGAAGGTGTCCCTGCCCATGGCAGGGGATGGGACTGGATGATCTTGAAGGTCCCTTCCAACCCAAACCATTCCATGATTCTCCCCCATGGAGATTCCATGGAATGCTCCCCCTCAGTTTAGCCCAAAGTTGCCTGTAAATTTTACAGCCCTTTGAGAAGCCACTGCAAGGAGATTGGGATATTTTGTTCATGCCTGGGTCTTTCCAAGTGGAATTATTTGAAAAGCTATCCAGTCTATGTAAGAATTGGGAAGAGACATCCTTCTGTGGGATGTGGAAACTGGGGAAAACCATGAAAAAACCCTCCTCAACACTTCATTGCAGGTGTAATCCCATGTTTCTAATATTTTTGGGGTTTTGGGGTTGTTTTTTTTTTTGAGGAATCTCTGTTCTCATTGGTTGATAACCATTAAATTTATTTGCAACTATTTTCCTTTCCAGGTCAGGGGGATTTATTGGGAAGGTACATCTTTATTTAGGTAATTAAGGAGCTTAATAGGTGCTCATTGAAATTCTTAATTTTTCCCAGGTTTTGAAAATGCTAAATGAGATCTGGGCTGGATTATTATTTTTTTTTTCCTTGCGATTAACATTAAGCTGCATTTGAATGGAAATTCAGATTCAATTCAACCAAATTAAAATAGGGGTTTTTTTTAAGTGTTTGTTTCATAATTAGAAGTAATTATTGAAAGGAGGGAATTGTTTATGGGCAAATTAATTTTTAATTAATTTTAATTAATTAATTTTTGCTGGTCATTGTGTATTTAAAACTAATGGATCCTCTGTGTTTATGGATGTATGTTAGGAAAGGACACATCCCTTTCTATTTTTAATTTCCAATCACTTTTCCAACCTCAAATATCATCAGCAGTGGACTGAATTATTTGAATTATCCCAATCAGGTTCTGTAAATAAATTAAATCATAATGTAGAAAGTGTTTATTTGAGGTTTAACCTTTATCACTTTAAGAAGAAAGCATCAATATTGATAAAAAGCCCATAAACCAAACATTTCAGTGGAATTACTTGCTTTTAGCTATAGATTTGGGGTCTTCAGGGATCTGATGGGTGAGGATAGAGATGGAGAAGCTTCCAAGGGGCGTCTTTGGAGCTTTCCTGGTGTGTTTGAGGAACACTTTTAACCCTTAATCCTTTGTTGTTTGCTAAGGAATGATGAATGACTGAGGAAAATGTAATTTTTTTGTTTTTTTTTTTCTCCTGAATGAGGATTTTTCCATTGCTACCTTCCAGGCTTGTTGCGAACAAGCTCCCTCCTTCCTCACCTCTCTCCCTGTTGCTTTCCGTAACCACTGCCCTCACGATGATCCGCTCTTTCCTCGGGATTCAAATGCCAGCATGCAAATGTGATTTCTGACTATGTAAGGATTACTTTCAAAAAAAATATAAGCTAAGCCCAAAGAAGAAATCCAGTAGTAAAAGAAAACCATTCTTTAAGAGTCACTTGTATCGCCGCCAGTGCCAGGAAATCCTCTCCGTTTCAGCCGGCTGGGAACGCCGCCGGGATGTTCCTGCTCTGCTCGTGGGGTTGTGTTAAACTTAGAGACATCAAATACTCTAAAAATTTTGTATTTCAAGTATAGGGGAATTTTTGCAGGGGTTTGGGTGGGATTTTTGGATCATGTGGTCTTGTGTTGATGAGGGGATGGGGGTGTTAAATCTGAGCACGCTGGAGTGACTCTTCCTTGTTTTCAACCTTCATTTTCCACGTTGGCTTGGAGATATCCTGGTTTTTTTCCTTTTTATAGATTATTTGAAGAGGGAATGTATTTTTCCAGCATCTTGCTGGCTCCTGGCTGAAGTTTTGATGGTTTTTACTCCATTCTGAGCAGATTTGGAACTCCATTCTGAGAAGGGAATGGAGCTGGGGAAGGGTCTGGAGCACCAGGAGTGGCTGAGGGAGCTGGGAAGGGGGCTCAGCCTGGAGAAAAGGAGGCTCAGGGGGAACCTTTTTGCTCTCCACAACTCCTTGACAGGAGGGTGGACCCATCTGGGAATCAGGATCTGTTCCCAGGGAACAAGAGAAAGGAAAAGAGGCCTCAGGTTGTGGCAGGAGAGGTTGTTTGGATATTGGGAAGCTTTTTTCATTGAAAGGTCGGGCAGGCTGCCCGAGGCACTGGTGGAATCCCCATCCCCATAGGAATTGAACATCTGTGTGGAGGTGGCACTTTGGGACATGACTTAGTGGTGGCCTTGGCAGTGCTGGGGGAATGGTTGAGCTGGATCATCCTGAAGAGCTTTCCCCACCTAAATGCCTCTGGAATTCTTTGAAGGACACAGCAGGATGTTGTTTGATCCTGGAAAATCAGACTTGGTCAACACGAGCACCTACTGAGCAGAAGTGTGACATGCTCAGAGTGAGGTAAAGTTGCTGCTGCTTCAAGAGATGCACTGGAAAAGCCCAAACTCATCCTACAGAATCATGGAATGGTTTGGGTTGAAAAGGACCTTAGAGATCATCTTGTCCAAACCCTTGCCATGGACAGGGACAACTTCCACTAGCCCAAGTAGTTCCAAGCCCCATCCAACCTGGCCTCAAGTGTTTTGTCAGCCTGGGACCTCCCTTTATAAGATTTTTAGCACCAGACTCTAATTTTCACCGTAGTTGGTGTCAAACCTGTGCCAGCTATGCCGCTGTTTTTAAAACATTTTTATATCGTTCCTCCACCCCCTCTTCATTAAAAATTTTTCTTCCGCTGTCCACCCCAGGGGGTGGGGGAAAGACAACCCTCAACCTTGTGTAGTCAAGGTTATGGCGATAAATTCCGGAGCATTGTCACTTCTATTCGGAGTAAATTGGCCGGCCGCTCTTGGGCTGAAGGGGAGATAATTTGCTGTAGTATTTCAAATGGATTAGAAATGGATTTGAAGGGAAAGTTCATGCCTCCCATTACAAAGGCTAGAAAGAAGACTATCTTAAGGCACTGTTCACACTCTAGCCTTCATTATCCACGCTTAATACCTTTCCTATTTTCCAGCGTTAATGAAATTTCCTGCCGGAGCGGGGCCTTGTGGACGGACGGGAGGACTCTTTAGATCCGCAGGATGCGCGGCAGAAAGGGAATTACAAGGCCCTCGTGTCGAGGGGCCCAGTGTATTCTTCAGGTCCTTGGCCCGGCTATTATCTCATTAATTTTATCCTCTTTTGTCAATACAGTTCATTTCCAAAGGCCGTCCTTTCCATTAGGCTAACAATTCCACGGAGAGCTGGGATCCCGCTGCCGATGAAAAGCGAGTGGGCGTTTGGCTCCTTGCCCTCGCTGGTGGCTTTTTCCCGCCACCACCGGCTTGGATGTCACTAAGAGGGAGGGGGACACACACAGTGGTGGCTGTGTTGGGGCCACACAAGCACTTGGGAGCAGCAACTTGGATTCAGAGGGAATAAAAAGGGTTCCTTTTTATTCCAAGTGAAGGTTGGGAAGTTGAGTTCCCTCCCCGCTCTTCTGTGTGGGTGTGGTTTCTCTGTATAAAATATAATCTCCCTTAAATTTTAAATCTCTTAAGGTTTCTATAATGTAATAAATATTCTGCCTAATATGATAAATAATAAATACAATAAATATTATAATAAATATTTTAAAAATATATTAAAACTTTATATATATATAAAACTATAAGGGGACATCAGTGCTTGGACATTTGCACTACCCAGAGGGTGGAAATGGAGGTGGCCAAGCCTCCAGTGAGCTCAAACTGAGCTCTCCTGGTTGGGACTCCCCATCCCTGGAAGTGTTCCAGGCCAGCCTGAATGGGCCTGGAGTGATCTGTTCTACTGGAAAGTGGCCCTGCCCATGGAGGGGGATTGGAACTCAGGGATTTTAAAGTTCCCTTTCAACACAAATCATTCTGTGATGATTCCATGTCTTGAGTCCGGTGGCCCTTTGGGCTTTGGCAGTCTGAGGAGATGTTCTGCAGAAGCTTTGCTTGGAGACCACCCTGATGTCAGTTATCTCCCTCCGGAATACAACAACTCTGAGTTAGAGGAGGTTCAGCCCCACTCCCTTTGGGGAATGAGATGAGTTCTGCTGCCATTTGCCAAAATCCTTGCAAAAATCATAGATTTGTGGAATGGATTGGAAGGAACCTTAAAATCATCCTGTTCCAACAACCTGCCTCAGTGGGGATGTTCATCTGCATTTGGAGGCTCCCAAAGTTCAGAGCTCGGCCATCCCTAAGGAATTCTAAAGAAGAAATAGGAGTGTAACCACTTTGGTGAGCTGAGAGCAGCAAGGCAGGAAAATAAATATCCTGAGGATTTGGAGGATTCAACCAACTGGATCTTAAACTGGTGCTTAAACCAGTGTGAGTCAGGCTCAGGTGATGTGAATAATCCCTGGGGTCGTGCAGGGTTTGGGGTGGGTTGGGTTTTATTTACAGCCAGAAAAGGTTTAATTTAATGTATTATCTCATATATGTGTGTCTATGTGATAACATGATGTATTAGGGCATATATGTAAACTTAAATTCAATAGATATTGAATGTATATCTATAGATACAGAATATTTTTAATATATGCAGATACATCTACATATAATATATAGATATAACTATATAGATATAACTATACAGATACAATATCTTTTTAAATACATAAAATATCTATTTAAATATGTTTAACATATATATACATATGTCTGTATATAGTTTATATGTAGATATATCTATATAGTGTATCTATATAGATCTATAAATCTATAGATTTGTTTATCTGTATATCCATGCCCTAAGTGCTTCCACAGCTGTGCCACATCCCAGTTTTTCTCTACAAACTAGAGTGGGGAATGTTGGATGAACCCCTGACTTCTTCCCTCCTCTCTACTAGACTTAAGGAAAATAAGAAATATATTATATATAGAAAATAATATCTATATATTATATGTATTACCTATATATTAGTGAATATATATAATTCAATATATCTTTTATGTATTCAATAATATATGAATAATATAAAGTGCTAAGATAAAAATAGTAGCTGGGCCTCATATGAATTATCTCTAGATATTATTAAATACATATATTGAATATATCTAGATGTTATTGAACATATATAATTCAATATATCTATTCAGTGCATATGTTCAATAATATCTGGAGATAATTGATGGATATAGAAGGCACAGAGAATATAGGTGATAATATATAGATTTATGTATAAAAGTATCAATATTTATTATTCTGTATAATATATTGACCTCGTATTTCAATACATATACTCAGGGTATATATATTCAATTATTTGTGTATCTCTATGGAAATAGATGTGTGTGGATATCTCTATGTATTACCCAGAGATAACAAAAAAGGGAATATATATAGAATTAGAAGAAGTCTTTGAAAGGACTGATTCAGAGCTGGAAAAAAAGGAGTCCCAAATCCATTGGCACTGCAGTCCCTGTGAATGGAATAATGGAGCATCCTGGGGTCCTGCCAGGGATGTGTCTCTGGGAAGAATAGGAGATGGATGGAGCTGGGATGGGTCTTGTCACAGCCCTGGGAGTGTTCTGCAATACCTTCATTAGAATCCTGGAATGGGTTGGGTTGGAAGGTTAAAGGTCCTCCATTTCCATGGAAGCCATGGGCAGGGACACCTTCCACTATCCCAGGTTGCTCCAAGCCCCATCCAACTTGGCCTTGGACACTTCCAGGGATGGGGCAGCTGCAGCTTCATCAGGAACTCGATTGCAGCACCTCACCACCCTCACAGGGTAGAATTCCTTCCCAATATCTTATCTCATTCTGCCCTCTGGCAGTGAGAAGCCATTCCCCCTTGTCCTGTCACTCCACCCCTTTTCCACAGTCTCTCTCCAGCTTTCCTGGAGTCCCTTTAGGCATTGGAAGGTCTCAGTGGATCCTTCCCTTCTCCAGCTTGAACAGCCCCAGCTCTCCTAGCCTGTCTCTAGGAGCAGAGGGGCTCTAGCCCTTGGAGCATCTCTGTGGCCTCCTTTGGACTTGCTCCAACAGGTCCACATCCTTCTACTGCTGGAACCCAGAGCTGGACACAGAACTCCAGATGGAATCTCAGAAAAGCAGAGTAGTGGGGGAGAATCGTCTTTGTCACCCTCCCGGACACTGGATATTTGATATTATTTTTACTGCCCCTGATACAGGCACAAGACCTTTCTTCAGGTCCTGCAGCCAATGCTGGATGCAACTTTGGCCATGCTGGATTTTTATGGGATGTGCTGGGTGATCCATGAGTGACCCAAGGGTCCCTCATGCCATCACCACCTTCACCCAATGATGCCACCGATGAGACTCTTTGCGAGTCACTAAGACTTGATGGTCCTCTCCGGAGCAGTTCCATGAGGAGGAAACCTTGGGGGAACTGAAACGAGGAATTTATCGAATTCCCATCCCCTTCCACAAAAAACAGCAAATTTTCCAAGCTCGGTAGCCAGTGGCAACAGCCCTCTGGAATGAATAGGCTGTCACGCTCAGCATTAGGAAATGTAACTATTCCATTTTCCAGCTCTCTTTTTCTTTGGAGCACATGTTCATTTAAAGGAAATGCTCATCGGGGTTTGCATTCCGCTGATAGGATAGTGGGATCTTAATTTACGGATATTCTCCGGTAATGCGCGGTTTATATACGTTCTGCTAATAGCATTATGAGCATAGTTTGGGCTAATACAAAATTAGAGCTCTAATTTGCATAAACAAATTACTGTTTGGATTAGCGCTAAATGAGGAAGGCGACTGATATTGGAGGAGATTTGATTTGGCTGCAGTGGCTCTGTTTGGATAGTGGGGGATGGATAGGAATGAGCTGGGAGACTGCTCTGTGGGTCAGGAGGGAGGTGGGATGGTGCAGGAGGTGTCAGGTCATGATTCTGGGTGGTAGAGGAGCCTTTCTGGAACATGTGGCAAGGTGGGGATTGGCCTCTTTTCCCTGTCAGCCGGTGACAGAATGATAGGAAATGGCCTCAAGCTGTGCCAGAGGAGGTTCAGGTTGAGCATCAGAAAGAGTTTCCTCATGGAAAGGGTTGTTAAACATTGGGATGGGCTGCCCAGTGAGATGGAATGGAGTCCCCATCCCTGGAGGTGTTCAGGGAATGCCTGGACATGGCACTCCGTGCTCTGCTCTAATTGACAGAGTGGTTCCAGGTCACAGGTTGGACTTCATGGCCTTGGAGTTATTTTCAGACCTAAAAGATTTGGGGATTCTGTGATATTAATCCCTCAGATGTCACTTCAGAACTCACTGGTCCTTCAGAATAATGTTATGGGCAACAATAACTGGATCGCAATTCCCGATCCATCTCCATCCCTCTGCCTCAAGAAGGAGTTTGTGAATTTAGGGAGAGTTGAGGAGGTGGGGACAGGTCCCCAGCCCTGCCCACTGGACCCTGCTGAGGTCCAGCATCAGCTCCAGGTGACAGGTAGGGGATGGAAATGCTCTTGGGTGACTTGTCTCATGCAGGGATTGAGGAAAATCCTTCCAAGAGACAGATTTGGGGGCAGAATAAAAATATCAAAGTTGTGGTATCTGATTACTAATAGGAATAATAATACCAAAAAAATACAGACTCATGGAATGTTTTGGGTTGGAAGGGACCTTAAAGACCATCCAGTTCCAAACCCCTGCCATGGACAGGGATGCCACCCACTGGATCAGGGTGCTCAGAGTCCCATCCCACCTGGCTTTGAAGCACTTCCAGGGATGTCAAAGCTTGTAGAGCTCCATAAAACTTGGCTAAGCTCCAGGAAGGTCACACCTTTCCAATTCTCTCATGGAATTGCATCCACATTTCCTTGTTTCTGCTGGGGCTGGAGGTGCAAGCAGGGATAGGAGAAGTTGAAGGAGAGTCCCTGAAGGTCATTTTTTTGGTGTCAGTCATGAGGAATCAGAACTTTTCCTCTGTCAACAGCAAGAACATCCCTGGTTCTTCCATACATCTCCTCCATTTTAGTGGGAACTATCCCTGCCCATGGCAATGGGGTTGGAATGATCTTGAAGATCCCTTTGAACCCAAACCATTCCATGAGTCTCCAGTCCCATGGTTTGCTCATGAAGCAGCACCCCCTTGTGACATTTTCCCAAATTTGGGCTGACCTTGACTTTATTTTTCCTGCAGATCCCCATTGTTAAACCAAACCCGGACCTCACTCCAAGGTGGCAAATCCCAACTCGTCCAACAGCGCTGGAGGAACAAAGGCTTCCGCTGCATTGGCGGGGTCATGTACCGGGTGTCGGCCAACAAACTCTCCAAAACTTCCAGCAGCCCTGTCCGGGCCAGGGACTTGAGCAACAAAACTCCCATCAGAGCAGGTGAGCAGAAATTTGTCCCAATTCATGTCCAAAACCCATCGAGATCAGTTTTTAGCTGTTTATTCCCAGCCTGTGGGTTGCCACTCATCCTCTGGCCTTGTAGAATTCCAGATGTAAAGGTGGTGGAGATCCCATGGTGCCAAGTGCTGTTCTTGCTTTACAGTAGCTCTGAAGGGGAAATAATATTGGAAAAATTGAAGGTTTAGGAAAATTGAGGTTTTTCTTAAGTCAGACTTAATTCAAGCTTGTGGAGATGTACTGTTAAACTTGGTTTAATGAACAAAGTCTTGGATAACTTCAAACAGCACCACAAGGTTCAATGTGCTTGAGATGCTCATCAAATTGCATTCAATATTCACCTAAAAATTTGGGAAGATCATTCTGCAGAAAACCGTGGAATGATTTTGATGAATTCCCAGCTTTACCTTGCAGCTTTGATTTAATTTGTGTTTCAGCTTCTCCTGTGTTGGACGCCTCAAGTGTGGCTCTTACAAAAGAGCAGATTTTAACTGTGTTTAAAGTATTTTTAAAATTTCTTCTTGGTCTCAGATATTTTTGCTCCCTAACTGGTTTATTGAGAATTTTTGGGGATAGTTAAACTGGGGAAGGCAAAATGGGTGGCTTTGTGCTTGATTTTACTGTCTGGAAGGATGAACAGAGTAGAGATGAGGATTTTTATGGGTGATGCTGGAAATCAGGCAATGAGGGGTGGTTTGGAAGAAACACCAACTTTTTTTTGAGAAACACCAACTTAGAGGCAAATTTCTGGAAGAGGGATTAAGCCAAAGGTATGATGGGAGGATTTCTGCAGAGTCAGGCCTTGGAATTGCTTGTGGGGGGATTTGGGGTGACAGGACATGGAGGGGATGTGATCCCACCATTTTTCCTTTCTCACTGAAACCATGTCTTCTAGTGAGGTCTCATTCAGAGAACTGGTTTTAATTTGTCCCCCTTAGGGAGAGAAGATCCCTTCCAGGGTTATTCCCTATAAAATACAATCCCATCTGATTATTATTTTGAAGATATTCTTTATTTTGCTGTCGCCTCTTTCCTCCTGCCACATAGCACGTTGGCTTTGTAACCACGAAACCTGAGGAACTGCTGTAGATCAGTATTTTCATGTCATCTTTCATCTCTCCCCATAATTCATCCTGCTTCCCAAGGATGGATTCCACAGATTCCTCTTGCCTTAGGATAACTGGGCCTGGCAGGGCGGAAGATTTGTGTGTTCTCATCGGCTGCGAACGTTTGCTCAACGCTCTGTGTTTTCAACACTTGACAAAGTTTATTTAAAAGATGGAAAAAAACGGCTTTTCCTTTCCCTTTCAGTGCCAGGCACTGTGTGTTTGGAATAGTGGAGAGACGGGAAATGCTTCTGACAGTTTAATAGCTTGGAGTTTACTTCCAGTGGGTTATAATTCTGCTCTTTCCCTGGATTTATAGGGTTGGGGTTTTATCTCTACAGTACAAAATCTGATGCGGGGCGCTGGGGCTGATCCGTCCACACCATCACAGCATTCCCAAGTGATTTATTGATGGATGCTGATGGAGAGTTAAGATTTGGTCCTCGGGATGCGCTTCCTGCATCCCTGTGCTGTATTGGGATCAATCCTGGGGCTACCAGGAGCAATGGGAAGAGCAGTTTTCCATGGCTTTTCTGGAATTGACTTTGTTAGTGCTGGAGGGACGAGGAGGGCACACAGCTTGGGGACAAGGAAAGTGTCACTGCAATCCCAGGAAAAATTTTTGGAGGTGTTTTGAACATAAATAACCCTGCTGGGGCATTCACAGCATCACCACAGCCAGTGCAGCTGCTGAGAACTTTGCTCTCATCCCACGTGTGGCTCTGCTCCCAAAGGATTTATGTGCCTTCCACACTTTTCTCTGGAAAACTGCAAATAAAATACAAAAAAATCAAAATACTTTTTTTTTTGCCTTCCCAGCTGGATAGGGACCTTGGACGTGGCGTAATTCATTGCTCAGGCAAAGATGGAGAAGAAAACCCAGAGCTTAAACATTCTCTACTCATCCCTGTTCAAGACAAAGATGCGGAATCATACATGGAAAGGCTCTTTCCCTTTGGGATAACGTATTTCGGCACCCATGTATTTTCTCACTTTGCAGAAGTCTTAGAAAATAGGCAGTGGGATGGTGTGGAAACCATTTGCTGCATGGCAATTAATGAAACAAGCAGAATAATTTGGTTTCTCCACTCACAAGGAGCCTTTCCTTCATTTCTGTCTCCAGCTGCTAAGGCGTTTTCCAGACTCTTGAAAGAATTTCCATGAAATCAGGGAGAGAAGCAAAAGGTCCTGGGCAATGTAGAGTTTCACAAAGAAATACAGAAGGGGAAATACAAAATTGAAAGCAGCAGAAAGCAAATTAAGGTTTGACATTGTCCGGAAACCAGCCCTGACCCCAATCTCAGCACGAGCCGCCACCGCTGACGAGAGAGGAATTGCACTCCGTGAGCTGGAGCTGGCTCCAGCAGTGTCCAGGCTGTTTTTCCATGGGCAAATCCTCACCTGCATGATTTCCTCATGCTGAGATTTTAGCTCTTGGTTGGAGAAAGGCTGGTGGCTTTGAGGACTCCAGAGGTGACAGCTGGCCCCTTGAGCAATGTGATTTTTATTTATTGGTGTTTTTGAATTGTCTCCATGACCATAGATTCCAGAACCTTGGAGATACTCAGGATTTCTGAGCTCCCAAAGGTGGAGGTTTAAGAGGAGTTTAAAGTCCTCCGGAGCTGAGGCATCTCTCACACATTGTGACGGTGGCTCTGATCCCAGAGAAACAAATTATTTACTAAAACATGGTTGAGTTCAGCCTTCCAGAACTGGGAGGGACTTTCCCTGCGTCCAGATGCACTTCCTGTCTCCTCCTGCCTCAGTTTCCCCTCTCTGCTGCAAAGGTGATCATCTGGGGAGATGGAAGGTCACAGAATCATGGAATGGTTTGGGTCGGAAAGGAGCTTAAAGACAATGTCATTCCAACCCCCTGCTATGAGCAGGGACACCTTCCACTATCCCAGGTTGATCTAAGCCCCATCCAACCTGGCCTTGGACACTTCCAGGGATCCAGGGGCAGCCACAGCTTCTCTGGGCAACCTGTGCCAGGGCCTCCCTACCCTGACAGGGAAGAATTCCTTCCCAATATCCCATCTATCCCTGCCCTCTGGCAGTAGGAAGCCATTCCATGTGTCCTATCCCTCATCCCATGTTCAAACTCTCTCTCCAGCTCTCCTGGAGCCCCTTTAGGCACTGGAAGGGGCTCTAAGTTCTCCCCAATACCTTTTCTGCTCCAAGCTTAGCATTCCCAACTCTTCCAACCTAGCTCCAGAGCAGAGGGGCTCCAGCCCTTGGAGTATCTTTGGAGTCCCTCCTCCACTATTTCAGTCTGGGGACAAGTCACAAATGCTCCCGAACACGATTTGGGCTGCAGTGGAAGAACTCAACACTCAGAGATCTCCACGGTGCTGGAAGAAAGTGCTCTCTGGCCTCCCTGCTTACCAACTAATTTTAGAAGTGCTGAGTGTCACGGAAATGCGCTTCCCACTTTTTCAGGGGTGATGAAATGCTCAGTGCTGCTGTTGGCCCAGTGCTTGTAGGAATGATGCTCCTTCCTCTGAGCCACTCCTTTTTACAAACAGAAAGGAGGCATTAAGGACTGGAATGTTTCCACCACCAGTCTTCTGCTTTTAATTTAAAGATGAATTAGGGAGGATTTGCTCTGGTGTGCTGGGCTTTGCATTTTACCCATGTCCATGGAAACATCCCAAGCTTCTTGTTTGTCCATCATGACCCACTTTCCTGTCTTCTGTCTTCAACACACCTTGAATGTGTTGGGATCATACTGGAGGATTAAGGAAGAAATTGGTGGAGGAGAGACCAGCCCAATGCACTGAGATGTAAGAGCAGGGAAATTTGGAATGTTGATTTCCTCGGGTTTCCACTGGTTTTGGTGTTGCTGGATCAGGATCCCTTTATGTTCACTCCCTTTGAGGTAAATTCCTTGGTTTTGGGATTGCTCAGTCTCTTGCCTTGTTTTGACCTCAATTCCTTGGCTTCTTCAGGATCAGTCCCTTGTTTTGGTGTTGCTTAATCCCTCGGACAATTCAATTAAAGTCTCTTGGTTTTGGTATTGCTCTGTCCCTTACCCATCTTCAGTTAAATCTCTTGGCCCCTTTGGAAGTCATTCCCTTGGCTTTGGGATTGCTCAGTCCCTTACCTCTTCTGACCTCAGTTCCCTGGCTCCCTCAGTTTCACTGCATTTTCTTTGGGACTGTGTGATCCCTTGGTCCCTTTTGATCTCAATCCCATGGCCCCTTTTTTACTCAATCCTTTTCTTTGGGATTCCTCAATTCTTTCCTCTTTTCGGATCAATGCTTTCTTTCTGGGGTTGCTCAATTCCTTGGCCCCTTTTGAGCTCAGTTTCATGGCCCCTTCAATCTGAAGGCTTTCTCTTTGGGATTGGGGAATCCTTTCAGTCTCAATCCATCCAATCTCAGTCTCATGGATTTGGGATTCTTCAATCCCTTACCCGTTTTGAGCTCAATTCTTTTGCACCTTCAGTTTCAATGCCTTCCTCGTCTTTGGGATTGAGGGATCCCTTGGCCCCTTCAATCTCAATCCCTTGTTTGTGGAATTGTTCCGTGTCTTTGAGCTCAGTCCCTCAATTTCTTTAAACTCATCCCTTGCTTTTGGGATTCTTCCTTCCCTACCCATTTTTGCCTCAGTCCTTGCTTTTGTGGATGACTGAATCTTTTACCCCTTTGGACTGCAGTCCCATGTATTCTGGGGGTTGATGAGTCAATCCCTTACCCCTTTCAAACTCAATCCCTTGTTTTTGGGATTTCTTCAATCCCTCACCCTTTTTCAGATCAGCTCCATGACCCCGTCAATCTCAGTGTCTTTGGGATCGTGGGATGTCTTGGCCCCTTTGATCTCAATCCCTTGATTTTGGGATTGTTCAATCCTTTGGCCCTTTTGAGCTCAATCCCTCGGCCCCTTTTGAGCAATGTCCCTTGCTTTTGGGATTATTCAATCCCTTTGACCTCTTCACTCTCAATTCCATGGTTTTGGGATTGTTCAATCCTTTTATCCCTCTGGAGTTCAATCCTTTGGCCCCTTCCATCTCAATGCCTTGGCTTTGGGATTGCTCAATCCCTTTTGCTTCCCATTCCTCAACTCTGGAATTTCAGGGCTCAGATCCTGCTCCTCGCCCACATCTGCTCATGCAACATCCAACGTGGAGCTGCTTCATTAATTGAAGCTGATCCATTAATTGAAGTTGCTTTGTTCATAAAACACTCATGACCACCTGACTCAGGGACATCCATGGGATGTGGGGACAGTCGGGCAGGAAAATGGGAAAATCTCTGCTTGTTTAGCGGCAGCTCATCCCTTCTTTTTCCCCTTGTCTTCTCCGGAATGAGGACTTGCGCTGTCCAGTGAGGGAAATAAATGACCCCCAGCAGCTGCGAGTGCTGATCCTCAAAATCCGCAGAACCCACTTAAATGAATAATAATTAAAGAAATAAATTTCCCCGAGTGCAGCCTCAAAACTTTCAGTTCAGCAATAAAGCCAAGGAGAGAATCGGAAAATGAATCGCTCGGCTCTTTCCGAAGGAGGCTGCGGTGGGCAAGGCGGAATGATAATGGGAACTATTAAAGGAGCCAGTGTTGTTTAAGGAAGTCTTTTCCAGGTTGTGTGGGAACAGGCTGAGGAGAGTTTGTGTGGTGATACTGACACCTGAGGGATAAAAGGATTGAGCAATCCCAAAACCATGGAATTGAGAGTGAAGGGGCCAAGGGATTGAGGAATCCCAAAACTAAGGGATTGAACTCAACAAGCCTGAGCTCAACGGGGATAAGGGACTGAAAAACTCCAAAACCATGGAACTGGTGAGCAAAAAGTAACAGGAAGATGGGATGACCCTGTTGTGGTCATCCCCAGGTTGGAGTGCTGGCCAGTGGAGCTGATCACCTACCTGCCATTGCTTGGGCGAATTCCTGGTTGATTCCCTCTGTGTGTAAGATTTCCATAAATTATTCTTGACTTCGGATGTTGGAAGTAGATGGGAAGCAACAGGCTTGATACTCAACACTCCTCATTCTAAAAATGTTCTCACCCTCTTGCCCATCCCTTGGCCCTACCACACCCCAGCTCTGAATTCCTTCCCTTTTTTCTGCCTATTTCAGTTTTCTACTGATTGGGGGAAGATTTTCACAAATTATCCTTGATTTGGGATTGTGGAAGTAGATGGGAAGCAATGGGCTTGATACTCAATACTCATCATTCTAACAGTATTCTCACCCTCTTGTCCATCATCCCTTGGTCCCAGCTCATTCCAAGTCTGGATTTCTCCTTTTTCTGGACTTTCCCCCTTTTTTTTTTTTTTTTGCTAAATCAGTTTCCCACAGCTTTTCCACCATTTAAAAAAAACCCCAAAATTATTGGATAAGATGCTCCAGAAGACCTTTCCATGAGATGAGGTCCTGATCCTTGAGCTGTGCCTTGGAGCAGTAAAGTCCTTTCTAAATAATTCAGCAGGTGATAATTAACTGTTTTTATTTGCAGCCAATTTTTAACTCAAAGGAGTATTTGGAATGTTTTTGGGGTGTGTTTGTTACATCCCAAGCCCTTGGGTGATGGGGAGCTGAGCGGGAGTGTTGGACTGGATGGGAGCATCCTGATATCCATGTGGGAATGCTGGAAAGCACCGAGTGCTGCTCCTGAGTGCAGTTCCTGGACTGCCAAGGGAAATCTCTGCCAACCTTTCCCTGGAGGAGAAGGATCTTGATCCTTGAGCTGTGTTTCGGGGTTATGGACAAAAAACCCCAGGATGCCGGAGATGGACCTGGATCCACTTGAGCTGAGTTTTGGGATTAAGGACATGAAAAGGTCCTAATTAACTTTTGGATGTTGGTGAAGGGGCGCAGCGTCTGACCTGCTTGTTTTAAAGGATAAATTGTGCCTTTTCCCCCTCTTCCATCAAAAGCTGGAATTACAAACATTGAGCCAAACGCTGCGGAAAACACCGGGGAACTGCTTGTCTGTGGATTCCTTCCTAGGAGTAGGGGAAAAAAAAAGAAGGAGTTAGGCTGTAGCCCCCGCTATTAATCATAGCTGTAATCATGCATTTAATGAACATGACAGCTCCCGCTCCCTCCGGAGAGACGCGCGGAGTCTCCCGGCTGGATTGGGAACAACAATCACTTCTCACCGCGAGCCACCGGAGCCGCCGGAGCTGCCAGCGTCGGGCTGGGATGATGCATTAAGAGAAACAACCCCGTTTGCATGGGCTGTGGGTTTCCTTACGGATGATGCTTTTCCAAGTGACTGAATCATCGGGAAAGGGGGAGAGAAATCCACCTGTCCCTTCCACAGGGTGGAAAACATCCCGGCTGACACCGCTGTGCCGGCTGTAATCACTTCAAAAGCCCTCAATGTGCAGTTCTTGATGCTCTCTGTGGCAGCTTTTCTTGTTTTCCTGCTTTTTTCCCCCCCTCTCCATTCCGTTCCCACTGCCGTGGAGTGTGCACATGGGAGGAATTTGCCGTGGCACCTTTTTAAATTTCCATAGTGAGGGACTTGGGCAATGCCAAGGATGTGGGAGTTGCTCTCCTGATCTGACAGCACTGCTGTGTCCCAGTGTTCTCCCCTGCTGGGAAGTTATTGAGGAGAAAACAGGACAGATCTGGGACTGGGGTGTGCCCAGTGTTTTGTCTGGACCAAGTGAGACTCCTGAAGTCAAGTCCTGGGGGAATTGTTTCAGCTTTTTTTTCAATTTAGGCCATACTGCAGCAAATTTCATCTCCTGAGGTTGGAATTTAACCCTTATCCCATTTTCCAATGTCTTTTGATGTCCCAATTTCACCCCAGTTTCAATAATACACCCTCCAATGTATACATAATACATATTTATTTATGTATTTATTAATGCAAATCTCTTGTAGTGACCAATTGGGAATTCTGAGTTGACGACCACTCTAAAAATCCAAATTTAGGCTCCTTGGACCTGCTGAAAAGTCAGGAACATCCAGCCCCCAATCTTGCACCCCCTTCTTGTTACTTGGATGTACACAGAGCTTTTACTTTTATTTAAACTTCTTTTCCATAATGCAAGAGCTTCTAAAATTATCCTCACGACAGAGCTTGAGTTTTCTTCATAAATCCCAGTGGACAGTGAAATGTTTAATTATGGAGCTTTCTTGGCTTGGCTCGTCCTGGAGAAATATTTGTGAAATTTATTTTCTAATAGTTTGGGGAGGATTTGCATACAGGATGAATAATCAGGGAGTGGAAAAAATGTGAATGGGGGAGTTTCTTTGCCAGCTTCCAGGTGCTTTGCCAGACCTGGATAGATCTCACATGGATTTTGTCATGGAATAGATCAGCTCTTGGAGTTAAACTGCCTTTGGGATGTGAGTTAATTCCTGGAATTAATCTCTGGGAGATGCACATCATTTTGTTGTGTGACTTCTCGCTGGAAGATGAAAACTGGGGAAAAAAAGCCCCAAAAAATAATTCCATTGATGTATTTTTGCTACATAAAAATTCCAACCCACTGGCAGGAGGCTGTTGGCCCCTTTATTTATCCAATATTTATCTCTTCAGTGATTCCTCCTTTCTGGCCAAGATGATCTTTAAGGGCCCTTCCAGCCCTAACCATTCCATGATTTTGTGATTCCAGACTTGTTCATCCCTGTGTATCTGCTTTTATCCCCAAATATTAATTATTTAGAAGGATTGTCTGCTGCCCTCAGGAGCTGATTCCTGGTGTAGCTTTAAGGAATATTATACAGAATTCCAGAGGGCTGAGGATGCTCCAGCCCTATCCTAATGGATTACTGTGGGGTTTTCTCCCCCACATCATTTGGGAAGTCAACCTTGCTCTTAATGGAGACCCTTCAGTGGCATCTTCAGAGCATCCCAATGTTGACGAATGTTTATTGTGGCACTAAAAAAGATGCTCCTACAGCATGGGATGAGAAGGAATTTTAAAAAAATAGGGAAAAAAAAAAAAATCTCAGTGATGGCTCAAATGCCCCGTTGATGGAATTTGATGTGCAGAGGGAACAGATGGGGCTTTGTCGACGCCGGCAGCCGAGTGACAGCTCGCAGTGCCGCGCAATCAAATTCCACTCGCTCAACTTCCCAACACGCCCGGGCTGGCAGGTGAGTGACTGAGCCGCTCTCATCCCACCTGGAAAACTGAAATCCAGCCTTTCTTTCCCATTCATTCTTCCCTGCACCAGTCAAGGATGATTTAATTCCATGCGTGCATATAAGGGAGCGGGCGCTGGGCTTCCTTGTCCGGCTGTGGGGAGCTGCCAAGGCAAGCGTGGAAATTTGTTGGATTGATGGTGGAAGCCTGGGATTTGCTTACAGAAGTGTTCTGGCACGTTTGGGTGCTGAGGGGGAAAATTCCTGCTCTGTTTGGGTCTGGGAAGGATCACTTCTGCCAGGGCTGCTCCAGAGGTGGGAAGTCCCTAAAGGGCATCTTCATCCATTGGTTCTCTGGTTCTTTTATTTAACCCAAAGCTCCATGCTTTGGGTTAAATAAGATCATGGAATCATGGAATGGTTAGAGTTGGGAGGGAGCTTGAAGATCATCTAGCCCTGTCCAGCCTGGCCTTGGACATTTCCAGGGATGGGGGACATCCATGGTTTCTCTGGGAAACTTGTGCCAGGGCCTCACCACCCTTACAGGGAAGAAATTCTTCCCAGTATTCCATCTCTCCCTGCCCTCTGGCAGTGGGAAGCCATTCCCTAGTTTCCTGTCCCTCCATCCCTTGTCCAAAGTTCCTCTCCAGCTCTCCTGGAGCCCCTTTAGGCACTGGAGGGGGCTACAAGTTCTCCCTTGGAGCCTTTTCCAGGCTGAGCAACCCCAGATCTCCCTGCTTTTCTTCACAGCAAGGGATCTCCATCCCTCCAATCATTTTTGTGGACCTAAGGTACTGAGGGCTGTGTGAATTCCTGCAATATTTCTCTATTCCAAGCAATGATCCATGTTTTTCTCTCTTTCCAGCATTGAGATTGCACTCCATACCCAGTCCTGGGGTCTTTCCAGCCAGCCTGAGCAGATCCTCAACGTGCCGATACATCGCCAGGTCTGTACTTACGGGAAGCAGGAGTGACATGCTCCATCTTCAGAATTATGCTCAGCAGGGAGTCAGGAGCTTCAGAAGAAGCTGTTGAACTGGAGGATGATTTGGTGAAGCTCTGGCTGCTGCTTTTCTGCAGCTTCTACTTTGGGGTGGTCATAAACAAGAGCCTGCTCACCCTCCCAGAGAATTAGGGAGAAT
Source organism: Poecile atricapillus (assembly GCF_030490865.1). NCBI lineage: Eukaryota > Metazoa > Chordata > Aves > Passeriformes > Paridae > Poecile > Poecile atricapillus. The sequence goes on along the minus strand of NC_081250.1, from coordinate 152,613,891 downwards.
TTCTTCCTAATATCCCATCTATCACTGCCCTATGGCAGTGAGAAACCATTTCCCCTTTTCCTGTCACTCCATCCCTTGTCCAAAGTCCCTCTCCAGGTCTCCTGGAGCCCCTTTAAGCACTGGAAAGGCACTGGAAGGGGCTCTGAGGTCTCCCTGAAACCTTCTCTTCTCCAGGCTGGACATTCCCAGCTCTCCCAGTGTTATCTAGAGCAGAGGGACTCCAGCTCTGGAAGCAGCTCTGTGACCTCCTCTGGATCTGCTCCAGCAGCTCCACATCCTTCTGCCAGTTCCTTCTCCAGAACAGGAGGCAGCTCTGCAGGTGGGATCTCACCTGAGCTGGGCAGATGGGCAGAAATTCCCCCTCTCCTGCTGCCCACGCTGTGGGATGAGCCCAGGATATTCTGGGCTCCCATGGTTGGATCATGTGGAGCTTCTCATCCACCAACTCCCCCCAGTCCTTCTCCTCAGGGCTGCTCGCAATCCATTCTCCACCCAGCCTGGATTTGTACTTGGGATTACCCACCACACATCCAGGACCTTACACTTGGCCTTGCACCTCCTTTTAATACAGGAGCTGCAGACAACCAGCAATTACAGAGTTAAAAATGTGCATTTCCTCTGAAAATAAGTTCCTTGAACCTGTATTTTACATGGATAATGCACTGTGTCCTCGGCAAAGTGGAGCTGACTGTGCCCTACCACCGAATCACTTGCTTGGTGTCCCCCATGGTTTGTGTTCATCCAGATCTCAAAACCTCCCTTTTTCCACACATCCCAAGAGCTGCTGGGTAATTCCCTCTCCAGCTGGAAGCTTGTGGAAAACATGTGCTAAGCAACTTTTCAGCTCCTTAAGTAGCTTTTAGTGGGACCAGCCAATTAAAAAGGAGTTTTCTGCTCTTTGGTGGTACTTTTTGTCCCTGTGGCCATCACGTAGGTCCTCATTCTTTGAGGTTCATGACCAGGTGCCCACTTGAAGGCCATGAATAGCATCAGGCCCAGCTGGTGGGATGTGTGCTGAAGAGCCCTCCAAGTCATTCAGCCTTGGCATCCTGTGGTGCACAAGGAGAGGATGTTTCCTTCCTCACCATATTCCCCAAAAGTGTGGGAAACCCTCTCCACACTCATAAAATCCAAGGAGAGGATCACAGTAATGAGGGTGGGAAGGAATCTCACTGGTGACTTTGGTGCTATCTAGTGGATTTTTAATTCTTTGGAGTAAAATCAGCCAAAAATTGAAAATACTTTAGGGCTTATGAGCGTGAGCTTCCTAAATATTTTACTCTCCAAAGATGGGCTCCTCTGTGGTTTCAGGTGTTGTTGAGGCGTCTTCTCCATTTCATCGTAGTGTTGGATCTGGAGGTTTTCCCTGACCTTGTCTCTCTTTCTCCTTCAGCCGCGCTGTGCAGAGGAGCTTGGCCATCATCCGTCAAGCCAAGCAGAAGAAGAAAAAGAAGGAATATTGTATGTACTACAACCGCTTCGGGAAGTGCAATCGGGGTGACAGCTGCCCCTACATCCATGATCCAGAGAAAGTGGCTGTCTGCACCAGGTAGGGATGGACACGGAATTGCGGTGAACTGGGACGTTGGGTGGCTTTGGTGCTTCCTTGTGGGATATTCCTAAGGGAAGCAAACTGATAACAGAGGTGTAGGACAACAAGGATGGGTGTTCTGGGTCAGGTGTAGGTTCTGCACTGTTGGGTTGAAAGGAGGAGGACAAGAAGAGGCCAGAGAATCATGGAATTGTTTTGGTTGGAAGGGACATCAAAGATCATTGAATTCCAAACCCCTGCCATGGACAGGGACACCTTCCACTATCTCAGGTTACTCCATGCCCTGTCCAGCCTGGCATGGAACACTTTCAGGGATGGGGAAGCCACAGCTTCTCTGGGAATCCCATTCCAGGGCCTCGCCAGCCTAACAACAGGGAAAAGTATCTTCCTAATATCCTGTCTATCCCTCTGACAGTGGGAAGCCATTCCCCTTGTCCTGTCATTCCATTCCTTGTTGTTCCAAGTCCCTCTTTGTCTCTCTTGAAGTCTGTTTAGGCACTGGAAGGGGCTCTAAGGTCTCTTTGGAGCCTTCTTTTCTGGGCTGGGTGACTTGAACCCCTGCCCTGACCACACTCCAGGTTATTCCTTCGGGAGCATTCCTCAGATCCATTTGGGTCAGTCCAACAGGTTTGAATCCCTCAGCCTGTGACGTTGTGCAGCTCCAAGATTTGGTGATTTATTCCAGGAGAACTGATCCATGTTGACAGCTCATTAGACCTGCCCAAGAGTTGATTAAACTCTATTATGAGTCATTTAAAAAGTGCAGAAAAGCCAACTCCTCTGATGAGCTCCTGGACTAATTTCTCCATAAAATTGCTGCTGTGCTGGAATCACTTGGAAGTTGCTCAAAGCTCGATGGGGGACGATACAGGAGGGGAAGGTGATTTATTGTTTTTTTAACTGATTTTACTCCTTCTCACTCATTCTGCCATAACAAATCCCACAACTCCTTGCCTACTTTAGGAATTGTGCTCCTTGAAGTCTTTTGAGTCTCTATCCTGTCTCATTTCCATGCATCATTGGAGGAGAACACTGATTTCTCCCAGCTGTGTGTCTCCTTATCCTGGTTCCTTTATCTCCAATCCCATTCTTTAGCTTTCCCTTACAATTTTTTAATTTTGCTAATCTCTCACAATGGTCAATCCTAGGAAAAGTCTTGACATACTTGTGTGCTTTGGCATCTTGGTTCCTGTTCTGGGCCTGTCTTTGCTCCTCATGGTCGTTGGCCATTCCCACCTGGCGCTTCATCCAGCATCTCATAGAATGGGATCACAGAACCCTGGAATGGTTTGGACTGGAAAAGACCTTCAAGGTCATTCAGTCTTCTCCCCTGCCATGGGCAGGGACATCTTCCATTATCTCAGGTTGCTCCAAGCCTTCTCCAGCCTGACCTTGGACACTTCTAGGGATGGGGAATCCACAACTTTTCTTGGCAACTTGGAGTAATCAGGGCCCTAAGAAGGATCTTTCTCCTTCTGGGAGCATCATGTCTGAATTTTGGGATACAAGCCTTGCTCTACCTACTAACGAGCAGCCAAATGTGATGGAAGAATAAAATCTATCAGGAATCATCAGCTGCTCTTCCAACAAGGGGTGTGAAATGGGTTTATGGTTTTATGGATGAGCTGGGCAGAAATTGTGTGGTTTTGTATAAAACCATGCATCTTGTGACCCACCTCGTGTCCAACCCTCTCCATCTGCTTTGTCTCCAGGTTTCTCCGTGGCACGTGCAAGAAGACGGATGGGACCTGTCCATTTTCCCACAAGGTGTCCAAGGACAAGGTCTGTGTGGCTTCCCAAGGGGAATGCGGCTCTGTGTGCAAAGGGGTGGTTGTGGGAAGTTTCTTCCTCACTGAATGTTTCCTACTGAGTTTGGGGTTTCTCTGCTGAGCTGTTCAGGCTCCTGAATCGTGGCATAACCATGGAATGGTTTGGGATGGATGGGATCTTTAGGGTCATCTCATTCCAACCCCTCTGCCATGGTCAGGGACACCTTCCACTATCCCAGGCTGCTCCAAGCCCCACCCAACCTGGCCTTCAATTTTTCCAGCATGGGACATCCATAGCTCATCTGGGCATCCTGTTCCAGGGCCTCACCATCCTGTGGCTGGGGTCTAGAAAAGACTTGTCTAAAAAAACCCTCCCAGATCATCAAGTCCATTTAATTGAGTCTAATCCTTCCCTACATTCATAAGATCACATTTCCCTGGAAATCCCTCTATGCTGGGGTCAGAAGATGTTTTAACAAACATAATTTTGAGGTATAAATTAATAACAATCAATTCTAAAATGCCAAGCAGCAAAATCAGCTTGAAACTCCGGCGAAACAACTTTGGAGTTCATTGCTTTCCACCTTCTGGATGTATTCGGGGCTCTTTGGTTTTATTACACAAGGTGGAAAAATAATCCAGGGCTTTTATTTTGGGTTTATCACTGATGATTTAGCACCTCAGCCTGTGTTTAGTGGCTGGGATCTCCACTTGGATATAGCTTTGGAGACTCCAGCATGGAAGCTGAGGTGCCTGAGGCACATTCCTTGTCCATGGGGAGCTCGTAAGTTATCCGGGAAGTCGCCCTGAATGCGACATGGAGCACCAGATGTTTTTTACATGGATTTCTCTTCAGAGTCACTTAATCACGAGTGCATAAAACAGGGACGGGGACAGCTGCATTCCCTGGCTCGTGGCGTGTCAGAGCAGGAACGGGGATGAGGATTGATAGATGGAAAAAAAGACGGCTTGGGGTTTTGTTTTTTCATTCTGTAACAGCGTCAGACTTCAGAAATAAAGAAGCCAGGAACGAAGGAAGCTTTGAAGTGGGATTGGCTGTTGGTTTATCCAAAATTATTGTAATTAGTGAGGCCATCTACTTTTTGTCATCCAAGTAAACGATGTGCAACCCTCTGCCTGCATCTCTGAGGCGAAGGATTGAAATTCATCCACAGAACCATAAACTCCAAATTAAATGGAATTTCAGAAGGTGGTGAAGTCTTTTTTGGTCCCAGGGCAAGAAACCCAGATGAAACTTGGGAATTGGACATGCCCAGGGGGCTGTTGCAGTTGGTGGTTTATTCACCAAAGAATGTGATGGTTGGATGTGGATGAATTTGTGGTCTCTCTACCCAGGAATATTCCTTGTCATGTTTAAATTCCTGGTGGAGATGTAGCCTCAGTTTCCCCTCCAGGAACACATGATCCCTCAAGGAGGACCTCCAGATTTGGCTTCTGGGCTCTGTTTTGGGTGAATAAACGGAGAATGATGTAAAACTCAACTTTTAGCAGCACCTCACCAGTTTGAGAAGAATAACAGTGGTATTGTGGTAATAAAACTGAATTAAAAAGGAGTGACCATGTTGAGGAACTGTTTGCCAATAGCATTTTGGGGATAGAATCCCTGGGATGGGATCCCATGGGATGCAGTAACCTCCGCCCATCTCACCATTATCCTGAGCTAATGAAGCATCACCTAAACTCAAGATAAATCATTAATTAACAAACCAAAATCAAAGCAGGCAGTGCCAGCTCTGAAAAGCTTTTGGAGCGCATTTTTCCTGCCATGCTCCGTTGGGAAGGGGAGTTATTTTTCACAGGATTAACCACCCTGAGGGTGGTTCAAAGGTCTCCCTGTTTGCCACCTTGTCATCAGCGAGGGCTGGAAGAGAAACAACCTCTTCCATGGAGTTCAAACTTGTTCCAGGGTGATTTATTGCCATGGGAATGCTGCTTCCCAGTAGGAGAGGCAACTTCCCTTTCCAAGTCCCGGAGCTCCCCGTTAACTCGGGTGATTCTTGGCAAAGGTGGCGTTTCCCTCATTTATCAGTGCTGGGAAAAGCAGGTGAAGGCACTCAGCAGAGGAAGGAAGCAGTTTTCCTCCTGCTGGTGGAGTTTTTGGAGCAAATCCCACCTTTTCCTCAGGTGAAGGGTTGTGCATGGTTGGTTTTCGGCTGTTTGAATTGAGGTTTTAATGCGATTCATGTTTGTTTTTTTTCTGTGTGGGGTGATGTGGTGGTTTGGGGATTCCTGATTTCAGTTTGTGGTCATTGGAGAGGGACACCCCAAAACCTCCTCATCCGAGAAAATTCAGGTTGCTGTGTGTCTCACCTCAGTGGGGTTTTACTGGGATGGGATATCCAGTCCAGGAGGTGAAGGATCAAAGGCTCGCAGGGCTTGGCTCTTGGTTTCAGGACGAAACCATTTCTCAGCCTTCGTGCACTCTCCTGCCTCAGTTTCCCCACCGAAAAATGGGAATAATCACTATTTTCTATGGGAAAAAAAGTCACTGTTTTCTATGGAAAGCTGCATGGATTCAGCTGTCACAGCAGCAGGGAGCTTTCCCCCATCCTAGAGCAGCAAACCCCTTGCTCCAAGCAGGGAATGATCTCCAGGATGGAGGATGGCTCCAGATTGTCACAGAGCTTTGCAGATCCAAACTCCAGTGGTTTCCATCACCCTCTGGAGGTGGAAAAAAGAGCCTGGGAAAGAGGGAAAGCTCTTCTTGTTCTGCCATGGGCAGGGACACCTTTCACTATCCCAGGTTGGTCCAAGCCCCGTCCATGCTGGCCTTGGGCACTTCCAGGGGTGGGGCAGCCACAGCTTCTCTGGGCAACCTGTGCCAGGGCCTCATAGTTTAAAGAATTTTGCTCCACAGGAGACTCAGGCAGAGCTTTTGGTGAGAAGCACCCACTGAAGTGACACACAGGGAATTTTTCCACAGTGGATCAGAGTCACTGACACATCCCAGCAATGGAGAGAAACCGGGAAATCTGAAGGAAGTGAAGGTTGCGAGAGGCCGGGACTCGAGAAGCCGCCCGCTGCTGTTCCAACAGCTTTTCCCCTTGAGGAACTCGGAAAGAATCAGCATTTTTCTCCCTAATAGAGCTTCAAAACTCAGTTGTGAGCAATTTGGAGGCTCACGTGGAGTTTCGGGTTCATTTAGCTGCTGCCTCCAGAGCTTGTAGAGAGTCAAAGCTGTCGAAGGCGGCCGCAGCGCCCCAGTGCCTTGAATTAATGTTATTGTTATTTGTGTGGACGTGCTGGGGTGCAAACAAGGTTAATTGAAATGAGAGCGCTGCTTCCTCTTGATAATGGCTCGGGCTTGACAGCGAGGAGGAGTTTATTTTTGTCGGAGAGCTGCCTTTATTATCCCTTTTTATTAGAGCTAATTTGGGCTCTATATCAAAAACTACATTAAGGGAATCGTTTACGGTCACACCACCAGCACTGCCAAAGATCGCCCCAGAGCCCTGTCCTTTATGTTAATGTCTGCAGTTAAAAGACAATTAAAAATAAACTCTCCTCTTTTAAAGCACCCTTTGTTTTCTTTCCTCTCGGTCTCAAGTGAGGCAATTTAGTTCAACCCTTAATGTGCCCTTCAGGGATAAGGGATTTTTCCGGATAGCCCCGGCTGGTGGTTACTGCAGGATTGTAAATTTTACTTGGGGGCGCTTGAGCTGGTGGGACAAGGATGCTACTGGTGAATGGGGGGGATCAATACCGCCACGAGCAGTGAGGAAATTCGGGATGTAGGAGCAGGAGGAGCCGGACCTTCAGGAAGCGCATGTTCCCGGTGGCAGCTGCCTGATCGGGGCGGGAAGCGGGAAGCTGCCGGCGGTAGCCGGTGAGTTAAGGATGCTGAAATATGGCAGCAGGCTGGTAATTTGTTTTTAATGATAACAGCTGGCAGAAGGTGAAGTTTGTGCTTTGAGGACGATGAGGAGAATCCTTGCTCCGTCGGTTTTCCCCGTCGGCTGTCGCGCTGCGGAAGCTCAGGAGCGCGGGAGCGCGAGATCAGCTCTGTGTATCCTGCTGCTCTCCTCCTCCAGTGCTCATGGCAGGAGCCTGGGCTCTCCTCCTCCTTTCATTCCCTCCTTTCACTCCCTTCCTGTCCCCAGTGCACAGGGACAGGCATCACAGCCCTGGGGAATTCCAGGATAATGCCTTGGAATGATGCAGCCCCCACAAAATCCTCACGGAGGTGCTTTTTTCTCCCTTTCTAGGAACCACCTTTTGGAGCCTTTATCAAACCCCCCTCCTGCCAACTCTGTGTCCACCAAGAGCAAAATGGGAAGATCCCAGGATGCTGTTTTGGCCTTTGTGATGGCCAGAATTCCCTGTGGGATGGTGTAGCTGGGCTGGGCGTGATCCCTGCACCACTCTTCCCATCTCCATCACTGCATCATCCCTTGTGAAAGGTGTTCCCAGAATTTGTGACATTTCCCCATCCCTTCCAGAGGGAATTGTCTTCCTGGTGGCAGTTCCCAGCTTTTCACCTTCTCTCCAGCATCCTGAAGGATGCTGAGGGGACTGCCTTCGCTCCCTGCGTATCCAAACACCGGGAATACGTAATACCAGGGAGCTGCCTTGCAGGAAACCAATGTAAGAGCTAAAAACACCTCTGGGATCAGTGGCTGGCAAAATATTCCTATTTATTTTACACTTGTCACGTTTTTATTTCAGGTCTGGGGGTTGCAGTGATTTTGAGTCACGGGTTTAGGGAATGCTGACGGATTTCTCCTCCTCTTGCAGATGCCGGTGTGTTCCTACTACTTGAAAGGGATCTGCAGCAACAGCAATTGCCCCTACAGCCACGTCTACGTGTCCAGGAAGGCGGAAGTGTGCCAGGATTTCCTCAAAGGATATTGTCCCATGGGAGAAAAGGTAAAGAGGAATTTTTTTGGCTGAAGCCAAAGCCACGAGCAGCGTCCTGCACCAGCTACGGCACCACAGGGAAGAGCTGGAAGCTGCTCAGCACCTGGATGTGATGAACAAAAGTCCTGTGCTTTTCCAAAGGGTTTTGGCAAAGTGGTTTGGTTGGGAAAAAAGGGAAAGAAATGAAAGGCTTCGGCTCATCAGCGTGTTGGTGCTTCCCTGCTAAGAGCCTCCATGGGGTGTTTGTGTTATCAGTGTCTGAGCTGGAAGCACCTGCCCTGAAAACCCCTTACTGAAACAGATGAAAAATGTAGGAAAATATTTAGGATTCCCCGTTTTACCTAGAAAACCCATAGGCATTAATGTTTATTTTCCACACTGGCTCTGATGGGTTAAAACTTGAGCCTTAAATCCTGTGGCTTAGTTTTAGGAGCAGGACCAGCCTTGCTCAGCCAGCTCAGCATCTGCTGTGCCTGAGGGATCCATGGAACCACCTCCAGGTCCTGGGGATGGTTTGGATATGTGCAATGAAATCCTACATGGACTTCAGGTGCACCCTGGAGAGAGCTGCAACCTCATCCATGAGCTTTTGGTATCCGATGTAGCGTAGAAATCATGGGAACAGCTTTCTTGGAGCAGGACTTGGAGCCAGCTGCCATTTGCTGTTCCAAAGGAGTTTGGAACACACAGGATTTCACCTTTCTGTGTCGTGGTTGGTGTTCTCTTGGGAATCCAAGTGACTGTCCTGACTCCTCTTTGCCATTTTCCAAATGGGTTATAGGTAATTTTATGGGATTTCTGCTCATCCTTGGACAATTGTGACCAACAGGAAAGGGGAGAATTCTGCTCCTCTGCCCCACTCAGGTGAGACCCCACCTGCAGAGCTGCCTTCAGCTCTGGGTCCAACAGAAGAAGGATGTGGAACTCCTGGAGTGAGTCCAGAGGAGGCCACGGAGATGCTCCAAGGGCTGGAGCCCCTCTGCTCTGGAGCCAGGCTGGGAGTGCTGGGAATGTCCAGCCTGGAAAAGGGTAGGCTCTGAGGAGACCTTAGAACCATTTCTGAGGGGCTAAAAGGGCTCCAGGAGAGCTGGAGAGGGACTTTGGGCAAGGATCTGGAGTGCCAGGACAAGGGGGAATGGCTTCCCACTGCCAGAGGACAGGGAGAGATGGGATATTGGGAAGAAGTTCTTCCCTGTGAAGGTGATGATTCCCTGGCACAGGTTGTCCAGAAGAGTTGTGGGTGCCCCAGAGTGCTCTTTTCCTTTTCTCCATCCTGGTAGCGCTCATTTGCAGAGGTAGAACCCATCAAGAGAAGCCATAGTGCTCAGATCCCAGCAGCGTGGCCACCAGCCTGTCCCAGAATCCAAACACAACGTCAGATGAAATCCTAGGGTCATTTCAGCTGGAAAAGACCTCTGAGATCACTGAGCCCAGCTTTGAACCCAGCAATGTCAAGTCCCACTAAACCTCGTCTGGTGTTTTCCCCATCCTTTCCTGAGGAGCAACCACCAAAGAGCAAAAATCAGGCAAAAACCAGGGACAAAAGCCAAAAGTGAGAGTTTTAAGGAAAGCAGGACATCAGCATCAGCGGAGGTGAAGCTCTAATAAATTACTCCGGGCCTAATTACTTTTTGTGGCAGTGCATGGAGGGGGACTTGATGCAGGATAAACATTCCCTCAGAAGGAAAACACAGGCATCCTGCCACCTCCCTCCAGCGCAGCGCCAACCACGCAGGCAGGGTCCCGACAATTATTTTTAAAATATTCCAATTTAAATGAAAATATAAAAGAGATATTTAGAATATTTATTCTATTAGGAAAAGTGCTTACGGCGTCACTTTCGGAATGTCGGGAAAGCATTCTCCTCCAGATGATGGATAGCAGCCTGTAATTATATATGGGGAGAAATTGCTGAGCAGGCCATATTTAACTGGGGAGGAGAAATTCCAGCTTGGGCCATTAAGGGTTAATTTTATTCTCTAAATAATATAAAAAGTGCTGAGTCCGTGCCTTTGCTCCAAGTAGAAAGTCCTCAAATGGACCCCAGAGAGTTTATAATATTCCACTGAATCAAGGAAAAATGTTAACCTTGCTTCATAAAACGATGGCTTGTTAAAGATGCGCAGTCCCTTTTCTTGTGAATTATTTAAGATGGGAGTAAATCTTCCCTCATTCTGCCTTTCCCTGTCCGGGCAATGTTGGTTTGGAGCACAAAGCACGGTGCAAAGGTGTGAGACTCCGGTGGAGAATCCTGGGTGGATATAGTCCGACAGGGATGGTCCGGAATTAGAAATTTAGGTTGTTTTATGCTGATGTTTGGCACACTGGCCTCTTCTCCCAGTCGTGTTTTCCTCTTTGTGCTCTCCCAGACAAACACAATTCCTGATTTTTAGCAGACCTCCATCAGAAATGTCCATTATTATGCATAATTTATGACATGTCATTGGCAGTGTTGTCTCTTAAGTACTTCCCAGGATGTGTTGAAGGATTCTCAGGACAAGTTGATCCACCTTTGTCCCATTCCTGGGCTGTAATTCCAGTTGCTCTTCATACAAATGGTGCCAGGACTGACCCGCTCTGGCTTCACCAGGAATTTAGAATTAAGTGAGAAAGTTTTAATTTTGCATTCCCATGTCCTTTTTTCAGGAATCTGAAAATCCACCCCTGGGGACATGGGACAGCTCCTGTGCAGGACCATGATCACATCCTTCATAAAGGGAATGTTATTCCCAATATTAATTAATTGGTCAAAAGTTGGACCTGATGATTTCGGAGAGCTTTTCCAACCTAAATGATTCCAGAATTCTGTTTCCAGAAGGGAGCTGGTGGCAGAGCTAGGAGCTTGATTTCCAGCATTCCTACAGGTTCCTTGGTAATGGGCTGGGAAGTTCCTCCACCATTTATGCTTCCTAAATGGATCATCCCTAAACACAGCGTCATATGTGTCCCTTAAAGCCACGGAGTGATTCCCACCTTGGGGATCTCTGTCCCAATTTTCCTGGAGCTCCCTGCCCTTCCCTGGCACCCTGACCTGGTCGTGCTGGGAGGTCCCTCTGGGCTGGCCACCTGCACTGGAGGAAGTCCCAGGAGGGAAGTGGGAAAAGAGAGAGAAATGGGGCCTCTTGCAGGTTCTTCCCAGGGTTTTCTGGAGATGTTTTCATGAGCTGCTCTACGGTCAGAGCTCCTCTGTGGTTCCACATTTCTCCTCCCATATGGGGCCTTGTGCAGGGGCTTGGAGGAGGAATTCCTTGGAGGAGGAATTCTCTAGGAGAGGCTAGGATGAGGCTGGTGGGTGTGAGGGATGAGGCAGCACCCGTGGGTGAAGTGTCTGTGGTGACATGACCCCAGAGCGAGGGACAAGCAGGAGGAGACATTGGATGGAGACACTGTGGATGCCCCATCCCTGGAAGTCTTCAAGGCCAGGTTGGATGGGGTTTGGAGCAACCAGGGATAGTGGAAAGTGTCCCTGCATATGGCAGGGGGTTGGAACAGGGTGGGCGTTAAGGACCTTTCCAACCCAAACCAAATTTGGTGGCAAATCATGGGCTGGGATCTCTGTGTGGCTGAGAGCCTGGAGCTGGAAGCTCGTCCATAGATGATCCCAAGGAGCACCTGCCTTGGGAGTTGCTTTCCTGGCACAAAAGATGAGGGAGGGTAGATTTAGATGGGATATTGGGAAGAAATTCCTTCCTGTGAGGGTGATGAGGCCCTGGCACAGGTTGCCCAGAGAAGCTGTGGCTGCCCCATCCCTGGAAGTGTCCAAGGCCAGGTCAGACAAGGCTTGGAGAAACCTGGAATAGTGGAAGGTGTCCCTGCCCATGTCAGGGGTTTGGAATGAGATCATTAAGGTCCCTTCCAACTCAAACCACTCAACAATTCCATTGCTGCATCTGTAAAATTGTTTTGTATTAAATAATCTTCCTCGCTCTGTGCCCATTAGTGCCGGAACCGCATTAAATCCCTCTCTCCGGATTGTTTCCATCGGCTGCCTTGGAGCCTGTGGGTAAATTGTTCCCTCGTGGGAGCTGTTAAACAGTAAGACACAGTGAGATTAAACAACGAGGCTTCCCTGGAAAGGCATGGGGAGATGTACTGGAATAAATCATGGATAAGAGGAGAATCTGCTCCCATCCCTCTGGAATCCCGACTGGCACAACCAGCCTTGTGATGGTAAAGCTTGACATGGGGACCTGCCATGCCAGGAGGGTTGAGCTGTGCTGGGACTGCTCATCCCAGCTAAACTTACTCCTAAAATCTATCTTTTTATTGGACCAACAGCTTTCACCAAAGCTCTAATTTCTGCCTTATCCATGTAAAAAATACGGGACAGGGGCAGCACTGCCTGAGGAAGTGCAGCTTCCTTGGGAAGAATCATTTTCTTCCCCCAGGTGGAGCTTGGTTTTTGTTTTTTTTTGCTGTGGCAGCTGCTTGATTTTGCTGTAGAAAATCCAAACGTGGGGATTTTTTCACAGCTGAAACCTCATTCTCGTGTGGTTTTTTGTGTGTTTGGTTGGTTATTTTTTCCTTTTCTGGTGGAAGTTCAGTAGTTTCCCACCAGAAGCGTATTTTGTGTGTCTGATGCATTCAATTTAACACATTTCTTTAGAAAAAGCCACATGAGCTGTGTTACAACAGAAAATATTAAATGTCTGTGGGGTTTTCTTTTAATTACCCAACGATGGAGAGCAGCAGCCTGGGATCCTTGTTTTCCTTAATCTTTTATCATGTAAAGGTGAAGTTCAGAACTGTTCCTGCTTTCTGATCTCAGCTGGTTTTTCTGGTTCAACCAGCATTTTTCTTTCCTCATGGCCATCAGATCTTCGTGTCTCTGGGTCTTTTTTTCCCCTCCTTTGATCCCAGGTTGACTCCCAACCAACTTGTTTTTTCCTTGAGGAACTCTTGAACAAAAGGTTGTCCAGCCCTGGCACAGGGTGAGCTGGCAAGTTGTGGACTACTCATTCCTGGAGGGATTTAACAGCCTTGTGGATGTGGCACTTGTGGACTTGACTTGGTGGTGGCCTTGTCAGTGCTGGGGGAATGAGATTTTCCAACCTAAACAATTCCCTGATTCTGTAATAATTTGGAAATAGCTGATGGAGAGCTCTGCCTTTTGATAGCTCTTTTATAGTCCACTGCAGCTGTATGAAAATCAACTACAAAAGCAACTTCATTTCATTTATCCTTAATTTTTGCTCTGGTTGACAGATGTTTTCTGGGAGCTTGATTTGGGATTTTTTTTCCCCCAAAATGTGTAGCAGAAGTCTTCAGTCACAAAACTGATGAGTAAGTGAAAGTTTTATTTACAATAAAGAATGTGTAGGATTGGTAATGGGGCTGTTTTAAAGGTCACCAATAGTGTCCAGGATGGATTTGAGCTGGCTGAAATCTCTCCAGGTTCATCCCAGTTTTTTTTCTGGGAATATTGAATCCTCGTCCATGGCCTCTGGGCAACGAATGCTGCTGATAATAAATGATAAATCCCAGTTGTGGCAATGGGATCTTCCCATTGGAAGCACTTTGTAGCCCTCAGAAGAGGTTTAAAACTGATCAGGATTCTTCCATGGCCAATCCTCTCCATGTATCTCTGTGGAAATCTTGTGGGTTTCCAGTGTTTGTAATGGGATAATGAGGGTTCTTATTGCTCCTTTAATTTAACTGTGGCATCTCCAACAGAATTCTGATCCTTACATTAAAGATGGGGCTTATCAGGATGAACTGGAACTGCTTAATAGCCTGGGATTGTTGATAACAATGCAAAGATAAATCCCAGGCTGAGATTTTCTCTTTCTTACACTTTAATATCTTTGTAGAAGGAGGTGGGGTACAAAATGTGAAAACTGGGAAATTTGGGAGAAGAGCAGCCACAGAATCACAGCTCTAAAGTGGGAATGTGGAGATGAGGCAGAGAGTTCCTGATTTTAACCTGAACTTCTGTAGAGATGAACCCAAAACCCAACAGACTGGGTCTTTGCTTCCTGTCTGGAATCTCCCTTTGATCTGATCTGTTCTCTGTCAGAAAATCCCCACATTCTGTGAGCAGTGGGTGATTCCCAGGATCACAGAATGGGTCAGGTTGGAAGGGACCACAATGGGGCATCTGGTCCAAGCTCCCTGTTCCAGCAGGGTCATCCCAGAGCACCCAGCACAGGATTGTGTCCAGAGGATTCTGGAATATCTCCAGGGAGGGAGACTCCACACCCTCTCTGGTCTCTCTTCAGGGCTTGGTCACTGCCCAAGTTCTGCCTCATGTCCAGGTGGAACTTCCTGGGGTCACTTCCTGCCTGTCCCTCTTGTGCCATTGCTGGACCCCCCGGAGCAGAGCCTGGGCCCTGCTCAGAGCCCTCCCTGCAGGCAGGGACAGACAGGGATGAGGTTCCCTGTCAGCTGTGTCTCCTCTGGAGGCTGAACAGCCCCAGCTCCCTCAGCCTTTCCTCATAAGGGAGATGCTCCAGTCCCTTCATCATTCTCATTGTCCTCTTCTGGACCTGCCCCAGGAATTCCAGCACTGGACAGAGCACTCCAGATGTGCCCCAGATGTGCCCCATCTGTGCTGAGGACAGGGGCAGCATCACCTCCCTCAACTCGCTCTTCCTAATGCACCTCAGGATCCCATTGGGTGCCTTCCCTGCGCCACCTGGAACCAGGCATGTGGTGGAGTCCCGTCATCCCTGATGGAGATGACGCTGTTGGGAATGTCTGGTGGGTGTCACTCCACACCCAGCAGTGATGATTTGGGGTTGGGAATTACCATTGATGAGTAGTTCGTGTGAAAGTGGCTCTGTCGTGGCTTTTGGGTGGGATTGGTGGGATTGTGGAGGTCCCTGATGGAAATGGGGTTCCTCAAAGCAGTGCAGGGGATGACTGAATTCCATTGCCACAAAAGGATGAATGCCGTGTTGGGAATTCACCTTCTGGATGTCCAAAAAGTTACCGCCAATGATTTGATATCCAGTGGAAACCAGTGACAGGCGGTGTCCCTCAAGGGTCTGTACTGGGACCAGTGCTAATTAATGCCTTCATTGATGACATAATTAATTGGGATTGGATGCCCTCTTGGCAAGTTTGCAGATGACACCAAGTGGGTGGTGCCATTGTTCCACAGAATCCTGGGATCGCAGACTGGTTTGGGTTGGAAGAGACCTTAAAGACCATCCAGTTCCAACCCCCTGCTGTGAGCAGGGATTCCCTCCCAGCTGCTTTGCTGCCTCTAAAATATGATTTTCCCAATGATTTTCAAAATGCCATCCTGGTCTTGCTCCAGCTCCAGAAGTATTTTAGCTCAAATGTTGTTTTATTTCTTGGAAATACCAAATGAGAGGGATTTGCAGTGGATCCTAGAGAGCTTTTAGATCCCAAATCCCTCTGATCATTTGGAGGTGACCATCAGGAGTCATCCCTTCACTGCAGGCATTTTGTTGGGCAAACTGTTTTGAGGGCAGAAACCTTTTCTGGAGCAAATTCCTTCAGATAATGACATTGGTTAAATTTCTCCATTATTATTCCAGTCTGGATGATTTTTGGATGTATTGTCCTCCAGGTTTTAATGACAGTGAGCTGGGATTTTTTATTTTTATTTTAAAGGCTGCTTCCATTTGCACCCAGTTATAAAAACGCCATCGGAAAAAAGCCATTTGCTGGCTGTCACTTCGGGGTGGCATCAAAACGGCTCCGGCACCTCCAGCCATCACTTCCCAACAGCCACTTAGAAGGACATTAAAACAGCCTGACATCCATCCAGTCCATTAATCCCGCTGCTTGGCCATGGGGATACCTGGAATAGCTTTGGCAAAAGCTGCATGGATGCTCAAGAGGGCTTTAAAAAGTAGAAAAGACTGGAGTTGAGGCAGTTGAGTTTTGGAGATTTTAATGTTCCCCTTCCCCTGAAGGTCTGGTTGGTGGGATTTGTGTCCATCATGATGGATAGAGGGATGGACATGGATCCCAAGGAGATGGGAAGATGCTCCAGCACTTTGTCATCTCTTCGCAGAACCACAGAATATTCTGAGTTGGAAAGGATCCTCAAGGATCATCAAAGTCCAGCCCTTGCCACCTGCTGTCCCCCAGTACTGGGAAAGGAGCAGGGGGTGAGATTAAGCCTGGAGATACTTGAGAAGTTCAACCTGGCCAAACTGCTGCCCAGGAGCCAGGAATGCCAGGCTGGGTAGGATCTCTCCTCCCCACCCCATACGGTCAATGGCTGGTTTTTGGCTGGCCCAGTGACCCAGCTTCACCTTCCTCCCACCCTCCATCCCCTCTTGCCAAGCTTGTTCATGGAAAATGTTCATTAACATCATTCCCAGGACTGAGCCAGGACTTTCCACCAGTTGTTGCCTCCTTTGCCAGCTCCGTGCTAAAGAAGGCTGGGCCCTGCAAACCTTCTCATCCCTGTCTCACTCCTGGAGCACGTCGGGCCCTGTTGGACCATTTAAGGCCTTGTGGATCCTTCACAGCACCTGGAATTTCACCCAAAGCTGCCTTGGCAGCCAGGGAGGGGTCCTGGACATGGGATCTGCCAGCTGGGCACCATCCCAGCCCCGGGCACCGTTGCTGGACAGGCTGTGAGGGGAACCCCACAGCGGGGAGACTGGAATTGGGACATATCCATGGGGATGTTGGCGTCCTCATCAGCACCTGGTGGAGCTGGAATGGGGTGAAATTTCTCCCTGTGGCTTTTTGGGGATTCTCTGGGGTTTTCTCATCTCTCTGGTGGAAGGGACCAGACTTTTTTCCCTTTTTATGGCCCAACCTGTGGTCTGGCGGGGGTCCCGGGGGGGTATAATTAGCCACCCCAACAGGTGTCAGGGATCAGATGGCCCCCGGCACCACCCCACAGCCCCGCTCGGCTTCACCCCGGCTGACGCGGGGCCAGCAGCAAAATTCCCTACGGAAACCCAGCCCCAGCATGTTGGATCTGGCAGGAGCAAGAGAGCTACTGTAAATAAACAGAAGGGGCTTTTCCAGCCTCCGGAGGCGATTCCAGCCTCACCATCCCAGCTGTGGGACAACGAGGATGGATGGGGCGTTGTGGAAGAAGGGCCGGAGCGCTGGGAACGTTGTGGAAAAGCCATTAGAAACCCGAGCTGGGGACACAGCCCCGGGATTAGTCGCACACGGTTTGTTTTCTTTATTAAGTATCTTTTTACCATGGAGCCAATAAACATGGGCTGCTCCAAGGATTCTCTTGGAGGCTGGGGCTGGGTAGAGCACTGGGGAGGTGGCACATCCTGATCCCGGTGCCCAGCTGGGATCATGGCGCTGTCCCACCCCATAACCTGTGCCCCGCTGGGAAGGAACAGCCACGTTTCTTGGCCTTTTCCCAAAACAGCATTCCTCGATGTAGCAGTGATGCATCCATGTGGCTTTTAGACATCAGGGGTCTTTTTTCCTGCTCTTCTCCTTTCCAAGTCCGTTTTGTGCTGGAAAACCCCTTTACAGAAGAGGATTTCACATCCTTTTCAGGGATGATCCTGAGCGGAGGCAGGATTTGGACTTGATGATCCTTGGGAGTCCCTTTCAAGTCAGGATATTCTGTCATTCCAGGAGCTGGAGATGTTCAGGCCAGGACCTGCCACCAGGGCCCATCCCCACAATCTTGTGCTCCACTGGGATTGTCCCTTCCAGGTGGGCTTGGAAGCTCTGCCCATACATTCATCCTAGTCTTCAGTCCCTAATGGGCTGTTCCTTTATTTTTTTTCTCTTCCCTAATTTTATCCCATTTATTTTAAAAGAAGTTATCAGGTTGAGGGATTTGCTTTTCTGCTTGCTAATATTTTGGGAGAAATTATTGTGTTTGAATTCCTGTCTGGTCACCGCCTTTTCCAAGCATTTCTCTTTGGTTCAGGATGTATTCTGTCTGCAGGTGAAGTGAGAAAATGAAGAAAATATCCTGTGGAGACAGGCAGGGAGAGCTGGGAGTGTCCAGCCTAGAGACAAGAAAGTTCCAGGGAAACCTTAGAGGCTCTCCCAGTGTCTAAAGAGGCTCCAAGAGAGCTGGAGAGGGAGTTTGGACAAGGGTCTGGAGTAACAAGAGAAGGGGGAATGGCTTCCCACTGCCAGAGGGCAGAGTTAGATGGGATATTGGGAAGAAATTCTTCCCTGTGAAAGTGGTGAGGCCCTGGAATGGAATTCCCAGAGAAGCTGTAGCTGCTGCATCTGTGGAAATATTGAAGTCCAGGTTGGAGGGGGCCTTGGAGCAACTGGGGATGGTGGAAAGTGTCCCTGCCCATGGCAGGAGGTTGGAATGAGATGATTTCTAAGTCCCTTCCAACCCAAAGCGTTCCATGATTCCATGTTCCTGTAAAACACAGGAATTGGGACTGATGGCAGAGCTGGGCACTGTTCAGGCCTCTACAGGTCTGAACGCTGTTTGCTCTACTTACAGGCTGCCCTGGAAGTAGCACACTTAGTTACTAAGTACTAGGTTAGTAGTTACTTACCATTCCAGCTCCTTGAAATAAGAGGTGGAAAATCATAGGAATTGGGGTTTTAAATGTGAGGTGGTTTTTTTTGGTGAAAAAGCAGCACTATCACTGAGCTGTCCCCCCCGCATTGAGCCCATACCCATGTGTCCATGTGGATCCCAGCCCTCCTGCTGCTCAGCACCATCCCCAACCTCCAGCACAGCAGCTCCTTGCTTCGCTGCCGACTTCAGCGCTCAGCCCCGGGCGACAGAGCTGCCGAATCCTTCTGCTTTTCAAGGAGAGAGCTCTGCAGGGATCCCGCTTAATCCCAAAGGTCAGCACGGGGAGCTGCTCCCATGTCCCCAATGTAAAGTTGCATTAAAAGGGCAGGAACTGACCTCCGTCCCACATTGTCGGCAGGATGGGTTTTTATAAACAGGCCAGAATGGTGGTGGTGCTGAAACCTTCCCTGTGTTTCTCTGCCCATGGATTTATCTCATTTTCCCCAAAATTTGAGTGTCTGTAGCACAGAGGAGTGGGATGTGTGGGCATCTGAGTTTGGAAGAACCCACATTTCTTGTGGAGAAAGTCAACAATGGAATGGGTGTCGGAGTTGAGTATTTTTGGTTGTGCCACGTGTGTTGGGTTGAGTCTCTCCGTGGATGTCACGATGTGATGCAAAAGCCAAACTGGATGGGATGGAGCATCCTGCGTGGGATTGGGTCCACATGGGCCTAAGAGAGGTCCAGAACTTGCTCCCACCCTTCATCCCTTGGAATATGCTGGGATGAACTCTCTGGATTGCTGGGAAGAGAAATTATAGAGAAGCTGTTCTTTTTCCTTCCTCCCACCTTCATTCCCAAGCACTCAGATAGAAATCCCATCTGAAGGCATCTCCTCTTCCCTGCCTGCATCTCTTCCTGCCTTTTCCACTGCCAGAAAGTGCCATTTCCCGGCAGAAAGCCTTGTGGGGATGCTCTGGGATACTGATGACACCTTGTTCTCACCAGAACCACTGGTGGCTGCTGGAAGTCACCAAAATCCGGAGCTGAGAGTGCAGGAACATTTTTAGGGATGAACATCTCAATGCTGTTGTTTTAACAGCCCCATTCCATGAGCTTCCTTGGATGGGAGAGCATCAACCAAGCCTTAGGAAGAGCGGGTTGAGCTCCAGCTCATCCATCTTCCTCAGAAGGCGAGTCCAGGCAGCAATCCCAAAATACGTCCTAAAAGGGTTTTGTTCTGGCTTTTCCCTGCTCTTTCCCAAGTCCCAAGCATGTCTGGGACAACAAAACCCTGTGTCATCCCCAAAAACAGCTTCTCCAGCCCAAATAACCTCCTTGGGACATCTTCAGGGGTAAATCACTGCTACTGAGGCTTTGGTGGTTTGAATCCATAAAATCAAGCGCTCGGAAAACTGTGGGTGAGTTTTGAATGCATCAGACTAGAATATTATTTTCAGTAGTATTTTTTCTTGGAATATTGTTTTATGCAGAGAAGGAAGCACCAACACATCCCTCTCTCCCTTTAGCAAGGTGTTGGTGCCACCTGAAGGAGCTCAGCTGTGGATTCATGTGTTCCCACAGGGAAAAGTCCCTGCCTTTTCCAACTCCACTCCCTCTTTCCCTGGCAGTGCAAGAAGAAGCACACGCTGGTTTGTCCCGACTTTGCCAAGAAGGGCGTCTGTCCCAAGGGTGCCCGGTGCAAACTCCTGCACCCCCAGAAGAGACGTCACTCACAGCAGGTTGGAGGTGATGGAGACCGCAGCAATCGCCCTTCCAAGTGGAGACGGACCCAGGAGACATCAGACAGGTAGGAAGGAGCTCATTTTGCTTCATTTAACAGTTTTCTTCCCAATCTGCTCCAGATTTTTTTCTCTCCCAGGTGTGTTCCATCTGTGTCCTGGTTTATGTTAAGATGTTGTTGATGTGGGTCACTGTGGTTTCTCCTGATGGAGCCACCTCTAGGATGGGCAGTGTCCATGCTTGAGGAAGAGCTGATGGAAAGAGTGGATTCAGCCTTAGGAATGTGCCATCCACGACTTTAGCACCTCCAGGTATCTTTGAGGCTTTTGTAGACCTTCCTCTTGGAGATGGAGGAGCTCTGACAGAGATTCCACTGCTGAAAATGGGTCCAGGTTATCCATAGTTATGTGGGAAACTGTAAAACATCATCCCTCTTCCTTATGTCCATGTTGGAAAGCAGAGCTGAGCCCTCTCCATGGCATGGAGGGGCTGGAGAATCAGAAATGGGGGTGGACATGGATAAGAGCCTTTGGAAAAGTTTAGTGCTGGACTGGAACTTTGGTTAATCCTTGGGAGCTCTCTGAGCTCTCCCTGATGTTTTTGGGTGCTGGGATGTAGCCACAGGCTGATGATGGATGTGTCAATCCTCATCCTCACAGGGAGATGGATTTTCCTGAGCTTGGCATATCCTCTGCCCTCACTCCCAAGTCCTGCATGCAGGACAACTAACATCCCATTGGAATTAAAACTAAAGCCAAATGGAAATTTGGCTTTAAAAGCGAAAATCTCCAAGTCCTCCTCAGTTGGAGGAGGAAGGATTGATTTGGGTGCTCGGCTTCTCCGTGGCTTTTTGCAGTGGGAGGTGGGAGTGAAGGTGGGATGGAAAGGGAAGGACCTGGGAGCTTTGCCAGGCTGGTCCATGCTCCTGGAATCCTCCATGGTCTGGGCCTAGGCCTCATCCTGGTCCTGCCTTGTAAGGTAGCAGAGGGGGACGAGCAGCTCGGCGGGTTCTCCGAACTTATCCTGGGTGACAGAAGAGCCTTGGAATGACACCCAGCTCGCGTTCCCGGTGTGAACGAGGTGTAAAATAGCTCCTTGCTCTTTTTAGAGAAGGAGGAATGAGCGCAGGCCTGGCTGGTTGGGAGGCTCCTGGCATCCTCTGCTGGGAAGGGAGCACGCCCCAGCTTGGAAGCTGCTCCAGAGGGTTTTTTTTTCCTTTATTGGCACCGTCGTGGGAGATGTCAAGGGAGCTGGAGTGTCAAGTTAGCTTGGAAGAGAGTGGCAGGGCTGGGAATGAGCCAAGCCCAGCAGGACATCTCCAAGCCTTCCCAATTCCCCACGCCCTCCACCTCCCCTTCCCTCTGCTCGATCGCAAACAGGAGCCCAACACCTCCAAAAGAATCTGGGGAGCTGGGAACCTTGCAAGGAAATGCAGCACAGGGAATCCAACTGGGGAGGGAGAAACTCCAGCTGAATCTGTGCTGGCTCCAGGGAAATCAGGGATACACCACGGCCTTGGGTGGAGACCTGCCTGGGAGCTCCAAGCCTCTTCCATTGCTTATGATGCCATGTCCAGCGTTGCCAAGTGGGATTGTTACGCTTTTCCTTATTATTTTTCCCATTCCTGCAGGAATGATCCAGCTCAGCTCCAGGATGATGGAGAAATTCCTGGACCCTCTGGTGCGGAGCAAGAGGTGAAGTTGTGGAAAGAGGAGGACTCCAAGCCAAGCAGCTGCCTACAAAAGCTGCCATCCTTCATCTCCCTCCGATCCCCAGAATCTCCCGGTTCCCTGGGCTGCAAAGAGGAGAGGGATGAGGATGAGCCAGAGGATGAAACAGGTAGGAATCACATCCTCTCTGCTCAGAGCTTGGAGCTTGGAGCTGCTCTGGTTTTCCAAGAAAAAAAGTGGTTCTCTGCTGCTCTCCATGGGTTTTGGTGGGATCCATGTTCCTTGTGAGTCACCAAACCAATTAAGACTGGGAGTCCAGACTGGGATGGCAGTCGGGATTCCCATCTGGGCACAAATCCTTGTGTCTGTTCCCAAAACTGTATGTGAGGACTTTGTCCCCTTATTTTATCAACTTCCTTATCCTGTAAATTATCCAGTGATGAATCTGGTGTCATTTCCATGATGGAATCACAGAACTGCCCTATAGGGAAGGTGTTTAGTGGGATGCAAGGATGCTCTGCCTCTGGAGGACCTCTGGACCATCCATCACACCTTTTTCCCAGCAGGTAATAGCTTGGAAGCTTTACAATAAAAACATCCCAGTGGGAGGTGAAGTGGTTGCAGGTTGGAAGTTTGAAGGACAAGCAGTTAGTCTGGGAATATCTACTTTGGAAGTCAGTAAAATTTCTGGAAAATGTGGTTTAGGATGAGCAGAACTTTTAAGGAATTCTGACACGTGAGAGCAAGCAGCTTCTCCAGTGTTCTCCTTGGTTCCTCCTCTCCTCATTCACCTCCTCCATGGGAAAATCCCTAAAGGGATGGGATTTTGGGGTGCTCCAGGGATGTATCTCCAGGAGCAGAGGTGATAGAGATGGTGAGGCTGGGAGCTTCCCATCTCTGAGTGGGAGGTTTTTGGCTGGATGATGCTCCACACTTCCCTTTTCCTCACTCATCCTTCTCCAGAGGGACATGCAGCCTCATCTCCGGAGGACCATCCAAGAATGGGCTCAGAAATCACAATGTTTTGTGGGAATAAAATTGAAATTCCCATTGCCAGCTTTTCTGGCACAAGATTTGGCTAAGCGTGAGCCCTTCCCCTTTTTGATCCCTGCTTTCCATGCAGCTTGAGCTGCATCCCACTGGGATGAGGGATGAATTCCATTGCAAAAGCCAAACTGAGGCATTTACAGGATCATCCATAAGGATCTGCAAGGCTGTGCCTGGCTCAGTGGCTTCAAGCCAGAGAGGGCTGAGATGCCTTAACACTGTCAGAAAGAGAATTCCCAGGATTAACAACATATTCCCGAAGTCACAGACGAGCGCGGGTGCTGTTGAACCACGGTGTGGTGGACACAGCGAGGGGTCCGTTCCGGCTGGGAATGCTCCTCTCCACAACACTCAAACACTCAGCTTCCTTTTCCAGAGATTTCTTCTCCCCTCCTTCCTTTTCCTTGGCCCTGGTTCAACTCCCTTTTGATCTTGGGGAGTGTTCCCAAAGCAGTGATTTAACCGGGATTTTTATCTCCATGATGAAGTTGGAACAATTAATTAATGGACAAGAGGACTGTTGAAATGCTTCGGAATACACTCAGCAGCTGGGAATAACTTGGGAGCAAGGGCATCGTTTTCCTTTTAATTCTAGTGTGTGCATCTAAGGGAGGATGATTTCCAGGCATTTTGGGTGGGAGGATGAGGAGGAGGAGCTGGTTCAGTTGGGAATTGAGTTGGGAATTGGCAGGAAGGCTGGGTGAAGCTGGCAGGTACGAGGTCAGGGCACTTATCCCTCTGTGCTCCTTTGCCCAGGGAAGCTCATGGCATTGGGAAAGCAGATGCTGGAGGATCCATAGGAAAGGAAAACCAGGCAGAAATCACAGATGGCTGTAAAATCATCTGATGATCATTTTCCTGCCAAAAGCAATGGAGTGCCAAGTCTGGAAATGTGAATGTTGATCCATGGGTTTGCCCATCCTTGGGTCTCATCTTAATCCCAGCCAAGGGATTTAGGGACACAGCAGCACCCAGGGACCCCCAAATGCAATGGGATAAGAGGAGCCCTGGCCACCACCCCGAGAGGACATGGGATTGAGGCTTCTAAAGGACCAAATGCTTCTTGGTGGCCACATCACTTGGACTGGACTCCATGATCCTTGTGGATCCCTTCCAGTATTCCTGTATCACTTCAGAATATTTGGTGATCCTGAGTTTGGAGCTGAGCAGGTGGTCAGGATGAGTCCTTGTGTAGCTCTAGGAAGTAGCTGGAGTCTGTGGTGGGATCTGGGGAGCTGTGCCAGCAATAATGTTGAGTTTGTGCTTGTGAAGCCTGAAGCTGACACACAAATTATTGGGATGGTAAATAAGAAGGACAGGTTGTTATTAAGGAATGAGATTAATTCCTTGGTTAAATGGTCACAATTGGAGAAAATGCCCTTTTAATTCTGGGAAATGCAAGAGGAACAAGGGAAAAAACACAGGAAGGGCAAGGAGGGAGTTTGGAGATGACCTTTAAGGACCAGCACGGGCAATAGCATGAACTTGCAGGGTCTCAGTGGGGCTCTGGGCTCAGGATATAGAGAAATGGGACTGGAATGGAGGGATGTGGTCTGCGTGTGTGGAGTGGAGCCACTGTCGTGTTCCCAATCCTCTAAAGTAGCCTGAAAATTGGGGTTGGAAGAGTGATTCGTTGACAAAGTGGTGATTGGGTAAAGGTTGATCTCGGAGGTCTTCTCCAACCTAAGTGATTACGGGATTCTGTAATTTGAGGGCGCTGGTGCTTTCCAAGCATCCTCCAAAAAGCCAATCCCTGCAGCACGAGGACAGCCAGCTGCTCCCAGCCGAACATCCCAAATGAGAAGAGTGGGTTTGGCGGCATCCTATCCTTCACCTTGTGCTATCCACCCAGGAGAATGGAGCCAGAGGTAGAACAGGCTTCCCTACCCCTCCAACTCCTGTTTTCCAGGTAATGGGCTTTTCCATATTTCACCTTCCAGTTAAATCGCCTGTGCTGGAGCCTAACTGGCCTCCCCGCGCTAATTGCACCAATGCAAACCATTCCAATCGAGTGCTAATTTAATTAGAAAGCACCCATTTTAGTTAATTTGTTCGAGAAGATCACTGCAAACTCCTGGAGAGAACAGATGTTCCCCTCTCCCCCGATGAACATTCCGGGCTTTGTAAATGGCTCCGCTCAGCCTTGTTTAGGAGAGAAAAGAGGATTTTATAGCCGCAAACGACCCTTTCTGTAAACATTTTACAGCTCTCTGCACGTTTGAGTGACGATAAACCCCGAGCAGCTCGGCGGGCTGCAAATTTGGGACCATACGGCCGTCATTTTATTGTCATATTTCACGGTCGTAACGTTAATGGAAGATGCTCGCTCCAGTCTTTTTTAACGGCTCCGCTGAGCACGCTCAACCGCCTCGGCTTCCGAGGAATTCGGGGAGGTGTGGCGGCGGTTTCTGGATTTGTTTATGGCTTCTGCTTCTGGAGGGATAAGTTTGGGAGTGTGGATTTTCGCCTCTTTTCTCGCTGTGATTGAGAGGTGATCCCAACAGGGTACAGAACTGCCACTGTCACCAGTCCCTTGGTGGCGGGTTTTAATCCAACCATTCCCATCTCCAGGAATCCGAGAATTAGAGAATATCCCAATTTAGAAGGGACTCTCAAGTCCAACTCCTGGTCCTGCACAGGACAACTGTAGTTTAATTTAGGAGATATCCAGTGCTGCTGTCCTCCTTGTGGATTTAGATCCCATGGGATCTTCATCGCCTTTGGCATTTCCTTCAGTGCTTCTTCTGCCACCAGATCTTTGCTCCAGAACTTTTTTTAGCAGCCAGGTGAGGCAGCCAAGCCTCTGATCAATCGAGTTGGCGGCAGAAGATGCCCTGGGGCTATTCACGAAGCATCTGCATGGTTGGGGATGGAGGACTTTGGACACAAAGGGTTTATCCTGGGATAACAGGAGCTGGCATCACAGTCAGCTTCGACTCCAGCAGGACTTGGTGCAGTTTGTTCCTCTTGGGAGGAAGAAATGGGGATAAAATATAGGGAATTGATTTCTCTGTGTGGTCACAAATATCTCCAGGGTGGTGCTGCCCTGGTGCAGGTTTTCTAGAGAAGTTGTGGGTGCTCCATCCCTGGAAGTGTTCAAGGCCAGGATGAATGAGGCTTGGAGCAACCCAGACTAGTGAAAGATGTCCCTGCCCATGGGAATTGGTCCGTAAGGTCCCTTCCAACACAAACCATTTTAGGATTCCATGAAAAAATGGGCAAATAATTAATATGGAAGAAAAATTTTTCCATCCTGGCAAAGGAGTGAGACTTGGCAGGTCCTAAATTGGACACTTTGCAACGAGGAAATTAAATCCCAACAAAGTTTCTGACTTTTGGAGCTTCTCAGAGCTACCAAGACACGAGGAGATCCAACCGCACCCTCCAACAACACCTGAGTCATCTCTGGCACCCTGAAGGCTGCAAGACTCCCAAGCCTAGAGGTGGATGTAGGGGATGGAGATTGAAGGATCACAGAATCATTAAGGTTGGCAAAGACCTTAAGATCATCAAGTCCAAGCTGTGACCAATCCCCACCTTGTCACCAGACCAGAGCCCTGAGTGCCACATCCACTCATTCCTTGGACACCTCCAGGGATGAGGACTCCAAAGCTCCCTGGGCAGCCCCTTCCAATGCCTGACAACCCTTTCCATGAAGAAATTTTTCCTGATGTTCAGCTTGAGCCTCCCAAGTTCAACGGATCCATGTTGTCCTGCTTGAGGGATGGCTGCATTTAGATTCAGTTTTTAGGGTCTCATCCACCTGTGGCAGAAGGTTTGGGTGGAGGAGCAGCAGGATGAGTTTCCAGTGCAGGTTGTCACCACACGGATTTAGTGCAGGATGGAGCCGAGGAGATCCAGCCCTCCCCATATGCTTTTTCCATGTGGGAAGCCATTTGTGGAAAATTCTGGGATGTAGCTCTTGGTGCTGGGCTTTCCACCCCATCTTTTGTTGTTGAGTTTTATTTAATAATAATAATAGCAACAAGAGTAACAATAGTAACAATAGTAATAGTAATAGTAATAATAATAATAATAATAATAATAATAATAATAATAATGAAAAGGCATCTCCCAACTCAAGTTTCTCCAGGAGCATTTTGGCAAAGAAAGGAAAAGACCTTTCCAAGGCAGATTCAGCCTCTGGACTCCCCTAAGGTATCCTGGAAAGGGTTAATGGATATTTTTCTTTTGGGAATGGGGAAGAAAAGTGTGTTTGGAGGGAATTTCTCCTCATGGTGTTAAACCTTGAGCATCCCAGCAGGGAAATGCTGGGATGCATCTCAGTGCTCTGAGCCTTTCTGGAGGAAGATGCAGGACAGGATGAAACCCATTGGTGGCATCAGAACAATGGAGACCAAACATTCCATCAGGCCAGAGGCTGTTGAGGACAGGAAAACAACAAAAATTCCAGCTTTTCTCCTCCTGGATGGGAAAGTTTGGAAAGCTGCAAGGGAGTTGTTTTTCCCTGCGTCCTGCTGCTTTGGGGCTTGGCAGTCTTCACCCCGTGTGTGGGGCATCTCCAGCTGCCTTCCACCTCCCCACCTTGTGGAGAAACCCAATTTTTTAATCCCTCAGGGATCAGGAATGATGATCAGGGAAAGGATTTGGGGCCTAGGCCCAGACCCACCTCCTTTCACCCTTCATCGGAGAGGATTCCCCACCTTGAAATCCCTTTCAATCCCTCTCAGATCAGCATCTGGATGAAACAAATTTGGTTTTAACTTGCCTGTCGGGTGCAGCTGGAGCCATTCAGCTCTGGCTGGGGGAAAACCAGGTTTTATTGAAAAATCTAATGGTGCCACCTGAAGTGTGATTTACTGCACTGTCCACTCCTCAGACTTGATAATATATTTCTATTAGATTTCCTTCTTTTCCCTCTTTTTTCCTGGAGAAGAGTGGCAAGATTCTCCGTCTGCCTGACACCTTCTTAGGCTTAGGCAAAATAAATGTTGATTTCCATCAGGAGGAAGAGCGCTGGAAGTCCTAATTCTCCGACGAGCCTGACAAGCTCAGCGAAAACCGCCTGGGTTTCGATGGAAAACTCGTGATCCGGCCTCGATTCTTCTCCTTTGAAGCTGTTCAGTCATCGGAATGAAAAAGGGGTTGCTTTCGCTAACTAGAAATTATATACCTGGTTCCTTGGAAGATGGATTGCGCCGCTCCCGGAATGCCGGGAAAGGCGGCGGGGGGAGAGAGTGAAGGAGCTGGAGATGCGACCCAAGATTGATCACGCCATTTGCAGGATCTCCCAAGCACAAAACTGGAAAAATATCTTTTCCTTTGCCAGGGTTGGGTGGAGTGACACCCCTGTTTGGTCCAGGTTTTCCCTCCTGGGGTTTTTTGGGATGTGGTGTTCACCCCTTGGCTGCACCATCCTTCCTCCATCTCCTTCCATCCAAGGGGAGCAACTGAACCAGTTTAGCCCTCTCATGACCTATTTTGGGTTTATTTTCTCATTCCCGCTTCGATTTTTGTGAGGAATCTGTTGGAAATCAAGCATGGGTGCTCTGGAAGTATCTTGGCTCTGTGTGCTCTGTACCAAAGGCAGGAAGTTAATTACGGTTGATTTAAAAATCACCTTTTTTCTTTTTCTCCCCCAAAGAATAAATCCATATTTCTACTTCTGTAATCAGAATTTGAGCTGCCTCAAGGATATAGACTAAGGAAATTTTCCCTGGCTCATCCAAAGGGAACTGACCCATTCCCACCATTCCTACTGAGCTCACACCATGGGGCAGGAACGTGGAGATGCTGATTTTGAACCCCTTGAGGTGACAACCAGCAGCTCTGGACCCTCATTCCAGCAACCACGCTGGGATTTGCAGATCCCGGGCTGGAAAAACCACCTGGCTGGATGCCAAAGGGAAAAATCAGGAATGGGGACACAAGGGTGTTTCACTCCGTGTCACTGTTCCCAAAATCCGGATTCGGCTGCGTTGCCGGTGAGGAATATCCAGATCCACCGTGTCTGCCGTGCATCCCACTGATGTATGGGAGTTATATTAAGGGTGGAAAGGTGCTAAATGAGCCCTCTTTATTTTCCATAAATTAACTCCGGAGCGATGAATCACTGCCAGCGCGGCTTCGACTCCCAGCAAGTTTGTTTATCCAATTTGGAAAGCGAAGGAAAACTCTTGGGAAACTCCCCGTTTGTTATGTCCTCACCTGTCCTGCCTCCCCTGTCCCAAAAACTTTCTCCTTTGGGCTCTCAAGGCTGCTTGAAAGTGTCCTTCGTCCCACCTCCACAATTGGTTCATCGTTTGGGAAGTGCCATGCAGAATTTTGCGGGAACACAGGCAACAGGGTATCTGGAGAGGGTTTGAGCTGGATTCCCTCCATCTTTTCCATGATTTTCTCCACCTCCATTAATCCCAAGTGAAGGGGAACTTTTCCCACTAAACCTGTGGGTCCTTTTTTCTCTGGGAAACCTCTGCTTTTTTCCATCCTCATTCATCTTGGTGGCCAAGTGGCCACCAATTTACTTCCCACCCATCACTCTGGTAGGTGGAACCCCGTAAATACCTCTCCAAACCTTTTGGAGAAGGAAAATAGGAGAACCTGTAGAAAAGCGCTCTCAACATTGTGGTAGAAATGGAGAAGGATTTCACTCTTGGTCCATGGGACGATGCTGGACTTGTCCTACAAGGAGGTCACCTCCCAGAGGCACTCCATGGTGGTTTGGCTCCACATGAACATCCAGAACCCTCTTTGGAGGATGCACCATGTTCCAGCCAAGCAGAAGACATCACCTGGAGTATCCTAAAGGGATGCTGGGAATGCTTGAGCGGGATGATTGCTGGTGCTTGGCTCTTTCTGCCTCCATCCCAGCACCAAAGCAGGTCCTGATGTTCACCAGTGGGAAGGTCTGGATCCTTTCTAATTCTCTTTCTCACCCACAGCTTGGGAATTTTGCAGCAGATTCGCTGTTCCATGGTGGGAGGCGACCTCTGAGTGCCACTTGTAGGGAGCTGAGGATGCTCAGGGATTTAGGGAATGAGCCACCTCCATCCTTGACATGGCCAAGGGGGATGTGAAGCAGAAGAGGAACTTAGGACACTCCTACACCTGCATTCCAAGGGGTTCCCAAGGTGACCTGAGCCAGCCTCAACGACTTTCTCCTCTTTTCTTCCTTTCCTTCCCAGGCAACACCAAAAGGAGAAGGATTTTGCCAAGGGCATCCCTTCAGGATTCCGAGGATTCCCTTGTGGGTGGCAGAGGTGAGTCCAGTGGGTGCTGCCAGGGCAGAGAACCACCCACATTCCCCATTTCCCAGTGCTTTAACCACCTCCCATGACCAGGCAAGGAGAAGCCTGGGAATATCCAGCTGTGTCCCCCTCCTTCCCACCCTCACCATTCCATTCCCTCTCTCCAGGAAAACGGCTGCAGATCAAGCCCCGGCTATGAGTCCATCCCAATCCTGTGGCAGCCAACCAGCTCAGGAACCGGAGAGCCAGGGAACGACCTGGCACCTACCTCAGGATGCCATGTCCAGACATGGCACCCCCCTCCTCCTCTTGCTTTCCCAGGATGTCATTTGGACACGGAGTTGTGTGGCAGCGTAGGAATGCACCGCTCGTTCCTGCAGGGAAGCAGCTTTGCTGGGAATCTTGGAATTGACCAGTAAACGACATTTCCAGCTGGTTTGTTGAAGGCAAGTCCTGCCACTTCCTTGGATGCTTGTGGGGCTGGGAAGTGCTTCCCATCCCCATCCATCCTCAGGTGCTGTTCTGGCCACAGGGTGATGGGGGGACCTTAGGTGGTTTAATGCCAGCAGGTGACATTCCCACATCCAGGTCGGGATGTACTGGGGACAAGTCACTGTGCTGGGATGTAATTGGTGTAAAGCTCCCACAGCCCTGATCCCACCATTCCGAGAGCCCATCCCACTCCAATCCCCCTTACTTTTGGGAGGAGATTTCCTGGAGCTGAGAGCATCTCTCATGGGAATGTGTTGGGAGCGGTGCTGAGATCACAGTCTGCATTTTGGGGTCTCCCATGGCCCAGCTGCACCTGACCCCAACCTCTCCCTATCCCAGCGGGGGTTTGGGCTCCGTTGGAAAAGCCAAGCCAACTCTCCAGGGTTTGGGTTTTTTTGGGACTCTCCAAATCCAAGCAGAAGCAGAGTGAAGGGAGAGCATTATGCCACTGGAACAATGGGGTTTTCCATCCATGGGTACAATTTCCAAGGGATTTTGGAGTGGCAGGTGCTGTTCCCCTACACAGAAGCAATTTTGTGGGATTTGCTCATCCACAGCCCCTCAGGCAAAATCTGTGGGGAAAAGGCGTCAGAGGGATTTGGGAAGAACTGGGGCTCCCTGGGGATGCAGTATCCAGGTGTGATCAGAGATGGGGTGGGAGATGCCGATGGGCATGGCTTCAACCCCCAAACAGGTCCCCACAGGGGGGTTCCCTTCCCCAGGTGACCCCCATGGAGGGGGTTAGTCACCATCCCAAATCCACAGCATCCCCCAGGCGCTGGAGGACCAGCAGATCCCCACCCTGGGATGTCACTTGTGCCCCAGAGTGTGTCCAATGAGTTGATTTTTAATAAAAAAAGTTGTGGTTTCTGTTGATATGAAAATGTCTTTTGTTAACTCCTGTGTTTTGATATGTAAATAAAAGTTTCCTCCCCTGGGATGGAGGAGCCTCCCTGTGGCTTTCCTCTTTTTTCAGCAGTGCATGAACATCCCATCAAATATCTATCCAAATCCAGTGGAGGAATCACTCTGATCCCTAAATCCTTGTTTTTAATTACTTAAACTTTTCACCCAGAAATGATGTTTCTTCACGTGGTGGTTTCCTAAATAAAAAAAACTCCAACGAAATTACCCCAAAACCACCCTGGAGGAGACGGTGCTGCTGTGAATCCTCAGGGATGGCCAGTGGTGGCCGGGAACTTTGGTTTTCTGTGGATCCCTGACGAGGATAATCCTTGTGCAGCACTAATTAAACGAGGCAATGAGCAGCTCCGCTCCGAGCCGCCGCCCACCGGGACCGCTGCTCCCTTCCCGGCGAGGATTGGAATTTCCAGCCGGCTGTCGTTAAAGCTGTGCTCGGGGGTGATTAATTTCCAAGCAGGGATAAACGCAGCCCCTGGAGATGTGTCACTGAACTCCAGTGGGTTCTCCCTGTCTCCAACATCCTCAATTCCTCAGCAATGAGCTCCGATGGGATTTATCCATCCTCGCTGTGAAGCCGGGGTGCGCTGTTGGGCTCGGGGACCCTGCAAGGACATTCCTTGGGGGTGCCACGACTGGGTGGTTGGCACAGGGTGGAGTTTCTGGAGGGCTCCGTAAACATTTCCTGGAAAAACCTTCCTGCGGCGGGTGCTGCTGGCAGCGCTTTTGGTCCCCTGCCGGGGAAGCAGGTGCCGGGTGAACGTCACCCGCCGGGATCAGTTTTCTGCCTGTCATCGGGGTGGCTGTTCCCTGCC
The DNA here is from genome assembly GCF_030490865.1 of Poecile atricapillus. Classification (NCBI taxonomy): domain Eukaryota; kingdom Metazoa; phylum Chordata; class Aves; order Passeriformes; family Paridae; genus Poecile; species Poecile atricapillus. Next base: position 152,581,394 of record NC_081250.1, on the reverse strand, counting down.
CTCCTCCTCCTCCTCCTCCGCCTTCTCCTCCTCAGCCTCGTCCTCCTTCCAGCCTCTCCATATGATTTCACCCCTCCCCTGCCCCGCCCCAAAATTCCTGGCCCTGCAGCAACGCTGGTTTGTGGGGCAGGTGCTGGTGGAGCATCACTGAGATGGTCCCACCCTCTCTCTGTGGGGTGGGCACCACCCTCTTGTGGGATGAGGTCCCTGTCCCCAAGCCACCAACACCCCAACTGGGAGCTGTGTGCCGTCCAGGGAAACTGAAGCAGCCCCAGGTGGGCACCCGGCCCTGCTCCAAGGGGTGATGGGGCACACGAGCTCTAAAAGTGAAAGGTGACGCCATCCTGCCACCATCCCGAGGCCACCAACCTGATTATGTCACTTGACCGCCTGTGAGTAAACTTAGCTGACGAGCCCGGCGCGGCGGGGAGGGTTGGGGACATGCCATGGGCATTTCCTAAAAATACCCCCGGGGGTGTCGCTGGGGAGCCACGGCCCCATTGGAGCCCGGCCCGCTCCTAATCCCTTGGTGGCTCCTGTCCCAGCGCTGGTGGCAGCTGCTGGTGCCCCCAAGGTGGAGCAGCTCCGGGGAGGAACGTGGTGCCAGGGGAAAGGAGGCGGCACCCCATCTTTTCCCGGTGTGGAATCCCAGTGTCCCACTACACAGGTGGGATGATGATGGATTTAGGGTGACACAATGAAGCCAAAAGGATTAAAAACACCCCCACAAAAAGGTTTTTTTTTTTGTTGTCCACTTCTTTGCCCCCTCCCTCAAGTTGTGCCCACGTTTGGGGTCTCCAAAATGGGATATCTGTGTCCAATATGGGATAACATCCAGGATCAGCAGGGAATGGAGGTCGTGTTTAGAGCTTTGCCTGCATCCATGACCCTTCCCAAGGGGAATAAATGCCCCCTTCCCCTGACTCAATTAGCAGCAGAAAGATGGGCTCTCCCCAGAGGCCAGATCCAGCAAAAGCAATAATGCGGGATTTTAATTGCTGCAGTTGCAGTGGGATAAATGTTTTCATCCTCACAAAACACCTTTTTTGCATTAATTTGACCCTACATCTGAAGGGACGGTTAGCAGCCATGGAGAGCAGTGTCCCCTGTCCCCAAGTCCCCGAGCAGCCATTGGCTGGATGAGGGGAACGTCACCCCCCACATCCTGTGGGATGCAGTAGGGTGGGATGCAGCTGGGTTGGGATGCAGTGGGACCCAGGATTCATCCTGCAGGTCACACAGACAACCCTGGACCCCGAGGGGATGAGTGGGTGGGTGTTGCCATCTGTGGGGTGAACCTGCTCATCCCTTGGGATTAGGTGGGATCACTCCTTGGTGACTGCCCCGTGCCTCAGTTTCCCAGTCCTGTTCTTTCCAGGCTGCAGCAGCCGTGAGGTTGCAGATAGAGCAGCACAGCCACATCCCAGCCAGGGCCTCACCCAGGGGTGGCATGAGCACCCCCAAAACCCCCTGACCAGCTTCCTCTGGGTGCCAGTGAGAGGTTTTCCAGGTGCTGGGATGGCAATCCTGGTCCTCCATCTGGTGACACTCCCCTTCGTGTGTCAGGTGTGGATGTCACCTGTGCTAGGTGCGATGCCACCTCCTAAACCAGAGGCAGCGCTGGAGCACAGGGGTGCACGTGGCTGCCCCCTGATCGCCAACAGTTTATGGAAAATCCCGAAAAATCCACAAAATTATATTTATTTGACTTTCTACAAGGATGGAAGTGCTCCGAGAAGGATCCTGGGATATTCCTGAGATTGGAAAGGGGCTGCATTCCGATGCTGTGGTCCCTCAGCGAGGTGGCACCAAACCTCATTTAGGCTCAGTAACTCCTTTTTGGGTATTTCCCATTTTGGGGGAGTAGGAAATAAGTATTTCTAGGATGTTTCTCCCCACTCCACGCTCAGTTCAGGGCGGAGGGCGGGAGATGAAGCCCCACGCTGGGATGCGGGAGCCGAGAGGGTCCGGGGGGGACCCGGAGCATTTCCACCCCCCCGAGATTGACAGCTGCCCGGGGGCGTTGCCATGGGGATATGCAAATCTAAGCGGGCTGTCGGGATGCTGATAGGCTGGAAGAGCTTAGCCTCGCCCCAGTGGGAGGGGCCGTGCCTCGCTTTCCCCGTATAAAAGGCGGCGAGTTCCATTGAGCTCCCGGCGGCGGCGGCGCCGGTCGCGGGTAGGGGCGGGCAGGGGAGCGGCCCCCGCCCCCAGGGCGCCGTGTCCCGGCGGGAGCAGGAGGAGACAGGAGAAGGCTCGGAGCCCGGGGAGGTGGGGCCGGGGCAGGTGCCAGGGGAGGCAGGAAGGGGCGGGCAGGGCGCTGCCCGCTCCTCGCCATTGGGAAGCGGCCGCAGGCAGCGGCGGAGCCCGCCCGGCCCGAGCGCAGAGCCGTGGCGGCCGGAGGACGGTCCCGGAGCCCGGCTGCGGAGCGGAGCCCAGCAGCAGAGCCCGGCTGCGGAGCGGAGCCCCGACGGAGAGAGGTGGCTGCCCCGCAACCCTCAGCGGAGCCCCGGCTGGGGGTCCCGGAGCCCCGTGCCGGAGCCCGGCTGAAGCGCACCGCAAAGTCCCGGCGGAGGCGAACACCGGAGCCCGGCTGAGCCCCGCAGCAGAGGGTCCCGGAGCCCGGCTGAGCCCTGCACCAGAGGGTCCCGGAGCCCGGCTGAGCCCTGCACCAGAGGGTCCCGGAGCCCGGCTGAGCCCTGCACCAGAGGGTCCCGGAGCCCGGCTGAGCCCCGCAGCAGAGGGTCCCGGAGCCCGGCTGAGCCCCGCAGCAGAGCCCCATCTCGGACGCCGCTGAACCTCCCCGCAAAGTCCCATCGGAGCGTCCCGGAGCCCTGCAGCGAATCCCGGTGGGAGCGTCCCGGAGCCCCGCTGAACGCCACCGCAGAGCCCCGTCAGAAGGTCCCGTAACCCGGCTGAATCCCACCGCGAAGTCCCGTCGGGAGTTCCCGGAGCCCGGCTGAGCCCCACAGCGGAGCCCCGCCGGAGGGTCCCGGAGCCCGGCAGCAGATCGCAGTCCGAGGGTCCCGGAGCCCCGCTGAACCCCACGGCAAAGCCGCATCGGAGGGTCCCGGAGTCCGGTCTGGGCAGCCGCTTGCGCCGGAGCCCGCTCGGAGGAGGCTCCCGGAGCCCGCGGGACCCTCGGTGAGCGGCGGTGCCCGGGGGCTTCCCCCCCGGTCCCTCCACATGGACTGAGATGGCCTCGGAGCTGGCCATGAGCGCGGAGCTGCCCACGAGCCCCCTCGCCATCGAGTACGTGAACGATTTCGACCTGATGAAGTTCGAGGTGAAGAAGGAGCCGGCGGAGGCGGAGCGGCTGTGCCACCGCCTGCCCGCCGGGTCCCTGTCGTCCACCCCGCTCAGCACGCCCTGCTCCTCCGTGCCTTCCTCGCCCAGCTTCTGCGCTCCCAGCCCCGGTGGGCAACCGGCCCCCGGCCCCCCGGCTACCACCGCCGCTTCCCTGGGCTCCAAACAGCAGCTGGAGGAGCTGTACTGGATGTCGGGTTACCAGCATCACCTCAACCCCGAAGCTCTCAACCTGACGCCGGAGGACGCGGTGGAGGCGTTGATCGGTGCCCCTCACCATCATCATCATCACCACCAAGGGTACGAGCCCTTCCGACCTCAGCCCTTCGGGGGTGAGGAGCTGCCGCCGGCCGCCCATCACCATCCCGGCCATCACCACCATCATCATCACCACCTACGCCTGGAGGACCGGTTCTCCGACGATCAGCTGGTGAGTATGTCCGTGCGGGAGCTGAACCGGCAGCTGCGGGGCTTCAGCAAGGAGGAGGTGATTCGTCTCAAGCAGAAGAGGAGGACCTTGAAGAACCGAGGCTACGCTCAATCCTGCCGCTACAAGCGGGTCCAGCAAAGGCACATCTTGGAGAACGAGAAATGCCAACTGCAGAGCCAGGTGGAGCAGCTCAAGCAGGAGGTGACCCGCTTGGCCAAGGAAAGGGATCTGTACAAAGAAAAATATGAGAAGTTGGCCGGCCGGGGCTTCCCGAGGGAGCCCTCCCCATCCGCCGCCCCGAAAGCCACCGCTGACTTCTTCATGTGAGCCGGGCTGGTGGGATGGGGTGGGATCCCCCTTTTTGGTTTTTTCCTCATGCGGGGAGAGCAAACCCGCGGCTTATATTAAAAACAAAAAACAAAAAAAAAAAAAAAAAGGAAAAAAAAATTAATATTATGAAAAGTCCCCACTGAAATTTTGGGGAGGGGAAGTTGAACTCCCTCCTGCCACGCACCCACCCATCGGGACTCGGGGTGGGGGGTCCCGGGGTGGGGGAGTGGGGGGCAGCCCTGCATGCGGGACGTGTACGGCCACCCGCCCCCCTTCCCGGGAGCATCGGCGCCATCCAGGTGGCTTCTCCCCACCTTTTCCTGCGGGTTTTCCCCTCCATTGGGATTTTTATTCTTCGAGGGATCCCCACTGATCGGCCGGGGGGGCCCCCGGCAGCGCTGCGCCCTGCCCGACCCCTCCGCCCACCCCCCATTCCCGGCTGGCAAACCTGAGCCACATTTAACTTATTCACCCTTGTAAATATGTAGAAAATTAGTTCGTTTTTGCCTTTTTTTTTTTTTTTTTCTTTTTATTTTTCCTTGAGCCTATATTTTGCTTGGTGATTTAAGAGAAAAAGAAAACGAACAAAAAAAAGAAAAACCAACAAAAAAACCCTAAAATCCTTTAGAAAAGAGAAAAAAAAAATACACGAGTCTTAAAAGTTTGTATGTAATAGCATGCAAATAATATCCGAGTTAATTTAACGATGTTGGGAAGAAGCCGAATGCACTATATACAGGAATCGATTGGGTGAAATAATACTGTTTTATAGAGATTTAAAATTATCTATGCTCTTAAAAATAGTGGGGAGGGGAGGGAGGGGAAGAGGTAACAATTTTAGGGTGACCTGAAAGGCAATATAGTAATATATGGACTGCAAACGGTTGGCTGCTATCTCACTATGCACCAGATTTATTTATTAACCCTCGGGAAACGGAAAAATCTTATTTTAACCTCGATGTTTGGAGAGAAAAAAAAAAAACAAAAACAGACGTCAAGAAAATGCACATTATTTGTTGTGGAAACGAGAGAAAAAAAAGAGGATTAAGAATTCGTGCAATCGTTGGAGCGAAAGCGGGACCGATCCTGCGCGGAGGAGCGGGGAGGGTTTGTTTGTTTGTTTTTTAACGAGTTGCTTATTTAAAAAAGGAGAAAAAAAAATTTAAAAAACAAATTTTGGGGGGGGGGAAACAAAAGGGTCCTGCGGACAAAGCGAGCTTGGGAGCCTGGTGCATTTTAGGGACTGATCGTGCGAAGTGTTTTTAACGACCTGTTGTTTCGATTTGTGACGGTTTTAACGATGTTGCATCAAGATAAAAACTTATATTCAACTAGAGCCTGGGTCGGGTTTTCTCTCAACTTTTGGGCGGTCCCGTAGCATCGGGGTTTTGTTTGGGGGTTGTTTATTCTTCCCTTCGATTCCCGGTGCTGATGCGAAACATTCCCCAAGCTCCCGCTGAGATAAGTCCGGTGTTGAGTGTCGCCTCTGCCCCATTGAACTCTGGCTTTTCACTTTTCCTGCCTTTTTTTTTTTTTTTTTTTTTTTTCTTGTGGTTTGTTTTGTTTTTTTTTTTCAGCCGGGTTCTGGGTGTTTTTGGTTTTCTTTTCCTGGCTGGAGGGTCCTGGAGACCTTCGTCCCTGCAGCTGCTGGAAAGTCACCGGATCCAGTTTGGTTCCAGCTTGTCCGACACCATCCCGATGAGCCGCTGGCTTGATTTTCAACGGTAATAAATTATTTTTCTTTCCTCTTTCGGCTTCTCCCTCTTGAATTTTTAAGTAAAAAAAGGACCCCTTAACAAACCAAGCCTACACCTTCCCTAATCCAAGCTTTTGGGCTGGAATTTTACTGAGATTTTGGGGGTTTTTGGGACTGTTTTTAAGGATATTTCTCCCTTTACCGCAAACCCCAAGCACGGCTGCAGCTTTTCCCAGACTCAGCGGGACAAATTCCAACACAACTCTTGGTCCAACATATTTTTTGTGCATTTTATGTGATTTTTTTTTAGTATTTAGGTGTATTTTCTGTCCTGTATTTTTGCCCAGGCTTAGCTGTGGCAGATCCCCAAGCTGTGGTGCGTTCCCCTCTTGCTGCTTCCATAAATCTCTGCCGTGCTCATGTAACCCCCTGGCTTTTCCTGGGATTTGTGGGGTGCCTGTGACTCCACCACCCTCTGCTCTTGCCTTTTCTGCACCCCCAAACTTTACTCCCCTTTTTCTTCATCTTTTTTCGGCTTTTTTTGGTGTCTTGTGTGACCCGAGGGTTTTTGAGCAGCCTGAGCTCGGCTCAGTATCGGACTTGGATTTTGGGATGGGAGCTGGGATGAAAAGAGGGACATTTGTCCCAGGGCTGGACAAAAAGGGGGGTTTGGAAGGTGGGAGGATTCACCCCTTATTCCTGTATTTATTTAGATCCAGGGAAACTTCGCAAACCTGGCTCTAAATAAATTAACCCGTGCAGCCGCTCGCGGGACATCGCATCCTCGAAATTTTTGGAGGTGAATCACAGCTTCCTGGTGGGTTATTCCCTAATTTTCTTCCCAATATCCCTTTCTCTTGGCACATTTTTTTTTTAGGGAGATCACATCCATCTGCCTTGTCATGATCAAATAAGAATTTGGGGAGAAAAAGGCATTTGGGGCTGGTATCTTCCCCAAACCAGCCTGGGGATCTCAGTCCCCACTGCCTAAACCCTCACTCCTGGATCTTCCCGTGATCCACATTCCCAGTGGGCACATCCTGGGGGTCACTGCACCTTTTCCCACCTGTGCTGGGGCTGGTTGGGAAAGCAGAGCTGGCTTTGGGGGCTGTGTGGGGTTTTGTGGGAGCGCATGGGTGTCACCCCAGGACCCAGCGCGGTGCCCGTGAGGTGACTGCGATCGTCTCCTGCTCCGGGATCCTTTCCCCACTTCCATGGCAGAGCGAAGGCAGCAATTTAGGATTCCCAAATTTCCCCTTTGCCCTCTCCTTTTGGTTTTATTTTGGGGTGCAACAGCCTGGGAGAAATCCCAGATTATTTTGGCAATCCAGGTGTTATCCCTTCCTCTTTTTCCTGAAGGGATCCCTAATTCCTTGCACCACTGTGATTTATTTTTTTAGTTCCTGGCTGATTTTTTTTTCCCCCCAAACCCTCCTTGAAACTCCCTAATAGCTGGAGCAGGACACAGAGTCTTGCTGCCACCCATTAATGCTGCTCCTCCACAGGGGACCCCAACCCACAGTTTTTTGGGAACTTGAGGGTGGAATTGCACCATTCTGCCCCATCATCTTGACTTTCTCTGTGCTTCTGAAGCTCCTGGCTTTCTGGGATTAGGCTTTGCTGAATAAATAATAAAAACTAAAGTGGTTTAAGCCTAAATTTGGCTGGTTTATGACTTGTCTCCTTTTTGGGGCTGAACCTGCACCCTGGGCTCTGGGGGGTGTCTGGGTGGTCCCTGCTTGGGTTTGCAGCGTTTTTTGGGATGGCTGCAGTATTTTCAGGACCATGTGTGTGCATTCCAAGCGTGTTGGCACACATTTTGGGGTGGGGATGTGGCGGGACAGGGTCATGTGTCAGCCGTGTGCCGCAGGACTGCGGAAATCCGCAGGTGCCACCGCGTTTGCTGCAGGAGGACGTGTGGCGTTTTGGGGTCACGCTGACCTGGTTTCAAAGCTTTCCCCTCATTTTTCCTGATCCCTGAGCAGGGCTGGAGCCTCCTTCTCCACCTTCCTGCAGCTTTTTGGGGTCTGCATGGGGTTGCAGCAGGACCTTGGGACACCACACCCTCCCTCCTGTGAGGATCTGCAGTTCTTCTGCTCATCCTGGGCATCTCCTGCATCCTCAGCTCCATCCTCAGCCTTTCCCAGGGGGGAAAACAGCAGCCCAATCCAAAAGGATGCTCCAAGGGCTGCCTGGCACTTGGGATGGGGACAAACCCTGGGGCTCCTCTTTGTGTCCCTTTCCTGCAGAGCTCCTTAACCCCATTTCTGAGTTTTACTTGCTCCTTGAAGGCCCCATGGGCATTGCTGAGCTGGGAAATGGCTGGAATTCCTCCGGCTTCCCAGCCTGTGGGTTTTCCACAGGGCAGAGGGGTGATTTGGGGGGATGCTCACCCCCAAACACAGCAGTACCCTGGAGCACCTTATCCTTGGATGCTTGGGCTCAGTCAGAGCCCCTGGCAAAGTCCCCTTGAAGCGGTGCAGGGTGCTCTGTGCCACCTCCAAGCAGGAATTACCGGGATTGAAAGGACAGAAAACCACAAGAAGACGATCAATGCGGCATCTCCACAGCGTCCCTCACTCCTTCCTCCTCAGTTATTGATGCTCCCACCCCACAGGTTTGTTCCAAAACCACTCCGGTGTTCTGCACAAATCCCGACATCTCTGCAAATCCTGACATCTCTGTAAGGTGAGAACTCCAGTTCTGGAGCTCAGTCCTGGGGTGGAAGCAGGTTGGGCTGCTGGGCATGGAGGAATTTGGGGTACTGTTCATTTAAAAAGCAGGAATTTATTCAAATCTCAGCCAAATTAATCCTGGACAAAAGAAAATCTTGGATTTGGCTCCGAGCTCAGGGCTGAGCCACTGTGAGCAGAGCCTGGGCTCGCTTTGGAGCTAGAATTTTTTGGCTCGAGTGGATCTTTATATTCTGGCTCAGCCAGAGATGGATTTTTGCACATTCCCTCCTTTCCATACTCCCTGCCTGGCTGCCTCCTCAATATTCCCGCATCCCTGGGACACAAACACTGCCCTGCCCATGTTATATAAACAGATACTTATATAAAATAAATTTATCTCTGTTTATCACCTTGGTAGAACAGAGCTCTGCCATGGCATCATGGCTTTGGTGCTGCACAGCTCATCCTGAAGGCTGGAGTTTTTTCCAGCTCTCTGTCTTTCCCCAGCCAGCGCATCCCAGTTCTACTGCTGTCATCCCTAAACTCAGCAGGAAGTGAGGTCCTTCCCGAAATCCAGGACATGGAAAACCCCCCTGCGTAACATGTACAGGACCACAGCTGGGATTTTATCCCAAATACCTTAGATTTGGGTGGGTTTGTGTCAGCCAGGGCTGCTGCTGCTGCTGCTGTGGGAATTGGGATGCAGGTAGCTGGATCCAGAATATGAGTGTGGAATGCAGGGGGAAGAATATGGGATGCAGGAGGTGGGATGCAGGATGCACAGATACAGCAGATGTGGGATGGAGGTAGTGGGATTCAGGATATGGATGCAGGAAGTGGGATGGAGGAAGTAGGATGGAGGATTTAGGATGTGGGATGTCAGGTGTGAGGATACAGGACCTTGGATGTGAGATGTAGGCAGGGGGATGGAGGAGGTGGGATGTGGGATGCAGGTATTGGGATGGACGATATGGGACGCAGGATGCAAGGATACAGGACGTTGTGTGTGAGATGCAGACAGTGGGATATAGGGTACAGGATGCAAGGATGGAGAATATTGGACGTGGGATGTGGGATAAAGGACATGACAAACAGGATATGAGGATTGGGATGCAGGATATGGGGCACAGGACATGGGATATGGAATGTGGGATACAGGCTGCTCCCAGCAGCAGGCTGAGTGCTGCTTGTCACTGCCCCTTGATCCAGGAGGAAAGGGAAGCTCTGGATCACCAGGATCAAGAAGGAGCCTGGCACTGCCCAGCCCACCCTTCCCTGACAAGAAAAACTCCATCAAGGATGCAACCCTGGCAAATCCCAGCAATTCCAACTCATTCCCATTGCAGCCTGTGTGTGTGCAGGTGGTGGGATAAAGTAGGTGGGACATGGAATGCAAGCTGTGGGGTGCAGGATGCACATCCACGTGTGTGCAGGGAAAACAGCTCCACTGCCAAGCGGGAAACATCCCAGGATAGTGTCAGTCCTCAGATCCGGAGGTGAAGTGCAGCTTTCCTTGGAGGCACCATCCCCAGTGCCTGGGAATGCCCCTGTTCCCCTCCCCATCCCCACAACTCCATATCCCTCCTTGCCAAGCTCCCAATTAAATCATCAGCTCAGTGTTTAATTACCCACACCATAAAACCCTAAAGTTCCTTGGGTTTTCAGCCCCTCTCCAATCCTTCCTTTCCATGGATGAGAGGGGAGGGAAAGCAGAGGGAGCATCTTCCCACCCCCACCAGGTTATTTATTCATAGAAAAGGCCGAGGCTGGAGCGCAGCTCCAGCACAGCCCTGGCAGCTGGCGGCTCCCTGGGAGCTGTAATTTGCACAAGCAAAAATAAACTAATTGTTATTTTCCATTTACATAAAGGGAAGGGAAGAGAGGTTGGAAGAGAGGGGGAAGGAGGCCGGGAATGCGAAGGGAATGTGCTGCCAACCACTTCTGGGAGGGCTGTGCCAAAGTACCGGCTCATTCCCTGCTCCCGTGGGGATCATGCTGCCTGTCTGGTTGCTGAAGGAGTTGGAATTTGTGGAAATTATGGTGCTGGACCATCATCTTCCTCAGCATAGAGTCAGGGCTCACTTCCAGAGGAGTGAAGCCTATCCTGATGAAGGTGCAACACAACAGGAGAGAGAGGACAACCACTTCCATCGGCTGGATGGGAGGAAAAACCTGCTGGCATCAGGACAGATTTGAGGGCTGGATGGAGATTTATTTGGAGTTTTCACTTTGGCTGTGGTATGTGGATCCAAAAGAAGGGCCTGGGCAGAGAATCATGGAATGGTTTGGGTTGGGAGGGAGCTTAAAGATCGTCCAGTTCCAACCTCCTGCCATTGGCAGGGACACCTTCCACTATCCCAAGTTGCTCCAAGCCCTGTCCAGCCTCGCCTTGGACACTTCCAGGGATGGGGACAGCCACAGCTTTTCTGTTCAACACATGCCAGGGCCTCCCCACCCTTACAGGGAAGAGTTTCTTCCACATATCCCATCTAACCCTGCCCTCTGGCAGTGGGAGACCTCAGATCTTTGAGACTTTAACCCTTTTCCCAAGTGACATTGCTGAAGGGCACCTGGTGGGGATGTGTTTGTGGGTCTGGGCTTGGGATGGAGGCGGGAGTGAGGATGAACAGCAGAGGGGTTGGGAGTGCTCCTCTCTCATCAACTCTGTGCAGCCCAAGGATTCCTTGGACCAGGGAGGAAGAAGAAGAAGAGGTTTCTCAGAGAGGCTGTGGATTCACCATCCCTGGAAGCATCCAAAACCAGATGAGATGAGATTGGAACAACCTGCTCTAGTGGAAGGTGTCCCTGCCCATGGCAGTGTGGTTGGAACAAGGTGATCTTTAAGGTCCATTCCAGCCCAAGCCGTTCCATGATATTACGAGGAACACATCCATGACCTCAGGCGTTGGATGGAGTGGAGACTGGAGATGCTGTCACAAGCAGCATCAGCACAGGAGAGACCCCTTCCATGCTGCCACATCATGGGAACATTTGTCATAACACTTGGAAAGAGACGTCGCGGGCGTTTAATTCCGATTTACGCCGACAGGTCCTGTCCGTTAATTAAATATCCATTGATTGTTCGGAGAACACTTCCTTGGGTTTATCGCGTTTCTCCGAGACAAATCAAATTGCCACGTCATTAACTTCCAGCTCTCCAATCCATACATAATTACTGCCTTATTAATACCTCCGAGTTACGAGGAAGTTTGAGGCAATTAATATTTGTGGGATAGTTTGTATCAAGTTAATTCCGTCAGGGTTATGCTAATAATGCGGACATCTAATAAGATGGATAATTAACGTCTTTCTCGTTAGCATCTTCTCAGGTGCCAGTTAAATGTCAGGCCAGGCTTTGTGTCCGGGCTGTGTTTAATTAAACTCGTTATTACAGAGGGATTCACGGCTGTTACGTGTGAACAGAGCCAGGTAGGAGCAGCACGTGATTCCTGCCCTGCCTGGGCTTTGGATGCAAAATGGGTTTGGGGATGGGTTGGAAATGGGATTTAGGGACTGTTCCAAGGCTGGACACAGGAGAGTTTTTTGCTTTGCAGGAAGGTCAAGAAATGGTCCTGATCAGTGTTGGTCCATCTTGTTTGACTCAGAACAGTGTTTGGACTTAAGGGATGGTCTTCCAAGAAAGTGGCAAAAACCATGGGCTCCTTGATGTGGACATGAACAGTGGAGTGGGGAAAGTGCTGGGAGTGTTTGTGACCACATTCCCCAGCAAGCCTGAAAATGGTCCAAAACCTATCCCCATGAAAATTCAGGCAAATTTTAGGCTCAGCTTTAGCTCAAAGCTAAAAGCCCAAATTTGAAGCTTTGTGTTGGGTTTCTTCCCAAGCTGGCAGGAGTTTTTCCAGTTCACCCGAGCTCTGGGATCATCTCACTCCAGGCTGCTTCCCTGGGGTTTTCCTGCTGCCTCATCCCTGGAGCTAGTGACATGGAATTCTTGGCCATAGGAACTTCTCCAGGAGACATCCACGACCTGACTGAGCCTGCATCCCTCCGCCCACAGCCTTCCCTCCCCTTCTGCTCATGAATAAAAGATGGACCCGTCTACCTGGCCTGTTTGTCCTCGTGAAAAATTAATTGGCTGCTGATTAAGTTTTAAGGAAGGGCCGTGTTGCCCAGGTGAGTCGGTGTTCTCCAGCTGCCCAGAGGGGTGGAAAGCCGTGGAGTTTGGATTTGCCCTCTCTGCTTGTTCTGGAAAAGGAATGGGGAAAGTTTTGCTCCTTCCTTGCTGCTGGTTGGGATCCCTGCAAGAAATCCTGGAATAGTGGGAGGTCTGGGCTTGGCTCATATTTGGGAAGGTGATGATCCACAGCAGCTCCAGGGCACACCAGAAATTGTGGAATTTGGGAAAGGAGACACAAGCCATGACCACAGAGAGGAAAAAGGCTCCAGGTGACCTGAACGAGGCCTTCCATCCCTGGAGAGTGTGGTGACCACTGAGGTTCTGCCTCAGCAGAGGGAAATCATTGCCATTGGGAAAAAAAAAGGAAATTAACAAAAATTAAAATACTTTTCCTTTCTGATTATCCATAGTCCTTAAAATAAAGGCTCTGCTGCTTATTTCTTCCCTTCTCTCCTCTTGTCTCACTCCAAAGGCACAGAGGAGACGCTCAGGAGCTCATTTTTAATTGTGTTTAGGCTCATTTAACGTTATCCCTAAAAGTGTTCTGGCTGGAGATGGCTCATCACGTTTCCTCTTCTGGGACAGGCTGGGGAAGGAGAGGAGGGAAGGATCCTCCACCACTCCATGTGCAGGGGCTGTGCTCACTCTGCCACCACCAAGTTGTCTCCCTGGTCAGAGGTTTCTGCTCCATAAATATTTCAGGAAGCAGTGTGGGGGTCCCAAGGGTCTCCTGGGATGGGTCGTTAGTGCAGGATGAGGAAGCATCCGACAGACAGCACAGGAGGAGGGAAAAAAACTGCAATGAAAACCAAGCAAAAGCTGCCAAAGCCACAAGGTCAGGGATGAAATATTCATGGAGCCATCCGTGCTGGAAGACAGGTGTGGAGGTCCTGGGGAGGCTACGGAAACCCTGCCTTGGCTTCCTTCTCTCTCGTCATCGGTGCTCAGCCGGCAAGGTTTGGGGCAGTGGTTAAAGATGTATGAGCCCACTTGTGCAACAGCTGGACACATCTGGCACCACATCCCCCTGGTGCTCCTCTCCTCTGCTCTGTAAAAGGTCGGTGGTGGGACTGGGAGGGGACACTTGGTGGCCATTGTGTGGGCAGGGCCCTTTGGGAAGCACAAGGAGAAATGGGCTTTGGGATGGAGGTGGTTGGATGGGAGGGATGAGCAGTGGGATGGAGGTGGTTGGATGGGAGGGCTGGGCTTTGGGACGGAGGTGGCTGGGTGGGAGGGATGAGCAGTGGGATAGAGGTGGTTGGGTGGGAGGGATGGGCTTTGGGATGGAGGTGGTTGGGTGGGAGGGATGGGATGGAGGTGGCTGGGTGGGAGGGATGAGCAGTGGGATGGAGATGGTTGGATGGGAGGGCTGGGCTTTGGGATGGAGGTGGTTGGGTGGGAGGGATGGGATAGAGATGGTTGGGTGGGAGGGATGGGCTTTGGGATGGAGGCGGTTGGGTGGGAGGGCTGGGCTTTGGGATGGAGGTGGTTGGGTGGGAGGGATGGGATAGAGATGGTTGGGTGGGAGGGATGGGCTTTGGGATGGAGGCGGTTGGGTGGGAGGGCTGGGCTTTGGGATGGAGGTGGTTGGGTGGGAAAGATGAGCAGTGGGATGGAGATGGTTGGATGGGAGGGCTGGGCTTTGGGATGGAGGTGGTTGGGTGGGAGGGCTGGGCTTTGGGAAGGACGTGGTTGGGTGGGAGGGATGGGATGGAGGTGGCTGGGTGGGAGGGATGGGATGGGATGGAGGTGGTTGGATAGGATGGATGCTCAATGGGATGAAAGATTTACCAGGAGGGATGGGCAGTGGGATGGACGGATGTGATTGAGTTGGAGGGATGGGCAAAGGGCTGAGTTTGGTTGTTCTAGGATGGATGGATGGATGGATGGATGGACGGATGGAAGCGTAGGAATTGAGGAGTTTGGATTGGAGGGATGAGCAATGGGAGGCAGGTGGCTTGTGGGAGGAACGGGTGATGGGGAGGAGGTGGCTGGATGGGAAGGATGGAGCCTCAGATGGAGTTTTTTTCCCTGTATTTCCCTATTTGGGAAAGTTGTGTGTCCTCTTTGGTCCCTTCACCCCCTGTCAGAGCAGCCCACAGGTTCTGCACCAGGCAGCCTTCCCAAATCCCATCTCCAGCTGGGAATCCAGCTCCATGTCCATGGACCATTACCTTCCATCCTGGTCACCACATCTCCTGGCAGCCCCTGACCACCCTGGAGATGAAATTCCTGAGCTGATGTTGAACCAACTCTCCCTAGAAATAACACCCCATCTTCTTACACAAATTATTTCCTTTTGCCTCCATGGAAGCTCATTAGAATTCCTAAATGCTACCACATGGATCAATGAGGTGCTGGGCCAGCGCAAGGCAGTCGATTCCTGTTTTCCAGGAGACTTTTCCTCTCTGCCTAATCAGGGAAGGCAACGTCTTTCTCCCTGATTTTTGCTCTGGTATTGGTCCCCTGCTGATTAATTTCCAATGGGTCACCTCAGCAGGGAAGGAGCCTCTCTGGTTTAATTAGGAATGGTTAATATGAGTGTGGATTATCCCGCAGCTGTCCAGTGGTTATTGTGGATGAGTGCCAGGAGTTTCTGCCTTTCCTAAAATAAAATTTAAAAAGGAAATACTCAGAATAAAAGACTTTGTGCTTATCAAGACAGTGTCCAGCTCGAGAGCCGATTAAGCAGCTTCATTGCCACCTGCCTGAGCCCACAGGCAGCTTATTCCAGGCCTTTCCCTAGGGAACTGAGGTCAGGATGCTGTTCCCAAAACAGTGAGTGCCACCGAATAGTAGAGGATGGAACAACTCTTTGCCTTATGGACGTTTATGGGATGGGAGGGCAACATCCTTGCCTCGCCCCTGTGCTGTGTTGTCCCCCAGGAGCGCTGTGACACTCGGATCCGTGCACACACACTCTCTCCCATCAGTTTTCCCGGCTCCGTGTCTCCTTGCCGGGAGCTGCCGAGTCAGCAGGCTGCACATCTGCAGCGCGGGATCCACCGGAGGACGACATTAATCAGGATTTTTTTTTCTCCTGGACTTTGGCAGCTTCCCGGCGCTCACAGCTGTGCCTGTGCCCTGGGAAATCAGCTCCGGTGACTCCCGCGCTGCCGGCTGTGAACGCACCCCGTCCCCAGGAGCTCTCGGGGCTGTGAGGGCAGATGAGTCCCTGTCCATGGATGAGCTGGGAAGAGGGGAGGTGCTGTTAATTCCTGGGGGTGATGTCCTGGCACCTCTTTCCATGGATTATGCAGGGTCATCCCTATCCCTTCTCCTTGGTGCTCTTGGAGCACCTTTGGGTGTTGTTTCCATCAAAGAGAACATCCTGGACCAAGCAGCATCATCCCAGTCCCAAACCCTCCTCACAATGCTCGGAGAGGGGAATAAGGCTTTGTGGAATATGTGAAACCCATTGGGATGGAGACCTCCCCTCCAAGTGTGGGATCCCATGTGCCACTCCTGACATCACACATTCCTCATCCGGAAGCTGGATGAGGCCTGGCA
This sequence comes from Poecile atricapillus, assembly GCF_030490865.1. Taxonomy (NCBI): domain Eukaryota; kingdom Metazoa; phylum Chordata; class Aves; order Passeriformes; family Paridae; genus Poecile; species Poecile atricapillus. The sequence goes on along the minus strand of NC_081250.1, from coordinate 152,565,309 downwards.
GGTGGATAATTAGGATAACGAATTGCCCTAAGGAGGTGTTTAGCCTTGGTGGGAATAGTGGGAACGCTGGAGGAGAGTCTTCTCCCACTAAGAACCTCTAATCCCATTCTTGGGGAATATATCGTCCCCGTGCCTCAGTTTCCCTGGATGCAAATAGGGATGTGTGGGGTGGATTGGTCACTTAGCCCATCCTGAGGGTCATATTATGTTTTCCAAGGGACTTTTGAGGCAGGGACTGTCATGTGCCTGCTTTTTCACCCCTATTTTCCAACCCCCTTTTCCTGATATCCTAGCAGTGGTTGTTAGGGGCACGTGGAAAAACAGGATGCGGGAGCTGGGGTGGGATTTTGCTCAACCCTTGCTGGCCCCACTCCTTTTGTTTTTGCACTGTGCTCCCTTCCCTATGGACATGGGTTCTCCACAGGGGCTGGAAGCAAGAAAGGTGCAGGGAAGGGGGGGAATTCTCTCTCTTGCAATCCCTTTGTGTCCCGGCGTAATCAGCTCTGATTTATTCTCTTTGATTATTTTTTTTTCATCCTTTTGTTGTTATTTTTCATTTTTCCTCGGTGTCGGCATTTTTTCCCCAATCTCTCCCTGGCTCCCCCTTCCTCTGTGATTCACCAGAAGTCTGAGACCGGGAATTATTCAGGATGCAAAGGGCTGTTAGTGGGTCACTGGTCTCCTTCGGTGGCATCTTCCAGCTTCCAAGCTTTTAACCCTTCCCAAGCCACAAGAGGAATCCTCCACACATCCCCCTTTCCCCCACACAGATCCCCATGGAAAAAATCCCTGGTGAGCCTGAAATCCTTCAGGCAGAAGGGATCCCCAGATGGGATGGGTTTGGGTGAATTTGGGCTGAAAAAAAGACTTTGTGGCAGTTGGAATGCTGGATGCTCTGCTGGGACACGACTAGGGGAATTATCTCACCTCTGGGAATTTGGAACACCAGTTGTGGGTGGAATGGGGCTGGGATGGGGATGGGACATTGGAAGATGCTTGGATAAGTTTTCAGGCGGCACAGCCCTATGGGCAAAGCCAGACCAAGAGGAAATTTTGGGGCTTTGAGAAGAATTTTAAGCACTTATAAACTGGGATAATGGGGAAATTGGTGCTGCCAGCAGCAAATCCTCCTGGGAGGTTGGGGACAGACTCGAGGGAAACAACAGAGTGGGGAATATTGGAGCAGGATTTGGGGCCAAAGTCTTTCCAGGGATGAAGATGTGAGGATCTGGGCATCAGGGAGGTGTTTGGGAATGCCAGGATTAGACCTGTTGGCTACAGGGGGACAGTGGGTGGGATTTAGGGCACCACGACAATTTGGGATAAGAGGTGGGATGGGGGATGTGCTGCTGTGATGGGATATTGGGGATGAAGGGCTGTCCCAGCTACACAGAGCAGGTGTTTGGAAGAGCCCATTTGGAACACGCTTTGGCTCCTGGATGTTGCTTTGGAATGGCTGGCTCTCAGATATGGGACTGGAAAGCTGTGACCAGCACAGAGAGAGGGAACATCAGGATCCTGCAGGATCCTACAGGATCCTCTGTCCGGTTTTGGGACCCTCAGGACAAGAAAGATGCTGAGGGCTTGGAGTGTGTCCAGAGAAGGGAATGGAGCACCAGGAGTGGCTGAGGGAGCTGGAGAAAAGGAGGCTCAGGAGGGACCTTCTCCCTCTCCGAAATTCCTGGAAAGGAGGTTGGAGCCAGGTGGGTGTCAGGCTCTGCTCCCAGCGGACAAGGGACAGGACAACAAGAAATGGCCTCAAGTGGTGTCAGGGCAGGTCTAGGTTGGATATCAGGGAAAAATTTCTTCATGGAAATCATTGTCCAGCCTTGGCCCAGCTGCCCAGGGCGGTGGTGTCACCATCCCTGGAGGGATTTGACATCCATGTGGATGTGGCGCTTGGGGACATGGTCAGTGGTGGCCTTGGCAGTGCTGGGGGAGAGCTGGACTTATTCTTGGAGGGCTTTTCCAACAGAAATCATTCCATGATTCCATGGTGGATGGGCAACAGTGAGATGTTGGCCACCACATGTCCCCACCAAGCTCCTCTTGTCCCACAATCCTCGCAGCTCCTCCAGCCCATGGAGAAAAGCCCTTTCCCTACAGCTTTGTCACCACTCCCCAAAACGAGAAAGAATAAATCCACGAGGATATGGAGAAGCAGGGAAAAATCCATCACAAAGGCAGCCTGGCTGTTTTTCCAGTGCTTGGGAGGTGTGTGTTTCTCTCCCAACTTGTTTGGCACCCTAGGCTATCGGGAGCATTCAATCTCAACCTTTTTTGATCTTCTCCCAAAAAATTCATCAGAGGATGCAGAAAAGTAGATCAGCGCTTAAGCGCTGCATCAAAAAAGTGGCAGTTTAAACACATTTTGTATTATTTTATAACTATTATTTTTTATTATTTATATATATTTTCATCACCAGAATTTCTAGGAAATTAAAAAAAAAAAAAAAAAAAAAATCCATGGAAGAGAAGAGCAAGGTAGGTCTGCTCATAAGCAAACAAAACTATAAACCTTCAAGGCCTCTTTAACCACCACAGCTGAAATATCCAATTTTTAGGCTTCCCTAGCATGGATTGTGAGGAAAACAGAGGTGGAGGGACTGGAATATTTGCTGGTGGTTTTAATAGCAGCCACTTTTTATACTGAAGGTTTCTCTGCACCTTGTAGTGACACAAGTGATGTGTGGCCAAAAAGTCGCCAGGGTTGTCACTCTAATGGAGCTAAATTTGCTTGGAAAAAAAACAGAATGAAAATAAAAATAGCCATGAAAATATTTAAGCAACCAGAAAAAAAAAAAAAAAAGAAAAAAAAAAAAAGGAAAAGCAAACCTGGCCAGAATCCATAAAGCAAAGAGCTGAGCAAATTGGGGCAATTGTCAAGGGAGGTCAAAGCTGTCGCCTGTCAAGGTTGGCAGTTTCCTCTAGAAAGGACTTGATGTGAATCCTCCCCCCAGAACACACGGGCAGTGTCCAGGGGCAGCTCTGCTTTCCTGATGTGCATCCTTCCTGTGGGATGAGTTTTGCCTACACAGCCACGGCCGATTTTTACATCACACTGAGCATTCAGCAGCTTCTCTCCCGCTCTTTTTCCTGGTTTTGTTTGGATCCAGTTTGGGTGATCTTTGCCGGCAGAGTGGGAACAAGGAAAAGCCACACGGGATATGAGATCAGCGTCTGGTTCTGCTCCAGTGTGCCAGAGAGAGGCAGCACAGGGATTAAAACTATCTGCACCCCAAAAAGGAGCCATGTAGCTCCTAAGGGCACCTAAAACTTCCACAAAAAGGAATTTTTGAGGGGACCACGGAGATGCTCCAAGGCTGGAGCCCCTCTGCTCTGCAGCCAGGCTGGGAGAGCTGGGGGTGCTCACCTGGAGAAGAGAAGGCTCCAGGGAGACCTCAGAGCCCCTTCCAGTGCCTAAAGGAGCTCCAGGGGAGCCGGAGATGAGACTTGGCGTGGAAAGAAAAGAGAGAATGGCTTCCCCTTCCCCTGGCAGGGTTGGATGGGATACTGGGAAGGAACAGCAACCTCAGCAGAGAGGTGGAGGGAGGAGGAGGTGGAGGAGGTGGAGGAGGAGGAAGGAAACAATTCCCCAGCTGCTGGAAATGTTTCCTGCATGTGAACATCACCTTGGCTCCAGGGATTTTTCCAGCACGTCATTCTCCCTGGCACTGGAATGACCTCGGCTCCCTCTTGGCTGGTGCTCCGAACCCACTGCTGGCCTGTGAGAAAATAATAAAGAATTAATTAAGACCAAGCTCTCATCAGTGTTAATGCTTCAGAGCCCCTTTAGCCACCGTTCCAGAGCATTCCAGGTGCTTTTGCCTTATGAAATAATCAGGATGGAGATGCAGCCAGAGCCGTGGCCACAGCCCCGGGCACTGATCCCAAAACGGGTCTGGAAAAAATGGATTTCAAAGATTTCATTCCTTCATTTTCCTCATCACACTGCTCTTCTCCCTTGCCTACCAGCATTTTCTCTTCCTCTTCCTCTCGCCCAAGGAATTCTGGTGCTTCCCTGCTGTTTAAATTTCCACAGCCCAAATCTTCTCCAGCACAGACCTCAAGGATGTGACTGCTCCGGTGCCACCCTCCAGGAGACATTCCCAAGCTGTGATGAACCTCCTTCAGAAGGTCACAGCATTCCCATGGCATCTCCATCCACAGGATCCACCACAGGGAAATCTCACTCCAAACAGACCCCACCCATCACTGGGAGAAACACCAAACCTTCGGAGTTTTCTCTGGACCATCAGGACAACTCTGAATTCCTGGCTGACCCACCACACCTCAGCCCTTGGAGGATCTTTGTGGCCCACTGCTTCCATGAGGTCACTGGCCCGAAGGACTGGTTTAGGGGAATGTGAATTCCTGTTGGATAAATACTCCTACAAGGTGTAGGAAACTGTTGGGGGTGGCTCCAAGTGGTGCCAGTGTGAGTAACCACCAGGAGCTTGGGAAGGCGTTTTTTACTCCTTGGTGGTCGTTGTCCAAGTCTTCCAGCTCTTCTCAGAGGAGACCATGCTGCTCCAAAGGGTTTTCTGACTGAAAAATCCCCCTTTTTTTTCCCAATTGGGAATTTTAAGGGTTCTGCTCCACAGGCTCTTCCAGAGGGCTGGAGGGGATATGGGTTGGGGAACATGGATTTCTTTCCATCAGGGATAGCGAGATAACTCTTGGATTAAGGAGTTGCCTGGACTTGCAGTGCCCATGTCCTTGTCCTGGACTGAGAGGGAATGAGGACTGGGAATGAAAAGGTTCGTAATTCAAAACTGTGGGGCAAAGCCTTAAGATCCAGTGCAGCCAGAGCTGGTTTCTCATCCCAGCTGAGCAAAAAGGGCTCCAGGACCTTGCTTATTCCTACAAGGGACTCCAAGAATGAGGATGGAACCAGGCTGTATCCTCAGAAACGGCTGCGTCCGCAAAATCTTTGGGAATATTCAGTGCAGCAGCTGCTGGTGGCAAGAGGCAGCACAAAGAAACTCCATGGGGCATTACAGAACAAGCTGAGCTTGGGGAAATTTCTTAATCCCTCTCCTTACTCAAAGGCTGGATTTTGCCTTCTCCATCACTCCGGAGAAAGGAGCCCCGAGTGCTGCTGGCTTGGGATGGGACTTGGAGCCAGAGCCTGGTCTCTGAACGCAAGCTCAGCTTTGAGGAGGAGAAACTGAGAGCTGGGAAATGCTAAAAGAGCCATTAAATCATCTGCTCCATCCCCGGTAGGACTGGCAGGATTGTCCCCCCGAGGTGGCTGGCATGGAAATGCTGCTGTTGTGGGGCTTTCATGGAGATCCTCTGGGAACAGCTCCCTGCCAGTGGAGGAAACTCTGTGAAATCTCCACCTTTTGCTTCTCGTTAGAGCAGCCTAATCATCCCCCTTCTCCCAGGGGGATTTCTGCCCTCCAGGTACAGGAGACCTTTTTTTTTCTCTCTGCCTTCCCAGCTGTCTGTCTACCCAGGTCCCTGCAGGTCGGTGCTTAGGTCCTGGAAGGGATTTTTTTCAAGCCCTTAGGTCCTGGCAGCCCCCAGGGCAGGACAAGAGGCAGGAACAGCAGTTGAATGATCCAGCAAGCTGCAAACAAAGTGAAACGGTGTCCAAGGAGAATTATTCTGGCTCAGGAATTCCCCTGGAACACATCAGGCAGTTTCATGTGAGGCTGAGTCCCTGCATCCTCCCGAGGCCCCGCACCACCTTTCCCAAGCTGAGCAGGAGCTGGAAGCGAGGATTGTCTCATTCCCTGTGGGACAGCAGGGATGTTTATGTGTTTGCTTCCCAACAGGCAGCTCCTGCCACTAAAGGGATGAAGATGTAGAACATGTGTCAAAGTGTAAGGCTGGAAATGGGGACTGGATCAAGACGGGGATGGTTTGACCCCAGAGCTGGGGGAAATTTGGGATGAGAAGGTTTGTGGCTCCTCTGGACAAACAGGAAAAATGAGTTCTCTGTAAGAGAGGAAGGAAAGGAACTGTGAGGCCTCAGGTGAGACATGATGGGTCTGCAGTGGGTTTGGAAAGCTGTGCAGAGCTGGAGGAACAGGGAAAGGGATGTTGGTGCAGCACCTCTGGATATGGGCTCACCATGACTGGAAATAATCCAGTAGCCACACCAGTCTGGGAGGGATTTTTTTTTTAATCAAACCCAGAGCTTGTCAGAGCTGACAGAGGCCCCTCTGATGGGAAATCTGCTCCCATCACACCTCCTTCCACCTGGGAAATGACCCACATTCCTACGAGCATTGCTTTGAGTAGAAACCATCCCCTGGTCCAGCAGCTCCTGTACTGAACAAAACCAGGAGTGAAAGCTCCAGTTTTGGAGTCTGGCAATACAAACACAATCCAGAAATAACCAAGGTGGATTTAGGCTGTGAAGTGTGCTGTGAATCCAATTTAAATTGTAAAATGTTTAGGGAGCTGCCTGCTGGTGACAACGACCTGCCCTGCCCTGCCTGCAGTGCTGCACGGAGCACTCCGGGGGATGGCCAGGTGCTGTCACTCCACGTGTGACAAGGACAGCCATAACTGACCAAAACACTCATGAAAACATTGGAATGGTGTCTCTGAGGGGTCCAGAGGCTGTTTATGTCCCAGAAAATGTTAATCCTGCATGGGGCAACAGGAAGATGCAGGTAACAACCATCTGTATCCCAAATCCCTGGAGCCACTTCCACCTGCCTGGTTTGGATCCTGCTCCATCACCTGCTGGCACCACATTTATCCCTTCCCATATCCCATGGCAGGAGAATTGGGTCTGGATTATCTTTAAGGTCCCTTCCAACCCAATCCACTCTACGATTCTGGGATCACTTTACAGACCCATAAGGGGTGAGGTAAGGCCAGGACGCCGCTGTTGCAATCCCAGAGGACTCCCCACGGCTCCCAATCCCTTGATCTCAGGATCAAGAAGCTCTGGGGCCACATCTGCCAGCCTTGTGCTGGCGGCATCACGCTGATGCTGAAGCAGCAGGATGGGGCAGCCCGTGGGAGCGACGACACTGATCTTCCACCCCGAAAAAACATCTCGCATCAAACACGACGATGTCTCTCCCTGATCCACGGGGTGAGGTCACCCCGGCTTCCACCATCCCACGCCAGCATTTCCAGCCTCGCAGCCCCCCGGGTTCAGCCGGGAGCATCCTCCCTCCTCCCTCCCCTCCTCTCCTCTCCCCGTCTCGGCGCTCGCCCCCGCCGGCAGCCGTGAGCCTGTTTCAGGTACCTCGGAGCTTTAATTGAAAGCAGCCGCCGCTGCACACAAAACACGCCGAGACCCGGGAGCCACTCTGAAGCCTGACTCAGGATGGGGACCCTGCCGGCGCGACGCGGGGCGACAGATAATTAAAGTGACAATAGCACACGGGGGGGATGCAGCGATGCCTCCCCCGAGGGCGGCGCGGCTGCACCGGGCGAGTCGTGCCGGGACGGTGGCTCCTTTTTTGGCCACCTCCAGCCCGGCTACGAGGCCACCTCCACCTCCCGAGCCGGGTTTGAAGTCCCCCGGGTGCCGTCGGTGCGGGGCAAACAGGCAGGGCTTGATCGCTGGAAGCTCGGGGATTTTAAAAGCGGGAGCAGGAGCGAGAGTCGTGTGGGAGCGTGAAGACAGATGGGCTAAAATTTCTGAATGCTCATGAAAGATTCAGGGGCGTCACTTGTTAAATTTAATTGGGAGAAACCCGACTCGGTGCCTGACTGCACGGTTTGGTGGCTTTTGCTTAAGAAGTCAAGTGACAAGCTTGTCGTCTGTGTTTTTCCCTTCTTTCCTTCCCTCGCTTCCTCCCGCCTGCTTTTCCCAGCTCCTGCCATCGTGAATAATTTGGGGAGAATTATCTCCTGTCTCCTGTTGGGGCGAGCATCACTCCAGGGAGGAGAGAGGTGGGATTTTGGTGATGCTGTCAGCTTGGGATGTTCAGGTGCTGCTGGATTTTGATCCAGATCCAGGAAGGGATGAGGGGCTTCAATAAGTGTCATATGCCAGCAAAAATTTGGGATGCAATCCCTCTGCCATGGGGCTGGGGCACTTTTCTTCCCCACAGGAACACCTGGTGGGAGAAGGGGAGGTGAAAAAATCCCTCTTCTAGGCAGCTCCTCGGGAGCTGAGTTTTCCAGAGGCTGGAGGAAAGTTGTGTTTGAACAGGGGTGACAATGAAATTTAATGGCTTCTTCTCCTGGGGGATTTTGAAAGTGATGGGTGTTTTCAGTGACTGATTCTTTCACAAAAAGGAGATTCCAGGAGGGAATCATCCCTCCAAAAGCCAATTTCTGTGCTCATCATGGCTGCCTCTGCTTCCAAAGAGAAAAACAGTCCCTGCTGGAGGGTCAATTCATCTCCTGTGAACTTTGATGTCTGCAGGAAAGCAGATGAATCACACTTGAAAATTCCTGCTTCTCCCAGATGACTCCAAGAGAAGCTGGAATGACTCCCCAGGGTGTTCTCCTGCTCCACAGACATCCTTGGAGAGGTGATGTGGACCCTCCCCAGTCAGGTGTGTGGCATCCTGGGCATAACCTGGACTCAGGGATTAGGGACAGTGGGAGAGCTCCCTCGGGCTGTTGGGTGGGAATGGGAGCTCCTGGATAAATTGTGGGAGAGGTTTGGACCCTGCCAGGTGGCCTGGTTGTCACTTCAAATGCACCAATGGTGTGGGACGTGACCCTTTTTAATGGGGTTTGTCTGGTGGGATCTTCGAGCCTACAGGGGAATTATTCCTGATATTTTATACTTCGCAAAGGATAAAATCCACTCATCTTTCCATGTGACTGTTCATCCATCCATCCATCCATCCATCCATCCATCCATCCATCCATCCATCCATCCACGGAATCATGGCAGGGTTTGGGTTGGAGGAGACTTTCAAGATCATCCTGTTCCAACCCCCTGCCATGGGCAGGGACACCTTCCACCATCCCAGGCTGTTCCAAACCCTCTCCAGCCTGGCCTTGGACACTTCCAGGGATGGGGCAGCCACAGCTTCTCTGGAAATTCCATTCCAGGGCCTCCCCACCTTCACAGGGAAGAATTCTTTCCCAATATCCCATCTCTCCCTGACCTCTGGCACTGTGAAGTCATTCCTCCTTGTCCTGGTTTTCCAGGCTTATGAAATGCGTCTACGGAATGAATACAGCCCCATTCCAGTTGCAAAGAGTGTGTGATTTTCTCTTTAATGAGTCTCAGTCCACAATCCTGGGGCCAAAAAGTGGCTTTGGATGAATATCTGGATGCTCTGGAGTGTCTCTGCATGGAAAGGCTTGGAATTTGGACGCATAATTGGATTTTTGCTCTGTTTTAAATGCTAAATTCCCACATGCTTTACTGGGAGAAAGACTTGGAGAAAGACAAAATCTTCACCCCAGGTTTGTAGGACACCTCAAGTCACCCAAAATTTTGTGTGAATGGTGCTGATTTGTGTTTATCAATTCACAGAATTGTAGGGGAAAAGCTCAGAGGGTGGTGGACACCTCACTAAGCTGCTCTAAGTCTAAGCTGGGTCAGGGGAAGTTTAGTCTCGATATTAGGAAAACATTATTTGTCCAGGACACTGGAATAGGCTCCTCAGGAAAGTGATTGCAATCCTAAGCCTGATGGAGTTCAAGGAGTGTTTGGACAATGCCCTCTGGTGCAGTGTGGGATTTTTGGGATGTCCTCAAGGCCAGGAATTGGTCTGGGTGATCATTGTGAGTCACTTCCAGCTCAGGATATTCTGTTATTCCATGAACTCATTTCTTTTTGCTGTTTTCCTCACCATGAGCTTTCCCTTGAACCCATTCCTGCCTCCACGGGGCCATCCCACGAGCAGCAACATCCTCTAAAGCTGAAGGGACAGAAATGAAAGCGCTGCCTCCTTCTTGCCACCGTTAATTACCCCCTTCATTAACGACTTGCATTTCCAGTATCCACTGGTCAAGCTTTGCATTTGGATTTTGGACACTTGGTCTACTCTGAGAGAAGTTTTATCAAACCCAGCACAGAGCCAGATCCCCACAGCTCCGGGATGACTCAGGTGCAGTTTCACATGGATCCGAGTCCTGGCTTTGAATTTCCCAGGATAAGGATAGGCATTTTAACAAAATAAAAGGCTGGGATTTGTTCATCACAGCTACCCCAGTGAGGAGCAGGGAGTTTGTTGTCTGTAATATAAAAATGTTGTCTTTTTGTGCTTATCCTGCCACAACTCTTCTCTCTCCCTGGGACCTCCTTGGCTTTTCTCCTTGGAATAGCTCCTCAGAGGGGAATTCCCAACACATCCTTGTGCAAAAATAGGGAGGGGATTCTGCCCTCCTGCTCCTCTCTGGTGGGATCCCACCTGGAATGCTGCCTCCAGCTCTGGATTCCCCAACAGAGGAAGGACATGGAGCTGTTGGTGCGAGTTGACCTGATTCTTGCCTTCCAGGACCTAAAAGAGGTGACAAAAAAGATGGAAAAATTTTTTTTACAAGGGCCTGGAGTGACAGCACAATGGGAATGGGTTCCCACTACCAGAGCAGAGGGTTAGATGGGATATTGGGATGAAATTCTTCCCTGGGAGGGTGTTGAGACACTGAAATGGAATTTCCAGAGAAGCTTTGGCTGTCCACATCCCTGGAAGTGTCCAAGCCCACGTTGGATGGGGTTTGGAACAATCTGGTCCTGTGGAAGATGTCCCTGCCCATTGCAGAGGGTTGGACTGGATGATTTTTTAAGGTCATTTCCAACCCAAACCATTCCATGATTCCTTAAAAAAATAAAGGGTCAGTGCAGTCCAGAGCACATCAGGCAGCACCTGCCTTTGGAGTCAATCCCAGCAGCAGCCAGGGATGCTCCTGAATTTGGGTTCTGCTGGAGAAAGGGAAGAATTTCTGTGCAAAATCCTAAACAAAAAAGCAACTTTGTCTTTTGAACACTGCCAGGGTTTGTCTCTGTACCTGTCCTTTGTTTTCTTTTTTTTTAACTTTCTGTCCCTCAGAGAAAGGAAAAACAACCTTCCTTCTTCTCTCCATCAGCAAGGGAGGGGGAAAGGGAGGAAAATAATTATGAAAGGAAGAAAAATGCTCCCCATAATTTTTTGTGTTGACAGTGAAATCTCCAAAAATCCCCTGCTTTGCTTTGATGCAGAATAAAAGAATTGTGAGTGACACAGAGACTTTTCTGTTGTTCTGCTCTCCACTTTTCATTTCAAAAATGCAGCAGCATTTTAAGACGAACCTTTTATTCCCAAGTCTCCACCAGGATTTACGGATCTGGCATTCAGGTCCATCTGGTCAGAAGTTGGGGAATCATGGAATTATTCAGGTTGGAAAAGATTGATTCCAACCATTCCCCCAGTACTACCAAGGCCACCACTGACCATGTCCCCTAGAGCCACATCCACATGGATTTTGAATTCTTTCAGAGATGGGGACTCCACTACTTCCCTGGGCAGCCCATTCCAATGACGGACAACCCTTTCCATGAGGAAATTCTTCCTGAAATTTATTTAGGAGCTGCTTCCTACACAGCTGGTGCTTTTCAGGGATTTTTTTTTTTCTTGTCTTTGAGGGCCAACTGCGTCTTTTAATTCCAAGATTGTTTGGTAATGGAGTCAGGGTGATGGAATGGGCTGGATCCCACAGAGGGATGTTCCAGGGATCTCTTCAGGTCAGTGGAGTCCCAGTTCCCTCCCAGCACTGCTCTGCTTCACGGAGTCATGGAGTTGTTTGGGTTGAAAGGGACCAACCCAAACCATGCTCCAGCTCCCTCGTTGGACATGAGACACCTTCCATTATCCCAGGTTGTTCCAAGTCCTGTCCAACCTGGCTGTGGACAATTCCAGGGATGGGGAGTTTCCTACCAAGCTGCAATACTCAGTGTGGGAAATGCAGGAGTCCTGCTCCAGGATGTGTCTGTACTGGATTAACGCCCAGCTGGAACTGGTGTCCATGTCCAGTGACAGGCAAGGATTCTGTCCCTCTGCCTCACCCAGGTGAGACCTCACCTGCAGAGCTGCCTCCAACCCTGGGATCCAACATCAGAGCTGCTGCTGGGACAGATCCAGAGGAGTCCATGGAGATGCTTCAAGTGCTGGAGCCCCTCTGCTCTGGGGCCAGGCTGGGAGAGCTGGAGGTGTTCACCTGCAGAAGGAAAGGCTCCAAGGAGACCTCAGAGCCCCTTCCAGAGCCTGAAGGGGTTCCAAGAGAGCTGCAGAGGGCCTTTGGACATGGAGTGACACAAGGGGGAATGGCTTCCCACTGCCAGAGGGTTAGATGGAATATTGGGAAGGAATTCTTCCCTGAGAGGGTGCTGAGGGGCTGGAATTTCCAGAGAAGCTGTGGCTGCCCCATTCCAAGGAATGTCTAGGGCCAGGTTGGGTGGGGCTTGGATGAGCGTGGTCCTGTGGAAGATGTCCCTGCCCATGGCAGAGGAACTGGATGATCTTCAAGGTCATTTCCAACCCAAACCATTTCATGATTCTCTCACCATCAAAGATGTGACTTAAACCCTTTTCCTGGGAGCACTCATTGAGCAGGATCTGTGAAAGGCTGGGAAAACCTGGCAGGGAGTAAGGCCTGAGCCAGCCTGGGGTCCAGTTTTAAGTTACTGCTGCTTAGGGGCAGAAATAGCTCCTATTAAGTTGCATTTCGGAATTTGGAGCCAGAAGATTGAGGTCACATCCACAGAGTGGGACCTGGTGTTTTGTGTCCTCTGCAATTCCAAGATCTGTCCCCAAGAGCATCCTGGGAATGGCATCCCCCTCCTCCTGCTCTGTTGGGACACAACCTCTTCCAGGGGGGATTTTTCTGCCTGGAGTTTCACCTGACAGGAAAATGTGCGTGGGGGAAATGGAAAATTATCTCCTGCCTCAGTTTCTCTAGGGAAAGGGAAGATTTTCCCCATCCCATAAGGGTACATCCCACTGGGAGCTGGTGGCAATGTCACTAAACACCTGCATGGGGTTGCCCTTTGAAATCATCCTGATCTGCTTGGAAGGAGAATTCCCCTCCATGGAGAGGGGCCAGGCATCCCTGGAAAGGGAAAAGTTTAAAGGTCAGGGATATGAGTTGGACCCAGACCAAAATCCTTCTCCGTCAACCGCTTTCTCTTGTTAGAAGGATAAAAAGTTGTCTCCCAGCCTCCCTGGTTCTCATCCAGTCTCATCCCAGAGCCCAATTCCATGGGCACTCTGGGATATGTGAAAAGTCTGGCCAGGATCTTCCTGTGTGTTGATTTCTACAGGGATGAATCCCACTGCAAAAGCCCCTCTGGAAGTGCTTATCCCACCCCCCCTGCCAGAAGAAGCGATGGCAAAAATTTCCAGGGTTTAAAGGATTCGGGAAAGTCTGATGGCCTCAGACTATGAGATTCATCTCCAGTTGGAATTGATTTCAGGCAGGGATGGGAAGTTTGTCAGTGGACAAGGTAGCAAAAGGGGAAACCTTAAAATCATGGAATGGTTTGGTTTGGAAAGACCATCTCATTCCATCCCACTGCCATGGGGGTCAGCTTCCACTATCCCAGGCTGCTCCAAGCCCCATCCAGCCTGGCCTTGGATGGGGCAGCCACAGCTTCTCTAGGAAACCTGTGCCAGGGCTTCACCACCCTCACAGCCAAGAATTCCTTCCCAATATCCCATCTATCCCTGCCCTCCGTCAGTGGGAATCCATCCCCCATTGTCCTGTCACTCTATGTCCATGTCCGAAACTCCTTTCCATCGCTCCTGGAGCCCCTTTAGGCACTTGAAGGAGCTCTGAGGTTTCCCTGGATCCTTCTCTTCTCCAGGCTGGACATTCCCAGCTCTCCCAGTCTCCAGAGTAGAGTGGCTTCATCCCTTGGAGCAGCTCCATGGTCTCCTCTGGACTTGCTCCAGCAACTCCACATCCTTCTGATACTGGAGACTTCTTTCTCACCCTCTGCTTTTTGGGCTGAGGAACCATTTTCATACAGTCACAACGCTTTCCCCATCCAGAGGTACTCTGAGGTCACTTTTCCTATTTTTCACTGCTCCTGAAGGGATTCTGATTTTTGGGAATTGCACTGCTCTCACCGCTCTGCCCAGATTTCTTCTTTTGCTCCCCTCATGACACATGAAGAGAATGGAGGGTGTCCTGGGAATGGTGTCCGTACACCTCCATGGCCGTGATGGCAGAAAGATGGATTATCCCCCTCCTAATCATCCTGAGGAGAATTCAAGCCATCCATGGAGCTGTGTGTGCCCTTTCCTTGGTTTTCAAAACCATTTCTGCAGGGAATGGGATATCCAGAGCTCCGGGGAGCTCTGGGGATCTTTGGGAAGTTCCAGGCATCGATGACATCCCTGAGCTTCCTGAATTCTTCCCTCTTCACCTTTTTCCATCCTCCCTTACAGCCTTACAGCCGTGTCAGAGGACTCCAGAGGCGGCCATTCCCGTGGAAGCAGCCACTTGAATTTCCCCCCTTTCCCTCAAAGTGATTTTTCTCCCACTTCCACGCAGCGTGTGGAGGGAATTTTCGCACCCGTAAACACTTTGCGCTGCTGGCTCCCGGCTAATTGAGTCTGACAGTTCGTGTAGTCAGCAGCTGAATGGTGTCACTGGGAATTAGGCTGCCGGGATAGACTGCCAGGAGCAAATTACTTTGTCACTTCTCAGCTGACTCGAAAATACGGGGCTTTTTTTTTTTTTTTTTTTTTTTTTTTCTTTTTAATTCTTCTTTTTATTTTTAATTTTTTACCCCCCGGGTTTCAGTTTAGTTTTGGAGGGTTTTTGTGAGAGCATTTGAAGCCCCCCTAACCCGAGCCTGGTTTGTGTAAAGAGCATTTTCTTGTTGGTGACAAACTCCTCGCCTCCTGAACCCCCCCCATGGAATGTTTATGGAGCGGATTCTGGAAATTATTTTTAAAGGGGATCCAGGGGGATGGAAGGGAAGTGAATCAGAGAGCGGGAAAGGGATTACACACATCCCTCCTCCTCTCTGTGGTATCCATCCAATGTCATGGATCCATCACTCATCCATCCACCTCCACCACGCAGCTTCCATTTGTTTGTTCATGTCCCTGACATGTTCTTTTTGCGGTGCAGTATTCCAAGTTTGTGTCCACTTGCCAACTTCTTATCCATCATCTGGCTCTGGGGTGTCTCTGGTCCATCCTTATCTGACCCTTTGCTGAGTTTATGCCTTTACCTTTTCCCAAATTCCTCCCATGATGCCAGAATCCAATGTTGGGATGATTGTCAAGCTCTCCATCCTCCCCTTTTGAGGTCCTGTTGGAAAATTGGTTGCTGGAAAACTGCTGGATGTGAAAAGCTGTTGTTTGGCTATTCTGCTTCGGCTGGTGGCAATGCAAATCCAGCCTCTCTGGAAAAATGGGATGAGTGGGATTTTAACCAGTTAAAAGCAGGTGACTCCTGAGGTGATGGAACCAAGCCCTGTTTCAATGTCACATTGACGCCAGCCTGGGCTCTCTCAAACTCTGTCGCCTGTCACAGTCATGTCCAATAGGTTGTTTCCCTGAAAACTTTCCTCTGATTCCATGCCTAACCTTGGAATGTCACCCAGACCAGCCCAAGGCCAGAGGAGAAAGTCATGGAGCAACTTCCCAGCTCCATGTGACTGGAAGTGAAGAAGAGCCCTGGACCAGGTTCATCCAGCTGGAACACTTTCCTGGGGAAGATCTGGAGTTTTGGGTCCATTAAATTAATCCTGCACTGGAAGGGCTTTTCATCCAGGTGGGAATGAAGGAAGGGTTGGTGCACCTGATTTTTGGGAGTTTTTTTTTGGTAATGTTTTCATAAAATACATTTCCACTCCCTGATATTTTTGCATCCTTAGCCCAGCACTGCTCGTGCAGTGCTGCTCCAGGGACAATTTGCATTTTTCCAAGTGTGATCCCACCCCCTAAAAATCGTGACTTCACATTTGTGGTGACAAAACCACACTTTTTTAATGATCATCACCTGTGCAACATCTCCCCCCACTCTCCCTTCCTGTCATCCTGGGGCTGAGGGTACTCTGAATGTTCCTCTTTCTTAGATCCTTCAGTACTTTGGATCTGTGAGTCACTGCTGTAAATTTTATAGGAATCTTTTATTCAATTCTTTAACTTAAGCTGTCAATTAAATTGAAATGCTGTTAAACCTTTAGGCTTTAACTGCTGGTCAAGCCCAGGGCCCAGTTTAGCAACAAGGTCTGGTCTGAAGCTTGTGCCTCAGTCTGATGGTTTTTCTTATTCCTTTTTATCCTTACCCTTTCCCTTGCACTCCCCAACACCTCTCCCTGCTCTTCCAGGGGGTGATTTCCTATCCCTCAGTTTCTCCAAAGCCTGAAGCACCTGGACACCAATATTTCCCACCTGAGAGGAACCCAGTGGCCAGATCCTGCTGCAAGACCAGCAAAACCGGGACAATCCCACCTGGAAGAGACTTTGCACAGCCAGGCTCACCCTGGACACATGGCACAGATGCTGCAGGAGGTAAATCCTCCATGGAAAAGCCAACTCTGGCTCTGCTTCCCAACAATAAATCCAAGTTTAATCCTCAAATTGCCTGGGACTCCCTCCCGCCAGGCTCTGGCTCCTACACAAATTGTCTATCAACCCTAAGTGGGATTTCTTGGCCGCACAAAAAAAGAGGCACCACGGCTGCCATGGAGAGGGAAATAAATGCAGGAATGGGGGGGGGGGAATGGTGGGCTGGGTCTGCTGGGCTCCCTCTGGATGATTTTGGCCAGATCCTTTCTCATGGATGCTTTGGGAAGAGATCATTATCCACCCTGTGGGGATGAATCCTCTTGGTCCCATTTAGCTGGAGCAGGGAGGTCCCATCCCTGTTTTGGGGAAGAAACCACAATTTCTGCCCTTTTCCAGTGGATTGTGGATTCCTGGCTGGTTATCTGGGTATTCCAAGGTCTGGAACACCTAAAATCCTGGGATGGTTTGGGTTGGAAAGGACCTAAAAGATCATCCAAGCTCCTGCCATGGGCAGGGACACCTCCCACTATCCCAGGTTGCTCCAAGCTCCATCCAACCTGGCCTTGAACTGGTCTGGATTTGTCTCCCAGACCAGAGAGTTTTATCGGAGTCTCTAAGGGAGCTGACTGTCCTCCAGGATGCTCCAAGCCTTCCACTGCTCCTTCAGGTGAAAAGAATCTTACCTGGATGGGCTGGGAGAAGAGAAAAACCTGGAAGATCAATCCCATCTGAGGCAGGAATTTTGTCTTTGTCTTTGCTCGCTGCCTGCCCAGGCAGGAAGATGATGGTGACCTGATCCCTGGGAGTTGGAGAAGGTGGATAGGGATTCTGCTCCTCTGTTTTCCTCTGGCAGGACCCCACCTGGAATGTTGCATCCAGCTCTGGTGTCCCAGCACAGGAAGGATGTGGAGCTGTGGGATCGAGTCCAGAGGAGGCACCAAGATGATCAGAGGGATGGGAAAGGCTGGGAGAGTTGGGAACATTCAGCCTGGAAAAGACAAGTTTTGGGGTGACCTAATTGTGGCCTTTCAGGACATGAAGGAGGTGAAAAAAAAGATGGAGAGGGACTGTTTCCAAGGATTTGGAGTGACAAGACAAGGGGAAATGGCTTCCCACTGAGGGGGAGTAGGGTTAGATGGGATATGGGGAAGAAAGGAAGTTTGACAAGCAGATGGAAGAACGAACCTGATGGCTCCAAAAAGGAGAAGACATCCCTGAAAAGCAGCATTCCGAGGGATCTGTGGACACTCACCTTGTTTATGCTGTGGGAAAATCCAATCTAACCATGAATTTTGTTCTCTGATTCCTCTTGGAAGGGGTGGAATGACATGAGGAGAATGAAAGATATCTCACAAATCTGGCGAGGTTTGGGTGTTCCTCAACTGCTCCTACAGAGCAGAATCTTTCATCTTTCCAAGATTCCTTCTTATTTTGGTGGCTGCTTTTTCCTTTCCAGTGCACTGGGATGGAGGCACCTCTGGCTCCAGGGAATTCTGAACTCAGTGGTGGGTGCTCAGAGCTTCCTGGAACCCACGGAAGGGATGGTTTGGAGATTGGATGACCTTGGGAGGGGAAGAACAACTCCAGCCTGTCAAGAGGAGGGCTGTGTTTTTTGGGAAAGAGCCAAAGGAAAACTGATCAACGGAGCATGGGAGAGAAAACGAGACACCCAGAATAGCTCCGGGTCTGCTTCTGTGCCTCGCTGGGAAAGCCTGAACGTCCATAGGATCCTCCTGCCTGGCTGCTTTGTCATCCCCATGAGGGGCTCTCCTGATGTGCCAAGGTCCTGGGACACTGTGACAAGGGCATGGCAACCCCAGCTGTGGTCCCTGGCAGATGCAGAGCCTGGAAGAACAATCCCTCAGGAGGAACTGAGCTCAGGACAAGTTTATTAAATGGGATTTTTTTTATCAGGAGGATTAATCCTCACAAATTTGTGTGGAGGGCAGTGTGCAATCTGCATCTGGGGTTTAAATATGGCCATCCTTGTGGCATTCTGCCCCACAGAGCACCTGATTTTCCCTCTGCAGGGCAGTGATCTCTCCAAATGTAATTTTCTCTTCCCTTTTTGCTCCATTTCCCCCATTTGTCCCAAAATTCTTGTAGTGCACAGTGCACACTGCAGGGAGTTTTGGGACTCCATGTCCTGGTAAACTCAGATTTTGCAACAAATCTTCTTCCTTCCATCAGGGACTCAAAATAATTCCCTGTGCACCAGTGAACCAAATTAATCAGGGAGGGAACGGGGACTTTGTGGGACAGAGCCAAAATCAACTCTGGGTAAAAAAGTCCTGCCCAGAAAGAAACAGGAAGTTTTGAGGAATGATTACAGGAGAAAATTAAGAACAAATTACCCCCAGAACAGGAAGAAGCACCGGGGAAGCACCCTGGGGGCTGGCTGGGCTCCTTGGCTTTGTTTATTCCCGGGACTCTCCCAGCTGGGGCCTCCTGGTGATGAGTTCCTCACTTCACAGTTTTGGGAGCACATGTCATGGTTAAGGTTCATTAATCTCCCCCCGCCAGCGTCCTCGATGAGTGATTTTAATTTTGCTGCCTCTCGGGTTACCCTGAGCCGTGAGGAGGCTTGAAAACATCCCCGGGTTGGGGCATTTTGATTTTCCCATTTAGGATCGAGGTGCAACCTCTCTGAGGGTGGATCCTACTCCTTCACTCTGCAGCTGTCATGGCAACACTGGGAGATCCCAGATTCCTGACAATCATTTTTGCACAGGAGTAGCTTTGGAGGTGACTTAAAGGTCACATCTGATGAAATTCTGCCCTGTTTGCCACTGCTGATGGCTCCGAATGTCCCGTTCAGGGTAAGGAAAGGGCTCTGATACACGGGAAGAAGCAGAATCCTCTAAAAACACATCAGAGCCAGCCCTGTCCCAGAAAACTTCATCCTTGTCCTGCATCCCCTTGAATTCCACTCCCATGTGAATCCCTGTAGGGCCACATCCACGAACAAAAAACCAGGAGCTGTCTCCGCTCCCCTCTCTCTGCTCAAGCAGACTCGTTTTCCTGGGAAAATCCCCATCTTTGGGTTTCTTCAGCCTCGCAGCCTTTAGGGGTCACTCCTAGCAAGATTTCCATCGTTTCCCTGCAGCCTCACAAGGTGAAAATGTCCTGGAAGAGCCGGCAGTGGCATCAGGACTCCTGGTGTCCCCGAGTGTCTTGTGCTCAGTATTCCCAGTTCCCTGTGGCTCTACCTGGGAATAATCCTTCCCTTTTCTTCTCCTGAGGAAGGAGGCAGATGGAAATTGCATCCTCCCCGGCTCCAGAAGGTGAAGGATAAACAATCCAGGGCTTTCAGTGCCAATTTCATTTTGGGATGAAAAACCTTGCAGTGCCGCTATAAGGACATCCCAAATTCCATCTCTGAGCTGTCCAGCTGGAGATGGGCTCAGTAAAGCGGGATGAACTGGCTGGGAATGGGAATAACAGCAGGGATTATGCACCTTTCCTCACATGACATAAAGGCAAGGATTCGCCTGCTTTATCCCCTTTGGTGGCTGCCATTGGCTACATCCAGAGTGACAATTCCAACAGCAGGAGACAACATTCCTGGGCAGTGGAATTTGATCACCTGCTCTTTTCCATTGGGCCCAGGCCAGAACATTCTGTCTCCAGGAATTTGGGGTGGGGGTTTGGCTCTGAACAGCCTGATCTGGTTGAAGATATCCCTGATCTTGCAGGGGGACCAAGTTTCTCCAAGCCCCATACAGCATGGCCTTGGACATTTCCAGGGATGCAGCAGCCACAGCTTCTCTGGGAATTCTATCCCAGCCCCTCACCACCCTCACTAGGAAGTATTTCCTCCCAATATCCCATCTATCCCTCCCCCCTGGCAGTGGGAAGCCATTCCCTGTATCCTGTCACTCCAGGTCCTTGTCTGAAGTCATTCTCCAGCTCTTCTGGAGCCTCTTGATGCACTGGAAGAGGCTCTACGTCCTTCCTGGAGCCTTTTCTTCTCCAGGTGAGCACTCCCAGTCCTCCCAGCCTGTCTCCAGAGCATTCTCTATCCCTGCACATCCTTCCCCCCTGAATCAGCAGCCTCCCATAACCCTCAGGGAATGGTTATCACCCCTGGAGAAGCAGTTCCCATCCTGAGAAGGCAACATTCCCACTGGCACAATGCTCAAAACAGCTGGAGATCCCCTCTAGCTCCCAAACTTTTGGTTCCAGTGATGCCAACGGCGTTGTCAGGCACAGAGGGATGGCAGGAGAGGATGCAAAGCCAGCATTTGCCTTGGAATTCCTATTGACTGGATTTCCTGGACAGCCCAAAAGCCCAAATAAAGGGAATTGTTCAATAATGAGAAATAGACAATTAGACTTTAAAAAGTGTCAGAGTCACACACTTCCAGCAGCAGCCAGAGGCTGGCTCAGGATCCCTACTTGCTCCCAGAGAAGAGGCTGTGGAACAGGGAAAGGCCAGGAAAGCTGGCGCTGGTACCAGTTTGCCAAGGACAATTTGGGCTGTCCCAGGCCCTGAAAGGAAGACAGCGGCTCCTGGCAGAGCTCCAGGACTGGCAAGTGCAAAGACTCTGGTAGGAGGGATATCCAAGGGCTGTCCATGCATCCTTGATGTGGCCCAGGATGGTGTAGCCATGTATGTATAGGAATGGTGAGAGGGGAGATCCAAGAGCCCGGAAAAGCAGCATTTATAGCCCCACTGCCACATCCCTGGAAGTGTCCAAGGCCAGGCTGGATGGGGTTTGGAGCAACCTGGTCTGGTGGAAGATATCCCTGCCCATGGCAGGAGGGAGGAACTTGGTGATCTTGAAGGTCCCTTCCAACCCAAATATTTCCTTAATGATTATATGGAAAGCAGGGGGATGGAGGGATGTGGTGAGGTCTGATTTGCTCTGTCTCAGTGCTGCAGTGACCCTCAGTGTCACTTGACCGTCCCCTCCAGATGAGCGATTGTCCCCATCCCTCAGCCCTGCCTCTGGGGCTGAATGGTCCAGTCAGGTGGAATTCCACCGATCCCAGCCCCACCTGTCCCTCCAGGATGAAACCTTAGCTCGGTGTTGGGCCCTCTGGCTGTGCTCGTTTGGACCCTGATAGATTTTGTCCCCCTGCCTGAGCAGGGATCCGTTGCTGGAGCCTCGCGCTTCCCTGTGCCAGGTCCCGGCGGTGTAAGCGGATCCCTGCAGCTCATGGCTTGTTCTGTTTCCCAGCACAGTCTGTGCCGGTTAATTTGTACCTCCAGGAATTTGGAGATGCTCCTTCCAGCAGGGAGGCCCCCTGGCATCTTCTCTCCATGACGTAAACCCTTCCCGAGCCAAATAGCTCCGCGTCCCAGCATGGATCACGGAATCATTAAGCTGGAAAACTCCTTTAAGACCATCACATTTCCTGCTGTAAAACTGCTCCTTGAAACCTTCACCCTCCTCCACCCTGGGGATGCAAAACTTCATGATGGAGGTGCAGGAATGGTGGGAATGATGATTGGGGATGCTTCCTTTGGGACAACTCCATGCCCCGGTGGTTTTCCCGCTGCAGGACCGCTGGTAACCCTGAGGGAAGCCCGTGGGTGGGGGCTGAGGTCCCTGCAGGAGGTGGGGATGCATCAGGTGTCAGCCCTGGGTGCCAGCCAAGGTGTCTTCTAACAGCACCCCGGGGACCTGGCGCTGCCCGCGGGGGCGAGGCAGCCAAGCAGTCCCAGTGTGAGGTGCCCTCAGGAGGGGAGCAGCAGCTGGGGGACAGGCAGGGGACATTTGAGAACCAGCTCCCTGCACCCCAGGGAGCCCTGGCCCAGATGGAGCTGCCAAGCAGGTCAGGAAAGATGGACATCTTTCCTGCACTGGGAAAGGACTAAAAGGGTTTTTGTACGGCTTGGATGAATGTGCAGGGGTCTGGAGGATGATTTGGAGCAGCTTTCCCCCACTGGTCTGGCACATGTTAGATATGGAGGCTGGGTTTCCATGCAAAATCCCACAGATTTTCCCACAAATCCTGTCTGGGTTCCTAACCTGTTCTTCACAATTCCCTGAAAATAAGACCCGAAGGTTCCTCCTTTCGCTGTTTTCTTCTCCCACCATCCCTGACTTGCCTGTGTTCCACAGGGTCCACCTAAAGTGCTGATGTTTCTCTGCCATGACTTTTCTTGTCACTCTAAAGGTGTTTATACTCATCCCATTTCCTGTTTTTCTCCCTGTCCGTGCTCCTGAAGTGGTCCCTCCTCCACGGGATAAGTCCGAGGTTTCTGTAAAATCACAATAATGGAATCATTTGGGTTGGAAGGGGCCTTTAAAGGTCATGTCATTACAAATTCAATTCAATTCAATTGTTCAAGAAATCATGGAATGATTTGGGTTGGAAGGGACCTTAAAGATCACCTTGTTCCATCCCTCTGGCATGTCCCCATGCAGGGACACCTTCCACTATCCCAGGCTGCTCCAAGCCCTGTCCAGCCTGGCCTTGAACACTTCCAGGATGGGACAGCCACAACTTCTCTGGGGAATCTGTTCCCATGCCTCACCACCCTCACATGGAGGATTTTTCCCCCTGATATCCAATCTAAACTTCCTTTCTGTCAGTTTGAAGCCATTCCCCCTTTTCCTGTCACTCCAGGCCCTTGTAAATCGTTCCGTTCTATCTTTTTTGTAGATCACTTCAGGTACTGGAAAGCTGCAATTAGGTCACCCCAAAATCTTCCCATTTCCTTGGTTTTTGATCATTCAGACCCTCCCATTCAAGATTTCATCAGGGTTAAACCAAGGACCAAACGAATCACTCCTGGCTCCTTCTGTAGGAGTGTTCCACATCATCCCATCCTTAGACTAGAATTCTGTGGATACTGTTAATTACAGCCGTGATTCCCTCTGGAATAATGACTTTTCCCTGTCCCCTCACCGGTCCTTTGTGCTCCCACACCACCCTCCCCCACAGCAACATCTCTCTCCAGCAGGGAAGTCTAAAATCCAGGTCTCCTGAAGGAAGTGGAATCGCAAGGGTCATTTTTGCCTCTGCAGACGCTAAATCGTGCTCTGCTGACTGCTGGAAAACCTTTCCCTCCCCCTCCCAATCCATGCAGAAGTTTTGCAACAGCAGCAAATCCCTTGATAACCCGCCTGTGCTGGAAGCAAAGCCCTCCCCAACTCAGCGCACCAAGAAGTGCAGAACATCAGCTTCCATGATATCCCTCTGTTTCCCTCTTTTTCTCGGCAGCTCCAGGCAAGGGACAGACTTCTGAGCCAGGCTCTTTCTTCAGGTCCTAATTCAGAGCCCTTTGCAAAAGGATTAGTTTCTGTTTGAAGGGGTTTTTTCCTGCTCCAGGGTAGTATCCAGGCAGGAGAAACCAGCTAAGGGAGAGAGGAGCCTCACAGAGTCCATTTCCACTCCTTTTTCCCAGTCAAACTGGCAGCCTGGGATGGATCAGTGGGAGCAGGGTGTTGGACCCGAGATCTTCTCTCTGCTCTTCTCTGAGGGTTGGAGCAGCTGAGAAGAAAAGTGGGGACTCAACATATCTGTACCTCACCCACTTCCAGCTGACTTTCAGGTCCCTCCATATTTTCTCACCTTTCATTTTTCCCTGGATGTGACTTATCTGTTCCCACTGTTGCTTTTCTATTCCCAGTCCCTACCAACAGTTCCCTGACCCTGGTGCCAAGTGCATGGTCCAGCCTATTTCGGTGCTGCCAACATGCCTGGCTTCCCAAATCCCAGTGGCTCCATCCACGTGGCCTCTTGGGACAGCTCCAAACTCCCTTTTGGGAACACCCCCATCCAGCAGTGGTGCCGGAGATTTTATCCTTAATCCCAGCTGCCCGAGCATCTTCCATGCTTTGCAAGCCAGGCTTTTCACTTCTTCCAGCAGAGAGGGATCCATGTTCTTGGGCAGAGCACATGGTCTTATGTTGGATCTCCACGGATCTCCATCCACAAAATTAAATCCAGTAGTGAATCCATAAATTGGTCCATGGCTTGTTTTTCCTCACTGTTGGCTTCTGGTGGCAGCTCCTGCCTCAAAGCCTTACATCCAGACCTTGTGCTAGTTTAGGATAAAGGATTGCAATTCCGAGAACAGGCCTGTGGGCACCAAATTGGCTGTAAGGAAGTTCACTTCCATATTTTCCAGAGGTGGCTTCATGGTGGGCTCTGATGTTTAGTGCATGGACCATTCTTATCCGAAGGAAAGTCCTGCAGGAGGGTTTGATGGAGACTGGGATCATCATCCCGAAGCTGAGCTTGAAGGAGTAGGAGAGAGACAACCCCTCTGACAACAATTCCATGGATTCCACAGTGGAGTGTTCCTTGTGCTTTCCTGCTGTTTTGTCCCAGCTCCTCTGGATTGTTCCTCCACATTGTTCCAATTATCTCAAGAATTCCCAATCTCAAGGAGCCCTCCCAAGGAAGGACACTTGGGTTGGGCTCTCTGGCTGCTATTTTGGCCAGGGATTCATAGCTGGAATCGGAGATCTTAGAGGTCTTTTCCAGCCTAAAGGATTCTGTGATTTCCATGGTGATTCCTGTTTCTTCTCCCTTGTTCTTCCCAGGTTTTTAGTGCTGGTGGGAAGCAATTGTTACAATCCTGAAGCTTCTCCAGGGCCACCACCAGCCATGTCTCCATCCTCCCACCCTCACATCCTGAATTCATAGCACAAAATCATGGAATGGGAAGGAATCATTAAGATACTGAAAATTCTCCAGGGCCCCCACCTCTCTACCCTCCCACATTCACATCCTGAATTCACAGCACAAAATCATGGAATCTCCTGAACTGGGAGGGTCCCACAAGGATCACTGAGTTCAGCTCCTGGCCTTGCATAGGACAATTCCAACAATCCCACCACGTCCAGCTCCATTATTATCTAAATTTCTGGATGTTTCTGCACTGCCTAGAAAGTGCTACCTTTGGCCAAAACTGCTTTAAACCCTCAGCTCAAATCTCTGTGGCCCTACAACACAGAGTGGCTCCATCAGGTGAATGTTTTCCCATTTCCTTCCTGCCCAAAGGGAAAAAAACCTCCGGCTTTTATCTTTGAATAAACCTCCCAACACCCTGTGGAATTTCCTTTCCTCCCTCCACAGCTTGTGCCTGGCTCTTCCTGCTCTCCAGCTGAGGCGAGTGCAGCCTTGGGTCGAGTGTAATCATTTTTATAGAGCTGGGGATCAATAAGTGCTGGAGAGAAATGCTGTGTGTCAGAGTCCCCTCAGATCCTGGAAAACCAAAGGAACGCTACATGGAAGAGCACTTACTGTATTACTGCTGCAGGCGGACGGAGCTCCATGCCAGAGGCTTGGCAGAGCTTTGGAAGTGCTGGAAAAGGATTCATGCCCAGCCTCTCTGGGAACAGGGAGACCACCCCTACCCTGCACAGCCCTTCCTTCTTCCCATCTTTCCCAAGGAACATCCCTGTTTTACAAATACCAGCTGCAAGAACACTGGGAATCAGTGGCTTCATCCCAAGCTGATGGATAAAGCAAGGAAAACATGGATACACATAGATTTAACACCATTCTGTCCCAAAAGTACTCTTTGGGAAGATTTTTTTTATGGTTTATGATTTTTATTGCCTGTTTGGGTCTGCTCTGTTGCTGAGGGCTGCTAGAAAAGCTGGAATTCCCAGGGGTAGACACCTAGATCCAATCCCTGCCAAACCCTTTGGGATAAATGGATGGATTAATGTCAACAGAAAAAGGGAATAGTCTAAACTGGGATGGAACCAAAATTAATTTGGGTAACTGGTGGCTTGAAGAGCAGGAAGTTGGGGTAAGATGGAAGTGCCATCAGGTGGCATTTCCTTGGTGCACCATGGGTGATCTGTGGGCTGTTATGGATGTGTGGGATTTGTCCAAGCATTCCCAGAGCCTTGTGACCTGTGTCTTTTGCCTCCCTCTCCTTTGCCCATCTCTGTCCCCTCTGTAGTTATTCCAGTGGGCTCAGGAGATCAGGGAGGGAGATTTCCAAGAGATTCCTGTTCTGCATGGAGAGGAGGAGCTCGTATCCCTTTCCACATTCAAGGATGTGCTGTCCAGACTATCCTGAGGATGAACCCATCTTTAGCCCTCCATTGCCTGGTCCAGCTTAATTTGGGAAATGAAAATTGATGCCTGGCTTGGTGAGATGCAGCTTCATCAGCTTAGTGTAGGAATCCAGGGAATGAGCAATCAGTCATGGATGGGACTGTCACCCATCCCTGGGTATCTTCCTCTCTCTTCCTGGTTTTCTGTGGTGGTGGCTTTGTGTCCCTGCAGTGGGAGTGGAGGAACTGGAGAAGTCAGTATTGACTGAATCATTTCCAGGTATACTGAGTCCCTTTGGGTTAGAATTAAGCTTTGCATAAGAGGAATTTTATAGGACCATCCTTCGGAAAGGGAAAATTTTCTCCATTCCAAGAGAGATCATTTCCTGAGCTTTGTCTGCTCCTATCCTGTTGCTCCACACATCAGGATGGGGATAGAGTCCTAAAATCTTGGAATAATTTGAATTACAAAGGAACTTTAAAGGCTGTCTGGTTCAACCACCCTGTAAGGAGCAAGGAGACCTTCAACCAGATCAGGTTGCTCAGAGCCCCATCCAACCTGACTGAATTTTTACAGGAATGGAACATCCAGCTCCCTGGGATTGTGCCAGCATTTTTACACCCTTTCCAAGCAGGAAAGCTTTAGGGAGCCTAAATGTTTTTAGGTCTGTCTGAGAACTGAAATGCACTGACAGAAGTCGGGATGGGATTGGGAACCCATCGATTCCCTCTCCATCCATTTCTGGAGAGTTTTTCCATCCATCCATCCATCCATCCATCCATCCATCCATCCATCCATCCATCCATCAAACCATCTCAAATCCATCCTCTCGGTGCTGCACAGGAAGTTTTGACAGGCAGAGACGGGAAAGTGCCAGGTCATCACTTCTGTTATTGTTGCAAATGAATTTTATGGATGGATATTTACATCTGACTTTATGACCCACTGCTTTCTACTAAGGAAAGACATTTAAATCCATAGGAAACATCTCCAGGGCCATGGTTTTATCAGACAGGAGAAGTCTGAATAGAGCTTGCACAGGTTCTGTTTCCTTCCAACACCACCATGCAGCAATTTTGGGGGAATTTCCATGCAGATTCCTTGTGGCAGAGGTTTAGCTCCATGACCATGCTTGGATCACAGCTGGGAATATGCCTCCTCTCCCTCTTTGCCCCTGTGAGACCCTTTTAGGACACCAGAACCTTGTACCTGCTCTGACCAAGGCTGGTTTCAGCCATGGATTCATTCCCATGGGATATTTTACCATGAAATCTCCCTCCCCACTTCTCCCCCTCCTGCTGGATTGGCAGGTCAAGGTGGGATCTGTTCCTCCACCTGTCTCTCTAAGCCCCCCTTTTCACCTGCATGGAGGCTTTCTGAGTCTGAATCCATCTCCTAAGCACAGGGTGGGTTTCTCCTGCTCATTCCTCATTTGGTCCTGATTCCCTCATCCCTAGTGCCAATGAACTCCATATTCCATCTCATCCTTACCTCAGAGAGTTCAGTTCTTCCACGACAAACAAAAAAGACCAAACTTCACCACCTTCCCTTCTCCTGCTCCTTGCTGGAGCTCAGATAATGGACATCCAAGTCCTGGCCTCAATCCTGATGGATTCTGGTTGTCCTGAGGAGACCCAGGCTGTGTCCAGGGTACAAACCAGACTCCAGAGTGGGAGGTGTTGTCCCAGGGTATCCTGCCTACACAGCTGTCCCCTCATCTGATGTCCCCTAACCACAGTGGCATCGAGCAGCTCACACCATCCAGCTGTGCTCCCTTAGCATCTCCTCAGCTCTGGTGAGGCACATCTGGAGTGCTACGTCCAGTTCTCGGCTCCTCAGGACAGGAGGGACATGGAACTCCTGGAGCAGGTCCGGAGGAGGACAATGAGAATGATGGAGGGACTGGAGCATCTCCCTTATGAGGAAAGGCAGAGGGAGCTGGGGCTGTTCAGCCTCCAGAGGAGACACAGCTGACAGGGAACCTCATCCCTGTCTGTCCCTGCCTGCAGGGAGGGCTCTGAGCAGGGCCCAGGCTCTGCTCTGGGGGGTCAGCAATGGCACAAGAGGGACAGGCAGGAAGTGACCCCAGGAAGCTCCACCTGGACATGAGGCAGAGCTTGGACAGTGGCCAAGGCCTGAACAGAGACCAGAGAGGGTGTGGAGTCTCCCTCCCTGGAGATATTCCAGAATCCTCTGGACACAATCCTGTGCTGGGTGCTCTGGGATGATCCTGCTTGAGAAGGGAGGTGAGACCAGATGATTCCTCTGTGGTTCCTTCCAGCCTGACCCATTAGTGACCATGTCCACAGCATGGGTGGCTTTGGAGCTGGTGGGGGAGACCCTGACCAAGCTGGGACAGGATTATCCAAACCCACAACCTGCTCCACAGGCATTGGAAGCAGCAGGAAGCTAGGCACGGCCTCTCCCTCTCAGTGCCTGCAGTTAAATATTGACAAGGAGGGCTGTTTGTAAGGGATGACTGATTTTATGAGCAATCATCAAGGAACGGGGGGATGCCACGAGCTCGTCCAATATCCTGTCTCTGAGAGCATCCCCTCCCAGCTGCCTGGGAGGAAGGAGTCAGCCCCTGTAATGGACACTTATCCAATAATTTGCCAAAGGGGGCAGTTTCTTGCTAACCTCAAGTGGTTTGTGTTTGGCGTGTGGCCTGAAACACAACCCTGACATCCCTCATAAATATTTATCCCAGCTGCCAGAGCAGTGGAGGAGATGTTTGACCACATCCAGGCTTTGTGGGAGTTTTCCAAGCACTTGTTTCAGAGAGCCCCCGTGTGCTCAGGGCAAAGGGCAGCTCTTGAGTCAGCTCCAATCTGCTGCCAGGGAAGCCTCCCGGGAAGAAATGCACCCAGGAATGCGTTGGGGTGCAGTGTCTCCTCTGGATTTGAATACTAAGCACAGAATCACGGCATGGAATATTCAATCACTGTCCCTAATTATTGGCATAGGGTTTGACACCTTTTCTACCTGGCTGCTCCAGACCCTGGTGGCTTGAGGACACAGGGGCTGGCAGCCGCCAGGTGATCTCTCCAGCAGTGGATGGTGCCACCAAATGTGTCTGTGTGTCTCCAGGGATCAGGATGGGGATTGCCCACCAGGACTGGGAGGCCAGGGAGCAGGGATGAGGCTGGGGCTCCAAAGACCCCGTTTTTCCTGTGTTAGGCTTGGGAGGGAATGCCCTGAGCTCCATGGCAATGCTCTGTGTGTCCCAGGGGACCCTGCTGTGTTTCTGTAATACTCAGGCTGAGGCACCTGGGACAATCTTCCCATTCTCATCTGCTGACACTTAGTGGGAATATTGCTTTGGTTTCTGCTCCCTGTTTTCTTCCCTGAGGTGCTCTGGGCCCCCCATCTAGGGACACACAGTGGGGAGGCACAGCAGAGCCCCAGGGGATCATGGGCAGATGCCAGCCTTGTCCATGTCCCAAAGCTGGAGCCTCTCCTCTCCTGTTTTTGGACACATCCAGGCTCATTTGAGGTGAGGGTGTGAAAGGGTTAAGCCCTTGTCTTTTAGGAGCAATGAATTTATCTCACCACTCGATCCAGGTCCTCCACCCCCCAGAGCTGCATCCAAGGAAAGCCTCCCTCCCCCAGTTCCTGGGGGCAGCCAAGCCTGAAGCCCCTCTCACTTCCCACCAGCGGGGAACAATGTTATTCTGCACCGAGGCAATTACTGCCATCTAATTAAAACCGAGGTGTGTGCCATCTCTCAATGACACGGCGGTGGAGGTGGCGGGGAACAGGGAAGGCGGCTGCTCTGGTATCCCCCTCTTTTTCCAGACCTCCCTCTCTACTTCCCTGTGGGACCTTGCTGTGGGGCCGCTCCCCAGGAAGCTCAGGAAGGTGGGCAGGAGGGAGAGGGAATGGGAGGAAGGACAGAAAAGAGATGGATGCTGATGATTTTGCATGAAATGCCTCTGGAGTGTAAGCGTGTAAGCTCTGGGGGGCTTTGTCCCATCCTCTCCTCCCACCCCTCCCCTCCAACCTTTTAACAGCCACTCAGCTCCGGAGGCTCTTGATTGACTTTAAATGTAATTAAATCGCAGGCACTCCGAGGATAATTCAGGGAGGTTTCATTGCCCGTCGGAGAGAGAGCGAGGCAGCGGAGACAGAGGGGTGTTAATAATGCACTTTTTATTGCTGAGCAGTTGGAAGAGGTTGAGGGAGTTTGTGGAGAGAGAGGAGCCTTGGACCAGGCAGGGGGATTGGGATCTGGGATGGGGAGTCTGGGATTTTTAGATTCAATCCCAAAAGTCATCAGAGGGATGGGGGAACGTCCTGTGGTCAGTCAGTTGGGGCGTCCCTGCCACATTATCCCACGGGAGGGATGTGTCTGTGGATCAATTCCCAAGGGATGCAAACGTTCTCACAGGCAATTAGTGCCAGGAAAAGAGGAAACAGGCTCATGTTCTGCCAGGGGAGCTTCAGGTTGGACATCAGGAAGAATTTCTGCATGGGAAGGGCTGTCAGGCTGCCCAGGGAGGTGATGGAGTCACCATCCCTGAACGTGTTCAAGGAATGACTGGACGTGGCAGGGGATCAGTCACAGGTTGGACCGGAAGATCTTGGAGGTGATTTTCAAGATTCTGTGAGAATTCTCTGAGAAAAGAGTGAATTCACCTTGCATAGTCAGGAATGCCCAACTCAGGATGAGATCTCCTGTTACTTTTGTGGTACCTTGTGGGTCCTCGCTGTGTCACATGGGGGGACAACTCTGCTTTAGGTCCCCCAGGTAAACCCAGTTTTTCAAGTTGGGTGATTTTTCCTGATCTGGTCTTTCAGCTGATGCTGATTTTTCCCACTTGTTTATTTTATCTCTTTATTTTTTTCTTTATTCCACCAGAAATAACTTCTCCTACTTCCTCTAGAAAATACACTGGGCAAATACATCCCTTAGGAAGAAGTTCTTTAATGAGTTGAGCTGGGCTTCAGGTCTGACAGCTCCATGCTTGGCTCAGTCCTGGGAAGATCTGGAGAACTCCAACAGGGCAAGGAAAGACCCAGGGGTTCACCTGGTGTGAACCCTGGTGGCACATACAAACTTCTTGCTGGAGAAACAAGAAAAACCTAGATTTCATTGGTGTGGAAAAATTCCCAACAGAAATGGAGTAGATTGAAGGTGACTTTGAGGTCCATAAATGTTGGAGGCTTTGCTGTCACCACCTTGTTTGGGGACGATGTCGATTGTAAAGAAAGGTCCATGGCACCCTCCTGTCTCTAACTGGTTTTACACAAGCCTAGGTGAGTCTTAAGTTACGCTTAAATCTGGGTCCAGTGAGACCTGAGGAATGTGTTGTTGGTCCACACTGGTGGACTCTAAAAACTGCCTGAGACAGAACCTCCTCTTCCACCTGATTTTTGTCATTTGTCACATCAGGCCACACTGCCTCAATTTGAGATTCATGGGTGAAAACATGGGATGAGGATGTGGATGAGTATTTCCTTGGAAAGAGGGCACGGCTGAAAGGTTTGGGAGGTCTGTCTTTCAGCAAGGGGGCATCTCAAGTAGCGTTTCTTGTGGTGGAAGCTGGTTCAGGGGCTTTTTCCAGAGGAAGAAACATTTCACAATTTGTTGCATGAGAAGCAGAAGTTGCCTGGAAGGGGGAACTCTGACTCCCTGCAGAATTAGGCTTGTCCTTCAGAGGGAGCCCACAGGGTGTTGACACCCAACCAGTCCATCTCCTGTCACCTGCTGGTTGGTCCTCTTACTAAATTCCCAGGTTTGGAAGCCTGGCAGTGCCAATGTGGCACCTTGCACTGTGCTTTGCTGTTTGCTACAGTAAAATCACCTCTTCACTGGTGTCTTAATTCGCGAAAAGATCCTTGGACCAGCCCAGACCAATCAGTTGGACTCCCTCAAGATTCATTTTCCCTTGATCTTCTTGGATTTTTGTTCCTCTGGCTGCCATGGGACCACCCACAGCTCATGGATCAAAAGGTGGGAGCTGCAGCTCCCATCTCCTCTCAGGTCCCGGAGAGCTGGTCAAAGGGTCCAGGAAAAGCAATTCCAGGTGTGGAGTGGGTCCCCATGCCTGGTTAGGCCAGGCAGAGCCCGCTGGAGCATCTGATGGGGCAGGGAGGGGGTGGGGAGTGGATTAAAATTCTCGTTTCTTCACGCTGGGTGAGAACGCTACAGTGGATTAGGCCGGGAGCTGCTCCTGGCTGCGGTGCTGTGCTGAATTAGCAACATGTTTGAATGAGATAAAAGGGGCAGCTTTACCCCAGCGCCCTCGTTCCGCTAATCCCACTACAGCTGTGAAATGAAGAGCAGCAGATCGGCTTTACTCCCTTCCCTGACTATTTCCTACCCTTGAGACCAAGGCAGCTCCGCGCGGCTTTACCAAACCTGGCCCTGCGGGCGGATTCCTGCTCCGGCTGGATGCTCCTCTTGCTGTGCCAGGCCCTATCCCAGGACTTCTTGGGATTGGGGGACTCTTGAAAAAGTGGAGAGAGTGGGGTTGGATGCCCTGGGAGGGGTTTGACCACTTCGCCAAGCCTTACAAGTTTCCGTGTTGCTGTGATGTGTGGCCACCGATGTGCTGGAGGAGGGAAAACTCATCCCTGTTCCAGCAGGTCACCTCAGCAGCACGGAATGGGTGGGGTTTTCTCCTGCTTTTCCCTGGGAATCTGTCAGGCAATTAAAAGGAGGATGCTCTTTGGTCCTGCAGTTGAGGCTGCGCCCACCCAACTTCCACTTCACTGGTGACATTTTATCCTGTGGTGGCACCTCTTGCTTGCTCATGGATGTCCCAGTCTGGGACTGGTCACAGCTCCAGGGACACGGACAATGTCTCCTGGTGCTGGAGGTGATCCTACCTGTGCAACTTCATCTTTCAGGCGTGTCCCAGTGTGGTTCTGACCCCTTTTTCAGACAAGGATGTTGCAGTGTTGGGAAAACTTGGGACCAAAAGTCCCATCTCCTCTCATGCAAAGAGAAATTTGTAGAGGGAGATAAGAGAAGGAGACTGAGATTAGCCAGGTAAAGATTTGAGCTGTCTTTAAAAATTATCTTAACAGTGTTTAAAAAGGATCTTGGAGGTCTTTTCCAACCTCAACAATTTGGAGGTGATAGAACTTGGAGGAAAGGGTTGCAACCAATCTTTGGGTCTGTGAACTTACTCCTGAAATGGGTTATCTTCTTCTTATCAGTGAGCCAGGGGTCACAACAGCTGCATGCCACGCCCCTGGAGCTGGGGAACTCAGACATGTCCTTGTCCCAGTCGCTTAAAGGCTGGAACTCATCCCTCTGCTTTGGGAATTGTCACACAGGTGTAGCCATTGGAATGGTGCTTTTTTGCTCCCGCACATCCAGGAGTTTAAATCGGTGCCATCCATGGAGCTGAGGGAATAAATTGTCCATTTGGATGGAGTTTTCAGCCTTAGGAAGAGTGGGAAAATTCCCTCAGCTCCGCTAACTGGATCAGCTTGCTGTGCAGTCATGGGAAAGGGGTATCTCCACTGCAGACACTGGTTTAATCCCTTCAAAACACCTTTTATCCACATCTCCATAACATGGGTAGGAAAACAAACCTGCTGTAGGATCAGATCCATCTGTTTGCACAGGAATCACAAAGATTTGGAAGCTGGATGAAGTTTGGTGGGCTTTTCCTCAAAGATCTGTTTGTGTGGACCCTGAACTAGTTCACTGGAAGTTGTTCTTCCAGAGGAATGTTCAAGAGAGCACACAAGGAATCTCATGGATCTTCATCCTTACTCCTGCCAAATGAGAGACTTGGCCATTCTTGAGTTATTCCTCTACTGCAACAACTTCAAAATCCGAAGTTTTTAATATTCCGTGCTTTCAACTCTGGAAGAACCCCACTGCCTTTCCCTTCATGACTCTGTGTCTTTTGATCACTGTTTAGAAGGTCAACCACAACAACGGGGCTTCCATCCTCATCCCTGCTTAAATCCTGGCATTTCCCAAGAAGATAATTAGGCAGAGAAAATTAAATTCTCTGTGATCTGAACATCCAGGACATCTCTTGGTAACTTACTTTTCTCCTTCTGTAGGGGACACTTTTGCTTCTTAACCTCCAAACCAGCAAATCCGACCTGTGAAATTAAAGTTGAGCTTCCCAACCTCCAAAACCACAATTCCCGTCTGTGAAGTGGAAGCTGAGTTTTCAAGCCTCCAAAACAGTAAATCCTACCTGTGGATGTGGAGGCTGAGCATCCCAGAATCCAAGAGTGCACAAACTCATCACCTTTTCTGACCCAGAGCTGGAATTAGTTGATGTTTTTCTGCAGTTGTTGCCTAATTTCAACACGATGAGCACCAAAATGTTTATACGATGAAGAACTCTGATCCCATCTTCTCCAGGTGTGGCTGATGCCAGATGCAGGCATTGGAAAACCTCCTCACAGCAAAGTGAGGATGATGAGGGTGATCTGCCCTGACCTGGGTTTGCATTTTGGGTTGGATTCATAAAATCATGGAATCATTGAGCCTGGAAAAGCTCTCCAAGATCATCAAATCCAACCTTTGACCAAACACCACCACAGCAAACAGATTTCAACTCCCTTTAAATTATTTTGGTGCTGAGTTTAAATCTGAAGGTGGCACTGGATGCCTTGGGAAGAAGGAAGGGATGGTGCTGTGAGGGAGTCCTGAGCAGACATGACACCTTGCACAAGAATCCCAGCTCCTCATCCACTGCTTGGATAATCAGATGAAGGCACAGATCCTAGAATTTCCACTTCCATCCCAAATGATGGAGCCTGTTTGTGTGTGATCACTTGCAGCTCCCCTCTGCATCCCACATTCCTGGGAGAGGTGGAATCCTTCACATCCTCCATTTCAAAGACGTCTCTATTAACAGGACAATGGGAGAATAAGCACTTTCCTTTATTCATTTCCCCGCTGTCTGATAAAATCATATTGATGATAATTTTCCTTTAATGGACCATTTGCAGTAATTATGATGCAGAGGGTGAGTAATTGGAGCTGACGCCCGATGCCTCCTACGGAACTCGACAAACTTAATTCACTCCATTGTCTGGGAGAAAGGGAGGGAGAGGAGGAAGACTGGGGGGAGAGGCCAATCCCACAGGCCCCTCTCCCCTCCCAAATGGTCAGTAGAGCAATTTATTACTTCTTCTGCCTCTGTAGGATTTGCTTCAGTGCATCAATTTGTGCCTTTCTCTTTCCTTCCCTTTCTTACCAGTTCCCAACTTTGCTTTCTCTCTGTCCTTTTGTCTCCGTGTTCCCAGTTTTTGAGCTCCAAAATGGTTTCTGCATTGTCTGTTAAGTGCTTTTCCCCACCACTTACCAGCAGATTCTACTCTTGGATGTGTCGTGGAATAACAGAATTATTTATCTTGGAAATGCCCTCCAAGATCAGTGAGTCCAACCATTCCTCAGCACAGCCAAGGCCACCACTAAAGTGTGTCCCCAAGTGCCACATCCACATGGCTTTTAAATCCCTCCAGAGATGGTGTCCAGCCTGTGCCAGGGCTGGAGAGCCTTTCAGTGAGGATTTTTTCCCCTAATACCCAACCTAAACCTGCAATGGCACAAATTGAGGCCATTTCCTCTTTTCCTGTCCTTTGTTCCCTGGGAGCCCATCCCAACCCCTACCTGGCTCTTTTCTGGGAATTGCGGAATGAGAAGGTCCTTCCTTTTCTCCACACTTTTTTCCACAGGTCCCACAGCTGCTCCTCATATCAGATTTGTGCTCCAGACCTTTGTCTTTCTTTAAAAAAACCAAATATCCTTGGGATAGGCCTATACACAGACTCACTCCCTGCACCATTATCTCATCCTGAGGGTCCTTCCCTCTGGGTCCTTCTCTTCAGGCAACAGGAATGAGCCTCTGGAAGGCACCTTGGTGGGAAAAAAAACATTTCCCTGCTGCGGTCCAGCTCTGAATTCCATGGGAAAGCTCTGGCTGTGGTCAGCTACACTCCAGGGAGAAATAAGGCATCTGATTATCTGAGAGTAGAAAGCATCCTTGACTGGGAGAAGGGAATTGGGAAACATTCCATCCTGGATTTGAAGGTGTTGATCAAAGTCGCTTTGGAAGTGTCCTGGTTTAACCCATCAACGTCAAGCAGTCGCTTCCTCAATCCCTCTCAATTCAGTGGGATAGGGAAAGAATTAGGAAAACAAAAATTGGGTAATTGAGATTAAAACGGTTTATGAGGACAGAAAAGGAAGGGAAAATATTGATAATAATCCTAGAATTCCAGGATGGTTTGGGTTGGAAGGGACCCTAAAACTCATCCAGTTCCAACCCTCCATGGACAGGAACACCTTGATCACCTGAAGCTGGAGATGGGATGAAGTCGTGGAGGGATGAACCTGGATGCTCTTGGTAGTGATGCCCAAATCCATGGGATCATCCAGTGGGAGGTGGGGCTACAGGGAGAACAGGGAAATTTGGACAGGGAGAGAATCCACTTATGTCCTTAAAGCAGAACAGCTATAAAAACATCAGGTTCATCAGTATTCTTGGAATTGGATTGGAATGGAAATGAACATTTCTCTATGCATTCCAGAAGACTGACTCCTTGGAAAAAAATGATGGAGGCCATTTGAGCAATTGGCTCCCAACAATTGGTTGCAATATTTTGTTTCAGTAGGGAGTGCTCCAAGTTGGCTCCAAGCTTGGTCTTTCTTTTTTTTTTAATTCAAGATGAATTTCAAGAGTTGTTCTCAGCTGCAAAATGAAAATGTCTCTTTTAATGCATTTCCTTCTATTTTTAATTTCTTGGAATCAGGAAGGCAATTTAAGCACCGAAAATTCAATGGAATTGAAATGTGGCTGAGAAACGCTTCAATATTGTTAAAACTCTTTTTTTTTTTTTTTTCTCTGAGATATTTTTCAAGAGAAAACTTCTCCCCAAGCTCTGCTCTCTGGGAAATCTGCAGTGATAAATTTTGTAGTTACAAAAGATCAACGGATGTCTTTGTGGAGAAATCTGGGAGAAGAGCAACCCTCCTCCCATCTCCTGATTTCTGCCTCATTCTCACTGAGGAATTGCCTCCAAGTTCAGCATTTTCTCCCAGGTTTCATTTCTGGAAATTAGCTGTTAAGAGGAATGAAACTCTTGTATTTTCTCCTGTGTGTGGATCTAACTCTCTGCCCATCCATCTCTCTCCATTTCACAGAGCTAAAGCAGCTGTTTTGTCCAGCTTTCCTCATCCCTGGGAAATAAATAATCGGAAAATGAGATGTGGTGCTCTTGGAGACAGTGGTTGAGTTTTGCCTCTGATTTTTGGGGAATGAATCCTGAAACAAGGAGTTCTGGGACTTGGAGTCGGTCTCCATGGTTCAGAGAATTTCTGGAATGACTGGGCGTGGATTAGACCTGACGAGTGTCCTCTTGACTTGGGACAAACCTCTACCAAGCATGAACTGCTTGAGGTGTCCAGACTCAACTCTTCATCCCTGGAAGTGTTCACAGAAAGGCTGGATGGGGTTTGGAGCAACCTGGGATAGTGGAAAGTGTTCAGGATCAGGTTTCTCCCAACCCCATCCAACTTGGCCTTGAACACTTCCAGGGGTGGACCATCCCCAATGCATCCACGCCTCGTGGGAGAGGCAGCAGCTGATGTTTGCTTTGGAAGCACATCTGGCTCTCCCATCCCATGCATGGAATATGACCAGTCCCTCCCAAATCCTAGTGCTTGTTCTGTGGGAACCAGCAATATTTCCAAAAATTGATCAGAAACCTGTTCATTAGCCCAGGAATTTAATAGGAATTTAATAGGAATTAGTCTGGTGTTGGATGCCAATTATTTTCATCTTTGCCCTTGGTGATGTTGATGGGAAAAGGTGGATTGGACCCCGTGTGTGGCTGAAATTCCATTCAAAACTGGACTTGTGTTGTATTGGAATAGGATTTCTTTGGGATTAATGGTAATTCCTCCTCTTTTCCATTACTCTTTATAACTGGAAGATTCTCCTTCAGGGAAGGCTGAAGGATACAGCCTGTTCCAAGGCTCCTTTGCTGTTTCTGACAGGACTAAAAGCCAGCCTTGCCCTTGATACGGAGTAATTTTGAAAACAAAATTGTGGATGCCCTTTATTTTTCCAAATGGGACCAAGCCACTCACAACAAAAGGGATCACCACCTTCTCCCACAGGACTGTGGCATCAGTCCTAAAACCCTGTGGAAGTTGGCAGTGGATATCAGTAATTATGGGAAAATAAATTATAAGGGTGGTACAATTATCCCAGAGCCAAAGGCAATAAACTCAGACACGCAGAGTTTAATGTGAAACTTTAAAGAAATCCAGTATTTTAAGGTGGTATTTCCCAGGAAATACCCTTGGCCAGCCCCTCTGGAGTTCCAATCTCATTTCAAATCATTGGAAACTGGGATAGATTATATATTTGTTTTTCAGGATGAATAGGAATATTCTCCCTCTCTACTTTCTCACTTGAAAAAGCCTTTAAAAATAATTAAATTAATTTTTTCCCTTAATTTTTAGGCTTTAGAGGAGGGAACATAAATGTTTCTACTTTTTTATGACAAATAATGGCAAAAAAAATATCTCAAGAAGCTATAAAATAAAATAAAATAAAACAAAATAAAACAAAATAAAATAAAATAAAATAAAATAAAATAAAATAAAATAAAATAAAATAAAATAAAATAAAATAAAATAAAATAAAATAAAATAAAATAAAATAAAATAAAATAAAATAAAATAGATTAAAATTTTCCATAATTTAGGAGAAGGGATGAACTGGGGTAAACTGCAACAGGTTTTTTGGGAAACCCTCCTCGGATAAGTCTGATTCATTGTCCTATGGAAATATTCCACCGTGTATATTCCAGGCCAAGACATCTGGATGGTGAACATCTCCTGGGAAGGAAATGGGAATAGTTGGGAAAGGATTAAGAGTGGCTGGGAACAGGCTGGAAGTGTGGTGAGATTCTTGGGTACGGTCTGGGATGGACTAAATCCCTAATGGTGAATAAACAGAGCCGAGTCCTGAGGGAAACCCATACCTGTGTGGCTAAATCCTAGAGCAGGATGATCTCATCCTATCTGCCTGGAAAGTTCCCAGTGGATCCCTTCTTTCCCTTTCCCCACATCGAGGAACAGCTTTTATTCCATGTTTTTGTTTGTTTGTTTTTGGTGTTTTGTTTTGGGGGGTAGTGTTTATTTGTTATTTTGGGGTTTTTGTTGCACTGTTTGGGTTGGTTTTGGGTTTTTTTTCATGGATGTTATCCCTGGACATGCTGACTATGGAATATCACCCAGTTTAGGTTTCAGTTCTCCCAGCTTTGGCCATTTAATTGGTTTCTTTCCACAGATGAGTGGATAATCAGGAAACTGATTCTGGACTAATCCTGGGGTAGCAAATCCATTCTGTGAATTCAAAGGAAGGAGCCTTATTCCATTCTTTTCTTGATTCTGAGGAAAATTATCATAGAATCATGAAATAATTTAAGATGGAAAAAACCTCTAAGGTCATTGAGTCCAACCATTCCTCAGCACAGCAAAGGCCACCACTAAATTATGTCCCCAGGTGTCACATCCACATGGATGTTAAATCCCTCCGGGAATGGTGACTCCACCTCTACCCTGAGCTGGGCCACCCTTTCCATGAAGAGTTTTTTCCTAATATCCAACCTAAACCTCCCCTGGTGCAACTTGAGGCCATTTCCTCTCATCCTGTCCCTTGTTCCCTGGGAGAAGATCCTGATCCCACCTGGCTCTCCTGTCAGGGACTTGTGGAAAGCCAGGAGGTCCCCCCCGAGCTTCCTTTTCTCCAGGCTGAGCTCTCTCAGCTCCCTCGGTCTCTCCTGGTGCTCCACCCCCTTTCCCCAGCTCCATTCCCTTCTTGGGACATGCTCCAGCATGTTTCTCCAGTGGGAATATTGTGGGAAATGCATCAAAGGCTTTCCTAAAATCCAGGTAGATTCCACAGCTTTTCCCTCATCCATTAAATGTCACCTTGTCAGAGAGGATGCATCACATGTGACACTTTTTGGGATGTTGTTATTTGGGATAGATTTTTTTATTTTTTTTTTGGGAAAAAGGAGTTGCCTTCCCAAGGGATGCTTGGACATGGTGAGCCCTTTTTCCACTCTTTTCTTTTGGAAAGGGCAGGATCCTGACTGAGAGAAAACCCAAACCCTCCATGTCCCTTGTTTGGGGCCCTCTCAAAGCTTGGCTGCCTCTCTTCCCAAAATTTTCCCATTCCTGCTGTGGCTCTTAATGAGGATGGAGCCACTCATTTGGGATCCTGGATGTCTTTATAACCCAAGCCCACAGCTCGGAGCTGCTTCTCCTGATTATTTTAATCTCCTCATCTGTCTTTTCTGGTCAATAAACTCCCTCTCGAATCAAATTGTTACCGAACACATCCCGACGCTGATGTCCATCGGACTCCGGGCTCCAGCGGATA
This sequence comes from Poecile atricapillus, assembly GCF_030490865.1. Classification (NCBI taxonomy): domain Eukaryota; kingdom Metazoa; phylum Chordata; class Aves; order Passeriformes; family Paridae; genus Poecile; species Poecile atricapillus. Next base: position 152,524,556 of record NC_081250.1, on the reverse strand, counting down.
ATGGAGTTTGTCATAATTAAGTGTCCTGCCTAATTAATTGAGTGGTCAGGATGCTAATTAGCCAGGTTTATTGAGACTGGAGGAGTATGAAGGGCAATACCGCAGCTCATCAAAAGCACTGGGACTAGGAATAAAGTGCAGCTCCCTTCCCTCTCCAGACAAATCCATGGCTCCAGAGATTTATGGGCTGGGAGATGGGGATGAGCAGGGTTGTGCTGGGCTTTGTTTCAGTGTGGCCAAGGTTTCCCAGCCTTTGCTCCCGTTTTCCACACATTCCTGGAGCTCATCCATCACTTACAGCCCTGACTCAGGTGTCTCCTCACTCCTCATCCAATGCTCATTCCTGCTTTCCTTGCTCAGACAAAGCAGGACTTCCAATAGAAATTTGGGACACCCAATGGCTCATGTTTACCCCTGAGTGGGAGTTCCTTGATTTTTCCTGCCCTATCTGGTTTCCATCCTCTAATTCCCAATGCTCAAATCCTACTTTTTCTTTTTAATGTTTGGAAAGTGTTAACCTGACCTGAATTATTGAACTTCCTAATCTATCCCCATGATCCATAAAAAAAAAAAGATTTGTCATTTTATACCAAAGCCAAGACAGGGATTTTCATAAGGAATCAAGAAAAAAATTGGGATAATGCAGCTGGAGGAGGATCTTCATCTGAGATCTGGAATAAAGTCCGGGCTCTCTCACTGGGTCTCCAGATTGTTTTAGGGAAGTTTTCCTTAGGGAATTTGAGTGCTGTATCCCAGTTCCTCAACCAACTGAAGCCCAAGAAATCCTTCAGGATCTCTCAAGTTTGTTTACATGAGTGGCAGGATTGGGAAGAGAACCTAGGAAACGAAGGAATATTTAATATGGATTTGCAGTTCTCTCTTTTGCAGTTCTCTCTTTTGCAGCATGAGGATTGGAGCATTCCCAGAGGGATTGAAGTGAGAATTCCCCTTGGAGACAGCCAAGGAGAACCATGCCAAGCTCGGTACCTGTGTATGGAGTGAGGAGTTTTTATTCTAACTTTGCTTTTCCTTGGGAATGTTTAAAATTAGAGAAGTGGGATCTGTGGAGGCAAAAAATGAGTGTTGGAAGTGCAACTGGAAATCTGGGAGTAATCCTGGAGTTGAAGATGCAAGAATTCCTCAGGATTGCAGTCTCCCACTTGATAGAGGTGGACTTTGGCATTCCCCTGGGAGATCTTTTTACCGAATTCCCTACATTTCTGGACTCAAGGAACAGAGATTCAAAAACCTCTCATCCCTTATCCCATCTTCCATCCTTTGTATGCTTAAAAACATGGAATTTGCCCCATCAAAAAACTGTTTTACATCTCATTTTTACTCCAAGTGATGAGATTTTGTCCCTATTTTGGCTGGAATAATTCTGTGCCCAGGAAGGATTCATCCATCCTGCCTTGATTTTGGGGGCAGTATCCATGAAAGTCTAACTCCTGCTGTCCAATATTTATTTTGGTGGTTTTGGCATTGGAGTTTGTCTGCTCCGTGGGAAGAGCAAGCAGGGATGAAACCTCTGGAAGGAAACTTCCCATGTCTGGCTTAATTTGAGAAACTCCTGGAGGAGATGGCTGTGCAAGGCCAAGACTTTCAAGGAATAAGAACAGAAGGAGGATGTGGAGCTGCTGAGGCAGATCCAGAGGAGGCCATGGAGATGCTCCAAGGGCTGGAGCCCCTCTGCTCTGGAGCCAGGCTGGGAGAGCTGGAAATGTCCAGCCTGGAAAAGGGAAGGATCCAGGGAGAACTTCAAGTGCCTGAAGGGTCTCCAAGAGAACTGGAGAGGGACTTTGGAAACAGGATGGAGGGACAGGACACAGGGAATGGCTTCCACTGCCAGAGGGCAGGGATAGATGGGATATTGGGAAGGAATTCTTTGCTGTGGGGGTGAGGAAGCCCTGGTCCAGGTTTCCCAGAGAAGCTGTGGCTGCCTCTGGATCCCTGGAAGTGCCCAAGGCCAGGTGAGCTGGGGCTTGGAACAACCTGGGATAGTGGAAGGTGTCCCAGCCCACGGAACTGGATTATGGTGAAGGTCCATCCTAATCCAAGCCATTCCGTGATTCCATGATTATCCCTAACTCATAGAAAATTCCTTGATAAAAAGGAATAATCAAATTCCTCACTTTTTAGTAGAACAGCAGGAATTTGGCTCCGTGTCCCTGACAATGGAAGGGATCAAAGTGATCCGATGATCCATAATCTCACTGAATGGAGTTGGAATGATCTGTCCAGACAAGGATTGCTCTGCACTTCCCCTCATCCATATATTCTCTCCCAAAATATCCAACCCCAAAACTTTTGGAATGAGACATAAGATTTGTGTATCCTCCATGTCCTAAAATTTAGGGAAAAATTAATTGTGCAAATTAGAAGTTAAGAGGTTTTCCCTATAATTTTCCTTCTTCCTAAGGTGATAGGCAAAATGAAGATGTAAATCCTGGCCTTAGACATAGGTGATGATATTTATATTTATTTATAAATATTTATAAGTTTTTTATATCTGTTTGGGTCTAATAATGACAAAATTTGACCAGATGATCCTGATTTAAGGATTTGCCTTAAAATCCACCTGCATGTGTCTTGTTCTGCTTTTTCCTTGTGGAAAGCAAATCTTAAACAGATTAAAAAAACCCAACACATTAAATAAATAATGAAAAATAAAGATAATTTGCATTAATTGAACGGAGCTTGAAGAGCATATTCCAGTGGGAGATTTCCACTGGGATAGGGCAGCTTGATAGAAATTAGGGAAAGCCCAGCTTTTGCCAGGACACATCCCTGTATTTTTATGACCTTTTGATGAGCCAGGAAGGTTCCCTCTGATTTTATGATTTTCAGGATACTTCAATGGACAGAAACATCAAAGCACACATGGCTTGAGGGATATTTTTAGAAATGTGCCTTCCATAAAAATTCCCTGTATTTCTATATATACACACCTAAAAATATAATTATAAATGCATTTCTACTTATCAATGTCTTTTTTATAAAAATAAATATAAATAACTTGACTTGGGATGAAGCAGGAGAGGGAATTTGAAAAGTGTGACCCAGCCTAATTCCAAAGTATCCTTTTCTTGATGTATTTTCAGTCCCAGATTTAGTAAACCAGCTTATTCCTGGTCAAATTCCTGAGGTGGTACATTTTGGGATTTTCTTTTCTTTGCTCTGCAATTCAGCTCCTGACAAATAGGTTATACCTGGATGTGGGAGGCTGTTGTTGGAAGTGAATTCTGGGAGTGTTTTAAAGCGGAATTATCCCATTCCTGAAATCCTTTATTTTGTTTTAGCTGCCCAAAACCAAATTCCAGTTTTATTGGAATATTACTGTGTATTTGGGAATGAGAAATTTCTTCCCACTCTTCCCCAGTTCATGATATTTGGGATAAGAAATAAAACTGGATCCAGCAGTGGATTCCTGATATCCCTCAGTTCCCAGCTGCTGGGATGAGATCCTGGTAACAAAACCCTCATCCATTTTGAGGGATAATTTTCCCACCTGATGGGTGCTTTTTTTCCTGGAAAAACAGCAGAAGGCAACAGCTCTCCCCACTCCAGGAATCTCCTTGGGGTGGCTGGGTTTAAAAATAAATCCCAGGGTGGCCGGGAGATCCCAGGATGGAGAGAGGGTGGAATGAAGTCCTCAAAAGATGGATTGAAGAAGGAATTTCCACCACCTCACACTTCCCTGGTGAGGTGAGAGCTGCCCTCATGGGGTGCATTTTTTTGGGAATATGGTGGGTATTCCAGTGAGGAATGTCCCTAAGCCCCATCCAGCATCCCAATGGGGTCCCATTCTGTCCCTCCCCAGGGAAGGGAACAATTTTCCAGCAGCATTTCCTCACCTCCATCACCCTCAGCCAAAAGATGTTAAATGACTCTGCAGGACCTCCCACCTCCCTCGGATCCATCTTCCCTGGAATCGCTGCATTACAACCAAACAGGATTTGTTCCACTCCAGTTTGTCAAGATTGGACAAGGCCTCAAAGTTTCTGGAGACGTTTATTAAAGGTTTCCCAGGGATTGGAGCAGGAGAGGCAATTTCCTTCCTGGGCTCGGAGAACAGCTCCCATCCCTGTTCCGTAGAGTGGGAGGGATGAGGGGGTTTCTCTTCCTTCTCTGACCATAAAAATTAGAAAAAGTCCCTCTTCTCCATCCCCAAATGACCACCCAAGAGGGACCAATATTTGTTATCCTCCTTTTCCAGCTGCAGGAAAAGAGGAAAGGTGATGGGGTGGAGACACAGGGATGCATCAGGGAGGGACAAGCCACATGTGCCACCTTGGGACATCTGGGTGAAACCATCCCAAAGCTTTTAATTTCAGCGAAGAGGGAGATGCCTGCATGGACCCCCTCAGGAGGCAGATTTGGGAATCAGACAGAGTAGTTCTGGGAAGGTGGTGGGAATGAAATCATGGCTCTGGAGGGATGCCAGCCCCCTCGGGACTGGGAGGTGGCATTTTGTGCCAGCCAAACCACTCTGGTCCAGTGTCACTCTTTTGGGGGAATTCTGTTCCTTAGAGCTTCCCTCCTTCCCGATTTTTTTTCCCCCCAAATTAATTTCCAGAGTTTTCCCAGCCTGGAAAGAGTGGGAAGCAGGGGAAGGTAACTTCAGAGAAGAGGTTGTGTCTGAGGGAAGGTGACTGACAATATCTCCTTCTCATCCAGATGAGTGTTCCTGAGGCTGACTCATTTTGGATAATCTGGAATAACTCCAGGGAAGTCACCGGGGATGGCAGAGGAGCAAACCCGGCAGGAAGTGAAACAGAAATTAACCCTTGGCACGTGCCCATGGATTTATCTGAAGGCAAAGGATTTTATTACACTGGCTTAAGTGGGCTTTGAATAGAGCCTCTGGAAAAAGCAGGGAAAGGTTGCTAGAATCCTTCCTGAGTTAATTAATCAAACATATAATAAATAAATCACCTGCAGTCACAGTCAGGTGCCTGGAATGGAGATGGCACAGCTTTAAGCAGAATTCCAGGCTTTGTATCTTCGGGATTATTGTTATTTAATTATATTGGAGCTGCCTTTGGAAGCTGGTGGGCAGCAGGTACCAGGTGAGAGCTCCCTGCTTTATTCAGAGGCAAGATTTGATCTCTCTGTACCAGTGATGAATTTTCCCTGATGAAATTAAACTTATTTCAGATTAAGGGGGGGGGGGAAGAAAAAAGTGTTTTCTATTTTGAGCTGCAAGAGAAGCGGAAAAATAACTCCCTACTGAGATTAATTCTTATCATTTTAAGATATGATGACAGATAAAAAAGAACTTCAGAGCTGATATAAAATGAGATTCGAGCTTTGCAGGGGGAAAAGGGCAAATATTTTGGGGGAATTTTCATGGAAATGCCTTCCTGTATTTTTGTTGACAAAACATGGATTTGAAAGGCTTTGATTGCCCCACTCCCACCTGACAATTGTACAACTCCTGGGGTTAATTTTTAGGGATTGTCAAGGAAAACTGAAAGCCAAACCCATCACCAGGACAAGAGGGAGAAGGATGAGTTTAACTTCCCCTTTTATTTTGTTTATTAACATGGAACGTTTCCCTCCTTTGGATTCTGGCTGGAGATTGCAATTCCTTTCTTTCTGAGCGCTGAACTCCTGCTGACTTCCAGGCTGAACCTCTTTTCCAGCCTCATTTCATCACTGCTGGATGCAGGAGAGTGAGGATTAGAGCACCAGAACTGGGAGGATTTTGCCTTTTTGGGTCGATGGAGGCTCTGCTTTTCCTGCTGGTGGTGTGGCCTTCATCCCTGAGCATCCTCATCCTCATGGGAGTGATTTATGGAATGGTACAGGTCCAGACCCTCTTCCTGGGCAAAATTCTTAAACACTTTGTAAAAGTGAAATTACATCTGGGACAGGATTCCCTCCCTGGCAAGACAAAGTCAACCCCAGTTCCTGGTTTTTCACGTTTTCATTTCACTTCGTAGGTGCTGCTGAGTTTCCTGCTAAAGGAGGAGAGCTTGTCCCATGATTATAGAATCAGTGGGGGCTTAGGAGATTGGATGTGACACCTGGAACACCTGGAAATGTCACCTAATCCCCTTGTGAGAATGGAAAAGGGAGTTGGGAATGAATTTCCAGCAGCTCTGCCTGATCAGAGTTTCCCAGGTACCTGAATTTGTCTCTTACCTGTGCAACCAAGTGAGGGCAAGAATCCTTCTCTGTTTACAACAACTGCAATTAACATTTCAGATTAATTACCTGCACCAAAGGTGTGACCTTGCTCATGACACGTGATCTCAAGGCTCACATAAAATTCCAGGTGATGTCTAAATTTCTCCACCAGAATGAAGACCTGGTATCCCATTAAGTCTCCTCTCCCTTGCTCCAGGTCAGTCTCCAGAGGGGAATGAGGGTGGGATGTTTGAGAGTGGAATCACAACTAATGGGGAGGTTTGACACCCCCAGGGGAGAATATGCCTGGCTACAATTTGGGAGAGCTGGGGGTGCTCAGCCTGGGGAAGAGAAGCTTCCAGAGAGAACTCAGAGCCCCTTCCAGTGCCTAAAGGGTCTCCAAGAGAGCAGGAGAGGGATTTTGGACAAGGAATGAAGTGACAGGACAAGGAGGAATGGCTTTAAACTTCCAGAGAGCAGGGTTAGATGGGATATTGGGAAGTAATTGTTGGTGAGTGACTGGAATGGATTTCCAGAGAAGCTGTGGCTGCCCCCATCCCTGGAAGTGTTCCAGGTTGGACAGGGCTTGGGGTAATCTGGGATAGTGGAAGGCATCCCTGCTCATGGCAGGAGGTTGGAGCTGGATGATTTTTGAGATCCATTCTGACCCAAAGCTGTCCAGGATTCTTTGACTCTGTTGTATTTTGGCCCAGGAGGAGACGGGGTCAGGATGTACAAACAACAGCCCTTCCATTCCCATTCCCAGGAGGAAGTTCCCAGAGCAATAACCAGGAAGGGGAATGTTGGACAAGCCTCCTGTGAGGCTGGGTCTCTTTTTCCACTTCTGCTCTCCTTCTTGGTGCACAGAGAGTTTTGTGATGAAGGTGGAGGTGATGGAACCAGAACACGGGAATGACCGTGGCTGAGACACGATCCCAGGAAAGATCCCACAAATTCTGCCTGTCTTTCCTGCCTCCTCCAGTTCTTTATCACTGCTGTTTTCCCTCCCTGCTTTCTTTGAGCTCCTGGCAGCATTCCTGGCTGCCTTTCCCTGCTGGTGCCCAGCCCTGTCTGGATGAGGTCAGGGACAACAAGAAGGAAAACAGGAGGAAACCAGGCCAATTTGTCCCGCTCATCCCTGTCTCCCTATCTGTCATCCCCAGTCCAGATCCGCTTGCCCTCCTTAAACAAGATCTCAACTGACCGTAAGGCTTCTGTCACTCCACCAAAATCAAACCCCTTCCCTCATCAAATCCCTAATCAGCCGGAACGGCTCTGTTATCCGTGCGAAATTGACTCCTCTCCGCTTCTTCTGCTGACCGCTGCCCTTCAATGAGCTGGCCCCGGCTCTGACTCCGAGGGCAACATCTCGTCTAATTATATTTCCCCTGCCTTTTCCAAATCCTCTCAGGCACCCGGACGAGCCCAGGTATCGAGGAGAGTGGGAGGATTAATGGAGAAGCCAGGCGTGGATTGCAGCGGGATAATTTGTAGCCGTGCACTCCTGGCTGGTTTGGGAAGGGTGATTTGGGGGCAGGAATGGGAGAGCTCCTGCTCCAAGGTGGAGGTGGTGGCATGGTGGGATGTTGAGGGTGAATGTGGCAGCTGTGTTCACCCATTTCCAGGAAAAAATCATTCCCTTCTGGCCATCCAAGAGAGAGGAGAAAGGGATGGAGGGAGGACAGGGAAAGTTTTGAGCTCAGGTGGCACCACACATCCTCCATTATCTAATTTTCCAAGAGAAAAGAAATATCCCTTTGTCCACAACCAGCCTTGAAATTTGCTGTGTGTTAATTGCCTTCAGATTCCCCAAAAATACTCAGAAGGAGGGGCAGAGGTTAAAACTGGGATGTAAAATAGGAACAACCATGAGCAGTGGTTTAGGAATGCCACGGGGATCTGCTTTCCCTGGAGAACAAGCCTGGAGAAGGATCCTTTGCTGCTGGGCCAGGCTGGACAAGAAACACCAGGAATTCTGAGATCATGGGAAAACCTGTGAGGATGGACAGGTGTACAGATCTGGGATGATAGTCAAATCCATATGGATGCCCTTGAATCAGGGCAAAAAGCTCTGCCAAGGCAGTGGGAATGTGAGGGGGCAACACTCAGCTAATCCACCAGGAAAAACCCATCCCTGAGAGAGTCAGTATGTAGGGAATGATGGCATTTATTCCATTCTCCCCAGTCCACAGGATTTTCCCCGCGATGCCACATTCCTGCCAGGAACATCTCAGTGTCAGATCTCGGGGCTGCGTTTTTCAGCCAGGAGATTGGAATGGATTAGCGAGGGAGGGGATTTGATTCTGTGGAAATAAACTCGGTCTTTGGAAATGGAATTAGTGTGGGATGTTTAATCAAAGGAAAAGATGGATTGCCAAAGGGATAATGCCAAGCCCTGGCCACAATAACCACTATTTATGGCTTGTGTTGCCACAAAGTCAATTTGGGTTTAATTTCTCTGCTTTGCTCCAGCTCTGTTTTCCGGCAGCTCTGTCTGATGGAAGGTGGGTGATGGGAAATGCCTGCATTTTGGAATTTAGAAGCTGGAGGTTGTTCTTGACTGGAATATTCAGGATTTTAGTCCTTTCCTGCTCCCTTCAGAGTGACCTTCCATGGTGCCAGAGGTGAACATCTTCTCTGGCTCTGGGAGAATTTCCTGGGATCAGGGAGTTGCTCTTTCAGATGATTAAAGATTAAAGCATGGCCTAGCAGAGCTCACAGTTGAAGGCTTTATTCCCTCTGTTCAGCCCTTCTGGAGAAGAGGAATGGAGGTGAACGGATGTGTCACCATGGATATGAGTCCGATGGGAATTCTGCATTGGGTTCTGGTGGGAATTCTGATCCCTACCTGGGGATTATGCACCGCCCAAGTGTGTTTTTACTGGTCCTCCCAGTTCCAAGAGTGGTGTATACTGGGGATAGGCAGCCACTGTAATCCAGGGAAAGTGTTTCTGGATCTAGTCCTTGTGCTCAGCACAGCTTTCCTCTCCAAAATCTCAGCATAAGTGAGGTTGGAAAAGAGCAAGAGGCCACTGGGCAACCCGTTTCAACTCATGATCACCTTCCTCATCCAGTCACTTCTTGTGTCAAGCTGGATCCTCTTCCATTTCAACTTGGATTTTCTCCCTTGAGGATGGTGATTGTGGAACCCAGTCTTGGAATGAGTCAGCAGGACCAGAACACATCCCAGATCCCAGCCCATCCAGCTGGTCATGGAGATGGACATGGTCATGGACATCAACCCCAGCTCTGGCATCTTTCCCTGGATAACTCCAGAAGTTGTGGCCTCTTATTTAGCCACAAAATTAAATTTGGTCCCACATCTTTGGGACTTTGTCATAGCTCACTTGCAGAATTCCAAGGGAAGAGGATTCCTTCATTTCTTCCCCTTCTGTCTCTTCCTGTCCCGGTCCTCAGCTCCCTGCAGAGGAGAGGAATTAGGTTCATGCCTTTAGGAGCTTTTCCATTTGTGCAGATTTGAAAAATAACAGGAAAATAAAGAGACCACTTCCTTTAATTCCATGGAACAAACCCAGTGAGTTCCAATCCATAAAATTTTATAGACAACAATAAACCAAAAACGTTGGCCCCTCTATTGAGTTGTTTAAGAGGCTGTTGTGGCATTTTCCTGCCTTGTCATTCCTGTGCTCTGCAGTGGGAATATAAATCACCTGAAACAAGTGTAAGACTTAAGCTCAAACACATCCCAGGTAGGAGGGAAAGGGAAAAGGAGCAGAATAATCCATGGGTTGAACAGCTCATAGCTCAGGATACATTTCTTTGGAAGTGAATAAAGGATATTTGCCAAATATTGAACGATTTTGATTGTTCCTTGTCATTCCCTTATGGGAATTTACTCCTGATGCTGATCCTACAGGCATTGCTTACCTTGATCTGATCAAGGATTTACAGGAGCAGGAGGGAATGTTCTACACACTGAGAGATCAAGTGTGAGGTTTGCCTTCAATAACTGAAATTTTCTGGCAAAAAAATAACTTCATTGAAAAGAAAAACAACAAAACCCCACCCAAAAAAAAGTCAAAACAAACAAAAAAACCCCTCTAAAAACTATTCTTGACCAACCTTGCTTATAATTCCCTAATATTTTTCACCTTTTAAGCTGATATTTCTGACTCTGCTCTTATCCCAACAAAAATACTCCAAAAACACTTTAAAATTAAAGATATATTCAACACAGTAACAAAATTCCATGTTTTTTCTCTATTTCTCAGATTCCTATGAGAAATGGGATTTGTTTCCTCCAAGGAGCTGCAGAGTAATACTGGATAATGGAAGCTGTTGTTCCGGGACATCAATACATGGCTTGAGATGAGCCTTCCAGGGGAAGACTTAAATCAATAAGCTTTGAGCCTGGGAAAACAGGACATTCACTGGAGACATTTACAGCCAGCACAGGCTTTTTTCCCCCTTTTCCAATGTTTTGCATGTGAGGAGGGATTCTTTCATCTGGATTATTCCCTCGTTAAAACCAAGGGTTTTCAGATCTGCTGCCAGGATCAGGGCTCGGCTTCCTAAAATGCTCCCGTGGAAAGCTGTTCATTTGTGAGGGTTTTAAGAAGGGCTGCACTGAGGTTCCTGACATTAGGGGGAAAATCCCCATTTTTAAAGTGGATTTGAAGGTTTTTTTAGCAAGTTGTACCTCCCAGTCTGCCCAAGATAAATTGAACTAGAGCCTCTCTCCCTGGAAGTGTTCAAAGAAAGCCTGGACACGGCATTTAATGCTCTGGTTGGTGATGGCCAAAGTTGGACTTGATCTTGGAGGTGTTTTCCAACCTTAATGATTCCAGAATTCTTGGAGCACCCTCATAGCTTCATGATGGAAAAGTAGAAGAAAACACAACTTCATCTCCAGCCTTGGATTTGATAAAGAACAGCAAAACCACCTTGGAGATGTTGCTGCTCAGAGGATAATTCCCATGAATGCACCTGGAAATTCTTCCATTGCCTGAATCTCATTATTTCCCAGACTTTTTTAGTGGATGAGAAAAAGACTGTGGATGTGTCTGCCTAGACTTTAGTCAAGTCTCTGCTGCTGTTTCCCACATCATTCTCCTGGAAAAACTGGCTGTCCGTGGCTTGGATGGATGCACTGTTTCCTGGAACAAAACTGGCTGTGTCCAAAGAGTGGCAGGGAATGGAGTTAAATCCATTTGGGACCGGCATGGTGTTCCAGAGGGTTCAGTACTGGGAGCAATCTTGTTTAAAATCTTTATTAATGATCTGGATAAGGAATGTTCCACTGTGCTGGCACTGTTGGGGCATCTCCAATCCTGGTGTCAGTTTTGGCTCCTTCACGACAACAAAGACATTGAGGGGCTGGAGCGTATCCACAGAAAGGAATGGAGCTGGGAAGGGTCTGGAGAACCAGGAGTGGCTGAAGGAACTGGAGCTGGAGAAGAGGAGGCTCAGGGGGGACCTTCTGGCTCTCCATATCTCCCTGACAGGAGGATGAAACCAGGTGGGAATCGGGGTCTGCTCCCAGGGGATGTGGGGCAGGATGAGAGGAAATGCCCTGGGGGGTTTAGGTTGGATATCAGGAGAAAAAATCTTCATGGAAAGGTGGTCAACCCTGGTAAAGGCTGCCCAGGGCAGTGGTGGGGTCACCATCCCTGGAAGGATTTAAAAGCCATTGGATGTGACATTTGGGCACCTGGTTTAGTGGTGGCCTTGGCAGAGATGGGTTAATGGTCAGACTCAACAATCTTAAATGTCTTTTCCAACCTAAATGATCCCATGATTCTTTTTTGGGACCACCAGTGAAAGGATCAGAATGAGGCCTCTTGAGAGGTTATGTGAAGAAAGAGCTTCACTGGTGGATTTATGGTGGAAAGCTGGGATGCCGCTTCCACATCCCACCCTCTCATCCACACCCCTCATACCTGAAAGTTGCCTGGACTTTACTCCCAGAGATAATTCCTAAATCCAAAATCCCTAAGAATGGAGAGTAGGTCCCAGGAATCCCAAACCACTCAGATGTCCATTTTCTTTGTTTACTCCTTTTACCAGGATCTGCAAAGGGAACTTCTGGATTTTTCTTCCCTCTGGGACCACCAAGGTAGGGAAAAAACCCCAGGAACTTTGTCCCCCTGTCCCCATATCTTAAGTAATTCCTTGTGCTAAACTTTTTCCCAACTAATTTGAGCAGTTGGCATATTTTGTGTCTAATGAGCTATGGAGAGCACGGGCAGTTAAACATTCCCCAAGTGCCTGGAGAAACCCATCCCATCATCACAGCGACAGGGAGATTAAGGCTCCAATTAAAAGGAGACAGGGCAGTGGCCAACCGTGATCAGCCTGGGTTCCTGAAGAGCTGATTTAGGGAATGATTGAAGCAGGAATGGGGTGGGGGCAAGATGGGACCTAAGGGAGGGAGGGAGGCAATCCTGTAATTAGTGGTGGGGTGGTGCTGTGTATCTGTCCCTGTTTAGTGAAGGATTTTCAAAGTGGACAAATGGGAGGGGAAAAAAAAATTCCTGCAAAGTGTTTGCCATGGTGACATCAGACCCCAGTGGAAGGGGTAAGCTGTGTTTGGCATCAGCTGCAATTCCAGGAGCTCACCTCTCTCCTGAAAATCCACTTTTCTCCTTCCCTCTACATCAGAACCAGTTTCTCCTCTGTCTCCAATTCCTTTTTCCCTCCCTTTCTTTCCAAACTGGTCCTGTGCACTGCCAGACAGGAAAATGCAGCACCCTGCACTGTGAGAAAGACTTGAACTCTTTTTTTCTAATAATAAGACAGTGAGAGAGGAACTCCTGACTGAGATTTGCCTGGAAAAACCCAATTTATCTGATGGGAAGTTGGGGAGAGGAAACTGTGTTTGAAGGGACATCGGAATGAAGAGTAGCACTGGGAAGCTCCAGGAGAAATCAATAATTCTGTTTTCAGACAAAGGGGAAGTAATGGATGGGAGAAACCAGACACAGGAATATTTCCTTCTCCAGTGGTTGCAGTCCAGGCTCTGCAATCTGGGAAGGAGCAGGTCTGTTCTGGAACCTGGTGAAGGCAGGGACTGAAGCTGTCCAGGAAACCTGGGAAGCTGCATCTCATGTGCCTGTGATGTTGGATTGTGGCAAACTCACGGCTCCCTAATGTTCACCCAAACCTTTGCAACTTCCCCTGACGTTCCTGTTACTCCATACGGAATCCTGGAATGGTTTGGGTGGGAAGGGACCTTAAGGATCATCTTGTTCCATTCCCTGCCATGGGCAGGGACACCTTCCACTATCCCAGGTTGCTCCAAGCGCCATCCAACCTGGCCTTGGACATGAGGGATCCAGGGGCAGCCACAACTTCTCTGGGAATTCCATTCCAGGGCCTCAGCAGGCTCCCAGAGAAGGAATTTATTCCCAGTATCCCATCCAGCACTGCCCTCTGGCAGTGGGAGGGTATTTCCCCTTGTCCTGTACTCCCATCCCTTGTTCAAAGTCCCTCACCATCTCTCCTGGAGTCCCCTTAGGCACTGGAAGGGCTCTAAGGTCTCCCTGGAGCCTCCTCTTCTCCAGGTGAGACATCCCCAGCTCTCCCAGCCTGGCTCCAGAGGAGAAATGCTCCAGCCCTGTGGTCAAAGTCGTGGCCTCCTTTGGAGCTGCTCCAACAGGAACATTTGTAGCTGCCTCGTGTTCCTTCTGCTGTTCCATGAGACCAGAAGCAAAGGAAAAGTCCAGAAAATACCTGCTTGGAGAGGATGGAAAATAGGGATATTTCTAGGATGTAACAACTTCAAGGGAATTTTCTGAGAGAGGGAAGGAAGGTGAGAAAGGCTCAAAAGACAAATCATTCTTGATAAAAATGTTGATCAGTAGAAATCTTTCCAGCTCTTCAGCCACAACCATGACCATCTGAGCCCAGAATTTTGAAGCAGAAACCTGCCTGGAAAACAGGGATCAGCTGAAATGTCAGCAGCCATGTAGTTTTCCAGGGATTTAGTTCAAAGTTAATCCCAAGCAACTTCGAAAGACTTGCAATTCACTTACCCAGCATTGTGGGTATTTAACATCGCGGCATCACCTGCTCATGGAAAATCCTGAAGCAATTCCTAAGATGGGATTGCATTCCCTTGCCAGGTAGCCTGACTGGCCCATTTGCTGTGTGAATGGGGAGGTGAATCTGGGTTTTTCTGTCTCAAAACTCGGGAATTCCTCCCCCGGCTGAACTCCTGACCTTGAATCTCTCCTGGCGTGAGGCATCATCCATCCTCTGATTCCTCATTTTACAGGCTCTTGTAAAAGGAATTTACAACCAAAATTTCCAACCAAGGTTCCCAGTGCTTGTGACCCTGCAGGAGAGGAATGTGAAGGGTCTTCAGGGACAGAACTGGAGACCATGGAAGTTTTCCCATGATAGCAAGGGACAGGCAGTTTATCCACATAGTCCTGGTGTTCCGGTGGTGAATTTTCCCATCCTGGCTTAGGGAGGAATCTGGGATTTCCCACCCTGTCAGACCCTGAGTGCTGGGATTTCATTCCTCATCATCATCACTGGAAGGAAAGCAGGGCATTTCCCATCACCAGGAATAGTAGCCATTCTTTATCCTCCAGTGATTCCATGCCCAATAATGATGGAAACCTGAGGCCTACATAGAGATGGGTGAATAGCTTCCTGGAAATGCAGTTTTTTGGAAATTCCAGCCCTCACCACAAGCCAGAAGGAGAAAAAAAAACCAACCTGGGGCTACCAGAGACCCAACTGAAGACCTCGGTGTAAGATCTGCACCTTTGAGCCTCTCCTTTTCCCCGGATTCACTCCAACCACAAACACCTTTTCTGTCTCCCTCTGGAATCAAAGATCCTCAGCAGCTGACTCCATGAGTGATGGAGAGCAGCAGCCTGACTGTCCTGAGCCTCCCATCCCTGCCCGTAAATCAGGGAAGAGGGGCGGATAAATCAATCCCAGAAATCGACAGGCTGGCACTGGAATGTATTGTTGGTTTATCAGTCAATAGTTATTGACCGGGATCATGTTCCCAGGGTGATAATCCTGCCCTCAGGAGGGAGCCCACACCCCCATGGAAATGATGGCTGTGGAAGCTCTCAGCAGACTGAGAGGAAATTTGGGAAGAGAGGTCGGAAAAAGAGGTACAGTGGGGAGAAGATGAAGCACCTGGAAAGGATCTACGGAATGTTACAGAGAAGGAATGATGGTGGAAGGGGAGGCGAGGAGACAAGGATGTGACAGTTTGTACTTGTGACATACAGATGAGGAGAAGACTCCACACAAGCTCCACACACCCTTTCCCAGGCCAAGGAGGAATCCAGGAGCCCCAGTTCTCCCAGTCCCCCCCAGACAGATTGGAAGGATCAGGCCTCAAAAGCTGAGATTTAAGGGTTGTATCCCTGAAGGAGAGTCCACAGTAGAATTGGTCCCTTGCCCTTAAATCTACCACAGCAAACTGCCCAATCCATGCCAAAATTCCCCAAAAAGTGCAGGCCAGTACAAACTGGTTAAAATTTTTCTGGGGAAAGAACTCTCAGATCTAAACCTCTTCTCATTGTTTGTGGTTTTGAAAGTCCTCTTGACAGGCAGGAGTGGACATCTCTTTCCAAGGGCCTCTGGGACTGTTGGCATTTCCAGGGTTGACAGGGTCATTTTAATCCCAAAGAAATTTGGTGGCATTGTCAGGGTAGAAGTTGCTACCCTGTCCTGTTTCCATCCTGGTTGGGAATGGAAGACAATCTAGTTTTAAATTAACTTCCTGCTCTGACATCAAGAGAATCCCAAAATCATTATGGTTAAAAAGGACCTCCAAGATTATTGAGTCCAACCTTTGACTCATCACCCAACCCAGAGCCCTGAGTGCCATGTCCAGTCTTTTATTGGATACTTCCATGGATGGGGACTCCACCTCATCCCTGGGCAGCCTCTTCCAATGCCTGACCACCCTTTCCATGAAAAAAATATTCCTGATATCCAACCTAAACCTCTTGTCCTGTCCTCTTGTCCTGTCGCTGGCACCACCCTCCTGTCAGTGAGCTGTGGAGAGCAATAAGGTCCCCCCTGAGCCTCCTTTCCTCCAGATAAAGAGCAGCAGTGATGGATGAAGTCTCCGAACTAATGCAGAATCATTTCCTCCCTCCTTCTGCTCTCTTTGAAAGGAAAAAAAAAAAAAAAAGGGAAAAAACCCCCAGAAATAAAAAGGAAAAAAAAAAAGGGAGGGGGATGAGAACCTGTCAAGTTGTTGGATGTGACACCCCCAGCCCATGTTCACCTTGGCAGATGGCAGGAGATCATTGCTTAGCGCTGCATGTTTGACATCCCACGGAAACAGCGAGGATGAGGTGGTGGATCCGGAGCCATCGGCAGCTGCTCCAGTACCTGCGCCGGGAGAGGGAGGTGCGGATTCCTTTCACACCTCCCCATGCACAAACACGTTTTTTGGGAAAGCAACTCATGGCACATCTGTTTGTCCCCACCACCCCGTTTTTCTCTCCCCCGGTGACTCGCGATGCTGGCTGGCGGGTTGGAGGGTGTCGCTCATCCTGTCACCAGCTCCTGTGACAGGTGAGGAAACGCGGAGTTGTGGAGGTGCCAAGGAGGTGCTCCAGGGCTTTCCCATTTCAGGAAGGGGGGACTGGGGGAGGTGGGTAGGAAAGCAGAGCAACATCTGTTCCCGTCTGCACTTTGCAAAGAACGGGAAGATGAACAGGGAGGACACAGTGGGAAATGGAAGCTTTTCTGCCCAGAAAACCAGGGAAGTTTCCCCTATCCAAGTTTCCAAGAGTTAAGATTCACCCAATCCAAAAGTGACCTCTCCATGTCCTCTAAATACCTGGAAAAAGGAATGACCCAAGGACTTTTTTGCTCAGGGAGTTTGGGCATTCTGGTGCTGCAATTGGTTGTGCAAGAGTTGAGATTCCAGCTAACCCCCCTGGATGTGTGTCCTGTCCTTCCTCAGAGCTGGGATTCTGTGGGCAAAGTCTCCTGCTGGGCATTCCGTGGTGAGGCTCCTTGTTTAATTCCTTGTTTAATTTGGTGTTGTGAAGGGTGGATTTCTGGAATGCTGAAAAACACATGTGCAAAGAAGCCAGGAAACCTGGGAGGAAAATGACAAAATCCCGAGTCCATGGGCAGCTCTCTCCGTCACATAAAACTGGAAGGACTTTCCTCACCTCACCTGTTGCTGCAAGAAAATCTCAGGGATAAATCCTGCTTCTGGGTTATAGGGAACATAATTGACAGCAACATGTTCTCTCCTGATCACTGCATCCATGAAGTTTCCAACTTCTTTAGGGACACAGTAGTCCTATAAAATTTACTGTTTCAGATCAAGGATTATGGAAAAAGCTTGAATCCAAGACCTCTAGGAAAATTCCCTCTCTCCAAACCATATCCATCCCAAGCTGGAGACCTTGAACTTTGTTCCTCACCTGGGAATAAGCACACAGGGATCTAGAGATTGTTTCTCCAACTCATTACTCAACTTTACATTTTTGTGAGTTAAAACAATGCTTGGAACTGAATCAAGGAGTGACTGGAAAATTGCAGGGTGGAAAGAAGGAAAAGGAAGCAAGAAATCATCCTGGAAGTGTTCAAGGCCACGTTGCATGGGGCTTTGGAGCAACTTGGTCTAGTGGATGATTCCCTGCCCATGGCAGGGGGTTGGAATGGGATGATCTTTAAGTTCCCTTCCCACCCAAATTATTCCATGATTCTGTGAAACAGCCCTGAAACATTGGTGGTCATGGTCTTCAAACAACTGGAAAATCAAAGCATGTCTTCAAATGTCAATTTTTCCTCTGGAATTATTCAGTTCAGAGGCTGGATCTGGCTGGCTAAGGATGATTCCTACTAACATCTGAGGTATCCCACATCATGCAAGTCATCAGGAGATTTCCCAAGGATCCACTGAAGACCTGAGTCCTTTGAGATTGGCAAGTCAACAAGAATAACTTCAAATACCTCCAAAGACACCGGTGCAGGCAACTGGGTTGAGTTGCTGGAAATAAAAGGCACAAAATCCCAACAGATCTAATGGGAACTGTGGGAATATCTTCTCTTGTCCCTCCAGGCTAGGATCAGAACAGCACCAGAGCTTTGGTTGATTTGAAGAAATCCACCGTGGTCAAAACTGTTCCCAGTCCGGGATGACAGGATGGAAACTGGTCCCCACAGGATGTCCCTACCTCTGTGCCATGAGTCCGTCCTGGCTCATTTTGAGATGGGAACAAAGCACGGGACAGGATTTCATGGCTGATATTCCAGCCCCTCTCAATAGCCCAGCAGGTGAGGAAGAAGATAAGAGAGGGATTTAAAAAGTGCATTGAGTTCCTTCTTTGTCTCTGTGCAGCATTAGGAAAATTCCCTTTTGACACCAGGAAAATTCCCTTCTGGGCTCATGATCCCAGTATTTCAGAGCCCTTTGCTGCATCCTGCCTTCGAACCTTTGGCAATTACGAGAGCAAAAATCACTGGGACAAAAAGGCCTCCCAGATCAGTCCTGTAGTGCTGCTTCCTGGGAGAACATCAGGGAGAGTGCAGAAGGATACAGAGTGTGTTGAAAGAGGGAATGTGTTTCACAGCTGGTGGGCTGCACGTTCTGCCTCTCCAACTGCAGCTCTGGCTGCCACCACTGGTTGTCCTGGTGCTCGGTGGCACTGCTGGCGAGGATCTGCTGGGAGGTCACCGTGAGAAGGGGCTGAGGTCACCGAGCTGTGCTCGACTCCTGGAGCAGCTGTCGGTGTTATTTGGTTTGGCAGCCTCCACTTCTCCCAGCCGGAAAAACTGAAACCTGACCCCTCAATGCACGCTTTGTTTTGGAATTAGCTGCTGGAAGTGGTGGTTCCCGGGATATAAGCTGCTGCCCGTCAGGATGATGAGGCTGGGTGACAGCTTGTCTCTCCCACTGCCACAAGCTGGGAAGGGCTGGAATGTCATTTCCAAGCTCCTTCCTGTGTGGGAGAGGAAGGATGGTCCTAGATGTGGTCTCCAGTGGTTTGGAGGAGATGCAGGATGATTCAGGCTCTGTGCAATGGTCCTGGTTTTCCTTTTGGACTGTTTATTCCATAGGTTTTTTCAGGGGTGAATTGGGATTGGGCAGAGCTGGCACAGCAGGATGTGGCCATCTCCAGCCCATAATCTAATGGGGCTGGCTGGGGCTTGGAGCAACCTGGTCTAGTGGGAGGTGTCCTTGTCCATGACAGGGATTGGAAAAAGATGATCTTTAAGGTCCCTTCCAACCCAAACCATTCCATTATTCTATGTAAAAACCACATTTCTGTTGTGTAAATCGTTCTAAATTATGCTCCTCTGGAGCTCTCTGGAATCCAGACCATGCCAGGGTCTTGGATAACAGATAATCCCATGGGAGAGCTTTGAAATCATCCATCCCAATACTCCACGTGGGTCAGTTTTACTGGAGCCTTCACACACAAGGTTTGTTCCCAGTGCCAGTGCCACGGGATGAGTCCTGTTTTCCCAAGTGCTTCCCAAGATTCCATGGAAAATGAGCACACCTAAAATCCCTGTGTAGTGACCATGTCTCATGCCTAGGAAACAGTTCCAGGATGCCCTGAAATCCATATAACTTCTCTTCCTCTTGAAATGGAGCATCCATGGCTTGATGTCACTGAATGTGAGTCATTGAGAAGATGGAGTATGGGACAGAAAGCAGCAGGGATCCCAAATAATCCGGTGGCTTTTACACTTTTTTTTTTATGGAATGGAGAGCTGTCAGAGATTTATGAGTCTGTTATCTGTTCCTTCTCTTGTCCACCAATATTTGGAGGATCCATCACTTTATTCTGTTTTTATCTTCATTTTCCAGAGGTTTAATAGAATCCTAGGAAGGTTTGGGTTGGGAGGGATAGTCAAGACTGCCTAGTTCCAACCCCCTGCCATAAGCTGGGGTTCACCCACTATCCCAGGTTGTTCAGAGCCCTGTTCAGCCTGGCCTTGGACACTTCCAGGGATGGAATAGCCACAACTCCTCTGGGAAACCTGTGCCAGGGCCTCACCACCCTCACATGGAAGAATTCTTCCCAATATTCAATCTAAATCTCCCTTCTGTCAGTTTAAAACCATTCTCTGTTTTCCTGTCACTCCATCCCTTTTCCTAAGTCCCTCTCCAGCTCTCCTGGAGCCTCTTGGGCTCTAGAAGGGGCTCTAATTTCTCCCTGGAGCAGTCCCTTCTCCAGGCTGGACACTCCCAGCCTGGCTCCAGCCCTGTTTCATTTAAATGGTTTTAATTTATCCCCCAGTCTGGCAATTCATTTAAACTTCTCTTTTCCCTTCCCCACTGTGGTCAGAAGCAGAGCTATAAAGTTGAGATAGGATCTACCTGGGACTTGTCAAACACTTGTTCAGGCAGCAGTGGGAAACTCCAAGTACATTTGTAGGATTAAAAGGAATATGAGTCCCAGGAGAGCTTTTCCTAGTAAATTTTGCAGTTCACTAAACAATCAATTTCCTCTGTGCACCTTCCCTAGATTCCACGGAGTAGGAGCTTGATTCTCCTGTGCTTTGTTTTGATCCTCCAACCGGCTGGATCCTTTTCCCTGTGCACCAGCCATTGCTGATAGTCGGATATCCGGACAGGGATATGGATGGCAGCAGCATGTGATATCCCTGTGACACTTCCCCTAATCCTCATTTTTCGGCCATGCTTAGTTAGAGCCTCCCACCATGTGAGTTTGGACAGCTGCTCCCTGCATGGCTCAGCCCTTTACCCCAGCGGCCCAGAGAATTCCTGGGAAATTGCAGGAATCAAGAATTCCTTATGATTTTCTTTTTTTTTTAATACCAGCTTCAAGTAACTTTTGCTTCCAAGGTGATATTCCCAGGGAATATTTCTCCATGCTCTGCAGTCAAGGGATCTTCATTCTCTGCCAGTGAGTGAAATTCCTCTCCCTTTAAGGAAAATGTCCCTCAGGGGTGGTGAGGCCCTGGAGGAGGTTTCTCTGAGAAATTGTGGATGCTCCATCCCTGGAAGTGTTCTAGGCCAGGTTGGATGTGGCTTGGAGCAACCTGGGATAGTGGAAGGTGTCCCTGCCCATGGGGGAACAAGGCCACCTTTATGTCCTCTTTCAGCCAAAACCATCCCATGATTCTCTGATACTTGATATCACTGGAGATAAAGAGATTCCTGCAGGAAGTTTAAGATGTATTCTTTGGCTGGGATGAATCATTCCCTAAAACTTCTATCATTGTCCTCAGTCTGTGGAGAGTGTATGGAGAGGGATTCAGCTGGATTAATCCACTCAACCAAGAAATCCACACCTGCATCTTTTCCACGCTGCCTGATTTCAGCCAAGACCCGATTCCTTCACCTTGGAAGTAAGGGTTGTGTGCGTTGTCGCATCATTTCCAGCCAAAGACTATTCCAGGGATATTGGAATGCTCCTGTGATGCTGCCAAGGAGCCATGGACATGCTCTCCTTCGTGTGTCCTCAGCAGGACTGGACAGTGTCCTCCCTTGGAAAGAACCTTGCCTTTCCTGCTGGATTTTTCTTCTGCTCACTTCAGCTCACCTCTTCATCACCTTTCCTATTCCCACTCTGATCATCCACAAATTTCACCAGTGACCTCATTCCTTTTTTCTGCTTTTCCAGGTCCTGAGTGAGACCATTGGGATGTTGCAGATGTCACTGACAGTGGCTGTAGTTTATGATCCCTTCGTCCCTCTGCTTCCTTCCTATTCCAGGCTGCCAAGGGACGCTCCCCTGGCTGTGACCTGAGTCCTGCATCATCCTGGAGTTCCTCATGTGGTGCAGGGAATGCAGCTTGGAGGCTTTGCCAAAATGGTTGAAGATTAGGGACAATCCAACTCGACTGAGCAGCCAGAGCTACCTCAGGGCGAGTTTCTCTCCTCTTGCCCTTCCCAAAAACCCCTGGTGCTGTAAACTGAGGAAAGTTTCCAGACATCTGAATCTTCTCAACTGTTCTGCTGATTTCCCAAGGAGGCTTTTTCCCAGCTCACATCCCAAGATGTACAATCCCCTCTTCTCCAAAGGAAGTGTGAGGGATGAGAGGAATACCGAGCTGTGAGTGACTGATTTTGGGACATCAGGATGAATCTTGATCATAGCCTGGGTGGGATCTGCACAGCTGGGGGTTGACCCAGGTCATGGAATAATGTAGGATAGAAGAGAGTGGTGGCATTTCCATTTCAACCCATTTCATGGCCAACCTCAAAATTAGACCAGGCTCAGCTCCTTGGGATCTTGTTGAGCTGAGGATGGAGATTCCACAGCCTCTCCCAGGGTCTGCCCACCCTCATGTTGGGAATTTTCCTTTGGTGCCCCCTGTGATTGTTCCCACTTGTCCTTTTGCTGTGGTACTCGGAGAAGAACCTGACTTCACCCTCTCCATGAACATCTCCTGTGAAAAAGGCGGAAAAAAAGAGTTCCTTTACTTCCTTCTTTGCAGCTGAGCTCAGCCACTTCATACATTTTATTCCCCAACCCATTTTGGTGACGCCCCAAAACCCATCTTGGTGTCCCCTACCAGATTTGCTGTACTTTGTCACTGGGGCCCTGAAATGGAACTCATCACTCCAGGTTTGTCCTCCAAGTGCCACATCCAGAGGACAAATCCCTCCCTTTCCCTTGCAAATAAAACCTGGGATGCAGTGGCAGAGAGGGATGGAGCTGATGGAAGCAATTGATCCAGGCTGATCCTTACTGTGTGCTCCAAGGGCCATCCCCTGGAGCATCACCTTGTTAACATTTGGAACGAGGAGCCATGGAAATGGGTGGGGAATAGAGGGTTTTATTGTGGGGAATGCCCTCAGGGATTTTTGGGATCACGGAGAAGGTGGTTGTCATATCTGTCAGGTTATTTGGGGACTGGAAAGAAGCTGCATTCCCAAGTCTTGTTCAGCTGGTGCTTGTGAAGAACTCAGTTCTTCAGCACTGGGTGATGCTCTGTCAGTCTCATCTTCAAGACCAGAGGAGGAGGGAATATTTAGATCACCTTCCGTAACTTGAGGAAAATCCCTTTTGGGATGTGATGGACAAATCCAAAGGTAAAACACAAGTTAACAGAAACGTGTTTTCTGTTTGTGCTTTGGCTTTTATTTTATTTTTTTTTTAATTATTATTCTTTTTATTGAGAGTATGAACAGCTCCTATGTGCTGGCAAATGGATAATCCCAGGATAATCACCTCTATCATATGAAAAGGACCCAGAATATCCCAAGCTGGATCTGCCAGGATGGAGACAAAAGGGACATTTAGACACCCTGAACTGTATATTTTCGCATGGATCTATTTTCATCCAGTGGTGGGAATCTCTTCCTGCTCCTCCACTGCCTGGGCCAGCGTCACTCATTGTGACAAACATATCCAGGGATACTGAAGTGGAAAAGGAGTCAAGGATGAGGCTTCTGCTGAGAGACAAGAACAATTTCTGAGTCTGCAGGTATAAAACTGTCACCGGCTGGTGGCTGGTGGCTGGATTTCCTTCCTTTAGAGCAGGACATGGATAAATCCAGGACCTTGGACAGTCCAGCACTGTGTACCGTGCTGGAGGAACTCCTCAAGGTGTGTTAGATCCCATTTGTGTCCCTTCCCTGCTGGAATCCCTGCACTGCAGCCCTGCCTGAAGGTGAGGACTTGGATGTCCTTGTCACTGAGTTTTTAAATAGAGGGAGGGTGACACGAGTTTTTCCCTGTGAAAATCCCACTGGTTTTGACCTCTGCACTTTCCAGCCCATCTCCAGTCCCCAAATTTCCCTGGGTACAGGGTGGAGACAGGGAATCACTTTTACACCAAAGTCTCCTTAGCTCAGCCCTGTTCTCCCGCCTCACCCCCAAGAAGCTGCTCCAGCTCCTGTGGCCTTTTCCTTTTAATCTTCCTGCCTTCTTCCCATCTTGGAGCTGCTGCCAATTAAGAGCAAACCATTTGATCATGCCATAGTCCCAATGCCAGCAGGCAGAGCCGTTGGAGCATGGAAAAGGAGGGGAAAAAAAAGGGAGAGTGAGGAATAATAATAAAAATAATAATAATATAGAGGAGGAGAAGAGAATAAAAAGCAGCCTCTTCTTCCAGCTCTTTGCTCACAAGGTAAAGAATCAAAAAGTCATTTGATGCATAATTGATTGCTTTGGAGTGAGTCACAAATTGCTCAGGAGCCTTGATTCTCGGGATAATCAGCACATGGAAAACACAGGGACGTTTTGACCGCGGGGTTGTGGAGAGGGGGGGTCTGGGGAGGAGGGAAAAACAAACACCAAAAGAGCACGGCAGCATCGGAGCAAGTCCCAAATATTTTAATGAGCGCTAAGAACAAGGGATTTCAGGAGCTCGAGCTCGGGACAAAACAATAAATTAGCAAACAAAAAACGGGAACAAAACAAAAAGGGACTTCTTAGTTGTTGTTTTTGTTGTTTTTTTTTCTTTTTTTTTCCCCTGACAGAAAGGCACAAAAACGCTGAGCAGGCAGGGCTGGGGCTGCAGGTCGCTTTCCCCCCTCCCTGTTTCTCTGGAATGTGTGGATGGGAAGGGGAGGGATGCAGCCTCGAAGCTTTGTGTGTGTATTCCCTCACCCTGCCTGCCCCATCCTGGGTCATCCCATCTCCCAAAATACTCCAACAGAACCATTGTAAATTTCACTGTGACTGGGAAACAGAGGTGTTGGAGCACTTGGATTTCATAATCCTGGTGACTGACCTCTGGAAAAAGAAGGGAAGAGAAAGGCTGGACTTCTACTGGTCTCCTAACTCAGTCCTTTTCCAAGAGGGAGTTTTTCTGACCCGGAGTTCCTGGACCTTTTGGAAGCTGGGAAATGACAACAGCAGCACCACAATCCAGGTGGGATTAAAAAGCCTCCAAAGGACTATCTGGCCCTATGGGCCTTGCATAACAAATATGTGGGATTTTGGAAGCGGCTCCTTCTTCCAGCATCATCCGATCCCTGTTGTCTGCTCCCCATGGATGTTGTGATTGCTTTTCCTTGGGTCTGACCACACCTTTCTTTTCCAGCCTTTCCCAATTTTCTGCTGCAAGGGATGAATCCCTGGGGATGTTGTTGCTGTGTAGTTCAGGGCCAGATACTGTCATCCCAAAATACCCAGTGGAGCAACTTCCCAGGGTTCCTGGATGGAGGAGTAACTCATCCCAAAACCTCTAATCATTCCTTAGTTTACTTGTTCTTCCCTATTCGTACCCCAGACTTTGGAAACAGACACCTCCCAGCTCTGTTTTCCCCAAAATTAACTCATGGAATGCCTGAATGCACCAAGGAGCTTGGAATTCTTTAGGGAGAAAACCTGTTTCCCAGTATGAATGGAGAGGGCTGGAATCCCTGCAGGAACTGGTGGGGTGAATCCATCTCCACATGGATAAGTGCCTTTTCTTGCTTCCTTGCAGTCTCTCATGTTGGGAGGCAACTGCTGGATGCCATTAGCCCAGCTGGAGACAGGATTTCAGCTTCTGCTCAGAGCTTGGAATGTGCTGGAAGCATTGGGAAGAGGATTTTCCATGGATTTTGGGGCTTTCTTGGTGCCTGTGCCCACCACATCCTCAGGGTTCCTGACCTGGAGCCTCACCCCAGGTCACTGCAATCCTGGAATGTGCTCCAGGCTCCTGAGCAGCCATGGGGGATTTTGGGGTGGGAAACATGGCTGTGCGTTAGATGTTAATCCCAGATTTTTTTCCTCTTCAAATCTATGGGATAAGGTAAAGGGTATGGGTATGGATCCTTTAAGTCACTCAGGGAATGTGAGTACTCCCAGTGGAGAGTTGAGATGTGTTTGTGGAAGAGCCTGACCGAGTTCAAGAGAGACAAAATCCTGGAGTAGAAGAAATAACTCTGGGAGGGAGATTTCCTTTCCCTTCCCTTCCCTTCCCTTCCCTTCCCTTCCCTTCCCTTCCCTTCCCTTCCCTTCCCTTCCCTTCCCTTCCCTTCCCTTCCCTTCCCTTCCCTTCCCTTCCCTTCCCTTCCCTTCCCTTCCCTTCCCTTCCCTTCCCTTCCCTTCCCTTCCCTTCCCTTCCCTTCCCTTCCCTTCCCTTCCCTTCCCTTCCCTTCCCTTCCCTTCCCTTCCCTTCCCTTCCCTTCCCTTCCCTTCCCTTCCCTTCCCTTCCCTTCCCTTCCCTTCCCTTCCCTTCCCTTCCCTTCCCTTCCCTTCCCTTCCCTTCCCTTCCCTTCCCTTCCCTTCCCTTCCCTTCCCTTCCCTTCCCTTCCCTTCCCTTCCCTTCCCTTCCCTTCCCTTCCCTTCCCTTCCCTTCCCTTCCCTTCCCTTCCCTTCCCTTCCCTTTCCCGGGGTGTCCCATCCCTGGAAGTGTCCAGGGTCAGGTTGGATGGAGCTTGGAGCACCCTGGGATAGTGGAAGGTGGAACCCATGGAAGAGGGTTTGGGACGAGATGAGCTTTAAGGTCCTTTCCAACCCAAACCATTCTGGGATTTCACGATTTTCCTGGCCCCAAATCTTGTCTTAATTCCCTCTGAACCCTCAAATGGCTTTGAAGCCAATCCTTGGAATCATCCATAGTCACACCAGGTGAACATCATCCACGGGAAACATGCTGTTGGTCATCCCAAAAAATCCCTTCCTGCCAGCAGGGCTGAGGAAAGGCGATGGGATTGTGACTCTCCAGCACCCTGGGACACCCTGGGACAGCCAGGGGACAAACCCCACCCTCAGAGTCGGTGGCAGAACTGCCCTTTCCTGCTCTGACCACAAAACCACGACGCCTCCCTACGGATGGGTGATGCCCGTTGGGAAGGGGGGTGACGCATCCTTGGTGTTCCCACATAAATCCATCCATCCTGGCTGGAATAAACTGGTTTAACCCACACCACGCTTGGCACACGAGTTTCACACCAACTCTGGAAGGTCTTTCCCAAGGCACCATCCCAGTGTGGAGACCTGCACACCTCCACCACACGGAGCTTCCCGATACCGCTGCCAGATTCCAGCAGCAAGAGCTCGTTAATATTCCGACAGCTCCAATGTCAGTCTCTAAACGAAGCCTGCTTTTAAAGAGGGGTTTTTATTTAATTGGGCCCCGGCTCTGCCGCGTGTGGCCTTGTCAAGCACCTTGGCGGCACTCCTCAGAAAAAAAAGGAAAGATTGGGAAAAGCAAAGGAGGGAGAGGAGGATGGGAAAGGGAAGGGTGGAAAAAAGTGACCCCCGAGCCCCGCTTTGAAAGGGAGGCAATGAGAAGGGACCTGTCAATGGGATCAAGCCGGCGGTGGCCGTGAAAAACCTGGCAGCTCCCGCTCCGTGAGGATGGGGAGGGGGAGCGGTGGGAATCCACGGGGCGATCCGTAAGGAGATGAAGGAGGAATGACAGCCCCTGAGGCTGGCAGGGTTTGAAAGGAGAACACACAGGAGCCAAAACCTGCGGAGAGACACTTGCAACTTTTCACTTATTCCGTTTGACAAGACAATGGAGTTTTCTTTCTGTCTCCCCCCGGTCCCCCCCTTCCTTGTTTTTTAAAGTGGGTCCCATAGGGAGAAGCAGAGAGTTCTCAAAGGATGAAACAACTGGAGTGATGGGGAGGGGAGGAGGGAAAAGGGGAAGAAAGGAGGGAGCAGCAGAGCTCATTTCCACATGGGACTCTGCTTTAGCCGGGAGGAGGAGGAAGGATTGAGCCGAGAGGGGCATTTCCCTCCCCTCAGACTTCCAGGATTCTCACTCAAAAGAGGGGATCAGAAACTGGGGAGGGGGACATGGAGGTAGGATGCAGCCAGAGACCTGATTCCATAGTGATGGGGAGTTTCCCTGATTACCAATGAGCCGGGAACAAGGAAGGTGGCAGGTGGAGGAAGGGGAGCAGAGCAGAGGGACCGAGTCCTTCTCTAAGCTGCTTCTGTGCCCATTGGTACCAGGGAAGGGAGGTTGGACTTCTATGCTTGATACAATTCCCAGGGAAAATGGGGATCACTCACTTGGCAAAGCCACCTTCTTGCTCCCAGTCTTCATGCTGTGAAACTGGGAAGAGTGGGAAGATGCCAGTAAGGATTGTTGGGCTGTGTCCCCTCTGTCCAAACCCTGCAGGGACTTGAGGTGTGGCCAGCCCAGGGTGAACCCCAGCTCCAAGGCTGCTCCAGGATTTAATTATACTCTGGAGAAACCCTCTCTCCCTCCCTCCATCTTGCTCTTAAATTTTCCAGTTGAGATTCCCTGCAGGAAGAGATTTAAGTGGACCTAATACACAAAATAACTTCAGAGGAGAGTTTTTTTCCTGAATGTTTCTTGCCTGTCAGTCAGCGATGGTGGGAGGGAAGGATGGGGCAAACCCAGGCCAAAATAGGATCTGGATATTGCAGTCATTGATAATTCCAGCAGGAAAAGTAATTTCTGGAAGCTCTTCACTGTCCCATATGTAACAGAAACTTTGGTTTTCCTAGAAGGAAAACAGGAGGGACCCAGAGCTGGGAAAAAGATCCCGGGAAGGACAAGGAACTGTTTTCCAAGCAGTTAATTCCAACCTTGTCTTGTTGTGCTCAGGCTGTCTCTAAGGAGGAGAGATCCTTCAGCATCCCTGGGATGCTGCTCATGGGTAAAAAATTCCTCTTATCAGCCATGACTTCCCATATTCCAGATTCTCCCTGTTGTCCTCCTGCTGTGACACTTCAAGATGAGTCTGCCTTTCTCTCCTCTACTCTCTCCCTCCAAGGATTAAATAAGTAGCACAAAAAATTTGGGAAGCATTAACCAAACAGTTGGGAATGGCCTCGTGGCCACATTCCTGAATCCTGAGATTTATCCCTCTGCTTAACCACCAAGCAGGAGCCGCCATCAGCCTTGATATCATTTCCAAGCACTGGATAAAGATCAACATCATCACCCTCATTTTAGAGGGACTGGGAATGGAGACTTGGAAAAATGAGTCATTGGAAGAGGAGGAACCAGGATGGGACTTCCTCACCTTCAGGGACCTGCGGGTGAGCTGTGTCCCGGGTTTTGTGACACTGGGATTTACCATGGAATGGTTTGGATTGAAGGAGACCTTAAGGATCCTCCTGTTCAAACCCCTGCCATGGGCAGGGACACCTTCCACTATCCCAGGTTGCTCCAAGCCCCATCCAACCTGGCCTTGGACACTTCCAGGGATGAGGCAGCCACAGCTTCTCTGGAAAACCTGTGCCAGGGTCTCCCCACCCTCACAGAGAAGAATTTCTTCCATAAATCGAACCTAAATTTCTCCTCTTTCAGTTTGAAGCTATTCCCCCCATTCTGTCAATCCAGGCTCCTGAAAATTATCTCTTCCATTTTTCTTGGCTTCTTCAGCTACTGGAAAGCCACAATTATATCACTCCAAGCCTTCTCTTCTCCAGGATGAGCAATGCCAATTCTCCCAGCCTTCCCTCACAGCAGAGCTGCTCCATCCCTCTGATCACTTTGGTACCTCCTTTGGACTTGCTCCAACAGCTCCAGGTCCTTCCTGTGCTGGAGATCCCAGAGCTGGATGCAGCTCTGCAGGTGGGGTCTCACCTGAGCAGGACAGAATCCCCTCTTTTAATCCTGGACTGAAATCCATGTCCCCTCCCTTGGGGAGTAAAAGTGTTTGGAAAACCAGGGGCTTCATCAGGCATTGCTGATGAACAGTGGCATCCAGGAAGGAAATGACCAAGGTGGCCTCTGGAATTTTCTGCCCCATGTCTTGTTGAGGAATGAAAGAATGTGGGGTGAAATATGGGATCCACCACAACATTCCCATGGTGGGACATCTTCCAGAACTTCTTGCTTGTCCTGGTCTGTCCAGACCCTCCCAAAAGAGACCAGGTTGCTAATTCCAGGACCTGCTCCCTGGGTCCTTCATGGATCCTTTGCTGGTGGCATCTCACCTGGCCCAGGGCCTGTGAGCCCTTGATCCCATGTGGAGGAGCTGCTGGAGATAGGAATGGAAAAGCTCCTTCACTTTTCCATTGGGAACAGTACGAGAGGTGGGACAGTTGATGGCAGGTAGGGAAGATTTATCTGAACGAGGCTCCCTTTAAGACCCCAGGTTTCCTTTTCTGGGCTTGTTAGGATGCAAAAAGGGACTCAGGGGTGTCTGTCTCAGGTGAAGATGCTTCAGAAGCAATGCTCACATGGTGGGTGTGAGATGAATTCCATGAAAAATGGGATTTTTAGTGCTTCTGTTTCTTTGGTGGCTCTGGGAAGGACATGTCCTCTCCCCTAAAGCCTCTCCAAGTGCTGCTTTTGTGTCCCTGAGATCTGACCTATTTTTGACTCCTTTTTTATCTCTCAGAGCAGAGATTGAACACCTGGAACCTGATGCAGGTGCTGACCTACAACTGGGAGCTGCCAGGCTCTGCCAACAGGTATGGAGAGGGGAAGAGAGGGAAGGATATTCCCCTAGGACAGGTGACATTCCAGCCATCGCCTCTGCCCCACCCGCAGCTGGGAGGGTGTCCTGGAGTCTCTCCCTGGAGAACATCGCAGCCATCCCAGCGCCAGGGACCATCAGCTGGGTCACTTTGTGTGCTGATCTCCTTGGGACATTATCCCGCTGTCCGCAGAGTGGGAAAGGCGGATGTGCAATCCCTTGGGAAAACCACAGTCAGGCTGGCCGGAGGATAGGGGTCACGAAGAATCCCACCTGCCAAATTCTCCCAATTCTCCGTGCCCTGGACTATGGGAATTATCCTTCATCCCAACCCTCACCTTTATTTCCTCTCCCTCCTTTCAGCCTCCCTCCCTCCCTCCCTCTCTCTTTGTCTTTCTCTCCACCCCTCCTCGCTTTGCCACTCCTATTTCCCCCTCTTTTCTCCCTTTTTCCTGCTCCGCTCAGGCAGGCTTGGAATTCACATGGATCACACCCAGCTCACACATTCCCGGCGCTTTGTACCAGTTTTGGCCTCCACATTTCCATAGGCAGCGGCTTAATGGGTGCTTAGCCAAGAACTTTTTTTGTGTTATTTTCCCTGTGTGAATTACCTGGCCCGCAGCGTCACCGCGGAAGATTGGAAATGCTGGAAATGCTGGAAACGCTCCTGCCATGGACCTTTACACGGCACATTTTAGGATCCCCGCTGTGTTTTCTTTCCAAGAAGAAGAAAGACCTGTCAGCATTAAGCAAATCAGCCGCACGTCTCGCCGCCCTGAGCTGTGTCACACATGAATATCTGAGGGCTTTTTTTTTTTTCCCCCTCCACCTTCTCTTTCCCTTCTCCCCTCTCCTTTCCCGTTCCCATCCTCTTGGTTTTTAACGAAAGAAAAGTTTAATGCTCTCACAAAGGAGGGAGCGGGAGAAATATCCATAAAACTCCAATTTAAACCCCTTTAACCCGTTCCTTTGCTTTTCCTTTCAACCTGAGAGCAAACCCTTTTTTCTTCCTAATAGGAAGAAGGTTTGAATTTCTCGAGCAGCTGGAGGGGGGGAGAGAGAGGAGAAGGAGGAGGAATGTGAAGGGGAAGGAAGAGTTTCTGCATGAGGGTTTAAGGGAATGGAAAAACTGGGGATGAAACAGGACAGGATTTTCCTTTCACTGTTTTGTCTTGCCTGCCCAGGCTGCAAATTCAGTGTCCAGGTGCCTCCAAACAAGGGATATGTGGATAAATAAAACACCAAATTATTAAAAAAACATGGAGATTTAAAATCCCCTTATCTTGGGAATAAATTTAGGGCCAAAATTAGGACCTTCCATAGAAAAAGACGGTCAGAAACTGCTAAAACTCAGGAGTCATACTGGACACCCAAAAACTACATCAATTTCAATGACACCTCACAAGGTGGGAAAAGGCAGCGAAACACAGGGATTTGTGCCATCAGTGGAATTCCTGATGGAGATTTCTTTTATCCCTTCCACCAGACCTTCCCCACTCAATCTCCCAATTGGTAAGGAACCCAAAAGTGCAAACTCATTCCAGCCAGGAAAGGACTGGTAACATCCAAATATCCACATGGATATGGAAATGGAAATGCACGCACACACTTCCTTGTCCAGGTTTTCACTGGAAAGAGCCGGTGTGGATGAGCGTCTCCAAGTCCCTGTCTTTTGGGTTTGGAAAAGCGGGAATGGGTTCAGCTTCTTTTCACCTCACAAAGGTTTTCCTGATCCAAAAAATTGCTGGGAATGAGTTAGGGAGGATGTGGAAGAGGAGAGAAGGAATCAAATGTGTCTCCTCATGGAATCTGAATGAAAATTGGGGAAATCAGGGAAGATCAGCCTCACTGCAAACTCCATGGCACCTTGGACCTAGGTGAGGCTGGGAGCTGAAGGAGCATCCAATCAGGCATGAAAAAGAGGAGAATCCATGTGAATCAACACCAGGGAATTTTCACTTCCAAACCCTGGGATTTCTCATCCGAGTCATTTATCTTCCTTGCCCATTAATGCTTAATTGATCCACGGATCTAATTGACTGCATGGTAGGCTCATCATGCAGAAAGAGTGGGAAACAAAAGCAGGATCCAAGGAATTTTGGGGGTTGCCTGGATGTGCTGAGAGGAGCTCGTGTGTGGGGAAGCCGGGACGGTTTCTGGGACTTGGGAATTTCCATCCACTGCTGAAACAAGAAGTCCTTGTGGTGATCCTCTTATCCTGCATCACCTTGAATTCCTCATTCCCTCTTTGGCTCCTGAGTTTCCTTCAACCCCACAAAGCTTGGATTGCTTGGTCTCAGTTTCCTGGGACAGATCCTTCCCGGGATCATTGGGGTCCTCCCAAAGTAGCGGCCAAGAAGGCCAGTGGCACCTGGCTTGTATCAGCCACAGGGTGATGGCAGAGCCAGGGCAGGGGTTGTCCCCTTGTGCTGGCACTGCTGAGGCCACACCTCAAATCCTGGGGTCAGTTTTGGGCTTCTCAGGACAATAAAGCCATTGAGGAGCTGGAGTGTGTCCAGGGAATGCAACAGAGCTGGGGAAAGGTCGGGAGAACTGGGGGTGGCTGACGGAGCTGGGGGGGCTCAGCCTGGAGAAAAGGAGGCTCAGGGAGCACCTTTGGATCTCCACAACTCCTCAATAGGAGGGTGGAGCCAGGTAGGGTTCAAGCTCTGCTCCCAGGGAACAAGGGACAGGACAAGAGGAAATGGCCTCAATTTGTGCCAGGGGAAGTTTAGTTTGAATATCAGGAAAAAATTCTTCATGGAAAGGGTTGTCCAGCCCTGGCACATCTTCCCAGGGCAGTGGTGGAGCCCCCATCTCTGGCTGGATTTAACACCTGTGCTGATGTGGCACTTGGGGACATGGTTTAGTGGTGGCCTTGGCAGTGCTGGGGAAACAGTTGGATATTCGGGATCTTTTCTAATGGAAATGATTCTATGATTCCACGACTATTGAGAATGGCCTCTTGTCCCATGATTTTTTGCAGAACTGTTCTTAAGAACATCTGGGAAGCAGCTCATTGGGCTGCTCCGTGACTTCCCAGGGACTGCACTGATGACTGACCAGCGACTGGATCCCAAAACCTGAACCCATTCCCTGCCACTGCCTGAATCCTGACACAGCCCAGTGCCTCAGGAAGTTTGGTGAAATTGTTTTCCAGTGGGAGAGCCTGAAACCTTCCCCAAGCCTTTCATGGAGCCAAGTGAATGAGTTGCACATCCCGTCGCAATTCCCTGCCCGGCTGGGGCTGCCTCATGCAATCCCAGCTTCCCACTGTGCCCTTCCCGACTCCTGGGGACTTCCTGCCTCTTGGTTCTGGCTCATCCACGCTCCAGTTCATTCCGGCAGCCTCCAGCTCTCAGCACATCCATCTGCCCCCGCTGACTTCATCCCTCCAGTGCCTGGGACATGTGCCAGGGCACGGGAATTGCGCATCCCACCTTCCCCAGGGTGCACTTCTTGGAATTGCTGAGCTGAGCAGAACCACACGGAGCTCTCAACCTTTTCCCCTCACCCCCAAATTTAGAGGAAATGAGGGGAAACGTTGTGCTGCCATGGAGTTATTCCAGAACTTGTGCCGCCTCCTCGCATCCCAGGATGATGAGAGCTGGGATTTGTGCTGTGCTGTGGAGATGGTGGAATGATTTAGGGATGCGATGCTGCCTTTGGATGCAACAGGTCCTGACGGATGCTGTGATGAGCCCTGCAGCAGAACAGAATCCTCTAAACCCACAGACGAGCTCATTAATTATTAATTGCTTTGCACACTTCATTCATCAGCTTGTTCCCAGGGCAGCAGCGCAGCTCCAGAGTGGGAATGGCATCCCGGCTTCCTTGAGGAAGGAGCAGAGGGCTTGGAATAGAATTAGGATGGGACAACTGGCTGGAAGCCCTGGATTTTCATCCCAGGCACAGAAACGTTGTCCTGTGTGGTTCACATCCAGTCCAAGAGGATTCTCTGTGGATTCTTCATGCCTGGAATTGTTCCAGGCCAAGCTGGACAAGGCTTGGAGCAACCTGGGATATGGGAAGGTGTCCCTGCCCACGGCAGGGGTTGGAATGGGGTGATCTTTAGGATCTCTTTCAGCACAAGCCATTCCATGATTCCATGATTTTCTGCTGTCTCTCACTCACATTTGTCTTCTGATGGGGGGGAAAATAAGCACTGAAACAGCAAAATCCCAGTGGAGACAGAGGTTTGGAAAAACAGTTGCCATCTGATTCTGTTTTCCTTGGGAATATGGGTGGCAAGAAGATTGGATTTGAGGATAACGGCCACTCCAGATATTTCTCCATTAAACATTCCTGCTCCCAAGGCCAATGGGCAAGAAATAGATATTTTGCACTGGCTAATCCTTTTACCCTGTAAAACAAAGACAACCTGGAACTCCCCAATTTGGATGGAGCTGGAGTTTCTTTTAGGGAAACTACGGCTGGATTTCCATGGCGAAACCACCCCAAAGCATCACAGATCCCCAGCATCCTAACAGAGAGGAAAACATCCCCAAACCCACAAAAATGTGTGGGGAATGAGTCAAACCACCCTGGATGCTCCGGAGAGCATCTCCCATGTGGAGTGGGGAGGAAAGGTGGGAGCAGGGAGGGAGGGAGGGAGGATGACGGGGGTGAGCTCTGCTCTTCCGAGCGCTTCCCGGGAAGGGCTTTAATGCATCAGAAAGTGGAAGGTTTCCCATCTGATTTTTGTCATGGGCAGCAGGACTAATCGGAGAGATGCTATTTCTAGGGGGGAAGGAAAAACCCCAGGAATGGACAAACCACTTTGCTCAGAGGGGCTGCTGCCCTTAAGAGGCTTTTATTGCCGAGGCTCCTCAGCTTGGCAGAGGTGCTGTCATTAGAGTGACACTAAAAGTATCCAAGGATTAGCAGTGACGGACGGACTGACCTGTCCCTGTCAAGCTTGGAGCAGCTGAGGGGGGGAGGAAGGGGGAGAAAAGAGGAGGGAGAAGCAGCTTTTCCTCCAAAAGGGGTGATTTCCATGAAAACCAGGCGGTACTGGTATCTAGCTCAGATCCTGTCCAGTTATCACCTCCAATCAGTCCATAAATCCCAAAAGATTTGGAATCTGCCCTTGCTGGGAATGCAGAAATTGGGTGTTTTCCCTGCCTTCGGGATGAAGGACAAGGTTCCAGCTTAGAAGATGCTGCCAATTCAATTTACCCTTTCTGCCAGGGTTTTCCAAGGAGGAAAGCCATGGCCTGGCAGTGACATTAATGTCCCTGAGTCCCACCAGCAAAGAATCCCCTTTCTGATCTCTTATCCCTGCCCATGGCAGAGGGCTTTGGGTTAGATTATCTTTAAGGCCCCTCCCAATCCAAACCAGTCCATGATTCATTGTTCAATCCAGCTCTGATTTTAGGGGGATGTTGCTCTTGTTTATCTCTGGACAGAGCCAAAATTGTCTCCGTCAGTGACAGAGTTATCCTTGAGGAGAGCAATCACTTTTGATAAAATCCTCTTTCTTCCCCCCACCATTTCACAGAAACCTCATCCCTTGAGCTTGAAATAGGAGTATCCCTCATTCCAGGAGAGGATCATGGGAAGAACCCATCCCTGGATGCCCACATAGTGGGAAAACGTGGAAAAAAAAAATGGTTTTTTAATATTTCTTGTTGCTGTGGTTAAATTTCTCCTGTATTTCTGCACTCCCTGCCAGGAAACCTCACCAGAGCTTCCCCCTCTGGATTTTGGATTTTGACCTTGGCCAGGGCTGACCTGGGAAGATGCCAAGTTTCCTGCTGGAGTCCTTTCCCTAATCCCAGCATATCTCACATCCCTGCTCCCTGTTTTACCTCTCCTCCCTGCTCCTTCACAACAGAATATTTGCCAGCCACAGCTCCATTATTCTGCTCCCGAGGCTGAAATTTTCCTTTTAATTCTTCTCCTTGTGGAAAATGGATCTAATTTCTTTTCCCTTCCACCTCCCCTCCTCCTCCTAAGCCCCTTCCTGGCTGCTTGCAAAGAGAGGTTTTAGACACCAATTTCAAGGTGGATTCAGCCCTGGGAAATTGGGGAATTGAACATCAAGAAGTTGTTTGAGGCTGTGGAGTGGTCTGGGCTCCCTCCTGAGCTGGAGGAGTCCAACAAAACCCTTGGAAGTGCAAGTCCAGCTAATCAAGCTTTTGGAGAGGTAGGAGGACTCCTGGGGGGTGTTTCTTCAAACATGGTTCTTCGGGAAAGGCAGGGAGACTCGGGGGACAGGAAAAATGGGGGAGGAGGGAAGAGGGTTTGGGATGTGCTGGTTCTGCTGTTTGAGTCCTTGGTCAAGCCACCCTTGAATCCCAGTTTCCCCACCTGTTTAGTGATGGTGAGCTCCACTTTACGGACCGGTGGGAATCTGTTCCGGATGGCCTGGAGGAACAACACAATCTCCTTAAGGATTGGCTGGCAAAGCCAGGAAATGGCAAAGCCAAGGGATGGCAATGACACCTGACAAATTCCATCTCCAGAGAAATTGTGGATGCCCCATGTTGGACCTGAGGATGTCCCACTGAACCTGCCAGTTTTGCAGGTGCCAGTGTTGCACCTAAAAACTGGATTATATCAGGCACAGCTGAGTGGAAAGACATTCAGAGACTTAAAATTGAATCATGGAATGGGTTTGGTTGGAAGGCATCTTAAAGCCCATCCAATCCATGGACAGGGACACCTTCTACCAGCCCAGGTTGCTCCAAGCTCTGTTCAACCTGGCCTGGAATTTTCGGGTATGCAGCATCCATAGCTTCTCTGGGAAATGTGGTCCAGCATTTCTCCACCTTCATTGTAAAAACCTTTTCCTTCTTTCTCGTTTAGGAATCATACCCATATATTTAGTGTCTGTAGGACCTCTGCTTGGCTCTGTGGAGTCCATCATCATCCAGGGAATGGCTTGTTTTGGGAACAGCCACTTTTCCTTCCACGTAATCTGACCCCATCTAAACTGTCCAATGGCATCATTAAAAGCTCACCAAAAACCCATTTTTTTCCCAAGTCTGGGAATTTAACTCGGTGCAGTGATAGAAATCCTGGATTTACATAATAAAGAGGGTTGTGGAAGGGGGAAAATCCCTTTGGCCAGGGGAACAAAAAGGGATGAAGGAATTCCAGGTTGGGAATGCTGAATTTGTCCCACCACTGCTGAAGGATTTGCACCAAACAGTAAATCCAGTGGAAAAATGACCTGGGAGTATCCAAAAATGCTTTGCTCTTCCAACACCCTTATATTCCAACTTTTTCTAAACTACTCCATGCACCTGAATAGTGGGATAAACAGCTCAGGACAGCAGGATAAATCCATGGTTTTCCATACTCTGCCTTCTCAGTGCATGAGAAGCGGAATCCAGACCCTCAGAAAAAACCTGATATTTAAATGATGTTTAAAGAAGATCAAAACATTCCCCAAATTCGGGAAAACTGCAGAATCCAGGGCTATCGGAAGACCATAATTCCTCCAGGAATGAGCAGGTTTTCTGGCTCCCAGATAAACGGGAATCATGTTTGTGTCAGGGATTCCTGCTGTGATCATAAATAACCCAAACCCCAACTTCCCAGTTTACCTGAAAAGACTTTTCCTTTGCTCCATGTTCCCTGGAAGCATTCGGAGCTTGCCCAAACAGCGTTTTCCCTGACACTCCATGAAAAATATTTGCTCAGCTCTTCTGGAAATCACAAGCTCCGAGGAAGTTGAAGGCAAGGGATTCACCTTGCCCTGGGCTGCTGGAAATTGCTTTGCTCCACAGCTTGTGCTGGAAAAGAGGGAGTTCAGCAGGGTGGGAGCCCAGTAAAGGTCATGGAGGATGTGGAATGACTGTGGAATTTGGGACACGAGTTGTCTCCATCCCGCTGTCTGAGCACAGCATCTTTCCCAGTAATTCGGTGGAGGGGAGATTTAAGGGATGGAAAGGAGGGAAGGGAGGATGGAGGAAAGGAGATGGAGAAAAGGAGATGGAGAGCTCTGGAATGGTCCCACGTTGTGCCAGCAGTGGTGGGCAGAGGTCAGAGGGTACCACTGCACCCTCTGATTGTGGAATCATGGAATGGTTCGTGTGGGAAGGGACCTTGAAGATCACATCATTGCACCCTCTGCCATGGGCAGGGACACCTTCCACTATCCCAGGTTGCTCCAAGCTCTGTCCAACCCAGACTGGAACACTTCCAGGGATGGGGACAGCCACAGGTATTCTGGGAATTCCATTTCAGGGCCTCAGCACCCTCACAGGAAAGAATTCCTTCCCAATATCCCATCTAACCCTGCTCTCTGGTAGTTTGAAGCCATTCTCTGTGTCCCAAGTCCCTCTCCAGCTCTCTTGGAGACCGTTTAGGCTCTGGAAGGGACTCTAAGTTCTGGGAGCTTTTTCTTCTCCAGATGAACATTCCCAGCTCTCCCAGCCTGGCTCCAGAGCAGAGGGGCTCCATCCTTTGGAGCATCTCCATGCTCTCCTCTGGATCTGCTCCAGATCCTTCTGCTGTTGGAGGCTTCCAGAGCTGCTCCCAATAAATCTTTCCTGCAAGTGACACTGGGATAATCTAGGATGTCCTTTCCTGCAGCAAGGGAGAGGACAAGGGGGCATTGCTTCAAATTTAAGGATAGGAGGGCTAGATGGGATATTGGGAAGAAATTCTTACCTGTATGGGTGGTGAGGCAATGGAATTCCCATGGAAGCTGTGGCTGCCCCATCCCTGGAAGTGTTCAAGGCCAGGCTGGACAGGGTTTGGAGCAACGTGGGGCAGTGGAAGGTCTCCTTTCCCACATTCCACAGACTGGAACGAGGTGATCTTGAAAGTCCTTCCCACCCAAACAATTCCATGATGAGCAACCATTGCAGAGCCTCCCCAAAACAGCTTGTGACTCCAGTTTAGGAATTCTCTGGATTTGTGGGGAAAGAGAAGAGGAATTCAGGTAAATCCAGCTAACAAACACGAGGAAGGGACAAGGACATTTTCCTTTGGCCTTTCCCCAGAACCACCACGATTTGCTGATTTTCAGGATGCTTCCCATCCTCAGGACTCCTTCTGGACCATGATGGATGGGTTTGAACCTCTGTGTGCCTTCCTGGAATTGCTTTGCCATCGGAAGCGGTGCCTGGGGGCTCTCAGGGGGTCGATGAGGGTGGGGAGGAGCAGGGTGGTGGCTTGGGAGATTTTCCTGGTGTGGGGTTGTTGTGGAAGTTAATGGAGCTGGGAGATTCAGCTGCTTCTGGGGAAGCATCCAGGGATTCTTTTCGCTCCGGCACTGCCGGCAGGAACATCCGGGAGCCTCAGCAGCACATAAGTAACTACAATGGGTGATTCCTTAATAATTAAAGATATGTAGCGCTTGGATTGCCTCCCAGAGCCGGAGCAGATCAGGGAGAGCAGGGAGGAAAACTTCTCGTCTTACAGGAAATCTTCCCGTGCCGAAGCTCTCCGCACCTGCCGAGGGATTTGGTTGGAATCAATTCCCCTCTGCCTGCAGACGCAGGAAGATGCAGTTGGGATCCTGCCACGGATTAACTAAGCGACCTTGGAGTGCCACTTCCCTCCTTGCCATGCCTTGTTTTCCCCTCTCAGAGTTGGGATCGGAGGTATCCGAGTGTCTCACGGGAGAGGTTGGAACCTCCAGAGGTTGGAGCTGAGAAGTCTCAGGAGAAGGTGGGGGTGTTTAATGGGTGATCCCAGAGCTCTCTGAGACAGTAAATCTGCCTTTTTCATGGAATCCTGGAATGGCTTGTGTTGGAAGGGACCTTAAAGATTATCTCCTTCCCACCTCCTGCCATGGGCAGGGATACTTCCCACTATCCCAGGCTTCTCCAAGCCCCATCCAACCTGCCCTTGGAGGTGCTTTCCTTCTCCCCCCTCCGTTTGTCCTTAAACCACTTGGAACGTGAGCCAGCGTAGGAAAAAACAATATTCCCACCCTGGAAAGAGCATCCAGGCTGGGCAGCTGGAGCTGGGTATCTCACGCT
The DNA here is from genome assembly GCF_030490865.1 of Poecile atricapillus. Lineage (NCBI taxonomy): Eukaryota > Metazoa > Chordata > Aves > Passeriformes > Paridae > Poecile > Poecile atricapillus. The sequence goes on along the minus strand of NC_081250.1, from coordinate 152,484,248 downwards.
GCTCCCTGTGGCCAGGACAGCTCGGACACGCCACGCAGGAGCCGTCGGGATGGCGAGGAGCCCTCTGGCACAAGTCGCCGCTCCCTGACAGCTCCACTTCATTTCCAGCGCTGATTCCAGGCGACACGCGAGCGGATTGATGAACTCTCGCTCTCCCGCTTTTCCGAGCCTCGGAGAGAAATGGCAGAGCCCGGGGGCCAAGGCTAAAAACCTCAGTTAACATTAAAGTGAAGGATCTGCCGGTGCTTCTGCCGGGGGCGGAGGGCAGCGGATGCGCTTTTCTCCGCAGCCAGACGCGTGTCGGCTCGGCGGGAGGGGGTTTGCCTTTTCCCGGGATGGATGCCACGGGCGCAGGGAGGGCGGGATGGGGATGCTGACTCAGCAGCCGCCGCTCCATTGCCTGGAAAGACTCGGAGCGGCGTTTGGAGCATCGCCTTTTGCGCGGAGGGGCTCTGCCGAGCTTCCTTTGCCGTCCCCCCCCCCGCCCCGCAGGAACTGATCCCGACCCAGGCTGAGCGATGTGACAGGAATTTGTGCCCGGGCCTGGCTTTTATCATGCAGATTGTTCATAAATCATGCTAATTGACCCTGGAGTCAGGGATGGCTTCAAGGTCAGCTTGGATTAGGCTTGGAGTATCCTGGTCTAGTGGGAGATGTCCCTGCGCATGGCAGGGGGGGTTGGAATGACATAAAATCCCCTCCATCCCAAACAGCTCTAGGATTTAACGATATCAAAGTGGTGTAAAACTGGTACAAGAAGAGAACTCCACCTTAAATCCCACTTTAAATCCCTCACCCCTATATTTAAGTTGCCATTCCCTCTGTGCAGCAACTCTGAGTTGTATTTTAACTTCCCAGGGTGAAAATCCTCATTTATTCTCGCAGTGAAGATGGAGGGAGAGATCAGGGAGCTGAGGGACAGCTTACAGCAGGATGAGCCAGCTGTGACCCAGCATTCCCATTCCTCTGAATCCCCTTTGCCTCCCCCTGGAGCCCTCAAATTGTTTTATCCCCGCCTGGGCTTGTGCCTGGAGCTAGCAGGATTCTGCCCAGATTTCCCGGCTTGCAAAAGCTTTTCCCGCTGGGATGAACCCCTTGGAGAGGCAGGCACCGCCTGGAACCATAGCCCAGAGCCGAGCACCTGAATCCCTGCAAAGTTCAGACCGTGGGGACTCAAAGGATGCAGCAATGGGGCTCTGGATTTGCTAGAAGCTTTCCCAGGGCTCAGCCAAAGCCTCTTCCTTTTCCCTGAATTTTATGCTTAACTGAGGAGTCAAAGAAATGCAAATTCACACAACACTTGATTTGACGAGAAATGTGTCATTTTCTTTCTGCTTGGGGTGAAAAATTGCTAGGGCTTGGACACTGAAAAATTAGGGAATCTGTCCTTAAACGTTCCCGTTCCTTACCTGTAGGACTCATGGATGAGGATTTCTAGGGGGGTTCGGGTGAATCAGGAGGCAGGGAAAGACTCTGGATGTGCCTGATGCATGCAGGGTAATTATGGATAATAATAATAATAATAATAATAATAATAATAATAATAACAACGATTTATTTATTTATTTATTTATTTATTTATTTACTTATTTTAGTAAAGCAGCCAGGGATACTGGGATACTTCCAGGGATTTCTGATGTTGTTTTCTAGGAAGAAATTCGTCCCTGTGAGGAACTGGATGAGGTTATCCAGAGAATCTGTGCCATCCCTGGGAGTGTTCAAGGCCAGGTTGGATGTGGCTTGGAACAACCTGGGATAGTGGAAGTTGTCTTTTCCCATGGCAAGGAATGAAATGAGATGGGCTTCGAGATCTCTTCAACTCCAAGCTCTCTGTGACTAGGAAATTTAGGAGATGCCACTTGGAATTCTCTCCTTTCCGTGCCTCAGTTTCCCCAGCAGCTCCTTTCCCACCCGTGGGGGAGACTGGAATTGCTGGGGCTTTGCTTCTTTAGCCAGGGCTGGTTTTTCCGAGCTCAGCACTTCTGCGGAGCCAATCCTTGGAGCTGGTAAAGTGCTGGATACCCGAGCCGGGTGGGAGCAGACAGCTTTTCCATGGATGGGCTGATCCTGCAGCCGGGCCGGAGCAGGGGGACGCGGATCAATACCTCGGATACGGAGAGAGCTGGAATAAGCCGAGCTTTGTAAGTGAAGCTTGAGCTCTCAGGGCTCCCGGTGAAGGCCGTTATCTCCAGACATTCCCGGCTGTCTGGATCCTCTCACAATACAGAGACATTCCAACCAGGATATGAGTCAGCTCGCAGGGATCTCTTCCTGATCCGGCCCAACACCGCTTTGTGCTGTTGGCTGACACTGCCTGGTGTAGGTGACACCTCCTTTGGGGGGACATGGACCAGCCAGGGGGTCCATCCCTACCCATCCTTCCTGATTTCGCCTGCATCCCATCCGGAACTGCAGACACCCCAGGCATCCGTGTGCTCATCCCGAAGTTATGAGGAAAACGGCCAGGGAAAAGGCGTGTGGATTTATTCCTTAATTTCTGGGCTCTGAGGGTGACTCAAACAATTTTCCTGGTCCACAGAGCTTCTGGCTTTGTCCGTGAAGAGGAGAAGGAACTGGAAAGACCCTCCAGACCAAATAGTTTTTGCCCAGTAAAACGGAAGCACCACAAGGAAAGCTGGAAAATGTTTGTGTTCCCCAGTTATGCCCCATCCAGGTCTCCTGGCCACATTCCTGTGCTTCCCATTGGCTCTAGTTTGGGTATCAGCCCTAGCCCTGTCTAACCAGTCCAAGCTGGGACTCTGAGAAGAAAACAGATGGATTTTGGGCCTTTATCCGTGTCCTGTCTCTGACCAGGAGAAATGCAAGGAGGGATGGATCAGCAGACAATTCCCAGATTTCTCCCTGTTGCCAATGATTTGTACTCTTGAACCAACATTTTTCCGTCTCTATTATGGTAGTGGATGGATCTTTCCCTTATAATGTGCCTGTTATCCATGCAAAATTTCAGCATCCTGGAGCAAGGAATTCCCTGGGTGTGGATTGCGACAAAACTTTGCTGAGACCTGTAAAAATCAGTCCAGTTGTGAAAAGAGCTGTGAAATCTGAGCTGTTTATCCCAACAGCCATTGAGAGTGATCCACACAGGCTCTTCCCAAATTAGGAGCTCTTAACTCTTCCCCTGAATGTTGGTGTTTCGGATCTCCCACAACATATTTGGGAATAAATAAAATCTGGGCCAGGGGTTATTTTTGGTGCACCATTCCAGCCGTTTCCCTGCTCCTCCTTTCTTCCCCCCTCCCCCTTCCCATCTCATTTCCTCGGGAGCCAAAGGAATCTGTCTGGCTGATGGATGGCTCCTGACAAGCTGAGCAGCCAAAGATCACATGTCAATAGGGCCATAATTAGGAGAATTGAGCCCTGTCAGGGCCTCCCGGAAATTTATCTGGAATCAATGGCCAATAGGGTGGAAGGAATGAAGATGTGGGAGTGTTTGCTTTGGAGCTGCCATGGATTTTTACACCCTGTCTGCACAGGGATCCTGCCGGCCGGGCCTTTCCTGCTGCCTGAAAGAGGGGAGGATTATGGAATTAGCCATGGAGATCTGCCCTGGCACCCGCTGACCCTTCTGGGGATGTTGCTGCACCCCTGAAGCGGGCACAGTGGGAGGGAAAAGTGGGATAGGGGATGGAATTTAACGTTTTGCTCTTCCTTCCAGTGGGAAAGAGCGTGGCAGCAATCCCAGGCATGGGTCAGGAATTTGGAGATATGGAGGGAATTCTAGGAAATGTGCCCAAGTCCCTCATATCCTCAAATCCCACCAAACAACCTCCATGTCCCCGAATTCTCCCAATGTCTCCAAATTACCTCCCTGTCCTCAAATTGCCCCAAATCTCCCCAGTGTCCCCGTGTCCACATTTCCCTATGTCCCCAAATCCCCGTGTTCCCTGTCTCCCACATCCCCAAATTCCATCCCGAACCGCCGTGTCCCCAAATCCCCCCATTTTCCCACATGCCCAAATTCCCACTCCATGTCCCACACTTGGGATCCCACGTCAGGGTCTTGGATCCAGCCAGGGATGCAGGATGGGAGAGGCAGGAGCTGAGGGGACGAGGACATTGTCACCTCCCATCTGCAGCTGAGGCAGGGCTGGGGTCTCATCACTCATGAATTAAACCTGGAGTAAATCTCCAAGTGAGGCTCAGCCTGTCACAGTTTTCCAGGGATAGTACTGCCAAAAAAAAGTTGGGATTTAGGAATGGACTTCCTCTGGAGGTTGCTAAAGTCTGGGGCACTGCAGGGATTTTTTTTTCTACTGCTCTCCCCTCACCTGTGGCACTTTCTGGATGTCCCTGAATCCCAAATCTCCAGTCCTTGGCACTGGTGAAGGATTGGAGGATTGTACTTCCTTGGCCTGGGCTGAATACTTTCTGCATTTCCAGGGTTTACAGGCAAAGAAAAGCTTGGAATGCCCTGGGAAATCCTTCAGCATCTGCTTTAATGCTTTGTTGTTGCAGGGGTCAAAGGCCTGGCCCCAAAACTGTTGAACCATGAAAACAGCTGAGGGCAAAGCCAGAAATCCTTTGGAAATGCTTTTGGATACCAGGCAGGAGGGAGCTGGAATCACACAAGCCAGAGAGAAGCAGCAGGATGATCCCTCCCTGCCTGGGGAATGATGCTGGGATGGGGATATTGGGGTACCCCACTGTGGTGTTTCTATCCCAGGATTGAAATAAACTGAAGAAAATCTTTGGAATTCCTGCCTTGTGCCCTCCATTGCTCCAGGGGTCAGCCCCACTTCCTATCCATGGATTTCATCCCCAGGTGCAGCAGGCATTCCACGCTTCCTGGACTGAGCTCATCCAGCTTTCCCATCCCACAAACTCTGCTCCAGCTCACCCAGCCTGCAAAATGAAAGCTTGGAAAAACTCCCAGGGATTAGGGCTTCAAATCAGTGAAATCATCAATGCCCTGTTGGGAATCAGGGATCAAAAAGGCTCTCCCAGCCTGTTTTTGTCATGGCAGCATCCTCACGCCCCCTCCACAACCAAAATCCCAACTTTTCATCACATCCCAGTGCATCCACCAGTCCCCACAGCCCTTACTGAGATCAATTTCACTTTTGAAAACCCCATAGGATTGTAGGAAAAGAATCAAGGAAAGGGTAAGGATCCAGAGCCTTCCAAAGGCTCTGGATACCACAGAGCTCCTAATTTATTGCTCCTGTAATTGGGGTTAATTACTGGTGACCAAATTTATCTTCTCGCCTCTCATTAATCCCAACCACAAAAGAACCCTGTTTGCAATCAATTGCTGTTTAATTACAGCACAATAGCTGCCTCCTGAGATCGAAATCCCAGCTGGCTCCAGGTCTTGAGGAGGAAGGGCGTGGAAAAATGGAGGATGAGGATGCCAACTGGGTATTCCAGGGACTTGTGAAATCCAGGGAGAGGAGTGGGAAGTCTCCTTGCCCTGGTTGAAGGATCAGGGAGTGGCTTTCAGCTGGGGAGAAATGAAAGGGAATGGCCTCAGGTTCTACCTGGGGAGATTTAGGCTGGACATTTGGAAAAAAAATATCATGGAAAAGGTTGTCAAACCCTGGAAAAGGCTGCCCAAAGAAGTGGTGGAGTTCCCATCCCACGAGGAATTTCAAAGCCATGGAGAGGTGGGGTTCAGGGATACGGGTTGTTTATGGAATTGCCAGTGCTGGATTAATTGGACTTGATGATCTTCAAGGTATTTTCCAACCTAAAGGATTCCATGATTCTGAGATTTGGATGGAAAACATGCTCCATGTGAAACCTTTCAGGGAACATTTGGTCCACTCTCAACCTGAGGACAGTGGGAATGGAAATTCCTTCTTCAAGGAGAACGAGGAAATATGGTCCCAGCACTTCCCAGGGCTTTGTTGTTTGGACTGAAGGTGTTCGAGGTGACCAAGACGTTCCCCAAGGACACGGAAAGTGAGGAAGAAGGGGAAAAAATGGGAATTGTGGGAAAGCTCTTATTTCTGCAGGCAAACTCCAGTTCCCTATCCTGGATCCCCCATTCCTGGAGACGGAACTCACCAGCCTCAGGACCACACCTGAAATCTCCAAATTGTTTTTTTTTCCCCAGGAGAAAAATTTCCTTGGCACTGGTGCCTGTCCTACCCATCCATTTATCCCAATAAATGTTCTGGGTTAAATAAACTCCCCTCCCAGCCCATCCCTCCCTCCCCACTCCTTAGGAGCCATCAATCTCCAGGATTATTGAGCCCAGTTTGGGAGTTAGTGGGGTGTTGAAAACGCTCCGGTCTTCCCTTTATCACTTTCAGATCAGTCCATTGGATGGGAATCCATCAGGGAAAATTATGGGAGAGGCTGTGCTGATCTATGGCTCCCTGTGGCCGGATCAATCCAGCTCTTCCCCTTCCAGTGTGGTGGGTGAGGATCCCAGGCTGGTCACACTTGACTCCCTTCTCTTTAAACACCACATTCATCAACGCTTCCCATTCCTGCAAAGATTTTGTCCTGGGATGTGCTGGAGATGAGATAAAATATCCACTGAGGCTGAATTCCTCTTGGGACCTCAGCCCCCGACTGGAGCCACTTGCTGACATTTGTTGCATTTAAGCCCTGAGTGGATTTGGGGGTTATGAGCAGCCAAAAACTGAACTGTGCTGGAAATTCATCATATCCCAAAAATTTAGCTGCTCTCAGGACGGTGCTGAGGTGGTTCATCCTCCCTGGGGCCAGGAGTCAGGACCAGGAGCTGGGTTTGGAGCTGTTTTTCCACCTGGGCATTCCCAGTCACCCTCTTCCCATGCCCTGTGTGGATCCAGAGGGAAGAGCACCACCTACTGAGTCTCCCTCACCTCTTCCTTCCTTCTTTTTTTTTTATTTTTTATTTTTTTTTTCCCTTTTCTCTATCTATTTTATTCCTATTTGTGTTATTTGCTTCTCCTTGAGAAAGACAGGAGCACGTTTAACTCCAAGGAACGCTCCTGATCTCTTCAGACGTTTCTGCTTGCTCTGATTTTCTTGTGTTAATGAGACTTCCTTGGGGTCTTTCTGCTTCCTGCCTTTGGGAATTATCAGCATCTCCAGCCTGATGACTCCCCAGATCCAGGTTTTCTCTTGGAACAAGAATGGGAAACAAAGTAAATTGGGTAAATTTTCCCTCAAAATCTGAATTTAAGGTAAATATTGGAGAATTTGCTAAAGCAGAAATAGATGCAGGAGTATATTCCTCTGGATGGATTTTTCCATATGTTGGTGTCCATATGTAGGAACATGTCTCTGGATTTTTTTTGGCCAAGGATTTAGGGAATTAGCTGGAGACTTTTACGTCTGGGTTCAGTTCCCACCCTGGCACAACCCTTTTAATATTGATTAAACACTGAGAAATTCCTCGAAAACAATTTGGGAGAAACACAGAGAAATCTACTCTGGTGTTCTCTGAACATTTTTAACGGGGAGATGATCCAACTTTTTAGGGATAAGACTTCAGCCATGTTATCCCAAAGCCTTTCATTTGCATCCAATGCCAAATTAGACTCATTAAATGTCCTCTTGCAATTTCTTCCCGTTTCGTTTGCTTGTTTGAGCCATAAAAGTGTTTGTGTTTCTCCCAAGGGAATTGGGTTGGGAATTTGCACAGGATATTTTGTAAGGATTTACAAACCCCCCAGTCCCCTCACCTGCTTCCAAAGATCCCAACACTGTGGATATCCCAGGAAGAACTTGGTGGGAAATGGGAATGAGGAGATCCTTGTCAGTCCTCAGCATTACCTATTTTCTGCTTCACGTCCCACGTAAAACTGAGGGGCACCAGATCTCTCCACTGGGGGGAAAAACCCAAATGTGGCATCCCTATGGATCAAATACCGTCCGTGAGGAATGACTGGGAAAAGCAGGAGATTGTTTATCCCGGAGAATGAAGGGAGATGGGATAACAGCCGGCAGTTATGTAAAAGGCTGCTGCAGGAAGGGGAGGGACACGTTTCCCTGTGTATAGGACAAGGAATAAGGAGCTTAAAAACCACCAAAGGAGATTTAGAGCTGTGGGATAGAGGAGGGCTGGGATTAATTGCTGGGAGGAGGGGAAGAGTGGGATCTCCAGGGATGGAGTTTGGAGGACAAATGTGTCAAGAAGGGCTTAAAGAGAGTGGATTCGTCCATGGGACAGGAGGCAGGGAAGATAAACATCCACCTGGATGTTTTTCCAGTGTTTCAGGTGGCTCACAAGGCAATATGAGTGGATTCTGGGATTTGCAGAGTGGGATGGGGGGGTTTTGGCATTGGGAATTTCTCCTCTGCAAGGCTCTTGCTAATTCCTTGGAATGAGCCATGTGGTGCCACACAGAGCTGCCTCTCCAAAGATTTCCCTGCCGTCACTCTTCCCAGTTCCACAGATCCCAAGGTGACCTGGAATGTGTGTTCATTGAATCCTGGAATGGTTTGTGTTGGAAAGGACTTTGAAAATCATCCAATTCTGACCCCCTGCCATGGCCAGGGATAACTTCCACTATCCCAGGTTGCTCCAAGTGTCATCCAATCAAGGCCTTGGACGCTTCCAGGGATGGGTATCCACAGCTTTCTGGGCATTGCATCCCAGCCTCTTTCCCATCTTTCCACTGGGGAGCTGGAAATGGTTTTTGGGTGGGAGTCATCCAGCCAAGCTGAGGTGATCCCATCACCCCACGAAAGTAAATCCGCTGATGGAGCAGAAGTCAGAAATAACCCAGCAAGAACTTGAGACAGCTCTTGCTTCCAGTAATTCCCAGGGAGGGGTGTCAGCCATGATTTCTAGGAGCCACACGCAGCAGAAAGCAGGGAATTGCTGGCAGCACTAATGAAGTTACGGCCATCCGGTGATTGGGTTAGGAGATCCTCCGGGAGCGGCCGGCGAGGTGATGGACGGAAAGCAGAACGGGAATTAAATTGCATTTCATTTCAATTTGGCCATAAATTTGATGATTTCGTCAGATAAGGAGTAAAGGGGGAAGGGAGGAGGGGGAGGAGAGGAGAGGGAGGGATCTGCAGGCAGGGAGCGAGCAGGACACGAGGAATTACATTGTCCCAGTTTGTACCACTGTAGGTCATTCATCAGAAGTGCCAAAGGTTTTATGGATAGGACATAAATCACGTACTCCCTATGGATTATTCACTCTGGCAATAAAGGTTGGGAATACAGGTTACTGAACTGTCCTGGGATTTATTGGAGAGGATGCAGTGGGTGAAGAGAGGAGGTGGACCATTGTTGCCACTTTCATGGTGTGCTTCACTTGGCAGCAGTGGTTTGTGTCACCTGAGTCATCTGCTGAAGTGTGGACATGTCACCAGGGGTGGAGACTCTGTCAGGCTGCCAGTGATGCATGAGCCAATGAGAATTCCCAGTTTTGGATGCATCCAGAGGGATCTGGACAGTGCTGAGAAGCGGGGCCATGAGAATCTCATGAGGTTTAACAGAACCAAGCGCTGGTGCTGCAGCTGAGTGAGAGAGAGTCAATCCCAGCATCAATCCAGGCTGGGGATGAGCAGATGGAGCAGCCCTGGGGAGGAGGACTTGGAAGTGCTGGGAGGCTGGACATGACCCAGCCACGTGTGCTCCAGCCCCAGAAATCCAATCATATTCTGGACTGATCCCACAACATTGGTAACAGGAGAGAGGGGAATTCTGTCCTTCTGCCCTGCTTGATATCCCACCTGGAATGTTGCATCCAGCTCTGAGGTCACAGGAAGGACATGGAGCTGTTGGAGCAGGGCTAGAGGAGGTACCAGGATGATCAGAGGGATGGAGCAGCTCTGCTGTGAGGAAAGGCTGAGAGAATTGGGATTGCTCAGCCCAGAAAATAGAAGGCTTGGAGGGACCTAATTGTGGCCTTCCAGAAGCAGAAGGAGCCAAAAAAAAGATGGAGAGGGACTTTTTACAAGGGATGGAGTGTCAGGAAAAGGGGGAATCGCTTCAAACTGACAGAGAGTAGGGTTAGATGGGATATGGGGAAGAAATTCTTCCCTGTTTTGGGTGGTGAGAATATTGGAATCATGGAATGGTTTGGGTGGGAACGGACCTTCAAGATAATCTCATTACAACCCTTCCACTGAACCAGCTTGCTCCAAGCCCCATCCAACCTAGCCTTGAGCAATTCTGAGGATGGGGAAGCCACAGCTTCTCTGACTAACCTGTGCCAGAGCCTCTCCACCCTCCCAGGGAACGATTCCCTCCCAGAGAGAATCAAAGATCTCCAGCGCTGGAATCTAACACTGGAGACCTTCCAGAAATGTTAATTCCGGTTTGGTGACACCGCAATTCCAGGCCTGGGAATGAGAAACCAGGCCTCAGCCTGGAGAAAAGGAAGCTCGGGGGGAAACCTCTCACTCTCCACAATTCCCTGAAAAGAGGGTGCGGCCATGTGAGGGGGTCAGGCTCTGCTCCCAGGGAAGAAGGGACAGGACAAGAGGAATCGGCCTCAAGCTGTGCCAGGGGAGAGCCAGGTTGGACATCAGGAGGAATTTCGTTGTGGAAAGGGATGTTAAGCATTGGAAGGGGGCTCCCAGGGAGTCCCCCTCCCCAAGGGACACCTGGATGTGGCACTCAGTGCTCTGGACTGGTTGACAAATTTGGAATCACTCACAGCTTGGACTCAGTGATCTTGGAGGTGTTTTCCAACCCATGGATTCTGGGATTTGGTGGACTTTTTCTGATGCTGAAATTGTCTGGGACAGTCCCAACCCCTGGATCTGCATGATTAAAGCTACAAAGCCGTGCTCTGAATGAAACCTCTTGGATCTCTGATGGGATCAATGATCCCACGGGACACACCACCACATTCCCAGATTCTTGATGCACCTGGCTGCCATGGGGATGGGATATGGATGAGCTGTGCTGAGCCTGGGAGCTGTTTTGTGCTGGTCCAGCAATGCCAAATGTGACAGGAGCTTGGCCTGCCCTTGAGGCCAAAGCTTTTAAACCCAGTGTGAGAGAGAGGCCAAAGATATTCCCCATCAATCTTAACCCTGGAGCTCCAGCTGTGGCAGGAATGGGAAGGAACCGGATTACAGCAGTTTGGCAGTTTTGTGAGCATAATTAATACACGTCATTGCCAGGAATTCCTGTGTACTCATACAGATTTTGACCCATATTTGGGATATTCCTCTGGAGAGCACAGATGGGAATCTGTTTCAAAAGGAATCTTTAGTGGAACTTCCACATGTTCAAAGTGAGGGATTACAAGCGTTCCCAAAATAATGTCTGGGAGGTACAAGGGGGAAAAAAAATGCCGGAATCTATTTCACATGCACAATAATTTACTTTTAGATGTGCAGTAAAGATTTTATATGCACAATAATTTACTTTTACACGTGCAATGATATTTTTACACATGGAATCATTCATTTTTATGGATAAAAGCCGACCAATTAAAAACCCGGGTGTTAAACATCCCTCCCACTAATCCTGAAGGATTTGTTTTGGAGTAAAACTTCACTCAGGCCTAACATCAACACTTTTGTGCAGGATTTGTGTTGCTTTTCCAGCTGGTTCCATGTGCTGCACCTGATTCTTTTCCAGTTCACCCTCATGGGAAGTAGGAGCAGCTCCATGGGTCATTGGAAAGGGATGTGAGGGCCACATCACCTGGATTGTCACCTGGTTTTTCCCATGATCTATTCTGATCAGCTCCCTGAATCTACGGGAGGAATATCAGCCCCAGCAGAAAGAGATGAGAAAACATTTATGGGATCATGGAATCATGGAATGGTTTGAATTGGAAGGGTCATTTAATCCATAGGCAGGGACACCTTCCACTATCCCAGGTTGCTCCAAGCCCTCCCCAGCCTGGCCTGGAACACTTTCAGGGATGGGGTGGCCACAGCTCCTCTGGGAATTCCATTCCAGGGCCTCACCACCTTCACATGGAAAAAATTCTTCCCAATATTCCATCTTTAAGTCTGAAGTTGTAGTGGTGGGATTTTCCATCAGTGAAGCTGAGCAGTTGCAAGAACAATTTAAAACCTCCAAAGGGTCCATACAGCTCAGAGGGCAAGAGATAATGCCGTGAGAAATTCCAGTTGTTGAAGGATCAATGGAAAAACTTTGTTGAGAGACCTCAGATCTGCTTCCATCTTTTTTTTCCATGAATCTCTTCACTTGGCCAAGTCAGAGGAGGTTGGACCTCGCATTTTCTCAGGTGAATATTTTGATCAGACAGCACAAGTTTAGGGGTCTGTGTTCCCTCAGTTTCTCCTGCATATTTAATTCCATACTTAAAATATTTTCCCTGAGGCTTCATCTCCATGGAAAGCCCTCTGCTGCAGTGAACTGTCAAATCACTGTCCACAGCTAATTCTGGGATGATCTGAAGGAATAAAGGGACTGAAGAAATTAAGAAATGCTTCCCAGTATTCTGGAATCTGGTGAATTAAATGTCTCAGCTCAGGCCAGAGGGTCACCTCCAAGCAGGCCTGTCCTGGTCACGCTGAGTCTTTGCCAGTGGCGACTCAGTTACTTTGAGTGGGAATCTCAAATTACTGCAAACCTGGCAGATTCCAGGGAAGAAGAGGTGGAAGGGACTGGAAATAGAAATAATAGTCCCCAGTCAAAGAAAAAAAGAGGTTCACAGGATCTTTTCTTTGGACAATCTGGGAGAGGAGGGAAGGAAAAGAGGAAAAGAGGAAGGTGGGTGGTCAAGTGTAACAAAACAGCACAAACTGAAACGCTTTCCCTTGGAGGAATCTCAATCCTGAAAAATAAACTGGTTTCAAGTTCATAAATGTTCAGTGGGAGCCTGATGCTGCAGGAATTGGAAAAATATTCTTTTCATCCAAAATTTCTATTTTTTTCCAAGAATGAAAAATGCTTAGATGGAAACTTTTTTTGGAGGATTCTGTTCCACCAGCTTTGACAGCTGGAGTGCTCAAGACTCCAGTTATGGGGTATTTTGAGCAAGAAAATGGGGAAAAAAAATGGTGAAAGTGTCAAGTCATTGGGAAATCCGATGGAAAAATGATCTGGAATGGTTATGGATCAATGTCCCAATAGAGGGGGTGGGAATTCCGCTGGTTGGTGGTGGCTGCACTTGAAAACACTTCCCAAAAAAAAGGGCTGAGAGGCACCCTAAGGATTTACCTTGCAGACCATCCTAAAAATCATCTCATTACAACTCCCTGCCATGGGCAGAGATACATTCCAGTATCTCAGGTTGCTCCAAGCCCCATAAAAAAAAGAGGGAATGGTAAAATGAGACTGATGAGAGGGGACGGTTAAAAAACAACCAAAGTGCCCCCAAAAGGGTCATTCCCCCCTACCAAGAGTGACAGTGGTTTGAAAAACTGGCTTAGAGGCAAAGGGACAGTGACATGGGACACATCAAATGGGAAAAAAAGGGGAATAAAGGACATTGGATTTGCACAAAAGTGGAGAAAATCGGTGAGATGAGCAAAAAGCCAGGAGAGGCTCTGGCCAGTAGAGCTGAGGCCAGCAAAGAGTTGAAATACTTTGGGAACAGAAGGAGCTATAATAACCCCAGTATTGATTCCTCCTTGGAAGGGAAATGTGCAAAGCAGGCATTTTCCAGGGATATTTGTTTTGTATTTGTAGGGAAAAGCAGATTTGTTCCTGATTAAAGGGAAGGGATGGTTTACAGGCCGGCATTTAGTGGGGAACATTCCAAATAGCCCCTCTTAGAAAACACTCAATGTGCTAAGAACAGGGATTAACTCTATCCAAGTGTTTTCTAGGATGTGACCAAGAAGAATCAGGGTTGGTTTTCAAGATCCCAAGGCAGGGAAATCCAAGGGAGAAGAGGAAAACTGATGTCATGTCAGTGTGTTAAGGAATGGGAATGACTTGGTTAATTATTGCCTGCCATTGATTCCAGGCAAAATGAGGGAACACCTCACCAGGACTCGATTAATAGGGAATTACAGGAACATGATGCTAATCAACAGGGGGTTATGGGAAATCGGTCTTGTCAAATTAAGCAGCTTTTATAAACACAATTAAAAGAGGGAGAATAATTAACTAACATGCAAAGGGTTTGGATTGAATTGCTGGGGGAGATGTTGAAATCCAGAAGTTTTGATTCAAAATATGACATTTGGGAAGTGGGAGGAACAATGGGAGTTGTATCCATTCCTGGAATCCCAACCCATTAACCACAACATTCACACAGCACGATATCCAGGCAGGCTGTGAGATCCAAAACCTTGGAAAAGTTTGTGGTTTTTGACACTAAAGTCCATACACTGATAAAGAAATAAACTCCAAGGTGGCTTCTCAAAATGAAGGCGGAAGATGGCTGTGTCTTGTCACCGAAAGGGACAACTGGGACACATTTTGGTATTGTAGGTTTGCACCTAAACCTATTTAGGATGAATTTTTCTTGTGTTGCCCTCGTCTCCCTGTTGTGCCACCATGCCAAGTCCTGAGGGGTCACTCAGCTGATCAAAGGACTGCAGCCCCTCTGCTCTTCTGGGAATGCCCAGCCTGGAGATGGGAAGACTCCAAGGAGACTTTGCCTAAAGGGGCACCAAGAGAGCTGGAGAGAAACTTTGGATAAGGGATGGAGAGCAGGACAAGGGGAATGGCTTCCCACTGCCTCATGGAAGAGTTAGATGGGATTTTGGGAAGGAATTCTTCCCTGTGAGAGTGGTGAGGACCTGGCACAGGTTTCCCAGAGAAGCTGTGGCTGCCCCATTCCTGGAAATGTTCAAGGCCAGCTTGGACAGGGCTTGGAGCAACCTGGGATAGTGGAAGCTGTCCCTGCCCATGGCAGGGAGGTGGAACTGGATGGTTTTTAAGGTACTTCCAACCCAAACCATTCCATGATTCCATGACTCTATGACTGAACTGCTGGAGTCTACTTTGGGTGGTGACTGATGGGGTCATTTCTGCAGTGCTGGGCACTGTCCTCCCAAACCATCCCAAATGGAAAAGTCTCCTTTCCCCAGGCTGCAGGATGAACACATTCCATAAATTTTAACCTCAGACCTCTGTATTTTGGCTGTGGGGTGAAGTGGCTGTGGACTGTGCTTCCTTCTTGGGATCATGGAACAGTTTGGGTTGGAAGAAACTTTAAGGATCATCAACTTCCAACCCCTTGCCATGGAGAGGGACATCAGAATTTCTCTAGAATTGGATGTGACTGCTGGGCCACATCCTAAGGGATGATCCTGATGGGGAAATCAGGAATGTCAGGCCGTGTCCCTGATTTCTGATCGACCTGCTCCATCCCCTCTCCCATTCCCATGCATCTTCCCCTCCCGCACTCCATAAAACGCCTCCTCTCAATTGAGATGCTCTGGTTTATTTGGGCTGCGAAATCTACTTAAACCATTTTAATTTGTCTTGTTTGGATATGGGCATCATTTGGATTGTGTTTTATGGGCACCCGGATCATTTTCCTTCCTGTAAATCGTCCCTTTAGTTACTGAGGCTTCTGGGAAGTTGTAAATCCTCCCTCCCATCTTTTCCATGGAGTTTACGTTGTTTTACAGCTTCATTAATAGGTTCTCTCCCGGCGAGGTTGATGAAAGTTATTGACCTAATCATAACCTATTAATTATGACAGTAAATCCCACTCTTGGAAATGTTTTACTGAGCAAATGTTACTTGGAAAATCTGCGGGTTAAACTGCAGATCCAAGAACTTTAAATCTCCCATTCACTGCCTCAGTCATGGAGCCTCGGGAGAAGCTTGTGGAGTCCTGCTGGCTTGGGAAAGTTCTCATTTCGGGAAAATTCAGTTTTCCTAAATATTGGCTCTACATGTTTGGATCTAACATGGAAACTGAAGCACATCCAGTTCTCCTTCTGGCTCTTAGAATTATGGAATCGTTTAGGTAGGAAAAGCCCTCAAGTCCAACTGTTCCCCAGCATTGCCAAAGTCACTGCTAAACCATGTCCCCAAATGCCACATCCACATGGCTTCTAAATTCCTCCAGGAATGGTGACTCAACCACTGCCCTGTTGATAATCCTTTCATTGAAGGAATTCTTCCTGATATCCCACCTAAACCTCCTCTGGTGCAAGCTGAGGCCTTTTTCTCTTTTCCTTTTTCTTTTCTCTTCAGGAAAGCAGAATTAATAAGGAATTTACTCACTTCTATCCAAGGCTTATCATAGGTAGGGGAATATTCCAAGTATCTGTGGAATATCCAGAGAATCTGTGGTCTCCTCATCCCTGGAAGTGTTCAAGGCCAGGTGGGATGAGGCTTGGAGCAATCTGGGATAGTGGAAGGTATCCCTACCCGCAGCAGGGGGTTGGAATGAAATGATCTTTGAGGTCCTTTCCACCCAAACAATTCTAAGATTCCATGATTTTCCACAACCATATCCAGGATGAGTTTTTTTAATTGGAAGACCCCAGCTCCAAAATAACAACATCCCCTAAAACCAGGCAAGGAATGTTTCTCTTCCCTAAATCTCTCCCTTCCAGAGGCAGATCCATCACTCCTGTTGGAAGTGTTCCTTTAGGATACACTCCTTGTAGCTCAGCTGCTGAGCGAGCAGCTCCCTTCTGCGTCCTCAAATCCCTCGGGAAAACCACTTTGCTTATGAGGCAGAGAAAGAAAGGTCTCCCGGGAATCCAAGTGCTTCCATCAGCCTTTCGGAGTAGCCATCCGTGGTAGGAACTGCGAGAGGTCCCAGCTGGGCTCCAGGGTCTGGATCAAATAAGCATTAAAAGTTCAGATATGCACAGGGAATTTATTGGAGACACACACATGGGTATCCATTTATCCAGAAACTTCCACAGGATCCCACCTCTGTGTCCTGATGTGTGTCCACATATTCCGAGTTCATGCCCCGAACATGCAGTTGAAGGCATCAAAAGTGCTCAAAGAGCTTTTTCCTGCTAGACACCCCAAATTCATGGATGGGGATCCCACTGTGCAGGTGGGGAAGCTGCAAGGAAGTGGCTCAAAGGGAGGAGGAGATGGGAGTAAGGGATGGATATTGCTCCAAATCTCATGGCAAGGCCACAGCAGCACTGTGGGTTTGGAGGGGATATTGGGAAGATTTTTTTTCCCTGGGAGGGTGGTGAGGCATGGGAATAGATTTCCCAGAGAAGCTGTGGCTGCCCCATCCCTGGAAGTGTCCAAGGCCAGGTTGGACAGGGCTTGGAGCAGCCTGGGACAGTGGAAGCTGTCCCTGCCAGGAAGAGGATGGGACTGGATGGTCTTTAATTTCCCTTCCAAACCAAACCATTCCATGATTTTATGAATCCATGAAGATCAAGAAGCAGGAGGTAAGAGAGAGAAGATGAGGAAGGAATGCAGAGGAATGTGGTGAGGTGGAAACAGGAAGCTCCTTTCCAAGGCTGTTTAAAATGAAGCTGAGCATGGAAAAATGGAGAAAACTGCAAGAATTTTATTGGTATTTTTGGTCATTTTTAAACAGTTTTCAATTTCCCAGAGGATTCCAGTAATTTTAGTATCCTTTTGGAACAACAAACATGCATGGACATAGCAGTTAAATTACTCTTGTTTCTTGTTGTATCTCCATTTCTGTTCCTGCCATCTCTGATACAAAAATCAGATCCTTTTCCACCACTTCCACAATTTTACCTCTTAATTCCCACTGAAAATTCCAAGAAAATTTCCTTTTGGCCATTGCCTAATGCAGACACTGAACTATTTGATTTTTGGTGGAATTGTCCATTGTTTCACATGCTCTGTACCGCTCTCCAAACACATTCCTGGGAATTTCAGGTCTGTTTCCATGATTGCAGTTTGAATAACTCCACTCACTTCTGGAATTTGGGAGCCAAGCTGGGATTTAGATACAAAGCACAAAGCACTTGGATCAACCTGGAGAACCTTCCTCACTTCCAGCTGTATTTTCCGTGTGTCCAACACAGGGAATAAGATCTTGTCAGGTATTTAAATACCAAGAGGTGTTTTGGATAAAAATTTTGTGGGATATGAAGGTGTCACATATTTTGGAAGAGCTCCATGTCCTTCAGAGCTTTTGTGGACATGTGAAACAGGGCAAGGAATACTGGATGCTCCATGGACGGAATCCCAAGGGATAAAAATGAAAAAAAAATATCAGGCAATAGTAGTCTGGAGAGTGGAAACAATGTGGATTTCTCTCTCCTGACTTGCAGTTATTAAAAAGGCTCATTTTTCCTTGAAAATTGTGTTTATGGAGAAAATGGCCTATTGTCTTGCCACAGTCCCTGCTCTCTGCAGGAAAATCCTGGATAGGGGTGTTGAAATGGGAAATAACTTTCCTGATGTGCTTGGATAATTCCCAAGGCTCTGTTTTACTGCTGTAATGGCAACCATGAGGAGTTTGATTCCTCATTGGGGATCCTAATTTTGGAATAGAAGATCAACCATTGACCTGCAGGAACAGCTCAGCAGGAAAGTCAGAATTCCTCATTGTCCCTCTCCCCTGGTTCATTTCCAAAGCAAGGATGGGACTCCTACTGATCTGCAGGAGTGGGGCAAAGAGAAGCATCTGAGGTTTGAACATCCCCCAAGCTGGAAAAATCAGAGTTTTGGGGGAAATTACACTTCTTTCTGTAATTATTTCCAGCCCCCAACTTCCAGCTTTCAACTCCCTCCCAATATTCATTAGCCTTTCATTGGTTAAAAATGAAATAAATATAAATTAATAATTTATATGAATAATAATAGCAGTTCATATCCTCAAATAAACAAACTGCTGGCAAGGTGTTTTAAGGAGATTCTGCAGTTCCATTCTGGGCTTCCTCATAGTTTTTCCCTCTGGACACCAAGGGATGAAAATGCAGTTTCTGCTTTTGGAATTCTCACAGCAGTGGTAAGGGCAGGATTTTGCCCCAGGGCATCACAAGTGTCACTAAATATTCCAGAATTGTCCTTTTAAGGGACAGAGAGATGGAAAAGGAAATCCAGTGGGAAAGGATAAGGTCTTCATGAGAAGGATTCATGCCTGAGGAATCCATGAAAGAGAAGGAGGAAAGGAAAGAGATGGCAGGGAGAGAACAGGTCCAGGGTGAGGAAACTGGGAAAAAAAATGTGCTGAATTCTGCTGTGTTTTCTGCCCCTGGGCTCAGACCCACACAATTCATTGCATGCAATTCATCAAAAAATAGCTGGATGGCCCTGGGATGAAGAACATTCCTGGTGTATCCCTAATTAACCATATCTTCAGCACCTCTGACAGCTCCTCCTGACCCTGCGAGATGCATCCAGCAAACTCCATCCATGCCGCGAGACCCTGGTGGGTGAAAAGGAGGGAGCAAATAATCCACGTTTTTCCATCCAGCATCCAAGGGGGGCTGAGGATGGGTTGGAGGTCATGGCTGGTCCTGGTGCTGATGCCACAGGGCTGTGAATTCCCGTCCTGGTGCCGCCGTTCCTCCCTGTGAGGCTCATTCCCTTCCGGAAGCGGGACCGCCGGCGCAGCCGAGCGCCAGAGCTGTCGAGAGATGAAATCAGAGCTGGCCCAGCTTGGGTTGCAGGGACGGATTTCTGTTCCCATTAATAATTCAGGGATCCCCTGGGGATGGGAAGATGACATCATATCCCACCCTTTTCCCATCACCACCCTGCCTTTCCCTTCCCTCTTTCCCATCATTCCTCTGCATCCAAAGACTTGGGGACACCTTGGCACCATATTGTGTTACCCTCAAAGACCACATCTCCTAGAAATAGAATTCCCAATCCTTGTTTGCCAGAGCTCTGGTCTGCTTCAGCCACCCAGGGAAGGAGAATAAATCCTGGGCATAATTTTCTGCCTCCAGCCTTTCCCTGGGGAGTTTGGTCATTCCAGGATGGTTTTACCAGGTCAGTGAGAGCAGTTTGGTGTCGTCTCCTTTTGGGAAGGATTGTAGGGAAAAAATTGAGAAAGGTCCTAGAAAAATTCCGAGTAGAAAAGAAAGGCCTGAGTTTCACAGATGTGGTGCTGGAACTTTTTCCTGCTGATTCATGGTGGTAATACGGGTTGTGGTTGTGGCTGTGGTTGTGGAGGTGGAGATTGTCACTGTGAGAGAGTGACACCCGTCACCCCTGAAGGAATCCTTTCCCTCAGCCCTGGAGCTCAGTCATCCGTGCAACCAAACCTGAGGGAACATGGCTTTTTTTGTGAGCATCCCCACATGGCCCCTCTTCCACAGTGAAATTCATGACCTTTGGGTTCAAAGTCCACCCTTGTGGTGGTATTGGCAGTATTGGAGGGAGACGGGGCTGGAAAATACCTTGGAATATTTCCAGAGAAACCAATAGATCATGGAATCATAGGATGGGTTTGAGTTGGAAGGGGCTTTAGGAATTACCTAATTCCAACTCTCTCCATGGACAGGGGACCTTCCACTAGACCAGAAGCCCTCTCCAGCCTGGTCCTGGACATCTCTTTAGATCTCAAAATATTTTCTGGATACTTTTCCAGGATTGTGTGAGAAACACAACAAGGAGGGAACAACTTCCCTGGGAGGAGGCCGGAAGCCCTCCTGTGTGAGACTTGTGGAACCCTTCCTGCACTTTTTGGGACACTCAGATACCCCAAATTTACTCCTTTTTTTTTTTTTTTTTTTCTTTTTTTCTTTTTTCCCCTCTATGCAAAGTGCATTTTTCATACAGAATCATTCCTGGGGAGCTTTGGGATAAACCTGGATCAGTTCGGTCCCACCATAACCACCCAGCAAAAATTCCAACTGTGGCCAGGGGTACGGCAGTGCCCAAGGCATTGTGTCACTTCCTTAGAATTTCCCAACAACTGGATTTGCCCCAGGAGATGGACCTGAAGGACGGATTTGAACCAACTCCACCCTGGGCATGGGGTGTGCTCATCCCCATGTGCCCAAATCACCCACGGTTGAAGGGTGATGGGGACTTCAGTTGCTGCAATGTCTCCATTTGTGTCTTAAAAACATGGATAAGGAATTTATCTGGATTTGCAAAAGCGTTTGGAACTTCCAATAAAAATCTTCATCCCTTCCTACCCCAAATTCCTTTCTTTGAAGCTTGATTAAGGGAAGAAGGGCTTTTCTGGACCTCTGCCATGAGGCGTCTCGACTCCTCTTTCAGCACAGCCCAGAGGAATTCCCTGCAGACTCCAAACTAGCTGAACACCTCTAATCTCCTCTTATCCCATGTTATTCCTCTCCTGAGTGTATCCTGGCTTGGAATCAGGCCCTGCATGGTTCATTTTTCCCTGTTTAATTTCTCAACCTCCTCTTTTTCCTCAAGGATTCCAAGTGTTAACACAAAGAAACTCCGGCTGAGCTGTCTGATTTATCCGTCTCCTCACCTTGACTTTATTTCCTGGTCACAATTCCAAGTGCTAATGTTACATTCCTGGTTTAAGTATCTGATTTATCCACCCTCACCTCCCCTATTACTTCATGGTACGGGTTTGAAATGTTAATTTTAATAATAAAAGTTTTACGCCCCCAGTGCTTTCCGTGCTAACGTGGGGACATTATTTCCTAGGACGAGGGTTTTAAAAGCTAATGTCCTAATGCTGCTTTAATTGTGGGATTTATTCCTGCTAAGGCAGGTCCTGGAAGTCTGTGGGGTTAGGAGGAAATCTGTGGCTGGTGGCAATGTCTCTCCTGGTGTTTGGTGGGAAGAACAGATTCCTGACTCCCAAGCTGCAGAAGGAAAATGCTGATTTTCCTAAGGAGGTATCCGAGGCTTCAAAAAGGATGATGATGCATTTAATGCAAGAGCGGTCTTATCAAAAACAGAAATAATGGGAAAACAGAATCATGGGATTATAGGATCATTTAGGTTGGGAAAGCCCTCTAAAATCACTGAGCCCAACTGTTAATCCAGCACTGTCAAGGCCACCACTAAACCATGTCCACAAGTGCCACACTTAAGTCTTTTAAATCCCTCCAGGGATGGTGATTCCAATACTGCTCTGGGCAGCTGTGTCAAGGTTGGACAACTCTTGCCATGAAGAAATTTTCCCAATATCCAATGTAAACCTCCCCTGGTGAAACTTGAGGCTGTCTCCTCTTGTCCCATCCCTTGTTCCCTGGGGGCAGAGCCTGAACCCCTCCTGTCAGGGACTTGTGGAGAGTCAAAAGATCCCCCTGAGCCTCCTTTTCTCCAGCTGAGCCCCCAAGATCCCTCAGCCACTCCTGGCTCTCCAGACCCTTCCCTGACTCTGTTCCCTTCCCTGAACACATTCCAGCCCCTCAATGTCATTCTTGTCGTGAGGAGCCAAAACTGATCCCAGAATGTGAGGCGCCAGCGAAGCCCTGATGGTGCAGATCCAACTCCTCCTGGGTCTCTCTTGATCTCTTCCAACCTCTTCCAGGGGAATGCAGCTCCAAGAACCTGGAAAAGCTCCAAGACCAGACTGGAGTGGGGATGTAGGACGTGGGAAATCTGGAGATATGGAAAACCCTTGAGAACTGGAAGGTCTTTTCCAAATCTTCCACTGTCAGGCTTATGGGATGGAGGGAGGGTCTGGTCTCCATGGGCAACACCGCAGCAAAGGTGGGACCAGCACAGTCAGGCAGTTCTGGAAAGGTCTGGTTTCCCTGTGGCATAGGTGGGATGAGTGAAACCAAAATTTCTGGATGTTCTGCACCAAGAAAGGAAATCTGAGGCCAAGGAGAAACTCCACATCCAGTAGATGTTGAGTTGTGCATCAATATCCATCTTTCTGGACTGACAGCGCTACTGCAGAATGGGATAAAGGTTAGGGTTAGGTTAGACGGGATTTTAAGGAAAAGTTTTTCATCCAGAGGGTGCTTGGGCACTGGAACAGACTCCCCAGGGAAGTGGTCACAGCTCCAAGCCTGTCAGAACTCAGGAAGCCTTTGGCTCTCAGGTACATGTTGGGAATTTTTGGGTGTCCTGTGCAGGGCCAGGAGTTGGACTCAGATCCTTCCAGCTCAGGATGTTCCATGAAATATGAGGTTCAAGGCACAGCTCAGGCAAAGCATGGAGTTGCTGGGCTGGGGATTGGCATCAGCACTGGAGGTGTTGGTTGGTGACAACAAGACTCGTTCACCTTTAGTGGCTTGACCCAACGATCTTCTCCGGAATTGCTGCCGAGGATGATTGGATTGCTCTGACAGGAACTGGGAAGCTGCTGATGCAGGGAACAAAGGTCCTAAAGCTGCAGTGGCAGCAAAACGCCATCCTGATGTGTCACAGGGACAGCCCCGGCGGCAAGGAGAGCTCCTGCCTCCCCGTTGTCACCCAGGCTGGAGATCAGGCTCAGCACGACCTTCCTGTGCCTCCAAATCAAGCCTGGATTTTAATTCCATCAAGGAGAACTCATACTTGGTCTGGCCTGGGAGGAGGGATGAACTTGTACACCCGTGGTGTTTTTGGGAATCCAGCTTGCCCTGACACCATCAGTCACGGAAGAAGGTGTGGTGTCCACTGTTCCACTCTTTTCCCGCTCACAGGATCCTGGGGACAGCACTGAGCCACCTGGATGTGACCTGAGTGTGTCACCTGCTTCGAAGACCTTACCTGGCCTCGTTTATTTGCTGCTGTGGGGACAGAAAGTGCGTGAGGCCACAGAAGGGGGGGTGACAGGAGTGCAGGTGTCTGAGCACCTGCAGATGTGACACCACAGAAAAGGGGTTGTGCCCATTTCTCTTTCCCCCACCTAGGCACCAATAAATCAACTAATGAAAATTAAGCTTGAGCTCTTTGCCTTCTGGTGACCTCTGCATGTTTGCTGTCAGCTTTCTTATGGATCCGATTTCCCTTTTTCTTTGTTTTCCCTTGGATTAAGAAATTCTCCCATTACAGAAGTCACTTAACGTGAAGGGAAAGAAAGTGAAAATTCAATTGAATAAACAGTGAAGGCACTTTTTTTTTTGCTATCTGTAAAATAAGGAAGAGCCCAAGCAGCAGAAATTAATGTTCAATTGAATAAATACCAATAACACTCCTTCTTTTTGGCTCCTCCAGCTTATGGTGCAAAGATAGTGAAAATTCAATTGGATTTTAATAACAATGTACCCCATTCCCAAAAATACAACTAAAAGGTGAGAAAGGGACTCTGACTTAAAATCAATGATAGAAAAGATAGGCGACATCATCAAAATTATATTAGCCTTAATAGTCAATCAATTAATGAAATCTCCCAGTTATTTAAAAAAATAAAAGCTTGTGGAGGGTTTTTTTTTTGCTTTCCTGATGAAGTTTTCCAGCGGGATCTGAAAGCTTTTTGTCCCACCTTTCCTGCCCACCATTAGGGGCCGTTTATCGAAGTGACAGTTCCTTTATCTGGGAAGGAGGGGGGGAAAAGGGAGAGTGCTGAGGCCACTGGGAATGAAATGTTGCCGAGATATGAATTTTGATAGGTCGTCAATACCCTCTGTCCCTTCCAATTAAAAAAGAGCAGCGGCCACCGAGGGCAGATGGGCAACATTTCAGAGCCCATAAAATCAAATGGGGGGATAGAGGAGAGGTCCAGCTGGACTTCAATCTCCTCTCCCTCTTTTCCTTCTGGAATGGGGTGATTTCTCTTAACGCTTTGCCTGCTGGATTGCTCTTTCTCTGGTTTGATGTTCTTCACTGCTGAAAGCTCGTTGGATGGGGGTTTTGGGTGTAGGTGGACCTGTCCCTGAGGTCTCCATGTGACACCAACATGTACATGGGGGGGACAATCAACGTGGTTGGCACCTGTCCTTGTCCGAATCCAAAGCTCTTTGCCAGGTGATGCTTGGGAAATCATGGGATTGTTTAGGTTGGAAAAGCCCTACAAGGTCATAGGGTACAGCCCTCCCTCAGCACTGCCAAGCCCACCCCCAAACGTTGTCCCCAAGTGTCACATCCACATGGCTTTTAAATACCTGCAGGAATGGTGACTCCAATACTGCTCTGGGCAGGCTGATCCCTCGCTTAACCACCTTTCCTGTGAAGGAATTTTTCCAGTATCCAACCTAAACATCCTGTAGCGAAACTTGAGGCCATTCCCCCCTCATCCTGTCCCCTGTTCTCTGGGAGCAGAGCCCAACTCCCACCTGGCTCCACCCTCCCGTCAGGGAGTTGTGGAGAGCCAGCAGGTCCCCCCTGAACCTCCTTTTCTCCAGGCTGAGTCCCTTTCGCAGCTCCCTCAGCTGCTCCTGGTGCTCCAGACCCTTCCCCAGCTCCATTCCCTTCTCCAGACTGGCCCCAGCTCCTCAGTGTCTCATTGTGAAGGAGCCACAAGTGGCCCCAGCATTGGGGGTGCTCCAGCAGTGCCAGCCAAGGACAATCACTGCTTGACAATCACTGGCCCTCTTGGCCACTGTTCAAGCTGGTGGGACCATCCAGCAATGGGTCAAACAAAAGGCCAGAGGTTGTGTGACTGTGCTGACGCCAGCTTGTCCCTCACAGCCCTCTGGATCCACCCTTGGGCTGCTCCTCACCTCCTCCTCTCCCAGGAGA
Source organism: Poecile atricapillus (assembly GCF_030490865.1). Taxonomy (NCBI): domain Eukaryota; kingdom Metazoa; phylum Chordata; class Aves; order Passeriformes; family Paridae; genus Poecile; species Poecile atricapillus. Next base: position 152,458,969 of record NC_081250.1, on the reverse strand, counting down.
AACCCAATCTGGGCTCCTCGGTGTCACCTGAAAGCGGGGATCTGCTTTCAGCCCCATCCCCGTTCCCGACGGTGGCGCGGACTAAGTGGCTCCGTCGCCCTGCGGAAAACCTCAGCAGGATTCCTGGCTCCAAGGGAGCTGCACCCGGAGAAGCACCTGGATAACCATGGAGGAGGGTTAACTCTTTAGCATCCTCCCTGCCAGGACCTGTTCCCAGAGGAAAGTCTGTCAGGGAGATGTGGTGAAATCAGTTGGAGGAATGATGAAAAGTGGTAGGAAAATCCCCACGGATCAGAACATTCCAGCTTTAGAGGGACAAAGGAGAGGGAAGGACACTTCAGAACCAAAGATGGAGGCCCCAGAGGGCTTCATGGAGTGAGAAGAAGAAAATTCAATTTAATTTTAGCAGAAGACACTCAAGGTAAGGAGGTGAAGGGATTGTGTCTCATTTGGTTCCAGAGCACAATGACTGTCTCCAGCTGTTCCAAGAAAGATCCTGTGAAGTTGTGAAATTCTTCTTTCATGGATTCCCAAGGATTTCTTCTTTTCTTGGACCAGAACAAGCACTGTGTGCCTTCATTCAAGGGCTCAGATTAATTCAGTGTTGCAAGTGTGGGTTGACCAGGGAATCCAAAGCAGGATTTGAGCCCATCTTGCAGGTGAGATGGGAGCCTCAACCAGGATCCACTTCAAAATGGGATGCAGATGGAATGGATGAATCTTTGGGAAGTCACAATCCAGCTCACATGGATGTCTGCAAGGGACTAAAGTGTCTCTGCCACCCTCTCCATGCCGTGCCCAGGGTCACTGGCACACAGGCCCACCAGCCTTTGGAATTGGAATTCCTGATCCCAAGGATCAAAACAAGAGGTCTCTGTACAGGTCTGGATTCCAGGAGATCACAGAATACAAAAATGGAGTGGAATTGTTCAGGTTGGGAAAGACCTCCAAGATCTTTGAGTCCAAGCTGTGACTGATCCCCACCTTGTCACAAGAGCACTGAGTGCCACTGAGTCCAGTCCTTCCTTGGACACCTCCAGGGATGGGGACTCCAACACCTCCCTGGGCCCATTCCAATCCTTGACCACCCTTTCCATGAAGAAATTCCTCCTGATGTCCAACCTGAACCTCTCCTGGCACAACCTGAGGCTGTTTCCTCTCATCCTGCCCCTGTGCCCTGGGAGCAGAGCCTGACTCACCCCTGGCTGCACGCTCCTGTCAGGGAGTTGTGGAGAGCCAGAAGGTTCCCCCTGGGCCTCCTTTTCTCCAGGCTGAGCTCTCCCAGATCCCTGAGCCACTCCTGGTGCTCCAGACCCTTTTCCAGAGTTCCCTTCTCTGGACATGCTCCAGCCCCTCAATGTCATTCTTGTCATGAGGAGTCCAAAACTGATCCCAGGATTTGGGGTTCCTCAGCAGTGCCAGCGCTGGGAGATGATCCTTTCCCTGGTCCTCCTGGCCATGCTATTTTTGGTAAAAAAATGACAGAAAAATGACATGATTATCCCATGGAATTTAATTCAGACATATGGAATTCAATCTCCATACCCACCCAATCCTGGGAAAGACTGAAAAGCTGTCACTCACATCTTGTCAGTGACAATCTGGACAAGCTGTCAAGATCCATTGAAGACCCTTCACTGTCACTTCAGCTGCTCCGAGGATTTGAGGTGGCTTCTAATCTTGGCAGTCCAAACTCCTCCAAGACCCCCTTCAGCATCCAAATTAATGTTTTTGGTGTTCCCAAAATATGGTGGATGTGGCTGGAAATTCCAGGGAGGGCAAATTTGGGGGAGGGGTGGGATCTGGAGCAACTGGGTTTGATGGGAAGTTTCATTACGATTCCAGTTTGAGGGGGAACGTGAGGTGGTGGTTTCCAGGATGGTGACGGCAGGAATGGACATCTGAGAGTGCTCATCTTATGTGCCCAGGTGATCTGAAGTACCCAAAAAATTCCCATCCCATTTGCCTGCTCAACTAGTCTTTGTGAGGGATGTGCTGGCTTCCAACAACTGGACTTCCATCTGGAAAACAGCGAATCCAGGGTGCAGAGCACTGTTGTTTTAGGATTCCCCCTAAAAGAGGGAATGGGATGTGTGATGAGGTTTGGGAGCTTCCAGAATTCCCATATCCCACAGATCAGGAATAGCTGAGGGTCCCAGATGGAATCTGGAAGGGGAAAAACAATCCCAAGGCAGCAAGAAAGTGTTGACTCAGCACAGCAGGTGGAATTTTTTTTTCCATGGAGGATTTGTTTTGGTCATGGAATTATATTGTTGTGGATATTCCTGGGTATTTTTTAGCCGGAGTGTGATGCAGGTGTGGGGTTAAGAAAGCTCAGGATGCTGCAGTGCTCATCCTGCAGCCTTTCCCGACCCAAATACTCCAAGGATAGGAGGGAAAACAAAGATGTGCCTTGGCTTTGGGCCTGGAAATGAGGAAGGGAATTAACTTGGATGTGTTGGAGGCGGGGGCTGGCTCAGGGAATTTTGTTAAGTAGTTAATGGACACAGAATTTGGTCAGCTCCATGGCACCGGCTCCTGCTAACTCAGGGATTTTAGGAACCCTGTGGGATGCAGGCTTGGATAGGAGTGCTCTGAAAGGAGACACCCTCTGGATGAGCACAGGGATGGGTGTGGGGAAAACCTGGCTGCTGGAGGGAGCAGAGTCCCCTCGCTGGGAATTCTGTCTTGCTCATGGCAGCATCCTTGCTCCACAAACTTCTCACTCCTGCAGCATCCTTGGCTGGCATCCCTTTTCCCTTAGCCTGGGAATGCTAATGAGGTCACAGCCCTTGGTGGGGAGCTGATAACGAGTGTGAAATTCCTTGGATTCCGACTCAGCAGAGCTTGGTGTCACTGGGAGAGTGACACAGTTCAAGGAAAACATCGTTTGTGGCCAAGATTTTTAAGGATTCCCCCGTCCTGCTTTGCCCTCCCTCCTTATCTCTCTCTGCCCTGGAATTCCCAACATGGAGCAGCCGGGGAATAACAAGTGAACCTTCCCGGTTTGGTCTCCCAGGCTCTGCTGGAGGCTAAGTGAGGTTAACGACCGAACATGCTGGGAATTATTGAGGGAAGAGACCTGGGAAAAAGCTCCGTCCCTGATCTGATGGTGATAAACGATTGGAGCTGGGATATCTGATTCCTTCTCTCCGGTGGTCCCTGCAGAAACAGCTTCCAGGCGAGCGTGTCGGCTCTTCATTAAAGGAAAACGGCAAAGATTATCCCTAATATCTTGAAGATTAGTTGGATAAATACACGCTGGAATATGCAGGTCCTGGGGCTGCTGGGAAACCCTCCGGCTTCATTGACTGAGTTTATCCAATTTGCATCCACCGGCATTCCCAAGGATGCTCGGTGGTGCTCGGATGTGTTTGTAAACACAGCAGGGATGTGCTCAAGGCAGATCCTCAGGACTCTTTTCGGGATTAGAAAATGTTATTTGGGAGCAGAAATGTAAAGTCTTTTTCTAAATGATTCCCAGAAAAGCCTGAGGGACTCTGGGAATGACACAGATGAGTGTGTGACTCCTGGAATCATAAAACATCCTGGATGGAAGGGGTCCACAAGGATCAGCGAGTCCCACCCCAAGCCCTGCACAGGGCATCCCAAAAAATCCCACCTTGTGCCTGAGAGGGTTTTCCAAACATTCCTTGGGCTCTGGCAGCCTCGGGGCTGTGATGATTCCCTGAGGATCCTCTTCCCGTGCTCAGCTTCTGAAGGAAAAACCTTTTCCTGACACCTAAAATCCCCCCTGACACAGCTCCAGTTGCTTCCTCAAAGTTATCCAGGATGGTTGTTCATGGAAATCCTCACCTAGATAACTTTTAGATGCTTGAAAATATGGGGACACTTGAAAAAAAACCAACAAAACCAAACTAACAAAGCAGGACTGGAGAAGAGTTTTTCTCCTGAAAATTACAACTAAAAATCCTCTGGATTTATTTCTTAAACTGAAAATTCCTTTTTTTTTTTTTTTTTTTTTTGTTTTGTTTCTCTAGTACAAAAAAATTCCTCAAAGCTGCCCCTTTTTGAGGAGAGGTGGCAGTGGAGCAGAGATTTCCAGAGGTCCCACCAATCCAAATCCTTCCAGGGAATGTGAGTGGGAAGTTTTGCTGCAGAACACCTTTGGGAAAGACAGGAATTCCCAGCCCTGAGTGTCAAAAGTTGTTTTGTTCCCATTTAAAAAACAGCAGCAGAAACAATGGCAAATCCAGATGTTTTATTGGATTGACCCAAATGTCACCTCTGGATCCTCTCCCCTTAAACTTGAAAGCCGAAGTCACATTTTAAATCCAAAACAGAGGAAAAATTCCAAAGGATGCTGGAAAGGAACCAGAGCTTGGAGCCACCATTTTGCTGTGCAAGGAGAAACCTGGAAAAGCTCCAACCCTCACTCCATCCTTTAGCTTGGATTGCTGTGGGAAAGGGGGGGAGCACATCCGCCTTGCTCTGGGCTCACCTGGATTTGGGATGTGATGCCCAGCACCGACCAAACCAAGATATTTTGTCCTCTCTCCATCCCTTTCATCCCAAAGGAATGCTCTTGGGGAAAAAGGGACATTGCTCTGGTCATTATGAGCTGCTAAATGATGGAGAATCCATGGAAGTAAAAAAAAAAAAATCCCCAAAAATGGGATTGGCTTTTTAAATTATCATTTTAGAGGTCCCTTCTCCTCGTTTTGTTTTTTTTTTTTTTTAATTATTATTTTTTAAATTTCTTTTTAATCTCTTCCTGCCTGATCTCCTTGGTAGTGGAGCACTGGAATGCTGGAATGGTGGGAAAACCCCATTCCAGGAGAACAGCAGGAATTTGGGATGCTCCCACATCCATGTGGAGCTCAATGACCTTGTTGTCATTTGACCCATCTGGGTGATAATGACATATCCTAAAAATCCAGGACAAACCATGGAAAGAGGAATTTTATCCCCACCTACCCCGTCTTTAAACTTGTGTTCCCCAGGACGTTTAAATATCCCAAAATTCCTGCAACACATTGATGGATTTCTACCAAATCCAGGGGAAGGGGTGGGAATTGCAGGGAAGGGGATGATTTTTCTGCCATGCTTGAGAAAAAAAGGGTGGCTTGGGACAGGAGGAGAATCCAAGGGCACTCAAAGGGCACTCGGAGACATCCCAGGTGCGGGGAGGATCCGGTGACCTCCAGGGACTCAAAATTGCTCCTGTGCAGGCACAAAAAAAATCCAGGAAAACAAAACAAATCCACCTTTCTCCAGCAGGAATTCTCCACTGGAGCAGGCAGGGCTGGAGTTAACAGAAAGGAAAAAAACCCAGAGAGAAGGGGGAAAAAAACCCAGGAATATTCATGTGAAATAAGGCAGCTTTTTCAGTTTTTTGCCCCTATTCTTTTTTTTTTTTTTTTTTTTCCCTTTTCCCCCCCCTCTCCTCATTTTTCCTCCCGTGGAATAAACAGGGATGGCTGGAAAACAAAGGGTTTGGAATGTAATTATTTATTTATTTGTTTATATATTTATTTATTTATTTATCCATCCCTTCATTTATTTGTTTTCCCACCTCTGCGTTCAGCCGGATGTGGGGGATGCTCCGTGTCCGTGCCGGTGTGGGATGAAATCCGGGCCAGGCAAGCGGCGTTGGGAATTCAGCCGCCCTCAGCAGGAAAGAGGAGCGGGAGCAGCGGGATCGAAAGGAGATGGGGGATAAAAAAATAAAGGATGCGCGGAATTGCACGCTCTGAGTGCCCGCTCCAATCCCCGCTGCGGAATTCTGCAGCCCCAGGGAGCTCTGCCAAATTCCCCTGGATCTGTCCTGCCTTGGGATGAGATAAAAAAAAAAAAAAGTGGGATAAAAATCCAGACTAAAGTCAGGTTGTTTAATGTTTTATGGTATTTTTTTTTTTTCCCCCTAGAGGAATCATAAAATCGTGGAATGATTCGGGTTGGAAGGGGCTTAAAGGTCATCTCATTCCCGTTGGGAGCAGGGACAACTCCCGCTGTCCCAGCTTGATCCAACCTGGCCTTGAACACTTCCAGGGATGGGGAAACCACAGCTTCTCTGGGAATTCTATTCCAAGGCCTCACCACCCTCACAGGGGAGAACTTTTCCCGATATCCCATCAAAATCTACCTTCCATCAGCTTTTTGGCTTCTGGAATCTTGGGATTTTCCTTGTCTTTTCCTGACCTCCTGCTTCTGTTTGTTACCTTCCCAGCCAGCAGGAAAAACTGTCAGCAAAATGGGATGGGAAATTTTGGGGTTGCGAGGCTTTCCTGCAATTTTTACCCTAATATCCCTTTTTTTTTTTTTCCTTATGGATTGGGTGATCCCATGCTAGAGCTGCCAGACCCTTTTTCCCATTTATTTTTGTCTTCTGGTCTCCCTTCACAGAGCCAAAAATTCCCATTTCCCAGCACAGTTTCCTTCCCTGCCCTTGCTTTTCCAACCTTGAATTTGGATGCATCCGTGGAATTTGCATCCAGAAAACAAAGAGCATCAGGGAAACTGAGGCTGGGTTGGGAACATCCCTGGAATCTCTGCAGCTGGGGACCTGCAGCATGGGCAGGGATCCTTGGTTTTGGCTCATTCATGGTTTTGGCTCATCCCAAATATCCCTGGAGATCTGTCCCAGATCAATCTTTCACCCTCCCCTTCCCATGATTTCATTTTCCTCCCTAATTTTAGATTTGGGAGCTGCTCCTTTATTTTAAGCAGCTTTTTCTGCTGCTGCCTCTCGGTTGGATCCCAAGATTTTGCCTGGCTCTGATCTCTCTGTGCCCTAAATCCCTTTCAGGTACCTTTTCCTCCCCTGGAGCAAAACCTGGGAATATCTTGCAGTCGGGAAAATGCATTTTAGCCCCAGCTCCGTGTTATTTGAAGCTGTGCCTTTGGGATAATCCCACAAAATGCTGGTCAACACTTTTTGGAGAGTGGAATTTTCTACAGGAAAACATCTTGTACAAAAGGAAAATTTAAAAAAAAATTAAAAAAAAATTTGGATCAAGCTGGTTGTGGTATTTTTTTAGGGAGTTTTGTTTTTTCGGACTAAATCGTTTAGAATGAGTTGTTTCAAGTGTGTCACAGTAAAATATTTGGGAATTCCAGGGGAAAACTTCCTGCTGCTGCTCTGCCTGGTTTTTCCCAGTGTTCAGAGTTAAACCTTGGATTTGGCAATTTATTGGATTAGGAAGTTGAGATTCCTGACTTGTTTCATTGCTTGGGAGATGGAATGTTTTGATTTGACTAAATTAGGCCAGTGTAACGTCAGATGAAAATTTTCCAGGTGGATTTTGTTCGGAAGACAAATCCCAAATTATTCCCTGTATTTTTGGTGTTGAAATTCCAACCACATTTCCACACACCAGGATATTCAGGCAGAGGAAAAGGTCATTTTCCCAACAAAATGATGGGCTGCACACTTAGACAACAGCTCCAAAAATAATTCCAGGTTTCTGTGAGGGTTTCCCCACTTTTCTCTTCACAGGATATATTTTTTTAGGATTTTTTTCCCCACGTGCATTTAAGGATAGGAAAATAATCCCATGGAAATGTGATTAATGATCATTAAATGGGTTAATTGGGTAGAAACACATCCCTGCTCCTTGGGAATCTCGGTTGGATCCTATAGTTGCTGTGCTGGGCATCTTGGACGCCAAAATTCCTGGGTGGAAGTAAAAGGACTTCACATTCCAGAGATGATGTCAGGATTTTTTTTCCCCTTAATATTATCAAAATTCCAGGAGTTTTCCAGAGGTTTGCTGGTGATCCCTGCTTGTGCTAAAGGAGAATATGGGAGGCACAATCAGAAACCAGCCCAGAATTCCATAAGAAAATAAAACCCCCCGGGATTCTGCTCCTAAAAGAGCTGGACCTGAAGGAAGGGAGCACCTTCAGGATGTGTCCCTCTCTCCATGCTATTATCCCAGTGTCCTCTGGAGCCAAACCCGCTGAGGGAATGGAAAATAAGAGCCAGACCCTGCCTCAATTCCCAAGAATCGATTGGCACTGGCAGTATTTCCCTCCTTGGCAGAATAAATCCGATGGCTCTTCCTGGGGCTGTCACATAAAGTCCCCAAATGAAGGTGGGAGAAGGATCCCTATGGATTCAATAAAATGAGCCCCAAAATCAAGATATTCTTTGAATCTTGATCATAAAATCCTTTGGAAAATGTGGTTCCAGTGCAATGTCAGACCCCAGAACTTTGCTTTTTTGGGGTAGGGAAAGCTGGATTTATTCCTAAGGCAGGGATAATTTTATTATTTCAGTGCAGGGTGTGGAGCAGGATTTTTCCCACCTTCTTCTCTTAAAAATGAGGAAGAGACAAAGATTTAGGACAGATTTTCCTTTACCTCTGACGCTCGAGATTTATCCCAGGTTTTCATGTGCATGTCTATTATTCAGGGTGTGGGGATGTGTGGAAAAAGAAAATCAGGATTTCTCTGCAGGAATTGTGTATTTTTATTAAAGGCTTATTTTATCTCCCAAATTCCCTTCCTGCCACAGCAGAATTTAAAGGGAAGTGTTTTCCTTGCAGTGAATCCCTGTTTCTAAGAGTGTGGCTTTGATGGAATCGGGGGGTGATTCCCAATTTCCAGCCACTTCTCCTTCCTTTTTCCCCAGCCATGAAAGATTCCACGATTTAGAAGGCAGAGGGAAAGGCTGGATATCAGCATCCCATTCCCAAATATCCCTCCTGGACCGGTGAGAGACACCCAGCTAGGCTGGGGGAAAATCGGGAACGAATCCATCAGTGTCAGCACTTTCCCATCCCTATAAAGGGATCCGGCTGAGCTCCAGCCCAGCCCCGGCTCCCGCTCCCTCTGGATGTGCCCCTGGAATGCCGAGAGAGCCGGAATTTTAAATCACCGCTTCTATTAAATCAAGTTTATTACACTCAGCGGCTCCGGAGCGCTCCCATCCCCTCCAAACCCCACATTATCCCTTTAAGATTCCAACTCCAGCCCAAGTTTTATTTAAGGATGGAGCCCGTGGAGCTTTTTCCAGGTGTTTCCAGCCTCTTTTTCCAGCCCTGCCTCCCTGTTGATGCGCTGATCAATTACTCATCAAATCTTAATGAGCGCTTTAACTCAACTGTGGCATCTTAATCAGAGCCTTTGACTGCCAAGTGTCAGCTCCATCGACTTGGGAGAGCTGGGACAAATGATCCCAATCGACTGGAATGGGAAAAGGAAAGGCTTGGGAAGAGCCTTTCCGCGAGCCTCATCTGCCGTCTAGCGGCTGCACGGCAAGAGGACGAACGGAGAGGGAATTTTGGGGGCGGAAAGGCTCCTGGAGAGGGATGAGGGTGGGATGTGGGATCCTCTCCCGCTTGGTTCCCGTTAGGAGAGGATTTAGGGTGAGTTTTCCTTACGGGAAACGCCGCGTGTTTGTGTGTGTGGGAGGCTCCTGGTGGAATCCAGAGGATGGAAATCTGTCCATGTGGGGCTGTACAGGTGTGTGGGATCCCAGGAAAGGAGGGATCTGGGGACAGGAGCTGCCTGGGACTGGGAACACAAGGCAGGGATGGGTAGATGAAAACCGGGAATTCTCTGTGGATGCTCTGGGACCTCATCCCACAGCAGAGTCCAGCCTGCTTTGGGACAGTCCCCACAGGCCTTGCAAACCTTTCCTGGGATGTTTTTTTAGCCTGTTCTCTTTTTTTTATTATTATTTTTTATTTTTTTTTTCTCCTCAGTAGCATCCGTTGGAAAAGCTGCTTAAAGGAACAACAAAGAAAAAGCTGACACAGACCTGAGCCGGAGAGAGGGAGCAGGTCAGGATCGCTGGAATCCTCAGGGATGTTCATATCCAAGCTTTTATCGTGTTCTAACCAGCCCTGTGCCCTCCAGACACCTCTCCACAAACCTGGGGACCCTTTTTTGGGGACAGGGACAACCAGGCAGCAGATCCAGGTCATCCAAAGCTGCTTTCAGGGAGCATCCCCTGTAACCAGGAAACATCAGGATGTGCTGGCTCCCTGCCTGACCCTCTCCCTTGGATATGAAATCAGTTGAGGGCAAAAAGACTTTGGAGTCAGGTATTGCAGTTCAGTGCCAGTGAGCAGGAGGGGTGTCTGGGATTCTGGGGGATGTAATGCCTGGAAGAAGGATTTATTATTTTTTTTTTAAGGCTGAGATGATCCCTGTGGGATGTTCTGGGGAGATCACAGGGCGAGGCAGCTGCTGCTTCAATCCAGAGGGGTTTATGGGATTGGGACAGCACCGTATGGATATCCCTGTGTCCTGTCTGGAGCCAGGAGAGCCCTGCAGGAGGCTTATTTTTGTTTGTTGAGGTGTTCCTGACCCAGTTCCCAAACATTCTCCACTCCCTTTTCCTTCCCAAGTACCCAAAATGCAAAAACTCATAACTTCAGAATTTTATTTCCCACAAAAAGAGGCTCAAGGATCGATGCTGTCTGTAGAAATTTTCCTTTTCCACCCACCAGGGTCACCAAGGATCCCTAAGAAGGTGGAACAATCTTTTCTTCACTGGTTTCAAACATCCCATGGGATTTTTCCTTGACTGAGGCTGGCGAGGAAGTGGGATGGTGATGTGGAAGGAGGAAAAAGAGGGAAAACCAGGATCCACTTTGGATGCAGGCAGGGAGTTGTAGGTGATGGGAATGATGTGAACTTGGGGCCCACCACCAGCACCAGGGTCTGAGCACCCCAGAGCCTGGGAATTTTCCCTGTGGAGCATCTCTAGAGCTCAAAGATCCATGTGAACACAGAAGGGGCGATAGAAAGTGTCAAAACAATTCAAATTACCAAAAAACAAACACTTTCTATGGCCTCATTGATCCAGCCATTTGCCAAAAAACCTTTGGGAAAAGGGAATCAGGCAGAGGAGATCCTGCCTGGAGTTGACACAGAAGGGAAATAAATCCCTTTGGATGTCTTGGGCTGGGGCTTTATTGATTTAAAGAGATTTAACAGTTCTGCTTTGCTGATACAGATTCCCAACTCCCAAATCCAAAGGGCTCAAACTCCTGTTAAAACCAGTTTTAAGTGGATGAGGAAATGATGTCCAAGGGCTGAAGGCAATGTGGACAATCCTGACACTAATCCATGGCCTTCCAACATCACTGATTTATGACAGAAAATCCCAAAATCATGGAATGATTCAGGTTGGGACTTTCAAGACCATTTCATTCCAACCCCCTGCCATGGGCAGGGACATCTTCCACTATCCCAGGTTGCTCCAAGCCTCATCCAAGCTGTCCTGGAACATTTCCAGGGCTGGGGTAGCCACAGCTTCTCTGGGAAACTTGTGCCAGGGCCTCACCGACCTCAGAGAGAAGGATTTATTCCCAAAATCCCATCTAACCCTTCCCTCTGGAAGCTTGAAACCCTTTCCCCTTCTCCTGTCACTCCATCCCTTGTCCAAAGTCTCTCTCCATCTTTCTTACAGGATCCCTTCAGGTCCTGGAAGGCCACAATTAGGTCACCCCAAAGCTTCTCTTTTCCAAACATTCCAAATTCCAACATTGAATATTCCAAATTCTCCCAGCCTTTCCTCACAGCAGAGCTGATCCATCCCTCTGATCCCCTTGGTGCCTTCTCTGGACTCGTTCCAGCACTCCACATCCTTCCTGTGCTGGATCCCAGAGCTGGGTCCAAATTCCAGGTAGAATCCCAGCAGAGTGGAGGGAGTTCCAGTGGTGTCCTGAAGCTCTTTCAATGGAAAATTTAAAACCTCTCCTAAGAATCTCCCAAGCTCCAGCTGGGAATTTATCACAGGGAATTTCCCGAGCCTGCTCTCTCTTGTCTATGAAATAACATCCAGCAAATCTCTTTTCCAAGGATGTGCTCAGCCTCCTCTTAAAACTGAATTCACAGCATCCCCTGGGAATCAATCCTGCAGCTTCATGATTTGGGATGTCAGGAGAATCTTCTTTGTGTTTATTGGTAAATTTTTAAAATTCTGATGACTTTCATAAGTTTCATGTTCCAGACCCAGTTGTTCAATTGACCTAATTTGGAATAAACACATTAAAATACAGAATATCCAGGAATAAAAGTCAGGGAATAATAAAGTCAGGGAGTAAAATAAAAATGAGCTCAATGCATATTTTCTTTGGAAAATGTCCTGGTTTTTAGGGAGATTCATGATTTGGAAAACTCATTCATTGATTTGGGGGCCATTGTTTGGATTGTCAGGACTCTTTGTTGGACTGACTGGCAACTTGGGATGGTGTAATCCCAAAAAATATCCCAGGGTCTCAGATCCTGGTAATCAGAGCAAGGGAGAGACTAGGAAAACTGCTGGAAGCACGGGTAGGTTGTATCAGGAATCCTAAGTGTAAAAGAATCCCCCTTCCCTGGTTTTATGGTGGATAAACTCAGGGAATGGCCATTTGGGGTCTCCATGGCTGAAAGTTGCAAGAAGGGATATTCCAATTATATAAAGGAAAAAGGAAAACAAACAAAAGCCCAACAAAGGAAAAGGTGAGGCAAAGGAAAAAAGACTCAGAACGGGAACTGACCCCACTTCCATAGATTTCTTTCCATGAACTTTGGAATTAGAGGATCTTTAAGGTCCCTTCCAACTCGAACCATTCTAAGATATGCTTGGATTCATATCAGAAGATTTGTATTCAGCAGGGAGTTTTCCAATTTTTTTTCCAGGGAAGCTTTGGATAAAGAAGCTCTGGAAGGAAGGTGGAGCCAGGTGGGGGTTGGGATCTGCTCACAGGAGACAAGGGACAGGATGAGGGGACCTTGGCTTAAGCTTCCCCAGGGGAGATTCAGCTTGGACATCTGGAAGAATTCCTTCATGGAAAGGGTGATCAGACATTGGAAAGGGCTGCCTGGAGAGGTGGTGGAGTTCCCATCCCTGGAAGTTTCCAAGGAATGGCTGGAGGTGGCACTCAGTGGCCTGGGTGACAAGTTTGGGATCAGTCACAAGCTGGACTCAATGACCTTGGAGGTCTTTTCCAACTGAAACGATTCTGGGAAGCTCTTCCTGGCTCAGCCCGGTGTCTGGAGATTGAGGTGACCGGAAGAAAGCTGGAGAAGAATACTGAGGCAAGAAAAATTCCACCTTGGGAAGGACTTCAGTCCTCCTTGGTGGCTTGATTTGGATATCCTTCTCCTGGGATGGGGTGAGAGAAACAGGATAAAACTAGGGAAGTAGCAGAAGGATCTGTTCCTTGGAAGAACATTCCGAGCACAGCAGAGATTCAGTAATTCCAGTGCTGTAGATCCGCTCGAAATGGAACGAGAAGACACAAACCATCAGCAAAGGAAGACAAATCCCACACTGGTGGCCTGTCCCCTGACAGAATTCCATGTCTCCAGCTCTCCTGATAAATGGGGTTATTCCCCTGATAAATGGACCCCTCGGACCCAGCTTGTCCGGAGCCGTTCTGGCAGATGGATGTCTCCCAGTCCCAGCCAAGGAGCTCATTTCCTTCTGCTATAGATCCTGGAGGCTCCTGGCAGCAGAGAAGGATAAGTGCACTCAGCAGGGTCCTGGGCTGGCTGGGGTGGAGGCACTCAGGGTGCTCCCATGGGAAAGCAGCGATGGATCTGGAAGGAATCCAAGTGGTCAAGGTGAAAAGCCTTTCCCCCCTGGGAATGGACCTGCACTCTTCATCCAGCCTCATCCAAGGAGACCTTGTTGCTTACGGCCTGCGGAAGGAGGAAAGCAGGGAAGGCAAAATGGTGGGAGCTGGCTGATTCCGTCAGGATCTGCGTGTCTGAGCTATCCATACCTCCATAAATCACGGAGTCATGGAACCACTGAGGTTGGAAAAGACCGCAGAGATCTTCGAGTCCAACCTGTGACGGATCCCCAGCAGAGCTCTGAGTGCTACATCCAGGCATTCCTTGGACACTTCCAGGGATGGGGAATCCACCACTTCTCTGGGAAGATCCTTCCACTGCCTGACCACTCTTGCCATGGAGAAATTCTTCCTGATGTCCTACCTGAACCTCCCATGGCACAGCTTGAGGCCATTTCTTCTTGTCCTGTCCCTGTTCCTTGGGAGCAGAGCCTGACCCCAACCTGGCCCACTCTCTTGTCAGGGAATTATGGAGAGAGAGAGAAAGAGAAGCTCCCACTGAGCCTCCTTTTTTTTCCAGGCTAAACATTTCCACCTCCCTCAGCTGCTCCTCGTAGGTCTGACTCTCCAGACCCTTCACCACAGAATATTTTGGGTTTGAAGAAAGGGTATGGTTTTACCCAGGGAACAGTGGGAGAGGGGGAAATCCCCTGTGGAACTGAACAGCCCAACACCTTCTTGGCACAGGGAGAAATACAAAGAGCAACTGGAAATTGTGATTCCAGGGGAAGTGTTGGCTGGAATTCTGCAGAGCTCAAAACCACTTTGTTCCTGAATCAAAAAAACCACTATGGTTCCCACTCTCCTTTGCAAGGGAACAAATTCCATTTTCTTCTCTCTGTTCAGGTGTTTTCCTTTCCCTGAAGCTGAAAAGTCTCTTGGATTGACAGGACAAATCTGGACAAATAAATTATCAAACCTTGCTGGGTAATCTGTTATTTGCATTAGTAAATCTGCAGGGCTTTTCCCAAGTATCCATCAAGATCCCCCTCTGGATTGATGGAATATTGGATGGCTCTTCCTGTTTGTTTTCCCCAAGTCCTCCCCTTTCCTTCCTGCTCTTCTGTTTCCTTCCTGCTCTTGTACAGTCCAGAGGGGAATTCTGTGTGGGATTTCAACAGCAGCAAATATCACAAGACACCCGGAATTCTCAAATTCACCTCCTTGGAAGGAGCTCATCCATTCCATCAGAACCTCTCACCTACCCCCACCCAAACCTGCTGCAATTAACAGGACAGATTTTAATTGGCAATTACAATTCCATTAACTGGGGCTGGTGGATCATTGGATCTGTCAGGAAAGCCCTGAAGCAGGGAAGATTGGTGGATGGATCTGGGATCCTGCTCCAGAGCTGTGGAGAAAGAGACAACAGGAAGCAGCTGGGCCTTCTCAGCCAGAGAATTGGAAGAGGACATACTTGAAACCCACTTGTATTCCTCATCCAGGGATGGCTGCATCCCAAAAAGGTCCTTGGGATAAAAGCTCAGCAGCACCAGGGATGAGGGAGATAGGGATCAGATCAGGAACAAGCTCCAGCCCAGAGACCACCTGGGAAACAGAGCCTGAGTCTCCTGGCTGGAGGGGAAAACCACTTGGCTCCAAGGGAATTCCATTGTTTGAAGGTTTGTGAGGTCTGGATACAACCAGCACCTGCAGGACACGGGGAATTTATCAAAGGATACTGTTCAGGAATTTTCCAAAGTCCGTTCCTGGATTTTCAATGGACCATGGATATGGTGTTTATCCTCTCTACCTGCACTGATAGGAATTCCATCCTCAGCTTTGCACAGCTGGCACAATTCCCAAACCAGGATTTGCAGCACCCTGACACTTGCCATGGTCCATGGATCCCTCTGCCAATGGATCCACACTCTCCTGGCTCTCCCTCATCCTCATTCCAGTAAGATTTTCCATGTGTCACCAGCATCAGCCAAGACATCAGGTGTAACTTCTCTGGACAATTTGAAGGGTTGACTTGGAATAAGGTTCAAAATCCTTCAGGACTTTAATGACATATATTCCTATTTTATCCACGTACCACCAATATTTCCTTGGATAAAAGCTTTTTCCTACAAATTTCCTGGAAAATTCCCAGCTGTGATCACTTTTTAACAGGGCAAGGGGAATATTGCTCATCTAAACATCACCAGGGCTTGGGGAATGTCAGAAGGAAATCCCATTCCAGATACACTTTTCCAGAAAAAACACTGATTTAAAGGAAAAGTTAGGAAGAAGAACAATCCTTGAGGTTGTGCTTCAGGGCTTTAGGACAAAATCCAGCATCATGTGGAAACTCAGGAGGGTTCTTGGCATATCCAGAAGGAGGGAGAAGTTTCATTTCCAGCAGGATTTGTAGGAGACAGACAGGAACTGGTTGTTTTTTTGGATTTATTTCCCTGTTGGCCATTCCCAGCACCTGCCAGCTCTGAATTCATGGGTTTCATCATGGTCTGACAGGAAAAGTGGGCTCTAAATTATTAAATTCTTGAAAAATTTGTGAAGACACAAAACAGGGTAAAATAATCTGGATTTCTCCGTGGAGCAAAGGCTGCACAGAAAGGGATGGGGAAGAGGAGGCTGGAAAGTAGAGGGACGCCTATGGCCACATGGATATTCCAGGCTCCCAAAAATCCTAGCAGAAGGAAAACCACAGAAACCAGAAACTGCGTGTCTGTCTGTCAATAAGTGACACTTTCCACAGAGGCATCCTGGTCCTGGAGCCTCTGGACAGAGTTTTCCTGCTGTATTTGGGATCCATTTGCTGCATCAGCTCCTGGTTTTGTCTGTCTGAGCTCTGTCTGTCTCCATCTCTCAATCACAGCCAGAAGTTCCCATCTCCGATGGACCCAGGAGCGGGATGTTATTGCTCACGGAGCAGTTTTCCATGCAGACGGATTGATGCTTTCCCAGACTTGGATTAAACCTCCCATGAGCTCCTCCAAAGTAGCCTCTTCATATTCTTTTCATCCCAGCATCAATTTTATCTTTGATGGGATATTTTGAGACTTCCCTGATTATTTGTGCTATTTATTCTCCATGTTTTTATGCTGTTGCTTTGACCTTTCCCACCAGGAATTTTTTAGGGCCAGAACCTCCATTTCCTCTTTGCTTCGAGGGTGTCTCTCTATGCTGGAATATTCCCATGTTTAGATCCAAATAAATAACATCACCAATGATTTTCTCTGCTGCTGGCAGCTTGGATTCCAGAGATGGATGGAAGGAGAAATATTGAGCAAGAATTCCATTTTAATCCCTCATCCAATAATTCTGGGTGTCTCTGATGCTTCCTCACCTCTCCGACACAAAATTGTGCATTCCCAGCCTTTGGATAATATCCGAATATGCAGATTTTATTGACTTCTGCTCCAGTCAGTTTGGAGATTTATTGACCTGGGAAGGGAATATTGACCTAGGATGAAACCCAGGTCAATGTGAGTGTCCCATGGGAGCATAAATTTCCAAACTGACCCAGCAAACAGAAGTCAATAAGGGAATGGTTCATCCAAACATTGTCTTACCAAAA
The DNA here is from genome assembly GCF_030490865.1 of Poecile atricapillus. Taxonomy (NCBI): domain Eukaryota; kingdom Metazoa; phylum Chordata; class Aves; order Passeriformes; family Paridae; genus Poecile; species Poecile atricapillus. Next base: position 152,441,905 of record NC_081250.1, on the reverse strand, counting down.
TTAATTCCCGGGGACGTGGCTTCACCTGCAATTTTGATGGAGAAATATGGGAGGCGAGATCGGGATGAATGGGAGTCGGTGTCTGATTATGGAGAGTAATGAAACTGCTGGGAATGGGGGGGAAGGAATTGGATGCGTTGATAATTTAATCTCCAGTCAGTGATGGAGCAGCCTCTTGTTAGCTGGGGATGACTCTGGAATGTGCAGGGCAGGATCAGGTTTAATCCTCAGCCATAAAATTCAGGGAAGGTGGCAGCTCATGACATCACTTCGGTGTTGGGGTTCTTCATCTCCACAAAGCTTTTGGGGGATCCATGATGATTTTCGGTGAACTGGGATGAAGATCCTAACTTGCAATTTGGATCCAAATTTATCAGCTTTCCAGTCTTAATCCAGGCAGGAATGGGGGAAAAAAAGAAATTGTTTTAGGTCTCTTGATATCATTTGGGATATGTGGGGTGGAGATGCTGGGATCTGCAGGATTTCATGGCCTCAGGAACACTCCTGAAATCCTTTGTTCCCAATCCTAAATTCCCTACACACCCAAATGCATCTCATGTTTTAATTGATTCCAACATGGATTTTCAATTTGAGCATTTCCACACGTTTTTTTTTTGTTCTATAGAAATGACTTGCACATTTTTTATTTTTTTTATTTTTTTTTTTAAGTATCTGTAGTGGGAGAACCACAGACTTGATTTCTTCATCTTCGCCAATCCATGATCCCAAACCTCTGCCCGTGAGTTGGAAAATCTGCTCCTGCCATAGAGGACAAAACTCTCTTTCCCTCTGGAATTTCATTACAGGTGTAACCACATTTCTGAGTGTTGATCAAGGGATTTGGTGACAAAAGACAAATTCAAGAGCTCATTTCTCTTAGAGTTAATGGAGAGAAAAGTGGAATTTTGATGGAGTGTCTTGTCCCACCTGAAGGATCTGGGGGGATCTGGGCTGAGCTGGGAAAGGGGCTCATCCTGGAGAAAAGGAGGCTCAGAGGGGATCTTCTCATTCTCCTCAACTCCGTGACAGAAGCCAGATGAGGGTCAGGCTCTGCTTCCAGGGGACAAGGGACAGGATGAGGGAGCTGCCTCAAGATGCACCAGGGGAGGTTTAGTTGGATATCAGGAAAAATTCCTTCACTGAAGGACTTGTCTAGCCTGGGGCAGGGGTGGAGTCCCCATCCCTGAAGGGATTTAACATCCCTGTAGATGTGACACTTGGGGACATGGTTTAGTGGTGGCTGTGGCAGCACTGGGCTGACAATCGTACTCAATGATCTTAATGTTTTTTCCTAATCTAAATTACTCCCTGAACTTTAAAAAATTATCCCTGAGATGTTTCTGAACCACTGAAGCCACTCGGGTTTAGAAAACCACAAAGTCATTTTTCCCAGCAGAGGAAGCTGAGATTTGTCTGACCATGGACAGATTTTAGGTCAGGCAGCAACCAAAACCAATCCTGACACCTCTTAGTCTCTGCTTACCCAGTCTGGACTTATCCCTGTCAATATCTTTGCATCCCGCTCCACTTAATCCTTGTTTCATCCGGACATCCCTGGAGATTCTCAGTGCAAAGTGATGTCAGGTCCTCAGCCTTCCAGGTCTGCAGTGCGCAGCCAAATTGAGCTCATCCATCTTCCCTTTAAATCGCTGTCCACGTTGAACTCCTTCCCAATGTTTAAACCACTCCGAGGATTTGTATTTAAGAGGAACTTAAATTATTCAAGCCCTTAATGTTCGGAGCTTTTTTTGAGGATGCATTTTGGAGCTGTCAAGCGAACAATCTTAAATGACAGATTGATGAATTCATTGTCCCTTCCCACGTCTCCGGGAGGAGAGAGGGGGATATGGCTCCCAGGGAAAGCGGCTTTGCTAACGGAGATAGGAGTTTTTTCCCTTAATTCCCAGGTTTTTGGGGCGTTAACACTCTTCTGCTGGATGTGGAGTCAGCAGAGAAGGGTCAGCATCAGCCACAGACTCAGAGTCAAACTGGGGATGGAAGAAATATGGGGAAGTTGTCTGGTTTTGGAGGGATGGGGTCAGGAATGCCAAGGTGCAGTTGGAGCTGAACATGGCAAGGGATTAATAAGAAGGATTTCTATAGGCCAGGAAAAGGTCAAAGGAAGCATTTCTCCCTGAAAAACGAGATTGGAAAACTGATAACAATGGGTGAAGGATGAAATGATCAATTTTTTTGCCACAGTTTTTACGGAAACCTCTCTTCCCACACCTCTCCTGGGGATGGACAATGAGGTGGGGACAAGAGGTGCAAAATCCTTCCCACCATGAAAGAATAGCAGGTTCCAAAAACCCTGAGGAATCTGGATGTTCGTAAGTCTGTGGGACCTGATGGGATGCATCCCAGAATCCTGAAGGAACTGGCTGATGTTGCTGTCAGGCCACGCTCTGCGATATTGGAAGAGTCACAGAAGGGAGGTGAAATTCCTTGTGACCAGAAAAGGGGAAACATTGATTAACCAACCCAGTGGCTTTTTATGGTGGAGTGACCACAAGGAACAGGGGAATGGCAAGATTTATTCCTTTATCTGGAATTCTGTAAGGTCTTTGATGGGATCTCCTTGATAAAATCAAATTCAGATCCACACAAACCCATGATGGCCTACACATCATCCTAAAAACCCAGGATAATCAGCCCTTTCTCAAATGGTCCCCAGGAACGAGGAATTGTGACCAAACCCCAGCTGTTACCACCACAGAATATGTAGAATTTTGGAATGGTTTGCTTTGGAAGGGACCTTAAAGATCATGGAATTCCAAATGCATGCTGTGGACATTTTGGGAAGAGATTTCAAAAGTGCAGCTGGGGTTGTTCAGTGCTGAACAAGGGGACAATCCACACACATTTGTTGTGTAAGAACAGATTTGAAATCTGGGAAAAGCCCCTGTTTGCCTTCTTTTTTTTGCCCATCTCAGCTCCCACTTCAAGGCAGAGCCACCTCCCACAGCCTCCTGGAAATAATGAACAGCAAAAAGATCCAAAATCCCGGAGGGATAACACAGCTCCAACGTTAATGCACATGGAAAGTTGTGCTCGTTCCTGGCCTTTTCCTTCCCAGACAGATTTTGTCAGACGGCAGCGAGTTCATCTCAGAACAAATGACTGAAGGCTGCAGGGATTGATTTCCAAGGGCAGGAGGAAAAGAGCTGAATCAGGACAGCCGGGATCCAGACGTGATGTGACAGCTCCCGAAGTATCCGAAGGGTGGAAATGCTGTGGAAACAGTGGCTTTGTGGGAGATGTCTTCATGGAGATGTCTCAGGCTGCTCGCTGTCTATTAAAGAAGGGCCACTGGATTCCCAGGGTATTTATGGAGGGGGTTGATGGCTTTTATAAAGTGGGAATTGTAAAGGTAAAGAGTGGAGAAAGCAAATTCCCAGATGAAAGGTTCCCAGCAGCTTTTTATTCTTCACAGAGCTCTGGGATGAAGTTCTGTGGATGCAAGCAGGTCAAGAAACAGACTTGGGAAAACTGGCCTAGCATGTGGAATGTCCTGCAGTAGAATTCTTTATTCTCCTAGTTATGCCAGGCTTTGTATTCCAAATTCTTGGTAAAACAGGGAGTTTGCCAGGTCCCATCTGAGACCATTTTCCCTCCTTTCTGGGGTGTGGAGTTAAATTTCCCTAATTTTAGGTGCTCAGCGGTTGATTAACATGGATTAATGGATTAATACATGAGTTAAACTCCTTGGTTTGAGTTCTCAGTGGGCATCAGAATGCAACAGTCTCATCCCAAGGTGCCTCCCTGGATCAGAGAAGCCCTGACCATATTCCACTGGTCATGGGATATTCCACTATCCCGGGAATCCAGACCACTCAGTTGGACGTGGGTGCTTGTACTCCTAAAAATTATGAAAGGCAAGTCCAAATGACATCCAAGGAGAAGAGATTTCCCCCAGCAAAGGAAATCCCTCTTTTATCTGGATCACATGACTCAAACCTCTCTTTTAGTGCATCCTCCCTGTTCCCCTGCAGGATTAGGAGTTGGTAAGAACAGGAGTGGAAGATAATGCAGATCCTGGGGAAAGGGCTCAGAGCTGAGGTTGTTCCTGACATGCCCATGGATTTTGGATCCTTTAACAATGCTCAGAGGGTGCTAATTCCCTCTGGGAGGTAAAACTCCTCTCCTTATTTTCCCTCCTCTATCCTTAGCTCATCCCTGGGCTTTAAAGAGAAGCCACCTGGCCGTGCTCTTCTCCAGCACCTGCTTTTCCTTGGATTACACATCCAGAGCCGAGACAGGGGTAACTTAATTCCCTAATGGAGCCTGTGCTTTCCTTATCTCCCTGTGATAAAGGAGGGAGAGGGATGAAATGTAATTCCCAGTTTGCCGCCAGTGTGACCAGACCCCGCGTGGGACCGGGCTGGTGACGGCAGGAAACTGCTGACACACACAGGAGCCAAGGGCATCCTGATTTGGAGCTGTCTCCAGCTTTTAAAGGACCAGGAAGCGACAGCAGTTCCCTCAGGCTTGGGTCACGGGGAGATGAAGCCAGCTGGTGTTTCTGAGCTGTGTTTTCCAAGCCTGGAGCTCTCCTAAAGGACACCCAGCTCCTTGCTGGGATAATCCGTTATTGGTGCAGAGGGAGCTGCGTAGAAATACAGAGGAATGGTTGGCTTGGGATTTCTGGAAAGGAGAGGAAAAGGGGAAAGGCTGAGAGAATTGGGATTGTTCAGCCCAGAGAGGGAAGCCTTTGAGGTGGCCAGTGCTTGAAGGAGCCAGCAAGAAACATGGAGAGGGACTTTGGATGAGGGCATGGAGTGACAGGACAAGGGGTAATAATTTCAAACTGACAGAGGGCATGTTTAGATGGGATGTTGGGAAAAAATTCCTCCCTGGGAGGTTGGTGAGGCCCTGGAATTCCCAGAGAAGCTGTGGCTGCCCCATCCCTGAAAGTGTCCAAAGCCAGTTTGGGCAGGGCTTGGAGCAACCTGGGACAGTGGAAGGTGTCCCTGCCCATGGAAAGGGGGTGGAATTGAATGATCTTTAAGGCCCCTTCCAACCCAAGCCATTCCATAATTCCCCGATTTTGTGATTTTCTGCTGTGTCCTCGAGTGTATCATTTATGTTGTGCACACCCCATTTTTTTCGGGGGTAAGGGGTGCAATTATTTCATGAACTTTGGATTCCACCTATTCCCACAAGAATTGTGAAGATCAATTCATTGTCCAACCATGAATTGCTTTCAAAAAACCTGGAGCCCTTCTAAAAGCTCATCTCCAGCTCTCTAAAATCCATTAAAAACATTTAATGTTTGTTTGGTGCTGAAATCCAGCATTAGGAAAGGGCCTTTTCCAAGCCTGGAACTGAAGAGGAAATGCACTTGGTGAGTTCCCTGCTCCCTGTTCCAAGCTCACCATGGGATTTATCCTATTTATATCCCCACTATGAATCCCAGGGATTCTGGACTCTACAGATGCAGAGAGAGGTTCTGAAATCTAAAATCCACGTGGAAGAGACTCAGGTCTGTTTTCAGCACTTTAGACTTCACCTTCTTGACTCTTTTCTCAGCCACTGTGCTGGAAAGATGAATTAAAACATGGATTAAAGTGGGAGCTGCTTTTCCCTCAAAAATCCGTTGTCCAGATCTCCTTCAGATCCATTTATTCTTACCTCAGCTTGGCTCGGAACTGCCAGCTGGAATGGTCATCCAGGTTCAGGCTGGATAGGGCTTGGAGTGACCTGGGATTGTGGAAGGTGTTCCTGTCCATGGGGGCAGGGGGTTGGAATTCCATGATCTTGAGGGTCCTTTCCAACCCAAACTATTTTATAATTCCTGGACCCACCCCATTCCTCTCCTGCCAGATGTAGCACTGATCCATTCATTTCTCTGCCTGATCTATCCTGTCTATCCCATTTTTTCCCACTTCCCAAGCTCTGTGCGTGGGATTGCAGGAAGAGGCCCCGCTACAGTGCTTGGGCCTGCACCATCTTCTCCCAATGCTGTTCCATTTTCCACTCATCCTAAAATCCTACAAACACCTCTTTTCCCTCCCTTTCTTCCTCCTTGTCACTCTCATCCTCTCTTTCCCGTGCCATAGGTCAGGAGGAGTGTGAGGAATGCTGAGGAAGAGCCAGGAAAAGCAGAAACAGCCTCTCCACCCCAAATCTCTTTGGAATCTCTTTCCTAACCTCCAGGCCGGATTTCACCTGCTCCTTTTGCTCCAAGAAAAGGGTGGCTGAGGGGAATTTGCATTGCCAGCATCTGTGGAGCACCAGGTGTGGAATTTAATGGTCACTATGGGGAGAGAGGTACAGGCCCTCCCCCCATTCCCTTTTCCCTTTAAGGGAACATTATCCAAATAAAACGCGCTGGGAAAGTGCTGAAGCGCAGGCAAATAATGACACGGGAGCAGGAGCCAGGCATTAAAAATTCATGGAGCTGGAATATTAAAACTTTTTACTTCATCATGTCAAGGCACCAGGCAAATGCAAACAAATGAGCCCCACTGAGCGCTGCCTGCGTGGGCCAAGACAGGGATGAGCCTCTCCCCCGGCTGGGGACAGAGCTGCGGCGTGGTCCCTGTCGCTCCCGAGATGTCAGGCTCCGAGGGGGACAGGGAATCAGCGGTCCCTGTCTCTCCCGAAATGTCAGGCTCCGAGGGGGACAGGAATTCCGTGGGATCTTTAATTGCTCGGTGTCTCTAAATGAGCTCTGCAAAGTGACAACTCCGCTGCATGAACTGGGAGTGGGAACGTGGAGCCTGGGAGAGGCACCAGCCCTTCCCACCTGCTGTGCTGTCAAAATGTGGGGAAAGGGGGAACGTCTGGCAGGGGGGAATTCCAACCCCTCTCGCTAATTTGGGGCTGTCTTTGCTAATTAAGGCACCAGGCCCTGTCTGCTCCTTGCTGTGCTGCTGACAACAAGGGGCTGGGATGTGATGACATCCAGCCAACTCCAATCACGAGCTCTCCTTGGGATCCTGGAGGTGATGACTCCACAGGCTGGGGTTTGCAGGCTGTGGGAACAGTTGGAATCCCCTCCCGGACACGATTATGTGGAAGAGGGATCTGTTTTCTGGGAAGGTGAGCACAACCGCCCACTCCTCCCCTAAAATGAGGTTCTGAGCTCTCGTGCTCCTCGTGCAGGTCCCAGAGCGCTGCTCTATCCTTGTCCTCTGCTGTTTATGGTCCAGCTCACTTCTGAAGAGCCACAGATCATCCTGGAATCATGGAATGGTCTGGAATAGAAGGGTCCTTAAAGATCCTCCTCTTCCACCCCCTTCCAGGCTGCTCCAAGCCCCATCCCACCCAGCCTTGATTTTCCAAGCAAGAAATGGATCAGGCTGAGGAAAGATGGTGGAAAGTGCTCCTCAATTAATCTGTTCCAGCCCCATCTATCATTAATTAAGTAATTTTCCTCGTTAAGCTGCGCACACTTTTAACACACCCTGTTTATTTAATGACTCCTGTGATCCTCTGAACACAATTACTGGGAATAAGGAGGAAAGGATTAGCCCAGGAATCTCTGGCTGGATGAGGCTTTATTGGAAGTGCAGTGAGCGTCACATTTGGATTTTTAATAGATAACTCCTCTAAGTAATTGATTAAGTAATTGATTAATCATAAACTCCCAGACTGCCAGAGGCAGACTTAATTTTATGGCACTTAAAAAAAAAAAAAAAAAGAAAAGGGAAGGATGGAGATGATGTAATAACCAGCAGAGAGGCAAATAAAGGAGGGGAATTTTTGATTAAACATTCCATAGATTTTTATTGCTTTGGGTGTTATGGAAGTGCCTTCCTTAGGAAGAAACATCTTAATAACAGCCAAAGTTTTCCTGGAGCTTTCCATGAGCAAGGTGGTTGGTGGGGGTGGGATTATGAGGAATATTTTAAATCCCTCTCTAGCCCAGATAAGCTGTGAAAAATGAAGCTTGGAGCAGGATGTGATTCCATGTCACAGGTAACATTCCAAAGCCTGGCTCCCAACAGTGGTGGCTCCAGCCCAGAATTTGTCAGCTGGCTATCCTGTGGAGTGTCCTGAACAAGGTTTCCCGAATACTGGGCAAAAAAGCTTGGAATATTGGCCAAGGAATTTTTAAATGCTTGGGGTAAAGTGGCCCTGCTTTGATGAGAAACCGTAAATCATGGAATCATGGAATGGTTTTGCTTGGGAGGGACCTTGAGGATCATCTCATTCCACCCAGTGCCGTGGTCAGGGACACATTTCACTGCTCCAGGTTGCTCCAAGCCCCGTCCAACCTGGCCTTGGACACTTCTAGGGATGGTGACAGACGTGACAGCAAAGCTTGGACTTCATCAGTGCAGACTAATTAAGGCTGAAGTGTTCCTGGCCATGTCCAGAAGAATTCTGTGACTCCAGAGAACACCAGGACTGGAATTTAGGATGAATCCTGAAAATAAGCCTTTTCCTAGACCAGGCAGGGGCAGGGATAGGGTTTGGAGAGCACAGATGGGATTTCTCCATGGTCTAATGCATTTTGATCTCGAGAATCTCCAATTGACTTCAACAGGCCATGGGTGAATCCTGTGGTGAAATCCCATGACTATATGGATTTCCTACTAAAAATAATAATAATAATAAATTTAAAAAGGAATTATTTGGGGAATAATTCCCCTCCACTCTGGTGCTGCTGCCTCAGACCTCGGTGTCCACACCTGGAGAGAGAAGGATCCAGCCTTGGCCCAGTTGGTGATGATGGAAAAGAGGAGCCCTAAAGGTGCCATTTCAATCCCACGTTCCAGTACTTCCAAACTCATACACAGGACAGGGAAATTCTGTTCTGAGCCAGCTTCCAACCTGTCCATAGGTCTGGAATGGTTTCTGATCCCTGTTGTGGTGGCAGAGGAGCTGAAGTCTCACCTGGAACTGCCCTGAACAGATAAAAAAGTAATTCATAGCTCCTGGCATTCCTCTTTTCCCAGGAAAACAGTGGTGGGTCAAGGGGAAATGGCCTCAGGTTGTACCAGGGGAGTTTCAGGTTGGATATTGGGAAAGATTTCCTCACTGGAAAAGCGGTCACACATTGGAAGATGGAATCATTATCCCTGGGAGTGTTCAAAACCCTGTTTACCAGAGGGCAGGGTTAGATGGGATATTGGGAAGGAATTATTCCCTAGGAGAGCGGTGATGCCTTGGAATGTAATTCCAAGAGAAGCTGTGGCTGCCCCATCCCTGGAAGTGTCCAAGTCCTGGTTGGATGAGGCTTGGAGCAACCTGGGATAGTGAAGGCAACTGGTCAAAGATCCCTTCCAATTCCAACCTATTTATGATTCCATGATCCTATAAAGAGGGAATAAAGAAGTAGAAGGGAAAATTTCCATGGAATCTTCTGACTTCATCAAGGGTGAGAGGTCCAAGGTGACAGAATTCATTAGTCCAGGTTAGAATTAGGGAAACCTTCTCCTGGATGCAGATCCAGGCAGGCATGGGTCTGCCTGGCACAGTGCAATTTCTGTGTGGCACGTGGATTTTTGCTCTTTCCGTACCAAAATTCCTCCAAAAACTTTCTTGGAGACTGCTCTGCAGTTGGAAAGACTCCCTTTGGAGTCAGGAGGGCTGGGCATAAAACTGGTCCTTGGTCGTGCAATGTCCCCTCTTCAACCTTGCACCAGGGCTCTGTGGGTACACCTGATTTTCTTCAGGAGCCTAATCCAGCCAGGATGATAAAAATCCTGGAAAAATCCAGGTGCTGTCTCTGGGAGCTACAGGTAGGAAAACAGCCTGAGGCAGAGGGGGAAGAGTTAAGGACAGGGGTGGAGGGGGAGAGGAGAAGGGGCTGAGATGGCAACACAAATAAAAGATAAATCAAGCAGCAGGAGAGAATCCCTCCACTGCCAGTTTATTTATCATCGTTTTCCCTGGACGCTGACGGGCCCGGGAATGTGGGGTGGGCAACCAGCAAATGTGGCTTGATGGATGAGGCGTGGAGAGGGAAGGAGCCTCTGCCAGGCCTCGGAGAGGAGGGAGGCGGGAGGCAGCAGGGCAGGGATGCAGGGATGCAGTGGGGAGTGCTCCGTGCTTGGCACTGGGGGGCCTTTCTCCTTCCTGGCCTCCATCAGCTCCATGGAAAAGGGAGCAGCTGGTGCAGCAGCAGAGCCCAGGAATCAAGTCCTTGTCACTCCTGGAGATTCCTTGCAGAGTCAGGTCTGAGCTGGAAGAATCCTCAGAGCCAGGAGCAGCATCCATGCTGCCAGGGAGCTGGGTTTTCCTACATCTTTGCTGCATCCCAGAGCTCTTTATCCACTAAAATTCCTTTCTTTCCAATACATTTTGTGACATCCCCATGAAAAAAAAAAAGTGCTGTATTGAATCTCCTGTCTGCTGGGAAAACACAAGAGCCCAGATCCCTAAAAGTCCTTAAATCCCTTGTGCTTTTTGTGGATATTCCTCTTATCAAGGCTTTTCCAGAGCTCAGCTCAGCTGCCATTTGAATCCTAACATTCTTAAATCCTCAATCTCCCAACACACTTTTTCAGCTGCCTGGAGCCCTTGCTCTCCAAAAATCTTTGGAGGTCCAAAATCTGCTTGTTTTAGGAACGGGCCACTGGCCTGTGGTGAAGGGCTTAAAACTGGGAAATAAGGAGCATTCCCCCAGAATTCCCCATGGAGCAGGGCCTGGAGGAAGGCAGGAAGGAGAAGAAAAGGAATGTGGATACAGCTCCGAGGCTCCTGACTACTCGACCTCCTCCATGGCAGGAGGCTTGGATTGAGATGGTCTTTAAGGTCCCTTCCAAGCTAAAGGATTCCATGGTTCTACGAAAGGTTTGGGATGCATAAAAAAAGGTCTGTCTGGAAAAATCCATGAGGATTTCACCCGTCACATTAATGCCTGTTAGGAAGAGACTCTTTTATCTGTGTCCATGTTCATAAACCCGTGCAACAGTTTGGGTTGGAAGGGATCTTAAAGATCACCTGGTTTCAACCATGGGTAGGGACAACTTCCACTGGACCAGGATGCTCCAATTCCCATCCAACCTCCAGCCTAGTCTTGAACACTTCCAGGGATCTACACAAACCTTCCTGGTTTTTGTCAGCCACCCAAAATCCTCAGCTTTTTCCGCCCAGTTTTTGCTTTAATGCAGTTGAGGATGAGCTGATTCTGCCCCTTCTCTGGTGAGATCCCAACAGGAATTTTGCATCCAGCTCTGGGGTTCCCAGCACAAGAAAGGACATGGGACTGTTGGAGAGAGTCCGAAGGAAGCACCAAGAGGATCAGAGGGATGGAGCAGCTCTGCTGTGAGGAAAGGCTGGGGGAATTGGGAATGTTCAGCCTGGAGGAATTGGGAATGTTCAGCCTGGAAAAGAGAAGGGTTGGGGGTCACCTAACTGTGGTCTTCCAGTACCTGAAGGGATCCTGCAAGAAAAATGGAGAGAGACTTTGAGATGGAATAAGAGATGGAATGACAGGTAAAGCGGGAATGGCTTCAAACTTCTGGAGGGTGGAGTTAGATGGGAAATCGAGGAGAAATTCTTCCCTGTGAGGGTGGTGAGTCCCTGGCACAGGTTTCCCAGAGAAGCTGGGAAGCTTGGACACATCCCTGGAAGTGTCCAAGGCCAGGGCTTGGAGCAACCTGGTCTTGTGTGGGGTTGGACCAAGATGACCCCTAAAGTCCATTCCAACCCAAACCCTTCCTTGATTCTATAAAATTCGGAGGTGACTCATGACTTTGACCACAAATCTCAGCTTTACAGATAATTTCAAGGGTTTCACAGGTCCTTGTGCTGTCTCTGTGCCCTCATAAATTCGGACAATTTTCCTTCATTCTGGGATTTTGTCACTTCTCTTTGTATTCCCAGACCCCACAAAACCAAACCAATCCCTGTAAGGGACAGCAGGAACAGATGGGATCGGGACTGCAGGAGTTTTGTACAGAATCTTCCAGGCTCTGGGAGGGGAAGGGTGTGGATTTTATTTATTTAGAGAAGTTCCTTTCCCTCAGCTCAGCCCCTGGGACGCATCCCTAGGCTGTGTTTGCCTTTCCCATCATTGGGAAGGAAGCAAATCAATGCAATCCCTGGATGGAATTAAAAATAACGGAGAGCTTTCTTTTAATGTCCCATTAAAGACCGAGGCAACAGTGCCTGATTTGCTCCTATTATTTTTTTTTCCTGATTTTTTTTTTTTTTCTTATTAGTTTTTTGGTCGGCTCTGAGGAAGCTTTGGGAACAAGGAGGGATTTCAATAATTACCTCCTGATTCCAGCCCGGATACGGTGCCCTATCCCTAAAGCGCAGGCCCTCCACGCCTGCCCTTCATCTGCAACTCCAAGGGAAGCAGTTTTACATGGAGCCACATTGATATTCAAATAGATTCTCGTGGAAGCAGCATTCCAGCCAGGAGCGTGTGAAAGAGCAACTAATGGATTAGTATTTATGGTCGGGTATAATCCACATTTTAGGATATTGCAGCTGGAAAGGGACAGATGATGAACTCCTTTTTTTGCAGCCCCCCTCCTCCTCCTCCTCCTCCTTCTCCTCCTCCTCCTCCTCCATCCCTGTTTTACCCACTTCATCTTTCCTTCTTTTCTGCATCCCCCTCCTCCTCTCCGGCCGGGATGCAGCAGCCTCCTGGCACCGCTGAGCTTGGCAAAATTGATGACAGGACTTTAGGATCCATTAGAAAAACAAATTCTTAAACAGTGTCTTCTAAAATCAATCACTTTTACCTTTAGTGGGATTTATGGCTGCCCTGCCGGCCCTTATTGCAAAGATCCATGGCTGCCAAGAAGGGAAAAAATTCCAAGTGGCTCAACTCGGGGCTGGAGGCTCTGAACTCTCCTCTTCTCCCCATGGAGGTGACCCCAGGTGAATCCAAAGGGAATCTGAGAAGGAGAAGGTCTGGTTTATGGGAACAGAAATTCCTAGGGAGATGTGGAACATCCCTAAATCAGGCTCTCCAGACAGAGGCGGGAACCAGGAACGCTCAGGAATGGGAAAAAGGTTTTCCAAAGGTTATAAAAATATAGGGGTGGGGACAGAACAAGTGAATATTAACAGGGGAGGATTAGGAATATTTCTTCTAGGATTAATCCCTGCTTGAATCCAAGGATTTCTTTTACATCCTGATGTGAAATGTGTAAGAGATGCACAAAGCTGTGCAATCACATCCTTGGAGGTGTCCAAGCTCAGGCTGGACAGGGCTTGGAGCAACCTGGGACAGTGGAAGTTGTCCATGGCAGGGAATGAGATGATCCTTATATCCCAACCCAAACTATTCTGGGATTCAATGATTCCTTTCACAAGGTGATAATTCCATGGGGAAGGAGGAAAAACAGCCAGTTAATCGGAGTAGGATGGATCAGAGCAGCAGGAGGGAGTTTTCTGGCACTGGGTGTCATTCCAGGAGTAGGGGCACACAGTGGTAAACTTCCTAAAGGTGGAGACATGCACAGGAGAGGGGAATAATCTTCCCAGGGATGGACTGATGGATATCCAGCAGCACAGGGATCAGACCTGAGAGGAGGGAGGACTTTGGAGGTTTTGTTATGGCTTTTCCCTTGAATTGTTTTTGTTAGGGTTCAGAAAAGTATGGGGGAAAAAAAATCTCTTTCAGGGACCTGTTAAAAAAAAATATGCAAATTTTACCAAAAGTGTGACATATTCTCGGAATTTTTAAAGGGATTTTTAAAGATTTCATTTAAATTGGATTCACTGGTGAGAGAAAAAATAAGGGGAAACTTTTTCCACAGATATGTTGTGCCTCCAGGTATTTAATCCAAGCTGGCATGGAGGAGAGGGGAATTCTTTTGGTTTGAACCTCCTGATGCTTCCCAGAGCCTTTTCTCCTCACTTTGGAGAGGCTGAGAAGACTGGGCTGGAAAATCGAGGAGGTAAAAGTGGGATAAACAGGGAGGAAAAGGGGAGCGATACAAGAAGCGAATCCCGGTCTCTGAGCACCTTCCCTGCCTTGGCTCCAGAGCCAGGAGGGGCCGATGCCAGGACATGAGTAAATCCAGGGAGAAGCTCGTAATTCCTATCGATTCTCCAGCAGGCAGCACGAGGTGGATAAAAATGCTTGTTCTATCATTTAGAAAAATGGCAATGTTATGATAGAAGGGATTGATTTTCCTCTTTAGGAATATTCATAAACACCGGTTCCAAGAACTGATAAATCCTTCCCCTGCGCTGAGTAAATCATTCCCAGGGCTTCCCAGAGCGCCGGGGGCAAGGGAGGATGTGATTTTTAATTCCTTCTGGAGGAGCTGGGAATGGGGGGAGTCTTGGGGTGCAGGTCACCCATAGCCAGACCTTCCTTCTGAGCGACTTCAAAATCCCATATTCCTTGTTATTCTCCTGTTTTGGAAAGCTGGGAAAAGGGGCTGAAGGCTTCCCTCCCTGGCCCTAATTTTGATCCCACTAAATCAGCTGAATCTGGGTTTGGGGTTTTTCTCCAGCTGCAGATTCTAGTTTTCTCCCCTTTTTATGATGATATTGAAATGTGGACTCTAGCTGGGATGTAAGTCCTGATCCCTTCAGGAATTTTCCCTGGGATAATGCCATCTCATAGCGGCTTTTGCTCCTTCCCTTTAGCCATTCCCAGGGACAGGACCACATCCCACATGCCTGGTGTGAGCCAATCCCTGCTTTCTTCCCAGAAAGGGCAGACAAAATTCTGCAGGATCAAGGAGATCCAAATTAGCTTGGAATGGTTGAGGTGGAGCTTGTCCATCCTCCTCCCTGTGGGAACACTGATCCCCTTCCTGCTGGTGATTCCAGGATTCTCCTGGCTCAAGTGCCTCTGGATGTGGCCTTAAATCCCAACATTTCCTTGTCCCTTTTCTGCTCAGTCACCCGTGGTTATGATCCAAGAAGCAAAACTCCTTGGAGATATCCCTGGAAACTACCCCACAGGACCCATTTCTGATGGAAAGAAAGGAAAAAAAAAACAATGAAGGAAATTAAAAATTCCCGCCTGTCTTTCAGCTGGGTACTTTGAGAAAAGGAAGTTTTTATAGGGACTTGATATGATTAATAAAACCAGGAATGTTTTCAGGGAGTCTCCATAGGAATTCCACCTTTCCCTAAGCATTAGCTCATCTCACATCACTCCATCGCCTGTGGAATTTCCTGGAACAGCAAAAGAAGGAAAATGCAAAGCATCCTCACTTGTCCAGGTCACTCCCAACATCTTGCCTGGAGGGAAATACTGAAAATGTGGATATTTGCAGGATATTTGGATACCTGAAGAGGAGCTTTATCCACTGAGGGGAAAAAAAAAAAAAAAAAAGGAAAATCCATGTGTGTCCTGATAAAAAATATTAGCAATTTTTATTACCTTTTAGATTTTACTCCTGCACTAATCCATTTTAATGAGGTCAGCCCGCCTGGCTCCAGGTACCCGGACTAAGTGGAGCAGTTTAATGTCGGGATCAGGGATGAGGAGCATGTGGAAGGGGGGTCTGGATGTTGGACTTTATATCACCCAAAATTACGGCGTAAAAATTGACTCCGTTTGCACATTTTTAACTGGATTTGAAATCGACACCGTGTGTAATTATAAAAAGGGATATATCTGCTGGGAATGGGATGAAGCACAGGATTTTCTGTTGGAAAAATTTGCTTATTAGTGCACAGGGAAGATTTAGGGGATGATATAATTATTTATTAGGATGTATTTTGTGGAGAAAGGATCATATTATCCATATATTTCCTGCATTATGGGTCTGGACAGTCAATATTAATATTGCTGGAATTTATGATTGGGTTTTAGAAAACCACTTTTCCCTCTGTTGTTTCACTCCTTTAGGGAGTAGTTACGTGGACTGGAATATGGGAATATCAGGAAGATCTTCCTGCAAAACTGGAAATTTACAGCAAAAAAAAAGGTTGGAGGCAACCTGGGGACAGGGATTGGGGTGAGCCCAAATTGTTCCCTATGATAGGAACCTCTCCTCCTGTTCTGGACATAAAAAATTATCCCTGGAATCATGGAATGGTTTGGGTTGGATCATCCTGACAAGGGTAGGGACACCTTCCACTGGACCAGGTTGCTTCAATCCCCATCCAACCCGGCCTTGGACACTTCCAGGGATATTATATCCCCAACCAGGACATGTCCATAGTTTTTCCATGGTCAAGAGGAAAACCGGAGCTCCTCTGATGGATTCCTGCTTCTCCTTCCTCCTCTTTTGCTCCCGGTTTTTGGAATTGCAACTCCTGGGGGCGGGCTTGGCTCTGGGGACTGCCTTGGGGTTTGGGGACCACCTGAGGCTTCTTCCAGACCTTGTGGGACAAGAAGAGGGTTTATTGTCATTGTCAGGTGATATTTATTGATGCATCGGGCTGTCCCTCACCGTTGTCTGTTTCGTAGGAGGGAGAGAGCCTGACAGACATCAAATCTGATAGGGAAATTGATAAGCATCGATAGTGGAGATGGGAAAAGGCCTGGAGGGAGATCTGAGGATGGATAAATATGCTGGGGAGATGGATTTGGACAGAGCCCATCTGTCTCAGATAAGGATCAATACATCTATACCTCTTTTACACCCATCGGTTGTTATCAATGGCCACCCAACTTATTTGATCTTTTCTGTTTTGCAGGATGAAGGAAATGTTTTCCCTGGATCTACACAGAGGAAGAGGGAAAGGAGAGCATCAGATATCCAAGAGATTGATACAAAAGAAGTCCTAAATTTTATCTTTACCCTCTCTCCTGTTTGCTCTGCTCCCCATCACTCTGAAAATCACCCTGAAATTCCACTGCCAGAGAGGTCCCCAAATCCTGGGATTGAGAGATGGGATCCATCTGTGCAGTTTTATCTCAATTTATCGCAGATTCTCAACCCTGGCAGCACCAAGTCTTGTTTTTCCTGTAAATCCCACATAATAAACCCCTGGGAACGGTGCAACAAATTGCTTAAGTTGCTGTTTTCTCTCCAGCCTCTTCCCACCTCCCTATCCATGATCCTCCCCCTGGCTTTGGCTGTTTATTGCCAGCGGAATCGATTCGGGATGGTTTCCCCCTCCTCCTCCTCTTCCCTCTGCCCCCGTCTCCCACCTTCTCTCCTCGCTCCCATCACCTTTTCCTCCTCCCTCCCCACCTTCCCGGAGCTCCGGGGAGCCCGGTCAATCCATCACCGTGTCCCAGGCGTGTGACAGCCCCTCATAAATGCACCACAATGAGCCCAAATCAGCACCAGCCCAACCAATTTCGCAGAGCAGGAAACATCTGAGGAGCTGAATCCTGGCGTGCGGGAGATTGGAATTGGGAAATTGGTTCTACTCCTCTTCCGTGGTGCTTTTTAATATTTTTTTTTTATTTTTTTTTTTTAAGCTTACCTAGAGATTCTCTCCCTCTTTAGATACATATTTAAGGTAATTCTCTCCCACTTAAATCTCCAGTGCTTATTCCACACGGACAGCGTGGCCCAGTTGCTCTCTCCCTCTCTCCCTCTCTCTCTCTCTCTCTTCCCTCGATTAGGAGAGGGTTTTATTGGGAAACTTGCTTAGGCTGCAGGAATGTGCTGCCTTCAGCAGATTGAGGCTGCAAGCGGGGCTGGGCTCCAGCTCCCCCCGCCAGCCATCCCGGGAGTCCCTGCTCTCTCCTTTTTGGGGGCTCGAAATCATGGAAGGCCACTTTTCCCATGGGATCGGCCCGTGTGGGGTGTGAGCGCTTATTCCCACCCAGAGAGGGCAGAGAATGGGGTTAATGCACATCCTCGTGGAGCCATGGATGTGTGACCTCACTCTGGGAGCACTCAGCAGTCACAGGACAGCGATTCCGTGGAGATTTTGTCATCCCAAAGAACATTTTGTCATCCCAAAGAACATCTGTCCCACTCGGATGATGGACTCAGCCCCAAGGACTTGACAATGGCATGGATGGACACTTCCCTTTTTTTGGAGGCACTTAGGGGATGTGAATCCCACATGGAGTTTGAAGGGAGAGCTTTGCAGAGCTGGGATAACCTTCTGGCAGGAAGGGACTCCTGGTGTCACCCTCTGAGCACTGCTGGTGGGTGATGCTGAGGTTTTGTGGTGCCAAACCAGGAGATGTTCCCTGTTCGTGGCACGGATGGGGTGCAGATCTTTGGGTTGAGCCAGCAGAAATGTGGAAGAGGAAAATCACAGGAAAATTCTGTCTCCAGTCTGGAAAGCTCAAGATTAACCCCTCCTTTGAGGTAGAACTGCCCATGGGGTCTTCCAGTGAAGGGAGTGGAAACTGGGAGAGAGAAGGGTCAGAAAAGAACAGAAAAATGAGGTGGAGCTTCAGGAAACACTCGGTTAATGTTGGATTTAGGTGCTTCACAAGGGTTAAAAAACAGGGAAAAATAAAACTGGATGGGTGAAGCTGGGAAAAAAATCTGTGAAGGGCTTTGAAATACGAGACTGCCTCTGGCTCCAGAGTTGCAAACTGGACAGTTTGGAAAACAGGGATGGTATTTTGGGGAGTTTGCATTAAGATCATCTTGTGTTTTAGAGATCCTGGTGGGAGATGAGCTCCCAGGCCAAGCTGGCCAAAGCTGGTCTGGCCTTTCTTAGGGAATGATGTGAATGCCATGAAATTTCTGAGGGGTTTCTGAAGGGATCCAATAGGAAAGGTGGGGAGAGCCTATTTACTAAGGCCTGGAGTGACTGGAAAATTCCCACTGCCGGAGGGAAGGGATAGGTGGGATGTTGGGAAGAAATTCTTCCCTGTGAGGGTGGTGAGGCCCTGGTACAGGTTGCCCAGGGAAGCTGTGGCTGCCCCATCCCTGGAAGTGTCCAAGGCCAGGTTGGATGAGTCTTGGAGCAACCTGGGATAGTGGAAGGTGTCCCTGCCCGTGGAACTGGGTGATCTTTAAGATCCCTTCCAACCCAAACCAGTACAGGATTCCGTGAGTTGCATCCAAAACAGGACAGAAAAGCCTCCATCCAGCTTTTCCCTCAGGAGCCTGGCACCAGCTAAAAATAAACAAAATCATTTTGCAAATCGTCCTGGGAAGCTGCTCCCAAGCCTGTGGGGAGAAGGTCTTGGATCTCCTTAGATCCTGGCTGACGCCTCCAAGACGACTCCTGACCGTGCACCTGTTCAGGTGCGACCTGAGTGGTTTTCCAAGGACATTTAAGGGTGACCTGGTGGTTTTTCAAGTACATCACAACCCCAATTCCAGAGCAGCCTCTCACCCAAACTGCCGAATATTCTTCCTTCACCTCTTGCCACTTGAGCCATTACACTCAGAGCTTCCCTGAGTGCCCAGGGGCCTCTCCCTGATGATCACTCATCCCGGGAAATTGTTACAAGGCAGATAATTAATTGTTGCAAGTCACTAAAAAAATGATCATTCTTTGCAGAAAATTACCCTGATGTTCTGCAGAAATGTTAATGCTCGCAGCCATAAAATGAATGGGGAGCTACAGCTCCAGCTGCCAGGAGAGCTGTGAGTTATAATCCCACCACTGGATGCGGAAAGCCCGAGCTTCCAGACGTTTCTGGAGAGAGGGAATGCATTTTCATTGAATAACAGTTTAATTTTATGATTATTTTTTTCTTGCCCCAGAGTCCGCAGTTGAGTATTAATGACTGAAGCAGGGATAGGAGCGGTTTTGCTGATCCCAGCTTGGCATGGAGAGAGGTTTCATATTTGTTTCCATCTGGCTACCGGGATTTTACTCCAAATAGTTGGATGAAAAGACTTGGGAAGTCATGGCAAGGCTGGTCAGGCTTTTAGGGCTGTATTCCATTGCCTCCTGGGAATAAAGAGCTGGGACTTAAGAACAGCAGGGAGACAAAATGAAAATTAACAGGTTAGTTGCTGAGAGTTAAAAACGCTTAATTTGCTCTCCAACCAAAATCTAGTTAGAACAGCTGGAAAGGTGGTCTGGATGTAGTCCTTGTCCCCATATCCAAAAAAAATCCAGCCTAGCGAGGTTTAGGATCTCTAAAGGTTTGGCTTGGGAGTCAGGATAACTCCTGACATTGCATCCAGCAGAGTTCCTGTGGCTCACAATGCAAACGCTGCTGATTCCAGAGCCCAGCTGAGGTGGGCAGGTGTAAAGAAGGACACAGAGTGGTTTTGGAAGGAATTTCTCCCATCTCTCTCCGAGATAAGACCTGACATTTTTATCGATTTCCATTTGTTCTGGAGCAGCATTTGCATCACTCACTCCACAAATGGAATGAGGAGATGACTCAGATCACAGCTGCTTTCCCAAATGTGGTTTAGTTTTGGTTTTTTTTTTGTTGTTGTTCAAGAAATGTTCATTTCTCAAAGGATCAGCTCTTGGCTTTCTTCTTCCATGCTTGAATTCCAGTGACTTCAGCTCCAAGAAATGGGGTGGGTTTCCCGGCTGCAGGGAAATCAGCAAGTGAGACAAACACCTCCTCCCTCTCCCAAGCTTTTGTTTTCCCTGTTTTTCATGCAGCTGGGTTGGAATTCATCTGTGGACAGCAGGGTAGAAGAAAAGGAGTTTTCTCTTCCAGCAGGAGTCCAAGATCCAACAGATCCGTGTCATATTCCAAGGGAAGCCACTAATCAGGGTATGCTGTTGGACGGATGGAATTTGGACGGAGTTCTGGGGATGAGAAAAGTACAGGGAGTAGAAATGTTGGTGGAGAATCCAGTTTGTGGCAAAGGGGACAGATTCCAAGACAAGCAGCTGGAATCAGGGAGCAACAGGGCAGGAACTACAGGGAAATCCTGCAGGAATTCGGGTTGTTTCTGGCTGAGAGAAGAAATCCAGCCTCCAATAAACAAAGCAGCCAGAGGGAGGGAAGGGTTTGGTGTCTGTCCTTCATGGGGAGGTTTAGAAGCTGACACAGCGGGAAAGATTTGGGTTGGACATTAGGTAAACGTTCCCAAATGGAATGAGTGAAGGAATGTCTGGGAAGGAGAAGGATCTCCAAACACTGGGAGAGTTCGGGACCAGGTCAGGGGAAACCTTGGAAGAGAAACATGGATCTTGCTACTCCTACCCTGAGGAGAAGGATTTACTCCATGGACTCATGGAACGGTTTGGGTTGGGAGGGACCTGCAGGACCGCCCTGTTCCAAGGGCAGGGACACCGCCTATTGCCCCAGGTTGCTCCAAGTCCTGTCCAGCCTGTCCTTGGACACTTCCAGGGATCCAGGGGCAGCCACAGCTTCTCTGGGAAACCTGGTTCTCAGCCAAAACTTCTCAGGGCCTCACCACCCTCCCAGGGAAAAATTCCTTCCCAATATTCCATCTATCCCTGCCCTCTGGCAGTGGGAAGCCATTCCCTGTGTCCTGTCCCTCCATCCCTTGTCCCAAGTCCCTCTCCAGCTCTCCTGGAGCCCCTTCAGGCACTGGAAGGGGCTCTGAGGTATTCCCAGAGCCTTCTCTTCTCCAATTTGAACACTCCCAGCTCTCCCAGCCTGGCTCCAGTGCAGAGGTTTTCCAGCCCTCTCCATGACCTTTTAGTGACTATTCCAACCTCTTTTCCAGTTTTTCTTCCAGGCTGTTTTCCCCACATAACCAAAACGCAACTGGAGAACAGCCTTTCCACAGTCACACCTTTGGTTTCTGCTGATCAAAGCCAGGCTCAGAGGGCTGATGGAGCTTCCCAACTCCAGGACCGATCCCTCCTCAGGGCTTCCAACTCTAATGAGCTGTCTGGGAAGAGGAAAGGGAGACAGGAAGGTTCTTTGCCATCCTAAGGTGACACAAACTTGTCACTGATGCCTCCTTTGATGGCCTCTCACCGGGGAATGTTCCACAGGGATGCTCAGCTTGTTTGGGATTTGTGTGTTTTATCCATCATCATTACCAGGCTTTGATGAGAGTCAGCAATTGATGTCTCTATGGAAATAGAAATCATGGAAAGCTGCACTGGCAGAGGATTCATGCAGCAAGAAGCCCCCACAAGAATGATCTTGTGATCCATCCAGCTTTGTTCAGAGCAGACAAGAATGCCCAAAAATCAGGGATATCATCCACGACAGCAAATCAAAACAGAGCTATTAAAAAGGAGCTTCTCCGCTTGTCCCATTCTCCCTGTCCAGGTCTCTTCCCAGATGTGGCAACATTCCATGCAAATGTTGTATCCCCCTCTACCTGCACAGATCCATGGATATTTTCCAGCTCTGAATACAGAGTCCCTGTCCAAGAAGGACATTTGGGAGTGGAGGTCATTCCATGAAATCCAGGAGAGACACCACTCCCAAAAACCCAGGATTCAATTCCATGTGGAATTCCCTCCGTACACCAGAAGCATTTGCTCATGAAGGTTACCAGATGTAACACCAGGGACTTGGAGAAGGTGTGGGATCTTCATCTCTGGAGGCATCCAGATCTCAGCTGGGAGGTCACAGGATCACTGAGGTTGGAAAAGACCTCCAAGATCGCTGAGTCTGACCTGTGACACAAACTTGTCACCCAGACCAGAAGTGCCACATCCAGTGGTTCCTTGGACACCTCCAGGGATGGGGACTCCACCACCTCCCTGGGCAGCCCCTTCCAATGCCTGGCCACCCTTTCCATGAAGAAATTCCCCTGATGTCCAACCTGAACCTTGCCTGGTGCAGTTTGAGGCTGTTCCATCTTGTCTTGTTCCTTATTCCCTGGGAGAAGAGGCCAACCCTGAGCATCCTGTTCTAAATTTAAAACTGAGTTTATCTTCAACGTTGAGGTGCTTTAGGCAGAGCTTTGGACAGGAGGTTGCCAGAGGTTCGTTCCCAATGTCTTTGGATTCTATGATTAAGACAAAAAAACTGTGGAAAATTCAAAGTTGTGGTTTTGCTGTGGGATTAATGAGGATTTTGAGTTCTGGCCCTTCTTTCCCATCTCTGGGGTTACAACCCATTCCCAAAACTCCTTCCCAACACCACGTGTGATTCTGTTCATCAGCTTCCATTTCCATGGGATGCAATCCCGTCTTATTAATTTTAAATTGCCCAAATCATCATTACCCTCTTAACTGTCTGCTTAATAAAAACCCTGATCCCCAAGGGCTTATTGAGGCTTATCTATTCCTGGGTGACCTGGTGGGTATTGATTATTTGCT
The DNA here is from genome assembly GCF_030490865.1 of Poecile atricapillus. Lineage (NCBI taxonomy): Eukaryota > Metazoa > Chordata > Aves > Passeriformes > Paridae > Poecile > Poecile atricapillus. Next base: position 152,418,979 of record NC_081250.1, on the reverse strand, counting down.
CGTTAGTCTTCATTAAGGATGGGTTTTAATCAACCACTGGAAGATAATCCAGAAGCTGGCAGAAGCTTTTCTTAGGAGACATTGCTCACCTCCAGATAGGACATTCCCCCAAAAAATGATGTTCATTTGCAGATCTTCCAGGGAGAAAACTGGATCTTGGATTTGATTTCCCGAGATTTTTATGATCCTGACTTTTTTCTGCTTTGTGGTGTCCTCCAAAATGTGCCCATATCAGGAAAACATCCTTAAAATGGGACCTAAATTGCAGAATTTGCAGCCTCTCAGAAAATTCCACTCACTTTCAGTGGGATCCCTGGGTTTTCCATGCTGGATGTGACTAGAAATCATTGATTCCCTGTGCCCACAAGTTCTGCTCCAGTATTGGGGGATTACCAGTGTCCTTTCTCCCAGGAATGTTGTGGATGTAGAAAAATCTCTGCCCTAGGAGAAAAAAGGAGCTGCTTTTCTGTGTCATCCTTGGTCTCCAGATGGTGGGACAGGACCAGCATCCCTGAATCCATGGGACATGGAGGCAGTGAGGATGCTGGATGGGATTTGGGATGCTGAACACAGCTCCTGCCTCTGTTTTTCCTTCCCCAGGCACCACTTTCTCCTTTTCCCCACAGGATTCTGGTGTGGGCTTGGTGCAGAAATATCAGTGTGACATCTTTGTGGAATCTGGGAACCCTCCTGAGGCTTCCAGATGTTTTTTAGGATCTGGAGGGAATTCTGTCTGGATCAGAATCAGGATGTCAGGCTGGGGAATGAGACTTTGCCCAGGTGAGAACCTGGGCAAGTGTGGAGGTGTCTGAGGGCTCTCATCAGAACCTTGCTAAGCTTGGTTTCCCACCTGGAAGAGCCAAGGATTTCTGGAATGTGGGTTTTCCACCCTTTCCTTCCGAATGGGAAGCACTGCCTTGCCTTGCTGCGCAGGGGGTGATTTTAAAGGCAGAATGAAGAAGGGGTGGGGAAAAAAAGAAAGATTCCTCTTTTTCGTGGGGGCCAAATTAATGGAAAATCAATCCAGCCTCAAAAATCCATTAAGGTTGATAATGCACTGGTGACGTGGCAGGAAATCCAATAGTGGGAATTAGAGTGGGGCTCTCCCACTTTCCTGCAGCCACGGGAATTTGTGGGGATCATGCTGGGGGCAGAAGATTCCAAAGAGTGAAGAAACCACTTCACCTCTTTCCAAGATGTCCTGGATTCCCACTCTGGCTTCCTGTGGCAGCTCCTTTCTTGCCCTGAACATCTGCCTGGAGGGTTGAAAATCCCTCAGGAATTTGTTTCATGGGTCAATCAAGAGAGGGAAAATCTTTCTGGATGCACCAGGGTTGAGACAAACCCATCCTGACCTCAGTTTGGGGCTCCTTGGAATTTGGATCCAAGATCTCAGAATCCCAGGGTATCCCAGACACCCTCAGGAAAACAGGTCCTGGGCTGCCTCTTCTCCTCTGCTTGGCTGCCTTCCACAGGGATTTGATGCAACTTTGGAAAGGAAAAAACCTTGGATCAGAGCTACTGTTCTGCAAAGAGGTGAAACCACACAGGGAAAAGTCAAAATCCATGCCAGGAATCTCTGGGATAAATAGTGCCATGAATTTTCATCCCTCCACCAGTTTTGGGATCACATGGATCAGTCTCACCAGGGGTCACCGAGCAGATCCCAGAGTGTCCCACAAACCCAACGCTTGGGAAGTTGAGGTGGCCTCTGGAATCTGCTCTTGGATGAGCATCATCCCCCTCAAGCATCACATCCACATCCCCACTCTGCTGCTGATGAATCTTTCCTATTCCACACGTAACGGAAGCTGCCTAGCAGGCCCATCCAGCCCCATGGAGGTTCCCCCTTTCCCCCTCCTTCCCCCAGCTCTGTCTGCTCCCCCACAGCCCTCAGATCCCGGGATTTATGAGCCAGCCTTGCATTATGAGGTGAGTGACTTATCGCTCTGTCAGGGCCGGCGTTTTAAGACAGAATTATATGGGAGAGGGAAAAGATTTTTACCAAATTAATGAAAAATCAATCCAGCCTCAAAAATCCATTAATGGTCATAATGCACTGGTTCCAGATAGAGAGATAGCGGAGAATCCAATAGTTCCTGTTAAATACCTCTCCTGGAATGGAGCGCCTGGGATATAACTCATTCATTAGGCTGCCGATGTTTACTTTTTAAAGTGACACCAATCCCTGTCCCTGCAGGATTCCATGAAGAATTTATAAGCCCACATTCCCCCAGTGCCCATCTCCGGGGCCAGCCTGGAGGAATTGATCCTCTGTTCCCTTTTCTCCCCCTCTCCGGGACAATCCCTGCTGAGGCAGGGCTGGAATGACTCCGTTCCTACAGCTGATGGTTTCCAGCTTTCCCTAAACCCCAAACAGCTCTCCCAGGATCTGACCTGAGCTGGGGGCTGTCCCCTCTCCACTTTCCAGGTCTTAGAGTAGAGTTTGGTTTAATCTCCTCCCTGCTCATCCTGGGGCTGATCCTGCTCCCTGCCCAACCTCATCCAGCTTTGGAGAGTGGGGATGGTTCCAGGGAACTGTGAATCGGTGCTTCCCCATTTCCCATCTTTGTCAGGCTGAATTGGGATCGTTCAGCCTGGAAAAGAGAAGCTTTGGGGTGACCAAATTGTGGCCTTCCAGCTCCTGAAGGGAATTTAGAGGGAAAATGGGGCCAAACTATTCCCAAGAGCAGGGAGTGACAGGAAAAGGGGGGGTGGGCTCAAGCTGAGAGTAGGTTTAGTTTAAATATTGGGAAAAGATTTTTCCCTGGGGATGTGGAGAGGAACTGCAACAACAGTAAAAACCTTGAGAAGAGAGTTCATGCCATTCCTCCTCCATTGCTGATTCTCCATGGAGTGTTCCAGTCTTCTGGAGGGGAATTGTGGAACTGTGGGAATTACATCCTGCTGTGGTGTGTCGTGGTGTCTCTAGGATGCTGAGCCCCAGGGATGGGAGAGAACATGTTTTCATTCTGTAAAGTGTCTGATATTCCAAGGAGAAGACTTGATGGACCATTCCCACTGCCCAGCATGTCCTGATCGTGCACTGGAGTGGGAATTCTGCTTTGCCCAGGAAACTGAACCAAAGTCTCCAAGTGTTTGGCAAAGTAAAGTAAAACAACAGAAGCTGAATTCACAGTTTTAAAACAAAAATATTTCCCTTGAAGGGGGTCTCAGTTGTTGCTCACTAGGAGGATCCTCGGAGACCATCGGATCAAACTCATCCAACTCCAGCATCCTGTGCTGGATGTTCCCTTTGTTTATGAGGCCTGGAAAAATCTCCTCCTCATGGAAAAGTGCAGAACGTTCAGTCTTGTCCAGGAGCCAGAGGTGAGTTGTGCTTTTGGAGCTGCTCTGATCTCACCTCCTTTTGCTTTACAGCTTTCACAATGCCTGGGATTCCTGCACTGCCACAGATTCCTCCCTGATTTACACTGGGCTCAGGAAAGGTGGGATCAGGACCTGGCACATTGGGATGCGATGCCTGGATAGAGTCAGCTCCACACATCGACCCTGCTAAATGTCATAATGCACCAGGCTTTTGTTTCCTTGGAATCTTTTAAAAAGCAATAAAAGGCCCCAGAATCCCGGGAGCACCAAACATCCAACAAAGTGACAGCCTGTCAAAGCTGCCTTCCCGAGAAACCCTGGGCCCAGCAAATTTTAAGCAGGAAAATTTATTCCCGTGTCGCTCATCTCTCCGAGTGAAAAATGGCCAGGGCCTCTCTTTTGCATGAGGGCCGGAAAACTCCACGGTGCTCAAACAAGCGGAGCGGCCTCCAACAGGACCATTCATCATACGGAAAAGGCAGCGGCGACAACCCCAGCGCCAAAAAAAAAAACGGGAAAAAAAATTAAGTTGTGGGTTTTATCCAAGCTTAAATGATCTCGGCCATTAATATGACACGACAGGCGTAGAGCACCACGCTTCCCTGGCTTCCCTGGTTTCCTTGGGATCTAACAGAGGTCTCCAGGACAGCGGCTCTATTACCTGGTGACCTTTGCTGCTGTGGTTTCCCAGTTCCAGGGAGTTTTTCCAGGGGATTTTGGGCCTGCTGCACAATGTTTGTGTTGAGCTTGTGTGGACTTTTAAGATGGGCACAGAGCAGAAGGGTGGGATGAGGAGTTGGGAAGGAGAGGAGGGAGCAGTTTCTGAGCAGAGCTTTCCACCCAGGTGGGAATGGGTTTATTCTGGAGGTGGTTTGGAGTAGGAAGATTCCAGGTCTGCTGAAGTGTTTTTTTCCACGAGCCACACTTCCAGCTTTGGGAGTACACCCATCACTGGAAGTGTTCAAGAGCAGGTTGGACAGGGCTTGGAGAAGCCTGGAATAGTGGAAGGTGTCTTTGCCCATGGCAGGGGTTCGGAATGAGATGACCTTTAAGGTTCCTTCCAACCCAAACCATTCCATGATCAAACAGTCCTAGATCTTCTCTCCAAATACCCAGGGCTATGACCCTTCTTTTTGTCTTGTTCTTTTCCCTCAAGACACAGAACCCTGGAATTACTTAGGTTGGAAAAGACCTCCAAGATCATCGAGTCCAACCTGGGACCAATCCCCACCTTGTCACCAGCCCAGAGCACTGAGTGCCACATTCCTGTCTCATTCCCTGGACACCTTCAGGCATAGGGACTCCACCACCTCCCCGAGCAGCCCCGACCACATTTTCCATGGAGAAATTCCTCCTGATGTCCAACCTGAACCTGCCCTAAATGATCCCATGATCCTGCATTTGGGAGGGTGAATACAGACAGACTTTTCCGGAAGGTGACAAAGACACAATCAGACGGTCCCAGCTTCAGTCTGAAGGAAGGTCTGACCTTCCTCCTGAGCACAGCTGGGATTTTCCCTCCTCCCACCCTGCTGGGACTTTTCCAGGTGCTCACATGGGACCCATCACATGGAGCACATCCGTGACCACCTGCAGAACAATTCCATGGGCGGCAGGAGGACGTGGATCAGGATTTTACTTAGAAATGCTGACTGTTAAGGAGCTTAGATCCAGATCCTGTGGATCTTAATCCGTTGGGAGTTTTGAATGCTGAAACGAAATCAAAACCAGAAGAAGAAACTTTCACTTTCTTCCCTCTCCAAGAGGTCTTTAAATGGGTGGGATTGGTTCCTTGCCAGCATGAGGGAGCTGAGTTAATGGGAACTTCTGGTCCCTCTGTGTCACCCTCGCCCAGCTGGAGTCATCAGAAGAGACTCAAGTGGACCTTTCTGACCTCAAAACCCCTTCCCAATCTTTCCCTATTTGATTGTCTGGCTAAAATCAGCCCTGAGCTGTGCCTGAGGTTGCCCAGACCCTGGGTCCTGCCCTTGTGACCCTTGTATCACCTTGTGCCCGGTGACAGTTGTAACTTTTCTAAAAAATTCTTTTTCATTTCTTTTTTCTCTCTCTTGATTCTGCTGCACTTCTTCTGTACTTTCTTTCACTCCTGGATTTCTCAGTCTCCTCTGAGCTGAGCTCCTTGGGGATATTCCCTCACTGGGAGTCCTGATTATCACAGTCCTCCAGGTCAGGACAAAAACTCCAAAGCCTGTTAGGATCTTGTTTCTCATTTATTAGGATGTTATCACAAAACCTGGCAGGTCTCTCCAGCCTTTCTGCACAAGTTTAATTCACTGCAATCTGGCTCATTTCTTTCCGATGGTACAAAATGGCCTTGTGGCTCACTTTGGCTTTGAAAGCACAAAATGGCCCCAAACTGTGTAGTTTTTTTATCTTTATACTCATTCTTATTCAATTAACAATAGACATGTGTATTATTTTTCTCAATGACCCATCACCTGTTTGCTGCACTGTGGCATTTTCCATCCAATCACCTACTGTTACCCAAAAACCTCTAGAAGAAGAAGATGAAGAAGAAAGAAGAAGGAAAAGAAACAACAGTCTAAATCCTCCATCTTGTCTTCTGCTTTCTAAAATGTTTTAAACTCTAAATTTTTCGCCCAGTGACTTAAGAAAACTCTCTGATCTACACACTCACACTTTTAGCTTTTCTATCCAACTTTAACAGTTGTTTTCATGTATCACCATGAAAACGTGCCCATGAATTTCATGTTGTATGAAATTCAACGTTCCTCTTGGATCTCAGAGCCAGGCATCGGAGACAAGGGCACACACTCTGTGTCTCAGACTCCAACAGCAGTGACCCGAGGGGCTGGCAGGGGATTTGTCACCTGCAGGGCTACGTGAGGTGGTGGATCTGTGGTGACGTTTTGTCCCCGAGCCAGCTGAGCTGCTCTTCCTTTGCAGCTCCACGTGGTGACATCACCCCTTCCACAGCCCCACGTGAGTGTAAGATGCTTTCAGGGGCTTGCAGGATGATGAAAATCCCCACAGGAGCCTGAGGATGAGCTTTCCCACTGGGAAAGTTTCTTTTCCCTGGGTGCAGGCACTTTCTCACCATTCCAAACGTTCAACTTTTGCACTTCCTCAAGGCCAGGGAGATCCTGGAGAGCTACAAATGTTGCAGCCCAAACCTTGATGTGCCTCTCACAAGGGTAGAAAGAGAAGAATGGAATGATTTGGGTTGGAAAGGATCGTAAGGATCGTGGAATTCCAACCCCCAACTGTGAGCAGGGACAGCTTCCACTATCCCAGGTTGCTCCAAGCCCTGGCCAACCTGGCCTTGGACAATTCCAGGGATCCAGGGGCAGCCACAGCTTCTCTGGGAATTCCATTCCAGGGCCTCTCCACCATCACAGGGAAGAATTCCTTCCCAATATCCCATCTATCCCTGCCCTCTGGCAGTGGGAAGCCATTCCCTGTGTCCTGTCCCTCCATCCCTTGTCCCAAGTCCCTCTCCAGCTCTCCTGGAGCCCCTTCAGGCACTGGAAGGGGCTCTGAGGTCTCCCTGGATCCTTCTTTTCTCCAGGCTGGACATTCCCAGCTCTCCCAGCCTGGCTCCAGAGCAGAAGGGCTCCAACCCTTGGAGCATCTCCATGGCCTCCTCTGGACTCATTCCAGCAGCTCCACATCCTCCTGCAGTTGGAGACACCAGAGCTGGATGATCCAGCTGGGATCATCACAGGCTTCAGCACCTTCAGGGCAGATTTCCAGATCCCTCCCTCCCTTTTCCAAGGATTTTATAGCTCAAACACATGAAAGATCCTCTGTAGTTTAAGGTCTCTGTCTGTCCCAGTCTTTTTGATCCTAAGGATTCCCTGATTGCTGGGAGGCATGGATAGGGAACACTGGGAATGGCATCATTATGGGATTGATTTTATATTTCTCTTCTGTTTTCTCAGAGCACACGACCAAAAAAAACCCCAGACCCAGTCCAGCTTTTCATTTTAAACCAAATCTCTACCTTGGGCTTACCTAGGCCTGAGAAAACCCCATAATTTTTCTTTAAATCATAAGTGGAGCATTTGGCAAGACAAGAAAAAAGGGGGAAAAAAAATCAAAAGCGTCTTCCTAAGATGTTTGGGAAGCTGAGAAGTTCCTCATTACACAGTTGTGGTATCAAACAGCCTTTTCCTCATCCATATAAAATAATTCCCTGGATCTTATTTTAGACAATTTTAGGCCATTTTGTAGGAAAGCTTGGAAAAAAAAAAATTAACTGGTGTCTCATGAAAGTCAAATCGAGTCAGGTCTTTTTCTTAAGTCTTTTCCCCTTTTTTATATATATATATTTTTTTTTTCCTTCTTCAAGGTGATTTTACCCTTTGGATTTTATGGATCTTGGTGTTCTACCTAAGGGGAGCAGGGAACAAAGTCCTTGGGAGCACATGGAGCTCTTCCTTGGCTGCTTTCATACTGAGCTTAAATCTGAGGAGGAAATTCATATAGATATAGATAAATTTATAGATATGGGTATATGTGCATGTATTTGAGCAAAACAGACTTAAGACAGGGCTTTTCTTTGGCTTAAAATATTAATATTTAACATGAGCCCCCCCTCTCATCCACATAATTCCCAATTTAATCCATTTAACCATGGGGGAAACTGAGGCACGGCCACTCTGCCTGCATTCCCAGTGATCCTGATTGCTCAGCTCTTGGCTTGGCACCTTTTGGGGCTGGATCCCGGTCTCCTGGAGGATGAGCCTCCTCCAGTGACAAGGAACAAGCCTTGGGAATGTCACGAGGCAGAAACGCTCCGTGACGCCGAGCCCATGCTGGGAAGTCCCCGTGGCTCCTGAGGTAATTTCTAAGCAATTCCCGACCACTCAAGCATTTAAATCCTTTGCAGACTCAATTAAAAGGTTTTGGGGGAGTTGCTGGGTGTTTTGGGAGATGTTTTTTCCCCTAAAAGCCTTTTAAGCACCACTAAAAAAGTCTTTCCTCATTTCTGCCGCGGGATTGGCGGAGTGAGGACAAGGAAAGCCTGGGGTCATTCTGGGAGTCATTAATCCTGCTGGACAGGAGCTTTGTTGGCAATATTTCCCTCTCCAGCTGGGTGAGATCCCACTGTTCCCGAGAGCCTGGAGGAGTCAGACCCAGCTTTGGGCCCAGGCTGGAGCAGCAAAGCTTAAAGTCATCCTACAACACTAAACTGGGCTTATCTTTATCTCTTGCTGTGAGGCACGGTGGGGTAGAGACAGAAATTTCTCCTTGCTGAGGGTTTTCTTCTCTTTTCACCCATGGCTGGAGCAATCTGGGATAGTGGGAAGTGTCCCTGCCCACTAGGAAGGAGGTGGAATGAGATGGGCTGGGAGTCCCTTCCAAGCCAAACCATTCCACGATTCTAAGGCCGGGCTCTTCCCCTTGCTGCTTTAACCAGCCCCATAAAATGGGATCTTTCAGCTGCTTCGGTTTTCCTTCAGGCTGTCACAGCCTCATGAACCATCTCCCACGGATGGCAGAATGGAGGACACACGTCGGGATGCTCTTGGAAAAGGCCAAACATCTCCTGGCTTGGAGAGGAAGACAAAGCCTTCCCAAATCTCTGCCAGTCCACCCTGGTGGCCAGTTTGCTCCTCCATACCCCTCCTGGGATCAGTCTTGGAGCACTTCCCAAGTGGTGGGAAGATGCTGTGAGTCTCCCTTTGCTTCCTCTTTCCCGCTTGGGATTGTTCCTTGCATTCCTGGCAGTTTTGGGTCATCTTTAGGAAAAGCAAAGCTTGATCTTTCTCGTCTTTCCCTCCATCATCCCAGTCCTTCCAGGATGCTGCCCAGAGCAATTCTCATCCTTGTCCACACTGCCTTGAATGGCTGGGTCAATCCAGTCAGAATTAATCCCAGAACAATTTCCAGGGGTTATTAGGGATAAAATCAATCAGTCCATGAATGACTCATTCCCAGCAGGCACGGGCCAGGCCTCCTGCATCCCACTGTGGGACGACTTTTTGGGATAAATGAATTTTGCCTTCTCCTTGCTCCACCTCAGTTTCCCCCCTTTCCCTTCAAACATTCCCATTTCCCATCCCAAGCCCTGGAAGGTGCCTCTAAGGAGCCAGCTGGGCTCCAAAGCCCTTAAGCAGCTCGGGGCCAGGCCCACGTCACTGAAATCACGGCTGCGATGGCCGAGGTGAGCAGGACAGATTTTCGGGAGCTCATCTCCCCCTGGGATGCTCCAAGGCTGGGGCAGACATTGGATTAGGGGTTATTATCCCTCTCCAATTATAGCAACGCCTAATCCAGGGATGATGCTTTTGACAGGTGGAGATGAGGGATGGATCCATCCCTCCTGACATTAAGGCGCTTCCAGGGGCTCTGGCATTGTCCAGGCTTCTCGTCATCCACGGGGAACCCAGCTCTGCTCCAGGTGAGGTCCCTGCTGCTCCTCACCTTCAGCTGGGGATAAAAAACCCCTTTGACCCCCCCAAAAAAGTTCAGAACAGAGTTTCCAGCAGGGACAAACAGGAGGGATCATATCCAGGCCCTTTTTCCTGGGGAAGGTGGCTTTGGGACACAGCAGCTCCAAGGATTTTTCCTTTAGTGCAGCACCTGACGTGGCACTTTTGCATCTGTGTCCTAACGAAGCAGTGATTAATTATCACTGGGATCCTCCTAAAGGAGCCAGCACATCCCAAACCTGGCCCTGACTCCCCCGGAGCGGGCCTGGGCTCTCTCCTCTCCCCCTTCCTTGTTTTTCCACCCTGCCTTCCCTCTCCCACTAAATTAATCTCCATTGCTCCAAAGGTCTCTCTGGCACACGCCGCTGACCCAAGCTCAAATTGATTTTTTTCCCTCACCCCTCACCCCTCGCTGTTTTCTGCCAGCAAAGCACAGAGAGATTATTTATTTATTTATTTATTTTTTCCATCTGGAATTGTTTTGATTTTTTAGTTTTGGAGGGACTAAACTTTGACCCTTTAGAAGTGAAAAGGAATTATTTCCATGCATGGAAGCGGGGAAGGAGCCTGGAAGGTGGGGGCCCTTTTTTTATGGCTGTTTAAGGGGTGAAGTTATTGAGGCAGCTCCTATGGATTCATTTTTCCTGCTTTTTCCCTGCTTGTCCTGATCCAGCTGTGGGTTAAGGCAAGTGGTTTCTCCTGTTTCCAAACAAATCAGAGGAAAACCATCCTGTCCTGTGGCTTGGAGACATTCTGGTGGGCCTGGTTTTCCCATTTTTTGGGAAAACCTTCAAATTAGGAAGCAATTCCTACTCAGAGGGTGGTGAAACACTGGCACAGGTTGTCCAGAGAAGCTGTGGCTGTCCCATCCCTGGAAGTGTTGAAGTCCAGGCTGGAAGGGGGTTGGAGAAACCTGGGATAGTGGAAGTGTCCCTGTCCATAGAAAGGGGTGGAATTCCATGATCTTGAAGGTCTCTTCCACCCCAAACCATTCCCTGATTCCCTGATTCCATGATTCATCCTTCACTATTCGAATCCTCTAGCTCCTTTGGCAAATCCCTGACTTTGAGGAGGTTTTCCAAACCTCTGGAAAGAACAGGAAACATTTCCTGTGTGTTTCCCTCCAAGGATTCCTGTGTCTCTACGACCAAAGGAATTTAAATTTTTCCATAAAAGAAGAAATCTTCCAGCAGATGTGAAGCAGGATGATGGGATGGGACCTGATCCGTCTCCCCTTCCAATTTTTCCCCTTCAGAGAGGAAAAACCAGCATAGGCAGGAAATGTCCCCACGAAGGAGAAGGAAATATAATTGTTATCCCTGTTCCACAAATTAGGGATGAATTAAGGAAAAAGCAGGTTCATGGTGTGCAAGAGAATTCCCAGGATGTCCCTACAGCACCAGCTCCCACTGGGAACACAGTGACTGCCAAGGGAAAAGACGTGGATGTAGAGAGCAGGAGGAAGAAGGAAAACCAAGGAATCCAGTGGTCTCCAGCTTGAGGTTGAGAATTTTTCAGCACTTTTCCTGGGAATTTTTCCTCCTGGGAAGTTGGAGAGGGATGGAGAGATGGATCTGGGTGCTTGATCCAGCTTTTCCTGCCTGGGATAAGCACTTGGAGAGGGGGCATGGGTGGATTCTCCATCTCTTGTGGGGTCTCTCTTTCTCTTCCCACTCTGGAGTCTGCTCACACTGCAGGAACACCTCTCATGGAATAGCACATGGGAGTTTAATCCTGGATAAAACATTCCAGCATCCCCCTTGGCACAGCAGGGCCTCTTCCCTCCGTGCACAGCATTCCCAGGCTGTTCCTGGATATGAGGCAGGCTGTTCTGGAATGTGTTCCATGGAATGAGAGCAGCGTTCTCAGCCCTGGCATGAAGCAGAGGATTTATCTTGGCCAAAAAACAAGAACATAGGACCCTGTGGATCTTCTCATTCCAGGGCTTGGACAAGGAGCCAGTGATGCTCTTGGCAGAGGCACGGAGGGCAGTCTTAAACTGCATCAAAATCCAAGGAATTTTGTCCAGGGAAGGGTCTTCCCGCTTTTCCTGGGTCCAGGAAGTGGGTCTGAAGAAGGAGTGGGAATATTTGAAAGCTTGGCCTGATCTCACCGCAGGATTTGGGAGCAGCATCCTAGCAGGGACAGGACATTCAGCATCATTCCAAGGATCAGCTTGGTGTTGGATTTCAGCTCCAGGGCCCAGGTGGGGAAGCTGCTCCCAAAATTCCTCCACGCAGCCAAGTCAGCTCTGGAATTGGTTCCTCAGCAGGATCTGGGGGACGTCTCAAGGAGAACGCTCCCGCAGAGGCCACAGGAGGCTGGGGACACCAGGATGTCACACACAGTGCGGGGTGGGGTGGAGGGAAGAGGGGAAGAGGGAATTGCCAGGAATTTTGGATGGACTCATCCCTGAATTTGTATAGGAATGAATTTGGGATAGGTGGCACTGGGTGAGTGTCCCCTCTGGAAGTGTCTGGGGGACATTTTTCTGTCAGGCTCCTGCTGAGAAGCACCTTGGGATTGAGACATTCAGGACATCCATTCCTACATCCCTAAAGCAGGAATTCTGGGCAGAATCCCTGATCCAAGTGGTCTCCCAGATGGGACCTTCAGGAGGGAGACAGAAGGGGAACCTTGGAATCAGCCATTCCCTAAATTATGCTCATTGCTTGGAGCTGGAAAATCCAGGCCCTTCTCCTGTGGTTCTTTACCGTTGACACTTCACATTCCAGAGTCTGGTGGTTCCAGAAAAGGCTTGAGACATCCAGAAAGGAAATATTTTGGGGTTCATCTCCTGGACAAAAAAGATTCAGGTTTTGTGGTGCCCTCAGGAGGTTTCTTTGTTTTTGCTGTGCCAAAGTCCCTGGAATGGAGGGCAGGAAAAGGGAGAGGTGGTGGCTGGGGAGGAGGATTCCTAGCAGAGGTGCTGAGAAATACTGGGATGAAAATTCCTGTGTAATCCTGGCCTGCAAATGAGGGGCTGGAGCAGCTGGGAGAGGATTCAGGGAAGGGTTGAGACCAGGAGCTTCCTGGGGGAGGGATATGGTGGAGTTGGAGGAGTTTTGTCACCATCAGGTTTTTTGGGATGTGGAAAAGGAAAGGGTTAGGAGGATTGGGAGCTGCTCCAGGCTCTCTCTGTGGGGCTGGGAGTGGGGGTTGAGGACACTCCCGGGAATTCTGCCTAATCCACAGCTCATTTCCAGAGGCTTTTTCCAAGCTTTATTTACCTGTTCAGTATCAGGGAGCAATTCCCACTGCAGCCTCAACATTCCATGCTCCAAAGTGCCAACTCCTGTTCCAAACAAAATCCCTGTTCCCTCTTAAAGGAGCACATTCCTTTGCTCCTGCATCCCTCCGTGGGGCATCCATGCATCCCTAAAAACACTCTGTGAGGGACCAGACGGCTGCAGGGACCATCTGCACATGGATTTGCACACACAGCGCTTTTCCAGGGAATTTGCGCACTCGGAGTCGGATCCAGCCCCACTCCTGCAGGAAAAGCTCATCCTTGGAAGCGAGGACTGAGCACACACAGGGAATTGGAGGGGTTTTCCTCCAAATGCTGCCTGGGTGGGAATTCCAAAGTGCTCATTCCAAGCCCATCCAGCTCTGGATGTGTCCCTTGGAGGTTATCCAGGGAGATGTGAGAACAGGATCCCACTGCGGTGTTGGGAAGTGAGGGGAAAGCAAAGAACAAGAAAGGAGTGAGAAGAGGAATCCCAGAGCTCTCCGGGATTCTTCAGCAGGATCTGGTGAGCCTCAGGGAAAAAAGGGGCTGGAAAACCACTGCCAGGATGAGGACGTGCCCCAGGGTGGCGTTTCCATGTCCCCAGTAATATTCCATAGTCCACAGGGACAGACAAGGCTCAAAAGGTCTCACTCAGCCATGGGAGCTGCATTGGGAAAACCATTCCCAAACCCTGCGGGCAATCCAGGATTCCTTGAGCCACCAGTGGATCCCAGTGTGTGACATCCCTGTCCCTCCTCATCCCTGGGTTGGATCTGTTGGGATCTGGGGTGAAAAATCCCATCTCATTCCGTTGTCATCACAATTCCCATCCCGAGGTGGGATCTTTGCACCAGCTGCAATCCTTCACTGTAGCTCCATTCCCCAAACAGGTGCTTTTTCCTGGAAATCAGGATAATGCCGGGGGTTTTCTGGGACAGGGATGTCCCCCCTGCCCTGGTGCCAGATGTGCTCCACAGCTGGCGGCTCCAGCTGCCGGTGGCTCCTCTCCTCGTGCCGGGCTGATGGATGGATTTTCCCAGCAGGAAATTGCTGGCAGCAGCTCAGCCGATCCATCAGCTGCTCCTTGCTCCCCATTTTTCCCTTTCCCAGCTGAGCTTGGCATCCATGGCCTTTCCCCAAGGCTCGGAAAGGCCTGGGAATGGGGATGGCGCAAGGAAAGGAGGAGCTGTTCCCAGGAAACTGGGACATCCTGGTGGGATCCGAGCTCCCTGATGTAGTCTCAGTGCTTCCAAACCTGCCAGGAATCATCTTCACATCTATGTATTTATTCACAGATTTTGGATGTGAAACTCTTATGGGCAGCACCCCCGTTGTGGGATGGGTTTTGCCTCCTTGGAAAGCCGGATACGAGGGGGGTTCCTGCTTTTCCCTCCATTCCTGAGGCTGGGAAAGGGATGGTGAACAGGGACAGAGGGGCTGGAGTAGGAATCCTGCTGGGAAGCTGCTCCCTGCTCCTTGGCAGAGCCGGGCTCCATGGAGCCTCAGGATTAATGCTTGTCCTTGCATTTCCGATGGAATTCTGTCTGCTCCGGAGGAGCCGGCTTGCCTGGTACTTTTCCTGCTGGAGCCGGAATGCTGGGACAGGGAAAATCCTGCAAGGGGAGGGGGAAGGTGCTGGGGCTCCAGCTTGGATTCCTCATGGCACGGGAGAGCAGCTCTGGAGGTCGGTGCAATGTGAACGCTGACCTGGATTTGGAGGGGAAAAAGGGAAAGTTCTTTCATTACGAGGAAAAATGTGGAAAGGGTGGGATGAGGCTCTGAACAACAAGATCTAGTGAAGCTATCCCTGATTATTACAGGGAATTGGACTGGATGGCCTTTAAAGGTCCTCCCCAAAACCATCTTGAACTCATGGAACAGGAATTGCACAGAATTCCAGCCCAGCTCAGACCCTCCTGTTCCCTCCGGATGAGGCTTGGGAGCTCAACTGTTCTTCCCAGATCCCAGAAGCATCCTGGTGCCTCAGGAAGGGTCTCTCAGGAGAGGGGACTCCCAGGATCCTGCATCCACACAAAGATCCCTCTTTTCCACCCTCTCCCAGCATTGGGATCCATCGATACCTGCGGAGCCGCAGGAGCTGAGTCCGTGTGGGCTTGGGCAGGGTAATGGATGGGAAAAGCCCATTCAGTGAGAGGAGAAGTGGGAAAAAAGGAAGGAAAAATCAATGGGAAGGATTGGGATGACATCATAGCACCATTATTATATCATCAGCCCCACTCCAATGATTTATCACTCTATCATTTTCCTTGGAGCTTCCGGCCCTTCTCATTCCAGAGCTTTCCCAAAGTAGCTCTTAGCATAAAAAAAAAAAGGGAACAGGGACATTTCAGACCTTGTGATGTCCCTCTGGCCTCCTCATCCACTGCAGGTGCTCCCAGAGGTGTTCCCTATTTTCCTTTTCACCTTCCATCCTTTGGGAATGAGCCTGGAAGTGTTCCTGAGCCTGACTTCATTCCTCCAATCATGTTTTCATCCTTTTCCTTCCTTTCTGTGGAGAAAGACATGGGAAGCAGAGCCCAAACCTCTTGGAACAGGCAGGTTCAGGGACCAAAATGCTTCTTTCTACCTATCCTGATATCAGGATAGAAATCCAGCTGGATGAGTTTCCCCAGTTTCCCAGTTTCTTTTCCCATTCTTTTCTGCTGAATTTTGCTGGGAAAAAAAAAAAACCATCAGGATGACACAACACCTGCAGCGTTTCCCTGTGGATAGGGAAGGGAAAAGGCTATTTTGGGATACCAAAACCACAGGAATAATCGTGTTTGCCTCGGCCTGATTTAAAGAAAAGATTAAAAAAAAGAAAAAAAACAAAAATAACAAAAAAATTTAAAAAATCAGGATAGAATCAACACATCCCAAATTGGGTAATTAAGAAATCCAAGTCTCTGTAGGATCATTATCTGAGCAGCATTCCATGTGGATGGCAATTTTTAATGGCTGTTCCAGCAATTTAATATCCATTTTAATATATCCGTGTTTTCCGGCACACAGAGCCAGGGCAGGGAGGCAGATTTGGGCTCAGCAAGGATTAAATGATGGGATTGTATCCCGTAAAAAGCTGAGGGAACAGCTCCCATCCCTCAGCCTGGTGATTAGGGAAGATAAAAGATAAAGGGCAGCAGCAAAACTGTGCCCATGTGCCTCAGTTTCCCTTCCCTATGGAGCAAATCCGATGGATTTGGGGTCTCCAAGCCAACCAGGCGTGGGAAAAGCCAAATTTTCTGGCATGGCTGAATCCAAGGAAAACCCTCCCAAATCCTCACATGCCACAGAACTCTCTCTGTTTTCTCCAAGCTTTGAGTCACCTCCCGTCCCAACCAGTTCCCACTGCGGGAACAGAGACTGAGTTCCCAACTCTCCCAGTCCCACCTGCTGGCAATTTTTGGGCTTTTCCAGGCAGTGACTCCCTGGTTTTCCTCACACCCCACACCGTGGGAATAGCTCTGTTCCCCCAGTTAAGCCTGGATTTGTTTTTTGATCCCGAAAATCCAGCACTTCCAGGCTGTGGAGATGTTGAGGCTGCACCTGATTTCCTGCAGGGCTGGGCAGCATCCAGATGTGGAGGGCTGGGCTGGATTCGGTATCCAGCTGTGGTAGGCTCTGGATTCCAGCGGGGAGCCCAGCATCCAGATGTTCTGGATTCACTTTCCAGCTGTGCCAGGCTCCTCAATCCCATGTGAGACTCAGCACCAGCCCAGTTCTGGATCAGCCCCCCCCCCATCATCCAGATGTGCAGAGCTCAGCATCCAGCTGTGCCAGAGCCATGTCAAGCTGTGCCAGAACCATGTCCAGCTGTGCCAGAGCCATGTCCAGCTGTGCCAGGCTCCCCATCCCTGCGCAGGATCCATGCCCAGCTCAGCATCCAGCTGTGCAGAGCATCCGGGCCCAGCAGGATTCCACATCCACATTCTGGCTGGGTATGAGGCAACAGGTTTGGAATTATTTTGGATGTAATTTGGACATTCCCACTAAAAAAGGACTCCTGGGAGAGGCAGAGACAATCCACAGCTGGTGACTGACAGGGAACCTCTGCAGGGAAAGGGCAGGGAAAGTTTGGGGAGAATGGGAATGTCTCATCCCTGAGATATCATCAGGCTGAGATCTTTCCTCAGGGAATTTCCTTTTAACAAAACATTTTTGGAAGAGCTTTTCCTTGTCTGGAAGAAAGGGATACCTGTGTCTTATGGGGGTTGCAGCTTGGTTTTCCTTCAAAAAGCTGGGATACTCAGCTGAGCTGGTGGCCGGAGGTGACAATGCCACCACCCTGCGCTGTCCCCCCGGGCTCCAGAGGCGGGAATTTCCCCAGGGATCAGCAGCACAAGGTTACAGACTCCGTGATTTTTAATTAATGCCATTGACTCAGAGCGTGTTGGGAAAGGGGAGGGCCTGGAACAGGAAATTGTCCCTTGGAGGGACAAAGCCTGACAACCTTGTCATCCCCAATTAGCAGCTAATTACCTCCATGACGAACATCTTTATT